>NC_141599.1:16777019-18232019 GCF_047967505.1 Dipteris shenzhenensis
GTATGTATGTATGTATGTACATGCATATATATACATACATACATACATGCAAACATTAAAAGTAAAACCCCATTGGTTTCCCATGTCATGCATTTTGTTGTCTCATGAGCATAAGAACAAGCACTTGTGTTCTTTACCTTTCTTTGCAATGGGGGTCTTGATTTTGGGGGGGTATGCCAAAACTTGATCAACAACATTATTTGATGAATATAGTTTTAGTTGATGGAGAAAATGGAGATGAAAACCATCTAAATTGGATCTTGCCATTCGATTTGATATATGACATGACCCCATTTGGATATGCAAGTCCAAAGATACGGGGTGCTACTTTTAGGATCTGAATGCCTAAAATAGGCAGCGCATTAACATGCTGCCTATTTCATGCATTTAGGCCTCAAAAGTAGGACCCCATTGTGTTGCCAATGGGGTCCTACTTTTGAGGCCTAAATGCATGAAATAGGCAACGTGTTAACGCGCTGCCTATTTCAGGCATTTAGGCCCTAAAAGTAGGACC
The DNA here is from genome assembly GCF_047967505.1 of Dipteris shenzhenensis. Taxonomy (NCBI): domain Eukaryota; kingdom Viridiplantae; phylum Streptophyta; class Polypodiopsida; order Gleicheniales; family Dipteridaceae; genus Dipteris; species Dipteris shenzhenensis. The sequence continues at coordinate 16,777,534 of NC_141599.1, forward strand.
CCGTATCTTTGGACTTACAAATCCAAATGGGGTCATGTCATATATCAAATCAAACGGCAAAAGCCAATTCAGATGATTTTCATGTCCATTTTGTCCATATATCAAAATTGTATGCATCAATATATAGATATATGCATCAACATATACATAAATACATATATATATATATATATATATATATATATGTATATGTATGTATGTATATATGTACATGCATATATATACATACATACATACATACAAACATCAAAAGTAAGACCCCATTGGTTTCCCATGTCATGCATTTTGTTGTCTCATGAGCATAAGAACAAGCACTTGTGTTCTTTACCTTTCTTTGCAATGGGGTTCTTGATTTTGGGGGGGTATGCCAAAAATTGATCAACAACATTATTTGATGTATATAGTTTTAGTTGATGGAGAAAATGGACATGAAAACCATCTAAAGTGGATCTTGCCGTTCGATTTGATTTATGACATGACCCCATTTGGATATGCAAGTCCAAAGATACGGGGTACTACTTTTAGGGCCTGAATGGCTAAAATAGGCAGCGCATTAATGCACTGTCTATTTCATGCATTTAGGCCTTAAAACTAGGACCCCATTGTGTTGCCAATGGGGTCCTACTTTTGAGGCCTAAATGCATGAAATAGGTAGCGCGTTAACGCGCTACCTATTTTAGGCATTCATGCCCTAAAAGTAGGACCCCATATCTTTGGACTTACAAATCCAAATAGGATCATGTCATATATCAAATCGAACGACAACAACCAATTTAGATGGTTTTCATGTCCATTTTCTCCATATATCAAAATTGTATGCATCAACATATACATCAATATATACATATATGCATCAACATATACATATACATATATATATATATATATATATATATATATATATATATATATATATATATATATATATATATATATATATACATACATACATACATACATACATACATATACACACACACACACATACATACATACATACATACATTTATACATACATACATACATACATACATACAAACATCAAAAGTAAGACCCCATTGGTTGCCTATGTCATGCATTTTGTTGTCTCATGAGCATAAGAACAAGCACTTGTGTTCCTTACCTTTCTTTGCAATGGGGGTCTTGATTTTGGTGGGGTATGCCAAAAATTGATCAACAACATTATTTGATGCATATAGTTTTAGTAGTTTTAGTACACATACATACATACATACATACATATGTGTGTGTGTACATACATACATGGATGCATGCATGCATGCATACATACATACATACATACATACATACATATTGATGCATATAGTTTTACTAGATGGGGAAAATAGGCCCTACTCCGATTTTTGTGGAGAGACACAACTAGACAAATAGAGCAAGTCCAAGGGGTCACTGGGGACACCTCCCGGCAAATGGAGATGCCCGGTATGAAATTTTAGCACCAATTTTGGGATGTAAGCTGCATAGTCATGTCCAAAACAAGTTGTCAATTCTTGCATTAAATGTAGGGTGGTAAATATATGCTATTCCGTCATGGGGCCGGAGAAGACGGAGGCAAAAAATTGAACCTCCAAAAAGACTTCTTTTACTAGTCTATGGGGACCGCGGCTCTTACTAGTGTTGAGAGTGGACAAGACAGCTACCATTGGTGTGATATGGGAATCTCCCAATCTGCAATTTTAGCACCAATTTTGGGATGTAAACTACATAGTCAGGTCCAAAAAAGTTGTGTCAATTATTGCATTAAATGTAGGGTGATGAATATATCCTATTTCATCAGGGGGCCTACAGAAGACGGAGGGAAAAAATTGAACCTCCAAAAAGACTTCTTTTACCGGTCTATGGGGCCTAGCTCTTACTAGCATTGAGAGTGGAAAAGATAGCTACCACTGGTGTGATGTGGGAATCTCCAAGTCTCAAGTTTTGGGGTACATGAAATTAGATCATGCTAACGGTAACTCTAAGAGGTTCCAAAGGCAGGCAACATTCTTCATCATAGCTAACTCAAATGCAAGGCAGTGAAAATGCCAGGAGAGTTGCTAGGTAGCAGTGATTTTGGGAAGGGATATGATGATACTTTGTTGTGTTATGTAGGATATTAATTTCCATTAAATTTGGGACATGTTAGATATAACTTCATAAAAATCCTAAGTCATGAAATTAATACATTACAAGTTCAAGCATAAATAATAGTTGTGAAGTTAATGCATTAAATATTCAAGCCTAAAGAAGAATTAATCAAGACCTAATGCACCGTACCAGAGACTTTGGCCTTACCCTCATTCCATAGACTTGCCAACGTAAGGCCAAAATTTTCATTCTTAAGAATATGTGGAAAGACCTTACATTTGGCCCACTTTTGGCAAAAAAATTTCATTCTAAAGAATAGGTGGAGTGAAATTGTGTTTGATAAATACAAATCAGTGCTCAAGTTTGGACATTATTAAATAAAGGTATCCTTTTGAAGATATTGGAACACATGAGAGAAATAATATTGAATATACATGAATTTTTAGACATACTATTAAAGACAAATGAACATATAATGGATGAAATCCTATTGATGATACATGAATTTTCAATAGAACTGTTATTCAAAAGATTTGATGGATTGAATGTAGCTTTAATACATTATCCCTTTTACAAGAGTGTTTGAGTTTAAGGCTTGAAACATAAGAATGAATTTGTGTTGAAGCCTAGTGGTTTGTTAAGGATATGTGAAACTTGAAGTAAAAGTACTTACAATGGAAGGGATTATATCAAGATCCTATTAAGGACATGTGAACATATAGTAGAATAATTCTACATAAAATCAGTGGATCAAACTTAATGGCTCAAAAGCAAAAAGGGATGATGGTTCAACCTAGGGGCTACTCTACGGCACTATGGCAGCAATCTTTGTAGTTACTATCAAAGGTAGTGTAACTTTTTTGTCAAGAAAAGAGACGCGAACCACTCCACATGACCTAGATCTGTATGACCTAGGTTGCACCGACTTGTTTCTTTCATGGATAAAAAGTGACCCTTAGGTGATGCTATAGCACTCCCTTTTTTGGTCCATTATTATAGCACAATTGGGGCCTTTTGAGTCTTGACCTAATACTAGCTACCCATCAAATATTTGTTGTAGATGTTAGGGGTAATTACCAAACTACTAGTGGTAGTTTTATCACCACCATTAGTAATTTTATTTGAGTGTTCCTTAATGGTAGTTCTCCTACTACTACATACAATATTACCAATAGTAGTCCTAATCCCAATGATAGTACACATAATATTATTATACCGTCCAACTTTAATCATCATTATATCTATGAATGCATATATATAGGTCTATCTATATCTATACCTATTTATTCATCATCCAGTACGTTTGCATTTATTTTTGGTGCTTTGCTTACTTTGAAACTAAAGATAATGTGATTTCATTATTGTTTGCATTCTTGTCAAACATGAGGAGCTGGAATGCATAAGAGTTGGGAGGCACATTATAATTTCTGTGTAGATTTGAGCCATTGAATAGCCTATTGATTCTGATTGTTTTCTTTCTTATTAAATCCTTAATTTGGTTATTTCACACCGAACATCGCCATATCAATTCCTTTTTTTTTTGTTCTAGTAATGTCCTATCGCAACATAGTCTAAGGTTGATCAAACAAGATAAATGGGTGCTCACATTAATATATTTTTGAGAGTCAGAGGATAGTGGCTGTAGACTACAAAATCATCACTTTGAATAAATTTGGCAAGATTCTTCTGATAGAAGGAATAATTTCTATTGCACTAAAGATGAAAGAAAATTATCAAAAGGCTGATACAAGGCTCAAAATCACACTGGTGCTACTAGGCTTAATAGTCGTAGACTAGTAGTAGTACTAGTGTATTTACTAAGTAGTGTGCATGCCTCTCCTCATTAAAATTCATAGTCTTCAAAAATATATAATACATAAGTCAAAATATTCTAATTAGTTTTATCATCCTAATGTTGAAACTGACTTAAATTCATAGTCTTCAAAAAGGTATAATACATAAGTCAAAATATTCCAATTAGTTTTATTGTCCTCATGTCGAAACTGACTTTCTCTTCCTTCGTCTCCTATGAGCTTCAAACCTTTAATCCATTAATCTCTCAAATAGTAAGAATGGTCTTGTATTAAGAGACGATGATATCTAAAGTGATCTACAAATACTAAGAATGGTCTTATATTAAGAGGTGATGATATCTCAAGTGTTATACAAACCGTAAGAATGGTTTTGTATAAAAAGGTGATGATATCTCAAGTGTTCTACAAATAGTAAGAATGGTTCAAGTGTTCTACAAAAGTATTAGGTACCTCTTAGTGGCTGAAGGGAAGGAGTGATGATATCTCAAGTGTTCTACAAATAGTAAGAATGGTCTTGTATTAAGAGGTGATGATATCTCAAGTGTTCTACAAATAGTAATAATGGTTTTGTATTAGGAGGTGATGATATCTCAAGTGTTCTATAAAACTATTAGATACCTCTTAGTGGTTGAAGGGAAGGGGTTGGAAGTATGGACAAAATCTCTAGGAACTACAGGATGGTTGCAAGAACAATTTTGAATGTCATAAATGACACTTGGGTTTTTCAACATATGGGTGAACTATTTTTAAACATTTTCTTTCATGGTTGATAACACTTTTAATAAGAAGAACCATTTTGAATGTCATAAGTGTTGATGCAATCCCATGCTATGAAGTCTACAGAAAGTTTTTTTTCCCCACATATGGGTGAAGTGATGTTTATGTTACTAAGTTCAACATATCAAGCAACGCATTTGTTTTGATTATTGAAGGAGTTTGATAATAAGACCCATTTCAAATGCAAAAGAATTGTTGTATTAGTAATGGAATCCGCTTTGGAGTGGAAATTCGGTTTCTTTCAAACCACATACTATTGTTGCATAATGTGAGTATGGCTCCAATTGGAAGTTAAGGTAGACTATAATTCGCAATATTGGTATAGTTACACATAGTGACATAAGTTTTATTTTCGACAATTTTCCCAAATAGTGGTTTCCACAAAGCTATGTTGAATACCTCGATAAGGAAATTGTGGAAAAGCTCGCTCGCTTTTTTGGGCCCGCTCGCTTTTCCTCGCTCGCTCTATCGACTGCCTCGTGCCAGTGCCTCTCCTCACACTACGCCATCAACAAGCTGCCACCAATAGCCTCGACTACTCATCGGCTCCAACGCCCATGCAAAGGCTCCATAGCCTACAACGATAGTGACCTATACACCAGCTCCTGCATCTCTGCCAGCAACGTGCTCCCCATCAACCTAGTGCCCAAGCACCACACAGCACCACCTGTGGCTGCTTCTATGGTGGCGGTGCCCTTGTGATCAACGAAGCTTCTACGAGTAGTGACCTCTCAAGCTTCAATAGCCCTCCTTCATATGTGATGCTGCACCTCCATCCGCCTTGATATTGCTCCCAGCGACGTTTCTCTGCATCCTCAAGCAAACCGATGACAGAATTGATCATTGTTATGCTAAAGGCTAAGGACGATAATGGAGGGTTGCTAATGTGCAACAAAGTGCTAGATATTCTGCTTTTCCTACTATCCCGCTACCACCGGCCAAAATTTCGGTGAAATTCTAAGATCTTGCAAACCTGCAGTAGGCCCTCAACCATCCACAAAGTCTCCTCCAAGGTTCTTTACCAAAAAGACACATGGCATCAGATGGAGAAGACACGTGGCAATATAAGATGTAGCTATGGTTAAATTTAACTCAGCTTGGTCAATGGTTAAGTAAACCCAAGTCTGGTTAACTCAATTCACACTAACCCATGGTTAGATTTAAGTTCAGGGTTAGTTAAGTGCCACCTAAGCACATAGCCTCTGCCAAGCATAATTTGTATTCTGCATATGATCTCATGTGCCACATCATCAAGGCCCCTTCTTCTTCATAGAAACTTTGACAAGCCGTAGCTTGCAATCTAGGAAGAATTTGCACACGCTCCAAAAAGGAAAAGTGATCTCTTTTTGAGCTCTATGCGCTATTAGATTAGAATCATTGTTAGCAATTAGATACTGCCATTGAAGCAAAATAAAGCTCATGGTAAGACCTTTGCAACAAATAACAAATCAAAGCATGAATGCACACATCATTGTCATAAGCATGCCAAAAGCACAAGTGCATGAGATGACCATAGCACAAAGCATGGCATCCACACATAAAGCATTAAGGCACATGGAAGAATAAAGCATCATGCATGAAGCGACACAAGGAAGAAGATTGCAGATTGCAGAACCAGCAGGTCAACTACGTGGAGTCATCATCAAGCCATGAGTAGAATGACAGGAACAAAATGTATTGAGAAGCAACAAAAACCTTGCCAACCTTGCCTATATCTTGTTAATCAAACCTGACCACCTGAGAGTAGCCATGTAAGCACCCAGGGGAGGATTTGATCTTGTAACTCACATCTGACCACCTTGCAGTAGCGAAAGGATCATGGCACCAAGGGGAGGTGTTGAGAGTTGTGGTGCCATGAGCACATGTAGAGCAAAGGTATGAGTAAAGGGCAAGTTGCCACATGGCATGGAGGAGATATCCCACATGTGAGCAAGCATATGGATGTAAGTACCCTCACCTATAAAAGGGAGGTTCATTTGAAGTAATATCAATCAAGCACTTTGCACTATCTCAAGATTCTCTTTATGAGTCCAAGCTAATCTATCTTGGAACCTGATTGACTTGAGGTACATGTCATGAGCACTTTCTTCATCATGTCTCCACATAGGTTCCATCCACCTTAGAGTGCTCCATAGATCCTGAGGCACACATGTTTTGTTAGGGCAATCACGAGCTAAAAGCTAGGAGGGAGGAGGCAAGGGTGGAAAACACGAATGCAATGGCTTCACGATTGGGGGGCCTGGGATTTTTTATGCAAAACCATCAGTATTACTGATGGTATTAGCATTGGTAAATAAAATTTAGAGGCATTCGGTGAATCAATCTCCCAAGTGCACCATGGATCCTTTCCAAATGAGAGGAGGCACTGCTCAAGGTGGACATTGTATCTTTTCGGACACCCACAGGACACATGCTTGAGGGGAGCATTTACAAAGGACAATAAGCTTAGTCACAGCCTAAAGTTCCATGATTAGCACAAGGTCTTATGCGTATTCTATACATTAGCTTGAATGCTTAGTAGAACTAAGATTGTGATGAGCTTGGGTCAACATTTGTTTGGGTGTAGCCAATCATGGAACTATTTTCAGGGCCATTTTGGGGTCATGACGTGATGCACTCCTTGTTGAGAGTATGAATTTTGCATGAACCCATGCTCTAACCAAAATTTTATCGATGTCATGATGGTGCAGTGGCATAATAATGAGATGAAATCTATTTATTCTAAATACCACAAAGCTCAACACACGGTAGCTCTGCACTACATTGTGCATCTTTACACTACTTCATGTAGCATAGTCTCTAGCTTGATTACTTGTCATCGTGCAACCTTTTGCCGTAGCTTTGTCATCTATCACTAGGCAGCGCACCTATGCAGATCATGAAAATTCAAGGTTGGCTTGGAGAGACCATTGTGCTGGTTCTTGGCATAATAATGAGACACAATCTACCATTCTGAACACCACTATGCAGTGCAGTCTCTGGCCTGGCCACCTGTCATCACCTAGCTTTTTGCAGCAGCTTGCAAATTAGGAAAATTCAAGGTTGGCTTGGAGCGACCACTGCACTAGTTCTTGGAGTTATGGCTCTGTTATCTATTTTTACTAGTTCTTGGAGTTATGGCTCCGTTATCTATTTTTACTTATTATAGGAGGATATCTATGATGACCATCACACTGGCAAAACAGAAGGAGATCTATGACCAAGGATTACGTTCACGTTTTCATGTTTGCATTAATGGGTTATTATCATTCATAAATTATTCTTTAAAGTAGCATGAAAACAATGTGATCAGATTGCTTACAAAAAAAGAATCATTGGGACACCGGAGAAAACTACGGGCAGTAGTATTCATATAGCCAGCGATAATATGTATGTTATTGGTAATAATATGAGTACTACTAGTTTACAATACTGCCAACGGTATTATAACCAGTGGTAATACTATATTACCGATGGTGTTTTTCATATTACTACTAGTAGTATCTTATGTACCGATGGTATTGTGGTTGTGTCTAGCCTATGGACTAGGTAGGGTAGGTAAACTGGTAGCACAACAAGGTACATTGTCTTGATTGTGTGGGAGTCCCTTGCTCTTGTTGGGGTCTGGGTGGTAGTATAGGGAATATTCTTTGAATATTCCATGGATGACTAGTCCGTTCCACAAACTAGGTTGATTGGTCAACTCGACCGACTAGGTTGATTGGTTGGCTCCACCGACCAGGTTGACTGGTTGGTTCCACCAACTATGTTGATCTGACTACCACCCTCATAGCTATAAAGAGGCGATCTTCCAAGTCCATTGCACCAGATTAGATCTTCCAGCAGAGATCTTCCAGCTAGTAGCTCTTTACGTAGTATCTATCTAGATCACCATCTAAACTCCACTGTGGGAGCGCATGGGTGGACGGAGCCATCATCTGCACTACATCACTATTGAAGGAAAATTTTGTTCGTCTCCAATTTGCTGTGTACTCTCTATTCTTTGTTCAAGTTTTGTTCTGTTGCACCATGCAATTTAACATGGTATCAGAGCCCAGGAAGCTCTAAGGATCAAAGAGTAGAAGAGAGGTGAGGGCTTCAATAGCATGCGAAGTGATGGCATTAGGAAGCGGCTCAAGTTCAACGGCAGCAACTGCACCAACAATCCCAACAATCCAGGCATTGAGGATTTGCCCACTAGCCTTCACTGAAGGCAAGCTAGATGGTATGAACTACACTCAGTGGAAGTTTAAAATTACTACTATTCTGGATTCGTATGAGCTTCTGGAGACAATACTAGGGACTATGACCTAGAACCACAAGAAACCCCCGACCTAGCAAATGTAGGGAGAACGATACCTCCTAATGCCGACCTTCTACGAGCTTGGAAATGCAGGAACATAGATGCTCTGTGTGCCCTGGTTACAAATACTACTGATAGTGTTTTTTGACCTTAATTCAGCATACATCTAAGGCAACTATGGCCTGGAACATATTGAAGAGTCAGTATGAGATGCGGAATCAGACAAGGATCCAAAACCTGGAGAATCAGCTCGTAGCTGAGAAGTTTAATGAAGGAGAGACAACGAAGGCGTTCATAACCCAAATCAAAAATCTATGTGACCAGATGGCTGGTGTTAGGATATAAAAGACTAGCAAAGAGCTAGCTTGGTAGTGTCTCTAGATATGTCCACCAAGGTTTGATGGACTGGTAACAGCACTTAACACTCAAGTGAGACCCCAACCATTGACATTTGAGGAGTTCTGTGCTTTACTTATGGAGGAGGAATTGAGGCTTAAAGATCGAGATGGAGGTGGCAATGGGGATGCTGCATTCTCTGCCATTGCAAAAAGCAAAAATGGTTCCTCTGCCAAAGGTGAGTCCTCTACTAGTGGTGACAAAAAGAAGAAAGGTGGCAAGAAGAAGTTTCAGGTAGAATGCTTCTACTATAAGAAGAAGGGCCATGTGATTGCAAATTTCCGGGTCAAGAAAGTAGATTAAAAGAATGGTACCCTGAAGAAGACAGATAAGGGGAAAGAGATAACTAACACAGTGAAAGCAGAGTTGGATCTATTTCTGGCCATTGAGGAAGAGTGTTCCTCAGTTTAAGAGGCTTCAACCATTTGATTCATGGCTGTTGAATAGTGGTGCCTCCCATCACATGACCTGCAAGAGCGGTCTATATTCTTCCATGCAGCCTCTACAAGAACCCATCACCATGAGGGTTGGAAATAACACAAAATGCCTTGTTGAGGGTACATGTACGGTTTCATTTGTTTTTGTAAATGGAGATGCTAAGAAACTATCTAGTGTGATGTATGTTCCACAAATAAAGAGAAATCTACTATCAGTTGCTTCCATAACTGACCTTGACCATGAGGTGAGGTTCAACAAGACAGGAGCAAAAATTTTGGATAGTGTTGGCAATCTTATTGGCATAGGAGTAAGGATGTTTAACCTGTATGAATTAAGTGCTCTTATAGCCACTGATGGAGTGGGCACAAGCACACTTTGGCACACAAGATTCGGCCACATTGGATTTGTAGTGTTGAAGGAGATGGAGAAGCAAGGTATGGTTGCTCACTTACCTGTAGTAGCAAAAATCAAAGAATCGTGTGAAGCTTGCATGATGGGCAAGCAATAGAGAAAGGCATTCCCACAAGAAAGCAAGAATAGAGCAAACGCTCCTCTAGAGTTGGTGCATGTTGACTTGTGCTGGTAAGTTGCCTACACAAGCCTTGGTGGATCTTCCTATTTTTGATTGATTGTCGACGACTATAGCAGGAAGATGTGGGTGTACTTTCTTTGCAAAAGGCTTGAGCTTTTGGTAAATTGAAAGAATGGCTACAGCTTGCTAAAAATGAAGAAAATCAGATTGAATGGTGGTGGTGAGTTTGTTTCTATAGAGTTTGGAGATTTTTGCAAGAGCAAAGGAATCAAGCGACAAACAACGACACCACATATGCCTTAGTAAAATTTGGTTGTTGAATGCTAAATGCAGACCACCGTAGAGATGGGGAGGTGTATGTTGAAAGGTGTTGGACTGCCAAACCACTTTTGGGCTGAGGCTGTCAATATTGTGGTTTACATCATTAATTGCAGCAGCTATACAAAGACACTCAAAGGTAAAACACCACATAAGGATTATAGGAGTAAGAAGCCATCTGTCTCCCACTTCAAAACGTTTGGGTGTGAATGCTATGCACATGTACCAGACAAAGAGAGAAACAAGCTACAATCAAAAAGCATCAAATATATCTTCTTAGGCTATTGTGATGAGAAGAAAGCCTATAAGTTTTATGGCTGAGAGGCAAAGGAGATCATAGCAAGCTGTGATGTGGTGTTCAGGGAGCAGCCACATGCAGTGGAGGTAGAGAAGAGCTCTTCCACTTTATCATCAAGCGAAGAGGTAATTCACTATGGACCTGTCCCAGGAGCTATAAAGAAGGAGGAAATATTAGATGATGAAGGTATAAGTCACCAACCTATTGTTACACCACCGAAAAAGCCATTTTCACAATGGGTAAGTCAATTCTACGACCATGATAACTAGATGCCTATGTTTGTTGAGCAGCATGCAGATGGACCAAGGCAGTCTCAGAGAATCGAGGAGCAAAGGAGGGCTTCTACTCACATAGTCAATATGGCCTTGATGGCTAAGATTATTGCAGAAGTAAAGGAGCCTGCAAGTTTGGAGGAAGCACTTGCAAACCAAGAGTGGAAAAATGCTATGCAAGTAGAATATGACAACATCATGAAGAATGAAACTTGGAAGTTGGTAGATCAACCACCTCACAGAAGGGTTATTGGCACCAAGTGGGTTTGGAAGATAAAGTACAAGGCCGATGGGATTTTAGAAAAGTACAAAGCCAAATTGGTTGCACAAGGGTTTTCACAAGTTGAAGGGTTTAATTTTTAGGAATTTTTCACTCTGACTACTAGAATGACCACTATTCGCACAATACTATCGGTGGCTGCTCATAAAATGTGGCTAGTTTATCAAATGAATATTAAATCAACATTCTTGAATGGTGACCTCAAGGAGGAGGTGTACATGGCTTAACCACCAAGGTTTGAGGCCCCCCATTCTGGGAACAAGGTATGCAAGCTAAAAAAGGCTTTGTACAGGCTGAAATAGGCCCCAAGAGCATGGTACTAATGGATAGACAAATCCTTCCATAAATTAAACTTCAAAAGATGTGCCTTCGATGCTAACTTTATGTGTACAGGAAAGGTGGAAAAGCTACTATTATTGTTCTATATGTGGATGATCTCCTTATTATAGGTGACTATGAAGACATGATCCAGTAGACTAGAAATGCATTAAGCACTGAGTTTGAGATGAAAGACTTAGGTTTGATGCACTATTGTTTGGGGATTGAAGTCTGGCAAGAGCCAGGCAAGATCTTCATCTCTCATCAAAAATATGCAAGGGAGATCTTGAAGGCATTTAGTATGTCTGATTTGAAGGAGATAGCTACACCTATGGAGGAAAATGTGAGGCTGTCTATGGAGGATGCCTCACCACCAGCAGACGTCGAGAGGTATAGGAAGTTGGTTGGCAGTCTCATCTATCTATGCAACACTAGACCAGACATCAGTTTTTCTATTGGTGTTTTGAGCACATTGACAAAATATGAAGAGGGGAGAGGAGAAGAGTGGAGATGAGGAGAGAGGGCACAGCTAGAGAGCACACCACAAATGACTAACTGTACACTAGATTTAGTTGGAAAAATAGAATATATACAAACCCTTTTAGGGTTAGGGTTAGGGGATCTAACCCTTTCCTTTATAGCACTCTATAAGGTTAGTGCTATGCACATATGATCACGTGATGGTGCTATGCACACATGATCACATGATGTTGAGCATGAACTCTCAACACTTTCCCTCAAGATCAACATCATGAAGTAGTCCTTCCCTCAAGATGATGATTTTGAGGAATCGAAGAAGGACTGAGCATTACATTCCATCACACCCCTTTAATGGGAATGTCCTTCCTCTGCATCAAACCAAGAGCTAGTCGGTGTTTCTTGAATAGCTCTTTACCGAGTGGTTTGGTAAAGATGTCTGTAACATTTTCTTTGCTATCACAATGCTGTAGTGTGATGTCACCAAGTAACACTCTTTCTCTGATGAAGTGCTCTCTGAAATCAATGTGCTTTGTTGTCCTGGAGTGATATACTGGATTTTTGGCCAGTGCTTGAGCCGATTGATTATCACAGTATATTGTTGTTGGTTTTGACTCATCAAAGTAATCTATTTCTGACAATAGTCTTATGAGCCACATAGCCTCACATGCACCTGTAGTGAGTGCTCTATATTCTGCTTTAGTTGAAGACAAAGAAACAGTTGGCTGTTTGTTTGACAACCATGATATAGCAACTTGACCAAGGAAAAATGCATATCCCTGTGTTGATCTCCTAGTCTCATGATCTCCAGCATAGTCACTGTCATAGTATCCATGCAACCGTGGATGACTTCCTCTATATTCTATCCCAAACTGTCTTGTACCTTTGATGTATCTCAAGACTCTTTTGGCTATATTCTAGTGAGACTGTTTTGGATTTGCCATAAACTATGCTAGTGAGCTTACTGCATAACAAATATCTGGCCATGTGATTGTTAGATATATAAGAGATCCGATGAGGTGCCTGTAGTATCTGTCATTGACTGTAGGCTTTTCTAAATCTTTAGTAAGTTTCACACTCTGTTCCATGGGAGTGGCTGCAATCTTGCAATCTGCCATATGAAACTTCTTTAGGAGACTATCAACATACTTGAGTTGACTCATGAATGTGCTATCTGAACCTCTCCAGAACTCAATTCCAAGACAAAAGTGCATAAGTCTAAGATCTTTCATGTCAAACTCTACAGATAAGTCTTGTTTCAGTTTTCTGATGAAGCTATCCTTGCTTCCTATCACAATCAGATCATCTACATACAAAAGTGCAATAGTAATGTCGTCCCCTTGAACTTTGTAGTAGAGAGTATGATCTGCATTAGACTTCATGTACCCCAGATCAGCAAAATACTTGTCAATTCTACTGTACCAACTTCTGGGTGCTTGTTTTAAGCCATAGAGACTTTTCTTGAGATGGCAAACCTTATTCTCCTTTCCTGGTTCAACATAACCTGCTGGTTGTTGCATGTAGACTTCCTCATCTAGATAACCATTGAGAAATGCATTCTTGACATCAAGCTGATACACATTCCATTTGCTGAGTGTCGCTAGTGATATCAAGAACCATATGGAATCCATCTTTGCTACTAGAGCATAAGTCTCATCATAGTCCTGACCATATTGTTGTGCAAATCCTTTTGCAACTAGTCTGGCTTTGTATCCCTGAATACTTCCATCTGGATTGTACTTCAATTTGTATAACCATTTGTTTGCTATGGCCTTCTTTCCTAGTGGAAGGTCGCATAATTCCCAAGTATTATTCTTATACAAAGCATCCATTTCTTCATTCATAGAAGTTTGCCATTTTGGCTTGTCTACTACGTCTTCGAAGTACACTGGCTCTTCTGTAGCCATGATGGTAGTCATAAGAGCATAGTTGGTGGTTTCCACCTGAATTGCTTTGCCTTTCTAAGCATATGTTATTCTAGCTGGTGGTCTGCTTTCCCTAGTAGACCATCTGAGCTGCTGTGGCTCTGCTTGGGGTGTTACTGGCAATTCTTGCTCTTCTTCATCAACCTGTTCTGTAGATGATTGTGAAGTCGATGCTTCTATCTCCAGTGTAGGTGAGGTTTTCCATTTTGATTCCTCATCAAAGATTACATCTTTGGAGATAATGACTTTGCGATTGATGGGATCATACAATTTGTATGCTTTGCTTTCTTCACTGTAGCCAACCATGATGCATTTGCATGACTTTGCATCCAATTTTCTTCGATGATCATCATGTATGTGGGCATATGCTATGCAACCAAATATGCGGAGATGCCCAATGTGTGGCTTTTGTCCAGTGAATGCTTCATAGGGAGTCATAGCCTATATCGATTCGGTAGGAAGCCGCTTAAGCAAGTAGTTTGCAGTGGCTATTGCTTCTGCCCAATACTGATTTGAAAGATGCTTTTCACTAAGCATTGCTCTAGCACTGTCTTCTGAAGTCCCATTCTTCCTTTCAGCTCTTGCTTTCTGTTGAGGAGTATCTGCACATGTGAATTGTCTTCGTACGCCGTGACTTCTGCAAAAGTTCATGAATGCTGAAGACATGTATTCACCTCCTCTATCTAATCTAATGACCTTGATCTTTTTGCCTGTTTGGTTTTCTACCATGGCTTTGAATTCTTGAAATCTGTAAAACACTTCAGATTTCTCTTTCAGAAAGTAGACCCAACAATATCTACTATAGTCATCGATGAAAGTTAAGTAGTAAAGTGAACCATTGATGCTATGTTGAGATATCGAGCTCCACTCGTGATATGCCAGGATGACCGTTGTGCATTTATGTCACCGACTTGTTAGCTGCAGATGCGATTGGTACACCGCCCACGAATAATAGTTGGATGACAGCTATCCTTATCTACTCTAGTTTGTGGCTCAGTTAGTATGCCACCTTAGTTGAGTTTGGTTTGAGACCCACATATAGGGTTCTTCTATTTCTTTGTACTAGAGTTCTTTTGGCTTTCACAACTAAGAATGATGGGATATCTCAAGGTGTATGCCTCAGGCACACCTTATGTTTCTATGTGTAAGTGCTAGAGGCACAGTTAGGTGTGTGAAGATAGTGGGAGAGAGGGAAGGAGTCTCACTTGAGGCTTTCTCACAATCACAATGGGGGAATACACACAAAGGTGGAGGCTGAAAGTAGTTTTCCTCTTCTTAGTTGTGAAAGCCAAAAAGAACTCTAGTATAAAGAAATAGAAGAACCCTATATGTGGGTCTCAAACCAAACTCAACTAACTAAGGTGGCATACTAACTGAGCCACGAACTAGTGTAGATAAGGATAGCTGTCATCCAGCTATTATTCATGGGCAGTGTACCAACCGCATCTCCAGCTACAAGTCGGTGACATACATACACAACGATCACCCTGGCATATCGCGAGTGGAGCTCGATATCTCAACACTCCCCCTCGAGCTCAATCCCAATTCCTGCACACTAAGCAGGTCTCTGAACTTGCGCAGTTTCTCTGCGCCCAATGCTTTCGTGAATATGTCAGCTACCTGATCCTCTGTGCTGACATAAACTAGATCAATAAGACCTAGTAAAACCTTCTCCCGCACATAGTGATAATGCACCTCAATGTGCTTTGTTCTAGCATGAAAGACTGGGTTCTTTGCCAAGTGTATGCTGCTCATGTTGTCATAATAAATGACAACTGGCCCATCTGTAGACTGATGCATATCATAGAGTAGCTTATGCAACCAAGCTACCTCACATGCAGCCATTGCTGCACCCCTGTACTCAGCCTCTGTGCTCGACAAGGCAACTGTAGCCTGTTTCTTGCTGCTCCAAGTGACTGCAGCACTCCCAAAAGAGAACACATATCCACTGGTAGATCGTCTATCAGAAATACTACCAGCCCAATCAGCATCAGTGTATCCATGCAGCTGTATCTGAACCCCAGCCTCATAAAATAGTCCATACTGCAATGTGGACTTCACATACCTGAGTATGCGTCTAGCCGCATCCAAATGCGGTTTCCTTGGAGCCTGCATAAACTGACTTACCAACCCAACAGCATAGCTCAAATCTGGCCTGGTAATAGTCATGTAAATCAAACTTCCTACTATGCGTCTGCACATAGTAGGGTCTTCCAGAAGCTCACCTGCATCTGCGCTCAGCTTCACATTCTGCTCCAAAGGAACTGAAATAGGCTTACAGCCTGTCATCCCATATTTGGACAGCATGTCCAGTCCATACTGTCTCTGCAAGAGGTGTATCCCACTTGGTGATCTAATCACCTCAATGCCCAAGAAATAACGCAGCTCTCCCAAATCCTTCATCTCAAACTTCTGCCTCAATAGCATTTTCACATGAAGGATATCTTCATCACTATGATCACCTGTGATGATCAAATCATCAACATAAATGACAAGCAGCATAATCCCTTTCTCTGTTTTTCTCACATAGAGTGAGAAATCTGCCTTGGAAATCTGAAAGGCAATAGTGACAAGATACTGTCCTATCTTGTCAGACCATGCTCTAGGTGCTTGCTTCAAGCCATACAAGGCTTTCTTCAACCTACAAACAAACTCAGGATGTATAGCATGAACATAACCTGCTGGCTGCTCCATAAAGACCTCTTCTTGCAAATCACCATGCAAGAGGCATTCTTTACATCCATCTGATGTCAAGACCATCCCTTTGATGCAGCCATAGCAATGGCTGCTCTTACGGTTGCCATCCTTGCAACCGGGCTGAAAGTTTCTTCATAAT
This sequence comes from Dipteris shenzhenensis, assembly GCF_047967505.1. Classification (NCBI taxonomy): domain Eukaryota; kingdom Viridiplantae; phylum Streptophyta; class Polypodiopsida; order Gleicheniales; family Dipteridaceae; genus Dipteris; species Dipteris shenzhenensis. The sequence continues at coordinate 16,794,585 of NC_141599.1, forward strand.
CAATGCCATATGTCTGTGCATACCCCTTGACAACTAATCTTGCCTTGTATCTATTCACAGAACCATCTGCATTGTGCTTGATCTTATAAACCCACTTACAGCCAATTGCATTCTTGTCTTTAGGCAAAGGCACCAATTCCCATGTAGCATTAGCATCCAAGGCATCCATTTCTTCATCCATGGCTTTCTCCCATTTTTCATTTCCCATGGCTTGCTCAAAAGAAGTGGGTTCTGGTTCCTGTATCACTTTGACCATATAGGCATAGTGAATGGCTATAAATCCATCATATTTCAGCCTATCCACAGGATACCTGACCCTGGTAGACCTGTGCAAAATAGGCTCACTTCCAGGTGCTCTCAAAACATCCCTGGTCTTCCTTACTCCAAGTGTAATAACAGAAGGAATACCCAACTCATCATCAATGCTCTGTTCTGAGCCACTGGATTCACCATCCACACAAGAGTGACCTGCATTCACATCAAACATGGGCTGATCTACCTTCTCTTTTCCTTTTCGTGATACCTGCATACCACTATCTGCATTGTTTTGAGGAGATTCTCCTGATCTCAATCTACCTGTCCATGGCAAAGTGTGTGAACCACTGCTAGAGGACACTCCAGGTCCACTGATATTTTGTGATTGCCGCTGTTAATTCTGTGCAGCATTACCATTTTGTGCATCTACATCAATCATCACATTTACTGGTTTATACCAGCTGCTCATCTCATCAAAAACAACATCTCTGCTCACTGTAAACTTACGAGTAGAAGGGTTATAGCATCTATACCCTTTCGGCTGCAGAGAATAACCAATAAAGACACACTTCTCAGCTTTTGGATCCAACTTGGACCTCAACTCATCTGGCACATGGACATAGGCAATGCAACCAAAAATTTTCAAATGAGAAATATCTGGTTTCCTACCAGTATACATCTCCTCTGGCGTCATGCCATGTATTGCTGCAGTGGGAGTCCTGTTCATTATATAAACTGCTGTAGCAACTGCTTCAGCCCAATAATAATCTGGTAGATCTTTTTCATTTAGCATAGCCTGAGATACCTCTCCAATATGCCTGTTTTTCCTTTCTGCAATTCCATTTTGCTGTGGGGTATGACTGCATGAATATTGCTGCTTTATACCATGCTCTTGCAAGAACCTTGCAAACTCATTTGAGAGGTACTCTCCCCCTCCATCTGACCTCAGGCATTTTATTTGTAGGCCTGTTTCTTTTTCAACCATAGCTTTGAAAGCTTTGAAGTGCCCAAACACTTCACTTTTCTTTTTCATAAAATAAACCCAAAGTTTTCTACTGAAGTCATCAATAAATGTGACAAAATAGTGAGAGCCACCAATAGAGGCAGCTTTAGTAGTCCGCACATCAGAGTGGATTAATTCCAATGGCTTTTTACTCTCTTGAACATGCCTAGGAAAAGGTTTCCTTGCCTGTTTCCCAAATTGACAGGCTTCACAAACCTTGTGCATTTCTGCAACCTTGAATTTAGGCAATCCTGCAACAATATTTTGGGCTTGCATTGATTTAAGTCGCTGTATATTAACATGACCAATGCGTTTGTGCCAGATATCAATATCTGCAACTACACCGGTCCTATGTGCAAACATTGCTGCACTCAATTCAGGCATGTCCGCATCCAACGTAAACATCCTGCCCTTCTTCTTTCCTTTTGCTATCAAGCGACCATTATTTTTCATATCCTCAACAAAGCATCCATGAGGATTAAATCTGACCTGCAAGCCCTGCTCAACCATCTGACCAACAGAAACCAGGTTCTTGGTGATGTTCGGGACATGAAATACATCAGACAAGTGTTTCTTTTTCCCATCCTGCATAGACAAAGGAATTTTGCCAATCTGCACAATAGGATGTGCAATATCATCACCCGTCTCCACAAATCCTAGTTTTTCCATTTTCCTTGCATCTTGCATCCATTCTGCATGACCTGTCATGTGGTTTGATGCACCTGAGTCAACATACCACACATCATTTTGTTCTTCTGCACTTGTCACAGAATTGGTCATATGCTGCACCATAAATAGATGCTCATTTCTATCATCACCCTGCCTGCTTGAAGATGCATAATTGCCTTGCTGCAATTTTCCATTCGTAATGTCATTCTGCTTTTTGTAGCAGTCCTTAGCCATATGACCCATTTTGCCACAATAGTAGCATTCAACATTGCTGTTTGCATTTTGGCCTCTCTGCCATCCACCACGGCCTCTTTGGCTCCCCCTGCCTCTAGAGTTACCACGTCCTCCTGCATAGGACTGGTTTTCTTGCGTTTGCTGCATATTCTGATTTCTACCACGGCCTGCAGATCAGCCTCCTCTACCTCTGCCTCTACCTCTGCCAGCATTTGAGTAGAAGACAGTTTCTTTTGAAGTTCCTGCTGAAGAAGATGCACCCCCATTTCTCTGCTCTTCAGAAATTAGAAGAGCAATCAACTCCTCAAAATCAGGAAAATTTTCACGGACGGCAATGGATGTCCGGAACTATGCATAATCCTTTCCTAGACCATTCAAGGTCACAGAAACTAAATCGTCATCATCCACTGGTGACCCAATGGAAGAAAGTGCATCCGCAATTTTCTTCACCTTCATGTGGTAGTCATTGATGCTCATGTTTTCTCTCTGCACATTGTGCAACTCCTGTTTGAGTTGCATTTTCCTGGCTTGCGTGTTTGTGCTGTACATTTTTGCCAAAGTATCCCATGCCTCCTTTGGCGTACTTGCATCCTGAATATGCACAATCATGGAGTCCGAAATACTGATAGACAACCAGTACATAACTTTCGTGGCTCTCTCATGCCATCCTTTAAATGCCTGCATTTCCTGTTGACTAGGAACATTAGGAAGAACAGGCTCTTCTTCATTTCCTGTAATGAACTCCCAATAGCCTTTTCCCATCAAGAAATTCATCATTCTGAACTTCCATGCCTGGAAGTTGTTCTTGTCAAGCTTTTCAGTGACAATCTGCGAAAGAGAATCAGATGCCATTACAGAACACTGCAAAATATTCTGTCACTACAAAGAACACAGTTTTTGCCTCACACGGGCAGATCTGCAAAACTGACGAAAGTGGTATTTCACCACACAGTCACTTCCTAGTGACGATTTTGCATCAACAGGCAACAAGCATGAATCTGCAACTCCCAATATCTCTGCACACAGGCATACGATGCAATTTCTGTGGCAACTTTACACCGACCCATAGAACAGTGGTCGCACAGCAAAAACAGGGCCTTTTTCTGAGTGTCTGCGGAGAACTTCCGCCTCCAAAACGGGCCCCGAAATGACCTCGAATCAGAAAAATAAAGTCACTGAGGGCTTCGCCCACACCCGCAGCATATAATGCCCTCTCGCCACACTGTGAAGGGCGTCTCAATCTGCGACAGTGCACTCTTGCACTTCCGGCTGTGCTACCTGCAGAGATTTGCTCCCAAACTCGAAAAAGGAAAGCAACACTGGTCCTCTTACCAGGACACTGCGAACTTGGTTTGCTTTCTTGAGCTCCTTACCACGAACAAGGCTCTGATACCATGTGAAGATAGTGGGAGAGAGGGAAGGAGTCTCACTTGAGGCTTTCTCACAATCACAATGGGGGAATACACACAAAGGTGGAGGCTGAAAACAGTTTTCCTCTTCTTAGTTGTGAAAGCCAAAAAGAACTCTAGTACAAAGAAATAGAAGAACCCTATATGTGGGTCTCAAACCAAACTCAACTAACTAAGGTGGCATACTAACTGAGCCACGAACTAGTGTAGATAAGGATAGCTGTCATCCAGCTATTATTCGTGGGCGGTGTACCAACCGCATCTCCAGCTAACAAGTCGGTGACATAAATACACAACGGTCACCCTGGCATATCGCGAGTGGAGCTCGATATCTCAACAAGGTGCCCACAAGCACAGTTAGGTGGTGGAAGAGCCACATAGGATGATTGAGAGAATCTAGGAGCAGATTGAGGAGATGATTGTGGAGCTTTGAAGTCATCAGTGATGTCAGTGAGCATGTATGAGGTGCCTACTTAAGGACCTCACTCTTCTTCATTCTACAAGCAAGTAATGCAAGTATTCTGAGTTTGTGTCCACTCTTTCCTTTAATTTCAGTTTACCAACATGGTATCACAGCCCTTTGATCCCCCTTGAGCCCATTTCTGCCACATCATCATCTTCTTCTTCATCTTCTTCTTCTCCATTTTCCTCTTTCTTCTTAAAATTTTTGAGAGCTTGGTTCTCCACCTACAAACAACCATTGCCCAAACCCTCTAAGCTGGAAACTCCTCTAGTATGGGCAAACTTCCACCTGCAAGGAATTGAAGAAAAAACATCTGTGGTGGCTGCCATTCCCCAAACAACGCATTTTTTGCCATTTCTTCTATTGCTCAATACTCCCTGCCTGCTTTGCCATTGCCTGAGCCCTCTTAGTAGTAGATGGGCGACCTCAAGATGAAGATTTTGAGCCATTTTTCAGCTCATTTGGTTCAGTAACGAGGGAGAAATCGTCAAAACTCAAGTTCAGCCTATAGCAACTCCCCCGGGCAAAAGTGCGCACCATTTTGTCCAACCTCTGTGCTAGACCCTCTTTGGTATATGAACTTTCTTTTGCTTTAGAAAGCCCTCTTTTCCTTGCTTTGAAGAGTGAGCTACAAGACCTCCAAGTTCAGCCTTTTGGTTTTGACAGTTTTGGATAAGTTTTTGAAGATGATGCTACATAAAATGCTACTCTAGCATTTCGGGTTTTTTGAATCTTTCAATAACTTCAGTACAAGTGTGGCTTCAGTTTTGTTTTGAATTGCTAGACCTGGTTTTGATTGGAAAGTATTCATTTTAGCCACTTCTATGAAGCATGTAAGCAGAAGCATCATTGATTGAATATTGGTCACTAGTCTTTGCTACATCAAGTGCTCATATTTTGGAAGTCTTTCAGTTATTTTTTTGCCTTGTAAGAGAGATAGACACTGCCCAATATCTGGGTTAGACCCTCTCATGGCTACGCTATTGAATCTAGAGAAGTTCAATGGAAAGGGCTTCCACACATGGCAGATGAAGGTGAAATTTGCATTGATGAGGGAGAACTTATGGGGACTTGTCAAACCTACTCCTACCGCTTCTTCTACGGCCTCCAATGCTAGAGAATCCTCAACTCTGACATGACTGGCAAGGGATCCAGCTAGAGAAGAAAAAGCATATGGTATCATTGCTCTTGCTTTAGGAGATGATTATATTCACCATATCTCTGACTTGGAGTCTCCTTCAGAAGCTTGGTAGAAGCTTGACATAATTTTTGGTGCTAGCTCTCACATCTCTAAATTGTCACTTAAAATCTCTTTCTTTGAATTGAAGATGGCTAGTGGTACTACTTTAGCAGCTCATGTCAACTATATGTGGAGTCTTATGACACTCAATTAGCTTCTATCAACTCTCCTATTACTCCAGATGATGCTATGGCAGTGTTACTTAAGAGTATGCCTGAAGATTATGATCACATAGTTACCACTTTGAAAAATCTTCCTAATTCTAATCTTGAAGGTATTATCTCTACTCTCCAAGAAGAAGAAAGGCATATGGAGCTCAGGAAAGGCAATGACACTGTTTATGCTGTAAAATTCCAGAAGGGCAAGTATACCCCTTGCAATCACTATGGAAAGACAAATCACCTTTCAAAGGACTGCTTCAAAATCAATCCATGCAAGCACTGTGGCAAGAACAACCATAATGAGAAGTTTTGCAGAGCCAAAGCAAAGACAGAAAATGCAAATCTACTTTCAGTTGATGAGCCTCCACAAGATGAGGCATCCTTTGAAGATTATGCATTTTAAAACATCTCTATGTATGCTCCAGATCTCTCTTTTTATGTCAAGGTACTCAGCCTGGATAGTCCTCCAAAATGAATGAAATAAACTATTGTGTTTTGTGTGTTTTGTAAACACCTCTGGTCACCTTATGATGTAGGCCACGTGTATGTTTTGCTCCATGGTACCTCCTACAGACATTGTGTGCATGTACATGCAGGGGAGATAACCATTGGAAGGTCTTTTTGTATCCCTTTTGTTTACCTTACACCCAAGGGAACCCTTGCTAGCATGAGAACCTAGCCATAGATTTATCCTTGACCACCATGAGATGGCATGAGAAACTATGAGACTAGATGTATCCTTGAAATAGCCTGAGGCATTCCCTTGAGGGGGGGTTTGATGGGATATCTCAAGGTGTATGCCTCAGGCACACCTTATGTTTCTATGTGTGAGTGCTAGAGGCACAGTTAGATGCCCACAAGCATAGTTAGGTGGTGGAAGAGCCACATAGGATGATTGAGAGAATCTAGGAGTAGATTGAGGAGATGATTGTGGAGCTCTGAAGTCATCAGTGATGTCAGTGAGCATGTATGAGGTGCCTACTTAAGGACCTCACTCTTCTTCATTCTACAAGCAAGTAATGCAAGTATTCTGAGTTTGTGTCCACTCTTTCCTTTAATTTCAGTTTACCAACAAAGAAGAGGAAAACTGTTTTCAGCCTCCACCTGTGTGTATTCCCCCATTGTGTATGTGAGAAAGCCGCAAGTGAGACTCCTTCCCTATCTCCTACTATCTTCACATGGTATCAGAGCCTTGTTCATGGTAAGGAGCTCAAGAAAGCAAACCAAGTTCACGGTGTCCTAGTAAGAGGACCAGTGTTGCTTTCCTATTTCGAGTTTGGGAGCAAATCTCTGTAGGTAGCATAGCCAGAAGTGCAAGAGTGCATTGTCTCAGATTGAGATGCCCTTCGCGGTGTGGCGAGAGCGCAGTATATGCTACGGGTGGTTTTTCGCAGGCACTCAGAAAAAGGCCCTGTTTTTTGCTGTGCGACCACTACTCTGCTAGTTGGTGAAAAGTTACCGCAGAAATTCCATCGTATGCCTATGCGCAAAGATATTGGGAGTTGCAGAATCATGCTTATTGCCTGTTGATGCAAAATCGTCACTAGGAAGTGACTGTGTGGTCAAATACCACTTTCATCAGTTTTGCAGATCTGCCCGTGTGAGGCAAAAGCTGTGTTTTTGTGCAGTGATAGAATATTTTGCAGTGTTCTATAATGGCGTCTGATTCTCTTTCATAGATTGTCACTGAAAAGCTTGACAAAAACAACTTCTAGGCATGGAAGTTTAGAATGACGAATTTTCTTATGGGAAAAGGCTATTGGGAGTTCATTACAAGAAATGAAGAAGAACCAGTTCTTCCTAATATTCCCAATCAATAGGAAATGTAGGCATTTAAAGGATGGCATGAGAGAGCCAGAAAAGTTATGCACTAGCTGTCTATCAGTATTTCGGATTCTATGATTGTGCATATTCAGGATGCAAGTACGCCAAAGGAGGCATGGGATACTTTGGCAAAAATGTACAGCACAAATACGCAAGCCAAGAAAATGCAGCTCAAATAGGAGTTGCACAATGTGCAGAGAGAAAATTTGAGCATCAATGACTACCACATGAAGGTGAAGAAAATTGCAGATGCACTTGCTTCCATTGGGTCGCTAGTGGAAGATGATGATCTAGTTTCTGTGACCTTGAATGGTCTAGGAAAGGATTATGCACAGTTCCGGACATCCATTGCTGTCCGTGAAAAATTTCCTGATTTTGAAGAGTTGTTTGCTCTTCTAATTTCTGAAGAGCAGAGAAATGGGGGTGCATCTTCTTCAGGAGAAACTTCAAAAGAAACTGTCTTCTACTCAAATGCTAGAAGAGGTAGAGGCAAAGGTAGAGGAGGCTGATCTACAGGCCGTGGTAGAAATTAGAATATGCAGCAAACTCAAGAAAACTAGTCCTATGGAGGAGGACGTGGTAACTCTAGAGGCAGGGGGAGCCAAAGAGGCCGTGGTGGATGGCAGAGAGGCCAAAATGCAAACAACAATGTTGAATGCTACTACTGTGGTAAAATGGGTCATATGGCTAAGGACTGCTACAAAAAGCAGAATGACATTATGAATGGAAAATTGCAGCAAGGCAATTATGCATCTTCTAGTAGACACGGTGGTGACAGAAATGAGCATCTATTTATGGTGCAGCATATGACAAATTCTGTGACAAGTGCAGAAGAACGAAATGATGTGTGGTATGTTGACTCAGGTGCACCAAACCACATGACAGGTCATGCAGAATGGATGCAGGATGCAAGGAAAATGGAAAAACTAGGATTTGTGGAGACTGGTGATGATACTGCACATCCTATTGTGCAGATTGGTAAAATTCCTTTGTCTATGTAGGATAGGAAGAAGAAATACCTATCTGATGTATTTCATGTCCTGAACATCACCAAGAACCTGGTTTCTGTTGGTCAAATGGTTGAGCAGGGCTTGCAGGTCAGATTTAATCCTCATGGATGCTTTGTTGAGGATATGAAAAATAATGGTCACTTGATAGCAAAAGGAAAGAAGACGGGCAGGATGTTTACGTTTTATGCAAACATGCCTGAATTGAGTGTAGCAATGTTTGCACATGGGACCGGTGTAGTTGCAGATATTGATATCTGGCATAAACACATTGGTCATGTTAATATACAGTGACTTAAATCAATGCAAGCCCAAAATATTGTTGCAGGATTGCCTGAATTCAAGGATGCAGAAATGCATAAGGTTTGTGAAGCCTGTCAATTTGGAAAACAGGCAAGGAAACCATTTCTTAGGCATGTTCAAGAGAGTAAAAAGCCATTGGAATTAATCCACTCTGATGTGTGGACTACTAAAGCTGCATCTATTGGAGGCTGTCACTATTTTGTTACTTTTATTGATGATTTCAACAGAAAAGTTTAAGTGTATTTTATGCAAAAGAAAAGTGAAGTGTTTGGGCACTTCAAAGCTTTTAAAGCTATGGTTAAAAAAGAAACAGGCCTGCAAATAAAATACCTAAGGTCAGATGGAGGGGGAGAGTACCTCTCAAATGAGTTTGCAAGGTTCTTGTAGGAGCATGGCATAAAGTAGCAATATTCATGCAGTCATACCCCATAGCAAAATGGACTTGTAGAAAGGAAAAATAGGCATATTGGAGAGGTATCTCGGGCCATGCTAAATGAGAAAGATCTACCAGATTATTATTGGGCTGAAGTAGTTGCTACAGTAGTTTACATAATGAACAAGACTCCCAATGCAGCAATACATGGCATGATGCCAGAGGAGATGCATACTGGTAGGAAACCAGACATTTCTCATTTGAAAATTTTTGGTTGCATTGCCTATGTTCATGTGCCAGATGAGTTGAGGTCCAAGTTGGATCCAAAAGCTGAGAAGTGCATCTCTATTGGTTATTCTCTACAGCAGAAAGGGTATAGATGCTATAACCCTTCTACTCATAAGTTTACAATGAGTAGAGATGTTGTTTTTGATGAGATGAGCAGCTGGTATAAAACAGTAAATGTTATGATTGATGTAGATGCACAAAATGGTAATGCTACACAGAATTCAATGCAGCAGTCACAAAATATCAGTGGACCTGTAGTGTCCTCTAGTAGTGGTTCACATACTTCGCCATGGACAGGCAGATTGAGATCAGGAGAATCTCCTCAAAGCAATGCAGATAGTGGTACGCAAGTATCACGAAAAGGAAAAGAGAAGGTAGATCAGCCCATGTTTGATGTGAATGCAGGTCACTCTTATGTGGATGGTGAATCCAGTGGCTCAGAATAGAGCATTGATGATGAGTTGGGTATTCCTTCTATTGTCACACCTGGAGTAAGGAAGACCAGGGATGTTTTGAGAGCACCTGGAAGTGAGCCTATTTTGCGTAGGTCTACCAGAGCTAGGTATCCTATGGATAGGCTGAAATATGATGGATTTATAGCCATTCACTATGCCTATATGGTCAACGTGATACAGGAAGCAGAACCCACTTCTTTTGAACAAGCCATGGGAAATGAAAAATGGGAGAAAGCCATGGATGAAGAAATGGATGCCTTGGAAGCAAATGCTACATGGGAGTTGGTGCCTTTGCCTAAAGACAAGAATGCAATTGGCTGTAAGTGGGTTTATAATATCAAGCTCAATGCAGATGGTTCTGTGAATAGATACAAGGCAAGATTAGTTGTCAAGGGGTACACACAGACATATGGCATTGATTATGAAGAAACATTCAGTTCGATTGCAAGGATGACAACTGTAAGAGCAGTCATTGCTATGGCTGCATCAAAGGGTTGGTCTTTACATCAGATGGATGTAAAGAATGCCTTCTTGCATGGTGATTTGCAAGAAGTGGTATTTATGGAGCAACCAGCAGGTTATGTTCATGCTATTCATCCTAAGTTTGTTTGCAGGTTGAAGAAAGCCGTGTATGGCTTGAAGCAAGCACCTAGAGCATGGTCTGACAAGATAGGACAGTATCTTGTTACTATTGGCTTTCAGATTTCCAAGGCAGATTTCTCACTCTATGTGAGAAAAACAGAGAAAGGTATGCTGCTTGTCATTTATGTTGATGATTTGATCATCACAGGTGATAGTGATGAAGATATCCTTCATGTGAAAATGCTATTGAGGCAGAAGTTTGAGATGAAGGATTTGGGAGAGCTGCGTTATTTCTTGGGCATTGAGGTGATTAGATCACCAAGTGGGATACAGCTCTTGCAGAGGTAGTATGGACTGGGGACATGCTGTCCAAATATGGGATGACAGGCTGTAAGCCTATTTCAGCTCCTTTGGAGCAGAATGTGAAGCTGAGCGCAGATGCAGGTGAGCTTCTGGAAGACCCTACTATGTACAGACGCATAGTAGGAAGTTTGATTTACATGACTATTACCAAGCCAGATTTGAGCTATGCTGTTGGATTGGTAAGTCAATTTATGTAGGCTCCAAGGAAACCGCATTTGGATGCAGCTAGACACATACTCAAGTATGTGAAGTCCATGTTGCAGTATGGACTATTTTATGAGGTTGGAGTTCAAATACAGTTGCATGGATACACTGATGCTGATTGGGCTGGTAGTATTGGAGTTCTTTTGGCTTTCACAACTAAGAAGAGGAAAACTGTTTTCAGCCTCCACCTATGTGTATTCCCCCATTGTGTATGTGAGAAATCCGCAAGTGAGACTCCTTCCCTCTCTCCCACTATCTTCACATGCTGCGGGTCTGGGCATAACCCCATACATCTGTATGTATCAAATCAAGAATACCTCATGCACGAGAGGTTCTTCTGACAAAGTTGGTTCGCTTTTGTTTTCCGAAGCAGCATGCTTCACAAACCTTTCCAAGACACTGTAGCTTCGGAATCCCAATTGCCATATTCTAACTTTTGAGTTCTAACAAGTACTTGAAGTTGACATGACCATATCTCTTGTGCCATTTTACAGATAGTGGCATCTGTTGTGGTTGAGCTGACATGGCATGCTTATCTGGTACTGTAGCTAGCATTTTGTATAAGCATCCTTCCTTGATACCTTTTGCTACTAGATGACATCTTTTGGATTTATCTCTGATAGTGCATACATCACAGTTGAAGATGACTTTATAATTGTGTTCCGTCATTTGACCTACTGACAAAAGGTTCTTGTTGAGCTTCGGAACATAGAGCACATCTTTGACTAATCCTTTTGTACCAGTGAAATTGTTCATAGGGATAACATCTGTCCCTTGAACTGGATTCGGTGTATTGTTTGCTATATAGATGACATTTTTATGTCCTTCTAATGGCTTCATTTCTGTGAACCACCTGATGATTTCTCATATGAGATGATGAACTGCTGTCGATGTACCAAGGATCCTATTCAACTTGGTCGACTTAATAGCTGAAATCTTCTTTGGGATTGAAATCAGTGTCTAGGTACACTGTCTAGGTACACTGTATCAATCTGATGCAATTCCTCACTTGCAAGAAACATATTTCCATGTCCATTTGCAAAATGACTGTGACTAGAATGTCCACCATGATGATTTCCTCTACCTCGAGAATTCCCTCAATTACTGCTAGATTGACCGCCTTGGTCGTATTGCTGCTTGTGGCAATCTCTTTCATAGTGTCCAAACTTGTGACAGTAGTTGCACTGAATGTTCGAAGCATTGGTGGATGCATTCCCTCGTCCTTGAAATCTTCCTTGGTTGGAATGATTTCCTCTTTGCTGATTCTGATGTTGCTGAGGATGATGCTGATGTTGATGTTGATTCTGACTTTGATTTTGTTGATGATGACCACTTTTCTAGTATGATCTACCTCTGCCTCTGCCTTTTCCTCTGCTTCTGTCTAAAGCTGTGAATGCTTGATCATTAGAATGACCTTTACGTGCTTGAATGGCCTGAGTCCTAAGTTCTTCACCAAGTAGAACTGATTGAAGTTCTTCAAGTGTTGGAATTTGCCATTGGATGGCAATACTCTAGACTAGATTCTCCTATCCCTCTCCTAGTTCATTCAGGACTACTTGAACCATTTCTACAAGGTTCATAGTCTCTCGTGCTGCTGCAAGTTGATTGTTGTAGTCTTTTATGTAGAGTACATAAGCATGACCGGTTTCACTACTGTTGTGAAAACTCTGGTTGATTTGGTTTCTCAGGGTGAGAATCCTGGATGTGTTCTTGGACTCATAGAGAGCTGCGAACATATCCCATGCTTCTTTTGATGTCTTGACTATGTTGAGCTATCCTAGCATGACATCTTGCACATTCTGCTTGATCAAGTGATAGGCATACTTGTCTTTCTTATCCCATTCTGCTTGAGCCCGGGCCATGGCAATATCTGCTACTAGTGTGGAAACTATTTGTGTAGATGTAGATCCCATTGTTGGTGCTGTGACAACAGATGGAGTAGAGCTACTGGTAGCAAAATCAACTAATGGTCTAGGTATAGACCCATTGACATACTCCCATTTGTCCTAAAGCACAAGAATGGTCTCCATTCGGTATTTCCATATACCATAATTGGAGTTGTCTAACTTACAAGATGCCTCTAGATTGAGGTTGCTAGTTGACATGGTGCAAAATGTACCCAAAAGTGTCGTGAAAATCTCTGTATGAATCAACTGCAAATACACTGACTATGCCAAGTGAAATCTCTGAACCGTCAGTGAAGATAGAACTGCAGGATAGAACTGCAGTATATAAAATCTGATCTGTATTTCAAGGCTTGTGGCAATGATGCCAGGAATAGCCAAAAGGCTTTACAAGGCTGAAATGATGTGCACGATGCCGTGAGATATCCGAATAGGCTTTACAATGGTGGCATGTGTGTGTGAAATCAAATGCTATCTACCCACTGAAACAATCTACAATGCGTCTGAACTTTTAAGTCTGCTCACTGAACTAATGAATGTAAGGTTTCAATTAATGTAATGATGTGAAACCATATGTGAGTGTATGGATTGACTCCGAGTAGGTACTAGTCAGGAATTTCGGACATGGCTTGGATTGGCAACTTGGGGAAATTCAAAGCATCCCCTCTATGGCGATCTAGTCTACTCTGATCTAGATCTAAACCAACCGTCGATCGATGGAAGAACAGCAAATAATTCCTTTTCTTTTGTTCTTTTCAAGTGCTAGGTTAGATGCATCGATGTAGAGGCAAATGTGCATGAAGGAAGTGGTTTTGTCGACGAGGCTCAAATGTGAGTGTAACTTGCACCAAAATTTGCACCTGATGTTAGAGCACGTAGAGCACAAAAAAGCGAGCGACTTTCCTTTTTGGAGTGCCCTCAAATTCTTCCTGGATCAAGAGATACGACTTGATCTAGGTGGAGGGGCAAAAGGAGTACAAATGTGCTCAATGATGATGTGTCACTGTGAGTCACATGTAGTGATGATGTGGCACTGTGCCTAGCAAGAGGTGTGCTAGTGAAGCTCTGTGCTGAGGTGGCAGGAGTGGTCACATGAAGTGACTGTGAAGAACTGTGTGTGCCTACAGAGGTCAATGTTGACTGGATAGCTGAGGTGGCACAGATGCTGATGACAACAAATGATGTGGTAATGCTGATGTGGCTATGATGATGTGGCACTGATGACATGGCTTGGATGACATGTCATTGATGATGTGGCACTGGTGACATGGCCAGATGATGTGGCAAAATGACGTGGCCTTCTTATGTGGCAGGGGTGACATGGTAGTGATGACATGGCTACCACCATGGCAGATGACATGGCACTTGGAGATAAGGTTATCACATGGCACACTAGAGACCTAGCCTACGTGCTATCTTATCTTGCCACGTGTCGCTTTCTGAGAAGTCAGAATCGTGTGAAGGTTCTGACAGAATCTAAGAAGATTTTGTCCGCCTGCGGATTTCTGTCGATGACTGTGGGGAGTGCTGCCTGTAGCTCGGGTCAGAGATGGCACCGTTGAGAGCTATCCTGTTTGGAGTGCGTTGCAGTGTTGGTTGTCGGTGGAGTAGCTCGTGGGCTGATGAGGTGGAGCTGTTGGCGCAATTTTGCAGATGAACACTGCTCCAATAGGTAGATAGTCAGCCGGATGAGGTCGCTCAATGGGATGAGCGTGTGATTGGAGCTCAAGCCGTCACTGGTTGATGGGAGCCTTTGCAGTGCTGGAGGAGCCACCCGTTAAAGGAGCTTCTAAGTGTTCACATAGATGAGTGCTAGGCTGTAGAAGTCTGTGGCACTAGAGCATTGCACTGGAGACATGCACCTCAGGAGCTTGGCTACCAGTCGGGAGCTGAAGAAGGCTCTAGGCGCTGATCCGTCGTGAGGTAGCCCGTGGCTGAGCGCTATAGATGTGTTGGCACTAAGGCTAAGCTGCAGCTGGTCGTTTGCTTTAGAAGCAAATGGTGATGGAGGCGGCTGTGGATGCACTATGCAAGCCTAAGCTTTGTGTGGAGAAGCATGTGTTGGAGCCGTAGATGAGGCAAGGCAGAGGCTAGCCGATGCTGCTGGAGCCACTGGAGCCGCTGCTGAGATGAAGAAGACCCACTGGTGAAGGATTCCTTCGTGGTTCATCGTTGAAGGCCTGGGAGCTACGTTGATGGTGTCAATGGCCTTGTGATGAAGGAGGCAGGGTCTTTCGACCTCTCAAAGATACAAACCCTCAAGCCAAAACTCTGTATCTCTCTCTCTCTTAGACAAGAAATACTCTCTTTCTCACTGAATTTTCTAAGAGCCTCCAAAGATCTCTCTCTATTGCTCTCAATGGACAACCCTCAATCTATCTCACAATGGAAATCTCACAAAATGAATTGAAATCCTGACAAGGAAATCTCAAGAAATGAACGGAAATCTCTTAAGGAATGATGGAATATTTCTCTCAAATGGATGGATGAAGATCTCTCATCGGAAGTGGACTCTCACAGAGAACACTCAAGAGAACTCTCCATCTCACAATCTGTCTCACACTCTCAAGAATCGCAATGCCTCAGCGGAAGGCAAGGGAGCTCTGATACCATGACAAAATATGAAGAGGGGAGAGGAGAAGAGTGGAGATGAGGAGAGAGGGCATAGCTAGAGAACACACCACAAATGACTCTGGATTTAGTTGAAAAAATAGAATATATATAAACCCTTTTAGGGTTAGGGTTAGGGGATCTAACCCTTTCCTTTATAGCACTCTATAAGGTTAGTGCTATGCACATATGATCATGTGATGGTGCTATGCACACATGATCACATGATGTTGAGCGTGAACTCTCAACACAGGTTCTCCAATAAGCCCCGAGAGAATCATTGGAATGTAGGGATGTAGGTGCTCAGGTATGTGAAGGGCACTCTTGATTATGGCATCACTTATGGTACAGGCACTTCCTTGGCCAGTCATTGTGACTCAGATTGGTGGGCTGGAGATGTTGATTCCAGAAAATCAATTTTTGGATATCGTCTCTCTTTAGGTTCAGGTATCTTCTCTTGGATCAGTAAGAAACAACCAATAGTGGCATTGTCCTCTACTGAGGCTGAGTACAAGGCAGCATGTTTTGCTACATGTGAAGCAGTGTGGCTGAGGAGGATCTTATGGCACATGGGAGTGTAAGAGGATGAGGCAGCTATGCTGAGGTGCGACAATCAAAGTTGCATGGCCATTGCTAAAAATCCAGTGTTTCATGCGCGCACAAAACATATAGAGATTCAGTATCACTATGTGCATGATTTGATCGAGGACGGGATAGTGGAATTGGTCTACTGTCCAATAGAGCAAAATGGAGCAGATATCTTCACCAAGGCACTCGAGAAGGATCAGGTTCAGGGTCATCTTCAAAGACTCGGCATTGGGCCGAGAAGGTAGTTCACCTACGGGTGGACGTTGAGGGAAGGTGTTAGATATGCTCAATGCCCACCCTCCTACTAACCACCATGGGTCCGAGGTGCTGAAGTTATAAGGCCCCCATATGAGCAGAAGCCATGTGTGAGCCTGGAAAACTAGATGGATCCTGACTTGCATGTCAGATGAGGTCTATCAATGAGACTGTTGATGGTAGAAAGGTGATCTATGTGAGTCTAGCCTATGGGCTAGGCAGGGTAGGTAAGCTGGTAGCACAACAAGGCACATTGTCTTGATTGTGTGGGAGACCCTTGCTCTCGCTAGAAGTGGGCGACAGTATAGGAAATATTCCTTGAATATTCCATGGACGACTAGTTAGTTCCATCGACTTGGTTGACTGGTCAGCTCCACCAACTAGGTTGACTGGTCAGCTCACCGATTGGTCCAGATCAAATCTTCCAGCAGAGACCTTCCAGCTAGTAGCTCTTCACCTAGTATCTATCTAGATCGCCATGCACTACATCAGTATGGAAGTTTTGTTCATCTCCAGTTTGCTGTGTACTCTCTATTCTTTCTTCAGTTTCTGTTCCACTGCACCGTGTAATTTAACAAGGACCCCTTGTGTGAGGTGCTCCCTCTGATTTTTGTATTTCATAATACTTGCATTTCCAGTCAATGTAGTCACAAACATTAATGATAAAGTCCCATTCTAGACCATGTGACTTATGTTTTTCCCTTGTGCATGTGGAATACCTCTTTGGGAGGATTGTGACACCTGCATAAATACTCTCCCTCTATCTTGGTTAACAACTTCATAGGGTGGATCAAGCGTTGGGGTAGTTCCCATTTTGGCATTGAGATCCTCTTCTACAAATCCTTGTTCAACAAAGGAACATTATCAAGAATATGAATACTGGCATGGGCATGACTTGATGCATCCATAGTTTGCCTAGTCACAAATCGTCTTGAAGATTGTGGATGAGCATTTCTAGTTTCATTCATTTTTGATTGTGCATTCGTAGTCATAACACGTGCCCTATTTTTGCTCAAATTATTGCCATCTTGTCTCCCCTTCTCTACATGCCTTAGCTTAATAGTCCTCACTAAAATCACATTCATTGGCACTCATGATCGTGGTCCACAAGTTTCCCAAAATGCAAGGAGTCAGAGTATAGACCATCCTCAAGAACACACAACAAACACTCGCATCCACTAGCCGTCGTGTTTGTGGTCTACCATTTCCCAAAAATGCAAGGAATTGGAGTAGTGAACCTCACCCACAAGTATAATGAATGCTAACTCACCCTCCCCCACTCTATTCAGGTCTAAATCATGGTTCACTTTCTTTCCGAACTTACCAAAGGGTTTATCGAGATATGAACAGTGACAAAGAGAGACAGAGAGATAAGAAAGAGAGAGAGAGAGAGAGAGAGAGAGAGAGAGGGAGTAGAGAGAGAGAGAGAGAGAGAGAGGGAGGGAGAGAGAGAGGGAGGGAGTAGAGAGAGAGAGAGAGAGATGAGAGAGAGAGAGAGAGACACACAGAGAGAGAGAGAGAGAGAGAGAGAGAGAGAGAGAGAGAGAGAGATATATGTATAATATATATTATAGATATATTATATTATATTTTATATTGCATAATAGATTTTATTCTAGAATTCACCTTTCTACCATCAACGGTCTCATTGATAGACCTCATCTGACATGCAAGTCAGGATCCACCCATCCAGTGTCCCGAGCTCACACATGGCTTCTCCTCATATGGGGGCCTTATAAATTGAGCACCTCGAACCACTGGTGTGTTGAGATATCGAGCTCCACTCGAGATGATATGCCAGGGTGACCGTTGTGTACTTATGTCACTTACTTGTTAGCTGGAGATGCGGTTGGTACACCGCCCACGAATAATAGCTGGATGACAGCTATCCTTATCTACACTAGTTCGTGGCTCAGTTAGTATGCCACCTTAGTTAGTTGAGTTTGGTTTGAGACCCACATATAGGGTTCTTCTATTTCTTTGTACGTGAGTTCTTTTTGGCTTTCACAACTAAGAAGAGGAAAACTGTTTTCAGCCTCCACCTTTGTGTGTATTCCCCCATTGTGATTGTGAGAAAGCCTCAAGTGAGACTCCTTCCCTCTCTCCCACTATCTTCACATGGTATCAGAGCCTTGTTCGTGGTAAGGAGCTCAAGAAAGCAAGCCAAGTTCATGGTGTCCTGGTAAGAGGACCAGTGTTGCTTTCCTATTTCGAGTTTGGGAGCAAATCTCTACAGGTAGCACAGCCAGAAGTGCAGGAGTGCACTGTTTCAGATTGAGACGCCCTTCGCAGTGTGGCGAGAGCACAGTATATGCTGCGGGATGGGGCAAAGCCCTTAGTGACTTTATTTTTCTGATTTGAGGCCGTTTCGGGGCCCGTTTTGAAGGCGGAAGTCCTTCGTAGGCACTCAAAAAAAGGCCCTGTTTTTGGTTGTGCGACCACTACGTGGCTAGTCGGTGGAAAGGTGCCACAGAAATTGCATCGTATGCCTGTGTGCAGAGATATTGGGAGTTACAGATTCATGCCTGTTGCCTGTTGATGCAAAATCATCACTAGGAAGTGACTGTGTGGTGAAATACCACTTTCATCAGTTTTGCAGATCTGCCCGTGTGTGGCAAAAGTTGTGTTTTTTGCAGTGATAGAATATTTTGCAGTGTTCTGTAATGGCATCTGATTCTCTTTCACAGATTGTCACTGAAAAGCTTGACAAGAACAACTTCCAGGCATGGAAGTTCAGAATGACGAATTTCTTGATGGGAAAAGGCTATTGGGAGTTCATTACAGGAAATGAAGAAGAGCCTGTTCTTCCTAATGTTCCTAGTCAACAGGAAATGCAAGCATTTAAAGGATGGCATGAGAGAGCCAGGAAAGTTATGTACTGGCTGTCTATCAGTATTTCGGACTCCATGATTGTGCATATTCAGGATGCAAGTACGCCAAAGGAGGCATGGGATACTTTGGCAAAAATGTACAGCACAAACACGCAAGCCAGGAAAATGCAACTCAAACAGGAGTTGCACAATGTGCAGAGAGAAAACATGAGCATCAATGACTACCACATGAAGGTGAAGAAAATTGCGGATGCACTTGCTTCCATTGGGTCACCAGTGGATGATGATGATTTAGTTTCTGTGACCTTGAATGGTCTAGGAAAGGATTATGCACAGTTCCAGACATCCATTGCCGTCCGTGAAAATTTTCCCGATTTTGAGGAGTTGATTGCTCTTCTAATTTCTGAAGAGCAGAGAAATGGGGGTGGATCTTCTTCAGCAGGAACTTCAAAAGAAACTGTCTTCTACTCAAATGCTGGCAGAGGTAGAGGTAGAGGTAGAGGAGGCCGATCTGCAAGCCATGGTAGAAATCAGAATATGCAGCAAACACAAGAAAACCAGTCCTATGCACGAGGACGTGGTAACTCTAGAGGTAGGGGGAGCCAAAGAGGCCGTGGTGGATGGCAGAGAGGCCAAAATGCAAACAGCAATGTTGAATGCTACTATTGTGGCAAAATGGGTCATATGGCTAAGGACTGCTATAAAAAGCAGAATGACATTATGAGTGGAAAATTGCAGCAAGGCGATTATGCATCTTCAAGCAGGCAGGGTGATGATAGAAATGAGCATCTATTTATGGTGCAGCATATGACCAATTCTGTGACAAGTGCAGAAGAACAAAATGATGTGTGGTATGTTGACTCAGGTGCGTCAAACCACATGACAGGTCATGCAGAATGGATGCAAGATGATGCAAGGAAAATGGAAAAACCAGGATTTGTGGAGACGGGTGATGATACTGCACATCCTATTGTGCAGATTGGAAAAATTCCTTTGTCTATGCAGGATGGGAAAAAGAAATACTTGTCTGATGTAGTTCATGTCCCGAACATCACCAAGAACCTAGTTTCTATTGGTCAGATGGTTGAGCAGGGCTTGCAGGTCAGATTTAATCCTCATGGATGCTTTGTTGAGGATATGAAAAATAATGGTCGCTTGATAGCAAAAGGAAAGAAGAAGGGCAGGATGTTTACATTGGATGCAGACATGCCTGAATTGAGTGCAGCAATGTTTGCACATGGGACCGGTGTAGTTGCAGATATTGATATCTGGCACAAACGCATTGGTCATGTTAATATACAGCGACTTAAATCAATGCAAGCCCAAAATATTGTTGCAGGATTGCCTAAATTCAAGGTTGCAGAAATGCACAAGGTTTGTGAAGCCTGTCAATTTGGGAAATAGGCAAGGAAACCTTTTCCTAGGCATGTTCAAGAGAGTAAAAAGCCGTTGGAATTAATCCACTCTGATATGTGGACTACTAAAGCTACATCTATTGGTGGCTGTCACTATTTTGTCACATTTATTGATGACTTCAGCACAAAACTTTGGGTTTATTTTATGAAAAAGAAAAGTGAAGTGTTTGGGCACTTCAAAGCTTTCAAAGCTATGGTTGAAAAAGAAACAGGCCTGCAAATAAAATGCCTGAGGTCAGATGGAGGGGGAGAGTACCTCTCAAATGAGTTTGCAAGGTTCTTGCAAGAGCATGGTATAAAGCAACAATATTCATGCAGTCATACCCCACAGCAAAATGGAATTGCAAAAAGGAAAAACAGGCATATTGGAGAGGTATCTCGGGCTATGCTAAATGAAAAAGATCTACCAGATTATTATTGGGCTGAAGCAGTTGCTATAGCAGTTTATATAATGAACAGGACTCCCACTGCAGCAATACATGGCATGACGCCAGAGGAGATGTATACTGGTAGGAAACCAGATATTTCTCATTTGAAGATTTTTGGTTGCATTGCCTATGTCCATGTGCCAGATGAGCTGAGGTCCAAGTTGGATCCAAAAGCTGAGAAGTGCATCTTTATTGGTTATTCTCTACACAGCAGAAAGGGTATAGATGCTATAACCCTTCTACACGTAAGTTCACAGTGAGCAGAGATGTTGTTTTTGATGAGATGAGCAGTTGGTATAAACCAGTAAATGTGATGATTGATGTAGATGCACAAAATGGTAATGCTGCACAGAATGCACAGCAGCAATCACAAAATATCAGTGGACCTGCAGTGTCCTCTACCAGTGGTTCACATACTTCGCCATGGACAGGCAGATTGAGATCAGGAGAATCCCCTCAAAGTAATGCAGAGAGTGGTACGCAGGTATCACGAAAAGGGAAAGAGAAGGTAGATCAGCCCATGTATGATGTGAATGCAGGTCACTCTTGTGTGGATGGTGAATCCAGTGGCTCAGAACAGAGCATTGATGATGAGTTGGGTATTCCTTCTGTTGTTACACCTGGAGTAAGGAAGACCAGGGATGTTTTGAGAGCACCTGGAAGTGAGCCTATTTTGCGCAGGTCTACCAGGGTTAGGTATCCTGTGGATAGGCTGAAATATGATGGATTTACAGCCATTCACTATGCCTATATGGTCAAAGTGATACGGGAACCAGAACCCACTTCTTTTGAGCAAGCCATGGGAAATGAAAAATGGGAGAAAGCCATGGATGAAGAAATGGATGCCTTGGATGCTAATGCTACATGGGAATTGGTGCCTTTGCCTAAAGACAAGAATGCAATTGGCTGTAAGTGGGTTTATAAGATCAAGCACAATGCAGATGGTTCTGTGAATAGATACAAGGCAAGATTGGTTGTCAAGGGGTATGCACAGACATATGGCATTGATTATGAAGAAACTTTCAGCCCGGTTGCAAGGATGGCAACCGTAAGAGCAGCCATTGCTATGGCTGCATCAAAGGGATGGTCTTTACATCAGATGGATGTAAAGAATGCCTTCTTGCATGGTGATTTGCAAGAAGAGGTCTTTATGGAGCAGCCAGCAGGTTATGTTCATGCTACTCATCCTGAGTTTGTTTGCAGGTTGAAGAAAGCCTTGTATGGCTTGAAGCAAGCACCTAGAGCATGGTCTGACAAGATAGGACAGTATCTTGTCACTATTGGCTTTCAGATTTCCAAGGTATATTTCTCACTCTATGTGAGAAAAACAGAGAAAGGGATTATGCTGCTGGTCATTTATGTTGATGATTTGATCATCACAGGTGATAGTGATGAAGATATCCTTCATGTGAAAATGCTATTGAGGCAGAAGTTTGAGATGAAGGATTTGGGAGAGCTGCGTTATTTCTTGGGCATTGAGGTGATTAGATCACCAAGTGGGATACAGCTCTTGCAGAGGTAGTATGGACTGGGGACATGCTGTCCAAATATGGGATGACAGGCTGTAAGCCTATTTCAGCTCCTTTGGAGCAGAATGTGAAGCTGAGCGCAGATGCAGGTGAGCTTCTGGAAGACCCTACTATGTACAGACGCATAGTAGGAAGTTTGATTTACATGACTATTACCAGGCCAGATTTGAGCTATGCTGTTGGGTTGGTAAGTCAGTTTATGCAGGCTCCAAGGAAACCGCATTTGGATGCGGCTAGACGCATACTCAGGTATGTGAAGTCCACATTGCAGTATGGACTATTTTATGAGGCTGGGGTTCAGATACAGTTGCATGGATACACTGATGCTGATTGGGCTGGTAGTATTTCTGATAGACGATCTACCAGTGGATATGTGTTCTCTTTTGGGAGTGCTGCAGTCACTTGGAGCAGTAAGAAACAGCCTACATTTGCCTTGTCGAGCACAGAGGCTGAGTACAGGGGTGCAGCAATGGCTGCATGTGAGGTAGCTTGGTTGCATAAGCTACTCTATGATATGCATCAGTCTATAGATGGGCCAATTGTCATTTATTGTGACAACATGAGCAGCATACACTTGGCAAAGAACCCAGTCTTTCATGCTAGAACAAAGCACATTGAGGTGCATTATCACTATGTGCGGGAGAAGGTTTTACTAGGTCTTATTGATCTAGTTTATGTCAACACAGAGGATCAGGTAGCTGACATATTCACGAAAGCATTGGGCGTAGAGAAACTGTGCAAGTTCAGAGACCTGCTTGGTGTGCAGGAATTGGGATTGAGCTCGAGGGGGAGTGTTGAGATATCGAGCTCCACTCGAGATATGCCAGGGTGACCGTTGTGTACTTATGTCACTTACTTGTTAGCTGGAGATGCGGTTGGTACACCGCCCACGAATAATAGCCGGATGACAGCTATCCTTATCTACACTAGTTCGTGGCTCAGTTAGTTTGCCACCTTAGTTAGTTGAGTTTGGTTTGAGACCCACATATAGGGTTCTTCTATTTCTTTGTACGTGAGTTCTTTTTGGCTTTCACAACTAAGAAGAGGAAAATTGTTTTCAGCCTCCACCTTTGTGTGTATTCCCCCATTGTGATTGTGAGAAAGCCTCAAGTGAGACTCCTTCCCTCTCTCCCACTATCTTCACATGGTGGTTACCAGGAGGGTGGGGCATTGAGCATATCTAGCAGTCCCTTGCTTAGTGACTCAAGAAAGAGCATTCAAGTAGCCATAGGAGTTGCTGTAGCAACAGCTCACACCTTGATAGAGAAGTTGCAATCTTTTGGAAAAATCCAAAGAAGATAAATTTGGGAAAGTCAAGGTGTAAATGGATTAGAGTCTGTAAGCACACATGGTGATGGAGGTACAAGTGTTGTAGGCTCCCATGCTAGAACTCCTTGTGTGGACACTAGCATGCAAGGTAGATCTCCACCTATGGCTCATGAAGCTATATTGGCCACCAGTGACTCCCGAATTCAGGCAACCCATGATAGTTAAGAGCATTTAGATTCAAGATTTGAAGAATGCAGAGTATGTACTTGGTAGATCAATCTTGCATGGTCAAGATATCCATTGAGTATGGTCGATAATGATGATATGAGAGCTGCATGGAATTACATTGCTAACTATGGATTGGGCTTCAAGCCACCTTCATGCCACACATTGTGTAAACCATTGTTAGACAAGGCATGTGCATAAGAGAAAAATCACATAAATCGTAGCATTTTTAAGCAATTGCAAAACACCGGATGCATAATTTTCTCAGATGGGTGCATAAAATGCCATGCTTTATTGAATGTGATGGTTATATCACCATGTGGGGAGGCCGTCCACATGCTCTCCACACATCAATTGATGCATCACATGTAAAGAAGTTAGGGACATATATAGCTGGTGTATTATCAAAGGTTATAAGAGAGTTAGGCCTTGAAAAGGTTGTGCTAGTTGTCATGGATAATGCCAAGAGTGTAAATAGGTGGATAGAATATTGCAAAAGGAGTAAACCAATCTATATGCATCAGTGTGTTATATGCATACTTTAAATATTCATTGAAATATTGGTATAAACAAGTGTCATAATTCAAAGAGATTTTTTGTGAGGCTCGAGACATCGTGAAGTTAATACGATCAAAGCAACATCTCGAAGCAATCTTTATGTCTTCTGATGGTTCTATCATGTTGCAATTGTTAGCCGTTCTAACTAGCACCCCATGTTCAGGATGTGGGACCAAAAACCATTTCCTGGACCACAGGCACCTTGGCCAAGACTTGGAGAGAGGAGGATTTTTACCTCTTCTCAATCCACTTTTGGTTAACATGAGTCCGACGATTGGCATATATCTTGGGCCGGTAGTACTACTGGTGGTAATTTCTATATTACCATTGATAATGATAGTACTAATGGTGGTATTATGTCAATTACCACCATTAGCAACACGATTCATGGTGGCGAGAATGTTTCCACTACCGGAAGTAATAATATTACCGATAGTATTGTATGTACTACCACCGGTAGTAATGTGTTAAACTATCGACAGTAGTATTCATACTACTACTGATAAGAGACTGTTGTTGATAGATATCCACTATCCAGTTTCCAAGTCAGGGCCACCTGATAGCGCAAAGGCGTGATTGTGTCCATGATTGTGTGAAATATGTCATCACGAGATGTAATCACAAGAAAATTCATGTGATTACGTGAATATGCAATTCAAGTCTATGACAACCACCGCACTGGTTCTTGGAGTTATATATTAAAGCAATAAGGAAAATGTATTCCTTGTGAAACCAAGGAAAATACAATTGGCGATATGGCCCTCGAGGGGTCCCCTTTAGGGGCAAGGGCCATATCAAGATGCCATATCTGTCTAATGGAATCTTGGATATTGTATATTAATGCATGTCGATATGGTCCTTGCCCCTAGAGGAGGGGACCCTTCAAGGGCCATATCATCAATTGCATTTTCTAAAAGTTTCATTGTATTTTTCTAGATGTATCTCCGTGCAACCATAGTAGTGGGTTGTTGGAGCTATTTTAGCGCTATTTTGGTGGAAATTATAGTCCTACTTTAATGGTATTTTAGTCCTTGTTGGAATAAATCCTAAATGAGGGTAAAAGTATTATGAGCCACTGTGATGATTGGAGGCCCAGCTCGGTGGTGCCATCCAGATAATCAACTACAATTCATTGACTAAAAATTGTGCAAAAGAGATTACATCGTCTTGTTGGGGTTTGGTAATTTGAGTCCTGGCAATGTGCATGGTCTTTAGCCTCTTCATCATCTCCTCCATTCGCTCCCCAAAAAATTTGAATGTAGCAAGTTGGGCTGGCTGGAATACTAAGTTGTACAAATTTCCTCTTGCTTGTCTTTGGCCTCTTCATTGTCTCCTCCATTGGCTCCCCAAAAAATTTGAATGTAGCAAGTTGGGCTGGCTAGAATACTAAGTTGTACAAATTTCCTCTTGCCCAATGAGGCTCATAACCACTTAGTAATGGCTGGATTTAATATTTTGGCCTCTAAGGCTCTTAGTGATCTTTTAGCTCATTGGATGTAACCTTTTGGTCTCTAAGGCTCTCAACAATTCCTGAGTTTTTACATTTATATAATCTCTTTTGTTCAATTTGAGGCTCTCAGTATGCACTGTTGTTAATTTTTATATAAACCACTCAGCGATGGTCATTGCTGAGTGGTTATGGTTACTAGATGTAATCTTTTGGCCTCTAAGGCTCTCAGCAAATGCTGAGTATTTATAAATGTAAGATCTTCTATTTAATTTTTGCCTAGTATAAGTTGTTAATTTCTATGCACTTTGTTAAGAATGCAATCTCGGTGACTGGTAATTTACTACACTCTACTAATCATGCATGCAAGCTCGATGGTGGTAACTAGACTGGTGGTGGTAACTAGCAAGTGAGTAATTATGGGCCAGTGTGGTGGCTGGTACTTAGTTTCCAGCCCGGTGGAATCTTAGCTGCCAACATAGACGTGGCTGGTAATCTTAGACATGTAAGAAAATAGTACGCAGCGGAAGATAACAACAAAACGCAAGTACACGATGGAAAGCTGGAGAGAATACAAAAATTCTGATATACCAAACTGCTGATACAACTGATGGTTGGCTGTCCACCCAAGCGCTCTACAGACAGAGCTTCGATGGTGATCTAGACAGATGCTGGACGGAGGACTATGAGCGTGAAGAACTGATGTTCTGATGATAGGGGGTGGCCACTTATATAGTGTAAGTGGTTGACGGTCGGCCCTGTAATAGGCAGTCGGCCTAATAGACAGTCGGCCTGGAAGACCACCGACCCTTCAGAAAACATGCCGACGGGCAGATGAAGGATCGCGCATAGGTCATACCGTCGGGCGTGGGGCTACCGGCAGCCCCCGGACCCTGCCGCTGGGGGCTTTTCCCCCAGACCCCCTGCTATCGGGGGGGCTATCGCCCCCCCGAACCCCCCCTTTGTGCAGACGGGTATCTACTCTTGGCTCCTAAGCCGTCTCATAACCATCTGGTCTACTCTAAGACCCCTTCCAGTGTCTAAACTGGGGATCCCTCCCAATATCCGATACCCATCATGGCTTCTCCTCATATGGGGGCCTTACAACATTGGGTACACAGAATATTGGTGGGTTACATGAGAGGTGGACATTTGAGCTAACTCTAACACCCCCCCTCAATGTTCACCCGAAGATGAACTACGTGTTCGGACCAATGCCGAGTCGATGTAGATGCTGCAACAATAAATCACTCCCAAGAGCCTTCGTGAAGATGTCTGCGCAATTGTCCTCTGTGGGACAATACTCCAGCTCTATGACTCCATCCTCGATGAGCTCTCGTACGTAGTGATACTGGATCTCTATGTGCTTTGTACGAGCATGGAACACAGGATTCTTTGCAATGGCCATGCAACTCTGATTGTCGCATTTGAGAACCGTCGCATCTTCGATTGGAACTCCTATGTCTTGCAAGATCCTCCTTAGCCAAACTGCTTCACAAGCAGCAATGCATGCTGCCTTGTACTCAGCTTCCGTCGAAGATAGTGCCACTGTTGGTTGCTTCTTGCTAATCCAAGAGAACACTCCTGAACCAAGTGAGAAACAATATCCAGAAACTGACTTTCTAGAATCACAATCTCCCGCCCACCAATCTGAGTCACAGTAACCCGCCAAGGTCTTCCCTGCTCTGTAGGTAATACCATACTCTAGTGTACCTTTCACGTACTTTAGCACACGCATCCCTGCTTTCCAATGGTTCTCTCGAGGTTGATTTGAGAACCTACTAAGTACACCAACTGCAAAGCTGATATCAGGTCTAGTGTTGCACAGAAAAATGAGACTCCCCACAAGTTTCCTATACTCCTTGATGTCGACAAGTGGTGATGCATCCTCCACTGAGAGCTTACCATTCACCTCCATGGGAGAGACCACGTCCTTACACTCGGTCATACCGAATGCCTTCAAGATCTCGCGAGCATATCTCTGCTGAGAGATGAAAATCCTGCCAGGTTTTTGCCAAACCTCAATGCCGAGGCAAAAGTGCATGAGCCCCAAATCTGTCATCTCAAACTCGGAACTCAACGACTCCCTCAACTGTTGCAGCATCTTCTCATGATCTCCTGTGATGATCAAGTCATCCACGTAAAGGACTATTACCACATACTTGCCATCCTGCTTACAAACATACAGGTTAGCATCAGAAGCACTTTTTGAGAAACCAATAGATATGAGAAAGCTATCAATCCGTTGGTACCATGCCCTTGGGGCCTGTTTCAGCCCGTACAATGCCTTCTTTAGTCTGCAAACCTTGTTCTCTGAATTGGGCACCTCAAATCCTGGTGGCTGGAACACATATACCTCCTCCTTGAGATGTCCATTCAAGAACGCAGATTTCACGTCCATTTGAAACACCGGCCACTGCTTATGAGCAGCCAAGGCAAGTACCACCCGAATAGTTGTCATCCTTGCTGTAGGAGCAAAGGAATCCTCAAAATCAAAGCCTTCAACTTGAGAGTATCCTTGTGCAACAAGCCTAGCCTTGTACTTTTCCAAAGATCCATCAGATTTGTACTTGGCCTTCCATACCCATTTGGTACCAATGATCTTCCTTTTTTCTGGACGATCAACCAAGTCCCAAGTCTGATTCTTCATGATGCTGTCACACTCCTCTTGCATAGCAGCTTTCCAATTTGGATCCGCCATTGCCTCATCCAAATTCGTAGGCTCTTGAACTTTCATAATCTCAGCCATCAAGGCCATATTGACTATGTGTTCAGAAGCCCTTTTCTGCTCCTCTATCCTCTTTGATCATCGAAGTCCATCTGCAGATGACTCCGCCAAGTCTGGAACCGGATTCTTCTCATCAAAGAGCTGCCTTGCCCACTTTGGAAGTGGCTTACCTTGTGGAGCCAAGGCATGTTGTGGTGTTGGTGGAGTCTGTTCCTCGAAGTACTCCTCCTCATTCTGCAACTCTGCTTTAGATACGGGCACAAGGTGAGTTACTTTTACGGCTGATGATAAAGTGGAAGGGCATACCTCCTCCTCCACTGTATGTGGCTGTTCCCAAAACACCACATCACGACTGACCACGATCTTCTTTGCCTCTGGATCATATAGCCGGTATGCCTTTGACTCCTGGCTATAGCCCATGAAGATACACTTTCTGCTCTTTGGATCTAATTTCTTTCTGGTGCTATCTGGAACATGAACAAAACACTCACATCCAAATGTTCTGAAATGAGAAGCGGAAGGCTTTTTACCTGAGTAAGCCTCCAAAGGTGTTTTGCCCGTCAAGGCCTTTGTGAAGCTTCGATTGAGGATGTAGACTGCTGTATTGACTGCCTCAGCCCAAAAAGACTTAGGCAATCCTTTACCTAGTGCCATGCATCGTGCCATCTCCATGGTAGTACGATTGCGACGCTCTACAACACCATTTTGTTGCGGAGTATGTGCAGTCATGAGTTGGCGCTTAATGCCATTCTCGTGCAAGTATGTGTCGAACTCTTTTGACAGGAACTCTCCTCCTCGATCCGTGCGAAGCTTCTTTACCTTCAGCCCGCTTTCGTTTTCCACCATCTTTTGCCACTGTTTGAATTTTCCAAGAGCTTCAGCCTTATCTCGTAAAAAATACACCCACATGTATCTACTGTAGTCGTCGACGATAAGCATATAGTAGTTACATCCCCCCAAAGCTTGAGTTGGAGCTTTCCCACTGAGATCAGCATGAACCAATTGTAGAGGAGCCTTTGCCCGATAGCCGCTCTCATGTGGAAAAGCCTTCCTTTGTTGCTTGCCCATCATACAAGCTTCACAAGGTTCCTGCACCTTTGAGAGTGCAGGCAAGTGTGCAACCATCCCTGTTTTCTGCATTTCCAAAAGAATAGGATAACTAAGATGACCAAATCTTTCATGCCATACCTTACTGATGCCCACTCCTGAAGAGACTGTTAGTGCCGTCAGCTCGTAGAGATTGTTCTTCCTTACTGCCTTGCCGACCACCTTGCCTGTTGCATTAAGGATTTCTGCTCCGGTCCTCTTGAAACGCACCTCCAAGTTGTGATCAGTTATCGCAGCAACCGAAAGCAAGTTCTTCTTTAGCTGAGGAACTAGTAATACATCAGAAAGCTCTTTAGTTTCACCCTCTTGAATGGAAAGAGAGATAGTACCTGTACCTTCCACAGGGCATTTTGCATTATTACCAACCGTCACGTTCATGGGCTCTTGTAGAGGCTTGAAAGAGCTATACCAGTCCTTCTTTCTGGTCATGTGACGGGACGCTCCACTATCAAGGAGCCACGAATCATTCGTTGTTGAAACTTCTGTTGAGGAGCATATTTCTTCAATTGCAACCCATAGCTCCAACTCAGTTTCAACTGTGTTGGCAGATTCCTTGCCTTTCGAAGAAGACTGTGTAGTGCCATTCTTTTCGTCCTGCTGCTTCTTTCTGCAATCCTTGATCATGTGACCGCTTTTGTTGCAGTAGTGGCACTTACCTGAAAACTTCTTCTTCTTACCATTCTTCTTCTCTCCACCCTTCCCTTTGGATGTGGTTGAGAATGCTGCATCACTTCCGCCATCGCGGGTCTTCATTCGCATCTCCTCCTCTAGAAGCATCGCGCTGAACTCTTCAAAAGTGAGGGGTGGATTTCTTACCTGCGTGTTGAGTGTCGTGACCAACGCATCGTACTTTTGTGGAAGGATCCGAATGTACCTTCTGGCCAACTCTTCACTGGTCTTTGTAATCCCAACCGCCGCCATCTGATCACGTAGATTCTTGATCCGTGTGATGAATGTCTCAGCTGATTCTCCATCAGAGCACCTCTCTGCAGCAAGCATATTCTCCAGATTTTGAATTCTGGTCTGATTCCGTGTTTCATACTGACCTTTCAGTATGTTCCAAGCCTCACTTGCCTTGTCTGTATGCTGAATCAGAGTCAAAACAGAATCACTTGAACTGGTAACAAGAGCGCAGAGTGCATCTGCGTTCCTTCGTTTCCATGCCCGAAGAAGATCTGCATTCGGTGGCGTTATGACGTTGGGGTTGTTTGGATTCGGTGATCCAACCGGTTCTGGATCCAATCCCAGAACAGTATCCAGAAGCTCATATGAATCCAAGATCGCGCTGATCTTGAATTTCCACAAAGTATAATTCGTCCCATCGAGCTTGCCTTCATTGAAGGCAGGTGGACGAATTCGCAACGGGGTTGGTGCAGCCATCACTCCTAGTAGCCTTTGCTAACAAAGCTCGTTGAACTTGCAATAAAGTCGTTACTCAGATATCCTGAGCTCTGATACCATGTAAGAAAATAGTACGCAGCGGAAGATAACAACAAAACGCAAGTACACGATGGAAAGCTGGAGAGAATACAAAAATTCTGATATACCAAACTGCTGATACAACTGATGGTTGGCTGTCCACCCGTGCGCTCTACAGATAGAGCTTCGATGGTGATCTAGACAGATGCTGGACGGAGGACTATGAGCGTGAAGAACTGATGTTCTGATGATAGGGGGTGGCCACTTATATAGTGTAAGTGGTTGACGGTCGGCCCTGTAATAGGCAGTCGGCCTAATAGACAGTCGGCCTGGAAGACCACCGACCCTTCAGAAAACATGCCGACGGGCAGATGAAGGATCGCGCATAGGTCATACCGTCGGGCCTGGGGCTACCGGCAGCCCCCGGACCCTACCGCTGGGGGCTTTGCCCCCAGACCCCCTGCTATCGGGGGGGCTATCACCCCCCCGAACCCCCCCTTTGTGCAGACGGGTATCTACTCTTGGCTCCTAAGCCGTCTCATAACCATCTGGTCTACTCTAAGACCCCTTCCAGTGTCTAAACTGGGGATCCCTCCCAATATCCGATACCCATCATGGCTTCTCCTCATATGGGGGCCTTACAACATTGGGTACACAGAATATTGGTGGGTTACATGAGAGGTGGACATTTGAGCTAACTCTAACAAGACACCACCATCGACATAAGATGGGAGTAATTACCACATACGTAAATCATGAAGCCTAATCACCTCTAATTAGTCATTAACATGGAAGGTAGTATTGCCACCTTGAATTTATCATAATTCACGCCAACCACCGCGGTGTTTCTCACCTTGACAGTTCCTTGTAGTTAGACTACAAACTTAGGCCTCTGCTATTCCATTCCCTTCACTATTTTGTCTTTTATCCCTCTCGACCATTTCTTTCTCCCTCACTTGGACTACAAACTTAAGCCTCCACTATTCCTTTTCCTTCACTATTTTTTCTTCTATCCCTCTCGACTATTTCTTTCTCTGTTGCACTGTTCCTACAACTTCTATTACCGCTCATAATGGATCCCCCTGGACAAACCATACTCATCTTTGTTTGTTATGTTAGTGTTTGTGACTTTGGGTGCCTATCGCTACTAAGAGCATGCAATCCACCTGGTGGATTTTGCTGGTAATCTAGCCTAGCATAGGAGGTCATATACATCATCATCTAGCCATGACGTGCGATTAGATGGCTGCCATGGGACGATTTCTCAGTCATTGGAGTCAAGATCATAATAATTCAATGGGATGAGGGGGGTGGAGCAGTGGCACATGCACCCAGCTTGCTGGTAGCCTAGCCTAGCATAGGTGGTCATATACATCATCGTCTAGACATGACGTGCAATTAGATGATTTCCATGGAATAATTTCTCGGTCATCGGAGCCAAGGTCATAATATTTCAATGGGATGAGGGGGGAGGAGTGGTGGCACATGCACGTAGCTTGCTAGTAGCCCACCCTAGCATAGACGGTCATATACATGATTGTCTAGCCATGACGTGCGATTAGATTGTTCCCATGGGACAATTTCTCAGTCATCAAAAAATTCTAATAGTCTGATATGTTCTAATAGTCTAACTCCAGCTTAATGCTAATCTGAGTGTGCGAATTAGATGGTCCCTCATGAAAAGTCATTATTATTACAGTCTGATTCAGACTCAATGTTAATTTGAACCTGTGAAGTAGATGGCCCCTCGTGCAAAGTAATTGCTATTATAGTCAACTGAAGAAAGGCAAGGTCAAAACAGGACATCAGATTAGCATTGAGTTGGTTCATCAGATTGTAATAACAATAGTTCTCGGTCATAAGAACGAGAACTATTATTATTACAGCTTGATGAATTGATTGAATGTTAATCTAAGCTTGTGAACTAGATGGTCCCCCATGGAAAATATAGTCTCATTCTGGCTCAATGCTAATCTGAGCCCGTGAATTAGATGGTCCCTCATGCACAAATATTGTTATTACAGTCATATTCCGATTGAATGCTAATCTGAACCTATGAATTATATGGTCCCTCATTCACAGTCATTGTCACTAAAACAAGTGCAATAGTTGTTTGGGATTAGTATACTCTTTGGGATTTACATTTTCCCTTGTTTGGGATTTACGAAAACAAGTAGTGGTTGTTTGAGATTTACTAAAGGTTATTTATTGTGGGGATTGCAATTAATCATAAACCAACAAAATGCATTTCCTTGCTAGTGCCTACCTACTCTAGCCACTGCCTACCTCCTATAGCCTTAACTATCATATAACTAACCTGTCATATTTATCAATGTAATGTATGGGGAATCTATTGGTGCACGGGTCTTCAAAAATGGCAAAGATCTCACTAGATTACATTGTTGAGCATGTCAAGATGGCTTGATTTAATAGATTAGAATATGTGAACAATTATAGCTTGGATAACAGGAGAGCAAACTAGTTTAAAAACCCGACAGGTCTTGAGTGAAGGAGTAGAGATGGAAAGCCACATCAACAATGACATTTTTTCTACTGCTTGTCCTGAGCTTGATGAAGAAATTTTGTAAGGGGTCCCTCAGCAACCCTAGATTGTCGTAGATGAGATTGATTGCTTGGAGGAGGAACATATAGTTCTCAAGAGTGTCATTCACAAGATGGTCATATTGTAGGAGGAACTGTGGGAAGGCCTTCAATACTATAAGAACCCACAGTTTGTGAAGTATGTTGCTAAAGGCTCCCATTGTGCAAAGTGTCGCACCCTTGTCCTAGAATCCTTGTGTAGATATAAAGTCCTTCAAAGACCTCAGACTTGATCTCTTGGAATCTTGGATACATATTACTTGGGAATTTTTTAGGGGCTGACCGCCCCTCTCTAGTAGAGTCGGCTTTTCAATAGAACATGAGTTACGTAGTAAATTGTCTTCTTTGAAAAAAAAAAAAGGTAGTAAATTGTTATTGTATTTATCCATCCTTAGATATAATGGTGGTCTCTTTTTGAAACGTAAAAGAGTAAAACTTGGTTGTATACTACATGGGTATTTAACTTTAGGGGCTGACTATACAGTTGGCTTTTCTATATAACTTCAGTTTTAAAGTAATAATTTGCCATTTATCTGTCCTTGGATCTGATTGCTTCACTCAGATGGACTTTATAATTTGAAAATTTTGCATTTATTTGGATTCTAAGGTTCTATTGTCTTATAACTGCTTGACAGAGTTGGACTTTAAAATTTGAAAATGTTTCCTTGAGTTGAACCTTTTCCAATAATATAGTAGGATTCTATAAAGTGCAATTTATTTAGGATTTGTGGTCACCAACCCGGTGGCTGGATTTTGGTAATAGATAAAGAGAACCAGCCTAAAGGGACTATTTTAGTATAGCACTTTACAACAATATGATCCGTTTTAGGATAGCAAGGTGGTAGTGCAATATAACTGGTCGCTAGCGCAGTGGTTGGTCGCACACTAGGATATTAATTGCCACCAGTGCAGTGGTTTGCTTCTATTATTACAAGATGAATGGCATGCAATTCATTCATTTAGGATTTGTGGTCACTCGTGTATTTGTGGTCACAGTTTGGTAGTTGAAATTTGACAATAGTTAAAGAGAACCAGCCTAAAGGGGATGCCATAAACAAATGCATTTTCTAATATTTCACCAACTCAGTGGAGGCTCAGTGGTTGAAATCTAACAATAGTTAAAGAGAACCAACCTGTTTGTGAGAGCCATTTTCCTTGTATGCAACCAAGGAAAATGCAATTAGATCCCATGATGTGCAATTAGATGACTAAAAACAAGCACAATGGTTGTCTGGGATATACTAGAAACAAGCGTGGGGTTAATCTAACATTTGGGATTTACAAAAACAAGCAGCACGGTGGTTGTTTGGGACACATGAGGTGGCCTTTCTCTGACACATGATGAGGATCCAGGTGGCCTAGAGACTGCACATTCATCAGGGAGACATGGGCATCGATCCCTAGGGAGTAATGCTCCAATACGACCAGATCTCAAGTCATTCACAACTTTCTTGCACAGGTCAAAGGTGATGTGTGTTTGGCAAATTGGCAACAACAAACATTCATGTCTTTGAGTTTCCTGATGTATCAAGGATTCCAATGCTCAAAGCTCTTCTACCCTATTGAAATGTCCAAATTCTGATCCATAAAATTGAGATACAATCCATCTGCTGACCCTACATGCAGGTCCCCTTTTTGCAATACTATGAGGAAAACAAAATAAAATATAGTATGTGGCAAAATGTGATCTTATTAAACTAATCAACCTACAGGAAAACAAAACAATTTCAACCCCAAGGTTGGTTTAATATAGTCATATATAATAAGGTACTAGAAAAACAAAACAATTTCAACCACCGCATTGGTTTAGGATAGTCACAATTTCAACCATCGAGTTGGTTTAGGATACGATCACAATTTCAGCCATCGGGCTAGTTTAGGACAATCACTATTTCAACTACAGGGCTCGTTTAGCCTGACGGTCACAATTAGACAATAAAAAGTATATTGCATTTCATTTTTGAATTTCACAATTAGAAAATAACAATATATTTCTTTTCATTTCTATACCAATATATTGCTTTTCATTTCTTTATTTATGTTCAACCACAATTTCAATCAGATAGTGATGTTTATCTTGAAATAGCACTAGGTTGGCTTAGGACAATCACAATCACATTAGGTCCAAGCTATCCCACTCTAAAAATTAAGTGGTATATGACCCAAACAGTAGGAAATTAAATTTAATTAATTTAAATACTAAGAAACTCATTAATTTCGACCATTGAGCTAGTCAACAACTAATGTCTATTCAACCACACTAGTGTTTGAGCTGAGCTGGCCATAGCTGCATGATGTTCCAACCCCCGGGTTGGTTTAATGAAATAACAATATATTGCTGTTTTGTTGCGAAATATATTGTTGTTACTTTCTATTCAACCACACTAGTTCAGGACAATCACATAACTGGTGTTTGAGCTGAGCCAACCACTTTTGCATGATGTTCCAAACATAGGGCTGGTTTAGGACAATCACATTAAGTCCAAGCCATCCTAGTTCTGGTGTTTGAGCTGAACCAACCACGATTGCATGATATTCCAACCATCGGGATGGTTTAGGACAATCATATTAAGTCCAAGCCAACCTAGTAAACTATCCAAAAATTCAATCACAAACAACCACCGGGTTGGTTTAGGCAACCACTGACCTGCATTGTATTGAGAAATGAAACAAGTAAACTATCCTGAAGCTCAATCACAAACAACCATAGGGATGATTTAGGAAACCATTGACTTGTGTTGTATCAAGCATGTGTATGATGTGCTCATCAAACATCTTGCATCCGGTGCACTTTCTATGTTTGTCCTTATTATTTGGAGAAACTATGCCAAAACATCACTATTGCACTGACTTCCACACTTAGGCTGTCTCTCCTTTTCTTGCATTCTATTGAAGCCATAGACTACTTGGATCAGGATGATCAAGCATTGCTTCAGCTCTGCGTGCATCTCTCGAGCACGGAGGATTCACTAGTAGTAATAAGGAGATGTCACCTGCGTGCAATAAATATATGAAAATTCCCCTTATCTACCCCCTATTTACGAGACCTTACCTTATAAAATGTACCTTCCTTCCCTTATATAACCCCCCTCCCTTACACTCACGTGGTACCATGCGATAAACCCTAGCATTAGGGGATAAATGGGGTCTCAAAAGGGCCTCATAAGGAATGGGTTAAGAAATGTATTAGGCCTAATGCAAGTCCTCTTGTGGGGTCCAAGGGAGTCCTAACCCCCCCCACCCAGGTGGGTTAAGCCTAGTTGATCCCACCTCTTACACCTCTTACACCTAAGAGGGGGCCACCACTTACACCAAGGAGGGGGCACTTTTCCCAAAGTCAAAATTTTGAATTTGAATTCCCTCTCTCTCCCTCCCCCCATCCTCCAAAGTCAAACTTTTGAATTTTTAATTTTGAATTTGAATTCCCTCCTCCTCCCCCCATCCTCCTCCTTGTCTCCCTCCTCCCTCCTCCTCTTCCACACATCCCATTCCTCCTCCTCCTCCTCCTCCTCCCTCCCATTGCCTCCCTCCTCCCTCCCCCACTCCTCCTCCCTTTCTCCACACACCTCCTCCTCCCTCCTCCCACATGCATCCTCCTCCTCCCCCTGCTACTTTTTCCTCCTCCTCCCTCCTCCCACATGCGTCCTCCTCCCCCCTGTTGCTTTTTCCTGCTCCTCCTCCTCCCTCATGCTCATCCATTCTCATCTTCCCTCATGATCATGCCTAATCCTCCTTCCTCCTACTAATGCAAGCTCTTGTTGAGGCAAAGTTGGTCAGGAATCATGGCCAAACATGCAAAAACCCACCATAGCACGAATTAGGACATTTGGGCACCCTCCAAATGGCCAAATTCATGCCATGGTTGCATTTTTGGACACCCCATGATGTCCGGACCAACTTTGTCTTCAGTGCCGTGGTCAAATTCCTTTAATATTTGCAAAAAATGGACATTGGAATGGCCCAAATTGTCAAATTCCTTCATCTACCTAATTGAAATCCATGTGTCTTTATAGATGCATCAACTTCAACATAGATAAACATGGAAAAGAAAATATTTACAAAGTAACTTAGCAAATGATAGTTGGTCAATATGACAACTTATGTGCCTTGTAGCACAGCTCTAGTAAGACCCTTAGGCAATATATTCTCCATATAATTTCTTGCACTTTGGAGAAACCTTGTAGGTTGGCTATGTCAATGTAATTTTTAATTTAATCCAGAGGACTTTGATCTTCCACTACATCACCTTGTAAATTCTCATTTTCTTTGTTTATCTTGCCTTTGGAGCCACCTTTTAGGTTAGCTATGTTAATGAAATATTTGATTTCATATCACTAAATCACCTTGAAATAATTTGATGCATTACATGAGAAAATATATATTTTGAAGAGGAATCTGAAAATTTCATTTTCTATGTTTTCTTAGTCATGGAGGTTGGCTATGTCCATGTATCTTTTATTTGAATTTTTAGGTTGGCTACTATATCACCTTGTAAAGGATTGATGCACTTCATGATTTCCTATGAAGAAATATAGATTTTGAAGAGGTAAATGAAGGAGTTTGACAAATTTGGCTATTTTGATGTCCATTTTTGCAAATAAAGGAGGAATTTGACCACAGTGCGGTTGGTCAGGACATCATGGGGTGTCCAAAAATGTACAAACCCGCCACGGCATGAATTTGCCATCTCGAGGGTATCTAGATGGCCAAATTCGCATCATGGCAGTTTTGTGCATTTTTGGCACCCCATGATTTGTACTGTGGCAGGTTTGTACATTTTTGGACACCCCATGATGTCCTGACCAACTTTGTCTTCTGTGCCATGGTCGAATTCCTCCGACATTTACCAAAATGGTCACCAAAATTACCAAACTTGGTTGAGAGTATTATTTTGACTTGGAATATTCATAATATTTTCCTAAATTAAATTTACAAAAATATATATACAAGTAATAGAACTTAATTGCATGGAATATGAAGAGAATAGTAAAATAGCTATAACTTTTGTGCTATAACTCTGATTGCTAATTTTTTTAGTTCAAAATTGAGAGCATATAGCTCTATGATATTTGACTGGAAACCCTGAATGTTCAAATTCAATGTAGAAGACTTTCAAAAATCAGTCACAAGTTGAGGGGGTCATAAATTTGTAATCCTCTTAGGAAGCTTATGTGGACCCTTGGCAAAACCTTCCATGACTATCTAGTTAGTCAATCTATAAGTTCAAGTCATCCAATGCATTTTTCATGTTCTAGAACACACTAGAGCTTACAATATTGTCAACTTCTATCACTTTCTTCTTGACCATGCCTCTAGAACACACTAGAGCTCACAATATTGCCAACGTTGGCCACTTTTTCACTTTGTTCCTGACCATGCCTCTACAACACACTAGAGCTCACAATATTTCCAACTTGTGTCACTTTCTTCCTGACCATGCCTCTAGAACACACTAGAGCTCATAGCATTACCACCTTGTGTCTTTGTGTTCCAAACCATGCCTGTTGGAAAAACAATAGCTGTAGGAGAGGAAAGAGCAGTTGTATCTTATATGAGAAGGAAAAGAAAGAGGGAAAAAGCTCCTGTAGGAGAGCAAAGAGTTGCTGTAGCAGAATCACAGTGAACTTGCCTATGAATGATTCAACTGGTTCCCACTCCTCGAGGTCCAAAGGGAAAACATCTACCACCATGAATAAGAGCTCTTAGAAACCAAACACAAAATTTCCAAATGGACTCATTACACTTATAGGTGAAAAAGATACATAGATAGAAAGGCTCACAATGTGATGGTATCCTAGATTGATTGAATGATGGAGGAAGCTGCATATCTTTTCCCATGTAAACATGTTGCACTTTTGCGAGCCACCCTTTCTTCCCAAACTTGAACTTCAAGATGCACCCCTTCCACTCATGCAAGATGTCACCTCTCTTGCCCTTGGGAAGCTTATGTGGACCTTTGGTTGATCTTTTCATCACTATCCAGTCATTTAAGCTGTAGGTGCAAGGGATCCACTCATCCAATGCATTCTGGTGTTGTGGAAGACAGAAGAGGTCACAACATTGCATGGTCTTGCAGCCTTTCTCCTCACCATGCTTGTAGAGGTTGCAACAGCAAGAATGGGACTTCTACACAAGGCAATGCAGCTCCAACATAGGCACAAAAGAGGGAGAAGGAGAGGGACAGAGTAGCAGCAATAGAGGCACAGGAGAGGGATAGAGCAGCTCCAACAGAGGCACAAAAGAGGGAGAAGGAGAGGGACAGAGCAGCAATAACAGAGGCATAGGGGAGGGAGAAGGAGAGGGACAGAGCAACAGCAACAGAGGAGCAGGAGAGAGAGAAGGAGAGGGAGAGGGGGAGAGAGAGAGAGAGAGAGAGAGAGAGAGAGAGAGAGAGAGAGAGAGAGAGAGGAGACGCAGCAAGTAGGCCAGAGCAGGAAGGAGCATAGAAAGAGGGGGAAGAGGGAAAATGCGTGGGATTTGGTTCAAATCTGAGTGATTTGACATGCTGGACTAGAACAGTGGGGGGCAAAGGCCCTAGAAAGAGGGAGGGGAGAAGAAAAATTCACCACAAGGGTCCTACCATCCCATTGAAGGCAGTTTTGGGCTCATGTGGGGGAGCTGCACCTAGTAGGAGGGTCAAACATGGGTTAAGAGGGGGGGGATGGTTTGGGTGGTCCCTAGTGTAAAGGGAGCAACCAATAGGGGCTCTCTACAGGCCTACCCACCCTCTACCTCAACATACCATTGCCCCACACCTTCTAGCACTCTCATTGGTACACCTCAAATCACTCTCTAATCCCTTGAAATTAGGAAACAGTAATTGGAGGCCCTTTTGAGACCCCAATTCTCCCCTAATGTGGACCCCTCGGGCTCCCGAGATGTTGGTAGGCTTGTTACTCTATGAACTTTAGGGTGCATGATAAAGCTTGTGAGCTTTAGGGTGTAGGCTAAAGCTTGTGAAGACTCGAGACTGGTATTCACCTAAAAGGCCTGATGTTGCTTCCTCAAATGCAGTCGACCACCAATTGTGACATCATAGCGCATGTTCTTCGCTCATATGGCAATGATCGAATGCATGTAACTGCAACTTCTTCCTGCTGCTTCTCCGCAAGGAGTCTTCTGTTCCTTGTGCCATGACCAAGCTTTTTAACTTTCTTGTCTCGTAGCCTCTGTCAGCTCCTCTTGCAAGCCATGGCAAGCTATATGTTGCCATGGTGACAATCAGTGAAAGACGACAATGCCAAACCAAAACAGAGAGAAGCTAGCTTGTGAGTTGAGCAAAGAACAGAAGACAATGACAATGCCAAACCAAATATGGCACAAGGTCACGTCGAGGTACGTGCAGGTTGCAGGGCGGGGACAAGTTACAGGTACTTATTAATATTCCAATATTTGATGGGCAGGAGGTGTGAAAATTCAAAATTTGTGAGAGTAGCAAAATTTCCAACCACTGCCAGTTTTTCCCCCTCTGATGATACGCGTCAGTAGAATTGGATATCCCAAACAAGTGTAATGTGGCCTCAAATGATTCAAAACACAAATAGGCCAAAGGGCATGCTATCAAGTTTGATGTTGTGTATTATGAAATGCAATAACCTTTGCCATGCTTATGAGCCATATAGCAAGCAAGTGCATGGAAAAAGAAACAATTCAAAATTGTAAATAGTGTTGGATTTATTAAAAGATCTTTGCATATGCACAAATCACACATTTTTAGCTTCTTCCATTTTATGGTGAATCTAGATGCCAATACCAATAACTATCAATGATTTAAGACCATCATGTAGTAGTCCCACTAATTTGGATTCCAAATTTTCAATCCATTTTGGTTTTCAACAAATTAAATAAAAGTTATGGAGCATGCCCTCAAATGGGTATGCAACACTTTAGCACAACATCGGAGGTCTATTAATCCATGCATAATTTTCTCATTTAGGTGTGTCCTTGGGTGGAGGAGAAGATCATGTACTTTTGAATGTTTACTTGGTTGCCCCTTGGTTGCATGTATGCATAGAACAAAATTTTGATGTCTTTGAATAAATTGCTATATCCTATAGTCTTCAGGATGCATGATTCACATGCAACATAGCAGTTTTAATGCTTTAAAGATCTCATTCCATATCCTTATGCCATAATTTTTTGGTCTCATGTTCAAGTTTGGAATGTGTACTACAACTTGAAGATAAAGTTTGCCAAATTCCGTTGAGCAATGCATAAGTTATGGGTCATGCAAGATACCTATATACAGAAAAGTCCCTAAACCTCACCAAAAATGGCTACACCCAAGCAAAAAAGATCCGTCCCCCTTGGGTTTGACATGGGTTACAGAAAATTTGCCAAGTTTAGAAAAATTTATAATAATCCTTTTAGCTTCCGTAATAAAGATTGGCACTTTTTGTAGCTAGGATTCAATCTGATTCCCAATCATATGGCTGGAATCTCAGATACGAGATGAGTCTTTAAAAGGGGCAGTGCACCTAATCAAGAAAGGAATCAGAGTGTGGGGAGACTTATGGGAATGGGCCTAGGGTAGGTGGATAAAGAGTGAGACTTTGATGACTAAATATCGACTTAACACATTTGATATTCTGCTCCTCTTGCAAGCCATGGCAAGCTACATGTTGCCATGGCGATAATCAATGAAAGATGATAATGCCAAACCAAAACAGAGAGAAGCTAGCTTGTGAGTTGAGCAAAGAATAGAAGACAACGACAATGCCAAACCAAATATGGCACAAGGTCACATTGAGGTGCGTGCAGGTTGCAGGGCAGGGACAGTTGCAGGTACTTAATCTTCCAAGATTTGATGGGTAGAAGGTGTGAAAATTCAAAATTTGCGAGAGTAGCAAAATTTCCAACCGCCGCCAGTTTTTCCCCCGTCGACGATACGCGTCAATAGAATTGGATATCCCAAACAAGTGTAATGTGGCCTCAAATGATTCAAAACACAAATAGGCCAAAGGGCATGCTATCAAGTTTGATGTTGTGTATTATGAAATGCAATGACCTTTGCCATGCTTATGAGCCATATAGCAAGCAAGTGCATGGAAAAAGAAACAATTCAAAATTGTAAAGTGTTGGACTTATTAAAAGATCTTTGCATAATATGCACAAATTACACATTTTCAGCTTCTTTCATTTTATGGTGAATCTAGATGCCAATACCAATAACTATCAATGATTTAAGACCATGATGCAGTAGTCCCACTAATTTGGATTTCAAATTTTTAATCCATTTTGGTTTTCAACAAATTAAATAAAAGTTATGGAGTGTGCCCTCAAATGGGTATGCAACACTTTAGCACAACATCGGAGGTCTATTAATCCATGCCTGATTTTCTTATTTAGGTGTGTCCTTAGGTTGAGGAGAAGATCATGTACTTTTGAATGTTTACTTAGTTGCCCCTTGGTTGCATGTATGCATAGAACAAAATTTTGATGTCTTTGAATAAATTGCTATATCCTATAGTCTTCAGGATGCATGATTCACATACAACATAGCACTTGTAATACTTTAACGATCTCATTCCAAATCCTTATGCCATAATTTTTGGTCTCATGTTCAAGTTTGGAATGTGTACTACAACTTGAAGACAAAGTTTGCCAAATTCCATTGAGTAATGCATAAGTTATGGGTCATGCAAAATACCTATATACAGAAAAGTCCCTGAAGCTCACCAAAAATGGCTACACCCAAGCAAAAAAGATCCATCCCCCTTGGGTTTTGACATGGGTTGTAGGAAATTTACCGAGTTTAGACAAATTTATAATAATCCTTTTAGCTTCTGTAATAAAGATCGGCACTTTTTGTACCAGGATTCAATATGATTCCCAATCATATGGCT
Source organism: Dipteris shenzhenensis (assembly GCF_047967505.1). Classification (NCBI taxonomy): domain Eukaryota; kingdom Viridiplantae; phylum Streptophyta; class Polypodiopsida; order Gleicheniales; family Dipteridaceae; genus Dipteris; species Dipteris shenzhenensis. The sequence goes on from NC_141599.1 coordinate 16,838,177, forward strand.
GGAATCTCAAATACGAGATGAGTCTTTAAAAGGGATAGTGCACCTAAACAAGAAAGGAATCAGAGTGTGGGGAGACTTGTGGGACTGGGCCTAGGGTAGGTGGATAAAGAGTGAGACTTTGATGACTAAATATCGACTTAACACATTTGATATTCTGCTCATCCAAGAAAGACAAAGCCTGTGGTCCAGAGACTCTCTACCTTGGATGGAGCTTGGATGGGAGGTCCTTTGCTTCCTTCTCTCAAAAAATTTAGATGGGCGGGGTAGTCCCAGATTTTTCCTATCCCTATCCTAACGGAAGGGTACAAAGAGCTCATCACGCATCTCAACCAGAAATGGCATGGAAGAGATACTGAAAAAATATGGATGAAAAGATTTGAAAGGGTAAGTTCACACATATAATTAAGCATTTAATAGAGGTTTGACTACTTATAGGGAGCTTAGAGTGTGAGAGCTGGGCAATGGTGATTGGCTTGCCCAACAAGGTCTCTACCATCTCTTGAGCATTAAAGGCACTTCAATCCAATGCTAACACTAGATGCTAGCTTCCTATTGGCTAGTAAGGAAATGGCCGTGTAGTGCTAGAAATGGCATCCTCAAAAATTTAGGTTCCAATATGCACATCAATGGTACTTCAACTTGCTCTTGAAATTTGTGCAGCCTCGAAAAAACTAAGGCTAGTCTCGCATTTTGGGCATTACGTGCAAAGACCCTTACGTTTGGATATTACGTGGAAAGACCCTTACGTAAAGGTCTGGGCTCGGCTGAGATTAGATCTCAGCCATCCGATCCAATCATTTCATAGTGGGAATTAGCAGGATTTGAAGGCACCGGCTAGCCCGCCATGCAATCTGAAGCGTGCCCGTCCTGTTGCACCACATTATCTGTGCCATGCCATCAATGACTCGCCTTGCTCCGGCCCTCCATGTGGGGGAATAAGTTGGGAGTCAGGCATTTCGGCCAGAAAAGTGGCCCGAATCTGAGAATCCAGCTCGCGTCCGTCGATCGCTCTCCCCCGTAGGTTACCCCCCTAAGGGAAAGCCCATTCAATAAGACGGCATCTAATTTTCATCTCGATTCTTTGCTGAAGATGCGAATTCAGTTTTCGTGACGAATGCCAAAACCATGACTATGCGTTCTCCACTTTTGAACATTCGTGAATTTTTTGCGTAAGAAGCATCACTTCAGTCTGTCTGTAGTATTCTTTCGCATGCTGGAACCAGATTCAATCATATCCCATTGCTGGAAATTCCAGGAATGGAGTATGATTGACGAGGCGAAGTCGCTCTTCGGTTTTCTGTGATTTCATAGTTAGAACTTAGACTAGTCTATGTGACCTCTGCGAGTCCTGATCATGATCCTTTGATTCCAAATTGTATCAGTATTCAGAATTTAGAATTACTCTCTTCAACGCCGGGAGCCGTACTGCCCTTTACAGAGTGCACGCTTCAAAGACCTATTTTCAAACTTATCCAAACTTCAAAGTAAGTCCCAGATCCGGATTCCGAAGTTTAAAATCCTCGGTCGCCACTGGCCAGGAGGTGACAGGTCACGGGGTCGAACATCGTCGAACAGTGAACTTGAGGGAACTGCGTCAACTGACTACAATATTCACCATTCACCACTGATCTGACTGCAGAGTGTTGCAGACTTTCATTGCATCTCCCAAGGAGAGAGCCAGGCCAGACTCTCACCTCAAGTGTTGAATAGTTGGAGCGCCAGAGTTTAGACTCCAGACTCGAGGCGCGGAATCGTCAGACAAGCGCCGTACTTTTTACCTGCCAACATCGTTCTCACATGTACGCACGCCACTATGGACAAATAGTAGTAATACCTTTTCTGTGCAACGGGTTACGGCAATATAATTTGGTAGTGATGCACTGATGCTGTTTGTCGTTGGTGCACGGCTGTTATCGTTGCGATTGATGCGAGAGGAAAGTGATGTTCCTCGTAACTTTCGACGTGTTGGATAAGAAGGGCAGGCGAAGCGACAACGGAAGGCACGAGGATTCTGGTGATTCCTCGACAGAGACGAACGCGTTGTTGATCGAGATTGGTTTAAGAATTCACGAGTAATGACATGGTGAGGATGACCGCTAGGATTATAAGACTTCTCGTAGCTGATTATGTGAGCTGCTAGATGATGATCACATAAAAACCAAAGATACCCTGGCTACTCGAGATTGCTCGCCAATTTTGTGAGACGATTCTGAATTTGTGAACAGAAATCCGTTGTCATGGAGGGTATAAATCGACGTTTAGATAATCATCAGATAGTAAGAGGGCCGAGTCGAAGAATTTCGTCGGTCCGGCCTCCAGAGAGGACGTGCAGTGCAGTGCTGTTGATCGAGATAGCGAATTGAAATTGGTGCCGTTATCCTGAGTTTCCCAAGAACAACGTTTTCTTTGCTTTCACATGAGCTCGTGCCTCCCTCACATGCTCTTTGTCATGCGAGCCTTGCCTCTGGTTTTGAATGAAATGTTCCATTTATATATCTTTTTTCATTGTACGATTACTTTTGGCGTTCCTCATCCTCTAAAAACCTTACAATCACAAGCATAGCGTTCTAGTATAATCAATGCAAGCGAGTTCATCATGCTTGCTCAAAATAATTGCATACGAAATGCTTGCCTATCTCCAAGCAAAAGAAAAGTCATAGCTTCACACGTCAAACTCTTAAGCACACCTAAGCCTCACATTGTCATGATAATGAACTCATCCTTATAAGTCATACTAGTAGAGAAAGTATCATTGGCTTGTTTCTATAAATGTACTCTTGAATTCAAAAGAATTCTTTCTTAGCAATTTAAAAACATGAAGTCACATCTCTACTTGGGATTTATAATAACTCTTGTAATTACAAATTCGTGCATGGGATATCATCTCAAGTGGTATTTTAATGCTTCCATTATGGGTTTGTAGCCTACTAAAATTTTGCCAATGTTTCATTAGCTATCAAACTTGGCCTTATGTTTCCACTTTTGAATGGAGAAAGTTTCCAACCAAACCAATTGAGACCTCCTATACAAATTGTTCTCCATCTATGATGACACAAGACAAGACACAATGTAGCAAACCACAACTGCCACCAATATAATAATTGAAGAAGATAAATAGCAAGACGAAGAGCCACCCATCGAGCCTAAGACTTTTCTAATATGTTGTTAAGTTCTGATAAGTAAATATAGTTTATCCATTTTAGAATTCCTAAAAAATGTTTAGAATGCAAAATCACATTTTTTGGAGCACAACCAATTAACCAATGATATATCATGTGCTATATAAAAAACACCATGTGATATATACAAAAAAGTACCACATGGTATTTTTAATATATCACACAATATATACATTATTGCATGGTGTTTTAAAGTTAGCACATGGTAAAAAAAGGTTATCCATGTTTGTTGTGTGGCTACATGCATGTGGTTATTTTTACCACAGCACTATGTGATTGCATAATCATACCATTCAATAATCTTAAAACAATAGTATATGGTAAAGTCACAGACAAACCTATTAAAGCTGCTTCCATGATCATTCACCACATAAAATCCCTAATCCACCCTTTTGTATTTGCATTGTCTTCTTCTCATGATCTTTTTGGGTTTTTCAAAAATGTTTGTGTACGTTCGTCAAGGTCAAGTGTATGACTCCCAATTGCTAGCAAAATTAGCTAGCCTAACTAATGTGCATATATATATATATGCACAAAGAGAGAGAGAGAGAGAGAGAGAGAGAGAGAGAAGAGGGGGGGGAGGTCAAAGTTTCTTTGAAGTGTTTGTGTTGGATCACATCCATAACAACCTTGCCAACCAAATGTATGATTAGCAAAGTTGATTGTATTGTTGTTTTATGTAGACCTAATATCTTGGATTTAGGGTGTGGATAGCACCAGGGTTTGATATTTGAAGGCACATCTATTGAGTAGGTTCAAGAGTTCATAGTCTGCTAAAAATTATGTATATTATAATAGTTTTGTTATGTGCTTTTGTGACTTCAAGGACTTACCATTGGCAGTTGGTGTCTTATGTGTGTGCTTTTTGGTATTTTATTGTTTTTACTATTTAATGACTTGCCTTTGTTGTTATTTGATTTCCATGGCTACTTAGGTGTATCAAATTTAAGGCAAGTTTTCTCTCTTGGATGGGATTATTGATGCTTTAGATTAGTTTCCAATTATCCATCATTGCGTCCAAGCTGCCTTCATGGAAGATCTAGCTTTGTAGGTGCTCATTTGTAAGCTTGCCAATGTAAAATACAAGGGACAATAACCATTGTGGCAGCTTATACATGGAAGATCTAGCTTTGTAGGTGCTCATTTGTAAGCTTGCCAATGTAAAAGACAAGGGACAATAACCATCATGGTAGCTTGTGCCTTGAGACATTTTGCTGCATGACAATAAATGTTGGTATAGTCTATAGAAGACTTGGAAGTACATAGTTCACTACTACATAAGGACTTATTTGCAAATGCTTTTAAATATTTGGAATTTATTTCAACTAAAAGAAGGATTTTTATTAAAAAAAGTGGCAGATCATCAGACTTAACAAAGTTGCCATTGGTATACCCATTGAAATAATTATCACTACTTTTAACAATATTTAAGTTGACACAGCAATGAGATAGTATGGTCATCAATATTTGCGTTGATATAAAAGACATCCACCAACCTCAATCCCAATGACAATATTGATGCATGTACTAATACTAAAACCCTAGATCATAAATCCTTAACCTAAGTACTAAACTCCATCCTAAATCCTAAACCCTAAGTGAAAGAGTTTATGCAATTAATGGTGAAAGCACGGGGGGAGTCACACATTATGCATTACATGGTAATCTTGGCACCATCGTAATAATTAGCACTTGCTTTATAAATAGTTTTTGTTGCTGATTTGATTCTCATCCTGTTTGTAGCATATTCTCTATGCACACAGACCATGGTTTGTACTGGGGTCCTTTGTCAATTTGGAATACACAAGGCATGGAGAAGTCGTACTATAGAGCCAAGGTAGCCTACTTCAAGAACTCAAGGCATGGTGGTGGTGTCACTCGTAGCAATGCATTGCATGAGATGTTCTACTGGTTTTTTAGATGTTTACTAGGAAGGACTTTGAAGTCTGAAAAGGCAAAGGCATAAGAACTTGCAAAAGCAGTTCAAATTGTATCAAAGAATAGAAGGCATAGTGCGTGGAAAGCATCCATTGTTAATCAAGGAGTCGCACGACGTTGGTTGCACGCTAGAGTGAGAGAAGGGAGTAGATGGGTCCAATGACTAGTAGAAGCTATGGTGTAATTGTATACAAATATGAAATAAATATATTGCTTATTTTGACCACAATTTGTGTACTCATTCTTTAACATCTTGCTTGTTTTGACCACAATTTTTGCACTCACAGGAAGTTGGGAAGTGGGGACATGGTGAAGGAGGGGGGAGAGAAGGGAGGGGTGTGGGGTGGGGCAAGGGGAGGGGTGGAGTGGTAGCAAGGGTGCGGAGAGGGGGGGATGGGGGTATGGGGGAGGGCGATGGGTGTGGGCGGGGCAAGTAGGGGGAGGGCGATGAGGGTGGGGGGGGTGGAGGGGGGGATGGGGGTATGGGGGAGGGCGACGGATGGGCCGCATCATGAAGTTCAAGCTTGGGAAGAAAGGATGACTTGCAAAGGTGCAACACATCTACATGGGGAAGGACATGCACCTTCCTCCATTAAGCAATTAATTGACAATACCATCGCATTGTAAGTCTGCATTTTGTGTAAGATTTCGAAGTGTAATGCGTCAATTTGAAATTGTATTTTGAAATAGCACTAGTGTAATGAGTCAGTTTGAAATTATATTTTGAAATAGCACTTATGCATAGTAGATGTATTTCCTTTAGACTTTGAGGAGTGGGAACCAGTCGAGTGCTTCTTAGGTAAGTTTACTGCCATTCATGAGGATTTAGGAAGGAAAATGCATGCTGGAGAGAAGTCCTCTTCTTTAAAACAGAGAAATATCTATTGGTATAATGCCAAGTACATTGCTCCAAGGTCGGCATCAGGCTATGGCCATGTTCAATGCATTGCAACACCACAACTTGAAGACATGGATTGCAGCATGGTGGACACAAGAACAGTGTAATCATACAAGGAAAAGATTGCAAAGGATGTGGGCATGGCCATGAAGTTTACATTTGGCTCTAAATGGGTAATGTTATCTTGGTTTATGCCTCTGCACATTTTTGCTTCTTGTTTTCAGAATATCTAGATGCACAAAACAAAAACCATGTGGTCATGCAACTACCTACATGAGAATGCCCTTGAGGAATTGCTTGGGGTGAATTGGGGAAGTCAGTCAGGTGAACAAAAGGGTGATCTGTTTCAATGCCATATATGTAAAGACAATGTGGTTGTCAAGTACCACATATCCTGCCAAATGTTATATTTTTCTTTCCAATATAGGCACTAGAAGAAAATAGGTGGCAATTGGCTCCCCCTTGACTCTAACGATGATGATAATATAGGGGTAAGTTTATGTATTGGTTCTCATTTAGGAGATGTTAAGAATGTGACTATCATGTCACAGTGGACTCTTAGGGACGTGCGGGAGGATGGCATGTCATGTAGGATGGCATCTCTGAGTCCTTTCACTTTACCTTAAATGGTGAAAAGGTAGGAAAGCATGCAGAGAAGTGCACGCATAGTGCCACTTTTATCCCTCCTGCAATATTGAAGATTGTAAACAATGTGGGGTGGAACAATTGTGGATTTTGACATTTTCCAATTAATAGTGGTGCAATTAATTTTGATGTTTTGAATGGTTTTGTTTCATGTCAATGTCAAGTTTTGCCCAAAAAAATTATAATTCTTTTAATTATTTGTATTTAGAACATTTGGGTATATATAGGTTATAAAGTTACTTTAGCTTCAAAGTTTCACTATCATAGCCATAGTTCTCCTAGCTACCAAACTACCATGGATTCTGCTAGGTCTGCCTTCCATGATTTCATCTCCCATACTCCATTAGTTGATAGAGAGGAGTTATTTCTAGTCTTTGATAAGAGCATAGATGTCTGAGGCCCCTACTTGGGAGCTTGAGATGAGATTTTGGAGACATCATCAAGTACATGCAAGACCACATCACGAGTTTTGCATATCAACTTGATGAGTCTACAAAAAGATGGGTCCCAATTGATTATTTGAAGTACTTGTTCAATCAAGAATCCAGGTTCGTGAAGCGTTTAGATCGCTTTCAAGCCTAGCTCACACCCCTAGGGTTTAGGGAGGTGGACACTAATGACCTCCTAGTGTGCGGAGTCATTGGAAACACAGGAAATAGGTCCTATCCTAGGAAATGAACTTTATTTTCCTTCTCCAGGAGGGACAAATGGAAGAGGAGGCCTCGACCTCAAGCCCTGCCCCTGCCCCTACCCTTTCCAATCCTCTTATTTCTATAAATGAGCCCAACATCTACAATGAAGAGCCCATAGATAAAGAAGCTAAGGAGTGGGAAGTTGCATTGGCCCTAGATTAAGTGCTCCAACGACCTCCTGAACCCCATTCTACTTCTCAATTTCCATCCACCTCAGGCACCACCTCTGTTGACCCCGCAACAGTGATATGGTTTCTTGCTCCCCTTATAGTTGATGGAGGACAATACCTCTTTCTCCATGACATCGAGGTTATGTTTAGTCTCTGAGAGGATGAAGCTCTTGGTGTCCTATGTGGATACGAGGTGGACACGACTATGCAAGAACCTAGGTTTTTGGGAGAAGATAATTCAATAGAAGAGGTTCTTGCTTTAACACTTGCCAAAATCAAAGATGTAGAGATATCAATCTACTCTAACCTACCTGATGTTCCAGAAGAAGGCTCCACATCTCACTCTAGATAGCAGGAGGCCTCTACATCCATCCTCATTGACAAAGAGGAAGGCATTGAGCATGATGACTCCATAGTGGTAAGAAACTATGAGCTTTGAATTTCTTCTCTCTTGGTATAGTTTTGCTTTAATGGAATTCTAATGTAATGTTGGACTATTGGAGGAGGCATTTGAGGTCGACCTATTCTCATCTCGGCAACGCCTTGTTCATAGTAGCTTTGGCCGAGATCACTCACTGGCACATTACTTTGGCCAAGCAAAAGGGTGCTTTGTGGTTATCCACAAAAAGTTTTCTCCACATGGCACTGATGAACTCCTGAAGTGCAAGGCATTGTCATGAGTGATTGCTCATGTTGACATCAATCGCAATGCTGACAAGGTCATTTTGGTGAACCGCATGGCTGCCCTCAATGCTTTTGGAGCCAATTTTCAAGGTATGGCATTGACAGTAGCAGCCATGTCCCTAGCTAGCAATGACAATAACATTGACTCTCTATCAACTAGGTTTAGAGCTAGGAGTGTATTTGGGAATTCAAAGCCCGATGTTCTTAGTGTTTTAGAGAAGAGAGAAAGGCTCTGAAGCCTTACTGTATAGAATTTCTATTTTGTATGAATACAAATATACTTTTTATATAGTGTCCCACTTTGTGTTCTTTTACAAAATTTATTTTATACTGTCATTGTATTTTGTAACTTTAATTGTTGTTGGCATTAATATTTCATTCACTATTCTATTCAAAAGCATGCTATCAGATAAATTTTTGCTCTATAATGGTCATTTTTGAGCAATCCAATAAGAATCTCATCATAGTGCAAAAGGTAAATATGTTCGTCATCATGTGGGGAGCTCAGAAATGTGCTCCCTGCATGATGTCGAACACATTTTCCTTCTACACCATGGCAAAAAAACATCATTTGACCACTCAAATTCACACTGAACTTGCATAAACTGATGGAAAGCATCATGTGACATGTATAATAACATGGCAATAGTAATAGAACATAAAAATGTATTTTATTCATTCACCTGAAAGGGCAGAGATTTACAAAATGATTCAGGTTACACCAAACGAACCTAAACAACATCTAGGACCTAAGGGAGGGATCGGAGCAGATGCGCTTAGCAAGTGCAAGGTCCTTGTCCATCACTGTTACTCTTTTGGCATGGGTAGCACATAAGTTTGCATCTTCAAAAAGACCTACTATCATTTGCTCCGTTGCCTCCTGAATTGCTCCCATAGCACCTGAAGTGAAACACACATCATCCTAATAATGCTGTGCTATTTCACATACAACACATTGGAAGGGTGGCATGCGGAATGAGATTGTCCACAGTGGTTTGGAACTTGCGGATCTCTTGAAGTGCCTTCATGCCTGATTTTTTGCACTTCTTAATATTTGGGGGACCCTGCATTGGCCTCTAGACATGGCCCCATGGCCACTTGTCTGCTTTGAACTTCTTTCGTCTCTCTTCCCTTGCAACCGCCTCTTTAGACTCCTCTTCCTATGTCTAGTGGGTCCTTTGAGGTGGCTTGTCATTCCTAGGGGTCTTCTTTGTCCTTGGTCCCTTTTCCCTCCCTTTTCCTTTTGATGAGGCTGTGAGATAGCAGGCTGAAGCTCTTGCTTAGCTCATACTAGAGGCTCCTCATATGTGACAATCTCGAGGCATAGAGGGTTGATGGTGCTCTTCCATGCAGTCTACTTGGTTGGAGGATTGGAGCCAAGGTTCATTATATTTGCGAGCCCACTAAATACTTCCTCTTGTTGTGGCCCCTTTAATCTTTCCATCTCCTCTCTTTGCCTTTCTTGCTCCCCTTGTTGGTCTAGATGCTCCATGCCAGGACCCCACGGAGGAGGGAGGGGTAGTTGATCACAATTGATTAGACTATTTTGTCCCTCTTGGGAGACCTCTCTACTTCCACGGTTAGTTGTGTGGAAGGATTGAGAGGACCCGTGATTGTGCTTGGATCCTTCATCGTGCTGGGGTTCCCCTCATGGTGCTGAGATCTATGGGATCCCCCATGAGAGTCGGATGGTAGGGACTCATGTTGCTGGGACTCCTGATGATGAGAACCGCCTTCAGATCCATGCTGATCATTGCCCTCTTGGCCACTGGGGCTTGCAGTGTGTTCGGAGGCCATGGAGTTATGAGGAGGAGAGCGGATAGCATCTAAATGGCATCCACTGGGTCTAGCAGTTTGTTTAAGTTGTGCCATAGAAATGAGGGATTTTAGGGTTTTGAACTGTTTTATATAGTCTTTTTAAAAGCACTTCAGGGTTTTTCTTTTAAATTAGGGAGTGCATCCCCTCCCCCCCAAGTCTTTTGTCGCCAGTTCGGTAATACTTAATCTTCACCACCCTCCCTCCCAACCCACTCACCCCTCCACCTTGCCATGTCACACATGTAATTCTACAATTTCCAAACAAATTTGTGAATTTTGGAATCTATAATTGACTCAAAATAGTGTTAGCTTTATCATTAAACATTTTACATTTGGGGTTCTCTTAGGACCCAATGCCTCCCCTGTCTGACTCTACGTTGCAACCAAAGCACAACCCCTTGGCTCCTTGTTGAGGACTATTAAGAAGCACATCTCCTTGTCTTCTTAACATGTTGAACCACTTTTGCGAGACATGATACCTCTACCTTATCGCACTTGAAAATCCTGGCCTCTAGACATCTATAAAACCATTCGAACATTTCATGTAGTGCATTGCTTTGCATGATACCACCCCCATGCCTTGTATTCTTGAAGTATGATGCCTTTGCTCTGTAGTGTAATTTCTCCATTCCTTGAGTATTCCAAATGGACAGAGGGCCCCATTTCTCAACAAACCACGGTGCATGTACGTAAAGAATATGCTGTAAAGAAAAACATCATATGAGAAACATAAACTGACTCAAGTTTAGAGCACAAAATTTCAACCTAAGGAGGATTACCATGTAGTGTGTAATGCGTGAGTCCCCCCATGCTTCTACCATCAATGATATGAATTATCCCAATTCTGTCTTGAATCTCTCATAAAAAAGCTCATCTATTTGACCTTGTCTAAGAAACTTTATAAATGCATCAAGCTTCGTCCACAGTTTTGCTCTCAAAGTAGCAATTCGTGGATGTGAAGCTTGATTTGTGGTGCACTCACACAAAGCTTTCTAGTACTCCCAACCTAGGGTGCTTTGAGCCAATGTATGCTTTTCTTTATCAACATTGTGGTTGGACAAGTACCTCCTTGCCTTTCCACCACCATGGGCACTTTAGCAAGAAGATTTTGTGTCTTTCCTTACTATTTCTTGTCCTACTTAAGCTTCACATTTCCCGTTCCAAGCATTAACTAGATGGAGATAGAGTAACTTATCAAGTATACATAGTTGAGCATGCAAAGTACACACATGTACCTGCTCCAATGGAATTGGTAGAATGGGGTCCCATTTAGGATCCTTTTTGTGATTAGGCGCTGCACTTTGGTTGCAAGAAAGGATGCCATTTTTGTAAGAAAACAATACAACGTCTGTGCTCAACAGATAACAGGATCTCGTACGCAAGAGAAATACAAATAGTATGGAGAATCAAAAATTTGATTACTATAGAACTGATACAATAGATGGCGCTGCCACCCAATCGTGTGCTCCTGTGAGAGAAGCTTCGATGGCATGCTGGAGACAGTAGAGGATGGAGGCTAGATGTTAAGGAATCAGGGTTGCCATAGCAAGCGATGAAATGGGCTTCACAGGCTCGCTCTTATATAGCCATCACGATTAGACCCAATACGGTGACCGACCTAGTCCGCCCAAAATGGTCGACTAGGGGTCGGTCTCGAAATAGGCCACCGACCACACGATAGAACCAGTGCACAAAATAGAGCAACTAACTTATGGTATCTGTTTGGCCTAGAGCCATTCGGGATTATTTGAGGCTCCAAACGGGCCCCACAACCTGAGAGTGGGTTGCCTGAGGAAATGCTCTGTCTACCCTCATTGCGGTCAGTCATGGGATGCCTTATCACACTTGCATGTAGCCTAGTTCGCAATGTGCCAACTTCGTCTAGCCATCAGGCCACACATGGCCCCCATCTGGTGTCCAAACCAGGACCTACCGGATAACCAAGCTACTCAAATGCCTTCTCCTCATATGGGGGGCTTACAAGTAGAGTTAGCTGGTTCCTACATAGTTACACGAGAGTGGAGCATTGATATCTAACACCCCCCTTCAATGTCCACCTGCAAGTGAACTTACTTTTTCGGCCCAATGCCAAGTCGATGAAGATGCCTCTCTAGCAATTCTCTTCCAAGATCCTTCGTGAAGATGTCTGCAGCATTCTCTATAGTCGGACAGTACACCAAGTCAACCTCTCCATCCATGATGAGCTCACGTACAAAGTGGTATTGAATCTCAATGTGTTTTGTGCGAGTGTGGAACACAGGGTTCTCTGCAATCGCCATGCAACTCTGATTGTCACATGATAACTGAGTAGACTTGTTCTACACTACACCCATGTCCCCCAAAATCCTCCTTAACCACACTGCCTCGCAAGAAGCAAAGCATGCTGATTTGTACTCAGCCTCAGTAGAAGAAAGAGCAACTGTGGGTTGGTTCTTGCTGACCCATGACACAGCTCCAGATCCAAGTGAGAAACAGTAACCTATTACTGACCTCCTGCTATCCACGTCTTCACATAATTTGGTCAAGATGTTGCCCTTGGTATAGGTGATGCCATAATCAAGTGTGCCTTTGATGTATTTCAACACCTGCATCCCTGCCCTCCAATGGTTCTCTCGGGGCTTATTGGAAAACCTGCTTAGTACACCAGTTACAAAGCTGATGTCTGGCCGCATGTTGCACAAGTAAATCAAGCTGCCCACAAGCCTTCTATACTTTGCTTCATCCACCAGTGGTGATGAATCCTCGTTTGAGAGCTTCACGTCAACCTCCATAGGGGTACCAACTATCTTGCACTCAGCCATGCCAAATGCCTTCAGTATCTCTCCAGCATACTTCAGTTGTGAAATGAAGATCTGTTTTGGCTCTTGCCAAGATTCAATTCCCAAACAGAAATGCACTAGTCTGAGGTCTGTCATTTCAAACTCTCTTCCTAGCAACTTCTTTGTCTGCGAGATTTTCTCTTCATGGTTCCCTGTTATGACAAGGTCGTCCACATAAAGACGATCATACACCTGCCTCCTTCTCTAAAGATATACAAATTTGCATGTGATGGGCTCCTCCTGAACCTGTTTTGGAGAAAGTAGGCATCAATTCACTGGTACCATGCTCGTGGGCCTTGTTTCAGCCTGTAAAGTGCCTTCTTCAGTTTACAGACTTTACCTTCTGAACTGGGGATCACAAAACCTGGTGGTTGTTCCACGTATACCTCCTCCTTGAGATCTCCATTCAGAAAGGTGGATTTCACATCCATCTGAAACATGCCAACTTCCCTAGGTAGCTAAAGCCAAAACACTGTGAATTGTGGTTAGTCGAGCTGTGGGAGCAAAAGTATCCTAATAATCAAAACCATGTATGTGTGCGTATCCTTTTCCATGAACTGAGCTTTGTACTTATCCAATGTGCCGTCGGATTTATACTTGGTCTTGTACACCCACTTGGTGTCGATTACCTTGCGTTTTGGTGGACGATCCACAAGGTCCCAAGTGTTGTTCTTCATTATGGAGCCATAGTCTAAATGCATAGCCTCCATCCACCTATCATCACCATGTGCCTCTTCAAGACACGGGTTCATCAGCACGGATCACCTCAGTCATCAAAGCGTAGTTGACCAAGCATTCCTAAGCCCTTCTTTGCTCCTCTAATCTCTTGGACCGGCGGTGTTCAGATGGTTCCTCCTCAATGGATGAAGGTTCTTTGCCATCCAAAAGCTGCTTTACCAACTTCCGGAATGGCCGTTGCCATTGTGGTTCTATAGGCTCTTCTTCATCTTCTTTATCTTGAATCCTCCCAAGCACCATTGGGGGAGTTCGGTCTGCTATTGGTGGTGGTACTGGATGGATATCCTAGTCTTTGTTGTCTACAAAGGAGGCATCCTCCTCCAATTGATGCGGCTGTTCTGAGAAGACCACATCGCGACTTACTATTACCTTCTTGGTAACACGGTTATAGAGATGGTAACCCTTCGCCTCTTCACTGTAGCCCAAGAAAATACACTTTCGGCTCTTCGATTCCCATTTGGTCCTGTTAGCATCAGGGACATGCACAAAACAATCACATCCAAAAACTCTAAAATATGCAGCTGAAGGTTTCTTACCAGAAAAGGCCTGCAGTGGAGTCATCCCATTCACAGCCTTCTGTTGCTATGATTCAGAATGTAAACTAGCATGTTACATGCTTCAGCCCAGAAAGTCTTTGGCAAATCTTTCCCTTTCATCATACTCCTACCCATTTTGTAGATGACGCGCATCTTGCGTTCTACTACTCCATTTTGCTATGATGTATGTGGCGGGGGTTTTTGCCTCTTGATCCCGTGACTTTTGCAGTAACTCTCGAATTCAGTTGATGTGAACTCTCCACCTCTGTCTGATCTCAATTTCTTCACCTTCCTCACCGATTCTTTCTCAACCATTACATGCCATTCCTTGAACTTGCTAAAAGCCTCGTCTTTAGTCTTTAGGAAGTATATCCATATCCTTCTACTGTAGTCATCGATCAGCGTCATGAAGTAGTAGGAACCACCCAAAGCTTCTGTTTCCATCTTTCTGGAGAGGTCCATGTGAACGAGCTCTAGAGGAGCCTTTGCCCTATTGTCCTCTTAAGGAAAGGGCTGCCGATGCTACTTGCCCATCATGCAAGCTTCACATACATTGGGCAGATCTAAAATTTCTAGTAGGTTTGCAATCATTCCACTTTTAAGCATCTCCTTCAAAGAACTAAGGTTTAGATGACCAAACCTCTCATGCCATAGCTTAGTGTTCTTCACATCAGCTCGAGCACTAGAAGCTGAGAGTTCGTAGATGTTGTTGCACCGTGTACCTTTACCAATGACCTTCCCTTGAAGATCCAGAATCTGTGCACACCTCACCATCTATCACTGCACAACACAATATTTTGTTGTGTTGACCATCGTGCTGGTTCAAGCAATGATGTTGGCATGGAGAGACCACCACGTTGGCATGAAGACCGCCGTGGCATGTCAATATCTGACGAGACCCCTCAAGGTTCATATCTGCAACCACCGCACTAGATGTTAGAGCTATATTAGTTCTAAACCAAGGAAAATAGTATTATTTTAGACATGTTTTAGTCATATTACTCCTTGTGCAACAATTTCTCAACTACTACACACGTTCTTGGAGGTATTTTAAGGAAAATGTAGCATTTACAATTTAGTATAGTTTCCTTGCAACCACCACATTGGTTATTGGAGTTATCATAGTTCTAAAGCACCATGCTGGTTATTAAAACCATTTTCACTACAGTAAGAACAAATTTTTCAACAATTTCTTGTGCAATGATCCCTATGGTTGCAGTAAAATGTAAACGAGGGCAGAAATATACCATTTGTTCTTCATTAGAGCCACTTTCACTACTGAAGTAATAGCCAACAATAGTTTTGGCGATAATGGTACTACATTGAAATTGAAACAAAATAAATTACATTAAGAAATTACATCCAAGAGTTTTTGCGATAATAGTATTACATCAAAATTGAAACAAAATCAATTATATCCAAAGCAAACATTTAACAAAACAAATTACATACAAAGATGCTAGCACTTTGTTTTTGTGACATGTATTTAAGCACTTGTCAACATCACCACTATGGCAAGACCACTTTTTGCTCTTGTTAGCACTTTCTTACACTTTTGAACTCACTAGTGGCCTTGTATGTAGGGGACAATATGAGTACCTCGTAGTGCTATCATAGGTAGGACTTTCTTACAATTTTGATATGGAACTCCTCGTATGCAGGGGATGATACGAGCACCTTGTAATTGAAATAACCTTTTTCATAGCAACTTCAGAAGTAAAGGCACTAGAAAAGGGAACTTAACTTGGAGGTGAGCTCAATCGAGCACAACATTTGACAATGGATAGGGAACTCAATTTGGTGGTGAGATCTAGCACACTGATGCATGCTCTCAGTGCGATAGAGCTAATGACCAAGTTGAGTTCCTTCCCCAGTGCAGAAGGTTGTGCACAATTATCAGCCACATCTGTCATGGCTATGATTCCACTGGGCTAGCGGTTAATTACTAGCCACCGTAGTGGCTTGGTCACCCACTACTAGGCTTAAGCATGCATGATCACTATAAGTGCAGTAAAAATTACCAGTCACCTCTAGTATAGTACTAGAGTGCCTCATAATGAGTGATTAGAGGTGATTAGGCTTCATGATTTAACTTTGTGGGAATAAGTTCCTGGTGGTGGTGGCTCTCATCATCGGTGTCTGTTGTGGCTACGATTGCACTTGGTTGGCCTGTTAATTACCAACCACTAGAGTGGCTTGTTAAGCATACATGATCACTACGAGTGCATTAAAAATTATTAGTCACTGGGCTTGCCTGCTCAATAGAGTACTAGAGTGCTTGGTAATGACTGATTAGAGGTGATTAGGCTTCATGATTTACTTTTGTGGGAATTACTGCCCAGTGGTGGTGGCTCTCATCAACCACGTTTATTGTGGCTAAGATTCTACCGGGGTGGCTGTTAATTACCAGCCATCAAAGTGGCTTGCTCACCTACCACCAGGCATCTATTTCATGATTAACAACCCATCTATGGTGGCATCTAAGATCACACTATGGTGGCCTACAATTAATATGGATGGAACCCCGGGCTCGAGCCACCACAATGGCTCGAACTTTAAAATATATAAGATCCGTGGCATTTGGCATTTTACTACGTTGCTCTCATATCCACCTCTGCTCTGCTACTTTTCTCCACACGCTCTGCTACTTGCTCCACACCCCTCCTCCAGCTCTTTTCCACCCTTGCTCTACTTTGCTCCATGCTCCTTTCTCCAGCTCTCATCACTCATCTCCTCCCTGCTCATCTACTACGCACCCACTCATCTTTACCATACCTACTACCACCCCCCTTAATGCACTTTGATCCCAATGTTCTCTGCCTTCTCATATAAGGTGATTGTGTTGCTTTCACGTGGAGTAGAAATGCTAGTACTAGTGGAGAACCTTCATTCCCATAGTCGATTCCCCCCATATCAACATGTCCCCACCTTAGATGACATGCTCACCTCTGGCCTCTTTATGGCTATGACATATGGCTCCCCCTAGACATCGACAAAGGCCTCATTATTTTCATAGTAGAGTACTCTCAACTTGTTGGGGGGGGCATAATCTGAGTCCTGGCAATGTGCATGGTCTTCGGCCATCGTGTCTTCCTTTGGCTCCCTAAAAATTTTTAATGCAATGAGCTAAACTGGTGGAAATACTGAGTTTTACAAATTCCCTCTTGCTCAGATGAGGCTCATAACCACTCAGCAATGGTTGGATGTAATCTTTTGGCCTCTAAGGCTTTCAATGATCTTTTGGCTCACTGGATGTAATGTTTTGGTCTCTAAGGCTCTCAGTAATTTCTGAGTTTTTATTACATTTATGTTATCTCTTTATATTCAATTTGAGGCTCTTAGTATGCACTATTATGTTAACTTTTATAATTGAATTGTTATTGTTGCTAGCTATAATCTTTTGGCTTTCAAGGCTCTCAGCAATTGCCAAGTTTTATAAATGTAAGTTCCTCTATTCAATTTTTTCTCAGTATAAGTTGTTAATTTTTATATAACCTATTATTGGATGTAGATGTACATTGTAATCTATTTTGCTCAATTTTCACTCGATGAATTGTAGTTGATTATTTGGATGGCACCACCGGGCCTCCAGTCACTGGGGTGGCTCAAAATACTTTTGTCCTCATTTATATTTATTGCAACAAGGACTAAAATACCAGTAAAGTAAAAATACAATTTCCTTGGATTATGACCAAAATAGTGCTAAAATAGCTCCAACGACCCACCCTTATGGTTGCATGGAGATACATCTTAAAAAATACAATTAAACTTTCAGAAAATGCAATTGACGATATGGCTCTCTAGGGGCAAGGGCCATATCGACATGCATTTACAGTATCCAGGATGCTACTCGACAGATATGGCATGTCGATATGGCCCTTGCCCCTAGAGGGGACTTCTCAAGGGCCATACCGGCAATTGCATTTTGCTTGGTTGCACAAGGAAATACATTTTCCCTAGTACAAAAATATATAACTCCAAGAACTAGTGCGATGGCTATCATAGATCTCCTTCTATTTGCCAGTGTGCTAGTCGTCATAGACCTCCTATAATAATACATAAAAATAGGTAACAGAGCTATAACTCCAAGAACCAGTGCGGTGGTCGCTCCAAAACAACCTTGAATTATGGGCAATGATAGGTCAAGAGGCCAGAGACTTGCACTGAGGTGATGCTCAGAATGTGATTGTGTCTCATTATCATGCCAAAAACCAACGCGGTGGTCTCTCCAAGCCAACCTATGATTTGCATGGGCAAAACTGTGGCAAAAGGCTGCGCGATGACAGGTGGTTAGGCTTGAGATTTTTTTTTTCTTTTGGGCAAAAAAGAGACTTCTATTAAGTAAGAAAGAAACTCGCTAGAGCAAGCTCTGTGTGGAAATACAACATGCTAGGCATGTTATAAAAAACACCTCAGAAGAATGAGGTAGAAAGAAACCAAGGCTGAGGCTGAAAATGCCAACTCAACCTTGTAGAAGTCTCAACAAAGAAGGGAGAGTCTCTCCAATGCTTGAGAAAAGTAACTCTCCTAGAGGAGGCTACTCGAGATGATCCCTGCATGGTCGCCCATATGGCCATCAGAGTGTGTACCGTATCTATCCAAGTATTGGCCAAGGTCTGAGAAGGGTGAACTTGAGAACCCTCCATAGCCTCAATGCATTTGGCTCTCCAAATGTGCCATGTTGCAATGCTAGCTAAGACCTCCCATGGAGAGTCAACCGAGGAATGAGCAACCCTGAAGAGAGTGGTCGGAACATCCTCTAGATAGCACGACTCCACACAGTGTCGTTGGATGTGAAGAGCCCAAGAGGAGTCATGTATCTCAAAGAAAACCTGGGGCCATGAAAGAGTGAGCCAAGCCACTGATCCCCATATCGTCTACATAAAATCTGTCAATACGTGCATGGATGGGCATGTGTACTCTCCTGTTCGACCAAGAGTACAGGAGGGATTGTGGCATAACATGAAAGGCATCATCAAACCAAGTGTCCCTACCACTGTACTGAAAGAGAAAGGCATCCTAGGCTGCCCTCTCCAAAGAATGAATTCCACCTTTTCTACCTCCCTTTTTGTCTGATGGCAACTCAACCATGTTGAAATCGCCACCAATGATCCAAGAATTTGCAATGGGGGCCCAAGAGAGTAATTCCTTCCAAAAGGAGACCCGCTCCCCTGTATTGTTGGGATCATAAACATTGAGAAGACCAATCTTATGCCCTCCAATCAAAATAATGATCCATTGAGCTCTAGAGGGGGAGATAATAACATGACCAACAACCAAGGGGAGAATAGAAGGAGAGATTGAAATGCAAGTACCTCCCCTTGTGCCCATAACAAGCGACCAAAAGGTATGTCTTGAAAGCAGTTTGCTAGAATTAGAGCAATCACTGGCATCCAACATGTGTTCCTGAATAAAAAGGATATCAATAGCACCTCCGGATGAAGCTGATTCCGGATCAATTGCCTACGGCGATGGTGTGGAACTCTGCCTAGGCCCTGTATGTTCTAGCTGACTATCCTCATCGATAGGAGGATGCTGGATGGAAAGGCTTACCCGACCTAGTAGAGGAGACCAGCTTCCCCTGGGCCAACGAAACACTCCTTCTAAGGACAAGAAACTCAACGGGTGAAAGGATCCCCACACCTGCTGAGGGGAAGACCCCTAAGGTGGAGGGCACAAACTCCTCCTCATCCATGAAAGTCTGAATCTGCCAGTGCTAAAAAAAAGTTCCTGAGAAGCAAGTCTGGCCGAGGAGTGCGAAGAAGACCTACACTCATGGAAGATGGAGGAGAAGGACCTGCCAGGCCTCTATCAATAGAACTAGAGCTGGGGGCTGAGGAGGCCTATGGCTAGCCTGAAGAGGAATATGGTGTTGAGATATCGAGCTCCACTCGCGATATGCCAGGGTGACTATTATGCATTTATGCCAGGGTGACTATTATGCATTTATGCCAGGGTGACTATTGTGCATTTATGCCAGGGTGACTATTATGCCAGGGTGACTATTGTGAGCTGGAGATGCGGTTGGTACACCACCCACGAATAATAACTGGATGACAGCTATCCTTATCTACTCTAGTTTGTGGCTCAGTTAGTATGCCACCTTAGTTAGTTGAGTTTGGTTTGAGACCCACATATAGGGTTCTTCTATTTTCTTTGTACTAGAGTTCTTTTGGCTTTCACAACTAAGAAGAGGAAAACTGTTTTTAGCCTCCACCTTTGTGTGTATTCCCCCAATTGTTCATGTGAGAAAGCCGCAAGTGAGACTCCTTCCCTCTCTCCCACTATCTTCACATGGTATCAGAGCCTTGTTCGTGGTAAGGAGCTCAAGAAAGCAAGCCAAGTTCGTGGTGTCCTGGTAAGAGGACCAGTGTTGCTTTCCTATTTCGAGTTTGGGAGCAAATCTCTGCAAGTAGCATAGCCAGAAGTGCAAGAGTGCACTGTCTCAGATTGAGACGCCCTTCGCGGTGTGGCGAGAGTGCAGTGTATCCTGCGGGAGTGGGCGAAGCCCTTAGTGACGTTATTTTTCTGATTCGAGGTCATTTCGGGGCCCATTTTGGAGACGGAAGTTCTCCGCAGGCACTCAGAAAAAGGCCCTGTTTTAGCTGTGCGACCACTGTTCTGCAGGCTGGTGGAAAGTTGCCGCAGAAATTGCATCGTATGCCTGTGTGCAGAGATATTGGGAGTTGCAGATTCATGCTTGTTGCCTGTTGATGCAAAATCGTCACTAGGAAGTGACTGTGTGGTGAAATACCGCTTTCGTCAGTTTTGCAGATCTTCCCGTGTGAAGCAAAAGCTGTGTTTTTTGCAGTGACAGAATATTTTGCAGTGTTCTGTAATGGCATCTGATTCTCTTTCACAGATTGTCACTGAAAAGCTTGACAAGAACAACTTCCAGGCATGGAAGTTTAGAATGACGAATTTCTTGATGGGAAAAGGCTATTGGGAGTTCATTACAGGAAATGAAGAAGAACCTGTTCTTCCTAATGTTCCCAGTCAACAGGAAATGCAGGCATTCAAAGGATGGCATGAGAGAGCCAGGAAAGTTATGTACTAGCTATCTATCAGTATTTCGGACTCTATGATTGTGCATATTCAGGATGCAAGTACGCCAAAGGAGGCATGGGATACTTTGGCAAAAATGTACAGCACAAATACGCAAGCCAGGAAAATGCAGCTCAAGCAGGAGCTGCACAATGTGCAGAGAGAAAACATGAGCATCAATGACTACCACATGAAGGTGAAGAAAATTGCGGATGCACTTGCTTCCATTGGGTCGCCAGATAGATTATGATTCACACCAGATGTGGATTGAGAAGGACAGACAAGAAATATGTTTGAAAAGCTCTATGAAACCTGAGATGAGTCCTTTACTCAACCACACACAAGCCGAAAGAGCAATTAGGAAACGTGAGAAGACACATCTAATTTTGGTGAATACGGTAACGGCTACTCAGCCAAACACTAAGCCTACACACCAAAAGTTTCTTTCTCAAAATTTTGATTGTTTCTTAGAGGATTTACTGCCTGGAATACCATGTTCTTGACCTGAAGATCATAGGATAGAAATCCTACCGAGCAATACTCACACACACACTTTTGATACGGTAATTATCTATGATGACATCTACTATATGTGGGTGCTGATCAACTTCTTCAGAGGTAGAGGAGGCCGATCTGCAGGCCGTGGTAGAAATCAGAATATGCAGCAAACGCAAGAAAACCAGTCCTATGCAAGAGGACGTGGTAACTCTAGAGGCAGGGGGAGCCAAAGAGGCCGTGGTGGATGGCAGAGAGGCCAAAATGCAAACAGCAATGTTGAATGCTACTATTGTGGCAAAATGGGTCATATGGCTAAGGACTGCTATAAAAAGCAGAATGACATTATGACTGGAAAATTGTAGCAAGGCAATTATGCATCTTCTAGTAGGCAGGGTGATGACAGAAATGAGCATCTATTTATGGTGCAGCATATGACCAATTCTGTGACAAGTGCAGAAGAACGAAATGATGTGTGCTATGTTGACTCAGGTGCATCAAACCACATAACAGGTCATGCAGAATGGATGCAAGATGCAAGGAAAATGGAAAAACCAGGATTTGTGGAGACTGGTGATGATACTACACATCCTATTGTGCAGATTGGAAAAATTCCTTTGTCTATGCAGGATGGGAAAAAGAAATACTTGTCTGATGTATTTCATGTCCCGAACATCACCAAGAATCTGGTTTCTGTTGGTCAGATGGTTGAGCAAGGCTTGCAGGTCAGATTTAATCCTCATGGATGCTTTGTTGAGGATATGAAAAATAATGGTCACTTGATAGCAAAAGGAAAGAAGAAGGGCAGGATGTTTACGTTGGATGCGGACATGCCTGAATTGAGTGCAGCAATGTTTGCACATGGGACCGGTGTAGTTGCAAATATTGATATCTGGCACAAACGCATTGGTCATGTTAATATATAGCGACTTAAATCAATGCAAGCCCAAAATATTGTTGCAGGATTGCCTAAATTCAAGGTTGCAGAAATGCACAAGGTTTGTGAAGCCTGTCAATTTGGGAAACAGGCAAGGAAACCTTTTCCTAGGCATGTTCAAGAGAGTAAAAAGCCATTGGAATTAATCCACTCTGATGTGTGGACTACTAAAGCTGCATCTATTGGTGGCTGTCACTATTTTGTCACATTTATTGATGACTTCAGCAGAAAACTTTGGGTGTATTTTTTGAAAAAGAAAAGTGAAGTGTTTGGGCACATCAAAGCTTTCAAAGCTATGGTTGAAAAAGAAACAGGCCTGCAAATAAAATGCCTAAGGTTAGATGGAGGGGGAGAGTATCTCTCAAATGAGTTTGCAAGGTTCTCGCAGGAGCATGGTATAAAGCAGCAATATTCATGCAGTCATACCCCACAGCAAAATGGAATTGCAGAAAGGAAAAACAAGCATATTGGAGAGGTATCACGGGCTATGCTAAATGAAAAAGATCTACCAGATTATTATTGGGCTGAAGCAGTTACTACAGCAGTTTATATAATGAACAGGACTCCCACTGCAGCAATACATGGCATGACGCCAGAGGAGATGTATACTGGTAGGAAACCAGATATTTCTCATTTGAAAATTTTTGGTTGCATTGCCTATCTCCATGTGCCAGATGAGTTGAGGTCCAAGTTGGATCCAAAAGCTGAGAAGTGCATCTTTATTGGTTATTCTCTGCAGCAGAAAGGGTATAGATGCTATAACCCTTCTACACGTAAGTTCACAGTGAGCAGAGATGTTGTTTTTGATGAGATGAGCAGCTGGTATAAACCAGTGAATGTGATGATTGATGTAGATGCACAAAATGGTAATGCTGCACAGATTTCACAGCAGCAATCACAAAATATTAGTGGACCTGGAGTGTCCTCTAGCAGTGGTTCACATACTTTGCCATGGACAGGCAGATTGAGATCAGGAGAATCTCCTCAAAGCAATGCAGAGAGTGGTATGCAGGTATCACGAAAAGGAAAAGAGAAGGTAGATCAGCCTATGTTTGATGTGAATGCAGGTCACTCTTATGTGGATGGTGAATCCAGTGGCTCAGAACAGAGCATTGATGATGAGTTGGGTATTCCTTCTGTTGTTACACCTGGAGTAAGGAAGATCAGGGATGTTTTGAGAGCACCTAGAAGTGAGCCTATTTTGCGTAGGTCTACCAGGGTTAGGTATCCTGTGGATAGGCTGAAATATGATGGATTTACAGCCATTCACTATGCCTATATGGTCAAAGTGATACAGGAACCAGAACCCACTTCTTTTGAGCAAGCCATGGGAAATGAAAAATGGGAGAAAGCCATGGATGAAGAAATGGATGCCTTGGATGCTAATGCTACATGGGAATTGGTGCCTTTGCCTAAAGACAAGAATGCAATTGGCTGTAAGTGGGTTTATAAGATCAAGCACAATGCAAATGGTTCTGTGAATAGATACAAGGCAAGATTGGTTGTCAAGGGGTATGCACAGACATATGGCATTGATTATGAAGAAACTTTCAGCCCGGTTGCAAGGATGGCAACCGTAAGAGCAGCCATTGCTATGGCTGCATCAAAGGGATGGTCTTTACATCAGATGGATGTAAAGAATGCATTCTTGCATGGTGATTTGCAAGAAGAGGTCTTTATGGAGCAGCCAGCAGGTTATGTTCATGCTATTCATCCTGAGTTTGTTTGCAGGTTGAAGAAAGCCTTGTATGGCTTGAAGCAAGCACCTAGAGCATGGTCTGACAAGATAGGACAGTATCTTGTCACTATTGGCTTTCAGATTTCCAAGGCAGATTTCTCACTCTATGTGAGAAAAACAGAGAAAGGGATTATGCTGCTGGTCATTTATGTTGATGATTTGATCATCACAGGTGATAGTGATGAAGATATCCTTCATGTGAAAATGCTATTGAGACAGAAGTTTGAGATGAAGGATTTGGGAGAGCTGCGTTATTTCTTGGGCATTGAGGTGATTAGATCACCAAGTGGGATACAGCTCTTGCAGAGGCAGTATGGATTGGACATGCTATCCAAATATGGGATGACAGGCTGTAAGCCTATTTCAGTTCCTTTGGAGCAGAATGTGAAGCTGAGTGCAGATGCAGGTGAGCTTCTGGAAGACCCTACTATGTACAGACGCATAGTAGGAAGTTTGATTTACATGACTATTACCAGGCCAGATTTGAGCTATGTTGTTGGGTTGGTAAGTCAGTTTATGCAGGCTCCAAGGAAACTGCATTTGGATGCGGCTAGACGCATACTCAGGTATGTGAAGTCCACATTGCAGTATGGACTATTTTATGAGGCTGGGGTTCAGATACAGTTGCATGGATACACTGATGCTGATTGGGCTGGTCGTATTTCTGATAGGCGATCTACCAGTGGATATGTGTTCTCTTTTGGGAGTGCTGCAGTCACTTGGAGCAGCAAGAAACAGCCTACAGTTGCCTTGTCGAGCACAGAGGCTGAGTACAGAGGTGCAGCAATGGCTGCATCTGAGGTAGCTTGGTTGCATAAGCTACTCTATGATATGCATCAGTCTACAGATGGGCCGGTTGTCATTTATTATGACAACATGAGTAGTATACATTTGGCAAAGAACCCAGTCTTTCATGCCAGAACAAAGCACATTGAGGTGCATTATCACTATGTGCGGGAGAAGGTTTTACTAGGTCTTATTGATCTAGTTTATGTCAGCATAGAGGATCAGGTAGCTGACATATTCACGAAAGCATTGGGCGCAGAGAAGCTGCGCAAGTTCAGAGACTTGCTTGGTGTGCAGGAATCGGGATTGAGCTCGAGGGGGAGTGTTGAGATATCGAGCTCCACTCGCGATATGCCAGGGTGACTATTGTGCATTTATGTCACCGACTTGTTAGCTGGAGATGCGGTTGGTACACCGCCCACGAATAATGGATGACAGCTATCCTTATCTACTCTAGTTTGTGGCTCAGTTAGTATGCCACCTTAGTTAGTTGAGTTTGGTTTGAGACCTACATATAGGGTTCTTCTATTTTCTTTGTACTAGAGTTCTTTTGGCTTTCACAACTAAGAAGAGGAAAACTGTTTTCAGCCTCCACCTTTGTGTGTATTCCCCGAAAGCCGCAAGTGAGACTCCTTCCCTCTCTCCCACTATCTTCACATATGGAGTCCTTATTTATGCTTGCAGTTTCTCAGTCGTCTTGACTGTGGCAGGAGATGGGTGACACCTAACTAATGAGTCACTTGACACACCTACCATGGTGCTCACTAGCACTCACACCATGTCCTACACAAGCACTAGCACATTGGTACACACACACCACATGACCCTATCCATAAGTGTGTCCCCTAAACATCAATTTATCCAAAACCTACCCTGGTAGTAGCCATTCCACCTAGAATATGTGCACCTAGAATATGTGTCTTTGGGTATCACCATAGGACATATGACCAACTAAAATGGAAATAACATATCATTTTAGGATGGACTATCCATGGCAGAGCACCTTATTGACTCAAGCACATCAAGCTTATATAGGAAAATAAATAAATATCCTAAGCTAGAAGATGTTCCCCATGCAGCGGTCGCACACAAGTGTGCACATTCTTGCATGTTGATGAAGTCCTTGGCAAGAATGCCCTCGAAGGATGTGTCGATGAAATCCATGGGAGCAGCTGCGTAGGGCAATCAGCCCATGACTCTCAAAACGTTGAGTGGAGAGGCACCAATATTAAAGTAGAAGGCCTTAATTTGGGTCAATCTTGCTTGATGTAGCAAAATCCTCAAATGAATATTCAATTCAAAGAGGAATTTGCATAGCCCCCTCGTGATCAGAAACCAAGGTGCCTAGGGCTGGTGCATCTAAAGGCCCCTCCTCATGTGGAACTATAGTGTCTGGGGCTACAGCAACATCCACCTCTAGAGTTTGGATAGTGTCTGTCTGAACTGGATCAAAAGTCTCCTCCTGAGCTAAGGGAGCCACTCTGATCGCTCTCCATCGTTGTACTGGGTGTGCTACAAGCTTTGGGCACCTTGCTACCCCTGGTGGTCCTGGGGTGTGCAGAGCAAGGTGCCCTACTGCTCCTAGTGGTCCTGGAGTGCATGGTACAGGGCACTAGGGAGGTGCAGTCAGGGTAGTATGTGAAGGAGCCACACCAGAAGACCTCTTGGGTCTTTTACTCTTCCTTGGGTAGGCTCTAACAAAGTGCCCAAGGGTCTTGCAAATCCTGCACTAGTCTTGTCTACTTGCAATCTTGAAAGAGAGAGCCATCTAGATGCTGAAGCATGATGTGGTCCTCTCAGAAGTTAGGGTTTGAGACAATGACCCTAACATGAGGCACCCCGTTCGCTCTGACTACCTCTGTCGAGGAAGAAGGCATGCCAAGAAGGGGGGGATCTTAGTGACCACTCCGAATGTGGTTCCAATAGTGGCAAGAAGTCGATTGTAGACCTGAGGAAGACCAGGAAATCTAATGAACAGTGATGTGACCTGACTGTCCTCCTTGACTGGGGATCATGCCCTTAAAAACCTCCACAATAGCCTCATATCGTGCGTGGAGCATGTCCTTCAGAAACTTAAGATAAGATCACTTTGCATAGCATATGTATACAAGTCATGGTATCAAAGCATATCACCAGATTGCACATTACACAAAGCACAAAAATGGATCAAAACCCATATTTACAATGAAAAGCTTAGTTAAACCTATTATAAAAAAAAGTATCCAATGTTTCACTATTCATGAAATACACAAAGGATTATGCAAGATTACCCATGTTAGGGACCGTAGGCAATAATAGAAAAACGCACACAAACTTGAGAGACTGAGCATGTGATGATAGGAACACAAACTATTGAAACTTAAATTGAATGTGATATTGTTAACCTTTGTAACATTTTGTTTGAGCAAACAAGCAATTGAAGGAGTTTTGGTGCTCTCAAAATTAGAGACTTGGGGCATGCAATCATATAGCATTGAAACTTAATTAGGACTTGGTTACCTTAACATTTGTAGACTACTTTTTCTACAACAAGAAACTTGAAAGCCTTTTCTTTTCTCTTGAAGTCAGTCTTTTCTCTAGAAGTTAGTCTCAAATGTTATGAAATGAGCAACTTGGAAAGTTATATCAAACATTGTAAAATGAACAATTGGGAAAGTCTCAAAATATTTTGATTTTTTCACTTTTCCTTCTATGGTCTCTTATATCAAACACTGTGAAATGAGCAATTTGAAAAGTCTCGAAATATTGGATTTTTCACTTTTCCTATTATGGTCTTAAGAGTGAAAACTTAAATGAACAATTTTTAGTAATTAACAACAAGCACAAGTCCTATAACACACTACATGGCTAAAAATTGTAACACCCATGGGACTTCGTTGAGCAGTTTGTGATTACTTAATAAGTATAATCCCAATAATGTCATTATAATTATACTCATCAATGCTAATGAGGCGATCACAGAATCTTTAATTTATTCCTTTGAGCATTGGTAGACGGGTGGTAGACCTATTTGGTACTCATTCACAACCAAAAACTAGCTTCTATAATAACTATCAAACACCTTTGGTCACCCAACTTGGGATCGAAACTATTTAGGAACTAGATATTTATCCTAAGTGGAACACTTGGGTTATTCATGATGTAGAAACTCTATATAGTAGGTATTTTATCCTAGAATCTTTCATAGCTACCCCTCGCATTTCCCACCATAACCCCTCGCCCCTCTCCAACACCCGTGCCTCCCCATCCCCACCCCCTTCTCATGCATTGATTAAGATAAGAAGGCAAAGCGTGTAGTGACCCATTCACAAAGAACAATCTTTTTACTGTTCATAATCCCTAAGCCCACTATTTGCTAGTTGTACCCATAACTACCATAAAGTTGTAGCATGTTCTCCCTTATTCCAAAAATTTTCTTGCATACAATTGCAAAATCCAAAACCACTAGTGCTAAATATAGAGACAAGATTGCCAGCTAGAGGCATATTCCATGTGTCCCAAGTAGAGTTTATAAATGTAGGGGTCACATCAAACATTCTCCCCCAAATCTAATGGTTATCCCTTCCACATTATGCAATACCCATTAAATAATTATTAGAGCTACCTCGAAAAATGAATGCATGCATCAGATTCTAAGTCATCCATTTGTGAACCTTGCAGTTTTTTGCCTCAATTAAATGAACTCCATATTCATTATATGAAGCCAAAACGTTTGTGATAGTATGGCTCTCAAGGCAAAAGGATTTAGCCCTTAGGGTCTCATGATTCACGACAAAAGACCCTTGTTGTGGGTTTGCTATTGTAAACCAAGAAAAGGGAACCCATCATGGTTTAAATGTCTTGTCAATGATATGGAATCTTTAACTAAAGAATCCTATCATTATAGGAAAATGCAAAACTATTTCATGACGTCATGCTAGCATGATCAAAATCCATATTCATTTATTGGTATAGTATAATAATGTATATGCCCTCATTTCGTAAAAGTACCTAACCTTGGCTTTCATGTTCCCAATCAGAGCATGCATGGTTTTGGGGATCAATTAATGTCACCATTCATGAATGCTACTATAAATGTATTTAAAGCATGCATGGCTCTGGGTGTCAATCAATTTTGATGGATTGACAAATGCTACTATAAAGGTAATCAACATCATGCATGGTTTTGGAGAATAGCAATAGCTCTGGTGGTTGGGCATTTGTTCCACCTAAGGTGGCTATCAAAATTGACAAATGCTACTATAAAGGTAATCAACATCATGCATGGTTTTGGAGAATAGCAATAGCTCTGGTGGTTGGGCATTTGTTCCACCTAAGGTGGCTGGCTATGTACGAATCCTACAAGGTGCGCCATGTTGGTGCATGTGAACACATACCATGGGCAAAATCGGTTCTCGAAGTCGAGCATGTGTGTACGAGGGGGCCAGAAAAGAAGAAGGAAACATGCATGGTAGTTGGGGTCAATGAATGTTGTGGATGGATTTGAGAATGGAGTGAACTTAGTGAAGGGTGGGAATTTGGAGGATTACAAGATGATAAAGATTCTGCTCTCCTCACGACAAAACCTTGGGAAGCTCCAAATCAAGGGGCGCATTAAATGCAAAGTCCAAGGTGATGCACGTTGACCCAAGAAACCAACCAAGCCCAAACACAAGGAGAGAGAGAAGTGTTCTCATCAACTTTATTTTTCTAAAGAATTATAAGCCTCCACCTCTTCATCGTGGCCTTGGAAAGGCTTCTTCTCATAGCTTCGCTTGCTCTCTGGTGCTTTGCTGGGAACGTGATCCCTCAACAGAAAAGGCACCTTTTCTCCTTGTTTTCTCTCTTTGTCCCCAGCTCAAAAGCTTCCTCCTCTACCCTCAATCTCCCACCTCTTTTTATGTTTATATATCCAACCTTTCCATCTGATCATCTGTCCATGTTACCCACTTTCTCTCATATTTGCTAGATTGAGCTGATCAGCTGTAACTCTCTCTCAGCTCTCAATTATCGTCTCCTTCTCTCCCTCCCATTTCCTACTCCCATCCTTTCTTCTTTCTGTCTCCCAGTCCAATTCATAGCTTCTGATCTTTCTCTCTCCCTCTCTTGTCCGCCAATTAATCCCTAGCTTCGACCATGGCCAAACGATCCGCCCATGTTTCCTGGATTGCTGTCGACAAAGCTGGAGAAGTTTGCCTCGATTTGGACCTCCCACCCCTGCCGCGAGGGTGGGAAAGATGCCTGGATTTGAAGGTGAGCTTTCGAATGTCAGTCTTATTTCGTGTTCTTTTCAGGCTTGCCTGTTTCGCATGACAGATAGGAGGCGTAGCATTCTTTTCAGAAGAGGACCCTTGGTACTCATAAGCTGCTCATTTTGATCTCTGTGCAGTCCGGCTTGATGTACTTCAAGGAGATGGAGAAGGGAACGCCATTTCGCAACGAGCATCAAACCAAGAAAAGTTCCCAGCTGAAGTTGTCCGAGCCATTCACCCCTTCAAGGAAGGATACCGGTACTGGGAAAGTAGATTTCGAAGAAGCCCAGAGAATTGGCTTTGATTCGAATTATGAGCAGAAGCCTCCAAAGAGCTCCACATCTGAAATGGGTTTGCGGAAACCGACGGCACAGAATTTGAAGAGGCCAAAACTTTTCGCAGATGATGGGCACGATGATGGTCTGGGTTTGCAGCTGAGTCTTTCATTGCCAATTAGCGATCCCCATGCAGATAGTCAGAAGGAGAGATCAGGGCCTACGAGAAAATTATCTCGAAATCAGGTGGGTTTGTGTCTATGGTCAGCGGTGCAAGAACCTCAATTGCAGCTGACGGACTCCTTATCGAAAGTGCGCCAGAATTCCATGAGCGCTTTTGTGCACGATGCTGCTTCTTCTTCATGCTCCTCATCCGCATCGGATGCCGTGGAAGCTGGCAATGAAATTAAAAATGTGCAGGAGGTCGAGTCCTGTAAAATCAAATGTTGCCGAGCTGCCACTAAAGCGAGAACCCCAAATTCTGGCACCGAAATGACTGCGGCAGGATGTGCACATTGTCTGATGTTTGTACTTTTATCAAAAAACAATCGGAAGTGTCCAAAGTGTGGTAGCTCGATTCTTCTGGAACTTCCAGCTCCAGGTCCAAAGCCAAAAGCTGCAACAACCAACAGGATCCAATAGTTATTCTGAGAAGTTTGCTACGAATTTGTGGAAGATCTGCTACTGGAAGGGTGAATTTCCAGCCTCGGCCCGGCGAGACCATACTTGCAGCTCATGCTGGTTATAGCTGTACAGGAGGTGCCATCCAGTGGTTCGGCATTCCACTTTGGTCTGTAAGCTGTTCGAGTCCTTCATACCGGAATGGAATGGCTACAGTGACTCCCCTATGCTTGAGCTCCTTGATATGAATCTTCATTTGCAGACTCATATCATCAGAGACCCGTCGAGTCAGATGTATGCGAGATGGGAGAGTCGAGACTTCGTCAAGAATCAGCGGAATTGGACCTCAAGTTTCATCACTGTCGCAACAGCATCCTTCCGGAGCCCCTTACGCGCAGAAGTGTTACTCATTTCATCTTGAAATTGTTTCGTAATTTATGCATTAGCAACTTAAATTTGGAAGGAGTCCTTCTTTCAGATCGAATTCAAGTACTGTGTCCAAAGACAAAGAGCAATTCATGGGATATTTTTCAACGCCATACTGTTCCTCTGGAGATTCGAAACCTTTCAAGCCTTCACATGTGTCAGTCGCCAACTATGTTTACAATTTTCTTCATTCCTCCTGGATGCTCTGAACGAGCAATCCATATCTTTTAATCCATTTTCTACGTAGGTGTAATCTTCAAACACAGGAATTGTAATTTCACGGTAAGTTCTACAATCATCCTTCTCACTTAATCCATGTTTCACGTGGATTTCATCTTCGCATTTTTTCTGCAACGAAAGGATTCGGTGATGGAGACATTGCACTGTCGTACTGTTCAACTTACGCCATGTCCATTATTTCCATTACAAGAGACTACGGCACTCACAACGCGGTCAGCACGTTCATTCTTTAGTTTGCTCAAAATTTGAGAAACATCGCTATGGCCGCCAGCCGGCATTGCTCTAGCCTCTATCAGAGTTATTCGTTATTTATTTTGGGGAATACGTCATGGTCAGTTCACGCCACACTTTGCGATCGACTTGCAGCTGGCAACATTTAGAATGCCAAGGCCAGCCGCCGATGAGGGACTGCACTTGGCAATGCCCATTTTTGTCACTAGGTAGATCTTCGACTGTAACGAGATTTTGTCACTTGGCAAGGCTAACAGCCGTTTCGCACGTCGGGCGAGGCTAGCATAGGCGTGGCATCGTCCAGATGAAGTCTAGCATTGGCAGCAGCCTCGAAAAAACAAAGAAGAATGCCCAGCAGTAGTATACACCGATGGACGTCACTTGGTGATTCTCTCTCTCTCTCTAGACTAGGGTTAACGAAGGAAGAATCATCAAGGAGTTCATTCATGCTTTCAACTTTCCAGGGACTTGAAAGTTTTAAGTTCTTTTTAAAATAAAAATAAAAAATGAATTTGTCGACTTGCGCTAGAGGGTTGGTTAGACCCACACTAGAAAAGAACACACCGCCCAAGAGCTCATAGCAAAAGCTTAGATCAACACATGAGATGATGCCAAAAACAACTAACTAACTACCTCGTCCTGAGCTCAGGTAACCATACTATTGTAACCTTCTTATATTTTCCATAATCTTCCTCCCACAACCACCACATTGCCACCAACATCAAATGCCATAGAGTTACGCTCTCCCCAAATCACCAACAACCAAACCCCACACACATACGGCAAAATTACTCCTGTTAACAAAGAAAACTTCCCAAGGTCTCCCACTAGTACTGTCTTTTTTCCAGACATCAACCAACCAATGTTTCCATCACCCATCGGGCCATGACCCTATGCACTAGCCACTTCTCTGACAACCTCGACAAAACTGATTTCTTAGTTAAGTCTTGCTTATCCGCTAACTTTGCAGAGAGAAGGTAGAGCCCACCATCCATTGATTAATGGACTAATTAGGACTTACAAGATAAGTTGTTGGCCAGGACTCTAGGGCACAATTGATAGCCCATGCTACAATCTCCTCCTCAGATTTCAACCCAAACTCCTCCCTCACCACCAATGGCTTCCAATTTTCCTATCGTCCATCCAAAAGTTGAACCCATTGTCTTAGACCTCTTCCTAACTTTGGGAACATTTTGCAAAGCAAGTGGCTTATCCTCCCATGAAGCTACCCAAATTCACCAAAGGCTCTCTAAG
The DNA here is from genome assembly GCF_047967505.1 of Dipteris shenzhenensis. Lineage (NCBI taxonomy): Eukaryota > Viridiplantae > Streptophyta > Polypodiopsida > Gleicheniales > Dipteridaceae > Dipteris > Dipteris shenzhenensis. The sequence continues at coordinate 16,871,572 of NC_141599.1, forward strand.
AAACTTGTTTCACCCCTGAAACCCATCCGATCCTTCCACATAGAGAGGCCCTGAGGCTCTTCAATGCATCCACTAACCCCTTCACCAAATCAAAACTAGTAAAAAGACATTAGCCTTAGGTACCAATCCATCTAACCCTAGGTACCAACTCTTATCCCCTTACTAGCACCATTGATTTAAAGCTTCACCACATGTGACCCACGGAGCATTTTATTCGAAAAACTTAGGAAGACATTTACAATGCAAATCGTGATTCTTAGTAGCCATAGGCCATGCTGGCACTTGGGGACTATGAAGGCATCCCAAGGTACATTCTCAAACTTCCTATGTCCCCACTCGTAAACCCAACGGGTTCCCAAGGTATCACACTATCTCACCCCTCCTCATGCAATAGAGTTGTAAATCATCCCATACAATCCTCTCGAACATCTAACATGTTCTAAAAGGAAAGAGATTTTTTCCAACTGCAAGTCGATGCAGAAACCTCATAGAATAACTGAAGCATGCCCAGCCACTATATTGTCAACAAACAACTATGCTCAAAACTACTTCCCTAGGGGCATATGCAAACTCTCAAGCTGACCCAAATTCCACCCATCTCAGATCATAACAAAAATAGGAACCATACATAGAGCATGGAGGCTAAATGGGAAATAGGTGAATTGACCTACAAGATCAAACCTCCCCATAGCACCACCATTAATGCATAACACAACATGGACATTTCTAGAAAGACCTTTCACCATGTAACAAAGGCATCATCAGAGCCTAACTGCAATAGAACCTGGCAGATTCAAAAATTTGTCAAATTTTGTCATATGCCTTATCTAAATCAAATCCAAGTGGACACACTTCTAGCCAGACTAGTAGGCAAAATCAAGGGCAGGCATGGCATGAAGGATATTATCAAAGATATCCCACCCTTACACAAACTCGTTTTGTTTTCCATAACTTGCTAGTACACATAACTCTTGGATTGTTAAGGCTAGGGAATTTTCAATAATCTTATATGTTATATTAAGCACTATGATCAGAATCACCCACCAAAAACCTAGCTTGAGGTTTGGGAAAAAGCTTCATCAACCCCAAATCGACATCTTTAGACAAGGCACCTCTCTTTACTACTTCATTTGCCATTATAACTAAATGCCACTTACAACAATCCATAAAGGCCCAATAAATTTCCACTATGAGGCCATCTGGCTTGGTGCCTTATCTAACTCCATCTTTAACTGCGCTTCCTAAAGCACTTAGACTAAAAAGGGCCTTGCAAGGCACCCATTTTTCCACATTGACACGAGTGACCATGAACAATAGTAAAACTCAAAGTTTCTCTTCCCATTAGCGTTTGCTACAATAGATTCACCCCCCTACTTGCTAAGCTCCTTCTTGAAATCTTTAGCCCATGCCAAAACTTTGAGCTGACCATGTTTATTTTATAGCTGCTCCATTGATTCTCAATTCTACTTCCTCTTCAACGCATGAAATAACACATCGCATGGACACTTGCCAAGTTCCAACTAGGTGAGATGACTCTTTAACTGCACCTCCTTCACATTCTCGAATGCCTAAAACTTTGGAAAATCCTTCAACTTACTCAAATCTGGGCCCTTTGGCATGAGAGCCAAAGCATAATACATCATTCTCCTAATCAAAGCAATGAGTTTGCCTTTCAACAATGGCTTTTTGGTATTGCATATGCCACTGCAGAACAACTTGCATCACTCCCTTGATAGTTGAATGTGCAACCCAATAGGAATTAACTCGTATATGTCGACAATAATTCCACATGCTAACTATGGTAGCATAAAACTTCTTATCAAATCTGAAGGGTTAATACACTGATTCATGATTATTTGGACATATTGACATGGTGGCTACTTCATGATTATTTGGATGTCCTACTGCAGCTAATCTCCAATCTCCACCGACAGTGGCATGTGTGATTGCATGCTGATCTTGCATGCATGTGCTTTATTTGCATGTTATTGTTTTGGGGAGAATTTCTTTTTAGTGCACTTAATTACATGTCATTGCACTGGCCTAGATTTTGATTAATTTACGGTAGCTTATTAATATGGATCATGATTATTAGATGGCATAATTGGGTCTCCAATCACCATGATGGCTCGAATTTTGATTAATTTAGGGTGTATTTAACCATGGCCTCAAACATGATTTGGCTACTTTGCTCTCATTCATGCCTACTCTGCTCCATAATTGGGCCTCCAATCACCATGATGGCTCAAATTTTGATTAATTTAAGGTGTATTTAATTGTGGCCTCAAACATGATTTAGCTATCTTGCTCTCATTCGTGCCTGCTCTGCTCTTTTGCTATGGTCTCTCTGCCCTAAACCTTCCCTTGCCATCCTCTTTCCTAGCAACCTCTCCTTTCTATAGATCATGGCATACTACCCAAGAACCTTCCAACATCTATTTTCTTGTCTAAGGTGCCTTTTGGATGAGCAAAGGAAAGAACCCGATCCCATGAAGAGGGACTACATGTTCTCATGTAACATACCTAGTTGTTTGATATGAACATCGTGCAGAGGGTGAATCATGTCAACCGGCCATAAGCTGGCTTATGATATAAGTTTTTGTGTAGGACATGGCACAGGCTCAAAGATGTACTGAGAGAATATTGCAAAGATGAGGAAAGAGAGGAGCGCAAGGAGGAGTTATTGTGCACCTATAAAAAGGTAGAAAATTATAAGCCCCAACAATTTTTGAGAGCCTCATCGAGCTAAAATTTAACAAAAGAGATTACATATTCTATAGACAAAGACAGTTTATAAAAATTAACAACTCTGCAATTGCTGAGAGCCTCATGAAGCAAAATTTGAAACAAAGAGCCTCATGGAGCATTGAGAGCCTTAGACCCCAAAAGATTACATCCGATGAGGATAACCACTCAACCATTGTGGAGTTGTTATGAGCCTTATTGAGAAAAAGTTGCAAAGAGGATATTTGTACAACTCAGTATTGCCAATTGTTGATCATAGACCATTATACATTATCATATTCATAGAGGCTAGCCCAGTTTGATGTGCCCCCCCAATCACATGAGAATTGTGTTGAAGCGATGGTGTGGTAGTCCACACCCGAGATAATCTAAATGGCTGAACTCAACTTGTGTACTCTTAGCAATGGCGGATTTGTTATACTCACTGGGTGCAATCTCTTTTAAGTTTTAAATTGATATGAATAATACTATTATCACATCCATTGATGGTAGCGGTCGTTGCTGGTTGTAGTCATTGCACAAGCAACTTATGTGCAAGGAAACACATTTTTTTCATTTTTATAATTAATTGAAATACTTCTAACAACTAGAGCGATGGTTGCAAGGAAATACATTTTCATTGGTTTAGGATTAACTACAACCTAAAATAGAGCTAGTGTGGTGGTTGCACATGGAAATACATTCTCCTTGGTTTTAGGATTAACTGAAAGGAGCACTGAAATAGTTCCAATAACCAGTGTAAGAACCAACATGGTGGTTGCAAGGAAATACTTTTTTCTTGGTTTAGAAGTTACTTCAAGACCCACTAAAATAGAACCAGTGTAGTGGTTCCACAAGGAAACACATTTTTCTTTGGATAGGGTTAACTGTAAAACAAAGGAAATTGTATTTCCTTAGTTTAGGATTAGCTTTTAAATGAAGGAAAATATTTAACTTTGTGTAACCACCATAGTAAAATAGAACCAGCATGGTTTTTTCGAGGAAATACATTTCCTTGTTTTAGGATTAACTATAACCTACGCTAAAATAGAACTAACATGGTGGTTGCAAAAGGGAATACAGTATCCTTCGTTTAGGAGTAACTTTTAACCACTTTTTTTAAACTCGATGTGAAATATACGAACAATTGTAGGATTCCAACATGAGTCTCACATGACCCAACCAATTAACATAAACATATTTACTTTGGGTTAATTAGGAGTAGCTACAACCACCTCGAAGAACCAATGTGGTGGGCGCACCAAGTCAACATCATCGGCACGGTGGTTGTGAATCTAGATGAACATGGGAGAGCTGCGCATAGGCGACAGGTGGCAAGTTGTGGGTAGATGAAAGGTGGCAAGATATGGGTAGATGACAAGTGCTGAGCAGCGGGTAGATGATAGGACACACTATGGATAATCTAATGTACAAGGATTCACCACAAAGACTACATGAAGGAGGGCAGAACTCCTCGTGTAGTGACATATGTCGAGCTCTACGGTGTTTAAAACAACAAGTTTTGATAGACTTTATCTCATTATTATGCCATTAAGGCAATCATTACGTCGGGAAAAGTTTCTACGAGAGCACGAGTCTACCCCAAATTCAAAACTTTTCCCACCAATGTGTCGCATTGCGGCCCTAAAATTGCCCCAAAAATAGTCCTGTGATTGGCTACACCCGATCATGCATTATTTCATGCCTGCCTTTTGATGGTCACTCTAGAGCCCAAGTCCCATGCTCCCAAATAGTACATAGAGTGTATATGATATCCCGCTAGATGGCAACCAGGGTGGTCTACTAGCGTCCCATCCCCCAAGTTCAACGAGCGACCATATATGCCAACAAGCAGTGATGCTAGCCACGGTCTCCCACATGTGTCCTCTACCAGACGTGCTGGCATGCTCATTTGGGAGGAACTACCTCATGTACCTCGGTCATGTTCATTGTCTGTCCTTGAATCTAAAAGGAAGGCAAGGTGGGATTGTTCAAGAACACATTGGTATATTTTATTTGGCATTGGTATTGTTTTTCTCTATGTTTGATAAGAGTTTGAGTATCAAGTGATAGCCTAGCGGCTCTCACTTATTTTTATTTTCTAAGATATTGTATGGGATTGAGAGGATGAGTGGAATGGATCATTGTAAATACCATGTGTATGAATGATAAATACCTTGGTATGGGGTGAGAGTTATTTGTGTATGGGATATTATGGGGTTTTTAGAAAATAGGAAGAGTGAGTCATATAAAGAGGTGGGCCTCATGTCCATGTGTTCCAATAATATAAGAGAGATCACATGCTAAGCATGTGGAAGGCATGTGGAAGAGTGTGGAGTCAAGAGGAATCCTTCTAGAACTCCTATGTGGAATAAGGAGGATGTGGACATATGGAAAAGAGAGGGTCCCTATGGGCTCCATGTGGGGAGACTCTTGACTTTCTCAATATTTTAAGAGTCTTGAGCATCAGGACACATGGCAAGAATAGCCAAAAAGGACATGGAGGGTGACATATGGGCTTATGTGATTGATGGGGAAAGGAATCTACAAGCAGCAATTGTAAATGGGTGAAGGAGGGTGACAAATTCTCTATAAAAGAAGCCATCCTCTCCCTTGTTCAACATCTCTCTTCCACCATTGAGCCTCATGCTGTTGTAGCTCTAATCTCCTCAAGCCTCTTTGATGAGCTCTCTCTCTCTCTCTCTCTCTCTCTCTCTCTCTCTCTCTCTCTCTCTCTCTCTCTTTCTCCCTCTCTCTCTCTCTCTCTCTCTATCTCTCATAGATATCCTCTTATGTAGACTCTTGAGTCCATATCTCTCTAGTTTATTCTCTTTCTATGAGTAGTCTTGGAGCTCCCGCTCCCTCTTGTATGTATGAAACCTCTTTTTCTCCCTTGCATGTATAGCATATGGAGTTGCATTTGAGTAGAGTCTCACTCTATTGGAAATGAAGATCACTTCATATTAGCTCCCTTGAGTCTTCTCTCCTTCCATTGTTCTTTTCTTCCTTTCAAAGTCTTCAAAGTGCTTCTTACTCAGCCACTCATTGTGCACACATGGACCACCCATTTCCTGAGCCACAAAGGGAATTATTTCCTCTCTCCTAGCTGACCTCTATGGGCTAAGCATGGATCGTTGATAAATTCTAAGCATGGAGGGAGTATTCTCCCAAGTCGGCACCAGTAGGAGTGTGTGGTTTTCATGACTATTTGACACCCTGTTAGTGTTTTGCTCATAACCTTTTGCTCGATGGTCCGATTTGGATGAAATTTATATCAGCACAAAGATATCTTTAAGGCTCATTGCATTGTGTTATTATATCTTATGTTTGATACAAACCTAAAAAGTTATGAGTCTCTGTGTCAGACAGTCTATGTATAATTATGATAGTTTTTACCCCCGCCTAGTAAACTGCCCATATCTTTCTGACTGATTCTTTGTTTCTTATGAAACTTATATCAAAGCGAAGCCCATTTCAAGGCGCATCTCAAAATTTTTTTGAATATTTGATATCATGTCTTTGCTAGAAGTTATAGGCCTCTTTGTCTGATGATAGTTTGCAAAGTGTTTTGAGCTAATTGTAAAGGTATCTATGAAGGAGGTGCAATGTTTCCTCGAAACCTACCCATCCAATCCAACCAGCCCCTTCAAACTCCTTGATATATATCAGTTCATGTCATGTTGAGCTGCAAGATCTGCTTTCAACAATGTGTTGCTCTTCTCTTTGGTACAGACCAGCTTGTTGAGATTATGGCCTTCGCTAATCCTTTCCTTCTCCCTATGCTTGAGTACAACATCACTTGGGATGTTACCATCTTCATTATCATCTAAGGGAGGAAAGTATGGTGTGGTCTATTGGCATAAAAGCATCTTTTTAATGTTCATTTTCCTATGATAAAGATCTCTGTCACTAAGATTGGGCATCTCCAACCCCCCTATATTGCCTGGCATCTCCAATGATAGTGAGGAATCATCTCTATGGCTATTGACCAAAACCCCTTAAATGCCTGGAATCTCCAATGATAGTGAGGAATCATCTCTATTACACCATTTGTACACTATTCCATCTTGGCACCAATGGGTAAGCCTCCATGTTCTACCATCCATAAGAAATACAAAAGCTTTTGCTAGTGCAAGGTGGGACCAAAGTCATGATCAGAAATGGGGAATGATCTCCCTAGGGACCTCTTGCTTGACCTAGTGTCGCTTTGGCAAGGGAGTCCAAGCTGCTACCCTCCACCAACTACAAGCGACCACCTATACGGTCATGTAGGATAAGAAAACCACCATCTCCACCGGATCTGAGTGCCTAACACAATCGGGCGAGAACCACACCCCTAGATCCTAATGAACATCCTTGAGATGACACCCCTCCTATAATCATAGGTGCCGTAGTGCCCCTGTCCTTATCTGAGAGGATTGCATCTTGCTCAATGGTCTAGTTTTTTCCTAGCCATCCCACAATCATGATCATCTGCCAAGAAATCCCATCCATATCATCCTCCTCCCTCTGATCACTATCCAACTCAGAGACTTAAAGCCATTTCAAAACTACCATTAATATGAAGGTGCTTTGCCCTCACTCCATTCCTAAGATGGAGAAGAATAAGGCACATAGAGGCTCCACTTGCAAAGTATGCAATAAACCTACTCCTCCCACTCCTGTTCTCTTAAGTTACTCTAGGCCTTGCCAATTGAGGGCCCTTTTAACGTTTTCAATATTGCATTAATGCATCATTTACATAATCGTTTTTGGTTCAAAATATCTTGAAAATGATGTTATGGCATTGGTAATAGAAAAATAACTAATAAACTAGATACATATACTCTTGATAATTCTAATTATATTAGTTCATCATTGATACGTATAATCTTGATATGGTGATAGTCTACATATGAGAAAGTTGTCAAAAAATTTCCTCTGGTATAGTATAAATACACAAGTACAATGATTATACCGGTAGTAATATGGCATCTACCGTTAGTAATATTGCCATGAGGTTTTTGCTTACAAAAGGCTTGCAAGAGATATAAACACTCTTCATTCAGTAATGCATTAGGGTAGGTGGACCACAATTAGGGAGTCGTGAGAGGATAAGGGTGAGGGATAGAGTGTTCATTATGGTTGCAAAATTGGTCAACAACTCCCATATCTAGTATATTGGGGTAAGGGTTTACACAAGTGCAAGACAATGAATAAAATGGATATTATGGGAGGAGAGTGACGTAATGAGATTTTTTCATCTCTTTTTTGGATCTAAATCTTGGTGCAACTTGCTCGCACCACACGTTATGTTTTTAGGAGGTGCACTTTATGCCTCCAAGGGTTCACTCCGTAAAATTGTAGTGTACCACATGCATTCAAAAGGAGGGGTATTTTAATTAAACTTTCAAAAAAAGTTAACAGGATCATTACAAAAACAAGAGGGGATTTTTAATTAAATTTTTGAAAAAAATCTACTAATTCATAACTGAAAAGGGGTAGTTTTATTGGTGGAAATTCTTCAATTGAGGGATTTTCTAAATACCCGTTGAATGCATGTGCTATGTAGGTCTTTTTAGTAGTGCACCCATTCACTTGTATGCACAATGCAGTTGATGAGCCAAAGGTAACCCATGTTGTGGTCATTTCCATGTCCCTATCTTTGCTTTAATATTGTCCTCTAGGATGGTAAGAACCTATTTTGGTAGAGGTGAGGGATGGAGATTTTATATACCACATGGTGAATAACACCACTCCATAAAGTCTAGCTTTAACAAAAGAGAAAAGAAAAGGATAAGAATCGGTATGAAAAATAACCATACATCAACAGAGTGCATTAATTGACAAGATAAGTAATAAAGATACTTATACAAAATACATTATGAGGAAACCCTTGCGACCATAGTGAGTAACAAAGGTACTTGCAAAACATGCTATGAAGCAACCCTTGATGCCGCTCAAAAGGCGAGAAGGTCCTTTGCCAAGGGCCAATCCTCCAAACATGTGATCTAGTATTTTGTTCCGAGTTTCCCATCTCTTTTCCATGCTTTTGAGATTTTTGCTATGGATAGTGTCCCCATCAATAACATGATGCAATGCATGACAATTCAACATGATACAATTTGTTGATGATTTTTTGACCAATTATCAACCTAGTGCTCAGATGCATAGTTCTAGGGTGAAGATGCACTCTCTTGTACTCTTGGGGTTTCCTGGTGCTCAAACCTACTTGGTGTAGAGGTTAGATGTCAAGAACTAACAGGTGGTTTGTGTTTCATGGCAAAAACTTAATGGAGATGGGTGGAGGAGTAAGAGTTTATGTGACGGGAGTTGTAAGGTAAACAAGTTACACACTAGATCACAATATTATTTGTATTAAGAAAGGGGCCTCAGGTCATTACAAATAGCTATAGCTACACTATTCTTATGCAACAACCAATATATATTCTTGCAAGCACTTACCTTGTCCCAAGACTCAAAGCCTCTCTCATAGCAACAAAACTCTCTCTCAGACTGAGACTTAGATAATTGACTTACAACATAGTAACCTGCACAAAAGAGTGATCCCTTTCCAATTTATACTCTAGACTTAAATATTCCTAGATTCTCTCTTGACTTGCCAATTCTATGAATCAACTTTCTAAATCTTACCCGAAATCTCCTAGAATTGATGGCATGGGTTGGATTGCCAGGTAAAACTTATGATCGACCTTGCATTACTTATTGCTTGGATTCATGGATGTATAGCCTGGGTGCTTGGTCAATGGGGAATTAGAGTGAGTTTTAGTTGATCCAAGGTCAATAATATTTTTACTCATGTCAACTTCATCCATGTCCATGCTGATGTGGAACAAAATCACGAACTAGCTCAAATGAACCAGTCTTCAAAATTGGGTGGCAAATAGTCCTAGAATGCCTTCAAATTATGGATGTCGTGATGCGCTTAGTGGAATCCCATGGCATCAAAGGCAAATGTGTGACGAATGAGGAAGAGGGCCTATACAAGCTACAAGAAATGAACCCATATCTTGCAATACACTAGGCACAATTGGATCCTCATTGGCTTGTGTTGGTACTAGTGGCCAAGGATATAGTGGGTTAATTCCTACCCGTGAGACCTTATCGAGGTGAAACACACCATTCCTCCTTCCACTACTGAATGACATATATATATAACGTTTTGATCTTTAATCTCCAATTTTGCAAACTAATACTTGTATCTCTTATGCTACACTTGTGTTTCAATCACTTTGTGATTGAGCTATGGAATACCTCCAAAAGGTTGAACCACATTGTAGTTGCCTGAGTGATGTCCACTTCTAGGATCCACTCGATTAGCCAGAGGAGCTCGGCATAATATATAGGTAAGGTTAGATAACTTGACTGAACGAGTTCATGTACTTACGGAGGGGGCCACTAAGTAAAAACCTTATATAGCACGTGCAATCAAGGGGTATTAAGAAAACCCCTACCTACGGATTTGTACAACCTACATACACCCCATCTCTAAATTTTGAGATTAAAGTATCCTTTATGTATGAAAAAAAGCACTTTTTAAATTAAAAAAACCTTTATGTATGTATATTTTCTATAAATCCATAAAAATATAAAACCCCTTTCATTGCTCGCACATGCTATCTTACATACTTCTTAGTGTGGCCCCCTTGGGATGTACTTCAACCATAATGACTCATCTCTCTACCTTATACGTTTCTTGCCAGTGCCTTGCTTTCTCCTTCACCACTAGATCAAATTCATGATTGGCACGATAGTAGAGTGAGAGTTCAAATGGAAGGTACTCTATGAGAACGACTTGGTAGGGGTTGGTAGATAGGGGGATGGGAGGAAATAGCTTCATCTTACATACTGTCTAACACTACATCTAGAGTGCAATAGGATACTATAAACCTTCCTTTCTATGGATGGCCCTTAGAATGTTGTTCTAAGTAAAAAGGGCTATTGGCAATATGTCAAAAGAAGGGGCAGAGGTCCATCAAATGTTAGAAGAGGACGAGACAACCAAGTGATGAAAATCCCATTAGAGAGTGGCTTATGCTAGGCATAGCACAACAACGATGAGGCTTAGACTTTGGCATCATCAACATATGAGCACTAGACCCATCATCAAAGGTGGTTACTAAAATTGTAGTGGGTTGCTACTTGGTGCCTTTGGAAGAAGCCATTTTAGAGCTGATCATCTTGATGGACAATGCAGGCCTACGAGCATTAGATGGAGTATGTGTGGTAGACTGGTGGCCTCCTTGTTGGATGGGTCTTCCTTATCATCGGTTTCACATCAATGTGCCCTATTATTGGGATTTTTTTAGGGCTAGCATGCATGCATGTCAGGCTTTCACTTCATTCCAAAAGGTGCAACCGATTGTGGAGAGATTTGTTCTTAGACTATATTCTTGCATTCTTAGCCTACAACTGAGCAAGCTCTACTAAAAGGAATGGAGTGTGTGCTGTAGCAAGTGCAAAATCAAGTCCTCTAATAGTTTTTCCTTATTCACAAATCCCTTAGTGCACTTTTGCAAGTTTGGTATCCACAGTCTAGATAGATACTTAAATTTACTTGGAGCTATACAAATCACCATAGCTGCATGCTATGCATGTGATTTATTGCGGCTCTCAGTAAGAAAGGTGGATTCCACTTTCAAAGAATCAGATCCACTTGTAGTTTGTAGAGGACCACTCGATTTACAATGTCTCGAGTCACATATTGCCAATATGCACTTTTGAGCACATATGGGCTCTAGCACTTCACAACATGATATAGGACCCAAAGGGCTATGCCTCCTTTGTTCTACAGTGTTTGTCATATCTCATAACTCCACAAGAGGAAACCTTGCTTCATAAAAAATGAACACATCCGGACCCCACCGATTCAAGAACACCAAGTGGTAGGAATAGAGATAATCTAGGGAAGACTGCCAAGGTTGATGCTTGGCCTATCATAGCTCTCCGCTTATAGACTATTTTCCTTGGGTAAGTTTTAGTACCTAGTTGCTTAGAGATGGCCTTTCTCTTGTGATTGATTGAAGGCTACCTATATGTGGCCCCACCATGTTGAGTTTGCTACTCAATAGTGGAAGAGAGATCTTTGTCTTTGTGTTGCTACTCAGTAGTGCTTTAGACTCTTTGTCCTTATCTAGCTGCTCAATGGTGGTAGGAGGATCTTTGTTGGGTTTCTCGGATGTAAATTATTTCTCAACTTCATCACCATGGTTTCCCTCATGCTAGGACCTTGTCAAGGCATCAGAAGGCATATGGGATTAGCTTAATTTGCAGCATGGGCTTGGCAGAGCTAGCTAGTACCCAGTCCTTTGTAGATTAGTCTCTCCAAAGCCTAAGGCTTTAAGAGAGGAGGCTTAGTCCCAAGAATAGGGGTTGACCAAGTAACTGGACAAGGTAACTAAGGAGAAACAAGAGGATCATCCAAAGTTCTATCTACTTGGATCACTAGCATAGGGGACAAGGGAGGAGTTGGAAGAGGAAGAGCAAAGATTTGGATTGGAAGCACAAGCCACATAACTTGTCCAAAGGTGAGTTGATAAGATAGCATGCGTAAATGAGTTCCAATTTTTCAATGGGCTTGACCTTTGGCAACAGGCTGTAGATACTCCTCAAAGCTCTCGGCAAAGACTCCCAACCAATCCACTTGTTGATTATTTTCCCACCAAACTATAACCAAGGCAAAGTAGGATCGGGAAAAGTTGGCAAGGCTTTTTTGCAACTATACATTCAAAGCAAAATTAGAAAATAGATGTAACTTCACATCTATAGTTAAATACTTATCAAACCCCCCTAAGACAAAGAATAGTCAATGCCTTGCTAAAAGAAGTCATTGTAATGCTCATTGCTAGGGAGTGGCAGACTTTCAGGACTTGGTTGCAAAAGATATATAGCTTGGTAAAGCTATTTCTTGAGAACCAACAAACATGATTGCAAATAGCCAATCACTAGGTCAATGGCATAGATGAACCTTTCTCACATGTTTTGGTCAAGATCATTTTCACCTACATGGAAAATTTTGGATTCATTCTATACCTATGCTATTGAACCGGCTTGGCATTTGGTATCAATGCTAGCATATCTGTGGGGTTAAAATCATAAATCAATGTAACTGTAGGCAAAAAATTCTTTATTTTTCAAAAATAAAGCTTTTACATCTTGGATTTAATCTCCTAATAAAAAGCACTTATCACGAGCGTGCACAGCCTACCTAGGTTCAGTTCTTAAGTTGGCTCAAAAACCATTACTCTATGCCAAGCTAAGTGATGGTGATCGTGGGCTTAGAAATTTCGTGTTCTCTGGTCACATATTTGGTGAAGTGACTTGGATATAGATTCTACTGTTCCACTAACTTTCCTTCAATTTCTTCTTGAGTTCTCAATTGCCACACCTAGAATATGTTAGTCTCTCCTACATATAAGATTTGTATTTCCATGAGTAGGGATTCAACATATTTTCAAAATTTGTCTTTTGCCTCCAACTCTTTGGGTTGAAATGTGCTTGATAACTTGCTTGGATTGGTGGGTATTTCAACCTTTCATTTACCAATAGTGATTGTCATGATCTAGTACCTTGATTATACATTACCTTGGCAATTTCCAACCAAGCCAATAGCAATGGGTACAAGAATTTTCTTGCATTGGGATAAGGAAGCAACATGAAGGAACCAGCCCCTTCTAGAAAGGAGTAAGTAAAGGAGCAAGGACCTGCAATCAGGGAGCTCAAAAAGGCGACCTGCTCAAAGCAATGTGGAATCAGCCCACTGAAGGAAAGGAGTCCTTGAGATGTAATCTGAAGGAAAGGAGCCTTTGAGATGTACTCTATGTAATTTGTGTGTAATCTATTGAATTGTTAATCTTCTCTAGAGTTTACTTGGGCAATGTTTTCTCAGCTATGTGACTAGATAGTGTCCTTTGACATGCCAAGGACCATAATGTGAGATGAAATATTTTGATTAGACAACTAATGTGAGATGGAAGATTTTGATTAGACAAGTGAGGACATCGAAACTCTTCCCAAATTGTGGCGAGTCATTTGTGTCTCCATTTTTTGTCACTCCATTTAAACGTAGAGGGAAAACTTGAACTCGCTCCCATGTCTTCACAGTTGCAATGCTCTCACAATCGTCATGATCCCCTATGATGCATGCACTACAGAAACATGTAAGTTTTCTTGTTTTAATCAGTTGGTTGTTTGCAAAGCCCCACATGCTATGCAGACCATGAACTCCTTTAATTTTCTAGCACTCGTGCCGGCTTCTCACTTCATCCACTTTCACTTCATGGAACACTCTACGCACTACACTATTCTTAAGGCTTTGTTTACTGTATGTTAAAAGCACGCCTGTGGAGAGGTTGGGTGTACGCCACATTACAGCATCATGGGCATCATTGAGTTTTTCTTGAGGGCATGTTAATTGGTGTTTAAATAGAGCTTGATTAATAACAGCACAACATCCATCATGTTCACCCTTGCCATGGCTAGATAGTCAGGGATTTGAATCTTGAGACAAAGTAGGATCCACAAGCTGATTTAAATTGAGAGGTAGCACCATATGACCACACCCAATGTTGTTTTGTATTTCTTGCAAGGGGATTTTCTTTCTTTAGCCATTCCTCGAGGGGTTCACCTCCCAAAATTTTAGTGTACCACGTGCATTCAAAAGGAAGGGTATTTTAATTATTTAACATATTTATAATAACAGGAGGTGATTTTTAATTCAACAATCATTTAGTTCATAAGTAAAGAGGGGTGGTTTTATTGGGGGGGAAATTTAGCTGAGGGGTTTTTTTAAAACCCCTTGAATGCACGTGATACCTAGGGTTTCTTAGTGGTGCAACCCCCGAGAGCCATTCCCAATGCAATAGAAAAGCATGCTGCACAAGGTGTCATGTTCCCTATCATCTAAAATGTAGAAATGGTATGTGTGTTGCACTGACCTGGACTCCTGTGAGTCAGCAACAAGCGGATTGGCATCAAGCATGGAAGAATCAAGAAAATGATAGTACGTGATATGCACAAGAATTGTTATCTTCTTTTTGTACCAGTGAGCACTTTGTATCTCATCTTGTTCTTGAAATGAATAATTTTTGGCAAAATATATGATAGAGCCAATAGTGTCACGGGGAAAACTGGCAAGGCACGTCCTAAACTACTTATCCTACCAGTTGGCCATGAAATTGTGAGGCACATATTTTAGGATGGATTGAACCACATGACCTATAAGCTCCCTTGGCTGAGTGCTCTTATATGACAGTAGCCATCTCTTTTTATCAGATCCTTCAACATTGACATTTTCAAATCTTCTCCATTTTAGAGCAATTTTAGAGCAACATGGTTGTCTTTCCTCATTTCATTTGGACAAACATGAAATGTCTTCTTCTTCATCTTCAAACTGTAATGCTTGCATGTGCCATGAATGCATTGAATGTGGTGGGTCTCCCTTTGGACAAAACACTAGCTCCCACAGAGACCTTAGGCTACAAAACCTTCCCTCCCTTGCAACACACGATGAGGATCCAGGTGGCCTACAGACTACGCATTCATCGGGGAGGCATGGGCATCAATCTCCATGGAGAAATGCTCCAACACGACTAGATCTCAAGTCATTCATAGCTTTTCAAGCCAAGTCAAATTCTATGTGTGTTTTGCAACAACAAACATTCTTGTCTTTGAGTTTCTTGACGTACCAGGGCTTACAATGCTCAAAGCTCCTCTGCCCAATTGAAATGTCCAGATTCTGATCCATAAACTTGAGATACAACTCCATCTACTAACCCAACATGTGGGAAAATAGTGAACCCCCTTTTTGCACTACTAAAACAAGACAAAACACAATCTAATTAATGTATATAATGAAGCAAAACAATTTCCAACCACCACATTGGTTTAGGATAGTCACAATTTCAACTACTGGGATGGTTTAGGAAAGTCACAATTTCAATCATCAGGCTAGTTTAGGATGCATTTAATGGGTGTGCCTCTTTGAGAACATTTCAATACCACCTAGGTTGAGGCCTAGGAATCCTTTGCATGGTCGATCAAGCATTAAATACTATTTTTTCTCGTGTCATGCACATCCGTAAAAAAACACGCTGCTAGGTATGTTATCCGATCAAGAACTTATGGGATGGGCGTGCCACTTTGCATGTAAGTCAATTCCACCTAGTTGAAGGTGTGTGCAAAGTATTGTGCCCATCGGATATGCTTTGCATTGTCGATCAAGCATAAAACACCGTTTTTGCCTTAGTGTCATGCACAACCATAAAAAAACATGTCCTAGGTGTGTTATTCAAACAAGTACTTCTCAGATGGGGGCTCCACTTTGCACACAAGTCGGTTTTAACTAGGTTGAGGTTCGTGCAAATTATTGTCACCATCGGATATGCTTTGCATGGCCGATCACGCATTATACACCATTTTTCCGGTAGTGATATGCACATCTGCAAAAAAACACGCCCTTAGGTATGTTAGGGTGTTAGCTAGCTAAGGGTGTCCACTTCCAGACCACTTTCGGGTGAGTGTGACACCCGCTCAAGTGAAAATACAAAGGTTTTGCTTCGGTCTACAATACCTCGATCGAGGTATTAGTTCCAATGAAAATCACACACGAGGACAACCGAGCCAAGCCAATACCTCGATCGAGGTGCTGGGCTTTTTTCACCGGACCGAGCCTATACCTCGATCGAGGTTTGCTGGCAAGCCACCTATACATGCCACATCTACCTCGTTCGAGGTATCGTGGCAATCCAGCTACACCTCGATCGAGGTTATGTGGCATCTCCAGCTATACCTCGATCGAGGTATGTGCCATCCGACAAGGCAGCTGACATACCTCGATCGAGGTATGCTGGACCGATGACTTGGCCGCATGTCGAACACGTCAATCGAGACATGTGGCATCCGGCTGCTACCGACATACCTCGATCGAGGTATCGTGGCATGTCAATACCTCGATCGAGGTAGATGTACCGAGATGTATGGGCATGTCACAATACCTCGATCGAGGTATCATGGCATGTTTATACCTCGATCGAGGTTGATGTACGAGATGTATGGGCATGTCAAAATACCTCGATCGAGGTATCGTGGCATGTCTATACCTCGATCGAGGTATGATGGAGCGATATGTATGTTGCATGTGAAATACCTCGATCGAGGTAGGAAAACCCTAAATTTTCTTATAAAAGGAGAGCGACCCCCCTCATTCTGCATACCTCGATCGAGCTCCTCCTCATCGACCGATTTCGGATTTGTGGGACGTCGACGGAATTGCGCCAGCGACGGAGAGCGACCGACAAATAGCGACGGAGATGGACAGAGCGGGAGAGTCCAGGTAGGGTTTTTTTTATGTAGCATTTTTTTATTTGCTAAAATTTATTTAAATTTTAGTTTATAGGAATAATTATAAAAAATATCTAAATTTCAAATGCATTTTAAAGTTTTTTTGAAATTTTTGAATTACGACATTTTTTATTTAAAATGTGAAAATGAATAAATTTTGTTTTTTTAAATTAGAGCTATTTTTATTAAATAAAAAAACGTTCATAGGAATAATTATAAAATATTTCTAAATTTCAAATGCATTTGTAAATTTTTTTTAAAATTTTGAATTACGACATTTTTAATTTAAAATGTGAAAATGTAAAAATTATTGTTTTTTAAAATCATCTTTGAAAATAAAGAGATTAAAGTTATTTTTTAAATTAGAGCTATTTTTATTTAAATAAAAAACGTTTGAATCTTAGTTTATAGGAATAATTATAAAATATTTCTAAATTTGAAATGCATTTTAAAGTTTTTTTAAATTATTTTTGGAATTACGTAATTTTTTATTTAAAATGTGAAAATGTAAATATTTTGTTTTTAAAATCATCTTTTAAAAAAAAGAGATTAAAGTTATTTTTTAAATTAGTGCTATTTTTATTTAAATAAAGAAACGTTTAAATTTTAGTTTATAGGAATAATTAGAAAATATTTCTAAATTTGAAATGCATTTTAAAGTTTTTTTTAATTATTTTTGGAATTACGTAATTTTGTATTTAAAGCCTGAAAATGTATATATTTTGTTTTTTGAAATCATCTTTTAAAAAAAAGAGATTAAAGATATTTTTTTAATTAGTGTTATTTATATTTAAATAAAAAAACGTTTAAATTTTATTTTTAAAAATGATCTTTTAAAAAAAAGAAAATAAGAGTTTAAGTTAGTGAAGTTTTTATTTAAATGTCGAAAAGTATATAATTTGTTTTTTAAAATAATCTATTTAAAAAAATTTATAACTGAAGTTTACAAATTACTGAAGTTTTGAATTTAATATAACGTTTAAATTTTGTTTCTAGAAATCATGTATCAAGAACAAGAAAATAAGAATTTTGTTAAAATAAGAAAATCATGTATTAAAAATAAGAAAACAAGAAAACAAGAACAAGAAAAAGAGAGATTAAAGTAGGTTTTATGTTATTTTTGAAATTGGTGCTATTTTTATTTAAATAAAAAAACGTTTAAATTTTAGTCTTCAAAACCATCTTTGAAAAAATCATCTTTTATGTGGAATATTATAGATTATACAATTGGTTAAGAGTTGTTTCATAATTTAGGTAGAGTAAGTAGGCTGTATAAAACACCACATGGGCATTATCCCTAAAACACCACACCACATGGGCAAAGACCCCAACACTAGAGTGGTTAGATGCATGAGCGTATGGCTAATTGGATCTTCTAAATGCACTAGCGCATCGAAAACACATACGTAATTTATGATTGTCCAAAGGTCTCCTCTCTCCCCAAGCATGGGAACCAAGTGATGATCTATAGGAATGGCCACTAGTTGAGGTGGATTGCCCAACCAAAATAGATAATATTGAAAAGGCCTAATTATTTTCTCAAAGTTCTCGCTTTAAAAGGTCTGTAGTGTCAACCCGCTCTCTTTTTTAATGTGTAGTTCGAGAAATACTAGATGCGCCTTGCTTGTGTATCGTTCAAAGTAATGTATTAGGTATCCTTCTATCTCCTCCATATCTATTGCAAACCCAAGGCAGTAAAGCATTCAAAGAAGGTCTTATTAACCAAACCTCTCCACTATCTATCCTTAGTATAGGGGCCATAAGTGGACAATGTGGTCCTTACACCACATGTGGAAAAGTTTCATATTGGATAAAAAGTTAAAAAAGGGAAACATATAAGGAAAAAATATTTGAGACATCTAAGTTTAAAAATGCAACAACTAGAGTTTGAAAAAAATTTAATCAAAATTAAGAATTTTTAACAATATTGAGTTTGATAAACATAATATTAAGCCACACATTTGGCCCATCTACTGGTAGGTGCATAGGATGATCCCAATGACATCCTACCTCATCAAGGAGTATGTACAAATAGTTTTCATTACGTAAATAGATTATAAGTCATATTGAATAGAATATTATTTTCATTACCCAAATAGAATATTAATTTCCATGTGTTTTTTTTGTGCATGCGCTACCCAGCGCACAGGTTCTGGCACCACTATTCGTACACAGATAGAGATGCTGAGAGCTGAGATGAGGGCACTGCAGGATGCTAGGGCACCCCCTCACTTGGTTGCGAGTCTAGATTCAGTTATTGAGGCTCTGGGTCGATTGGACACAGTTGAGGACGTTGTGGATAGCTTTCAGGCACAGGCGGAGGCAGAGATCACTGGTGATGGCTTGGATTGGAGATCCATTCGACAGTTGTTTGAGCATGAGTCACATCACAGGCAGGCCTTAGAGGATATGTTTTGGGATGGTCACACTGAGGCAATGCGACCACGATCAGGGCTCCCCTTGCATATTTTACATTGTAGGCACCCCATCATAGCAGCACACATTTATCCGAGATATCTCACTGTGAATGGTGGTCGATTGCCTCACAACCGTCAGATAGCCAGGTCATTTACCATGCAGCTATACGTTGAGTTTGTGCTTGCTCATCGGGTAGACTACCTTAGTACCCATCTAGGATCAGGAGCGGGACATGGTAGGATGGGGCGTCAGGAGCATCAGACTGCAGGTGTTTGGCATCGACGCAAGGCACCAGAGTTGCACACCATCCCTGCACCGGCATTGCGAGCTGTTGGAGGACAGATTAGGGGGGATGTTCATTCAGCCTTAGTGTCATGCACATCCGTAAAAAAACACGCTGCTAGGTGTGTTATCCAATCAAGTACTTATGCGATAGGAATGCCACTTTGCATGTAAGTCAATTCCACCTAGTTGAAGGTGTGTGCAAAGTATTGTGCCCATTGGATATGCTTTGCATTGTCAATCAAGCATAAAACACCGTTTTTGCCTTAGTGTCATGCACAACCATAAAAAAACATGGTCCTAGGTGTGTTATTCAAACAAATACTTATTGGATGGGGGCTCCACTTTGCATGCAAGTCTCTTTCAACTAGGTTGAGGTGCGTGCAAAGTATTGTCACCATCCGATATGCTTTGCATGGTCAGTCACGCATTATACAACGTTTTTCCAGTAGTGATATGCACATTCGTAAAAAAACACACCCTTAGGTATGTTATCTGACCAAGTACTTATCGGATGGGTGTGCCTCTTTGACAATATTTCAATACCACCTAGGTTAAGGCATAGGAAAAGTATTGTGCCCATTGGATATGCTTTGCATGGTCGATCGAGCATTAAATACATTTTTGCCTTAGTGTCATGCACATCCATAAAAAAACACGCTGCTAGGTGTGTTATCCGATCAAGTACTTATGCGATGGGAATGCGTGCATGTAAGTCAATTCCACCTAGTTGAAGGTGTTTGCAAAGTATTGTGCCCATAGGATATGATTTGCATCGTCGATCAAGCATAAAACACCGTTTTTGCCTTAGTGTCATGCACATCTGTAAAACAACACGCTGCTAGGTATGTTATTCGATCAGGTACTTCTCAAATGGGCGCTCCACTTTGTACACAAGTCCGTTTCAACTAGGTTGAGGTGCGTGCAAAGTATTGTGACCATCGGATATGCATTGCATGGGCGATCATGCATTATCCACCATTTTTGCCATAGTGATATGCACATCCGCAACACGCCCTTAGGTATGTTATCTGACCAAGTACTTATCGGATGGGTGTGCCTCTTTGAGAACATTTCAATAACACCTAGGTTGAGGTGTAGGAAAAGTTTTGTGCCCATCGGATATCTTTTGCATGGTCGATCGAGCATTAAATACTATTTTTGCTCTAGTGTCATGCACATCCGTAAAACAACACGCTGCTAGGTATGTTAACCGATCAAGTACTTATGGGATGGGTGCGCCACTTTGCATGTATGTAAATTCCACCTAGTTGAAGGTGTGTGCAAAGTATTGTGCCCATCGGATATGCTTTGCATTGTCGATCAAGCACAAAACTCCGTTTTTGCCTTAGTGTCATGCACAACCATAAAAAAACATGGTCCTAGGTGTGTTATTCAAACATGTACTTATCGGATGGGGGATCCACTTTGCACGTAAGTCTGTTTCAATGAGTTTGAGGTGCGTCCAAAGTATTGTCACCATGGGATATGCTTTGCATGGTCGATCACGCATTATACAACGTTTTTCCAGTAGTGATATGCACATCCGCAAAAAAACACACCCTTAGGTATGTTACTTGACCAAGTACTTATGGGATGGGTGTGCCTCTTTGAGAACATTTCAATACCACCTAGGTTAAGGCATAGGAAAAGTATTGTGCCCATCGGATATGCTTTGCATGGTCGATTGAGCATTAAATACCATTTTTGCCTTAGTGTCATGCACATCCATAAAAAACACGCTGCTAGGTGTGTTATCCGATCAAGTACTTATGCAATGGGACTGCCACTTTGAATGTGAGTCAATTCCACCTTGTTGAAGGTGTGTGCAAAGTATTGTGCTCATCGGATATGCTTTGCATTGTCGATCAAGCATAAAACACCGTTTTTGCCTTAGTGTCATGCACAACCATAAAAAAACACTGTCCTAGGTGTGTTATTCAAACAAGTACTTATCGGATGGGGGCTCCACTTCGCACGCAAGTTTGTTTCAACTAGGCTGAGGTGTGTGCAAAGTATTGTCACCATTGGATATGCTTTGCATGGTCGATCACGCATTATACAATGTTTTTCCGGTAGTGATATGCACATCCGTAAAAAAACACGCCCTTAGGTATGTTATCTGACCAAGTACTTATCGGATGGGTGTGGATCTTTAAGAACATTTCAATACCACCTAGGTTGAGGTGCAGGAAAAGTATTGTACCCATCGGATATCCTTTGCATGGTCGATCGAGCATTAAATACTATTTTTGCTCTAGTGTCATGCACATTCGCAAAAAAATACACTGCTAGGTATGTTACCTGATCAAGTACTTATGGGATGGGAACTTCCCTTTGCATGTAAGTCAATTTTACCTAGTTTAAGGTGTGTGAAAAGTATTATGCCCATCGGATATTCTTTGCATTGTCGATCAAGCATAAAACACCGTTTTTGCCTTAGTGTCATGCACATCCGTAAAAAAACACGCTGTTAGGTATGTTATTCGATCAAGTACTTATGGGATGGGCGCTCCACTTTTCACACAAGTCCATTTCAACTAGGTTGAGGCGTGTGCAAAGTATTGTCACCATCGGATATGCTTTGCATGGTCGATCACGCATTATCCACCGTTTTTGCCGTAGTGATATGCACATCCACAAAAAAACACGCCCTTGGGTATGTTATCTGACCAAGTACTTATCGGATGGGTATGCCTCTTTGAGAACATTTTAATACCACCTAGGTTGAGGCATAGGAAAAGTATTGTGCCCATCGGATATCCTTTGCATGGTCAATTGAGCATTAAATGCCATTTTTGCTCTAGTGTCATGCACATCCATAAAAAAACACTCTGCTAGGCATGTTATTCGATCAAGTACTTATGGGATGGGCACTCCACTTTGCATGTAAGTAAATTTCACCTCGTTTAAGGTGTGTGCAAAGTATTATGCCCATCGGATATGCTTTGCATTGTTGATCAAGCATAAAACACCGTTTTTGTCTTAGTGTAATGCACAACCATAAAAAAACACGGTCCTAGGTGTGTTATTCAAACAAGAACTTATCGGATGGGGGCTCCCCTTTGCACCCAAGTCAAGTTAAACTAGGTCATGAAAAGTATTGTGATCATTGGATATGATTTTGCGTGGTTGATCATGCATTATACATCGTTTTTCCCCTAGTGATATGCACATCCGTAAAAAAACACGCCCTTACGTGTGTTATCCAACCAAGTACTTATTTGATGGGTGTGCCTTTTTTCAAACAAGTCAATACCACCTAGGTTGAGGTGCAAGTAAAGTATTGTGCCGATCGGATATGCATTGCATGTTGATTGAACATTAAATACCGTTTTTGCCTTAGTGTCAAGCACATTTGTAAAAAAACACGGTCCTAGGTGTGTTATCGGATCAAGTACTTATCTAACCAACACGCCACTTTTCATGCAACTTGATAACACCTAGGTTGAGGTGGGTGCAAAGTATTGTGCCCATCGGATGTACTTTGCATGGTATATCACGTATTAAACTCTGTTTCTGCCTCAATGTCATGACAACTATAAAAAATCACACTTTTAGGTGTGTTATCTGACCAACTGCTTATCAGATGGGTGTACCACTTTGCATGCAATGCAATACCACAATTATTGAGGCTCATGCAAAGTATTGTGCCCATCGAATATGCTTTGCATTGTCGATCAAGCATTAAACACCGTTTTGACCTTAGTGTCATGCACAACCGTTAAAACTTTGGATGTGCCCCGTAAGATTTTGCGACATTTTCCCATAATCCCTCGCATCCAACATATGTTTAAGTGCAAATCCATTGCAGAGCTCATGTCATGGCATTCCTCCCATTGATCAACCGATGGTGAGTGGAGAACACCCGCAGACACTCTTGCATGGAAGCATATTGAAGACACATGGCCAAGCTTCAAGGAATAACCTAGGAACTTGAGACTTGGATTGGGTATGGATGGTGATTGCAAAAAAGATAGAGCACTAAACTGCCTTTATAACTACTACAATCTCTTTCGTATGCTCACCCCTACCCCAAACACCAGGCACCATAGTCTCCCTCAACCCTGAAAGTCTTCATCCTAGACAAGTTCAAAGAAAAACACATCATCCAAAAGAGGTCCTGCTAGTGGCAATGGTTGATTAATCTGCTCTTCCTCTCTCACATATGCTAAGACTAACCGAATACAATCATGTACTTCAAAGTATAAAATTTCTACATGTACATCATTACCAAATTCAATGCTCTGCACATATGGGCCCAATTCCAAGATCAAGTACATGAATATGCAGTTTCTTATTTCTTTTTCCTTTAGTATTTATATCAACTCATCAAACTCAACATCTGTACAAAGACTCATCTAGAGAATTTCTTCTGGGAGATCCTCCATTGCTGGTAACACAACACCCTACCACTCTTCTCATCCAACAAGAATGATTCCATGGCCATGCCTCAAACTCTCTCTAAGAATTAGCTCATAACGAGTCACATACAAGCCCATGCAGAAGACACCTCGAATAATTGCCTCAACCTCCTAATCTCCTGCAAGCCCTCCTCTATCCAAGGAACCCCTGGCCTGTGTAGTAGCAGCGACATGCCAACCCTCAAAACTCCTTAACATATATGACACCACCTCTGTCCACCAGCCTTGCACCAAGTGCATTAGTCCCGTCCATCCTTCAAGTAGCATCCATGTTGTTGTTCTCTCTTGCTCATGAGCTCAAGGACTCAAGGTTCTCTAAGCCTACTCCGTAGTGTCACCCCTTCCAAGAAGCTTCCACCCAAGGTAACCGCCCCATCATCATCACGTAGATTAGCAATAGCCCTTCTCTCCTACCCCTTACAGAGACACCTTGAATGACCATGCACCCAATCCTCCACAAAACATAGTAAGGGCCAAATGCACCGTAGAGTTCATCATCACAAGGCACCTGGAGCGCATCTATTTCAAGCTCCCATAGTCAAAGTCCCACACCCGCCACATGAACTTAGTCACCACCACAGCTACCCTTGCATACAAAGCTCTCTTCTTCTCATGCAGTGACCTCTTCAATCAAGAGGACTCCATCCCACTACTAAGTGTTGGCTAAACTATTAGCTTGCATAATGACTGGTCTATTACAACTCGTCGCCCATCATGTGATCAAGTCTAGTACTCCATTCAAGAAACTTTAAGCAAGGTCACCCTTCTTCTTCACGTGATCATATCTGCCTCACAATATCTCTCTTGCTCACAGAGCATGCCCTCCATCGTCCAAGGCACTCTTGGCCTGGATAGTAGAGACACCACAGCCAAGTCTCTACAAGACTCCAGCAAAAGCAAACAGCCGTAACGCACTTGTCACGTACAAGCTCCTAGCTCACGTACAATCGACGACCAAATGCCTTGTCACCTCTCATAGCTGCTTCTATAGCATCCTAGAGCTCACGAAGCTCACGACGTCCTCCAAGGTCCTCCGTGTAATAGCGACACCTCCAGCCACATTCCAAAGCTCCAACTTCAAAGCACTGTCCTGAGCCAGCTGGATACCGCCTTCTGCTCTCTCTGTCGTCAAGCCCCAACATTCCATAGCTCTCTTCAAAAGCCATAACCCACTCCCATTATCACTCGCCTTTCTTAACGTGATGATCACAGTCTCGTATCAAGAACTCCAGTGTCGCAGCTTCTCCCTTGGAGCTGGTGCACACACTCTCCTCATCCAAGGTATCCCCCCCCCCACTGTTGATACTTTCACAGTCCATTAGTTGGACTCCTCCCTCCTGTCTCTGAGCTCACGTGTCCATCCTCTGTGTCACCACGAACCCTTCCGGAATTTTGCTGCAACCCCAAGCTCCACGTACTCCCCCACTTGTCTTCCAGAAGCATGCAGAGAACAACACGTTGCCACCTTTTTCCACATGCTTCTCTAGATTCTCCATGTCATCATATGCATTTTTACCACTCTCTCAATCCTTCACAAGAACTTAGACCAAGGACTCTACCCACATTCCAACCATGGGTACCACGCTTTGCACATAACCTTCAAGCAAGCATTTAATGCTTATTTTCCCATAGACTATCACACATGATGAATCCAATCCTGACACACTGGAAACAAGGCATTCTCAACGAAAAAACTCATGCTTTCATGCACATATGGCTCAGGACAACCATGAAGAGCACATGCCAACCTGTCATCAACACAACACACTGGATACCATGTTGTACTCGAAAGCTGCTTAGACAAAATTTGATTGAACATTGTTATGCATAAAATTGTCTAAGGAAAAAGGCATTAATATGTATGTGTGTTTGTATATGTGGCAATAGTATAATAAAATATGGTGTGCATAGGGCCCAAGGTTGAGGTGGCAGGGCATGACCATGTGCCACCCTTCCATGTAAGAGGACCCATAAGGTGTGTTGTACATAATCCATAATAGTAATATTATAAAATGCAAGGTGGCATGGCTCCTCCATGTGCCACCCCTCCACCTAGGCTGCATTTAGTGAGATATGGCTCAAAGTCCATGGGAGAAGCAATATAAAATAGGTGGAAATGGATATTATATTGAGTTATAGCCTCCATATGAGATAGGCCCATGTGGGGGAGGTATAGAAGGACCAAGAGAGCTAGTTAAATAATGGGGAAAGTAGGATGAGGTGGCAAGATTCCTTGTGCCAACCCTCCACTTGTCCTCCTAGAGGTTTGAACATATTATAAAATTGGAAAGAGACCAAGGGAGTATCATAGACTTGAGATATGGGGCTTGATTTATGTGGAAAATTGAGGCAAAGGGTTGTCGCACACAATTGAGAGTGCGTAACCACCTAGCCCACATGGGAGACTTTTCCACACACACCATGCATGTGGGAGGATACATTAATGTGGAGAGACCCCCTCTTTTGGCTATAAAAGGAAGGGACTATTCCTTGATGAGACACGCTCATTCTTGTAAAGCCACCTAGCTAGTATTTTGATATTTCCCTCTCATCCCTTCTTTCAAATAAAGTATGGTTCTCTTCCTTTTATGTCTACATCTCAACATTCCTCCTCCTATCATGTACATGCTTCTCTTCCCCCTCTCCCTTTCCCCTTGTGTCATAGTCTCCCTTTTCCTTCTCTCCACCTCTAATTCCTTGTTCACCCCTATGACATCCCTTTGCCCTCATGATCTCCTTTTCTCTATGGCCTTTGAGCATCACCATACTTAGCCTCTAGCCTCTGATCTCGATACCTTTTCCGGCTAAAAGTTTTGGTGTGGCTGCTGGGATACGAATCTCCATGGCTGGTGGCGAATCTTCTATTTGTACGGGTTACATCAACAAAACTATACCATCTGTGCTCTTTCTAAGCTACTGCGCGTGCATTCGATTCGTGCGTCTCCTGCACGACAGTTCTCTAGACTGTTGCGACTTCTGGTTGCGGATAGTTTTCTGCGCTCCAGTTCTCTGGACTATTGCGACTTCTGGTTGCGGACAGTTTTCTGCGCGACAGTTCTCTGGACTACTGCGACTTGTGGTTGCGGACAGTTTTCTGGACTGCTCTGGTCTTCTGAGCCCCTACAAAAGAGTAACAGCAGATCCCGCGCCCCCCTATCTCTTCTCTTCCTCTCCTTCTCTTTCTCTTCTCCTTCTCCTCTCCTCTCCTCTCTTTTTATTAAAGAGTAGGATTGGAACCCAAGACCTCCCCCTTCACAAAAGAAAGTCTTATCATTGTGCCAACAAGTTGGAAGTGGTAACAATGTAATGATTTTTGTTCATATATTGAAATTGCGGGAGCTGTAACTCTCTAACCGTAAGGAGTTTGCTCTTGCTGTAAAAAGCAAAAATATTTCATTTTATGTGCTCTATCCACATCTCTTGCTAGATCACCAATTCAGAACTTCTCCAAGCTCACTTCACGGACGCACGCCTCACGAGAAGGGTGGACATTTATGTCACTTCTCGACGCGTTTAAGGAATTGGTGCCTATTCCTCCACACCTAACGGCTACCAATGCACGAGATGTCTTCCTTGATCTTCATGTCGACCTTCAACCAGTGCATTATTGAAGGAGATGACGGGTGGAATGACACACCATGGATGATTCATGGTGAAGAACTACTGATACACTAGGAGGATTTTGACTTTACTTCTACTCATTATGCGGTGATCGAACTGCTCGCTGCTTCAGAGGTAATTAAAACGGTGTCCTTCATCAAAGGGTGGGATGCTCCCCAAGCTTGGGGGGAGATTTGGCGCATCTGCCTGTTGATTCCTATGGAAAAGCTCGTCCTGAATGGTTTATTCACAATCTCATTACAAAGGTTTCTAGGCCTCGGCTATGGTTGGTAATGTTTCAACCAAGGAATCCATTTGTACCTAATCAGCCTTTTGTGCCTCATTTCGAGCTTCAAATTGTAATTCTTTTTGGTCTTAAGATAAACTATCAACAAAGGATTGCAAGTTTATTTGGTGCTGAACGTTTGGCTCAAGTGTTGAATTCTCCTCGCCCTCTCCTCCTACCTATCTTGGACTACCGAGAAACTTGGGATGTCCGAATTTTAGTCCTGGTGTGATGACATCTTGGATTCTTCAATTTGATGGAGCTTACAAAGCTTTGACCAAGGCGGCTGGCATGGGTGTGAAGCTCACTTAACCGGGTGGTGAGGAGTATTGTTACAGCAAGTCTTCACCCGCAAGTACTTGCAATCAAGCTGAGTACTCGGTGCTCATTTTTGGGCTACAAAAGGCACAAGAACATCATGCCAAGCAATGGAGGTGCAAGGAGATTCTCAACTAGTGTGTGAACAAGTCAGTGGAAGGTGGAAGGTGCGGAGCAAAGGCTTGGTTCCACGACATCAATAAGCCTTGGAACTTTGCAACCAATTTGAAGAGGTAAAAATTCAGCATATCCCTCGAGCTCGAAATCTTGTTGCTGATTTCTTGACACGTGAAGCTTGTACTTCAATCACGCATGACGCGAGTGGAAGCGCCACCCCAACAAAGCCGCAAGCCACGAAGGAGGGTAATCATTTGTAAGGAATGCAAAGGTTGTGGTCATCATGAAATTAAGTGTTGGGCATACTTGATACGAGTTCACCGACTTCGGCGGATCATCAAGAGGGTTCTCAAGGACATTGCTCAAAAGAAGGATGCTAGACCGCACACCCCTTGAAGAAATAGCATGGCGACTACAAGAACTGGAAGAAGCTGAAGGTGATGTGCAAGCTCTCCAACTGTTGACATTTGTCATGGCATTCTTGTTTGCCTTGATGAACAACCTCATGCAATGCCTCACCTCTAACCCTCGCGTGTAATGATCAAAGTGATATCATGAGGGTTGGTCCTTTTAAGATTGTCTATGTGCTATTCTATGCTGAAGATTCTTCTCGTGTAATATTTCACACTACATCAGTCACACCCTACCCTACCTATGTGTGCTTTTTGGATGTATCTTCACCCGATTTTCAGTTCAAGCTTCCTCTTACTATTGTTCGTCCATAGATAAGCCCCTCTTTTCCATCTTCGAAGCATGGCTGACATTCCCGTGTTTTGTGGACGGGTAGAAGAAAATCCAAATGAGTATCTTGTGGCCTTCAAGCGCCATTGTGTTTCTCTCAACTTTCTTACTGAAGACAGATGGCTATTAGTTCTTCCCACATTTCTAGAGGGTTTGGCTCAAGTGTGGTATGAGAAGCAAGCTGAAGACGTTCGCCAAAGCTGGCCAAGGTTGACAGCAGCGATGATTGAGTATTTTGGCAAAGAAGAGGAGCCGGAGAATGTGTACCTAAAGGTGGCAAACTTGAAACAGTCAGAAGGTGAGACGGCACGTCGATATGTGGATCGAGCGGCTGTGCTCCTGGACCGTTTGATTGCCACGCAGGAGGACAATGCTGGATTTCATGCCGGAATGACTCAGCATGTGCTAGGCTACCTTGTAGCAGGAGCTAGTGATGAATTCCGCCTCAAGCTTAAATGGGAGAATCCAGAAACTATGGTGCTAGCTCATGAGATTGCTCAAAAGTTTGATAAAGTTCAGTCTGACCCCGCTTCAAAGAAGACGATTGTCTCTCCGTATCCCCCTCAATTCCTGCAACAACAACCTGGAGGGTCTAACTCAGGGGCATACCCCCATGTATCCACCGCCTCCACCTCAAATGTATGGTCCTCCCTTAGATGCTTACCCTCAACAAGGTGGATATCCTCATCCTCTTCCTCGAAGATTTCCCCAGCCTCGCCCACGAGCTCCCCTCCTCTCTACTCCCATGGCCCCTCCAACAAAAGAGCCCCCCCCTGCAATAGAACCTGGAGTCAATGACCTAGCCAAGGCCCTGAATGATCTTCGGCTTGGGCACCAGAAATCAAGCCAACCGCCCTCCAAGAGATCGTGCTAATGTTGTATGCTACGAGTGCCACCAGAAGGGTCATTATCACACACAATGTCCCAATATTCCAAGGGTGAATCTTCTAAGTGAGTCGGGCACTGAGGATTCTGATGTAGAGATCCTTGACCTTGGGGAAAGAAGTCGTGCCACCTCGGACCCCTCTCCAAACCGTGGCTGGGCCACCCCAGAAAGAAGGTGTCCTTCTCAGAGCCCTCAGATGCTGAGATGGTAGACCCACCAATAGAGAAGACTAAAAGATCTCGCAGGAGTAAGTGGTCACCCTCGGATTTTCCCATCGTCTCAGGGCAAGAGGACTATTCGGTCGTTCAGGACCTTGCTCATCGGTCTTTGAGCATCACACTCCCTCAACTAATAGCATTAAGCCCTAAGGTGAGACGTGAGCTGCAGCAAGGTCTCTCAACAAGGAAGAGCAAGAAAAAGGGAAAGGTACGAGAGGTATCTTCTATCTCTGAAGAAATTGATCGGCATCCGCATACAGTAGATGTCATCATAGATAATTGCCATGTCAAAAATGTGTGTGTTGATGGGGGAGCTGCATGTAATATCATGGTGCCCCGAATCATGAAGAAATTGAATTTGAAATGTACAAGGCGTTTCTCCACTCGAATCAAGGTAGCAGATGGTCGACGTCTCTCCACCATGGGAGTCATTGAGGATTTGCCCATCACTATCAATGGGTTGACCACCACTGTCAATTTCTATGTAGTGGACATTGAAGATACAGGCAGAAGTTACCCAGCCATACTCGGGAGACCATGGTTGAGAAAGAGTGATGCAGTCAGCTATTGGAAGACAGGACACATGTCTTTTGGTGCTTCAAAGGAGAAGATCCCAGTGCAACCTGGTGCCATGGAACCGGAAGAAGAAGAGGAGCATGACAGTGATACTATCTCATCTTCAGTGTCTGAGTCCATGGAAGAATCAGACGGGGGGGGAGGAATTCTCAGAGGAGGAAGTTTACATGATGGGGGTGTCTCCGACCCTGCCACCTGTAGAAAAGATAACAGCTAGTCCTCAACAACTCGAATCAATGCTTTCTCCAAACCTCACTCCAGGTGAGAAAGATGAGTTTCTTGAAATGTTCAAAGATTTCCCTGACCTCTTTGCAACTAGCTACCACCACCTTCGCCATGTGACTGCCATAGAGCACAAGATAGAGCTGAAGCCTAATGCAAAGCCTGTGGCTCAGAAGTATTGGAGATTAGGGCCCCTGCAGACCGATGCTTTGCGCTCAGAGTTGCAGAAGCTTGTAGAGGCTGGGTTTATTGTTCCGGTTCACAATACTGAATGGGTTTCACTAGTGGTAGTCATCCCAAAGAAAAACAACAAGTGGCGGGTCTGCATCGACTATAAGAAACTCAATGCTGCCACCAAGAGGGATCATCATCCCCTGCCCTTTCAAGACCTCATTCTTGAGAAGGTAAGTGGTCATGAGATGTATACTTTCTGTGATGGTTACTCTGGGTTTTATCAAATCAGAATTGCCGAGGAAGATGTGCTTAAAACCACCTTTGCCACACCCTGGGGGACATTTGCATTCAAAGTAATGCCATTTGGACTCACCAATGCTCCTGCCACCTTTCAAAGATTTATGCAGATGGTGTTTGCTCCTTATTTGGGGGATTTCTTGGAGGTGTTTTTAGATGATTTTTGTATATTCTCATCACGTAAGGAGCACATCATGAAGGTTAGATTGGCCTTCCAAGGGGTCAATGATGCAAATGGCAGTCTCAACCCTGAGAAATGCACCATTGGAGCCACTCAAGGGAGGTTATTGGGACATGTTGTCTCATCCGAGGGCATCAAGCCTGACCCCGAGAAGGTAGAAGCCATCCTCAAGCTCTCCCCACCTACAACCAAACGTCAGGTACGCTCATTTGTCAATCTAGCAGGATACTATCGCCGCTTCATTGGTCAATATGCTGCTTTGACACGGCCCATGACTATGCTATTAAAAGATGGGGTGGATTTCTCTTGGGATGAGGATTGTGATCATGGGTTTGCACAAATCAAGAATGCTCTGGCTTCAGAACCCATTCTACGCAATCCAGACTGGTCAAAGACCTTCTATATCAATCCTAGGTTTGGTGAGCACACTCTGGCAGGTATTCTTCTCCAGCAAGGGGAGGATCGGTTCATGTACCCCGTTCGATTTGCTTTCTCGACAATTGCTCGACACTGAGCGACGCTATTCAGAGGCTGACAAGCATGCATTGTCTTTGGTGTTTTGCATTGAGAAAT
The DNA here is from genome assembly GCF_047967505.1 of Dipteris shenzhenensis. Lineage (NCBI taxonomy): Eukaryota > Viridiplantae > Streptophyta > Polypodiopsida > Gleicheniales > Dipteridaceae > Dipteris > Dipteris shenzhenensis. Next base: position 16,903,949 of record NC_141599.1, read on the forward strand.
TTAAGCATTATGTGGCTGGAACATCCTTCTTTATACTCACTGGCTCTGGTCTTGCAAAGCAGGTTCTTCAATCACCAAATCCCATGGGCCGGTTGGCCAAATGGTTGGCAGTTCTACAAGAATATGATTTTTCTTTCAAAATTGTAAAAGGGGGTTGTTCCAACTTGAAGAATGCTTTGATTGATTTAGAGGAGTGCCTTGATGTAACCCTTGTAGCCGCCATAGAAGTTGGGGATCCTTGGTATGGTGGTATCTACAAGTTTTTGACTGCTTTCTCCTTTCCTTCAGAAAGTACAAGCTATGAGAGAAAGAAGATCTGCAGAGATAGTAGGCGCTACACCCTCCTTGATGGGGTGTTGTACCGTCAAGGCATGGATGGGGTACTCAGATGGGCCATTGATGCAGATGAAGTGCCTAAGGTATTGAAGCATTATCATGATGGATTTTGTGGAGGCCACTATGCCAGTGACTATACAGCTAAGAAGATTTTACATGCTGGATACTAGCCTCTGATCTCGATACCTTTTCCGGCTAAAAACACCATCAAGCACACACACAAGTTGAACATCACAGATTTACACATGTACAAGATGAGTTTGGGGTTTTCAAAAATCTTCACACACCTTTAGCAACCCCACTCTTCTACTGTGACATTCATGTCCAGCATCTAAAAGAAAAAACAAATCAGGAAACCGCCTGGATCAAAAACAAAATGAGTTTATACTCTATGCATGTGCTTTTCTTTTCCCGAATCAAAAGGATAACTTTGAACCCTCCACTTCTAGATATGCATAATCCACCATCCCCCTGGATCAAAAGGAATCAACAACACACCAAATCGATATAGCCACCAGCTCCTTCCATATACTTACACCCTCACTAAGCCTCCAGGATCCCATAGCTGATCCTTCCAAGACATCACACAACTCCACTGGCTATTAGCCATCACACTTGTATCATGAGTCTTCATCAGCTTCACATAAGCCACATCTTTTGAGGTCACTACCTTACACATAGATCTCTTGGGCAAACCAGCTCATAATCTGTGATTAGGGACTTCTCAATAGACTCTATTGCCTCAACCTTGTAAGCTGCAAAACTTAGCCCATCACATGAATTATCAAGATCACCGAGGAACAAACAAACACCCTTCCATGTGAAGAGTGCTCAAACATATCAACACACTCTTTGCTATGCATCACGTCTTCACTAACAACTTCATTCTCTAAACAATCATGAGAAGTACATATTTCGTTGTCATTACCAACCAGGGATGATTTTTTCATGTTAGTTTCGTTAATAAGCCAAAGTTTTATATGGCTTGTGAAAGTTTATATGCTTTTATAAAAATAAAAGCTTAGTATATTTGCCACAATTTGAAACTAAAATTAAAAAAATGCTAGGTTTAGCCTTTAAGATTATAAAATTATAAATAAAGTCCATGAAAATTCGCCAAAGTTTTATATAATAAATAAATATATTTGGAAACTTTTGCCAACATATTATATATACAATTTAAAATTTTGGCTAGATCTATAGAATTAAGCACCAAAAGAAGACTTGTGCAACCAAGAAGACTTGTGGCCTTATATCCAACGTACATTTGGCTAACTTAAGCCTATGGTAGGCCCATCACCAGCACTATCTCTACCCCTCATCAAGTCATATAATAGGGATATATCTCTTCATGCTTCTATCTTCAACAAGGACATGGAAGGACACTACATACATAGGTAAACATAAGCAACAAGTAGATTCTTAGCGAGAAGAATCAAATGATTAAAATGACACAAATTAAAGAATGAAATTTTCTATAATGGCCTAGTAGAAGGTGTCTTGTTAGATATTCTAAGTATTTCTTTAGTCACAGTTTATTGTCGTGAAAAGTAGTTAAATATTCAACTAAATTAATGAATAGACCTAGAGTAGTGAATATGCAGTAAGTCACATATTTAGTTGTGTGTGTGTCTGTGTGAAAATCTAACTTTAATTTCATCATCTACCCCTCAAGCATTCTCATACATTTAGTACACTTAAGCCATGTATCCAGTCTTACAATCTTGTATAGTGGAAGATTCTACAGATTTATGACAAGAAATAAGAAGAAATGAACTAAACTAAAATGCCACATGCAAATACTTAAATGTATGTATCAATGTATAGGGGGACATACTCTCTTGCTTTTTTTACACACACACACACGTCGTTGGTCTTGGCATTGAAGTCCCATATGAGCAAAACCTCTCCTAGCTACATGCACCTCTAGGAGGGAGAGAAAGAGAGAGGAGAGAGGGAAAGAGAGAAATTAAGAGAGAGAAGAGGGGCTCTTGGCAGCCGTGGCCGCCAAAGGGAGAGAGAGAATGATTCTTTTTGGACTACGAGAGGATGAGGCACTTGGAGTCCTATTGGGGTTCGATGTTGACACAAGTGTCAAAGATCCCGGGGTTTTAGGTACCAAAGACCAGACAATGGAAGACTTTCTCTTGATGATGCTAGTTTCAATGAGGGATGCAAACATGTCCATATACGATGCACAACCCTCTCATGCAAAAGCTTCCACCCCAAACACAGGTCAGGAGAAAGCGTCCACCTCCCAAATGGAACATCACATAGCACCTGGCTCCATCAACATTGCAAATGAGGAAGGGATAGAAGCCGACGACGCTGTAGTGGTAAGTTCGAACAATATTTTTTATTTTGATGTTCTTTCAGTATAATTTGTTGTGTCAGTCTTCTAATGTTTGTTGAATTTTTGCAGGATGCATTTGAGCTTGATGAATTCTCATCTCGACAAGGTAATGTTTACAGCACATTTGGGCAAGATCATTCTTTGGCCCATTACCTTGGCAAAGTCATAGAGCATATCATGGTCTTTCACAACAAATTTTCTCCTCAAGGTCCTTCGGAGCTGTTGAAGTGCAAGGCATTGTCGCATGCTATCGGATACTCCAACATTACTTGGAATGCCGACAAAGTCATTTTGGTACACCTCCTGGCTGCTATCAATGCCTTTGGATCGAACATTCATGGCAGGGCATTGACAGCAACGGCTATGTCTTTGGCTGTAGAAGAGGAGGACCTTAGTGCTGTTGTGGCTAGATTTATATCTAGGAATCCACTAGGGCATTCAAAGACCCCTATTCTTGATGTACTCGAACTAGCCAAGAAGAAAGATAGCCTGTGAGGCCTTTTGTATATATAAACATATATTTAAATGGATATTTCAATGGATACATGACTACATGTCTTTATTATTTGTTTTAAGTTATCATTGCTCGTCATGAATTCCATTGTATTTTGTTTAAGTCATTGATGATATATTTTCTCCATCATTTTAATTGTGTTAATTTAATAAATTTCTAGCCAATTTAGTATCATTTTCACCAATTTTGGGTATCGAGAGTTCATTTCTATCAAATCCTGAAGGAATTTCACCATCGCACAGAAGGGAAAAGTGTCCGCCATGTCGCCAAGACCCCAGAAAGCTTAAAACCCACCACGATGCAAATTTGGGCATTTTGGACTTGCCAGAAAGTGCAAAACCCGCCACGGTGCGAATTTGGGCATTATGGCAAGTCCAAAATGCCCAAATTCATGCCGTGGTGGGTTTTGGGCTTTCTGGGGTCCTGGCAATGTGCCAGACACTTTTCCCTTTTGCACGACGGTGAAATTCCTTTAGGATTTGACAAAATTCAAACTTAAATTAAAATAATCAGTTTTACTGCAATCATAAAAATGGAAAATACACAACAATGCAATAGTGTAGAGAATGTCTTTTTTCTCTTTTTTTTTTAATCGACCCTTGGGCCTTAGATACAAGATAGTGCCTTCAAGGGCAACGGGTGGTCTAAGTCCTAAGAGTGGGCTGCAAGAGATTCTAGGGCTTCAAACTTGGGTCACTCCGTAGCCGCTTCGCCAGAGCCATGTCCTTGTCCATGACCATGATGCACTTTGCATGGATGGCACACAAGTTGGCATCCATAGAGCAGTGGTCACTTGCTCCGCAACCTCTTGGAGTGCCCCCATAGCTCCTGTGCTGAAGCCCATGTCGTCCTTGTATCCCTGTGCTATCTCCCATACCACACGTTGGAAGGGAGCATGTGGGATCAAGTTGTCAGTGGTCTTCTGCATTTTCCTAATCGCCCTTAGGGCCCACACTCTTGGCTTTGCTCTGTGTGGCGTCTTGACTCTTGGTGGGTGCCTTATAGGTACCCGAACACCTTCCCACGGCCTCTTGTCTACCTTGAACTTCTTTCGCTACTCTTGCCTACGTTGGTCCTCCTCCAAGTCTCCTCTCGCTGACATCTGGAGCTTTGGCCTTCTTTGGGATGGGGCTTCCTCAGAGTCTGCTTTACCCTCCTCATGGGCACAGGGATCATCTCTGAAATGGGCTGTATCTCCGAGAGAGGGAAGATGGTGCTCTTCCTGGCAGTCTGTCAGCCCTCAGGAAGCCTCTCTATGTCCAAGAGGTTATCGAACACATTTTGTTTGATCCGAAGAAGGCTCTCATGGGGAGGGGAAGGCTTAAGGGGAAGGCTGAGGGGAAGGCTGAGGGTCAAGCTGAGGCTAAGGAGAAGGTTGAGGGTCAAGCTGAGGCTGAGGCTGAGGGGAAGGCTGAGGCTGAGGGGAAGGATGAGGGGAAGGTTGAGGGTCAAGCTGAGGCTGAGGCTGAGGGGAAGGCTGAGGGGAAGGCTAAGGGGAAGGCTGAGGAGAAGGCTAAGGGGAAGGATGAGGGGAAGGCTGAGGCTGAGGGGAAGGCTGAAGCTCAAGAGAAGCCTGGGAGACCTCACGAGAGTTGGGGGAGCCTCACGAGAGTCAGGGGAGGTGCCACCGGACCTGGATAGGTTCGTGTGTACAGATGCCATGAAGGTGGTGGAGCTAAAGTAGGAAGGGTGGAGGCGGCATCCAGTGGGTCTAGCAGTGTTCTTCACTCTTGCCATTGAATAATGAGAGTTAGGGTTTTTTTAACATTTTATAAGGGCCCATCATGTTTTGACATTCCTTTTAATTACATTTAGAGTTTCATCATGCCGCCTACCCCCGCCCTAACCCCTCCAACCCCCCCCACCCTCGTTGCCCTCCCCCCCTTGCCCTCCCCCTACTTTCCCCACCCACGCCCATCGCCCTCCCCCATACCCCCCTCCCCCCACCCTTGCTACCACTCCACTCCTCCCCTTGCCCTACCTCACGCCCCTCCCTTCTCTCCCCCCTCCTTCACCATGTCTCCACTTTCCCCAATGTCGTGTGGATACAAAAATTGTGGTCAAAATAAGAAAGATTTTAAAGAGTGAGTACACAAATTGTGGTCAAAATAAGCAATATATTTATTTCATATTTGTATACAATTACACCATAGCTTCTGTTGGTGGTTGGACCCATCTGCTCCCTTCTCTCACTCTAGCTTGCAACCAATGTGCAACTCCTCGACTCCCTATGGATGCTTTCCAAGCACTATGCCTTCTATTCTTTGATACAATTTGAACTTCTTTTGCAAGTTCTGATGCCTTTTCCTTTTCAGACTTCAAAGTCCTTCCTAGTAAACATCTAAAAAACTAGTCGAACATCTCATGCAATGCATTGCTGCAAGTGACACCACCACCATGCCTTGAGTTCTTGAAGTAGGCTGCCTTGGCTCTATAGTGTGACTTCTCCATGACTTGTGTATTCAAAATGGAGAAAGGACCCCAATTTTGTACAAACCATGGTCCGTGTGCACATAGAATATGCTGCAAACATGATGAGAATCAAATCTGCAAACAACAAAAACTGTTTATAAAGCAAGTGCTAAATATTATGATGGTGCCAAGATTATCATGTAATGCGTAATGTGCGACTCCCCCCATGCTTTCACCATTAATTGCATAAACTCTTTCACAGCCATCCTGAACCTTTCATAATACATCTCATCGATTTGAACCTGGTGAATCAATTTTATCAATGCATCTACCTTTTTCCATACTTTACCTCTCAAAGTTGCTACTTGAGGATGGGAAGCCTTATTGGTCGTGTATTCACATAATGTTTTCCAATATTCCCAACCAAAACTACTTTGAGACAATGTATGTTTGTCTTTGTCAAGATTGTGGTTCGATAGGAATCTCCTTGCCTCCCTCCACCCATGGACACTTTTGCAGGAAGATTTTGTGTTGCCCAAGACATTTTCTTATCCTCCTTAAGTTTGACATGTCCTCCATGGAATCCCATCTCTGACAGTAACTTCTCAACTTCAGCAATGCACCGTGCAGATATTTCTTGCAGAATTAAATTCCAAGCATAAACAAGATGCAAATACAACAACTTATCAAGTATGCACAGTTCTGCGTGTGTAAAGTACATATGTGTACTCTCTCAAGTGGGATGGGCAAGATGGGATTCCACTTTGGATCCTTCTTGTCACAATTAGGAGCTTGCGTTTGGCTGCAAGATAGAATGCCATTCTCCCATTGTAAGCCAGCCTTTTGTTTACGTTGCAAACACATGCAATAAAGGCATGTGTTCATTGCATTTGCCCCTGTATTACAACCATGCAAGCATTTGAGGGTTTTCAAATCACCAACAAGATGCCATTCAACTTGAAAGGTTCCATGGCCATTGACTATCAATGTTTGCCCTTCCTCTTGTCTTCAAATGGTTGATGGGTTTCCTATTCTATCTAGAACCCACTTCAATGTCTCATGGCACTCTTTCGGAGCCTCAAATGCTGCAAGTCACCATATATCTTTCTCTGATTGCACTGAGAAATCTTGCTCTACTTCTTCATCCCCTTGAACAAAGGCTAAGTCTTTATTCATAATGCAGATGCTGACTCTCTCTAACTTGTGTTCTTTCACCAATTGAACTTCATCCATTTTGATGACAAATATGAGGTTTCCATTGCAATCTGTACAACAAAAGAGAAAAATCGTTAGGATAAACATGATATAGGAAATGAACTAAGTAAAGTGCAATGCTATAATGGATTTCCTCTTACCATCTTCTCTCATGCCATAGAATTTGACCATTGCTTGTTGCAGTTTCTCAACATCTAAGTAGACATTGTTGAAAGCATTCATCTCAAAGGCTTGCAAGCCAAATTTCTTTTTACTCTTCCAAGCCATTGTGCACCTTACGCAATGGTACCCTCAAAGCATTTCTCTTGCACATTGCTTTATTTCTCGCCGTGCATGTCTCACAGACCAAGGTGTGGGTAGGGGCACTGTAGACTTCTTATACTTTCCCAAAATAGCAGACTTGAAAATTTTGAAAATAGATGTGTAAGCTTCACGACTTACACTGGCAGTATCACAAGCTGCAAGCATCCCCTTTGCATCCACAATATCCTTGAAGTCCTTCACCACCTCCTCAGCAACTTGCACATGTAGGCACTTGTGTCTTGGGTCCCTTAGTATCCCGATGACATTGCTTAACTTCAATAAACTAGCTAGAGCATATGAACAGTCAATATCATCCCCGTCCATTCTTCCCATCATATCTTCCATGAAGTTCCTATAGAAGAACACAATAAAAACTTAGTCACAAGCGGTGTAGCACAAAAGAGAGTAATCTCATTGGAACATTTGATAACCAACCTTGTAGCTTGGACTCTCCTCTTTCTAGCACCACCAGTGGGTGCCAATGCATCCATGTTATGTAAGTACCTTCTTTTCCTATCCTGCAATCCCAAAGGTGCTTCTTTCATCTTTTGCACTCGTTCTTCTGCCTTCTCTCATTCCTTCTCTATGGCTCGTCAAACTTGATTGTATATAGATCTTTCCAAGCCTTTTTTGGACTCAGCTAGCTTACAGAGTGACTCTTCTAATTTATGTTGCTCTAAGTCCAATGCATTTCGTTCCAAGTCCAATGCTTTGGCTTTATCATGAAGATCCTGGTTCTCCCTTTGAAGATCTTGCATAGAATTATGCATTGTAATAATGGTGCTATTTCCTAAATGTGCTAGCATCTCTACTTGGGCTCTGTGCATCTCGCTTGCTTGCATAGCCATTGACTAAGCATTGTTTAACAGACTGCAATAACCAACAAGCAACCCCGCATGTCCATTTCCAACAAACCGAACTAGCTCATGCATTGTATGGAAAGGAGGGCTCTTTTGGTTGGCAGGATCTAAAGGATACAAGGATCCTTCTACCCAAAGGTCGAGATGCTTCTTTCCTTGCAAATGAAGACTGTGGATTTTGGAAGCTCCCCTCAATCCTAGACTACATGTGCTTGCATATTCAGCCTCCAACTCTAAGTGAATCTGGTACTTGTTGGAGATGTCCTCAAATGGCGCCATGACTAAAGGAGTGTAGAGAAAGAGAAGGTGTGGAGATGCAGGCTTGAAGGAGTAGCACGCAGGAAGAGGGAGGGTAAGGAGGAGGAGGGATGGGGGAGGGAGGACCAGTTGTTGAAGCAGAGGAAAGGGGGGCAGACCAGTAGGTGTGGAGGGTGAGGAGGGAGGAGTAGGAGGGAGGGGGGAGGAGGAGCAGCAATGGAGGAGGAGGGAGGGGGAGGGGAGGGGAGGAGGAGTAGGCATGGAGGAGGGAGGGAGGGGGAGGGCAGGAGGAGCAGGCATGGAGTAGGGAGGGAGGGAGGGGGAGGAGGAGGAAGGGGGAGGAGGGAGTGAGGAGGGGGAGGGGGAGGGGAGGAGAGGGGAGGGGGAGGAGGGGGAGGAAGGAGGGAGGGAGGGGGGGGAGGAGGGAGGGGGAGGAGGGAGTGAGGAGGGGGAGTGAGGGAGGGGAGGGAGGAGGGGGAGGGAGGGAGGGAGGAGAGAGAAGGAGGGAGGGAATTCAAAATTTGAATTTTGAATTTTGAATTTTTTTGTTCCCACCTAGGAGTAAGAGTTGTGTAAGAGGTGTAAGAGGTGGGGTCACTTTTGGGCTTAACCCACCTAGGTGAGGGGGGGTTAGGACTTTTTGGGACCTACCTTGGCCCTTTCATTAGGACTAATCCATTTCTTAATCCATTCCTTATGAGGCCCTTTTGAGACCCCAATTCTCCCCTAATGTATGGAATTATGAGAGATTAAGAGGTATAGATGGCATAATCATTGCACATACAACTGTTATGTGGATTTAGCATCTTAAATGCACATACAATTGTTAATATAGTATTGTATGGTTAAGGCCACATAATTGGGGTAGCTAGTTGACCTTTTGTCTCCTAACTATTTTTCTTTCTTGTGCAGGTATAGATGCACGGATCATTCACTATGTGAAAACTTGCTATATCATGTGCATTCAAAAAAAGGGCTTTTAAGTACCCCTTATAGCCCTCTATATGTGTTATTTTTGTAGCTCTACAAAAAAATAAAACGCGTGAATCCATTGAAGTCATGTGATATTTTACATATTATGTGGTGAACCCCCGGGTATAGATGGTGAAGAGGATAGCTCGAAGGTGTGACATCATGGAAAGGCAATTCCTACAAAGGAGGAGCTTGGAAAGGATTTGGCTCTAACCAATGAATCAGGTTGAGAGGACATCTCGCACCCAAACTCAGTCCATAATGAAGATGTGTCTAGTAATGTCCCCATGCTTGAAGGCATGATAGGAATTGATGCTATACTTGAAGTATTGACTAATTTGGAAAACCTTGAGAGCCAAGGGGAGGCATTATCTGATGTTTAGATGGACAAGGGTGATGCAAATCACTTGGAAAATGTCGCTACTACTAGGATGGGTAAGAAGAAGATATACACCACTTCTACTTCTCTAATTTAACCTTCAATGAGACAAAAACTCTCATCTAGCACAACAGAGGATGTAACAAGTGCTAAGAATGTTCTTAAGCCATGTACAGGTAAGAAGTTGTAATTTACTCTGTTTTATTGTTCAAATCTATAAACAAGAAATAGCTAAGAGTTCAATGTGGCTTACATGAGGCTTACATCTACTGTTGAAAACCTATATGCTATGTAGAAGATCTTGTGACTTGAGTCTCCTTTACTTACGTAAGACATCCTGGTCTTGTTTATAAAATCATAGATAAGATATCCTCTTTTGTGGAAAAACATTATAATACTTTTCTGTTACTATGACAAACCCCATTTGTCATTTGTTTAAAGCTAGTTAGCTTGTGTTCTATGGTAGTTTACTAGCCTACACAATATTCTACTCAGTGCATAGGTTATGATACTTAGCGCACAATCTATGCTACTAGCACCCATGATGTGCAAGCACATAAAAAACTATGTTTGTTTGCATTGACATGGTCCTGACCAAAGGTATAATTATCATCACGACTACTGTATGCTAGTTAGCATTCATGCAGCAAACGAGTACTAATCTACTAGACTTCTACTCACATGTTTGGTAGATAACTAAGCTAATGTTTTATTGATAGAAATAGGATAGTTATAAGTTGTTTGCCCATTTAGAGGTACATCACAAGTTTATTTGATCTTTGATTCTTTGATTGCCGGTTTTGGTCGATCCATCAATGTGCAATAGCACTGCATAGACATCAACTCTAGAGCTACAAAATGGAATTACAAAAATGGTTAATGAGGTCTTAGGAAAGTCTTACAAAACTGCAAGGTATGACCTAGAAGAGATTGTAGAAAGATGTGCAAGACCATTGTCCACTAGGTGAGCTACTAAAAATGATGTTGAGGAAGAAGGCCTATGATCTCTTAAGGTTCTAGGGCTGTTTAGTACAAAGCTTTTTGTGTTGTATACTAGAGTGTGTAGAGTGCAATATAGAGCTATTGTACCCAAGCCATTGGGTCTATATACGAGTGTGTAGAGTGCAACATAGAGCTGTTGTACCCAACCCATTTGTTCTATATTCAAGTGTGTAGAGTGCATCACAAAGTTGTTGTACCCAAGCCATTTGGGCTGTATACTAAGATGTGTGGAGTGCAGCATAGAGCTATTTTATCAAACCATTTGGGCTAAGTAATAGAAGGGATTTTGAAGTATAATAATTTCACACTTTCCTTCCATGTATGATTTAATAGGTCTCATTCTAATTTTAAATGGCTCATTTTGAATTTATATCTCTAATGTTAGGCTTTTTCTTTCTAAATTTATATGGCTCATTCTAATTTTATATGGCTCATTTTGAATGTATATCTTTAATGTTAGGGTGTCTCTTTCTAAATTAATATGGCTCATTCTAATTTTAGATGGCTCATTTTGAATTTATATCTCTAATGTTATGGTGTCTCTTTCTAAATTTATATGGCTCATCCCAATTTTGAATGTCTAGTGCTAGGGTATCTCTTTCTAATTTTATATGGCTCATCCTGATTTTATGTCTGATTTTCCTTGTTTGATGTTATATGTCTAACTCTATATGCCTCATTCTAATGTACATCTAGATTTATGTTAAAAAATATTAAACTATCATTTTTGTGTATGTCTATGCAATGTTAGTTGGCAAATAGTGCTCATGCCCAACCAGTGTGTGTCCTTTGCGGGTGCACTACTAAGAGGGTACTAAGAAAATTCTAAGTGTCATGTGCATTCAAGGGGTATTTAATAAACCCCTTAACCGAAATTTCCTCCCCAATAAAACCATCCCTCCTTACCTATGAACTAATGGAACTTTTCACTAAAGTTTAATTTAGAAACCCCTCCTATTACTTTAAATTTTGTTTCAAAAAGTTAATTAAAATATCCCTCCTTTTGAATGAAAGTGATACATACAAAGAATTTAGGCAACCCCCCAAAGTGCATGCCCAATCAAGCAAGGAATTGAGGGATGAGTAAACTAAATGGGATTGGATTCATAGAATGATGATGTCCATATTATCAGGACTTCAGACAGAGGCATCTAGGTCGATAGACCCATCCCCTTGGTGGAGCACCCTCAACTCTTATGCCTATTTGCAACCCCACCAAAGGTTGTCTCACCACATCTCCATGAAGATCAGAGAGTGATTGTGTTGGATCTAAATGACCTTTTATGAAGGTCGTAGAGTTCTTTCATGGAGAAAATCCCCCACTGTATAATTCCCTCATGGGATGAGTGTCAAGAGAACAATGGAAAAACTATATAAATTAGGAAGTATGCTCCCACATTTCTAGATTTTTGTCATACACTTTGATCTTTTTGTTTGGAGAACCTCCAAATGACTTAAAGTTGATATATTTATTTGCTCCTTTTCTAGGCGCCACTGTAAACATATTAATATAATGGGTCAAGAAGGTTGCCATCCACCAGCAGGATTTGTATTGCATGACAAACCTATTTTGTTTAATAACCTATAGACACTCTGGGATCAGTACAAGCACTTTTCTGTAGCCAACACAATTATCCTAGATGATTCTCTATATAAGGTTCACTGAAATCCATCCAATACATGGTGCGTCTTCCAAAGTTTGAGTTGTAGGATGCCAAAGAAATACAATCGGGTTTGATAGAGCATGTACAACCTTGGTTGTTTGTTTGGCTTAATTCCAAGATTTCCAGGCGCACATAGCTCAATTTGAGCACAATTTGTTTTATGATGAGAAGTTTATCTTGGTTTCAGATTTCATTGTTAAGGAGAAGGAAAATATTGTGAGTAAATGAGAAGTGATGAGAATGAATAAAAATGTCATATTGGTTCTTATGTATTTGGGACTTCATTATATATCACTTTAGGCTAAGGGAATGATAAGGGATGAGAGTGAATGAACATGATATTAATTCTTATATATTTGGTACCTCATTATATACCACTTTAATAGAATTTAGTCTCTTTGTCTTTCCATATATCCCTTTAGGTTAAGGGAATGATAAGGGATGAGAATGAATGAACAGCATATTGGTTCTTATATATATTTGGGACCTCATTATGTATCTCTTTAATAGAATTTAGCCTCTTTGTCTTTCCATACACTAAAAATCTTTCAAAATGTGAACTTATATCTTATGCTCGAGTTAAATGTTATAGTCCCTTTTCAAAGACCATGACAATTTTCAATTATTTTGAGAAATATCACAATGCATGCCACACTCTCTAAATGAATGCTATCCAAAATTACAACTCAACCATATAACTGAATTTCTACTTTTCCAATTAAACTATCAAATATCCTAATTAGAATAGTTGACTATGGTTATTGGCCCCAATGTAGGGATCCCACTAGTTCAGACGAGATCGAGAGCTTGAACGAGGAAATGCAAGAACCCATTGGTTTGAGGGCCTCCAAATCCCCCCACACTAGCATAGATCCATCTCATTCCCCTGCTCCTTTTGTAGCCTCCAGATTATAAGGGGGACTATATCCAACATGTTTAGATGGTTAGGCCGATTAGATTCAATAGAAATGGATAGCCCTTTTGCCAACATGCCCATGAAAAGGGGAAGCCAATGACACCTAGTCCTTGAGCCACATGCAAAGGCTGAGGCCATCTTTGTGGACTCAAAACCCACAGTATTCACAGGGCACCTTGACTTAGAGGTCATGGAAGACGAAGACTCATGGATAAGGGACTTTACAAGACAAAACCCTGGCCTTGGAAACTCACAAGATTTTTGAGGAGGGAACTCTTATGAACCTCCGACCTTCCAGGTGCCCCCAACATTCGCCGGCTATGTGCCCTTGCAAGTTCCACCCTACAAACCAATGCAAGGAGCATCCATGCAGATGCCTAGTAAATTGCTTCCTTCTAGATCCTAACAGTTTACTCTGACAATTACGATGCCAATGTACTAGGAAGTGGGCTACACAACCCCAATGTCAGTACTGGTACCCCAATGGACCCTGCTACTCGATCAAGGCTTGACGCTACCTCTACACCCTATTAGGCCCACAACAATGCCACCTCCACAAGCTTCCCAAATAGTACTATTAGATGAGGTGTCATTTATGTTGATGATTTGATCATCACAGATGATAGTGATGAAGATATCCTTCATGTGAAAATGCTATTGAAGCAGAAGTTTGAAATGAAGGATTTGGGAGAGCTACATTACTTCTTGGGCATTGAGGTGATTAGATCCACAAGTGGGATATGGTTCTTTCAGAGGCAGTACAGATTGTGTTAAAAGAGAAGGAGGAGGTGGAGAGACAATGAGCACAAGACACAAGTGTTGAGGAGTAGTAGGAAGACTACTATGTGTGTCCCCTTTTCTTACTTTTTATTCCATCATACCCTAAGTCCACATATGACTAACATAGTGGTCATAGTGTACAAGACATAAGTCTATCTAGTAATATCAAATCCTAGATGAACAACTGGCGGGTAGCTATCGCTTACTCCGCTATACATACTGCCGATAGAACGACATCCACACAATAAGATCATCCATCAGGTGGATGATGACGGCTGGAGCTTGCTATATCTGCAACACTCCCCCTCAAGCTCGAGTCGAGCTTATGAACTCCCATGAAGAATCGGAAGTTCTCAAATTTCTCTCGAGGCAGCGCCTTCGTGAAGATATCAGCAACCTGCTCTCCTGTCTGCACATAGGACATGTCAATCTGACCTGCCAGGACCTTCTCTCTTATGAAATGGTAGTGAACCTCTATGTGTTTTGTACGTGCATGAAACACTGGGTTACTAGCAAGCTGAATACTACTCATGTTATCACAATAGAGAGCAACAGGATCCTTGACATACTGCCCCAAATCTGCAAGTAGGCTGCATAACCATATAGACTCACAAGCGGCCAATGCTGCCCCTCTGTACTCAGCCTCTGTAGATGACAATGCAACTGTGGGTTGCTTCTTGGAAGACCATGTGATAGCGGCACTTCCAATGCTGAATACATACCCAGATGTGGACCTCCTGTCCATAGAACTACCTGCCCAATCGGCATCAGTGTACCCGAACAAGATGAGATCACCAAAAGATCTGTAGTGAAGCCCATACTGCACAGTGGACTTCACATATCTGAGGATCCTCCTCACAGCATCCAAATGTGGCTTTCTAGGCGTCTGCATAAACTGGCTAACCAAGCCAACTGCATAACTAAGATCAGGCCTAGTGATCGTCATATAAATCAGACTACCAACCATCTGCCGATACATAGCTGGATCTTCTAAGACATCACCTGTATCTGCTCTTAACTTGACATTCTGCTCTAAGGGAACTGAAACTGGCTTACAAGCCGTCATCCCATAGCGTGAGAGCATGTCTAGAGCATACTGCCTTTGCACCATCCAAGTGTCATAGGCATCCCTTATGATTTCAATGCCAAGAAAGTATCTCAGCTCACCCAAGTCCTTCATGTCAAATTCAGCCTTGAGTTTGTCCTTCATCTGCTGTATAAGCACATCACTGCTTCCTGTCAATATCAGATCATCAACATATAGAATCAGCAATATCATATGCTCCCCCTGAATATATACATACAAGGATGAGTCTGACTGGCATGTCTGAAAACCAATTTTTTGCAAGTATGCATTTATTCTACCATACCAAGCGCGTGGCGCTTGCTTCAATCCATATAATGCCTTCTGCAACTTGCATACTTTTGTAAGCTGATTTGGGTCTTCATACCCAGGTGGCTGCATCATATACACCTCTTCCATAAGATCACCATTCAGAAATGCATTTTTAACATCCATTTGATGCATAGCCCATTTATTGTGCGTAGCCAAAGCAATGACAGTTCTAACAGTTGCCATTTTTGCAACAGGGCTGAAAGTCTCCTCAAAATCAATTCCTTACTCTTGAGCATAGCCCTTAGCAACCAATCTTGCTTTGTATCTACCCACTGAACCATCACATTTATGTTTCACCTTGTACACCCACTTGCATCCAATTGCTTTCTTGCCCTCTGGCAAATCTGCAAGTGTCCATGTGTGCTGCTTACTTAGTGCATCCATTTCCTCATTCATGGCATCAACCCATTTTGGGCTATCACATGCTTCCTCAAGGGAACTTGGCTCCCTCTCTTGGATAACCTTAACCATATATGCATGATGCACTGCCATAAAACCATCATAAGTAAGCCTCTGAACTGGATAAGTAACTCGCATTGACCTGCGGGGAACTGTAGGTGCATTGTGTCTATCAACTATGACTGTACCTGGAGAAAAAGAAACCCTTCCTGATGATTGTACTTCTGGATTTTCATATGCAGCATCAAAGCCCATAGTCTCATCAAATCCATGAGTCCCAGAACTGAAGTTTGGACTGTTATAACCATTATTTCTTGGCTGTCCACTTCTTACTGCTGCACCACTATTTCTTGGACTGTTTTGAGTCCCCAATTGTTGTGCATTTCTCGCTGAATTTTCCGGACTGTCATGGGCTGATCTTTGCTGCCCTAAACCGCCCATATTTGACCTTAGTCTTCCTGTCCATGGAGTGACAGTTTTGGGACTGTTATCAACCTCTCCGGGCCCCAAACTTGCACTGTTTAGTGGGCTGTCCGCTGCGGGCCTGTGCACTGCATTGTTTTCTGTTTCTGCCAAAACACTGGCATCTTGCGCATTGGCATGAGGTGGCTTGAACCATGAGTTCAGCTCATCAAAAACAACATCCCTGCTAATATAGAACTTCCTGGTAGAAGGGTTGTAGCATCTATACCCCTTTGACTCTGAGGCATAACCCAAAAACACACATCTTACTGCCTTGGGATCCAATTTCCTTCTCCTTTCATCAGGGATATGTACATAGCATAAACAACCAAATACTTTCAAATGAGAAATATCTGGTTTGACACCTGTAAAGGCCTCTTCAGGCGTCATGTCATGCACTGAAGATGTAGGTGCCCGATTCATGAGATAAACTGCGCATGAAACTGCCTTTGCCCAATATGGTCTAGGCATATTCTTCTCATCCAACATGGCTCTGGAAACTTCTGCTACAAATCTGTTCTTTCTTTCAGCCTTTCCATTTTGTTGAGGGCTGTAACCACATGTTTTCTCCCTGTTAATGCCATGCTCCTTGAGAAAGGCATTAAACTCATCAGACACATATTCGCCCCCATTATCTGATCTGAGGCACAAAATGCGCTGTCCTGTTTGCTTTTCCACAAGTGCTTTGAACTCTTTGAATTTTGCAAGTACTTCAGACTTCTGTTTCATAAAATAAACCCAAGTCTTACTTGAGTAATCATCAATGAATGAAACATAGTACTCATAGCCACTCAAACTAGATGTCCAAACGTCACTATGTATAAGCTCTAAAATTCTGCGAGCTCTTCTCCCATGTTGGGGAAATGGCAACCTGGCTTGCTTGCCTATTTGGCATGAACTGCAAACTGTAGATGGACCACTAACCTTAAATGCTGGCACCCCTGTAACTATGCCTGAGGTAGGCAAAGTTTTCAGCCTTTGGTAGTGCATGTGTCCTATCCTCTTATGCCACATTTCAATATCTGAAATTTGCACATCACTATGAGCATACATGGCTGCCTCTACTGCAGGCATATTGGCATCCAATTTAAACATTCTGCCTGTCTTTTTTCCTTTTGCAACCAGCTGCATGTTATTGTTCATATCTTCAATATAACATCCTGTTTTGTTGAAGCGAACCTGCAAGTCCCGCTCAACCATTTGACCAACAGAAATCAGATTTTTGGTGATGCTAGGCACATGCAACACTTCACCCAATGCCTTGATATTGCCTGCATCTGTATTAACTGGGACATTTCCCATGTGTGTGATCTCATGTTGAGAATCATCACCTGTGAACACATAAGAT
Source organism: Dipteris shenzhenensis (assembly GCF_047967505.1). Classification (NCBI taxonomy): domain Eukaryota; kingdom Viridiplantae; phylum Streptophyta; class Polypodiopsida; order Gleicheniales; family Dipteridaceae; genus Dipteris; species Dipteris shenzhenensis. Next base: position 16,921,518 of record NC_141599.1, read on the forward strand.
GGGGCTTTTACTGGTTCCAAGGATGTGAACCATTCCCCACGAGCAGTCATATGATTTGACGCTCCTGAATCGATGTACCAATCTTCTGCACTTTCCTGCATAGTGTTATCCATTGAATGTGTCATCGCCAATAGATGATCACTTCTGCTGGTACTCTCATAGTCTGTAGAAGCATAATTATTTTGTGGCAGCTTGCCACTTCTTATGTCATTTTGCTTCTTGAAACACTCCTTTGCCCAATGTCCTTTTGCACCACAGTAGTTGCATACACCAGGCCTTCTTCCTTGATTCTGGTAGTTACCTCTACCATGATTATTTCCTCTGCCTCTTGCATTCTGCTGAACATATTGCTGTTCATTTTGAGTATCTCCTTGTCCTTGCTGAGATTTTGATTGTTTTGGCCTCTTCCTTGTGCGCCATAGCGTCCTGCACCTCGGCCTCTATTATGACCACGTCCTCTACCTCTCCCCCTGCCTGCAATCAATGCATGTTCCTGGTTTCCACCAGTGGATGTAGAATGTCCAAGCCTCATCTCTTCACTGACAAGAAGAGGAATAAGCTCATTAAATGTAGGGAAGGTATCTCTTATAGCAATAGATGTTTCAAAGGGTTTGTACTCTTTGCCAAGACCCTGCAGAGTAACAAGCAGCAAATCATCATCATCAATGACAACCTCAATGCTGCCAAGTTGATCTATTAGTGCTCTTATTTTTAGCACATAGTCATTGATGCTCAATGACCCCTTCTTTACTTCATTTAGTTGCTGCTTTAGCTGCAGCTTACGCGCCTTTGTAGACGTCTCAAACAGGTTTGACAGTGTATCCCAAACTTCCTTGGGTGTCTCAGCATCCTGTATGTGGCCAATCATACTATCACTCACTGTGATAGAAATGTAGTTAATGGCCTGCCTTGCTTTCTTTACCCATGCTCTTACTGGTGCATCTGTAGCATCACCTGCTGGCTTTTGATCCGTGCCAATGCATAGCTCCCACAACTCCTTGCCCATCAAGAAGTTCTTGATTCTGAACTTCCAGGCAGAATAGTTATTTTTATCCAACTTCTCTCCTGTGATGTGAGAGGCTGAAGCTTGTTCTGTCATATTTACTGTATAAACACAGCAAACTAATGAACACAGCGAGATGAGAAAAAACACAGCAAATCACTGCCTTGCAAGACCTTTGACTCAAGTCAAATAACAACAAAAACTACTGCAACTCTGTGCATAAGAAACCTGCTCTTGCTGAGCATACAAGTATCACTTTCACTGCCTTCCAATAGCATACAACTCTGCAATATTCAATTGCATAAGGGCATACAACACCAAGAACTCAGAAATACAGGCCTTCCACTGCCGTATGTAACTAGCATAAGCTTCGAAGCATGAATCAAACAACTCTGCCAAATGGTGACTACAGCGTCCAACCAAACTGGCATAAACAGTTCACTGTTCCTGCATCAAATCTGATACCTGCAGTGTACCTGTCCTCTTTCCTGGCATATACAACCTTGCGAAATAGAAGGTAGCAAAGGAAAAACTTTGGACAGAGTCCAGAATGAAAAACAGACTCACTTTCAGGATGCGACCACTCTGTCGCGCAGAAACAGGGTGTCTAAAATCGCCTGCGGAAATGACGAATTTCGAAAAAATGAAGGTCAAGATGGCCCCGGAATGCTGAGAGACCTTGACCACCCGAAGCTTCACTGCGAACGACGTCCCAAAATTCCACCGTTGGATTTTGTGGTATGGCGGCTGCCCCTCCTCTGTATGTGCTCGAAAAAGCTGCTCACTAGCTGAGCATAAGACTCTCTCCGATGCAACTCCCTCGTGACTACGAGATGCACACCTGGTGCTCTGATACCATGTTAAAAGAGAAGGAGGAGGTGGAGAGACAATGAGCACAAGACACAAGTGTTGAGGAGTAGTAGGAAGACTACTATGTGTGTCCCCTTTTCTTACTTTTTATTCCATCATACCCTAAGTCCACATATGACTAACATAGTGGTCATAGTGTACAAGACATAAGTCTATCTAGTAATATCAAATCCTAGATGAACAACTGGCGGGTAGCTATCGCTTACTCCGCTATACATACTGCCGATAGAACGACATCCACACAATAAGATCATCCATCAGGTGGATGATGACGGCTGGAGCTTGCTATATCTGCAACAGATTGGACATGCTGTCCAAATATGGGATGATAGGCTGTAAGCCTATTTCAGTTCCTTTGGAGCAGAATATGAAGTTGAGCACAGATGCAGGTGAGCTTCTAGAAGACCCTACTATGTACAGACGCATAGTAGGAAGTTTGATTTATATGACTATTACCAAGCCAGATTTGAGCTATGCTGTTGGGTTGGTAAGTCAGTTTATGCAGGCTCCAAGGAAACCACATTTGGATGCGGCTAGACGCATACTGAGGTATGTTAAGTCCACATTGCAGTATGGACTATTTTATGAGACTGGGGTTCAGATACAGTTGCATGGATACACTGATGCTGATTGGGCTGGTAGTATTTCTGATAGGCACTATGATTATCACTTGCAAATGGTATGAATGGTGCTCCAATCACAAACATATGTGAAGGTTGTATCACATGTGACTTAAGTGCTTAGATAAAAAACTTTCAGGATATCTTTAAGATCATAAGCTGAAATCATAAAAATCTACTCCTAAAAAATTATAGGCGCATCAGATGTCCTTAAACAAGAAACATATTAATTCCTTACGTCATCCAAAGGCCGTGCAAGTTCTTCACCTCTTGCTAGACAGAACTACTATGCTTCCTACTAGGAATCAACAGCCCTTCACCTTTTAAAGACAAGGATTGTTGAGTATGTAGGATCAAAAGAGAAGTTGGGTTGAATGATTGTAGTTCATGACCTTGAAGACTTGAGGATAAATTTCTAGTCTAAACAATTTAGTCAATGTGACCTACACCCTTCGCATATGTCTAGGATTGAAGTAAGCATCATTCATACCATTTGAAATCATTATCATAGAGTTATGGTGATGAACCAACATTAAAACTGTGGGAACACACCATGGAAGCGATATTTGATCTTTGCCATATGAGTGCCATAGAGCACAAGATAGAGCTGAAGCCTGATGCGAAGTCTGTGGCTCAGAAGTATCGGAGATTAGGGCCCCTGCAAATCGATGCTTTGCGCTCAGAGTTGCAGAAGCTTGTAGAGGCTGGGTTTATTGTTCCGGTTCACAATACTGAATGGGTTTCACCAGTGGTAGTCATCCCAAAGAAAAACAACAAGTGGTGGTTCTGACTATAAGAAGCTCAATGCTGCCACCAAGAGGGATCATCATCCTCTGCCCTTTCAAGACCTCATTCTTGAGAAGGTAAGTGGTCATGAGATGTATAGTTTCTGTGATGGTTACTCTGGGTTTTATCAAATCAGAATTGCAGAGGAAGATGTGCTTAAAACCACATTTGCCACACCCTGGGGGACATTTGCATTCAAAGTAATGCCATTTGGCCTCACCAATGCTCTTGCTACCTTTCAAAGATTTATGCAGATGGTGTTTGCTCCTTATTTGGGGGATTTCTTGGAGGTGTTTTTAGATGATTTTTGTATATTCTCGTCACGTAAGGAGCACATCATGAAGGTTAGATTGGCCTTCCAAAGGGTCAATGATGCAAATGGTAGTCTCAACCCTGAGAAATGCACCATTGGAGCCACTCAAGGGAGGTTATTGGGACATGTTGTCTCATCCGAGGGCATCAAGCCTGACCCCGAGAAGGTAGAAGCCATCCTCAAGCTCTCCCCACCTACAACCAAACGTCAGGTACGCTCATTTGTCAATCTAGCAGGATACTATCGCCGCTTCATTGATCAATATGCTGCTTTGACACGACCCATGACTATGCTATTAAAAGATGGGGTTGATTTCTCTTGGGATGAGGATTGTGATCATGGGTTTGCACAAATCAAGAATGCTCTGGCTTCAGAACCCATTCTACGCAATCTGGACTGGTCAAAGACCTTCTATATCAATCTTGGGTTTGGTGAGCACACTCTGGCAAGTATTCTTCTCCAGCAAGGGGAGGATCAGTTCATATACCCCGTTCGATTTGCTTCTCAACAATTGCTCGACACTGAGCGACGCTATTTAGAGGCCGACAAGCATGCCTTGTCTTTGGTGTTTTGCATTGAGAAATTTAAGCATTATGTGGCTGGAAAGTCCTTCTTTATACTCACTGGCACTGGTCTTGCAAAGCAGGTTCTTCAATCACCAAATCCCATGGGCCGGGTGGCCAAATGGTTGGCAGTTCTACAAGAATATGATTTCTCTTTCAAAATTGTAAAAGGGGGTTGTTCCAACTTGAAGAATGCTTTGATTGATTTAGAGGAGTGCCTTGATGTAACCCTTATAGCAGCCATAGAAGTTGGGGATCCTTGGTATGGTGGTATCTACAAGTTTTTGACTGCTTTCTCCTTTCCTTCAGAAAGTACTAGCTATGAGAGAAAGAAGATCCGCAGAGATAGTAGGCGCTACACCCTCCTTGATGGGGTGTTGTACCGTCAAGGCATGGATGGGGTACTCAGACGGGCCATTGATGCAGATGAAGTGCCTAAGGTATTGAAGCATTATCATGATGGATTTTGTAAAGGCCACTATGCCAGTGACTATACAGCTAAGAAGATTTTACATGCTGGATACTATTGGCCGACCTTGTTCAAGGATGTCACTTTGTATTGCAAAACCTGTGAACCATGTCAATTCTTTGGTAGGAAGGATTTGCGTCCTGGGAAACATCACCCAGTGATGTCCATCCATCCGTTTCAGAAGTGGGGAATAGATTTTGTCGGGCCCTTGCCCATGACTGCCCGCAAAAAGAAGTATCTTTTGTTGGTAGCCACTCAGTATGTCACTAAGTGGGCTGAAGCTATCGCCCTCTATGCTGCAAATGGCAAGGCAGTTTCAAATTTCATATTTGAATGTATCCGCACAAGGTTTGGGACACCCATGGAGATAGTCTCTAACCATGGGAGTCCATTCTTAAATGAAGCAGTGGAGGTACTCATGGATCGCATGGGTGTTGATCATCACACTTCTAGCATCTATTATCCAGCATCCATGGGTCAAACATGTTGGAATACTGAAAGGAAAGAGTAGAGTGGACACAAAATCAGAATACTTGCTTATGGAATGAAGAAGAGTGAGGTCCTTAAGTAGGCACCTCATACAAGCTCACTGACATCACTGATGACTTCAGAGCTCCACAATCATCTCCTCAATCTGCTCCTAGATTCTCTCAATCATCCTATGTGGCTTTTCCACCACCTAACTGTGCTTGTGGGCACCTAACTGTGCCTCTAGCACTCACACATAGAAACATAAGGTGTGCCTGAGGCATACACCTTGAGATATCCCAACAAACCCCCCCTCAAGGAAATGCCTCAGGCTATGTCAAGGATACATCTAGTCTCATAGTTTCTCATGCCATCTCATGGCGGTCAAGGATTAATCTATGGCTAGGTTCTCATGCTAGCAAGGGTTCCCTTGGGTGTAAGGTAAACAAAAAGGGATACAAAAAGACCTTCCAATGGTTATCTCCCCTGCATGTACATGCACACACAATGTCTGCAGGAGGTACCATGGAACAAAACATACACATGGCCTACATCATAAGGTGACCAGAGGTGTTTACAAAACACACAAAACACAATAGTTTATTTTCATTCATTCTATCCAGGCTGAGTACCTTGACATAAAAAGAGAGATCTGGAGCATACATAGAGATGTGTTTAAAATGCATAATCTTCAAAGGATGCCTCATCTTGTGGAGGCTCATTAACTATAAGTAGATTTGCATTTTTTGTCTTTGCTTTGGCTCTACAAAACTTCTCATGATGGTTGTTCTTGCCACAGTGCTTGCATGGATTAACTTTGAAGCAGTCCTTTGAAAGGTGATTTGTCTTTCCACAGTGATTGCAAGGAGTATACTTGCCCTTCTTGACTTTTACAGCATAAGCAGTGTCATTGCCTTTCCTTAGCTCCATATGCCTTTCTTCTTCTTGGAGAGTAGAGATAATGCCTTCAAGGTTAGGATTGGGAAGATTCTTCAAAGTGCTAACAATGTGATCAAAACTTTCAGGCATACTCTTAAGTAACACTGCCATAGCATCATCAGGGGTGATAGGAGAGTTGATAGAAGCTAATTGAGTCATAAGACTCTGCATATAGTTGACATGAGCAGCTAAAGTGGTATCACTTGCCATCTTTAATTCAAAGAAAGAGATTTTAAGTGATAGTTTAGAGATGTGAGAGCTTGCACCAAAAATCATGTCTAGCTTCTGCCAAGCTTCCGAAGGAGACTCCAAGTCAGAGATATGGTGTATATAATCATCACCCAAAGCAAGAGCAATGATACCATATGCCTTTTCTTCTCTTGCTGGATCCCTTGCCGGTCATGTCGGTGTTGAGGATTCTCCAGCATTGGAGGCTGTAGAAGAAGCAGTAGGAGTGGGTTTGACAAGTCCCCATAAGTTCTCCTGCATCAATGCAAATTTCACCTTCATTTGCCATGTATGGAAGCCCTTTCCATTGAACTTCTCAAGATTAAATATGGTAGCCATGAGAGGGTCTAACCCAGATATTGGGCAGTGTCTATCTCTCTTACAAGGCAAAGATAACTGAAAGACTTTCAAAGTATGAGCACTTGATGTAGCAAATAGTAGTGACTAGATTTCAAACAATGATGCTTCTTCTTATATGCTTCATAGAAGTGGATGAAATAAACACTTTCCAATCAAAACCAGATCTAGCAAGTCAAAACAAAACTAAATCCACACTTGTACTGAAGTTATTGAAAGCTTCAAAAAACCAGAAATGCTAGAGTAGCATTTTATGTAGCATCATCATCAAAAACTTGTCCAAAACTGTCAAAACTGAAAAGCTGAACTTGGAGGGCTTGTAGCTCACTCTTCAAAGCAAGGAAAAGAGGGCTTTATGAAGCAAAAGAAAGCTCATATACCAAAGAAGGTCCAGCACAGAGGTTGGACGAAATGGTGTGCACTTTTGCCCGAGAGAATTGCTACAGGCTGAAACTGAGTTTTGACGATTTCTCCCTCGTTACTAAACCAAATGACCTGAAAAATGGCTCAAAATCTTCGTCTTAAGGTCGCCCATCCACTCCTAAGAGGGCTCAGGCAATGGCGAAGCAGGCAGGGAGTATTGAGCAACAGAACAAATTTGCTATTTGGAGAATGGCAGCCACCACAGACGTTTTTTCTTCAATTGCTTGTAGGTGGAAGTTTGCCCATACTAGAGGAAGTTCCAACTCAGAGGGTTTGGGCAATGGCCGTTTGTAGATGGAGAACCAAGCTCTCAAAGATTTTGGGAAGAAAGAGGAAAATGGAGAAGAAGAAGATGAAGAAGAAGATGATGAGGTGGCAGAAATGGGCTCAAGGGGGATCAAAGGGCTCTGATACCATGTTGGAATACTGAAAGGAAAGAGTAGAGTGGACACAAAATCAGAATACTTGCTTATGGAATGAAGAAGAGTGAGGTCCTTAAGTAGGCACCTCATACAAGCTCACTGACATCACTGATGACTTCAGAGCTCCACAATCATCTCCTCAATCTGCTCCTAGATTCTCTCAATCATCCTATGTGGCTTTTCCACCACCTAACTGTGCTTGTGGGCACCTAACTGTGCCTCTAGCACTCACACATAGAAACATAAGGTGTGCCTGAGGCATACACCTTGAGATATCCCAACAAAACAGAGCGGACCAATGGCCTCCTTTGTAAAACCATGGGAAAAATGGCCGCAGGGAACAGGAGCCAATGGGATTAGAAGGTCACTGAAGCCATGTGGGCTTACAACATCACTCATAAAACATCTACAGGTCACACTCATTTTGAGTTGGTGTATGGTACTGAGGCAGTTTTACCACTAGAGATAGAGATTCCGGCCTTGAGATTGGCACAGGAACAGAGGATGACAGAAGATGAACATGTAGAGGCCAGATTGGTACAACTTGATAAGTTAGATGAAACCTGACGCCTTGCACTACACCAAACAGAGATCCAAAAGAATCGACAAAAGGCCCGATTGGATGCTAAGATTCACAAGGGATGGGAAAGACACTTTGCTGAGGGGGATGTTTTGCTATGCTTTGATAATAGATTGGACCACCAAATGGATAAGAAATTTCTGCCACTGTGGACTGGTCCATACAAAGTCATCAAGGAACGTAGCAATGGGTCTGTACAAGTTCAGGAGCTGCATGAACCATATGGCAAGAAGGTGATCAACAAGCGTTACCTCAAGCCTTTCTTTGTGCGTGATGGACCCAGGCATGGAAATGCTGTGCATTCCCTGCCTGGGGGGGGGAACTGTTATGGATAAAATTGTCTAAGGAAAAAGGCATTAATATGTATGTGTGTTTGTATATGTGGCAATAGTATAATAAAATATGGTGTGCATAGGGCCCAAGGTTGAGGTGGCAGGGCATGACCATGTGCCACCCTTCCATGTAAGAGGACCCATAAGGTGTGTTGTACATAATCCATGATAGTAATATTATAAAATGTAAGGTGGCATGGCTCCTCCATGTGCCACCCCTCCACCTAGGCTGCATTTAGTGAGATATGGCTCAAAGTCCATGGGAGAAGCAATATAAAATAGGTGGAGATGGATATTATATTGAGTTATTTCCTCCATATGGGATAGGCCCATGTGGGGGAGGTATAGAAGGTCCAAGAGAGCTAGTTAAATAATGGGGAAAGTAGGATGAGGTGGCAAGATTCCTTGTGCCAACCCTCCACTTGTCCTCCTAGAGGTTTGAACATATTATAAAATTGGAAAGAGACCAAGGGAGTATCATAGACTTGAGATATGGGGCTTGATTTATGTGGAAAATTGAGGCAAAGGGTTGTCGCACACAATTGAGAGTGCGTAACCGCCTAGCCCACATGGGAGACTTTTCCACACACACCATGCATGTGGGAGGATACATTAATGGGGAGAGACCCCCTCTTTTGGCTATAAAAGGAAGGGGCTATTCCTTGATGAGACACGCTCATTCTTGTAAAGCCACCTAGCTAGTATTTTGATATTTCCCTCTCATCCCTTCTTTCAAATAAAGTATGGTTCTCTTCCCTTGATGTCTCCATCCCTACATTCCTCCTCCTATCATGTACATGCTTCTCTTCCCCCTCTCCTTTTCCCCTTGTGTCATAGTCTCCCTCTTCCTTCCCTCCACTTCTAATTCCTTTTTCCCTCCTATGACAACCGTTCGCCCTCATGATCTCCTTTTCTCTATGGCCCTTTAGCGTCGCCATGTTTAGCCTCTAGCCTCTGGTCTCGATTTCTTTTCCGGCTAAAACTACCAAACTACCATGGATTTTGCTAGGTCTACTTTCCATGATTTCATCTCCAGTACTCCATTAGTTGATAGAGAGGAGGAGTTATTTTCAATCTTTGATAAGAGCATAGATGTCCTAGGCACCTGCTTGGGAGCCCGAGACAATTTTGAAGACCTCATCAAGTATATGCAAGACCACATCGCAAGTTCTGTATATCAACTTGATGAGTCTACAAAAATATGGGTCCCAATGGATTATTTGAAGTACTTGTTCAATCAAGAACCCAAGTTCATGAAGTGTTTAGATCGCTTGCGAGCCCATCTCACACCCCTAGGGTTTAGGGATGTGGACACCTAGCATGTGGAGTCACTGAAAACACAAGAAATAGGTTCCTATCTTGGGAAATGGCCTTTATTTTCCTTCTCCAAGAGGGACAAATGGAAGAGGAGGCCTCAACCTCAAGCCCTGACCCTACCCTTGCCCTTTCCAATTCTCTTATTTCTATAGATGAGCCTAACATCTACAATGAAGAGCCCATTGATAAAGAATCTGAGGAGTGGGAAGTTGCGTTGGCCGTGGAAGTGCTCTAGAGACCTTCTGAACCCCATTCTACTTCTCAAATTCCATCTACCTCGGGCACCACCTCTATTGACCCCACAACAATGACATGGTTTCTTGCTCCCCTTCTTGTCGATAAAGAACAATACCTCTTTCTCCATGACATCGAGGTTATGTTTGGTCTCCGGGAGGATGAAGCTCTTGGTGTCTTGTGTGGATACAAGGTGGACACGACTATGCAAGAACCTAGGTTTTTGGGAGCAGTTGATTCAACAAAAAAGGTTCTTGCTTTCACACTAACCGAAATCAAAAAGATGAAGACAAATTGATCTACCCCGACCTACTTGATGAGCCTCCTGTTTGAAATGGAGAATGAGCAAGAACAAGTGAGCAAATGAGAGCAATGACCAGTTGTAATTTCATTCATGAGTAGAGCTACATATAGTGGAATCCCTCTGAGTAGGTGGCTCAAGATCCATGATCATCTCCCTAATTGTCTCCATCGGTAACACCCCCAAGTCCTCCATCAAACTGGCCACCAAAAGCCCCAAAATTTCACATTTAAGACCTTCGATTTTTTATCAGTGGAGAGGCAATATAGAAAACCCCCAATTTTGGCAGAGGCTACTGCATCAAAAATATGAGGCAAAATGGATCTAAATTGGCTTGCAAAGGACAAGCTAGGGGATGAGTATTCCTAGTCTGGATTCCGTTGAAGTCTCTTGACGCCTAAAATTAGAACCCCTTTAGAAGTCGTCAAATCTCTCTATGTGGTCTTCAAGTTCATCATTAATTTCTGAAGCTAGCCCACAATTCTCTTGAGCAGGCTGGCCTACTATTACCAGTGATCCCGAGACCTGATGCATGTCAATTGCATATATTAGAGTCATCCTAGCAATAGATTACTTGCCTCCTTCAAGTTTAGGCTACAAAGCTCCTTCCAAGAATTGTAGATTGGTTGCCGCATACAGCAAAGAAAGGTAGAGCGCTGGGCTATTTGTGCTAGAGTTTCAAGCACTAAACTATGTAGCAACATACAAACACACTCTCACACTCCATAGCACTTGTTTTGCTGATCAACCACTAAAGCTCTCTACGTAGCTATTGTTGTTTCACCATGCCATTGGATTTGATCCATAGAAGCAAGTACAAGCGTGTCCATATGGTTCAACCACGTTTTGCTTGGAGACAGCATGGCCCATATTCAGCATGCAAGTAATGAGTGTTGGAACCTCTACGTAGTTGAAACAGGGCTCTTCTTGGATGTATGCTGCCTCACAAGGATGAGGAATCACGGTGGAATGGTGACTAGAAGTAAGAGCAACAGCATGAAGAGGTTGCTGGAAGGAATGTCGTAGGTTGAGGACTTCCTCCATAAGGATGGTGAGCTGAAGAAAGAGAATGGTGGGCTGCTATAGATAGGTAGCTCAAACTATGAGTTCCTTCCAAGGAGAAGGAAGGATGGAGGAGAAGAGCACGAGGAGAATGGCATGGACTCAAGCAGCTCAAGGAGGATAGAATTGCTCTGATACCATGTTAGAAATGGAGCATGAGCAAGAACAAGTGAGCAAATGAGAGCAGTGACTAGTTGTAATTTCATTCATGAGTAGAGTTACATATAGTGGAATGCCCCTGAGTAGGTGGCTCTAGATCCATGATTATCTCCTTGATTGTCTCCATCAGTAACACCCCCAAGTCCTCCATCAAACTGGCCACCCAGTCCCTAACTTATCTCAATCACACCTAGATGGGTGACACCTAACTGATGAGTCACCTGACACACCTACCGTGCTGTTCACTACCACTCACACCATGTCCTACACAAGCACTAGCACATTGGCACACACACACACCACATGACCATGTCCATAAGTGTGTCCCCTAAACATCAATTTATCCAACACCTCCACATCTCACTCTAGATAGTAGGAGGCCTCTAGATCCATCCTCATTGACAAAGAGGAAGGGATCGAGCATGATGACTACCATAGTGGTAAGAAACTATGAGCTTTGAATTTCTTCTCTCTTGGTATAATTTCGCTTTATCGGCATTCTAATGAATGTTGGATTTTTACAGGAGGCATTTGGGGTCGACCTCTTCTCATCTTAGCAATGCCTTTTTCATAGTAGCTTCGAATGAGATCACTCATTGGCACATTACCTTGTCCAAGAAAAAGGGTGCTTTGTGGTTATCCATTTGTGGTTATCCACATAAAGTTTTCTCTACAAGGCACTAAGGACCTTGTGAAGTGCAAGGCCTTGTCATGATCAATTGGTCATGTTGACATCAATCGCAATGCTGACAAGGTCATTTTGGTAAACCTCGCATGGCTGCCTTCAATGATTTTGGAACCAATTTTCAAGGTATGGCATTGACAGCAGTAGCCATGTCCTTGGCTCTAGCAAACAATGACAATAGTGTTGATGCTCTATCGATTAGTTTTAGAGCTAGGAGTCTATTTGGGAATTCAAAACCGATATTCGCAAAGTTTTAGAAAAAGAGAAAGGTTGTGAAGCCTTATTGTACATAAATTTTATTTTATATGAATACAGATATACTTTTTCTAGAGTGTCCCATTTTGAGTTATTTTACAAAATTTATTTTATACTGTCATTGTATTTTGTAACTATAATTTTTGTTGGCATTAATGTTTTCATTCACTATTATGTTTAGATAACTTTTTGTGCTATAATGGTCATTTCTGAGCAATCCAGCAAGAATCTCACCCTGGCACAGAAGGGAAAAGTGTTCAACATTGTGCAGTGAGCCCAAAAAGGTCAAAACCCACCACGGCACATGTGAAGCCTGTTTGACTTGGCCCGCACAATGCTGAACACTTTTCCCTTATGCGCCACATCGAAAAAACATCATTTGACCACTCAAATTCACACTAAACTTGCATAAAGTGATGGAAAGCATCACATAACATGTATAATAACATGGGAACATTAATAGAACATAAAAATACATTTTATTCATTGGCCTCAAAGGGTAGAGATTTACAAAATGATTGAGATTACACCAAGTGAACTTTCACAACATCTAGGGCCTCTAACGGAGGGATCGGAGTGGATGCGCTTGGCGAGTGCAAGGTCCTTCTCCATCACTGTTGCTATTTTGGCATGGATAGCACATAAGTTCACGTCTTCAAAAAGACCTATTGCCATCTTCTCTGTCACCTCCTGAATTGCTCTCATAGCACCTGAAGTGAAACATACATCATCCTTGTAATGATGTGCTATTTCATGTACAACACACTAGAAGGGTGCACGGGGAATGAGATTGTCCACACAGTGGTCTGGAACTTGCGGATCTCTTGAATTGCCTTCACACCTGATTTCTTGCATGTCTTAATATTTGGGGGACCTTGCACTAGCCTCTGACATGGCTCCATGGTCGCTTGTCTGCTTTGAACTTCTTTCGCCTCTCCTCCCTTGCAACCTCCTCTTCAAACTCCTCTTCGTGTGTCTGGTTGGTCTGTCAAGGTGGCCTCTCGCACCTAGGGGACTGCTTTGCCCTTGTTCCCTTTCCCTTTTGTTGAGGCTATGAGTTAGGTTGAGGCTCTTCCTTAGCTCATACTAGAGGCTTCTCATATGTGACAATCTCGAGGCATAGAGGGTTGATGGTGCTCTTCTGTGCAATCTGCTTGGTCTAAGGATTGGGGCCAAGGTTCATGATATCTGCAAGCCCGCCAAATACTTCCTCTTGTTGTGGCCCCTTTAATCTCTCCATCTCCTCACTTTGCCTTTCTTGCTCCCCTTGTTGGTCTAGATGCTCCATGCCAGGTCCCCACGGAGGAGGGAGGGGTAGTTGATCACGATTGATTGGACTATTTTGTCCCTCTTGGGAAACCTCTCTACTTCCATGGTTAGTTGTGTGGAAGGACTCAGAGGACCTCTCATCGTGCTGGGATCCCTCATCGTGCTAGGATCCCTCATCATGTTGAGATCTGTGGGATCCCTTATGAGAGTCAAATGGTGGGGACTAGCATTGCTGGGACTCCTGATGAAGAGAACCGCCTTTAAATCCATGGTGATCATTGCCATGTTGGCCATTGGGTTTTGCAGTGTGTTCAAAGGCCATGGAGTTGTGAGGAGGAGAGCAGGTAGTGTCTAAATGGTGTCGAGTGGGTCTAGCAATTTGTTTAACTTGTGCCATAGAAATGAGGGATTTTATGGTTTTGAAGTGATTTATATAGAATTTTTTAAAACACTTTAGGGTTTTTATTTATAGGCCCTTTTAAATTAGTGCTTTTTGAGTGCACCTCCTCCCCCCCCCTCCCCCCCCATCTTTTTTTGCTAGTTCGGTAATGCTAAATCTTCACCACCCTCTCTCCCAACCCACCCACCCCTCTGCCTTGCCATGTTGCAAATGGACATTCACATGCAACTCTGCAATTTCCAAACAAATTTGTGAATTTTGGAATTTTTAATTGACTCAAAATACTGTTAACTTTATTCATCAAGCATTTTTAAACATTTGGGTTTATTTTAGGACCCAACACCACCACTGTCTAACTCTACATTTGCAACCAAAGCGCAACATCTTTGACTCCCTATTGAGGACTTCCAAGCAACACATCTCCTTGTCTTCTTGACATGTTGAACTGCTTTTGCGAGACTTGGGACCTCTACCTGGTTGCACTTGAGAGTCCTGGCCTCTAGATATCTATAAAACCAATCAAACATTTTGTGTAGTGCATTTCTTCATGCAATACCACCCCCATGCCTTGTATTCTTGAAGTAGGTTTCCTTTGCTCTATAATGTGATTTCTCCATTCCTTGAGTATTCCAAATAGACAGAGGGTCCCATTGCCACAAACCACAGTGCATGTGCATAAAGAATATGCTGTAAAGAAAAACATCGTATTAGAACATAAACCTGCTGACTCAAGTTTAAAGCACAAAATTTTAACCTAAGGAGGATTACCATGTAACGTGTAATATGTGACCCCCCATGCTTCTACCATGAATGATATGAATTCTCCCAATGTTATCCTAAATCTCTCATAATAAAGCTCATCTATTAGACCTTGTCTAAGCAACTTTATAAATGCATCAAGCTTTGTCCATAGTTTTGCTATCAAAGTAGCAATTCGTGGATGTGAAGCTTGATTTATAGTGCACTCACACAAAGCTTTCCACTGCTCCCAACCTAGGGTGCTTTGAGCCAATGTATGTTTTTCTTTATTAGCATTGTGGTTGGACAAGAACCTCCTTACCTTTCCTCCACCCATGCACACTTTAGCAGGAAAATTTTGTGTCTTTCTTGATTGTTTCTTGTCCTACTCAAGCTTCACACTTCCTCCATGAAGTCCCATTAGTGAGAGTAGTTCTTCAACTTTTGCAATGCATTGTGCAGAGACTTGCTGTTGAGAGTACTCTCAACAGAAGCAAGAACGGAAGAGGGAGAGAGAGAAATAGAGAGATACACAAGTTTTGGTGGGTGCAGAACCACCCTAATCTTCTTTTTTTATAGACATGGCCAAGCATGGCCATGAACGCTTGCTTATAGGCTAGGTGGAGGCAGCCAACCAAGCCATTCATTTATATATGTGTTTGAGTATTGTACATAACCGAGGTAAAGGCACAGTGACCTTTAACCCCCACAACCTCCCACTTAAAGGACAATGTGCCTTTAAGGGAGAACAACCAATGAGCATACTATCCAATGCCCATCAATACATGACAATACTCAAACCGCTGACTAGGTAGACTCTTCGTCAGCATATTTGTAGTATCATCTGTATGAACCTTGACAAGCTCTATGCACTTGTCCTCAAGTACCTCCCTGATGAAATGGTACCTGACCTCAATGTGTTTGGTCTTTGCATGAAAGACCGGATTCCGTGCTAGCTGAATAGCACTCATGGAATCACTATGCAATGTCGGTACACCTGTATGAATCCCCAAATCTCCCACTAGCTGATCAAGCCATATAGCCTCCTTGCAACCCTCTGTGGCTGCAACATACTCAGCCTCTATGGTAGACAAAGCAATGCACTTCTGTGCACGAGACATCCACGACAGTGCACCACCTATAAAGGTGAACACATAACCAAAAGTGGATCTCCTACTATCCACATGCCCTGCATAGTCTGAATTTGTGTACCCAAGTACACGCATGTCTCCTCTACCAAAGCAGATGCACATCTCCTTGGTACCCTTCATGTACCTCATGATGCACTTAACTGCCTCCCAATGACTCTTTCCTGGATTAGCCATATACCAGCTAACAACTCCCACTGCACATGCAATGTCTGGTCTAGCAGCTATCATAGCATACATAAGACTCCCAACCGTTGATGCATAAGGAACCTTGGCCATCATGGCCCTTTCCTCATCTGATTTGGGACTATTTGTATGACTTAGTTTCACATATGGAGGCAATGGAGTACTCAGTGCCTTCCCCCCCTCCATATTGAAATGCTGCAATACTTTTGTAACATACTCTTTTTGTGAAAGCCAAAGGAGTTTTCCACTCCGATCACGCGTGATGCGCATACCAAGAATATGACCTGCAAGTCCCAAATCCTTCATATCAAAGGCCTCATGCAACTTGGCCTTTAATGCATCTAGCTCATAAGTATTCTTGCTAGCCAATAGCATATCATCCACATATAGTGCCAAGAGTATCAGGCTATTATCCTTAGCCCTTTTAGTGTAGAGGCAATGATCAATTTCACTCCTTCTAAAACCCTGGGACCGAATGAAAGCATCAAACTTTTGATATCATTCTCTAGGCGCTTGCTTAAGACCATAGAGACTCTTCTTCAGCTTGCAAACTAAATGCTCTTTGCCCTTTTCTTCAAAGCCTTCCAGCTGCACCATGTAAATTCCTCATGCAAATCCCCATGCAAGAAAGCTGTCTTGACATCCATCTGCATAAGCTCCATATCTTCTGATGCCACTAGTCCAAGCATGCATCTAAGTGTGGTCATCTTCACAGCTGGAGAAAATATCTCATCAAGTCCACACCCTTCTCTTGCTTGAACCCTTTAGCGACCAAATGGGCCTTGTACCTAGGCACATCATCACCTGTGACCTTCATTTTGTAGACCCATTTACATGGCAATGCTTTCTTTCCATGTGGTAAAGAAACCAAGTCCCAAGTCTTATTCTTCATAAGTGAACTCATCTCTAATTGCATAGCATACTCCCACTTGCATTGATCCTCACGCATCATAGCCACTCTGTAGCAAGAAGGCTCCTCACAATCAGTAAGCATCACATAGTCTACCCCTGGAACAAACCTATCAGGCGGTCTAGACACTCTAGATGATCTTCTCAAGGGCATTTTAGCTTGCTGTCCCACTTGCATATCAGCCACATTTGGCTCATCATTTCCACCAATAGATGATCCATCATCTACCCTTGATTGTATACCTGTGGGAGTACTTGGTGGTACCATTTCTTGCACATTTGGTGCATGGACAGCTTGCTGTCTATCAACATATGCAGGTGGATTCACATCCTAGAAAGTGATTCTCCTCATTTCCACATCCCTCATGGGTGCCTTATGCATCTTCTTCTCATTGAAGACTACATCATGGCTGTGTATGATCTTCTTTGCTTCTAGATCCCAGAGACGATAGCCCATCTCTCCACTTTCACCATAACCTAGAAAGACGCATTTCCTAGACTTAGGATCTAGCTTCTTTCGAAGCTCTTTTGGCACATGTGCATATGCTTCACACCCAAATATACGCAAATGAGAGTTAGAGGGCTTCTTGCCACTCCATGTCTCTTTAGGAATACCACCATCCAAACTCTTACTAGGTGATCTATTGATCACATGCACTGCAGTCTTCATTGCCTCAGCCCAAAAACCACCAAAAAGACTTGCATTGGAAAGCATGCATTGCAATCTTTCTTGAATGGTACGGTTCATCTTTTCTGCAACTGGATTTTGCTCTGGAGTACGAGGGGATGTGAGCTCCCTCTTAATCCCATGTGTATCACAGAAATGCTAAAAGTCATGAGAGAGATACTATCCACCATTGTCAGTCCATAGGCATTTAAGCGTTCTACCTGACTGATTCTCAACCAAGGCTAGCTATTTCTGAAATACCTGGAACACATCACTCTTCTGAGCTATAGCATAAGCCCACACTTTCCTAGTTGCATCATCAATGAATGTCACATAGTATTCAGCCCTACCTAATGACCATGTAGGCATGGGACCACATACATCTGAATGCACCAAATCAAGCATTTCATACTCTTTCTTTCCCCTTCTTTTATGTGTTGATTTAGTCTGCTTCACATAGAGACAGTGCTCACAAAATTCAAAATCAGAGAAACTCAAATGCGCTACATAACCCAAATGGCATAAGAGTTTCATTCCATTTTGGCTCATGTGCCCCAACCTGCAATGCCACAAAGAAGTGCTTGGTTTCTCAGTTATTGCAACAACATGATCAAACTGTTGGAATACTGAAAGGAAAGAGTAGAGTGGACACAAAATCAGAATACTTGCATGTAGAATGAAGAAGAGTGAGGTCCTTAAGTAGGCACCTCATACATGCTCACTGACATCACTGATGACTTCAGAGCTCCACAATCATCTCCTCAATCTGCTCCTAGATTCTCTCAATCATCCTATGTGGCTCTCCACCACCTAACTGTGCTTGTGGGCACCTAACTGTGCCTCTAGCACTCACACATAGAAACATAAGGTGTGCCTGAGGCATACACCTTGAGATATCCCAACACAAACAACCTGATACATGTAAGGGATACAAAGTCCCACACTTGGCACCCCTGGCCAAAAGCATAGAGCCCTTTTGAATTTTCCAAGTCTAAAAGCCAAAAGTGGTGTGAAAACTAGCATCATCTAGTTGGCCCACTGAAACAAGACTCTTGGTCAACTTAGGCACATGTCTCACATGTTTCAAAATAAATGCAGACTCATTTGCAAAAGAAAACTTTGTCACCTACTCCCACTATGTCACATGCATAGTCATTTCCAAGATGCACACAACCTGTCTTTCCACTGTCATAAGTGGAGAACCATTCCCTATGGGGAGTAACATGGAATGAAGCACCAGAATCCAAAATCCAATCCTGGGAATATGCATCATCTGAAGCGGTAAGCAACTCTATAGATAAAGTAGACATGAAGAGAACGCCATTGTCACTATCATGTGTGACTGATCTTCTCGATCTTCACTTTTTCTTTGTCCTCCCTTGGACTCTCTTCCTTTTGATTTGCACCCCAATTTGCATTCTTTTTGTTATCCTTTTGCTCTCTTTTCAGCTTGTAGCAATCCTTTTTCATATGGCCCTTCTTGCCACAGTGGTAACACTCAATGTTCCATGCCTTGGATTTGCTACGAGACTTCCCTCTTTCTTGGGACTTCCCCTTGAACTGTGATCTACCCCTTTGCACATTTAAGGCTGCATCCTACTTGTTGCCATCCATAGACTTCTGTCTAATCTCCTCGGCCAACAAGCTACCCACAACATCATCAAATTTTAGTACTCCACCAGGTACAGAGTTACTGACAATTGTACGGAAGGTATCCCATGAGGATGGCAATGAACATAAGAGAAATATTGCCTTAGTCTCTGCATCAAAATTCATCTTCTGAGCCTGAAGCTGGCTGAAAATAATATTGAATTCATTCAAATGAGAAGCAATGGAGACCCCTTCCTTCATCTATAGCTCAAACAACCTCTTCATGAGGTAAAATTTATTAGAGGCTGTTTCCTTTTCATAAGTGGCACACAGTTTCTTCCACAGTGTGCTCATTTACTATTGTGAAATAAACTGACTCTGCAAGATGAAGTCTAATAGTAGATTTTGCTAATGCATCCAACTCATTCCAATCATCTTCAGACATATTTGCAGGCTTAGCTTCAATCATTGCCAAGGGTGTAATCTGCTTCTTTTGAATAAGCGCATCCCTTATTTGTTCTTTCCACAAAGAAAAGTTTGTCCCATCAAACTTTTTAATGCTAAAAAACTCCTTTTCAGACATGGAAGAGGATGCCATGATGCAAATGAAGCAAAAATCCCAAATGCTAGTGCCTACAAGAGAGAATCACACCAAATACCAGGTGCACCCAAATGTGTATGCCACAATAGAGTGAAATATCACCAAAACTCATGTCTCAAAGCATCTGACTCATGTGCATATACTATGCATCCATATGAGCAAATCTGGCCCAAAAGAAAATGCCAACTGCAATGGCAATCCAAAATGCCAATAAGTGCCAAATGACTCAAGCATAAACACCGTCGTCCACTAGCATATGCATTAATAATATCTCATCTAAGAGAGCATAGCACTATCAGTGCATCACCTGCAATGTGGCAAAGTTGTCCCTCAGCATAAAATAGCATCCATGTGCAAAGCGTCCATAAAAATAGCATCCCACAAGGCAATTTGGGCCTATCAGCGCATCCAATAAGAACCGCAATGCATCCAAATGGCCTATAAATCATCCACTACAACCCAATGCACACCACAAATGAGTGCACAACACTGCTCAAATTGCAACCAGAGTGATCTGCATAAGGTATGCTCAAGAAATCATAGTCCCATGGTAATGACCGCTACTGAAAATAGAACCTGAGATGCCTCAAAACATGGGCGCCATTACATAATTGGACTCAGCGAGAAAATCTTCAAATATCTCTCTCTGTCGGAACTCCAAAATCCCAACCGATGAGTGAGAAATGGGAGTCAACACTTATCCACTGTCATGTGGCATAAATCTAAGGTTTCAAAACCTTAGAATGAAAAATGTATAACAGAGAGACGAAATCGAATACACAGAGATCTATAGCTCTGAAAATCCTCCACCGAATCACATAAGAACTAACAGGTAGGGGTCTTTGGGCGTCCGGAACGCAATGGGATAGATGATTTTGGAAATCGTGGTCTCAATCATTGGGTCCAACACATGGACTGAAAAACGTTTTTGGAAACAGAGATATTTGTAAACTCCACCGGAGTGCAAATGATGAGCAACATAGAAGTTTTAGGACCTCTTGAGTCCACCAGAACTGACAGATCTACAAATGGTTGCTCCAAACTTGAGTTCCAACACCCAGGCAGAAAAACTCAGAAATTGACACAGTGAGTCAGAAATCCAATGAAATGATCCCAAATTCAAGAATGAAGGTCTTTCCAAGCTCCTGAAGTAAAGTGGATACCAAAAGCAAGCAATAGTTGCCTCTACAAGTCAATACGGAGTCTCTGTCATCGAACGGAACAGGGAAAAGCTCAAAAAAGGACTTTTTCTTTGAAAACACTTAACAGGCTCTCAAAACCACTTCGTAAAACCAAAGTGACTCTTCCAAAGGTTCCTCCAAGGTCTCTACACACTAGGATGCAAGTAAAGTCACCCACAAAGCTTCGCACAGAGCTTCTCCTTCCTCCCACAGAGCTGCTGAGCTTCAAGTATTCACGCACACTCAACTAGATCACCTGGGCTCTGATACCAGTTGAGAGTACTCTCAACGAAAGCAAGAACGGAAGAGGGAGAGAGAGAAACAAAGAGCCACACAAGTTTTGGTGGGTGCAGAACCACCCTAATCTTCTTTTTTTCATTCATTTATATATGTGTTTGAGTATTGTACATAATCGGGGTTAAGGCATAGTGACCTTTAACCCCCACAGCTATGGCCTCAAATTCCAAGCATAAACTAGATGGAGATAGAGTAACTTATCAACAAGTATATGCAGTTCAACATGCAAGTACACACGTGTACTCGCTCCACTGGAATCGTTAGAATGGGGTCCCACTTAGGATCCTTTTTGTGATGTTCAAGGGCTGCACTTTGGTTGCAAAAGGTTGCCATTTTCCCATTGTAGGCTTCCCTTTTGCATCTTCTGAGAATGTCCATTTTGAATCTGCACCTATATCACAACCATACAAGCACTTGAGGGTCTTCAAATCACCAGCTAGATGCCATTCAACTTGAAACATTCCATGCCCATCCACTATCAATGTTTACCCTGCCTCTTGTCTTTGAATAATTGACGGATGTCGGTTCTCTCCAAAACCCACTTCAATGTCTCGTGACACTCCTTTGGGGTCTCAAAGGCTGCAAGCCACCATATGTCCTTCTTATATTGGACGGAGAAACCCTGCTCAAATTCCTCATCCCCTTGAGCAAAACGCAAGGCATCATTCATAATAGAAATGCTCACCCTCTCTAGCATGTGCTCTTTTACCAACTAAGCTTCATCCATTTTATAACAAATACTAGCTTGCCATCTATACAATGAAAGAGAAATATAGTAAAGATATAGAAACGATAAGAAGTAAAGTTGAATGCGAAGAGGGAATTTCTTTTACCCTCTTCTCTCATCCCATAGAATTTGACCATGGATCTCTGCAAATTCTCTACATCCACATAAACATTATTGAAAGCATTCATCTCAAACGTTTGGATGTTAGATTTCTTTTTACTCTTCCAAGTCATTGTGCAACTTACACAATGAAATTCTCCAAGGTTTTATCTGGCACATTGGTTTGTTTCTTGACGTGCAAGCCTTATATACTAGGGTGTTGGCAATGTCATTGTAGATATCTTATACTTTTCCTCCATAGCAAACTTGAAAATTTTAAAAATAGAGTTGTAAGCTTCACAACTTACACCAGTAGCATCACAAGATCCAAGCACCTCCTTTGCTTGCATGAGGCCCTTGAAGTTCTTCATTACCTCTCTAGCAACTTGTTCACATAGCCCTTTTTGTCTAGGGTCCTTCAACACTTCAATGACATCACTTGGCTTTATTAAACTTATTAGAACATATGAAGGATCACTATCAACCATTTCCATTGTTCCCATCACATCCTCCATGAAATTCCTAAAGTAGAGTACAAATGAGTCTTAGTTGAAACAATGCAACACCATGAATATTTTGGAGTAATAAATTTCATTAAAAATTTGGGAAACTAACCTTGCAACCGGTACTCTCCTCTTTCAGGCACAACTATTGGTTGACAATGCATCCATAGATTGCAATTGTCTTTTCCTCTCCTTCAGTCCCAAGGGTGTTCCCTTCAACTTTTGTACTCATTCTATTGACTTGTGGTGTTCCTTCTCCACAGCATGTTGAACTTGGACATAGATAAACCTTTCCAAATGTTGTTTTCTTTCAGCGAGCTTATGGATTCATTCTTCCAATTCCTGTTGCTCCAAGTCCCATGCACGTGCTTTATCACTGAGTTCCTTATTTTGCAATTGGAGATCCTGCATACTACTATGAATTTCCACAATAGTAATAGTTCCCAAATGTGCTAGTTCTTCTGCTTGGGCTCTCTGCACCTCACTTGCTTGCATAGCCAATGTCTGAGAATGGTTCAATCGATTGAAATAACCAAAAAATATAGCATGTCTATTGCCAATAAACCGAACAACATCATGCACTATATGAAAAGGAGGACTCTTTTGGGTAGCAGGGTCTAAAGGATACAAGGCTCCATCCACCCAAAGGTCAATATGCTTCTTCCCTTGCAATCAAAGATTATGGAGCACACTTTGAGGAGTTCCAATCAATCCCAAATGGTGTGTGCTTTCATATTCAACCTCCAATTAATGTAAGTTCACATGGTACTTGTTGGATATTATGTCCTTGAATGGTGCCATGAGTACTCAAGGAGAGGTATCAATGATGCAGGCTGAAATGTAGGAGAGACCTAGAAAAGATGGAGCATCGAGAGGGAGAGAGTAGCAAGGAAGAGGGAGGAGGAGAAGCAAGTCAGGAAGAGGAGGAGGAGAGTAGGGCGACTGGTGTAGAAGGGAGGGAAGGAGCTACTGTAGAAGGGAGGAGGAGGGAAGAGCTGCTACAGGAGGGAGGAGGGGAGAGCTATAACTGCAAGAGGGAGGAGTAGAGGAGAGGGACTAGGTCAGCTAGAGAAGGAGAGGAGAGGGAGGAGGGAGGAGAAGTAGCAAGACCTCGAAGAGTTCACCTAAAAAACTTTTAGTGTACCACATGAATTCAAAAGGAGGGGTATTTTAATCCAACTTTTTGAAAAAAATTAACAGAATTACAATACAAGAGGGGATTTTTAATTCAATTTTGAAAAAAAATCACTTAGTATATAAGTAAAGAGGGGTGTTTTTATTGCGAGAGAAATTTTAGTTGAGGGGTTTTTTTAATACCCTTTGAATGCATGTGATACATAGGGTTTCTTAGTGGTGCACCCCCCCTGAGAGCAAGACAGAGGAGGGGAGAGGAGGAGGGAGGGAGGAGGAGGGGGAGGGGGAGGTAGGGACAGGGACAGGGATAGGGAGAGGGACAGGGAGAGGGAGGTGGAGAGAGAGGAGGGAGGGACAGGGAGAGGGAGGTGGAGAGAGAGGAGGGAGAGGGTGTTGAGAGTTCACGCTCAACATCATGTGATCATGTGTGCATAGCACCATCACGTGATCATATGTGCATAGCACTAACCTTATAGAGTGCTATAAAGGAAAGGGTTAGCTTCCCTAACCCTAACCCTAAAAGGGTTTGTATATATTCTATTTTTTCAACTAATTCTAGTGTACAGTTAGTCATTTGTGGTGTGCTCTCTAGCTGTGCCCTCTCTCCTCATCTCCACTCTTCTCCTCTCCCCTCTTCATATTTTGTCATGGTATCAGAGCTCCCTTGTCTTCCGCTGAGACATTGAGATTCTTGAGAGTGCGAGAGAGATTGTGAGATTGAGAGTTCTCTTGAGTGATTGTGAGATTTTTTCCCTTCACTTCCGTTGAGAGAATTTTCGTCCATTGAAAGAAATTTCCGTCATTGTTCTTGAGAGAATTCCTTGATTGAAAGCAAGAGAGATTGTGAGTGATCTCTGCAAGAGAATCATGTGAAAGAGTTCTTCGAGTGTATCCTTATGAGAGATAGATAAGGAGAACATAGAGAAAATAGACATCCTATTGTTTGAGAGCAAGAGCCGAAGCTCTACTGGTTTTGAGAGAAAAGAGAGAGATTCCGTTCATTGCATTCTTGTGAGAAAAAGATATCTGTAGAGGTCCTATAGAGAGAGAAGGAGCCTCTTCGACTACAATTCTGTTACTCCATTTTTTGCGACTCAGTTTAGCATCAAGGCTCAATGACCTCTTGGCTGCAACGATGGCTCTTCAAAGCTCCAAAATTGCTCCAATTGCCTCGCATTATCTTCTAAGGCAACGTATCCCGTAGGGTGACCTTTGTCAACGTCCACGGGCCTCCAAGCAATGCTTCAACTCCGACTGCAAAGATCCAAAGCCCACGCTCTCAGCAAACTTCGATGCCCGCGACTCAAGCTCCTTCTTTGAGCATGCCACCGCAGCAGCATGGGCTGCTGCAACGGACTAACTCCATAGTGGAGTATCGATCGACCTCCATGCTTGCTGCAAACTACCTACGACGACCAACGACGGCTCTAGCTCCTGTGCCTCATCAGATGATGTTGCAGGTAGACGTATCGAAAGCTTCTTTGGGCCTATTTCGACCCCAGCCCATTTGAAGCTTTCCTCTACATCCGTCGTGGTTTCTTGCCCGGTCTTTTCGTAAGGTTCAAATCCATCGGTACTGCATACCGAATACTTGTCTGCCTCCACTGCAGCAGGAGACTTGTTTTTCTTTGTCTGTGCAGAAGCTCGCCGATCCAGTGTTCAACTGCCCAAATACCGCACACGAGTTTCTCGTGGAGGTTGCCATTTGGCCATCTCTCGTCCCGAGCCTTTGCCTCTCCAAACGGGCTCCCTCCAGCGCATCGCCGCCAGCCAACGGACGACCTCCGAAGGCACCTCAACGATCAGCACCCGGCCGCCTCCATCAACGGAGAAGATGACGGAATCTCCAAGATTCTGTCAGAATCTTGGATAGATTCCGGTGCACCATTGGTCGACACGTGGCAGATAGGATAGCACCACAGTCCGGTGAAGATCACCTTGGGTTAACTGGCTGACCCACAGTTGGACACGTGTCACACCCTTATCCACACTGCCACGTCATCTGCCACGTCACTTGTGCCACGTCATCTGTGCCACGTCATCTGCCACATCATCTGGCCACGTCATCTGTGCCACGTCATCTGCCATGTCACTTGTGCCACGTCATCTGTGCCACGTCATCTGCCACATCATCTGGCCACGTCATCTGTGCCACGTCATCTGCCACGTCACTTGTGCCATGTCATCTGTGCCACGTCATCATTGCCACGTCATCAGTGCCACGTCATCAGTGACACCTCAGCACTGCCACCTCAGCACAGAGCTTCACTGGCACACCTCTTGCTAAGCACAGTGCCACATCATCACTGCATGTGACTCACAGTGACACATCATCATTGAGCACCATTTGCACTCCTTTTGCCCCTCCACCTAGATCAAGTCATATCTCTTGATCCAGGAAGAATTTGAGGGTGCTCCAAAAAGGAAAGTCACTCGATTTTTCGTGCTCTACGCGCTCGTTACATCACGCGCACATTTCGGCGCAAGTTACACTCACATTTAAGCCTCGCCGACAAAACCACTTCCTTCACACACATTTGCCTCTATATCGACGCATCTGACCCAGCACTTAAAAAGAACAAAAGAAAAGGAATTATTTGCTACTCTTTCATCGATCGACGGTTGGTTTAGATCTAGATCAGAGTAGACTAGATCGCCATAGAGGGGACGCTTTGAATTCCCTAAGTTGCCAATCTAAGCCATGCCCGAAATTCCCGACTAGTACCTACTCGGAGTCAGTCCATACGCTCACATCCGATTTCACATCATTACATTACCTGAAACCTTACGTTCATCAGTTCAGTGAGCAGACTTCAGAGTTCAGAGGCATTGCAGATTGATTCAGTGGGCAGATAGCACTTGATTTCACACACACATGCCACCATTGTAAAGCCTATTTGGCTATTTCACGGCATCGTGCACATCATTTTTCAGCCTTGTAAAGCCTCTTGGCTATTCCCGGCATCATTGCCACAAGCCTTGTAACACAGGTCAGATTTTATTTACTGCAGTTCTATCTTCACCGACGGTACAGAGATTTCACTTGGCATCTTCAGTGTATTTGCAGTTGATTCATACAGAGTTTTCCAGGACACTTTTTGAGTACATTGTTTGCACCATGTCGACTAGCAACCTCAATCTGGAGGCATCTGCTAAGTTAGACAACTCCAATTACGGTACATGGAAATACCGAATGGAGACCATTCTTGTGCTTCAGGACAAATGGGAGTATGTCGATGGATCCATACCTAGACCATTGGCCGATCCAGCCACCAGTAGCTCTACTCCATCTGATGTCACAGCACCAGCAACGGGATCTACATCGGGATCTACATCTACACAAACAGTTTCTGCATCAGTAGCAGATCCTGCCATTGCCCGAGCTCAAGCAGAAAATGGGATAAGAAAGATAAGTATGCCTATCACCTGATCAAGCAGAATGTGCAAGATGTCATGCTAGGACAGCTCAACACAGTCAAGACATCAAAAGAAGCATGGGATATGTTCGCAGCTCTCTACGAGTCCAAGAACACATCCAGGATTCTCACCCTGAGAAACCAGATCAACCAGAGTTTCCGCAACAGCAATGAAACTGGTCATGCTTATGTACTCCACATCAAAGACTACAACAATCAACTTGCAGCAGCAGGAGAGACTATGAATACCGCAGAAATGGTTCAAGTAATTTTGAATGGACTAGGAGAAGGATATGAGACTCTGGTCCAGAGTATTGCCATCCAACGGCAAATTCCAACACTTGAAGAACTTCAGTCAGTTCTACTTGGTGAAGAACTCAGGACTCAGGCCATTCAAGCACGTAAAGGTCATTCTAATGATCAGGCATTCACCGCTTCAGATAGAAGTAGAGGCAAAGGCAGAAACAGAGGTAGATCATATCAGAAAAGTGGTCAAAATCAAAGTCAGAATCAGCATCAGCATCAGCAGCATCCTCAGCAACATCAAAATCAGCAAAGAGGAAATCATTCCAACAGAGGAAGATTCCAAGGGCGAGGGAATGCATCCACCAATGTGTCAAACATTCAATGCAACTATTGTCACAAGTTTGGACACTATGAAAGAGATTGCCACAAGAAGCAGTATGACCAAGGCGGTCAATCCAGCAGTAATCGAGGGAATTCCCGAGGAAGAGGAAATCATCGTGGTGGACATTCTAGTCACAGTCATTTTGCAAATGAACATGGAAATATGTTTCTTGCAAGTGAGGAATTGCATCAGACTGATACAATGCACCTAGACACTGATTTCAATCCCAAAGAAGATTTCAGTTATCAAGTCGACCAAGTGGAACAGGATCCTTGGTACATCGACAGCGGTGCATCATCTCATATGACAAATCATCAGGAATGGTTCACAGAAATGAAGCCATTAGAAGGTCAAAAGAATGTCATCTATACAGCAGACAATACACCGAATCCGGTTCAAGGGACAGGTATTATCCCTATGAACAATTTCACTGGTACAAAAGGATTAGTCAAAGATGTGCTCTATGTTCCGAAGCTCAGTAAGAACCTTTTGTCAGTAGGTCAAATGACGGAACACAACTACAAAGTCATCTTCGACGGTGATGAATGCACTATCAGAGACAAATCCAAAAGAGGTCAGCTAGTAGCAAAAGGTGTCAAGGAAGGACGCTTATACAGGATGCTAGCTACAGTACCAGATAAGCATGCCATGTCAGCTCAAATGCAACAGATGCCACTATCTGCAAAATGGCACAAGAGATATGGTCATGTCAACTTCAAGTACTTGTTAGATCTCAGGAATCAAAATATGGCAATTGGGATTTCGAAGCTACAGTTTCTTGGAAAGGTTTGTGAAGCATGCTGCTTCGGCAAACAAAAGCAAACCAACTTTGTCAGAAGTACCTCTCGTGCACGAGGTATTCTTGATTTAATTCATACAGACGTATGGGGTTATGCCCAGACCCGCAGCATCAATGGTTCACTTTATTACTTGACCTTCATCGACGACTACAGCAGATATTGTTGGGTCTACTTTCTGAAAGAGAAATCTGAAGTGTTTGCCAGATTTCAAGAATTCAAAGCCATGGTAGAAAACCAAACAGGCAGAAAGATCAAGGTCATGAGATCAGATAGAGGAGGTGAATACATGTCTTCAACCTTCATGAACTTTTGCAAAAATCACGGCATTCGAAAGACAATTCACATGTGCAGATACTCCTCAGCAAAATGCAATAGCTGAAAGAAAGAATGGGACTTTAGCAGACAGTGCTAGAGCAATGCTTAGTGAAAAGCATCTTTCGAATCAGTATTGGGCAGAAGCAATAGCTACAGCTAACTACTTGCTTAATCGGCTTCCTACCGAACCGATACAAGGTATGACTCCTTATGCAGCATTCACTGGACACAAGCCACGCATTGGGCATCTCCGCATATTTGGTTGCATAGCATATGCCCACATACATGATGATCATCGCAGAAAATTGGATGCGAAGTCACGCAAATGCATCATGGTTGGCTACAGTGAAGAAAGTAAAGCATACAAATTGTATGATCCCATCAACCGCAAAGTCATTATCTACAGAGATGTAATCTTCGATGAGGAATCAGAATGGAAAACCTCACCTACACAGGAGATAGAAGCATCGACTTCACAGTCATCTACAGAACAGGTTGATGAAGAAGAGCAAGAATCGCTAGCAACACCCCAATCAGCATCACAGCAGCTCAGACGGTCTACTAGGGAAAGCAGACCACCAGCCAGATTGACATATGCTCAGAAAGGCAAAGCAATTCAGGTGGAAACCACCAACTATGCTCTTATGACTACCATCATGGCTACAGAAGAGCCAGTGTACTTCGAAGACGCAGTAGATAAGCCAGAATGGCAAACTGCAATGAATGAAGAAATGGATGCTTTGTATAAAAATAACACTTGGGAATTATGCGACCTTCCACCAGGAAAGAAGGCCATAGCCAACAAATGGGTATACAAAGTGAAGTACAATCCAGATGGCAGTATTCAGAGATACAAAGCCAGATTAGTTGCAAAAGGATTTGCACAACAATATGGCCAAGATTATGATGAGACTTATGCTCCAGTAGCAAAGATGGATTCCATACGGTTCTTGATATCACTGGCGACACTCAGTAAATGGAATGTGTATCAGCTCGATGTCAAGAATGCATTTCTCAATGGTTATCTAGACGAGGAAGTCTACATGCAACAACCAGCCGGTTATGTTGAACCAAGACAGGAAAACAAGGTTTGCCATCTCAAGAAAAGTCTCTATGGCTTAAAGCAAGCACCCAGAAGTTGGTACAGCAGAATTGACAAGTATTTTGCTAATCTGGGATACATGAAGTCCAATGCAGATCATACTCTCTACTACAAAGTTCAAGGGGAAGATATTACTATTGCACTTTTGTACGTAGATGATCTGATTGTGACAGGAAGCAAGGATAGCTTCATCAGAAAGCTAAAACAAGACTTATCTGCAGAGTTCGACATGAAAGATCTTGGACTTATGCACTATTGTCTTGGAATTGAGTTCTGGAGAGATTCCAATAGCACATTCATGAGTCAGCTCAAATATGTTGACAGTCTCCTGAAGAAGTTTCATATGGCAGATTGCAAGATTGCAGCCACTCCCATGGAACAGAGTTTGAAACTTACTAAAGATTCAGAAAAGCCTACAGTCAATGACAGATACTACAGGCAACTCATTGGATCTCTTATATATCTGACAATCACACGGCCAGATATTTGTTATGCAGTAAGCTCACTAGCACAGTTTATGGCAAATCCAAAACAGTCTCACTGGAATGCAGCCAAAAGAGTCTTGAGATACATCAGAGGTACAAGACAATTTGGGATAGAATACAGAGGAAGTCATCCACGGTTGCATGGATACTGTGATAGTGACTATGCTGGAGATCATGAGACCAGGAGATCGACACAGGGATATGCATTTTTCCTTGGTCAAGGTGCTATATCATGGTTGTCAAACAAACAGCCAACTGTTTCTTTGTCTTCAACTGAAGCAGAATATAGAGCACTCACTACAGGTGCATGTGAGGCTATATGGCTCAGAAGACTATTGTCAGAAACAGATTACTTTGATGAGTCAAAGCCAACAACAATATACTGTGATAATCAATCGGCTCAAGCATTGGCCAAAAATCCAGTATATCACTCCAGAACAAAGCACATTGATGTCAGAGAGCACTTCATCAGAGAAAGAGTGTTACTTGGTGACATCACACTGCAGCATTGTGATAGCAAAGAAAATGTTGCAGACATCTTTACCAAACCACTCGGTAAAGAGCTATTCGAGAAACACCGACTAGCTCTTGGTTTGATGCAGAGGAAGGACATTCCCATTAAAGGGGTGTGATGGAATGTAATGCTCAGTCCTTCTTCGATTCCCCAGAATCATCATCTTGAGGGAAGGCCTACTTCACGATGTTGATCTTGAGGGAAGGTGTTGAGAGCTCACGCTCAACATCATGTGATCATGTGTGCATAGCACCATCACGTGATCATATGTGCATAGCACTAACCTTATAGAGTGCTATAAAGGAAAGGGTTAGCTTCCCTAACCCTAACCCTAAAAGGGTTTGTATATATTCTATTTTTTCAACTAATTCTAGTGTACAGTTAGTCATTTGTGGTGTGCTCTCTAGGAGGGAAGGTGTTGAGAGTTCACGCTCAACATCATATGATCACGTGATGGTGCTATGCACACATGATCACATGATGTTGAGCGTGAACTCTCAACACCTTCCCTCAAGATCAACATCATGAAGTAGGCCTTCCCTCAAGATGATGATTCTGGGGAATCGAAGAAGGACTGAGCATTACATTCCATCAGAGGGAAGGAGAGAGGGAGGGAGATTCAAAATTTGAAATTCAACTTTTGAAAAGTGGCCCCCTCCCTTCATTGATGGGTGGAGAGGTGGGCTCAATTGTGGGCTTAACCCACCTAGGTTGGGCTGGTTAGGCCCTTTTGGGACCCTCCAAGCCCCTTGCATAAGCATTCCCCTCAAACCCTGCAAGGTGAGTAGGGGGGTAGTAAGGGTCAAATCCGGCCTCCATTGGCTAACCACTACTGCTCACCATGAGTTTTCCTCCAATTGGGGATCTTGGCTGAGTAGAATTACCTCTCCAATTGGCTCCATGAGTACAAGCCCCCTTCAGGTCCAAAGCTCTGAATAGAGTTGAATATGGTGGTGCCCCACAGAATGTTAGACATGCTCAAACCCTACAAGGTGAGCAACAGGGTAGTAAGGGTCAAATTGGACCTCCATTGGCTAATATATGTGGTTGCCACTACTGCTCACCATGAGTTTTCCTCCAATTGGGGATCTTGCCTAAGTAGAATTACCTCTCCAGATGGCTCCATGAGTACAAGCCCCCTTCAAGTCCAAAGCTCTAAAGAGAGTTAAATATGGTAGTGCCCCTCAGAATGTTAAACATGCTCAAACCTCATGAGGTGAGCAAGGGGTAGTAAGGGTCAAATCGGACCTCCATTGGCTAACATATGTGGTTGCCACTACTGCTCACCATGAGTTTTCGAGGGATCTTGGTTGAGTAGAACTACCTCTGTAGTTGGCTCCATGAGTACCATGGAAGAGCCCCCATTAGGTTCGGAAGCTCCAAAGTTCTGAAATACCAAAGGCTTCCATCACGGGCAAGGGGGAAGCCACCCAAAAGGGGGTGGAGGAGGAGGATTAAGAAAAGGAGGACCTGCCAATAGGTACCTTCTCATTATAAGGTCTACATGATAGAGGACCACAAAATCTTATACCAGAAAGCCAAGATAGCCCAGGAAGCAGGGTGCTTCCAAGGATACGATGGCCCAACAAAAGTTAAGGAAGTGAACCTAATGCCAGTAGGGACGTAGCCAACACTAGTATACATAGCAGATGATCTCACCCCCAACAAGGAGCATTCCTTAATTGCCATCCTATGAGAATACTAAGGACTGCATGGCCTAGAAGTTTACAAATATGAAGGGTGTTACTGCTGAAGTTATGCAGCACACTATACCAATGATAGATGACATTAGGCCAGTGCAATTCCTTCCCTATCCTATGAGTCCCAAATATGCGCTCATAGTGAGGGAGGAGATCCAAAACTCATAGATGCAGATTTCATCTATTAGATAGAGCATACAGACTGGGTGTCACCCATTGTGATAGTCTTGAAGAAGAATGGAAAGATCCAAGTATGTGAAGACTTGAAAAAGGTAAATGCTGCCACAAGGCACGACCATTACCCATTGCCTTTCACGGAGCATATACTAGAAAGAGTAGCCAAGAGGAAGGAAGCTTACAGCTTTCTAGATGGGTTTTTGGGGTACAACCAGGTATCCATTTCCTTGAAGATCAACATAAAACCGCCTTTGCAATAGATTGGGGTGTGTATGTGGCGAAAGTGATGATATTTGGACTCACCAATGTGCCCACCACATTTCAATGGGCTAATGATCACCGCCTTCAAGGAGCACCTAAGAGACTTCTTAGAAGTCTTATTGGACAACTTGTGCATGAACTCAAGATGGGATGATCATCTGAAGCTAGTTCTTGACCCAGGGGATTCACAGGGGGAAACTTATGATATCACGTGAGTGTACAATAGGGGTTTTTTTTGAAATGAGGCATAAGCTTATACATTAGGGGTGGGGTCCCTTTTTATTTTTTCCCAATATTGAATTTAAGTTAGGGGGCCATGCCATATTTAAGAGGGGGGGGACTTAGTATAGCCTACCTTGCGTAACTAGTCCGAACAAGTTTGGTTTTGTTTATGGTTTTAAATAGTCATAGGGAAAGTAATCAAAATTTTCTTTTTGTGTAATCTAAATGCTTGAGAAATAACGTAGATTTAAGGAAAGGGGGGGACATAATAGAATTTTGGTGGTATCTTATAAGCTTAAATAGGGGTGTTTTATCATCCTACATGGATCTTAAATAGGGGGTTTTCTTGAAGTTCATGCACGCAGGTGATGCCCCCCTTTAATGAAGAGTGAATCCCCTGGGGTTCTTGAGAGGTGCAGATATCCCTAAATCCTCTCAATTGTCAATTTTGGGTCAAACACCGCATGATTCTCGATCACATAGTGTCCAAGAATGACATCTCCATGGATTGCAATAATATCAATCTCATTCTAGAGCTACCCCCCCCCACACAAATGCCAAGGGAATGCAATGGTTTATGGGGCATACGGGTTACTATCAAAGATTCATCCTGTTCTACACAAACATAGTTCAGCCATTGTACAATTTGTTAGGCTAAGTCTTTGAGTGGACAGAGGAATGTTAGAGATCCTTTAAGCCCTCAAGCTAGCTCTGGCTACAATACTGGCATTGCATGATGCCAATTGGAATCTAATATTCCACATCCACATAAATGCCCTCAAACTTTGCTATCAAATTCTTGTTAGCCCAACCGGGGAGTGCAACTTGGACTAACAGATGTACTTACCAGTCAAAAATTAAACGATGTCGAGGTTAATTACACTACAAAGAGGGAAGGCCTAGCATGGTTTATGCAGTTAAGAAGTTTAGGCATTACGTGCTAGCCAACAAAGTTGTATTTTTTGTTTATCATCAAGCACTACTATACCTGGTTAACAAGCCCTGCATGATAGAATGCATACCAAGGTGGATATTGATCCTCTTGGAGTTCAACTTCACAGTCATTGTCATGCATAAAGGAAAGACCCATGTCCTAGCCAACCACCTCTCCAAGATTCCCAAAGGAGAAGCTCCAACTAGAGTGGAGGATCGCTCAACATCATGTGATCATGTGTGCATAGCACTATCACGTGATCATATGTGCATAGCACTAACCTTATAGAGTGCTATAAAGGAAAGGGTTAGATCCCCTAACCCTAACCCTAAAAGGGTTTGTATATATTCTATTTTTTCAACTAAATCTAGTGTACAGTTAGTCATTTGTGGTGTGCTCTCTAGCTATGCCCTCTCTCCTCATCTCCACTCTTCTCCTCTCCCCTCTTCATATTGTGGCGAGTTTCAAGAGCCAAAGCTTCCAAGAGCCCACAACTAGCCATATGCTTCTGCAATGACCGTTTCGGGATTCTCCACCAGATTTTCATCGCTTGATCAACCACTGCGTTATGCTTAATTGTTTGCTAGGCCTCCTAATATCCAAAACGGAGGGTGCAGCAATTCCTCACTTGTTCCAGATTTCTGATTCTACCGATGGCTCCAACAAAGTTCCACACGGACTCCACTTCAGCAAAGGCTCCCATTGATAGCATCAAACAAGCCTCTAAACTCCTCCAACAAACATCGAACTCCAAGCGGGCCTCCAAAGCAATCGACGCCAGCGAAGCGGCTCCTACACCATGCTCCATACAATGCAATAGCCTTCATATCAGCTCCTCTACGATCTAGCAGCAGCGAATCTGCAAGAGCTCCAAGCCCACCAACAGACGGGCCTCAACGCTCTAGTTGTTGTGTGCTCCATTGAGCGCAAACGCCTCGCACATGACAGGTTGTAGCTCCAAAGATCCAAAGGTAAGGTTGTGCCACCCGACAGCTGACTCTACTCCAACAGCAACCATAGCCGCCGACGGCTCCTTTCTGCGAGCTCCCTAGCGGACAGCGCCACCTAGCGAACAAAGCCAGCGCCTCAGACTTCTGCAGCCTAGCACCTCCTCTCTAGCATTGTGCAAGGCTCCATCAACCAACACCATCGACGAAACAAGCTCCCATACGGCCGGCGCCTCCACACATGGAGCTCACGGGCTCCCAAGCTCAGCATCGTCGAAGTTTCATCGACAGAATCTCACAGATTGCGTCAGCACCTTAAAAGATTTCGGCTGACCACGTAGCGACATGTGGCCAGGTCTTATCCTCTGGGTCACCACACCAGGGCTTGGTCAAGGACCAGCCACATGGCAGACCTTATCTGCCACATCATCACCCTCGTTCAGCGTGCCATGTCATCACATTATCCTGACACATGGCAGTCGATTGCCACATCATCACTAAAAGCCACATCATCAATGCCACATAAGCAGCCACGTCAGCAGCCCAGCTCAATTGACATGTCATCAGTACCACGTCACCAAGCCATGTCATCACCGACTGCCACGTCATCATCAACTGCCATGTCATCAACCACGTCACATGTGCCACATCATCAGGGACACGTCATCAGTGCCACATCATTGCTTCCACATCAGCATTGCCATGTCACCTTGTTGACATCATCTATGCCACCTTAGCACTGCCACCTCAGCAGTCCAATCAGAACTAACTCTCTGCAGGCACAGTCCCTTGCCAGGCACACTGTGCACACACTACATGTGCACACTCTTGCCACCTCAGCGCAGAACTTCACAGGCACATCTCTTGCTAGGCATAATGCCACATCATCATTGCATGTGACTCACAGTGACACATCATCATACAGGAGATAGAAGCATCGACTTCACAATCATCTACAAAACAGGTTGATGAAGAAGAGCAAGAATTGCCAGCAACACCCCAAGCAGAGCCACAGCGGCTCAGACGGTCTACTAGGGAAAGCAGACCACCATCCAAATTGACATATGCTCAGAAAGGCAAAGCAATTTAGGTGGAAACAACCAACTATGCTCTTATGACTACCATCATGGCTACAGAAGAGCCAGTGTACTTCGAAGATGCAGCAGACAAGCCAGAATGGCAAACTGCTATGAATGAAGAAATGGATGCTTTGTATAAAAATAACACTTGGGAATTATGCGACCTTCCACCAGGAAAGAAGTCCATAGCCAACAAATGGGTATACAAAGTGAAGTACAATCCAAATGGTAGTATTCAGAGATACAAAGCCAGATTAGTTGCAAAAGGATTTGCACAACAATATGGTCAAGAGAATGATGAGACTTATGCTCCAATAGCAAAGATGGATTCCATATGGTTCTTGATATCACTAGCGACACTTAGCAAATGGAATGTGTATCAGCTCGATGTCAAAAATGCATTTCTCAATGGTTATCTAGACGAGGAAGTCTACATGCAACAACCCACAGGTTATGTTGAACTAGGAAAGGAGAAAAAGGTTTGCCATCTCAAGAAAAGTCTCTACGGCTTAAAGAAAGCACCCAAAAGTTGGTACAGTAGAATTGACAAGTACTTTGCTGATCTGGGATACATGAAGTCCACCAATGCAGATCATACTCTCTACTACAAAGTTCAAGGGGAAGACATTACTATTGCACTTTTGTACGTAGATGATCTGATTGTGACAGGAAGCAAGGATAGCTTCATCAGAAATTTAAAACAAGACTTATCTACAGAGTTCGACATGAAAGATCTTGGACTTATGCACTATTGTCTTGGAATTGAGTTTTGGAGAGATTCAGATAGCACATTTATGAGTCAGCTCAAGTATGTTGATAGTCTCCTAAAGAAGTTTCATATGGCAGATTATTGCAAGATTGCAGCCACTCGCAACTCATCGGATCTCTTATATATCTGACAATCACATGGCCAGATATTTGTTATGCAGTAAGCTCACTAGCACAGTTTATGGCAAATCCAAAACAGTCTCACTGGAATGCAACCAGAAGAGTCTTCAGATACATCAGAGGTACAAGACAGTTTGGGATAGAATACAGAGGAAGTCATCCACAGTTGCATGGATACTGTGACAGTGACTATGCCGGAGATCATGAGACCAGGAGATCGACACATGGATATGCATTTTTCCTTGATCAAGGTGCTATATCATGGTTGTCCAACAAACAGCCAACTGTTTCTTTGTCTTCGACTGAAGTAGAATATAGGGCACTCACTACAGGTGCATGTGAGGCTATATGGCTCAGAAGACTATTGTCAGAAACAGATTACTTTGATGAGTCAAAGCCAACAACAATATACTGTGATAATCAATCGGCTCAAGCATTGGCCAAAAATCCAGTATATCACTCTAGGACAAAGCACATTGATGTCAAAGAGCACTTCATCAGAGAAAGAGTGTTACTTGGTGACATCATTCTACAGCATTGTGATAGCAAAGAGAATGTTGCAGACATCTTTACCAAACCACTCGGTAAAGAGCTATTCGAGAATCACCGACTAGCTCTTGGTTTGATGCAGAGGAAGGACATTCCCATTAAAGGGGTGTGATGGAATGTAATGCTCAGTCCTTCTTCGATTCCCCAGAATCATCATCTTGAGGGAAGGCCTACTTCATGATGTTGATCTTGAGGGAAGGTGTTGAGAGTTCACGCTCAACATCATGTGATCATGTGTGCATAGCACCATCACGTGATCATATGTGCATAGCACTAACCTTATAGAGTGCTATAAAGGAAAGGGTTAGATCCCCTAACCCTGACCCTAAAAGGGTTTGTATATATTCTATTTTTTCAACTAAATCTAGTGTACAGTTAGTCATTTGTGGTGTGCTCTCTAGCTATGCCCTCTCTCCTCATCTCCACTCTTCTCCTCTCCCCTCTTCATATTTTGTCAGGATGACCTCCCAAATTCCCCCTTATTTCTCATTGACATAATTCCTGAATGGGCAGCCAAGATACGCCACTACCTAACACACGGGTTACCTATGAATAAATCCCTCAAGAGGGATAGAGCTCACAAACTCATTAAAGATGCAACGCCTTACCAGCTAATTTCAGGCCAACTCTACTGCATGGGCAAGGATGGCATCATGCGTAGGTGCGTGTGTGAGCACGAATATGTAGATGTGCTTGAAGAAGCACATTTTGGGATAGCAGGCAATCACTTCACCACTGCTGACATTACGACACATAAGGTGCCTAACTCTCGTCGGAGATGCAGCCAAGTTTATCAAGTGATGTTATCCATGCCAAGAGTGAAAATCACACATAAAGCGGATGTGATGCCCCTAACGGGAATATTAACCGATCGGCCTTTTGAGAAATGGGGCATAGATTATATAGGTCCTATATGCCCAGCAGATAAAGGAACAAGAGTCAGATATGTTCTCCTAGCCACATATTATGTTACCAAATGGGTGGATGGCTGAGCCACAAAGAAAGCTGATGCACGGTCCATAGCTAAGTTTTTATATGAACAAGTCATTACATGGGTTGGGTGTCCTTTAGAATTGGTCAACGATTGAGGAACTCATTTCTTGAATGAAACAATAGCAATCCTAACTAGTGAAATCATGATCATACATAGGAAATTGACACCGTACTATCCCAAAGCAAACGGTCTGGCTAAAAGCTCGAATAAAACATGCTGCATAATTATAACTTGCACAGTTGAAGCCAGTCATACAGAGATTGGGAGAACAAGCTCATCACAGCATTGTGGCCCTATCGAACATCTTACAATTTGTCAATGAACTGCACCCCCTTCAACTTAGCCTTTGGGGTAGAAGCCGTTATGCTCATGGAGTATGTAATGCCTAGAATTTGCATCACAATCAAGGAAAGGCTCACCAAAAATTCTTTGGTGAAGCACTTAATTGATCTTCAATGACTAGATGAGACGAGATTGCATGCTAGTATTGCCTTTTCAGTGGAGAAGGCATGGCTTTAAAAATGGCTCACAGCCGCAGCCTCAAGAACAATGACCTCGATGAGGAGGGGGATCTGGCACTCCTCTATAGTGTTCGTAACACCAAGCACAAACTTAAACATAGGGTAATGGGTCCCTACCGCATAGTGGAGATTAGTCCGCAAGGCGCATGCCAAATAGACACCCTAGATGGAGTCGAGATGGATGTCTTCCTTAATGGTAGAAAATTGAAAAGGTACTATGGCCCCCTCACTCTATAGACCCTTGACGCCATACATAGGGAAGAGGAGCTCAAGGTCGAGGTAGCCCGAATGAAATGCCAGGCCATCGAATAAGACAAGGCACATAATGCCAAAGTCAACCAACAAAAACAAATGGCTTTGTTCAAAGCAATAGTAGAACACCTAGGCCCAACTGATGAGCTAACGGTAGATCCGCCGGCTAGGTTGAATGTCCACTTACAGGGCCTGAGTACAAGCATCGAGGCCCTCGTAGATCCCCCGGGCCTTATTATTGGGAATCAAGTTCTCGGTTATTGTTCCTATTGTGTGAATAGGTGAATAAGGTGAGTCACACTTACTCAACCATAGTTAGTTCTTATGTACTATGTATGGGTGTGACCTTAGTAGTGTTCAATTGTATGTTCAATTGTATTGTGTGGTTTGAATATGAGCTGATAGTGGAGGAGATTGTTGCTCTCTCCTGGTTGCTTCCTATATCTCTCTTCTTATTTTTTCTTAATATGGTATCAGAGCTACTGTTCCTTGCCTTCTAGTTGCCCATTGCTTATGGAAGCTTGCGGGAGTACTGCTACTCTGAAGCTTCGAAGTGATGAGAAGAGATCTCGTTTTTTGGACTGAAGTGGCAATTTCCAACTTCTGTTTGGCTTGGGAGCTATCCAATTGATGTCTTCTTGCTAAGAGGAGATTGCTATTATCCATAGGTTGCTCGTGGGAGATGTATTTTGACAAAACACAACTCGTTTTTACTATTTGGGTGTGATAGAACGGAGCTGATCTCTTTTTCTGGACAACTACTACTTGGTTTGAGCCAAGCAAGAGGTATATACAGTAGTAAGAAGTAAAAATGTCTCTCCAAACCTCATCGCCCAGCTCTTTGGAGATTGTTTGTGAAACGTCTCTCCAAACCTCATCGCCCAGCTCTTTGGAGGTTGTTAGTGGCTCAAAAAAACTCTCCTACATCTCTTATTAATTGAGGAGAACCTTCAGCTTGTAGATCTCGTTTTTTTGCTCCTGGACAACTTTTGGAGACTTCAAAAGTGATATACGACTTGCTTTTTTCCTTTTCCAGCACCCCAAAGGTTTATTATATCCTCATACATCATTTTTGTGGAGTCTTAGTC
Organism: Dipteris shenzhenensis; assembly: GCF_047967505.1. NCBI lineage: Eukaryota > Viridiplantae > Streptophyta > Polypodiopsida > Gleicheniales > Dipteridaceae > Dipteris > Dipteris shenzhenensis. The sequence continues at coordinate 16,962,225 of NC_141599.1, forward strand.
TCTCTGTGAGCTACTAGGACTCCCATGTTCCTCCAAACACAAAGTACTGCTGCTGTTTTTTGTTCAAAAGTAATCAAATTGTCACTTTCCGGACTGTTTATTTCTCAAACTGTGTGGATTTGGATGCTGGTCTGAACTGACAAGTTGGAGGCAAGTATACAAGCTCCGACTTTGTTTTTGGAAGCAAGTTCGTTTGGATTTACTGTCGAAAGTTATGAGCTTGGAAAAATCAAAAAAAGTCACAATTTACAACTTACTGTCAAATTGTCAGATGCAGTTGTGGGCATGATATTGCAATGTTCATGGATATATGTGATGGTATTTAGATGCCCAGTGATTTGATGTTAATGTCAAGTAGCTTGACAGATGCTATGCCTTGCTAGTGATAGTAGCAAAGTGGCATTTTGAGTCCGATTGATCCATTGAACTCGTAATTGGAAGTTTCCAGACTACTGTCAAAAGTGTGCAGGTGCCTGTATTTAGCAGCAAATAATAGTGAAACCTTACGGAATTTGGACCTGCACTAAACTGAAAAGTTGTAGACGTGTGGATTGGCTACAATTTGTTAGTTGATAGTTTTTGCATCTGAGGTAACATGCGAAAGTTATTGACTATGCAAGATAGCAAAATGTTGCATATTTCTGTTGTTAGAAACCATGGCTAATGCTAGTGGAAGTGACAACATTACACAGATTGTTGGAGAGAAGTTGGATCAAAATAATTATGCCATTTGGAAGTTTCAGATGGAAAATTTCCTGACTGGAAAAGGCTATTGGGATTTGGTTACAAGTGATGAGAAAGAGCCTAATTTGCCAGAAAGAAATGCTACTGCAGAACAAGTAAAGAATCGTAAAGCTTGGCTAGAGAGAGCACGGAAGGTGCTACACTGGCTTTCTCTTTGTATTTTGGATGCCATGGTCATGCAGATTATGAGTTGCACATCCCCCAAGAATGCCTGGGATATCTTGACAAGGTATTATGGCACCACAACAAGTGCCAGAAAAATACAGTTGAAACAGAAATTTAACAATATGTCAAGAAGGGGGAGAACGATACATGAATATGTGACTGATATCAAAACTATAGCTAATCAATTGGCCTCTATTGATGCTCCTGTGGATGATGATGACATGGTTGTAGTCACTCGGAATGGACTTGGTTTCGAATATAAGTCATTTGACACTTCTATTTCTGTGAGACAAAATATGCCGGATTTCAATGAGCTGGTTGCTCTTTTAATCCATGAGGAAGTGAAGCTTGGGCTGAATACCAATGGCAGTAGCTCAAGGAATAATGATGCAGTGTTCTACTCTGATCAGAGAGGCCATGGTGGATGACACAGAGGTTCATTTCGTGGTAGAGGTGCAGGCATGTCCCTAAAACCCCTAGTCAATCACCTCAGAGAGGAGGTGGAGCCTTTAGAGGTAGGGGGAGAGGTGCTTCTCATGGTAGAGGTACTTGGTAGCAACTGCAACAAACAGTGCATAATCCTAACTGTGATAAGACATGTCATTACTGTGGCAAGGTTGGCCATACTTCCAAAGACTATTTCAAGAAGCAAGCAAATCAAAGAGGAAAGGCAAATTAGCATGTTCATTTTGCCTCTTCTAGTCATGCACATAAGACATCCTCAGATCAGCTATTTGCTATGATGCATGTGCAGGATTTAAGCCTACTGATGGTGGCTTGAATGATATATGGTATATTGATTCAGGAGCATCTAATCACATGACACCACATGGAGAGTGGTTTGATGAGATGACTCCTGGTGTGCATGTTATGTTTGCACAGGAGATGATACACATCAGGACATTACACACAAGGGTGTTGTGCCTCTGGAGATGCATGATGATTAGACCAAGAAGCTGCGTGAAGTGTTGCATGTGCCTTCGATCACCAAGAACTCGTTGTCTATTGGACAAATGACTGAGCAGAACTTGTAAGTCCGGTTTAATAAAGATGGATGCTTCATTGAGGAGTTTGGTAATGGCTACAAGTTGATAGCAAAAGGAAAAAGGCAAGGAAGAATGTTTACTTTAGATGAAGGCATGCCGGAACTAAAGGCTGCCATGTTTACCCATGGTACGGGTGTTGTCTCTGATTTGAAAATTTGGCACAAATGCATTGGTCATATTAATATTCAGAAGCTGAAAAGTATGTAGCATAAAGGCATTGTTGTTGGCCTATCAAAGTTCAAGTATACTGCTTTAGAGCATTTTTGTCCTGCATGCCAATTTGGAAAACAATCAAGGTTTGCATTCACTAAGCATCTGTGGGAGAGTAGTAAACCTTTGCAGTTGATCCACTCTGATGTCTGGGGTCCCGCACACACTACCTTGATGGGAGTTTCATCATATTATGTCACATTTATTGATGATTTCAGCCGGTATACATGGCTATATTTTTTGAAACATTAGGATGAGGTCCTGCCTGCATTCAAGCATTTCAAGCAACATGTTGAAAAAGAGTTTGGGTCATATATCACATGCTTGAGATTAGATAATGGAGGTGAATATCTGTCAAATGAATTTGATGACTTCTTATCCTATCATGGGATTAGATAGGAGCTTACATGCCTATATACACCACAGTAGAATGGAGTGGCTGAACGTACGAATGGGATGATTGGTTCATGTGGTAGAGCCATGTTGAATGAAAAGAACTTACCTGATTATTATTGGGCAGAAGCACTTGCAACTGCAATGTATGTGCTGAATCGCACTCATACTGCTGGCATTCATATGCTCACACCATATGAGAAATTGTATCGACAGAAGCCTGATGTTAGTCATTTAAAAGTGTTTGGTAGTTTGGCATATGTGCATATACCAGATGAAAAGAGATGGAAGTTGGATCCCAAAGCTGAAAGATGTGTGTTTATTGGCTATGTATAGAACCAGAAGGGTTACAAATGCTACAACCCATCGACCAAGAAGACTATGGTGAGTCAGGATATTGTTTTTGATGAGTTGGAATCTTGGTATGGCCAGCCGAAAGTGGCTGTTCCTAATGATGCATCTATAGGTCATGCATATGATAAAAATCAACAAATTAGTACATCCATATCTAGGCCTACATCTACTGGTTCTACTACAGTGAATCCTTGGTCTGGTAGGTTACGCAATTCCACTGACACTTCTATGTCAGTGAGGGGAGAGATAAAGGGGAAGCCAAGGTTGTTGAGGTGCTTTTGCAAGCTGGGAAATGATGTCCCTGGGCCATCAAATTGTGGCTATGATTCATCATGTAGTGACAGTTTGGATAGTGAGCTGGGTATACCATCTGTGTCTACACTTGGAGTCAAAGGAAGCATGTACATACCTCCTCATAAATGAGGAGAGTCAGGCACTCTAGTGAGAAGGTCACAGAGAGTCAGGTATCCTGTTGACAGGTTAACTTATAGTGGTTATGCTACTCGGCATTATGCATATATGACAAAAGTTATGGGACATAGTGAGCCAACTATCTTTGGTAAGGCTATGCAACATGGTCATTGGCAGAATGCCATGGATGAGGAGATGGATGCCCTTGCCTCTAATTAGACTTGGGATTTGGTGGAGTTGCATGAAGGCAAGAATCCTATTGGTTGCAAATGGGTCTACAAAGTAAAATGCAAGTCTAATGGATCAGTGGAAAGGTATAAAGCAAGGCTGGTTGCCAAAGGGTATGCACAATAGTATGGGCTAGATTATGAGGAAACTTTCAGCCCTGTTGCCAAGATGGCAACTGTGAGAACTGTCATAGCATTGGCTGCTGCAAATGGCTGGAAATTGCAACAAATGGATGTCAAGATGCTTTCCTAAATGGTGACTTGTTGGAGGAAGTCTATATGGTTCAGCTTGAGGGTTATGTGCACCCTGACTATCCCAATTATGTTTGCAGGTTGAAGAAAGCTCTCTATGGGCTAAAGTTTGATCCTCAAAAGGAAATCCATCCCAATGCCACACAAAGTCCTAACCCTAATCTCAATAAAGGCAAACCCTTGCCACAAACTACTCTCGCGCCTCTACTTCCTACGCCTAATGCTATGAACACCACCCAAAAGTTCTGTGAACTATGGGTGCACAAGGCCATCCCTCTTACACAATGCTACTCTGGCAAAGGACAACAACCTTGGAAGACCAAAGTCGTGGAAGGCTTTTTGACCTCTTCTTACTGTACACCCAACATGGGAAATTCCATCAAGGAGCAAGGCTCAATGACACCAATTGCCTCGCTAGCAAGGACATTAGGAGTACAAACCCATGGGCTCAATTTATCGGGCTTAGCAAGCTGCATCACATCATCATCCTATAAATAATTGGTGGGACTCGATGATTACTTGACACCACACTTGGAAGTTTAAGAGAATGGGGAGGGTGACTAAGGCTTGAATATCAGAGGGGTGGCAGGCTGGTGGGCTAAAGATTGAGGGAGAAGTAGGACATAGCGAGAACAAGGAGGCAATGGTGGTGATTTTGGCAGAGGATGATTGGGAGGGTGTTGGGTGGGGGAGAGTTGGTGAGATCAATGTGTAAGATGAGATTTTGTGCACGGAGTGCATCAAAGTGCATCTGAATTGTTTGGAGGATTGTGGATGGGGATAATGTGTAGGTGGTGCATTGTGGAGAGACCTTCTTGTACATTGTGAACTCCTACTACTCCCTATCTTCCAGCGTGGACTCCTCTAGGCATCCAGAGGTGCGAAGCTATTTGTTTCTGACTTGCAAAGATGAGTCAAGCAAAAATCAACATCAATATATTTCACGACAAAAAAGCAATATATTGTTATTTTTCTATACCAACTCGGTGGTTGTAACGTCATGCAACCATGGCTGCTTTAGCTCAATCACCAGTTATGTGGTTGTCCTAAACCAACATGGTTGAACAGACATTAGCTGTTGATGGACCTAGTGGTTGAAATTACTGTGTTTTTTAGTACTTAAATTAGTTAAATTCAATTTCTTGCTATTCGGGTCATATACCACTTAATTTCTAGACTGGGATGGCTTGGACTTAATGTGATTATCCTAAACCATCCCAGTGCTGGTTCAAGAAAAACGGCAGTTAACTAATTGAAATTGTGATTGAAATTATGAAATTCAAAAATGAAAAGCAATATATTATCTTTTTCTAATTGTGATGTTATTTTCTAATTGTGAAATTCAGAAATGAAAAGCAATATACTTGTTATTATTTAATATGTGAAGTTGAGACCGTAAAGCTAAACCAGCTTGGTGGTTGAAATTGTGACAGTGTCCTAAGCCAACCCATGGTTGAAATTTTGATTGTCCTAAACTAGCTCGGGAGCTGAAATTATGATTGTCCTAAATGTGTCCTAAACCAGCCCAGTGGTTGACTGTCCAAAACGTTTCCTAAACCAATCTAGTGATTGAAATTGTGATTGTCCTAAACCACCCCGGTAGTTGAAATTGTGACTGTCCTAAACCAGCATGGTTGTTGAAATTTTTTACTTCTAGTGGCTTAATTATATCAATTATTAGATAATTAGTTCAATTTAGATTCATTATACTTTAATTGGGCTAGTTTTTTGGACCTACTATGTTTTGTCTTGTTTTAGTAGTGCAAAAAGGGGGCTCATTGTACTGTTGTTCCGTTTAAAAGAGGGCTCACTATTCTATTGTTCCTACATGTTGGATCAGTAGAGCAGCAGTAGTAGATGGAGTTGTATCTCAAGTTTATGGATTAAAATCCTGACATTTTAATTGGGCAGAGGAGCTTTAAGCATTGTAAACCCTTCTATGTCAGGAAACTCAAAGACAATAATGTTTGTTGTTGCAAAACACACATAGACTTTGACCTAGCCCAACAAGCTATGAATGACTTGAGATCTAGTCGTGTTGGAGCATTGCTCCATGGGGATCGATTTCCATGTCTCCCCGATGAATGCACAGTCTTTAGGCCACCTAGATCCTCATCATGTGGTGCAAGGGAGACCAAGTTTTGTAGCCTAACATCTCTGTGGGAGCCAGTGGTTTGTCCAAAGGAAGACCATAATTGGCATTGCATTGAATGCATTCGTGGCACATGTAAGCATTGTAGCCTAAAGCTGAAGAAGAAAACATTTCATGTCTATCCAAATGAAATGAGGGAAGACAACCATGTTGCTCTAAAATGGAAGAGATTTTAAAATGTCAATGTTGAAGGATCCGATAAAAAAAGATGGCTATTATCATATAAGAGCACTCAGCTGAGGGAGCTTATAGGTCATGTGGTTCAGTCCATCCCAAAATATGTGCTTCACAATTTCATAACCAACTAGCTGGATAAGTAGTTCGGGACGTGCCTTGCCAATTTTCCCCATGAAACTATTGTCTCTATCATAGATTTTGCTGAAAATTATTCATTTCAAGAACAAGATGAGATACAAAGTGTTCACTGGTACAACAAGTAGATAGAAATTCTTATGCATATTAAGGTATAGTCATTTGCTTGATTCTTCTACGACTAATGCCAATCTGTTTGCTAACTCACATTAGTGCAATGCCCATACCATGTCTACATTTCAGATCACAGGGAACATGACACCTAGCATGCTTTTCTACTACATTGGGAATGGATGAAAAAGGCAAATCCCTTGCAAAAAATATAAAACAACATTTGGTTTGATCAGATGGTGCTACCTCTCAATTTAAATTAGCCCGTGGATTCTACTTTGTCTCAAGGTTTAAATCCCCAATCGGGTCTAGACATGATGTGGAATTTCTTTGGGTCTAGCCATGGCAAGGGTGAACATGATTGATGTGTTGCTGTTATTAAGCAAGCTCTATTTAAACACCAATTAACAAGCCCTCAAGAAATGCTCATGATGCTATAACATGGCTTACATCCAACCTCTCCACAGGTGCACATTCAACATACAATAAACAAATCTTTAAGAAGAGTGTAGTATGCAGAGTGTTCCATGAAGTGAAAGTGGATGAAGTGCAAAGGAGAAGCTGGCACAATTGCAAGAAAATTAAAGCTTAGTTTGTGGTCTGTACAGCATATTGGGATTACTACCCACTCCTGAGTTAGAATTGGCAAAGACCAAGCTGATGTCAAAAGTCCACAAACTCATCAAGGGAAAGTGGCTTCGTGATGATATATGTGACCTGTTCTTGTGTGGAACAATGTACCAAGTCAATTTCTTCACTAAGAACTTTCTCATGGATGAATTGATCATGCATTTCAATGTGCTTTGTTCTTGCATAAAGTACTCAATTCTTTTCCAGCTAAATGCTACTCATTTTATCTGAATAGAGCATGGTAGGGTCTCCAAAAAGTATCTCAATCTTTGAAAGAAGCCTTCTAAACCAAATTGCTTCACATGATGCATTGGTCGATCCTCTATACTTTGCTTTGGCTTTGGTAGTGTGACATGAAGTTGGGGGTAATAAACTTCACGCACCTCTTCACTTCCTGCAGCATTCGAACTAACTGCCAAAGATACTTATCATTGAGAATGAGACATTAGAAAGAAGCTTTTATGCCAAGATACCACACCATACTTTCCTCCCTTAGATGAGAATGAAGATGGTAACATCCCAAGTGATGTTGTAGTCAAGCATAGGGAGAAGGAAAAGATCAGCAGAGGCCATAATCTCAGCAAGCCGGTCTGCACCAAAGAGAAGAGCGATACGTTGTTGAAAGAAGATCTTGTGGCTCAACATGACATGAACTGATATATATCGAGGAGTTTGAAGGGGCTGATTAGGTCGGATGGGTAGATTCTGAGGAAACATTGCACCTCCTTCATAGACACCTTTATACTTAGCTCAAAACACTCTACAAACTGTCATTAGACACAGAGGCCTATAACTTTCAGTAGAGACATGATATCAAAGATTCAAGTACACAAAGAGATGCGCCTTGAGATGGGCTTCGCGCTGATATAATTTCATTGAAAACAGACAGACGATTGAAGAGATATGGACAGTTTACAGGAAGGGGGTAAAAACTATCATGAAAACAAACTGTCAAACACAGAGACTCATAAATTTTTGCAACAGTATCTGATTCAAGATCTCATTATATAGGAACATGCATCTTGAAAAGAGCTTCGCGTTGATATAAATTACATTACAATCGGACTAACGAGCAGAAAGTTATGAAGAAAACACTAACAGGGGGTCAAACTATCATGAAAACTACCCTCCACCCAGGCTAATTTCGCCTGAGCAGGATGCTCCCTCAAGACTCCACCTTCATCAACGATACACCCCTCATAGGTTTCGCCTATAAGAGGGGAAGAAGTTTGCATAGTGGCTTGGGAAACAAATGGACCATGTGTGCACAGTGAGCAGCCGAATAGAAAGAACTTTTAAGGCTTTGAAAGAAAGAAAAGGGAAGAGACACTCAAGAGAGAGAGAACCTGAAGTGACCTTCATTACAAATAGAGTGAGAATCCACCTCAACACTACAAACACAAGGGAGAAGAAGAGGTTTCATACATACAAGAGGGAGCGGAAGCTCCAAGACTACTCATAGAGAGAGAATAAACTAGAGAGAGAAGGACTCAAGAGTCTACATAAGAGAATATCTACAAGAGGAAGAGAAGGCTCATGGAAGAGGCTTGGGGAGACTAGAACTATAGCAACATAAGGCCCAATGGTGGAAGAGATTGATGAACAAGGGAGAGGAGGGCTCCTTTTATAGAGACTTTGTTACCCTCCTTCACCCATTTACAATTGCTGCCTGTAGATTCCTTTCCCCATCAATCACATAAGCACGTATGTCACCATCCATGTCGTTTTTGGCTACTCTTGCCATGTGTCCCATCAAAAGATGCTCAAGACTCTTAAAATATTGAGAAAGTCAAGAGTCTCCTCACATGGAGCCCATAGGGACCCTCTCTTTTCCACATGTCCACATCCTTCTTATTCCACATAGGAGTTCTAGAAGGATTCCTCTTGAATTCACACTCCTCCACATGCCTTCCACATGCTTGGCATGTGGCCTCTCATATATTATTGGAACACATGGACATGAGCCCACCTCTTTATATGACTCACTCTTCCTATTTTCTAAAAAACTCATAATATCCCATACACAAATAACTCTCACCCCATACCAAGGTATTTATAATTCATAACTATGGTATTTACAATGAGCCATTCCACTCATCCTCTCCATCCCATACAATATCATAGAAAATAGAAATAAGTGAGAGCCGCTAGGCTATCACTTGATACTCAAACATAGAGAAAAGCAATATCAATACTCTTATCAAACATAGAGAAAAGCAATATCAATGCCAAGTTAAAAATATCAATTTTTGGCGTCACATCTTTCCCCCCCAGCAGATCCTCTCTAGTACAGAGAGGGTCTGCTAGCCCTCAAGGTGGTCGAGCATAGAAGAATTTAAGGCGATACTCATTGGTGCGTCCGGGTATCACCATGCCATCAACATCCTCAAGCTGAAAGGTTCCATTTGTGAACTTCTTTTTGACTCGATATGGTCCCTCCCATCGGCCGATAAACTTTTTGTCTAGCCGCTTGTCTAGACGGCTATCAAATCTCATTACCAAATCTCCTTCTGCAATATCTTTCTTCTTGCGTAATTTGGTGTCAAAACGGGCCTTGCGCCTTCTTTGAGAAGATTCCAAGTTTTGTAAGGCCTGTAATATGCATTCATCCAAGGCTTCTAGCTGTACCAAGTGTTGGGCATAGGCATCCTCCTGTCCTTCTATTCTTGCAATAGTTGTGCGAAGACTATGTATCTCCAATTCAATGGGTAAAATGGCTTCTATTCCATACACTAGTTGGAATGGTGTAAACCCAATAGCTAGCTTGTGTGTGGTTCTGTAAGCCCATAAAACTTCTGCCAAGTGCCTATCCCAATGCCTTTTCTTGGTGTCAACAAGCTTTCCCATTGAATTGCACAACAATCCATTTGTTTTCTCAACCAAGCCATTACATTGAGGATAGTATGGTGTGGACATGCTATGATTTATCTTTAGCTTATGCACCACATCTTTAATGAGTTCATTTCTAAAAGAGGTTCCTCCATCAGTGAGAATTTCCAAAGGACAACCAAAGCATGAACAAATTTGATCAAAGAGAAATTTTGCAACTGTGCTTGCCTTGCTATTGACTATGGCCTTGGCCTCTGCCCATCGAGTCGCATAATCTGTGGCCACCAATAAATAATGCTTGCCTTGAGATGAGCGAGGGAGTGGTCCCACAAAGTCCAACCCCCACCTCTCAAATGGTCCATATGCTGGAATAGGCTTCAAGGGCCCAGGAATCAACTGTCGCCTTCCAAACTTTTGGCATACTTTGCAACTTCGACACCATTCATATACATCCTTATGGAGGTGTGGCCAAAAGTATCCTGCATTAAGAATTCTCCTAGCTGTGCTTGCTGAAGCAAAATGACCAGAGCATTCATGACACATTTCTAGGATTCTCCTAGTCTTCATGGGATGGACCACCTGACGGAGCACCTTATCTTTTCCCAATTTATAAAGAATGTCATCAACAATAGTATAGGGACAAGCCTTCCTTACCAATCTTTGCTTCTGTTGTGGAGTTAACCCTCGAGGAAACATGCCTTCTTCCACATATTGCTGAACATCTTGCAGTTCTAGCCATCCAGTGTCTACCAAAGAAACCACCCCCCGGTCTTGTACTACAATGGCTTGAGTAGATAACTCATCTGCCCTTTGATTTTCTTTTCTGTTTATATGAACAAACTTGCAAAAATCAAACTGACCACATAGTGCCATAGCCTTTTGATTAAGCTCCTTCAAATGAGGACTTCTTGTCTTGTAATGCCCTTGCATTTGCTTTATAATAAGCTGAGAATCTCCTCTTACTTCCAATTCTTTAACTTGACTTTGAAGACAACCCTCCAAACCAAGAATCAAAGCATTATACTCAGCTGCATTGTTAGTTGTGATACCTGGAAGCTCTTGTCCTCTTGCCCATACCTCTTGACCTTCAGGATTCATCAAGACTATCCCCCCGGCTCCATATTGGCATGAAGGACTAAAAGCCCCATCAAAATACAAAACAAAAGCTGTTGGTGGTGTATCCCTTTCCTCTTTAATGTTCTCCTTACATTTCTTTTCTTCTCCTAGATCCTCCTGCCCTATGAGCAAATCTGCCATAGTGGACCTAGTGGTATTTTCAGTGACAAAAGAGAAAGAAAACTCTTGAAGCTCTGACAACCATTTTGCAAATCTCCCCCCAGGATTAGGCTTGCGAACTAGATATGCTAATACAGACTGAGAGGTAAGGAAGAAAAATGGTCGAGGTAATAAATAGGAGCAAAACTTTCTGACGGAAAACACCAAAGAGAGAGCTTGCTGCTCCATTTCTTCATACCTTGTTTCCACATCTGTAAGCTGTTGGCTGGCATAATAGATGGGTTGCATTCTTCCTGCCTCTCCTTTTTGTAGCAATACAGCACCAACTGAATGCAAAGATACACTTGGATTTACATAAAAGTCTTGAGACCAATCAGGGGGCTTCAATATTGGGCCCTTACTCATGGCCTCCTTAAGTTGCTGGAAAGACTCTTGATGCTCCACACCCCATTGGAAAGAAACTCCTTTTCTTGTTAACAAGTTCATGGGATGCACTATCTCTATGAAATCGTCACAAAAGCGTTGATAATATTTGCTCTTTCCTAGAATTCTGTGAACACCAGTGACACTCTCAGGATTTGGCAATGCCATGATTGCTTGAACCTTGTCAGGATCCATTTGCAGGCCTTCTTGAGACACAATATGCCCCAACAAGACTACTTTTGTTTGAGCCAAATGACACTTGCTAGGATTTAGACATCCTTTTGCTTCATCAATCCTAGCTAAGGCCATCTTTAACTTGTCCATGTGATCTATGCACTCAGAATAAATGCAAAAATCATCCAAAAACACCCATATGAACTTTCCCAAGTAAGGTTCTAGGACTTGACTCATGAACCTTTGAAATGTAGCTGGTGCATTGGTCAACCCAAAAGGCATCACTCTGTAAGCAAAAACTCCCCAAGGTGTGACGAATGATGTTTTCTTTTGATCTTCCTCTTGAATACGAATTTGAAAGTATCCAAAATACCCATCACATACATAATACATCTCATGCCCTGCTACTTGGTCTAGTATTTCATCTTGAAATGGCAAAGGAAAATGATCCCTCTTAGTGCATGCATTCAAAGGACGAAAGTCCACACAAACTCGCCACTTATTTCCTTTCTTTGGTGTGACAACTACAGGAGATATCCATTCTGAATCATCAACAGGAAAGATGAATCCCACCTCAAGTAGTTGTGTTACCTCTTTCTTTAGTGCCTCAGCTTGGATCACCCCCAATCGCCTTAAGCGTTGCACAACTGGCTTGCTTTCTGGCTTCAACTCAATCTTGTGCTCCACAAGAGAGACTGGCCGAACCTGTGAATAGCTTGTTGCAAAGAGACATGGAAAATCATCTAGCATATCTAAGTACTGGAGCTTCTCACTACTTGATAGAGAATCACCAAGAAGCTCTTCATTGCATTGGCATCGTTTAATGTGCTCCACATCCTCCACATGAAGTGTCTCTACAGGATCTTCTTGCACCACCACCTTGTTCCTTCCTGATTCATCCCGATCAGCACCAAGACAAAGACCAAAGGCCACTCCTTCCACCTCACCCTCTGAGTTGGACTCCTCGGAGCTACACCCTGTCTCTTCTTCTTCATCGGTTGAACTCTCTGATGTTGAAGACTCCTCCTTGACAACTTCCTTTTTGCGGCTTCTGATGTTGTAGCGCACCTTCTTATCATTTCCCTGCAAAATCAATTCTCTAGTATCCCACTTTTGAACAGCCTTCACCTTGCGTAGCCAAGGCCTTCCCAAAATCAATGGATAGGCACGTGCATCTGGCTTGGTAGGGATCACCTGAAAAGTAGTCGCGGCACAGAAATTCCACATACATCCACTTCTAGATTCTTCACAACTCCCAAGGTCTTAACCCTAGTGTTGTCAGCCAATTTGATGCGATAAGGAGAGGTAGTACTAGAGTATTTTAAATCAGCATCAATCATGGTCTTCTCACTCATGACATTAATCGATGCACCTCCATCAATGTACACATTAGAAATCACTTGACCATCAATGATCACATCAACCACAGGTACATCATCACCAACATCTATATCTACCTTTTGAACAACAGGATTGGCACTTTTCTTCTTTTTCTTCTTTGACACCCTTGTGCTTGCTAGTTTTCCCCATTCCTTTCGTAGTTTTGGAGACAAAGCAAGTAATTGACCAAAGGTGATATGAGCTTCCTTTTCTTTAAGGTCGGACAACAAGTCATAGCTTCCAATTCCTTGTCCTAAAGGAAAGTCTGACTGGCTAATTCTCCTTCTAGATGCCTTCTTTTTCTTACTACGGTGTTCCTCTTCCTGATGTTCCTCATCTACTTCTTCCTTGCTTTCTTCTTCTTCTTTTGGTTTACCACGCCCCCGTTTAGCCATCATTACCTCTCTTTCCTCATCCCCTGAAGAAGCTTCTAACAAGGATACTTGTTTTTCTTCTTTCTTTCTCAATCTAGGACACTCGGGGCGATAGTGACCTTTTTCATTACATTCATAGCAAGTGACCCCACTCCTATCTCGAGGCCTACTATCTTCACTCTTTGGTGCTCTAGGTTGTCGTGCATTAACCAAATGCAATTTCAAATAAGCAAACTCTGCCATCAATTGGGAGATATTATGATCTAACTCAGAGGATTTTGGTACCTGAGGAGTGCCCATTACCTCCACCTTAGAAGTTGAAGCTGTTGAAGACACAAAAGAGGATTCGATCTTTAGAGAAGCTTCTTTCTTGGTCGCAATGCGAAGTGCCTCCACGTATGTTGTTGGATCTTTACTCATTACCTTTGAGCGAAGACGAGGCTCCAAAGCCATAACAAATTTGCTCATCTTTAAGTGCTCCATCCTTGAGAGACTTTGAGGGGCCGATGATGCAGATGCCACAGCTCGCAAAGCTGCCTTTTCATCCTTTGTCCATAAAGTTTCATATCGGATTGCCAACGCAGAGACCAACTCACCCTCTCCTTGATAGAACCGGTCCAACTGCAACATCAAAGCATTTGGCGACTCCACTGCCCCAAATCTCTGCTTCATTACTGCCACCACTTGGTCCCAGTCCTCCTTGGTAGAGTCCGGCAAGGTCTCATGCCAACTCAAGGCTACACCTTCAAGAAAATCAGGCAAAATCTCCGCCCGATCCTTCATGGACCATCCAGAAAGCCGGCATCCTCGAACAAAATCCCGAAGATAAGACTCCGGGTCTTTCCCTTGGGTCCCTCGAAACACTGGAATCTTCACCATGATGAAACACCAAAAAGGAAACACCAAGATCCAAATAATATCCCAAACAAGATCCGAACAAGATTCGACAGAGCCTTAGTATACCAAGACCAACTTATTATGCATAACCACTTGTTGAAAACCCTCCACAATGTGATCCTCAACAAAATCTTCAAAAATAAGTGACCAACCAGCACCATGAAAACATTGTGTATACATGCATTCTAGAATCACCCTTCTCACAATAGGAAGTGCACATAAAAGCTTCAAGATATTGTAATCTTCATCATTTGCATAGCAAAAGAAGTCAAAAGCATTAAGAATCACCACTCTCCACTGTTATAGTCAAAAACTACCTAAAGTCTCAACTCTTCTTCACACCAAGCTGCTAGTGCATGGATTAATCCCCAATTTATCATTGTGCCTACTGCCGGCGTTGTCGATTCACCAACATATTCAACAATGCAAACATAAAGGATATGATCATGGTGACTGTGCGAATAGCTTGAGCATCACCTTCACAATCTTCAAGTTCTCTTAAACGGGTTGCAATCTCTTCTAACGGAGTTCTTCCAGGCATCTTCTTTATCTCATACAAACACATGCCTCTTCTAGGCATAACATGCAATCAAGTACACCCGAGACCGTTTAGTAAGGTGGGATGAATCCAATACCAAACGTACCCGGTGTCTCCACCAAAAGATGTGACATGAAGTTGGGGGTAATAAACTTCACGCACCTCTTCATTTCCTGCAGCATTCAAACTGACTGCCAAAGATACTTATCATTGAGAATGAGACATTAGAAAGAAGCTTTTATGCCAAGATACCACACCATACTTTCCTCCCTTAGATAAGAATGAAGATGGTAACATCCCGAGTGATGTTGTAGTCAAGCATAGGGAGAAGGAAAAGATCAGCAGAGGCCATAATCTCAGCGAGCCGGTCTGCACCAAAGAGAAGAGTGATACGTTGTTGAAAGAAGATATTGCGGCTCAACATGACATGAACTGATAAATATCGAGGAGTTTGAAGGGGCTGATTAGGTCGGATGGGTAGATTCCGAGGAAACATTGTACCTCCTTCATAGACACCTTTATACTTAGCTCAAAACACTCTATAAATTGTCATTAGACACAGAGGCCTATAACTTTCAGTAAAGACATGATATCAAAGATTCAAGTAGACAAAGAGATGCCCTTGAGATGGGCTTTGCGCTGATATAAGTTTCATTGAAAACAGACAGACGGTTGAAGAGATATGGACAGTTTACTGGAAGGGGGTAAAAACTATCATGAAAATAGAATGTCAAACACAGAGACTCATAACTTTTTGCAGTAGTATCTGATTCAAGATGTTATTATATAGAAACATGCGCCTTGAAGAGAGCTTTGCGCTGATATAAATTTCATTACAATCGGACTACTGAACAGAAAGTTATGAGCAAAACACTAACAGAGGGTCAAACTGTCATGAAAACTACCCTCCACCCAGGCTGATTTCGCCTGAGCAGGATGCTCCCTCAAGACTCCACCTTCATCAACGATCCACCCCTCATAGATTTTGCCTATAAGAGGGGAAGAAGTTTGCATAGTGGCTCGGGAAACAAATAGACCATGTGTGCACAGTGAGCAGCCGAATAGAAAGAACTTTTAAGGCTTTGAAAGAAAGAAAAGGGAAGAGACACTCAAGAGAGAGAGAACCTGACGTGACCTTCATTACAAATAGAGTGAGAATCCACCTCAACACTACAAACACAAGGGAGAAGAAGAGGTTTCATACATACAAGAGGGAGCGGAAGCTCCAAGAAGGACTCAAGAGTCTACATAAGAGAATATCTACAAGAGGAAGAGAAGGCTCATGGAAGAGGCTTGGGGAGACTAGAACTACAGCAACATAAGGCCCAATGGTGGAAGAGATTGATGAACAAGGGAGAGGAGGGCTCCTTTTATAGAGACTTTGTTACCCTCCTTCACCCATTTACAATTGCTGCTTGTAGATTCCTTTCCCCATCAATCACATAAGCACGTATGTCACCATCCATGTCCTTTTTGGCTACTCTTGCCATGTGTCCCATCAAAAGATGCTCAAGACTCTTAAAATATTGAGAAAGTCAAGAGTCTCCTCACATGGAGCCCATAGGGACCCTCTCTTTTCCACATGTCCACATCCTTCTTATTCCACATAGGAGTTCTAGAAGGATTCCTCTTGACTTCACACTCCTCCACATGCCTTCCACATGCTTGGCATGTGGCCTCTCTTATATTATTGGAACACATGGACATGAGCCCACCTCTTTATATGACTCACTCTTCCTATTTTCTAAAAAACTCATAATATCCCATACACAAATAACTCTCACCCCATACCAAGGTATTTATAATTCATACCTATGGTATTTACAATGAGCCATTCCACTCATCCTCTCCATCCCATACAATATCATAGAAAATAGAAATAAGTAAGAGCTGCTAGGCTATCACTTGATACTCAAACTCTTATCAAACATAGAGAAAAACAATATCAATGCCAAGTTAAAAATATCAATTTTTGGCGTCACAGTAGAAGAAAAAGCCACTATTGGTTGCTTCTTGATTTGACATGACACGGATATGGAGCCATGAAAGAGTATCTAGTGGTGGATCTTCAGTCATTTACACTTCTTGCCCAATCAGCATCCATGTATCCATGGAAGTATAATTTGGATGACTTAGCATAGTGTAGTCCATGATCCCATGTACCATGAAGGTATCCAAGCACTCTATTTGCTTTAAGGAGGTGAGATTCTACATGAACTGACTGAGCACACCAACCGAATAAGAAATGTCTGGCCTAGTGATAGTCAAGTAGATGAAGTTGCCAATGAGCTATTTGTATTCTAGAGGATCTAAGTGTCAATGGGTAACAAGTTGATATTGTATCCCATAGGAGTAGGGAGTGGCTTGCAGTTATGTAGATGAAACTACTTAAGTACCTTTTGAGTGTACTTTTCCTAAGAAAGTGTAATCCATGTGTCATTTCTCCATAATCATGGAGTTCTTCCATATTCTTTATGTCAAACTTTGAGGTAAGCTGATTCTTTGCTTCTGAGATGAGATGTTCATTGGGTCATCAAGATAAAGCACTAGAAAAAGGATGTCTTCTATTGTCTTTTTCATGTAAAGAGATTGATGGCTAAAAACCAAATGTCTGAAAGTGATGATGAATACTTGCATTCCATGTGTAGAGGAGCCTTTCTCAAACCATAGAGTGATTTTTGCAACTTGCAGACCTTGTGTTCCATCTCGATAATAACATAAAGGGAGTATACCAATCTATATGCATCTACATGTTGTATGCATACTTTAAATCTTGCATTAAAAGATTGGTATAAACAAGTGCCATGGTTCAAAGAGATTGTTTGTGAAGCTCAAGACATCATGAAGTTAATATGATTGAAGCAACATCTTGAAGCAATCTTTATGTCTCCGGATGTGGTTCTACCATGTTGCAATTGCCAGCAACCATAAGATTTGCTACATACATAGTGGCTCTTCTTGAGTTGTTGTGATCACACATACAAGGACTCGGTGTAAAATTTGCATGTGTTGTTCTCTCCTTGCTTCTCATGTACGCATCCCAATATTGCCCTTGTACTTATTTCTGACATATTCCACGTGATATGGAAACCCTGCAGCTCCTACCAACCACACTTTAAATATAGTGCCATAGGTGCCTGAGCCAATTTTCTTGGATCTCCATCTTTGTGACATAGGCCAAGATTGACAGTCTGTATATGTTACTAGCCAAGTGTTGTGCCCTTTGACCCTCATCATCTCTCAATGGTTGAGAGGGTTTAGGGGCTGGCTGCCCTTCACTTGTGGCTAGGGACATAGCTCGCCCATAAGTTGTTGCAGTCTTCTTTTCCCAACTCTTAGCCACTATGACACAATGATTTAATGCAACGACCCTACTCTTGTGCTTGGCCCATACACCCATCCATTGTGTTAATTTGAAGACATCAAACTCTTATACAAGAATATACATTGCATGCTTCATTGAAGCAGGTCTCTGCATTCCCAATAAATCTGTCAACCAAAATCATGGCATCCATCTCCCATTGCATCTGATTGGCAAGGTCATCATGACCTTCAAACTGTAAGCTTCTCTTAGCATCATCAAGAATCCTCCTCTTCATAGTGATGACTCCCTCTAGACAAGACAGGGTGATGCAATCTCACTCTCCTCCATGTTGCACACCCTAACAAAAAAGGCATCTCAAATGCTTCTCATCACTCTCTTGCACTCACCCTTACTTAGCTCTTCCCCTACTTTTTGCTTAGTGTCAGCAATTTAGGCCATGCTTGCAAGTAGATGTTGCTGTGTGTGTGTGTGGAAAGCTTTCTCACTTTAACACTAGCAAAGAGTTACATTTGCCACACAATAGTGAGCAGGTAGGCATCCACAAAAACTCCCACCATATGCATTCCTTTTTTTTTAATTACATGAAATGTAAATGAGTTATCATGCATTAATGTAAAAGTTTGAAGATTAATAACTTTCAAAGCAACAATGATTCGTTCAATGCATGCATGCAACAAATGCAGAGTAAATTCTTAAAAAATATGACAAAAAATCCCCCCTTTTTATGTGGAGGTCCGAGGAAACCTGGCTCTAGGTCATGTTTCCAACTAGCTCCCCATCCTATTTAGGATGCAGGACTAGGAACCACTTCTTGGATTAGGCCCCTCGGCCAAGACTTAGAGAGATGAGGATTTTTACCTATTATCAATCCACTATTGGTGAAAATGAAATCGGCGATTGGCATATATCTTGGGTCGGTAGGTCTATTGGTGGTAATTATTGTATTACCGCCGGTAGTAGTACTACTACTAGAGGTAGTATATCACTTACCACCGGTAGTAATATGATTTTTGGAGGGAGTACTCCTACTACCTTCTCCAAGAATCCTTCTCTTTTTGGCATTGCAATGCATCATTCGTCCATTTGCATGATGCTTAATGGCATTAATCATCCTCCAAGTAATTCTAGGCATCTTCAAAAAATTGGATCATATCAACAATGATCCATCCTAATGCATACCTATCTGCACATCATCTATATCTACCTCTTAATGCTACTTCTTGAAGCTTAGGTGGCAAGCCATTGTTTTTTCACCCATGCTCATTCTCTTTCCTACGAACTCGCGAGGCAAAGTCAGCATCTGTCTTCAAAGACTTATTCTTCAAATACTTGAATGCCTTTTAACCCTTTGAGAAGCCCATGGCCACCCCCCAGTCTATGATGCCTACTTAACATCTAGAATTTCCAACAAAATCTAACAAGATATTGCCCAGTTGTAGGTTATACCTTCAGCGTGCAGACTTGCTAAACCATCGACCAATGCATGCATTATATGAAGGAGATTTTCACCAAAGACATTAACTCGGTCAATATCTTCCTTTCCCAATGTAGAATGAAGCCCCTCAGTCATTCTGGCCATTAGATTTGCTCCTCCCCTTAGAACATGGTAAAGGTAGTGTGTGAACTTGCCTTGCTCCATTGGTAGAATCTGAAGGAACTGCAACAGACTATCACCATTAAAGTAAGGTGTGATGGTCCATAGTGGCAATTCTCAGGTTGTTGCAATCACATGGACAAGGATTGGGTGTAGAATCTGTATGAGTGTTTCTCTCCTTGATTCACATGTCCACATCCCAATATTTACCTTGTACTTAAATTTGGAATATTCTACGTGATATAGCAACCTTGCAGCTCCTACCAAGTGCACTTTAAATATAGTGCCATAGGTTCCTAAACCAATTTTCATGCCAACTTGTATCTCCTTCTCTATGACATATGGCAAGTGTGATGCACTGGTTATGATACTAGCCACGTGCTATGTCCTTTGTAGCACCTCATCACCTCTCAATGGCTAAGAGGATCCAGAGGCTACCTACCCTTCACCTGTGGCCAAGGACATATCTCAACCACATAAGTGGTTGTTGCAATCTTCTTGTGCTAGCTCTTAACCACTATGACCCACCAATTTGATGCTAGAACCTTACTCTTGTGCTTGGCCCATGCACCCATCCATTGTGTTAACTTTAGGATATCAAATTCTTGTGCAAGAGTAGGGTCTACATTGCATGCTTTGATGAAGTGAAGCTATGCATTCCCAATAAAGCTATATCCCATTGTATTAGATAGTGACAAGGTCATCATGACCTTCAGAATGCAAACTCCTCTTAGCATCATGAAGAATCCTCCTCTTCATAGTGCCGCTTCCAAGCCGTTTCCTCCAGACTAGACATGGTTGATTCCATCTCACTCTCCTCCATATTGCACACCCTAATAGAAAAGACATCCCAAATGCTTTTCACTAGATGAGGCCCCTCAACCAAGACTTGGAGAGAGGAGGATTTTTACTTCTTCTCTATCCACTTTTGGTGAAATGATCCCGGTGGTGGGAGGCATATATCTTGGGCCAATAGTATTATCAGTAGTAATTTGTATATTACCACTGATAATATTAATTATACCGATGGTAGTACTATCTTTATCACCTAGTAATAATAATACCAGTAGTAGTACTAGCACTATCACTAGTATTATTACGTAAAACTACCATCAGTGGTATTAACACTATCATCGATAGTGAACGATCACTCATAGTTTGAATACCACCACCGATAGTTAGCTGGTTGACAAGTCAATGCCACTTGACAGGAAACAGCATGATTGTGCATGTAATTGTATGAAATGCATCATCATGATACATAATCACAAGAAAATGACATGATTACATAAATATACGATACCAGAATAAGGCCAATGCAGTAAGACAGAACAGAAATTAGGAGAAGAAAGATAACATTGAATGGAATACATCGATTGACATGTTAGAAGACCTGGGTAGGCATGCTAGAAGTTGTTAGAAGCTCAAGTTAGTGAAGTGTGAAGCAAGATGGAAGGAAACAAAGTACCAATAAGCAAGACCACAATTTTGGCAACATCAATAGAGGCAAAGGTAGGGTAAAAATCATGTTCAAGAGGTGTGTGGTTGTAGTTTGGAATCTAATGGGTAGTCCACAACTATCAATTTTATAGTTGATTCCAATGGCGGTATAGTGTATGACAAAAGCCAAAAGGATATTTTGAATCATGCCAAAGTTTTTCTAAGTGAACCCGATGAGCATGCATGCAATTCTTGTACTGTTTTGCAACCTCTATGTAGATAGTGCTTCATTATAGCCCTGCATGTAGGATTTTTCTTAACATTAATTTGGTGGATAAATGACCATCATCCATTCCTTGATGGTATTTTTCCATGACAAATTCTATTTTGTGCAAAAAGATGCATAGCTATAGGACAATGTCATTTTCTATACTTGTAGGCCACCTATTAGTGTGCATTTCCATAATTTGAGTGCTATTCTTTTTTGCTCATCTTTTTGGGGAATGTAGTGTTGAGATATCGAGCTCCACTCGCGATATGCCAGGGTGACTGTTGTGCATTTATGTCACCGACTTGTTAGCTAGAGGTGTGGTTGGTACACCGCCCACAAATAATAGCTAGATGACAGCTATCCTTATCTACACTAGTTCGTGGATCAGTTAGTATGCCACCTTAGTTAGTTGAGTTTGGTTTGAGACCCACATATAGGGTTCTTCTATTTCTTTGTACTTGAGTTCTTTTGGCTTTCACAACTAAGAAGAGGAAAACTGTTTTCAGCCTCCACCTTTGTGTGTATTCCCCCATTGTGCATGTGAGAAAGCCGCAAGTGAGACTCCTTCCCTCTCTCCCACAATCTTCACATGTAGCCATTGAGAGATGTTCCATGATCTCTTTGTGCTTACTAGGTTTCTTATCTATGGTGTGACATAAGTAAGTGGGCTCATAGTGAGGCGAATCAAGCCTCTGCATGATGTTGAGGTTGAACTCATATAGCAATAACATTCATCTGATAAATGGTGGCTTTATGATTGATTTATTCATTAGGTAGAGCAATGCCTAATGGTCCACATGGAATACTAATAGATCAGTGCTTCGTGCATTACTCTACCCAATAAACAATGCCAAAAGTTTGCACACTGTACACCATTCTATGGGCTTTCATTGGGGTGGTTGATCATCTCCACTTTTGAGAATATTTGGTTGGTGTCAAGGATTGCATCATGTGAATTTTGTTGTGATTACATGTCATGATGACATATTTCATGCAATCATAGGTACAATCATGCATTTACGCTATCATGTTAAATTACACGACGCAGTGGAATAGAAATTGAACAAAGAATAGAGAGTACACAGTAAACTAGAGAGGAACAAACTTTTCCTTCAATATTGATGTAGTACAGATGATGGCTCTGTCCACCTGTGCACTCCCACAATGGAGCTTAGATGGCGATCTAGACAGATACTAGGTGAAGAGCTACTAGCTAGAAGATCTGATCTGATACAATGGACTGGGGAGGTTGCCTCTTTATAGCTATGAGGGCGGTAGTCAGATCAACATAGTCAGTGGAGGCAACCAGTCGACCTAGTTGGTGGAGCCGACCAGTCAACCTCGTCCATGGAATATTCAAGGAATATTCCCTAAACCATCGCCTCAAGGGCTCTTGCCCCCGAACCTGGTGGGGGGCCACTGGCCCCTAGGCCTTAGCAAGAATAAGGGTATCCCACACAATCACCTTTCTACCATCAACAGTCTCATTGATAGACCTCATCTGACATGCAAGTCAGGATCCATCCAGTGTCCCGGGCTCACACATGGCTTCTCCTCATATGGGGGCCTTACAACTTGAGCACCTTGGACCACTAGTGCTTACCAGGAGGGTGGGGCATTGAGCATATCTAACATATCACGTGGCCCTAACCTGGAAACCGAATACATACCAATGGTAGTATCAATACTACTGGTGGTATCCTACTACCGGCAATAGCACTAATACTATCGCCAGAGACCAGTGCTATCTTAAAGAGAGTAGGATGTGAGGGACAATTGATATGAGGCCTATGGATGAGATGAGCCTTGCACTCAGGCTTGCATCATAGGCCACTTTTTTGGTGTTGTAATATTTTTGGCACCCCATGTGTCAAACCATTGTAATGAAATTCTTATTTAAAATGAAATTTCAATTTTTTTGTTCAGCATTTGCCCACATGCCTATATTGAAAAATGTACATGAGTTTCAATTGATTATTCTGTTAATTGTAATTAAAGATTGCAACATGTACATTTTGTTAAATTAAAGTAATTTTGTTATTTTTCATAGCATGTGTAGCAGTTTGCATCTGTCATGGGATATGTAACATCTTCATCTTGCATCGTGCATATTGCATGTGACATTTTCATCTTACATCCTACATCACACATCGGCATCTCACAAATGTTGAATTCTATGCATGCATAGCTTGCACACTATGACACATCTAGCATCCAACTCCACTTCGCTCTCTAGTTTGCAATAGTTTCCTGTGAGAATATCCCAAGGAGAGGAAACTCCTCCCCTGCCTAGGGAACCAAAAGGTTCCAAAAGAGCTAGCAAGAATCCATTGATGCAAGAGGAGGTTGAAGAGGAGTATCGATGTGCCGAGAAGCAACGCTTATACCTCGAGTGACTATGCAACATTGCGAGTGCAACGGTCGAGCACGTGCCAGACACTATTGTATGCACATCCATATATGCTCAGCTTAGAGGTCTATATGTTTAATATTACAATTTTTGCATGCTTTTAATATTATATTTATCATTTCTTAGGTCTTTTTGTCACTAATTATCACATATGAACTAGTAACCACCAACATCATGTGCATTAGTTTTTTTAGGCATGCAATGGAAGGAAGTCAGTAAGCTCGTCTGAAAACAAGAACTTTTGGAAATCTATCCCTTAGAGGCCGATGAAGGTGAAGCCTCAGGAAGCCAAGCTAGGAGATGTAGGAGAACAACATGGCAAGTGGAAGATGTAGGAGGAAGGTGGAAGCACCCCAACCCAAGTACTAAACTAGCATGGTAGATGGAAGATCACCAATTGCCAAGATGAGCGAATTTGGAAAAATTCTAGGCAAATCTATATCATGGTATATGGGAAGGCACTACATCATAACGAAGCTGCAATGTACTTTGCCAAATTCTTGTGCATGCAATTCATAAAAAGAATCCATGTGGACTTCTTGTCTTAGAAGAACAAGCATACACTATGTTGTATATGCCAATGTCTATTTGACAACTCAACTGGCTACTATGCTTTACCTTGAGACCATAAGTTTCATATTTATTGTTTAGTATATTACTTGCCAACTAGAGCTATATCCTAGCTATATGTCCACTTTGTAAATCCTAACTATTGATAGCATTGTACATGGTGTTGGGCTTAGGACAGGTGTATCCAGAAGCATGACTTTGAACTCTTTACAATGTATATTAATCTATGATCGATGTATCCAATACTATGACAAAATATATGTTCTTGGGGATGAAATCTTTATCTATGACTAAAATATATGTTCTTTCAAATCTCTTTAACACCAATTTATATGGATGGGAAAAAATATTTATTTCAAGTTTATGTTCTTTCAAGTTATATAGTTGTAATTATGAATGAAAATACAACTTGGGAATTGAATTTTATAGATAAATTAAATTAATGTAAAGAAATTTATAGAATAAAGTAATTTGTACAACTCCATCTCAACTGATAAACTAGCAATCCTAAATCAAATTGTAGGTTGTACTTGAAATAAAAATGCTTGCAACTAAATGAAATAGCATTTAGCATTTGCAACGAAAGTTTCTGACATAAAGGAAATCCTTACATGTGCATTCCATCTGAATTGCTAAACTAGTAATCCTAAATCAATTTGTTTGTTGCAATCCCACATTAAAATCCTAAAACCTAAACGAAAAATCATTTTCCATTTGTCATTGAAATATAGATTAGAATAAAGAGTTTTCCATAAAAATTAAAGAACCAACCCTATCATGGCTACTTATATGCACTTGCGTAATATGCACTTATATTTTTAGAGCTAAAATAAACTTCAACTATATGATCTACTAGAATTATTAAACCCATGCATCAATTGGAATTTAAAACACCATGCAACACCCTTAATCCATCACATTAAATCCTAATCTTGAAAGTGAACCAAATAGAATGTTACCAAAGGAAAGAAATATCACTTTGCATAAGATTCTTCCATCACATCACTGCATAGGCTTCTATTGCATATGATGGCGAGTGGCATGCCAGTTGGTGTGCTCTTGAGCAAATGAACCTAGTGAAGAGTACCTCAACCAGCATTAGCACCCAAAAGCCTATGCAATGGTGATGAGGAAGAAGAAAATATTCAAAGCCAAAACCCTAAACACAATACATTTAAAATGCAATGTAGGGGACTTTGAAGCATGCAATTCAAGCATCCCATGGTTCACAAATCACTATCACCAAGCTAAGCCGTAGTGCATGATGAGACAACACCATGTTGTTAGCGTGCCACCCATTATCAATATGGTGTTGTTTGCTCTTTGTGCGTGTGTGTTGTGCTTGAGACACTGCTAAGAGCATGAAGAATGATGGTGGTGCTACAAAATGTGCTAATCACAATGTGAAATTATCATCCCACCCTAAACCTGCAACCATCAATCAAAAAACAACAAGACATTCAAAATGCAATGAGACATACAAAACCCACTGTCATCATCATTGCCATCATTACCACAATTCATGAGTCACTATCCTTATCATGTTCATAATCAATTTTCTCATCTTTAGACCCATGTAGAATGCGAATATTATTTCCTTCCTCTTCATCTGATTCATCCTTCTCATCACTATCCTCCTCATATGTTGCACCATCAGCCCCCTCCTCATCCTCTTCTTGGGGTTCTAGGATTTGCAATGATGGGACCGTGGATAACATCAGGTGGGATATCATAGGTCCATTTTGTAAATTTCCCTCATATCCCACATCTCCTAATTTTTTGAGCATTTTATGATTGGCATAGATGTATACT
This sequence comes from Dipteris shenzhenensis, assembly GCF_047967505.1. Classification (NCBI taxonomy): domain Eukaryota; kingdom Viridiplantae; phylum Streptophyta; class Polypodiopsida; order Gleicheniales; family Dipteridaceae; genus Dipteris; species Dipteris shenzhenensis. The sequence goes on from NC_141599.1 coordinate 16,988,505, forward strand.
AGCTTCTCAACCCGATTCTCTAGAAGTCTATTTTATAAAGTACTATGAATGCACTCAGGGTCTAAAAGGTTCTATGACACCAAAATTTGGTATCGTTTATTTGGAATTGGTGTTGTTTTTTTCTATGTTTGCTAAAAGTGTGAGTATCCTTGGTATGAGATGAGATTTATTTGTGTATGGGATACTGTGGGATTTTTAGAAAATAGGAAGACTGAGCCATGTACAGAGGTGGGTCTCATGTCCATGTGTTCCAATAATGTAAGAGAGATCACATGCAAGCATGTCAAAGGCATGTTAAGTGTGGAAGAGTGTGGAATCAAGAGGAATCCTTCTAGAATTCCTATATGGAATAAGGAGGATGTGGACATATGGAAAAGAGAGGGTCCCTATGGGCTCCATGTGGGAAGACCCTTGACTCTCTCAATATTTTAAGGCTCATGAGAATCAACATGTCAAGAATAGCCAAAAAGACATGGATGGTGACATACACAGGTTTATGTGTTTGATGGGGAAAGGAATCTACAGGCAACAACAACAATTGTAGATGGGTGAAGAAGGGTGACAAAATCTCTATAAAAGGATCCCTCTCTCTTGTTCAACATCTCTTCCACCATTAAGCCTCATGTTGCTGTAGCTCTAGTCTCCTCAAGCCTCTTTCATGAGACTTCTCTCTCCCTCTTGTAGATATCCTCTTATGTAGTCTCTTGTGTCCAACATATCATCTCTACTTCATTCTCTTTCTATGAGTAGTCTTGGAGGTCCCACTCCCTTTTGTATGTATGAAACCTTTTCTTCTCCCTTGTGTTTGTAGTATTTTGAGTTGCGTTTGAGTAGAGTCTCATGCTATTGGTAATGAAGGTCACTTTAGGTTCTCTCTCTTGAGTGTGTTTCCCCTTTTTCCCATTGCTTTGTTCTTTTCTCTGTTCCAAAGTCTTCAAAAGTGCTTCATATTCAGCCACTCATTGTGCATATATGGTTTATCCATTTCCTGAGCCACAAAGGAGCTCTTCCTTCCCTCTTAGATGACCTCTTTGGGACTTTGATCATTGATAAAGTTTGATCATGGGGGGATTATTCTCCCAAGTCAGCATCAATAGAAGGAGTAGGTGTTTTCCATGGCTATTTAATCCTTTGTTAGTGTTTTACTCATAGCTTTTTGCTCAATGATCTGATTTTGATGAAACTTATATCAAACTAAAGATTTTGTCAAAACACATCATTGTATGTATTCAGTATTTAAAAGAAAATGTTAAACCAAATGTTATGAGTCTCTGTGTGTGATAATTTTTTTTAAAGATAGTTTTTACCCCTTCCAGTAAATGTCCATAACATTTCAATTGCTTCTCTATTCCGTATAAAACATATGCCAGTGCAAAGCTCATTTCAAGGTGCATCTCTATGTGTACTTAAATATTTAATATCATGTATCTAGTAAAAGTCATAGGCCTCTATGCTTGATGACAATTTGCATAATGTTTTTGAGCTACTTGTAGAGGAATCTATGAAGGAGGTGCAATGTTTCCCTAGAACCTACTCATCTGGCCCAATCAGCCCTGGAAAACCCCTAACATATATTAGTTTGTGCCATATTGAGCCAAAAGATATTTCAACAACATATCTCTCTTCTTTTTGGTGCAAACTGGCTTGGTGAGATTATGGATTATGCCCTCCACTAATCCTTTCCTTCTCCCTATGCTAGACTACAACATCACTTGGGATGTCACCGTCTTCATTCTCATATAAATAAAGAAGGGGGAAGAATGTGTGGTGTGGTCTCTTAGAATGAAAGTTTCTTTTTTACTTCCCCTTTCCCAGCTTGGGATATTGTTTGGATCTTGGTGATTCCTTATTGGTGTTTCATCATGGTGAAAATTCTAGTGTTTCGAGGGACCCAAGGGGAAGACCTGGAGTCTTATCTTCAGGATTTTGTTTGAGGATGTCAGCTTTCTGGCTAGTCCATGAAGGATTGGGTGGATATTTTACCCGATTTTCCTAAATATGTAGCCCTGAGTTGGCATGTCAAGGCCTCGCTGGACTCTACGAGGGAAGACTGGGACCAAGTTCTGGCTGCAATAATGCTGAGATTGGGGGCATTGGAGTCACCAAATGCATTGATGTTGTAGTTGGACTAGTTTTATCAAGGGGAGAGTGAGACTTGACAATCTCATATTAGGATTTGTGGACAAAGTATGAAAGGGAAGCTTTGTGAGCTATGGTATCTACATTGTCAGCCCCTCAGAGTCTCTCAAGGATGGATTACTTAAAGATGAGAAAATTTGTGATGGCTTTGGAGCCTTGTCTTTGCTCAAAAGTAATGAGTAAAGATCCGACAACATACATGGAGGCACTCCATATTGTGACCAAGAAATAAGCTTCTCTATATATCAAATCCTATTTTTGTCTCTTTATCAAATTCAACTTCTAAGGTGGAGGTAATGGAAACTCCTAGTCCTCTGAGTTACATCATGATATCTCCCAATTGATGGTAGAGTTTGCTAATTTGAAGTTGCATTTGGTTAATGCATGACAACCTAAAGCACCCAAGAGTGAGGATAGGACTTGACTTAAGGCCTTGAGTTAAGAGTGGGGCCATTGGCTATGAATGTAATGAAAAAGGTCACTATTGCCTTGAGTGTCCTAGATTGAGAAAGAAAGAGGAAAAGGAAGTATCCTTGATAGAAGCTTCTTCAGGGTGTTGAGGATGGTGTAAATTGCACCGTACATCTAGAGCATTAAAGGCAAACCCTAAACCGAACCCTAAGGGTTCACATGTATATCTTCACGTTCATGTTCAACACAACTCAATGTATAGGTAGCTATATCATGGTGCATTCCTCTCTCTCTCTCCCTCTCTCTATTCCCCTATCATGGTATTAGAGCCCGACGACAGCTAACGATGGCCTAAATGAGCTCAAGGGCTCAAGCCATCCAAAATGCCACAACCTACAGACCATAGCACCTCATGGTGGATGCCCATGCACTCCACCAGCAACAATGCCTCCTCCACACAATGGCAACATCACACGGGACAGGCTCCCCAACGTGTCTCACACGAATGGAGAAGATGATGGATTTTGGTTTGTCACCGATGTCAAATCCTATTCTCAGATTCTTGAATCCTTCTCACCCCACCACGTGGCAACCCATCCATACACGTGGTAGTCCACATCATCACTCACTACCACATCAACAATCCAACCTGCTGTGCCACATCAACATCTCTAACAATCTACCATGTCATCAGTGGGGCTAGTTCAAATTGCCACATCATCATCTTGTCAGCCACGTGGCACATCTACCAGGTCAACATTGTAGGCCCCAGTGCCATGTCACTTGCCACCTATGCAACCACATCATCAAGATGCCCAGTCAACTCCCTACCTTGTCATCATGACATGTGGCATAGTGCTAGCAAGGAACACTTGCCTCTACATAAGCACAATGCATTTCTACATCTACAACCTCACCATAGGCCACATCATAATTTTTGGGCCTTCTTGGGATCAAAGTTTGTCCTATCCTTTCGGGAGCCATAACTTTTGATCCAAGAAAAATTTTGCAGTGCTCCAAAAAGCAAATTTGGTCGCACATATCTCATCAGATTTCACATCTGAGATTTTCACAAGTGAAAATCACCAAATCCTCATCAAACGCAACCACCTCCTGTAATCCACTGCTGCGTACCCAACACATATAATGAATTAAGATAAAATTATTTTGCTACATTTTCCACTTCAATGTGTAGTATAGTTGTAAGTATAGTTGTAGACTAGCATTGTCATAGAAGAGATCCAACTCCACCAAGCCAAGTCAAACATTGCCATATTACCCGATTAGTTCCTACCGGCATCAGTCCCATTGGATCTATATCGGTGTACATACTCACACATCTAACACTAGCTTAGTGTCGTGGAATTTGGTAGTTCACCACACCAGCATGACACTCCTCAAATTCAAGATTGTTGCATTCTTCTTGCCCGCACATATGCCACCCATGTAAAGTCACATATTGTTGACTATTTTCTGGCATTAGGTTTCATACACATACATCAGCCTTGTACAGCCCCTTGGCTATGCCCAACACATAGTTGTCATCATTTCACTACAACATTAATCCTTGGCATGCACAGTTGTTCTTCCATCACATGACTTGGTTTTGATAGTTCAGTGTAAGACCCCGAGTGGCAGCTCTTGTATAATGTTCTCATGGGTAGACACTCTCGCCAGTACATGGGTAATCCTCTTGCACAGAGCACCAGACCGCCGCCTCTAGCATCGAGCTATTCACATCACGCAGTTGATGATACACTAGTCATGACTTTGGACGAGATCTGTGAGTGGAAATTGAACCTTCTTCGACCATTTATTGCCTCAGGGTATGTACCAGTTTATGATATAGATTCGAGCCTCGTTGGTCTTGAGCGAGTGGACACAAATGTTCCACATGTTAGCATGGATTAGCTTGCAACTTTTTATCATGAACATTCCTTGCTAAGCCCCTCAGCATGAGGCACACTTCTCGGTAAGCCCTCAGCAGGAGGCATATTCAATAGTAAGCCCTCAGTACGAGGCATATTTGACATTAATCCCTCAACACGAGGTCATCCCATTCACATCACCACATCCTGATTGTAGTTGGTTTCTACAAGATTTCCCATTGAATTGCACAACAATCTATTTGTACTCTCAGCCAAGCCATTACATTGGGGATAGTATGGCATGGACATGCTATGATTTATCTTTAGCTTATGCACCACGTCCTCAATTAGTTCATTTCTAAAAGAGGTTCCTTCATCAGTGAGAATTTCCAAAGGACAACCAAAGTGTGAACAAATTTAATCAAAGAGAAGTTTTGCAACTGTTCTTGTGGCCTTGGCCTCTGCCCACCGACTCACATAGTTTGTGGCCACCAATAAATACTGATATAGCACCTTATCTTTTCCCAATTTATAAAGAATGTCATTCAACAATAGCATAGGGGCAAATTTTCCTTACCAATATTTACTTTTGTTGTGGAGGACCCTTGAGGAACATTCCTTCTTCCTCATATTATTGAACATCTTGCAGTTCTAGGCATCTAATGTCTACCAAAGAAACCACTCACCCCGTCTTGTACCGCAATGGCTTGAGTAGCTAAATCATCTGCCCTTTGAATTTATTTTTTGTTTATATGAATAAACTTGCAAAAACATGGTGCCATATCCTTCTGATTAAGCTCCTTCAAATGAGGACTTCTTGTCTTGTAATGCCCTTGCATTTTTTTAATAATAATCTCCTCTTACTTCCAATTCTTTAACTTGAATTCAAAGATAAACCTCCAAACCAAGAATCAAAGCATTATACTCAAGTACATTCTTAGTTCTGATACCTATATGCTCTTACCCTTTTGCCCATACCTATTGGCTTCAAAATTCATTAAGACCATCCCCTCGGCTCCTTGTTGGTATGGAATAAAAGCCCCATAAAAATGCAAAACAAAAGTTGTTGGTGGTGTGTCCCTTTCATGCTTAATATCCTCCTTACATTTCTTTTCTTCTCCTAGATCCTGCCATCTTGTGAGAAAATGCCATAGTGGATTTTGTTTCCACCTCTGTAAGTTGTCGGTGGCTAGCATAATGGATGGGATGCATTCTACCTACCTCTCCTTTCTGTAGCAATATAGCATCAATTAAATGCAAAGATGACCAAGATTTCAATATTGGGCCTTTACTCATGGCCCCTAGAAATACTCATATCGCTCCACAACCCATTGGAAAGAAAATCCTTTTCTTGTCAACAAGTTCATTGATGCACTAACTCTGTAAAATCATCACAAAAGCATTGATAATACTTGCTCTTTCTTAGAATTCTATGAGCACTAGTCACACTGTCAGGAGTTGGCAATGACATGATTGTTGGAACCTTGTCACGATCCATTTGCAAGCCTTCTTCAAAAACAAAATGCCCCAAAAACTACTTTTGTTTGAGCCAAATTACACTTACTAGGATTTAGACACACTTTTGCTTCATCAATTCGAGCTAAGGCCATCTTTAACTCCTCCATGTGATCCATGCACCGAGAATAAGTGCAAAAATCATCAAAAAATACCCTTATGATTTTTCCCAAGTAAGGCTCAAGCACTTGACTCATGAACCTTTGAAATGTAGCTGGTCCATTAGCATCACTCTAAAAGCAAAGACTCCCCAAGGTGTGACAAATTACGTCTTCTTTTGATCTTCCTCTTGAATGCAAATTTGAAAGCGTATAGAATACATTTGATGCCTAGTTACTTGTCTAGTATTTCATCTTGGAATGGGAAAGCAAAATGATCCCTCTTGGAGCATGCATCCAAGGGACAACATTCCACACAAACTCTCCACTTATTTCCTTTCATTAGTGTGACAACTACAGGAGATATCCATTATGAATCATCAATAGAAAAGATGAATTTCACAATTAGCTTACTTTATGGCTTCAACTCAATCTTGTGCTCCACAAGTGAGACTGCTCGAATCTGTGAATATATTGTTAAAAAGAGATATGGAAAATTATCCAACATATCCAAGTATTGGAGCTTCTCGCTACTTGATAGAGAGTCACCAAGAATCTTTTCATTGCATTGCTGTCATTCATTGTGCTCCACATCCTCCACATAAAATGTCTTTGCAGAATCCTCTTGTACCACCACCTTGTTCCCTTTTTACTCCTACTGATCAGTATCAAGACAAAGGCCAAAGGCCACTCCTTCCCCCTCACCCTATTTTGGACTCCTCGCACAGCTACACCCTGTCTCTTCTTCTTCATTGATTAAGTCAGAGCTGAACTTTTTGATGTTGAAGACTCCTCCTTGACAACCTCCTTTTTGCGACTTCTAGTATTGTACGACAACTTCCTATCCTTCCCCTACAAAATAAATTCCCCAGTATCCCACTTTTGAACAACTTTCACCTTGCATAGCTAAGGCCTTCCCAAAATCAATGGATAGGCACGTTCATCTGGCTTGATAGCGATCACTTGAAAAGTATTTGGCATGAAAATTCCACATACATCCACTTCTAGATTCTTCACAACTCCCAAGGTCTTTACCCTAGTGTTGTTAGCCAATTTGATGCGAGAATTAGAGGTATTACTAGAGTATTTCATGGTCTTCTCACTCATGACATTAATCGATGCACCTCCATCAATGTAAACATTAGAAATCACTTGACCCTCAATGATCACGTCAGCCATAGGCACATCATCACCAACATCTATATCTACCTTTTGAACAATAGGAATGGCACCTTTCTTTTTTTTCTTCTTTGACACCCTTGTGCTTGCTAGCTTTCCCCATTCTTTCTGTAGTTTTGGAGACAAAGTAAGTAAGTGACTAAAGGTGATATGAGCTTCCTTTTCTTTAAGATTGGATGACAAGTCATAGCTTCCAATGCCTTGTCCTAAAGGAAAGTCTGACTAGCTAATCATCCTTCTAGATGCCTTCTTTTTCTTACTACGGCATTCCTCTTCCCAAGGTCCCTCATCTACTTCTTCCTCACTTCCTTCTTCTTACTATGCCCTCATTTAGCCATCATTACCTCTCTTTCCTCATCCCCTATGATAGCGGAAGTGAGATAGGGAGAGAGAGAGAGAGAGGAGTGCACACAATATATCAACCTATACATTGAGTTATATTGAACATGAACATGAAGATATACATGTGAACCACTTAGGGTTAGGGTTAGGGTTAGGGTTTGTCCCTAATGCCCTAGAGGTATAGTGCAATTTACACCATCATCAACACCCCCTCTTAAATTGCACTGGGGGGTAATTAGAGGGTGCATGTGCAAGACATGTTTGTGTTTTGTTTGGTGCATATAATAGCATCCAAAACTAAAAAGAAAACTAAAAACAATCATAGTAGTATGTGTGTATGTGAGCACAGTGACTACAGCATGTACAATGAGTACAACTTATGATCCTGTACATAATGTGCATTTCCCCCTCTTAAGTTGTTGGTCATCCTTTACCTTTGGGAATGAAACCCAGTAGATAGGCCAAAGGGAAGAGAAAGGAAATATGTAGAAAGTAAAGTCTAGTTGGATTAAAGAATGGTCTATCAAATGATGACTGAATGTATGGTTGTGTGCTGAACATGTCAATGCTAAACACGTTATGAGTCACCGTGGACCGTGCAGCTACTCTAAAGAAGAGGCATCTAGATCTTAGGCTAGTTGATGTAGCTATCTTGAAAGAATCTAGTAGGTTGTGACAAACGAGGGTGTCATCAACCCTAAAGAACTGAAAGCAATGTCAAATGTATGCTGCAGTAGTAGAGTAATCTTTGTCATATGATGCGGGGTCAAATAAGACCGCATAGTTGGTGTGGACAGAGTGATCCAGGGGCTGAAAATCTAGGGCCGAAGGTGCAAGTATGATACACTGAATTTTCCCTTCATTTCTAGTAAAGGATGTGTGGGCCGAAATCAATGTCTCAGAAAGGAAAGACATTGTAGGTATGATGCTTCTTTTGCCTCATCTATTTGTAGACACGTATCAGCAATGCCTGTACTTTTGTCTAAGCATTTTATGATGTGGCTTCTTGCATTCCAATTTTTGGTATGCAGCTGCTGAGCACACTGAATTTTCAACAAGAGCCGATTTGATTTGCCCTTCAATTTCAAAGATTGGATGATTAGTTCATCTGCTACTACTGTGCATTCATTTCACTCTAGGAGATTTCAAAATATGTTAATTTCATTTTATGATCATGTATGGTTGGTGTTGTATTGGTAGGAGATGAAAGAGATGGTGGAATATGGAGAGGAACTAATGTCCAAGCGGAAACAAGCCTCGACATCATCAATGATACCCATCGATGTCACAATTGGGAGGCAACATGTTGTTGTATCTTGTACAGCTCTTACCTCCTCTTACATTGAGACCAGACTTGTTATGCAACATGTATCATTTATTTAGCAGGTCTCTTACTGCTTCATAATAAAAGCATAAGCTATCTTTCTTTGTTAATAGTAATAGCTACTGTGGGGTAAAGAGATGAGGAAGAGGAGTGGATTTTTCCACCTCACTTAGCAAAATCTAACTATCCCCCTCCCTCCTTTTCCTTAAAATAACAAGCTTAAAAGAGGGCCATTACCCAAAAGAAGTAACCCTAGAGCCCCAACCAACATGCATACCCTAAACCCTAGAGCCATCCTAGTACTAGTTTGCCTAAATCCTACTCCATTTTCTCTTCCTCCGTTTTCTCCTCCCCTTCTCCATCCTTCTCATCCATTGCTGTCTCTTCCTCTTGCCATTCGATCCTTTCATCCTCCTTTATGTCCCCCTCCTACTTTTGCTTTCCCATCTCTTGTGCCTTCCTTTTTCTCCCCAATCTCCTAATTTTGTCCCCCCATTTCTTTTAAATCATTTGAAGAACTTTTAGGACTACTTTTCTTTGGTCTATTATTGTATTGAACCTTGGACATTGTGGTGCTCCAACTGAGTACTATTTTGACCGTTACTTGTTTCACTTGGATTTCCAAAGCTACACACATTGTTTGAGAGAGAGACATTATCATTATCTTTCAAGGGGAAAAAGTTGATTGGGAGTGTTCTCACTCTGGTGCGACAAAGGTTCCAGAGGAGTCTAGTTACAATTTCTTGTCATTGGCAACAAATATGAAGCAATCCATCTAAGTTATCAAATACTTCAAGAATGCATGAGTGCTCCACTACTGATACCTTGTGAAAAAATGTGTTTTCTACAATAGGGAGGTGCATTGTTGTTGAAGTACAAAATAAAGAAACTAACTTGTTCGTCGATGGACAAGATGTGCAAATACTTGAATTCATAGGATCATTTGGTAATACATGAGATTGTGTGTTTGAAAGTAACCGGATCGGCAATCGATCACTACATGTTCAAGATTTGATTCTTACCTTGCTAAGAAGTAGCAAACTAAGAAGATTGTTTGGAAAGGTAGGAAAGCAAGAATGCATCACTGAGTTGCTTGCACTGAAATATGAATCATGATGATGACATTTTACTTGATTTCCAAGTGTGAATGAGAAGGAAAACTCAAAGAAAGGAAACATTTTCTCTCTACTTTATGCTTAGAGGCATTGCAAATACTACCCAATGAAAAGGGCATCTTTCCAAACATTGTCTTTTGGGGACAATAGACAAAACATATGGTGGATTCTCTTTCTTGCATTGCTAAAAAAGGCATTTTTCTTTATCCCATCATCCATGGGAAATATATTACATTATTCCTACAAACATTTGATACACAAGGATGGTGTTACATCTTAGGGAACATCTGCATGTAGTGTTTGAAAGAGTATCCATAGAAGCTATTACTAATGTGAGCAATGATTTTCTAGGATAACGATTCAAGCGCAAAGGATGGTATGCCATGAGCTATAAAGAACATTCATTAAAAGCTCACAAAACTCACAGAAACTTACTCGCAAAATGTCAAAACTTGTATTTTAAAAAGGAGGGGGACATCTTTCAACTTTGGTTTAATGCATGCATGCAAAAACTTTAATTTTTAAAAAAAGGTTTTGCAACAGGTTACGCCATACACGAGTTGGTTTTTGAAGCTAGGTTGCCATGCATACAAAGAAAAAAAATCAAAAAATAAACTCCAAGAGGCCATGCTTTTGCCAGCATGCCAAACATCAAGACAACATTGCTGTCTTAGCGTTTGGTGCACCAGCATGAGCATAGGCTCCTAGAGCCCATTTTTTAAGAATCCCAGAACATCTCATTCTAGCTCTCATACATTTCCCAGAACATCTCATTTCGGCTCTCATACATTTCCAAGCATGGGATTGAAGAGGTACACCTAACAAGTGGTTACCCTTCATATTTGTAAGCAGTAACTATGCATAAATACTACTAAAATACTATCTGGATATTCTCCACCTATCAACCTTAACATTGCCGGATGTTGCATAATGGAGGGATGGATCAAGAAGATCATGTGCGCATATTTTGTCAATCCTTCAATGTTACTATCTCTCCAATGCTTCCACTCCATAGGGGGTTCCCTTGCTTTCCATCCTTCTTCACCATTTGATCATCTTGGTAGCTCCTCCTTCCTCATAGCTTTCGTTAATCCTTCTATTAGAGAGATGTAAAATAGGGGGGAGAGAGAGACGGGCAAAGAGCAAGGGTTTGGAGGAGGAGTTGAGAGAGAATGAGAGCTTGAGAGAGATGGGGGGGAGTAGGGGGTTTAAGTGGTCTTTATATAGTTGATGTCTCACAAATAGCATTTAATGAGTATTTAAAGCAAGAATAGGTGTAAGGGTGAAGATGCCATTTTTTGTAATTTGTCAATAGCTATACCCCCCCACCTCCACCCCAAAAAACAAAAAAAACTTTTAAAAACCCCCAAAAAATGAGCATTTGGCTCTTGGCATAGCAATCATAATTATGCAACAATTAGAAAGCATAGATGATTCGTGTGAAAGGCAAGCAAGCCCTTTAAAAAACATGAAAACTAGTAAAAATTATATAGAATTTTTGCCAAACAGTAAAACAGCCATAACTTTTTCGTAGCAACTCTGATTTCTAATCTTTTTGAAGGAAATTTGAGAGCACAACTAGATCTACACAAAGATTTAAAAAGTAATCTCTTTGGGAGCAACCAGGGCCAAATTCGGAGTGGAAGGGCCTCAAAAAGGATCGATGAAGCAAGGTGGTAAAAAATTTAGTGCAAATTTTTTTATTTTTGGATTTTTCTTTTTTTTTTTTAATTTATTTGTTAGGGGGAAAAATCCCCCAAAAAAGGTCAAAATTGGCACCCACAGGAGGGCGCCAACTTTGCCCTTTTTTTGGTTTTTTTTTATTTTTAAAAAAATAGAAACTTTTTTATTTTGCAAAAAATCCAAAAAAAAGGACGAAATTGGTGCCCTTTTTAGGGGGGATTTTCAATATATATATATATATATTTATTTAATCCTTTTTTTGGAAAAAATAATTTAAAAAGGGGCCATGTTTGGTGCCTAAAGGAGGGCGCCAGCGCCTTCCTCTGCGCATCCAACATGGCCCTTTTTTAGTTTATTTTTCCCAAAAAAAAAAAAAAAGCTTTTGGGAAAAGCTACCCCCCTGATACTCACTCTGTGAGTGAGCTATCAAGGTACCCCCCCCCCCTCTCTTTCTCTCTCTCTCTCTCTCTCTCTCTCTCTCTCTCTCTCTCTCTCTCTCTCTCTCTCTCTCTGTGCCTCAAAAAGGCCTCTATCTTTCTCCTATCTTTCCCTTTTTTGTCTTGTAATGAGGGTTTTTGTGCCATAAATGCAGGTCTTGCAAACCCTAACTTTGTACCGTATCCTCAATCCGCATCTTAGTAAGATGGGCATCACTCGTATTCAAGCGCGATGGCATCGTCATCTTGTCTGATGACAATGATGTCATCATTTCGAGCATGTATGAGAAGGCCCCATTGAAAGGAATCAACAAGGATGGAGCTGAATGGACCTCAAAGAGAATGTGTTACTCGTGTGGCCGGTTGAACAAGTGGTGAGCTCTTCTATCATGTCCTTATTCCTTTGCATCAGCTTAGAGTGGGCTTTGTTGGATGTTCCTGAACCCATTTTACCAATTTCTGTGAGCTGAGACTTGATGGTTTAGCCCAGACCAATGATGAGGACATGTCGGGGTGCAACTTCTGCGAGAGGAAGACTGCGTGGTCCCAAGGGTGCTACTTCAATGCAAGGGGGAGGTAGACGAAGAAGGACAATTCGGCTCGATCCCTCGGATGTGCAGGCTCTTATTGGCACATCATTGATGGGAGGCCTATCCTCGAAACTTCGTGGAGCCTTAGTGACATCTGCTGGGGCTAGCACCGGTGCTTCTAAGCGGGATTCCAAAGGAAAGAGGAAACTTGTGATGCAAGAGAGTTCAGCCGAAGAAGAGGAGGAGGATGAAAACAAGGATAATTGCTCTAACGAGCATAGCGAAAGTGTGAGCACACCCTCTTCCCGGGGGCAAAGCGGCAAAGGTAGAGGTCGACGTGCACCAAAGCGATCGGCCAGAGAGGAGTCCAAGGACAATGACGAGGAGGGTGTGCTTGGGGAGACGGCACTAAGCGCCTCCTGTGATAAGACAATCATGTAGGAGTGCATCGAGGACTAGCTACAATCATTCAATGTGAGTAGTTCAATCTTTTGAAGGTCTATAATCTCAAGGCATGGAGAGAACAAATGTTTGGGGTAAATTTAAAAATTTCCTTTGTAGGTGGAAAAAAATATCCCTCTGCCCCCGATCCCCTTGTGTCAATTGCTCCCAATGCCCACTATCTGCCAGATCACATCCTGCACCCAAGAGATGTAGGAAACATTCTTCTCAAGAGGGTATTTGCCGGATTTGGGTGTCTTCATCGTGTCCACCGCCACACCAAAGATGCAAAAGAGAGATGTGGACGAGGATGGAGTGGAATGTGCACTGGCTCCGGAAGCACGAAGAATTCAAGGAAGAAATTAGGAACACAAAATGGGCATTCTTGTCCAATTCCCTGTTTTACATTTGGGATGGGAACCATTGCCACAAAGGGTGGATGACGAGATAAGGACATGTAAGTATTATAGTCCATTGATTTGGGTGATTCAACATTAATAGCCACGTTTCATTTGTTTTCAACTCATCAATTCTTTTTTTTCTTTTGAGTGGTAGCCTTTCCTAATGATGAGCGCCGACATATACATGTCCCATGCCGTGTAGTGGAGGTGCCCTCAGAAGATGAAGGGGAGGGTTGTTGTGTGCATTATCAAGGACGAACAGGTAAGTTTGATGATTCTTGATGAATGCACTATGTCTTTAGCTGCCTCACCCTCACTGAAGGATTGTTTAATATGTCACTTTCAATGTCAGGCTAGCACAGAAGGAGGCTGTCACCAGCACTTTTCCAAACCTCATTTGTGAGGCTAGAGTGTTGGGTGATGCATCAGATGTGGCAATCCACCAAAGATTGTCAACCAAGTAGAAAGAGTGGCTGGACACCCACAAGAAGAAGGCAGCTACGAACGAGCATTGGTACAAAAACCCTCTTCCACTCATCGCACAGGTGATGTGGAAGGTAAGTATCAATAACGGGACACTTTTCCCTTTCCTTCTCCAGTTTTCGTAATATGTTTGATGACAAGGCAACGAATGCATGTGCAGGACATGTATGACAAACACTTGCGCCCAATAATGCATAGCCGCATGCGAGTTGTCGGATGTCGACTTTCGAAAGTAATGGAGCGAAGCATACTATAGTGTGAACGACAAGCTCTTGAAGTGTACGCATCGACTCCTAAAGTTATCTGACCCTGCACTAAGGGTAAGATGGTACAAGTAAGTGAATTCTAGGGATTACACGTGGAATGGCAATGATTAGATGACAAGCTTGCATACGAAGTGATTGTTTATTGAAACCACTTTTGGTTCGCAAGACTATCACCACTCTGGACTGGGGGATGAAGCCCCAAGGGGTGATCAATGAGGAGAGGTTGTATAGCCTCGCAACATCGGGGTTGAACGAGAATGATAAAGTAAGGGGATGCGTGTCATGATGGGGCATTTCTGAGCATATGCTTCAGCACACCCTAAACCCACGATGAATAGGCTGCTTTTCTTTTGAATCATGTTGTCATTGCTCAATTGATGAACACTTGTTTTGGGCGCTTTTTTGCAAATGGAATTGTGGTTTTTAGGACCTGGTTGAGGCGGGAGACATTGTGGTCCAAAATGCATGAAGCTGGACTCCACATTTTACGACACTGGAGAAATTTCTACTCAATTGAGTGTGATGAGAATAAGTTCTTCAAACACACGCCAGAAACCAAGCACAAACACAAGGAGCACCTCTTCATGCACGTGCATAAATATTTCAAGACTAGTACTACCTTGACAGCCCATGAAGGTGCAAAACTCGCAAGCTAGAGGCATGTGTATCGGTACTTTGATGGCGCACGTTCTTTTGGGAGATGTATTTGTGTTTCATAGTGGAGAGACTAACCTGGTGGGCCCGGCCTTTTGGATGTGCTAGTTTCATGTCTGCAAAAGTGGTGAACCAAGCTTTGAGCCATTTGCTAGGCAAGTGCAAGGATTGGGCCATGATAAATGATCCGGACGCATCCATGTATGAGGAGTTCTAGTTGGATCAAGTACAACAAACTATGGGGGGCCAAATAACCACAAAAGCCTGCAATGACAGTATGTACAAACTCAAGTGTCCCCCAACGGATTTATCTTCCAGGTTATTTTATGTACTTACAAAGGACTCTATGCTACAGGAAAGTGAAGCAAGCAAGGTGGGGGCACGTGCTAGAGTAGGCAAGAAAGCGGCTGAAAGAACAAAGGGGTAGAAAAAAAGATCGGGAGGCCAGATAAACCCGATAGACTTGGACAGTCCCACACCTAAAGGTACGAGACAAGATTGTGAACAAAACTAAGTCGAATTAAGAGTTGCATGGACATTGTTTTTTATTTTTTAGAGGGCCTCAAATAATTGGCAATGTATTATCTTCTGCAAAAACAAAGCCACTGGCCACACAAGTTGGAAGCACCCGAACAGGATTTGCAGGGGGAGGCTCAATGTGGAGATCAAGGTGAGAAGGAGCTTCATGTGGCAGAATTCCTAGACGTAGCAAGGTAGGTGCTTAATGAATTACAGACACAAAGTAATCAAGTGGGACCGCTGCCAGTTGGCCCTCAATACATCAGTGCAAGTGGGGGTAAAACTGCGTCCACACATCCAACCCAAACAGGCAAGTAGCATGCTTCTTTGTTTTTTAATTATTGTCCTAAACAACATTCTAAAACATAATTTTCATTAGCTACCACAGCCACAGTTGATGTGGCCACAATTGCAAACATACAAGCATTAGATGGACGCAAAGAAAATGAGGAGACCTACCAAGAGTGTGCAAACAATCCACTTGTAAGTAGGGTCTAGAAGCAACAAGATCTATCCAAATCAATAATCCGATGTTGAGACACTTGTAACTGTGAGTTTCTTGAACACAGCTAGGGGCGAGGAGGTTCGAGAGAGGCATATTGATGTTGCATGTGAGATGTCTACACGCATGGAGACATCCACCAAGCACATTCCACCAAAATCGTGGGTTGTTATATGCAATCCATTCCCAGCAGGAAGTTCGCTATGGAACGAGTGGAATCACGAGAACTTTAACTGGTTATTGGAGTCTCTGGAGGAGGTGAACCATGGGAAGTGTTTAGAGGTAGATGGTCAGAGCACAGACAACTGATGCAACATCATGGTGGTTGGCCTCCTTGATGAATCACCGATATTTGCACTAAGGGATGCCATTAAGTGGTGGAAGGTTTTGAAGAGAATGCTTGCAATGCATTTGATCTTGCAGATCAAGTGCTTGTAGACAATGGTATCCTTGTATTCATAGGGACAATGAAAGGATTGGAGGCCCTTCTCATAAAGATCAGGGAGGGTAGGCATCTGCGTGAAGCAACAGGACGCCAATAGTGGATGTTTTTTTGTTCCCAGGTGGTGCACTTAGAAACCACAATATGTGTGAAAGGAAAGAGAGAGGTACGGGCTATAATCATGAAAGGGCTTTTCAAGACATGATCATGTGGTGCATATGTTACACATATTCTAATTTGTTTGTGTATGTGTTATATGCAGGTCCACGTGATGCATGTAATGGTGTATGTGTGCCAAGGTAAGGAGCATAGGGCCACCCCCTTGGATGACTTCGTGGAGGATGGGATCAGCACTGCGGAATGGGTGCGCGATGCGAATGATATCCCTCTGAGAGGTATTGCTTAGCAATTGTGTATTAGCTTTGGCAAAGTTCAAAACACAAGCTGGGCTTGGATTGATTTTTAGTGTTATGATAGGTGGCATGCAATGCAGATGATTATTTTGGACGAGGTTGTTGCAGGCCTTCTCAAAACATGGAGGCACGCTACTCGTTGATTGCAATGCAGGGTGTGGAGATTTGGCAGAACCCGCAGTGTAAGAGGGGTGGAGAGTCTTGTGCCTCACGAGAGAGGGAGGGGAAGCACGATTTCTAAGAGGCAGTGTATGGATTCAAGTTTGACATATGCATGAATGTTTGTTGAAATTCAACTACGTACAATTTGGTTTTTCCTTTATGCAATATTGCACTTTTGTAATCTCATCGAGCTTGTGGCTATGAACAGTTGCCCCTAGCTTCGAGGAAGCTGGTGATTTTTATTTGAACGGGGTGTTGTTGCATAGGAGGCTAAAGACTCAGGGTGCCTTGCCGGCCAAGGCATTAGAGCTGGGGAGCCACTGGGTCCTGTTAAGACCTGGTGCGACCGAGTTCCTACATGAGGTGGCGAGGCAGTTTGATGTGGCTATTTGGAGCTCGGTACAACATGACAATCTGTAGAGATTATTGGGCTTACTAAAGGGAGAATGTCGCCAAGCCACTGGCTACACGCCCTTCTTTGTGTTTGAGTACAGCCAAGATAGATGTACCACACAAGCCACAGATGTAGGAAGAGGACAGGGGTGTGTAAAGCCCAAGTTTGGAAAGCGCTTGGCCAACATCGATTGGCAACTCTCTGACCCTTTGGCAACGATTTTTGTAGATGAAAATGTGGAGAAGATGGATTGAAATCTTGTTAACACGTACATAGTCCCACCCACTTTTATGGGGAATCGCATGGATATAGTTCTCCACTCAAGTCTCTTGCCCTATCTACACCGATTAGCAAACCATGCTAGGACAGTTGAGAATTTTGTGTCCAAAAACCCCTTCCATGTGCCGCCCATGGAAGAACAAACAGAATTGTAATGCTACTTTGAAATGTCAGTAAAATTATTATTGTTTGAGACTCGAAGTACTAAATTTTTTGTTTAAAAGCAAGTAGCATGGACTTAAGTCCAGTGCTTGCACATGATTTCTTTGTTTGCATTCATGAAATAATGAAATGTATTCTCAACAAGCAGCACACACATATATCAGGGGGCGGGGGGGGGGGAGAGAGAGAGAGAGAGAGAGAGATTACATCGTGAAAATAGATAGAAAGAGAAACATGTGCTTGGGTTTAACAATCACGAATTCATGTCTATTGCATCCAACTAAGTGATAGATGTTGCTACTTCGTTTACTATCATGTTCATGCAAACTATCAGTCTATATATCACAAAATAGACAATGCCATGTACTAAAGTCCACATTTACCCTCCAATGAGGTCGGTTGTGCCTATATCTTGGCAAATTTGTTTTGTTCTACTCCATTCCATCAAGGGTGATATACATATTTCAAATATCTTCCTTCCTCCATTATAGCATACAACATTATAGCATCACTCACATGGGGGATTGCTCACCATTTAATATATCTTCCTCAAAGTTCCTCACATTTACTATGTTCAATAGCATTTTTTGATTCATCACATGTCTTGCATGTTGATGTCTTTGTTTTGATGGTGTGTTACATTGCAAAATTGTCCATGCCAAGTTTTATATAAGGTTGACCTTGAAATTAGGTTTTCTTCTCTATCTTGTAAATTCTTATTAATAGGTCCTAGCACAACCTTCTTTGTCATTCCCAAAGAAGATGATGCTACCATCTAGATGTCCATCTACTGAAGATAAGGCTATGGGAATGCATGGTCTTCAAGGAAGATAAGGCTGTGGGAATGCATGGTCTTCAAGGATTTTCTTTAATGCTATAGTTGCATTTGCAATTCTTCTTTGGAGTTTAAATTTGGTGAACATTTCCATGAATTTTATGAACCACTATATCTTTCAACTCTACCCAAATGCTCAAGTATGGACGATGTGATAGCCCTAGTGACCACTCATTTCTTTGATGCCAAATGGCTATCCCATAAACCATGGGTATCAATCTAG
Source organism: Dipteris shenzhenensis (assembly GCF_047967505.1). Taxonomy (NCBI): domain Eukaryota; kingdom Viridiplantae; phylum Streptophyta; class Polypodiopsida; order Gleicheniales; family Dipteridaceae; genus Dipteris; species Dipteris shenzhenensis. The sequence goes on from NC_141599.1 coordinate 17,007,322, forward strand.
GTTTATGCTATCTTGTCTTCAAGTCTTGATGAGCTCGCCCAAGGAGGCAAGGAAACTCTTGAAGAAAATGGTTATATCTTTTAGGCCTTGTCTTACTCAAAATGCCTAATCATATAGCCTCACAATCATGTTTTGTAACCTTTCTAATGCAAAGTTTCTAACAACAAGTTGTAGAAGAGTCCTTTCCATATTCTCCTCATATAGCATTACATGTTTCTTGGGTTTTGGAATTGGTGCCACGATTCATCTCCTCTTGGCACTCACATACTTTCTTTTTTAGAATAGTTTCTTTTGTTTCCCAATTGTGATACTATTACCCATTGAAAATATTTCTCTTGAATCTTCATCTCTAAAGTAAAATGCTGAGTGGCCTTGAGAATTATTTGATGGTTTATAATATTTTGAAAATTAAAATCTTGAATAATATGGTTGAATAGTTTATCCTTCATAGTTAGATTTCTTGCCATCTATATACCCAACTCTAGTGAGAACATCATGACCAACATCACAGTTAGCTGTTCTACCATCTATATCTTCCACTCTAGTGACAACATCATGATCAACATCATAATTAGATGTTTTGCCATCTATATCCTCCATTCCAATGAGAACATCATGACTAACACCATGGTTAGATGTCCTTTCATCTATATCCTCCACTCCAATGAGAACATCATGACTAACACCATGGTTAGATGTTCTTCCATCTATATCCTCCACTCTAATTAAGTAGTTAAAACATCATGACCAGTATCACTAATATCATCATTATTGCATCACTTATCCCGTCGCATGCTTCATTTGTTTGCCTTTAGGATCTCATATTGTCATTCTCATCACAAGTCAAGTATTTTGTACTAGTGAGCATGTTTGAGTCACAACCTTCTATGTCAACATCAACATCAGCATAAATTTTCAAAATGTTGCGAAATACCTATGACCATGTCGCTATCATTGCCTTCATAATTGCTAGAATTTCCTATTTTGGATCCCTTTTTTGTATTTCTTCTCTTCTAATAATATATTCTTATGTCTTCCACCACATTCAAGGAAACTATCTTAAGCAAGTTTGATTTCAAGAGATCTATTGAATAGTATCATCAATATATAAATGTGACATATTGCCCATTGCATTTTTGAATGGTGCCTTCACATGTCAACTTCATTACCTCCAATATACAAAGAAGATTTTGAGCATAGCCCTTGAATGTTCCAATTGCTAACACTTCTCATCTCATTCAAGAATATAGAATTTGCTACATTATATTTGCATTCTTACTTTGAGAGATAATGACACTACTTGCAATTCAAGATGAGGCATTATGTGACCTAGCAATTTGTATGGATCTTTTAAAATAATTCATAGAGTGTCCTTGGCATTGAAGGTTATTGACTTTATGTTCTCTTATACTTTTGTGAGAGCACACAAATAAGGGGGACTAGAATTTGCTACATTATGTTTGCATTCTTACTTTGAGAGATAATGACACTACTTGCAATTCAAAATGAAGCATTATGTGACCCAACAATTTGTATGGGTCTTTTAAAATAATTCATAGTGTGTCCTTGGCATTAAAGGTGTATTATTGGATTGATGGTTATTGACGAATTGTCATTGGCATTGAAGGTGTATGAATGGATTGAAGGTTATTGACTTTATGTTCTCTTATACTTTTGTGAGTGCACACAAATAAGGGGGATTATTATCATCTCTCATCATATTCTTTTGGAGGGATACAAAATGATTTGATCACCTTCCATGGATGACTAATATAAATGTATTGCATAGGCAAACAATGTGTAAAAATTGACACACATGCTCACAGGCTAACTTAGTACGGAGTGTTTTTTTACATGCTCACACCTAACTAGTACGGAGTGTTTTGATAATGCTCATTCTTTAACTATCATGGAGAGTTTTGACATATGCTCACACTCTAACTAGTACGGAGTATTTGACACATGCTCACACTCTAGCTAATATGGGGTATTTTGACATTCACAACATTTGGGTGACATCGCTAGTTTATGTATATCCTCTCATGCTTCAGTATGTTCCCTAACCACTACTCACGACATGTTCACTTTAGGGATTTTAGAGTCAAAGGATGGCAAAGACAAAGGAATGATGTGTGAGTGTCTTACATAAAGTTGTGGACAAAATGTCTAATAATTGATGCTTTGGATTTGACATTACCTTTCCATTATTTATATTATGGAGTATGTTCCTTTAGTGTTTTCTAACTAGTTATTCCTAGCTTATATTCCTTTAGTATTTTCTAACTAGTTATTCCTAGCTTGTCTCACAACTATGGAAAATTTACCCATACATTTGTGTCATCGAGGTTGTAAATGCACATATTGAAAAGGGACTTCCTAGGTATAAGGGGATGGTTTAGTTGGCAAAGAAAAAAAGGCTACATCAAGGAGCATAGTGGGTGGTCATAGCAATTTAGCACGTGAGTATTTGTTTTAAAAACACATAATAGAGAGAGAACAAGCACAAAACGTACATGGATGCTTGAATCCTCACAAACGTATGCATGCATGCACGCCCCTGGCTACACACAACATAACATATAAATAGATAAAATAAATATCACACACACACACACACACGCACGCACGCTTAAGTTTCTTGGTAATGCTGAAGGAAAATCTTTTCTATAACTAAAAAAGATGGAACTTTGCCATAAGGTTTTGGGACGGTCATCCTCAATTACTAAATGTTGTAGCTAGTATTGGAAAGGATAAGAGGGTGTCCATGCATATGCTAGTATTGTAAATATAAAAATTTGTTTGCACTTGCCTCCATGAGCTACTTGCACCGCTAGGTAGAATTTGGCTAGCATTGCAATGCTAGTCCAGATTTGCTCTTTTGCTCCATTGTAACAATGGTTTTTGAAAGCCTTTGTCTAGCTTGTAGCCAATGGGACTAGATAGCCACTTGTCACGTCCCTTGTAGCATTTAATTTTGAGGTAGTTAGCATTGGAGCAAGTGAGCAAAAGCATGGGAATGCCCTCTTAGAGCATGGCCAAATCCACAATTGCATGTATAGCCAACTATGGTATCGCTATTTGGATACAAGCCCACATTTACCATTATTCTGTGGTATGCCCATGATTGAAACTTCTAGAAAGAGAGGCAAGATACTCTCCTCCAAAGGTATCCATTCACTAGTGATTGGCCTATACAGACTCTAACTTACATGACTATAGGTTGCAACTATAGTAGACCATGGAAACACTTTTGAGATCTTTCAATGCCTCCCTTCATAGTAGCCCTCCCAACATTCATGGCAGTGCTCACTTCTAGGCTCACTTCTAGGTTGATATGTGATGTGGCGCTCTTACCTAGTTAGTATTTTTTTTAAAAATAAAAAATTAAAACTCATGCATCCACTCACCCACCCATTTGAGCCTACCTAGGGGCACCCCGCCTTAGCTCTACCTTGCAAGCAGAAATCGATCACCGACCGTTGCCGAGGTAGGTAGGTAGCCCTACCACTGGGCTGTTGCAAATTCCACACTTAGTTAGCATTGTTAAAGTCAATGATCTAGTGTCAATTGCAGCTTCTCTTATCATGATAGGCATAAGCCGACTTACTAATTTTGGTTCTCTTTGTCTCTTTATCTCGTTGTCTCCGTGTCTCTCTCTTTGTTGTCTAATTCCTCCTTGGTGTCACTCTTGTTTGTGTTTGTGTCTCCTTCCTCTATTAGCTTTGAGCTCAACGTGCCAAATACAATAAGGGGGATTTAGTTTCCCCCTCCCCCCCCCCCCCCCCTTGCCCACACACCCCATGGCCAATTATGAGGGGGTGACTGCTTGTGGCGTGTGCACACTGACAAGCATGGAGGAATTTTGTGAGGGAGTTGGGATGGAGGGAGAGAGATCAAGTGATGCTTCGCAAGGGAGGGAGTTCTTGTGTTGTGAAAGGCGAAAGAGAGAGAGAGAGAGAGAGAGAGAGAGGGAGAGTGTGTGTGTGGTAGGGTGCACGTGTGGGGGGGGGGACTCGTGTGGGCGCACGTGTGGATGAGCTGGAAGGGCGAGAGAGAGTGTGTGAGACTGGCTGGCAATCTTCATCATCTTGTTCATCGCCATAGCCACACCTCCAAGCTTTTTCCGCCATAGCCACACACCTCCAAGCTTCGTCCGCCATAGCCACACACCTCCAAGCTTTTTCCGCCATAGCCACACCTTCAAGCTTCGTCCGCCATAGCCACACCTCCAAGCTTCTTCCGCCATATCCACTCACCTCCAAGTTTCTTCCGCCATAGCCACACCTCCAACCTTCCCTCATCCCTCTCGCATTGCCCACCTCCTTCCATCACATCTCGCGAGCTCACACCACATACCATGAATCGCCGCAATTTCGCATCTCAGCAGTGCATTAGCTTCATCCCCCGCCAACGACATAAGTCTGCTCATCTTTCCTTCTTCACCTCGCCGTAGCGTCCTCCAGACGCCATAGCTACAGCGATAGGAAGCTCTCGCTATCTCACCTCTCATAGCTCTTCCTTTGACTTCACCTTCCCGAGAGTCGGACGGCGAGATCGAAGGGACAGTAACAGCTCTTCCTCCTCCACGAGTAGCTTCGCACTCCATAGCTTCCCCCTGAACTGGATCCATGGCCATCCGTGGCTCCTCCCAGCGTCCCCCCCGATCCTTCCCTGCTCATCCCCTCTTCTTCATCCCCGCCACCGCCCTCCTTGTCTTCTTCTCCGCCGTCTCCCTCCTCTACCATAACACCCGCCCCTCGCTGCCGTCTGTGAGTATCTTGCAAAGAATGTCTTCAGTTCTATTCCGTCAGTTTATAGATCAATGCAGTCCTCGCCTGTGATCCGCGTGTGGTTTTAGATAACGGTTAGTCTTGACGCGACATTCTTACTGGATTAGCATTATGGAGATCAGATCCGCGGTGCGTTAATCTCCCATAAAGATCGCTTGCTCCTAGGTTACTGAAGGTCTTTGCTAATGTGCAGGTTGGTGTCGAGCGCATAGTTCTTCGATCTGCCTTTCCGCAAGCTCATTCCACCCGCAGATTGAGCGCTGTGAAGTCCTCCGATCCGTTGAAACTGAAGGTGGACTCTCTGTTTAAGCAGGCCAACGATCAAATAGCTTTGGCGAATGCGTACGCCTCTTATGCTCGCAAGGGGAAGCTGGAGATGATGAAAGAGGTGAGGATCTTCACAGACGAGGCAGCTAGTCTCATCGAGCTCCTGAATCGGCCAGATAATAGGGCATTGCTTGATGGAACGATGGTGAACGAAGACAATCTGCGGCAGTTCGAGAAGGAGCTGAAGGAGCGCATCAGGGTTACGCGGCAGCTCATGGCAGATGCTAAGGAGTTTTTCGACAGCCAGCTCAGGATCCAGAAGCTCAAGGACACTATCTTCTCTGTGAACGATCAGCTGACGCGAGCCAAGAAGCAGGGGGCGTTCTCGAGTTTGATTGCAGCGAAATCCATTCCCAAGAGCTTGCACTGCCTCTCGACTCGCCTCATGGAGGAGCGCATCTCTCATCCAGAGCGATACCTCGAAGACAAGGTGCCAGCACCAGAGCTGGAAGATCCAAATCTGTATCACTACGCAATCTTCTCCGACAATGTGCTTGCAGCGTCGGTGGTGGTGAACTCGGCAGTGGCAAATGCGAGGGAGCCAGAGAAGCATGTCTTCCATGTTGTGACAGACAAGATGAATCTGTGGGCAATGCGAGTTTGGTTCAAGATGCGGCCCCCGAACAATGCCACTCACATCGAGGTGAAGGCCGTCGAGGATTACACCTTCCTCAACTCCTCCTATGTTCCGGTGCTTCGCCAGCTTGAATCAGCCAATCTGCAGCGATTCTACTTCGAGAATCAAATGGAGAATGCAACCAAGGATGCTCCCAACATGAAGTTCCGAAACCCGAAGTATTTGTCCATGCTCAACCATCTGCGCTTCTATCTGGCCGAGATGTACCCTAAGCTACACAGGATACTCTTCCTGGACGACGATGTGGTGGTGCAGAAGGATTTGACAGCGCTGTGGGAGATCGACATGGACGGCAAGGTCATTGCTGCTGTAGAGACATGCTTTGGCTCCTTCCACAGATATGACAAGTACATGAACTTCTCACATCCACTAATCAAGGAGAGGTTCGATCCGAAGGCCTGTGCCTGGGCCTATGGGATGAATCTATTCGACCTGGATGCGTGGAGGAAGGAGAAATGCACAGAAGAATACCACTATTGGCAAAACAGGGTGAGATTTCGTTGGCTTTGCAACCTTGGGAGTTGGGATGTGTCTTCATCTCTTCGAAATTGGGTTCTACTTTGATTTTGATGGTGTTTGGGATGTGTCTTCATCCCTCCAAAGTTGGGTTCTAAGTTGATTTTGATGGTGTTTCATCCCTTCAAAATTGGGTTCTAGAGCTCTAAGTCTATTGCCGTGGGCTTTCTAGCAGTCAGATGTTGCTTGCTTGTTTGTGGTTTTTCATGGTTTCTCTTTGGTGTGTTCAAAGCTCGGTCTAAGATTTTTGGATTGCATCTGAATCTAATCCACGTACCCTCAATGTTGCACAGAACGAGAACAGAACCCTTTGGAAACTCGGAACACTGCCCCCTGGCCTCATCACATTCTACAAGACCACAAAGCCTTTGGACAAAAGCTGGCATGTCCTGGGGCTCGGTTACAACCCCAACATCAGCCAAGAGAAGATCAAGAATGCAGCGGTAGTCCACTTCAATGGAAACATGAAGCCATGGCTGGACCTTGCAATGAGTCAATATAAAGAGTACTGGACAAAGTATGTGGACTATAGAATGATGTTCGTGCAGATATGCAATTTTGGGCGCTAGACGGCAACAAAGGGGAAGGGGCAATAGCAAATGGAGTGCCACATTCTTAGCGATATGGAAATGATGCTTCTGGGTTGAATGGTTTCATCTGGGATTTCAAGTTGCTGATCGGTTTCATGGAAAAGGCAATTGAGACTGCATTTCAGCAGGGATTGCTCTTGACTCCCTCTCTGCATTGGAGCCAAAATCTTGCCCAAAAGTGGAGATCTCTCCTTGGCTGCACCCATTCCTCTCCTCTGTGTTGAGCCTATCAGGTGGAGATCTTGTAACTTACATGATAAGTATTTTGCAAAACCCTTATTCACAAGCAATTCATGTGCTCAAGTCTGCCGGTTCTGGCAGTGTCATATGTACCTTTAGCCATTTCTCTCCTCAAGTGGAGGAAATTCATAACCTTATCTTTGAATAATGGTCGTTTTTGGACTTGGAGGCAGGTCCTCGTCTATGAAATGGCAATTTGTCTTAAATAAAGGTGGATTCAACTACTTTCTTGTCCTGTGATTCATTGGAGCTCAGGCTTGTTTAACCCTTAAGCCAACTTAAACCAACTCTTCTCGAAGTGTTATTTGGAGATCTTCTCTTGACCAACTCTACGCAGTCGAATGAGCTTATTTTCTTATGTCTTGATCATTCTGAAATTAAAACCTGCTCCTAGGATGTTTTACCCCCTTGGTGATATACTTTGAACAAAATTGATTAGACCAGTTGAAGTAAGAGTCATTGCAAGCCATCCAATGGAAGCATGCTCAATTGTCGGTGGATAACCTGGCCATGACGTCAAAACGTGCCACGAAAGGTTTTTTGTTTTCCATTATAATTTTGTTTATTCTAGGAGCCCTTTGCTGCGCTGAAGCTGAGAACAATCTTGGACAGGTATGAAAGATGCCGAAAAGTCTTTAGTAATAATCCTCGTCTTAGCCCGCAGCAGTCAAATCCTAATGATGAACATTGTACCTCAATCAACAGCGCTACAATTGGGTGTGCATACAATGGTCTCCGTAGCTCAAATTCTCGTTATTCTTAGAGCCTAATAAAGATCGATATCTCATGCAACTAAATTAAACTACAGAGTTGCGTCGATACTAAGTGCGCCTTAGAGATTAAGAATGTAAATTGCTTCTCTCCTCAAGTGAAAAGAGGTTAAAAGACTCTTCATCCATTGCATCATGTGCAAAGATGATTTTGGAATAAACCATTGTAGTGGGCCTCTTGCCAACTTTTTGCGGTGTGCAAATGAATCGATATATATTGTCGTATCTTCCAGAATTCAATAACAAGTGTGCGACAGAGTCAAAGGAGAGTACTTGGTCTTGCAATGCCGAGAAGGGAGGATGCGACGACTTGGTGAATAACAGAGTCCGGTTTGCATAAGTACCTCAACCAGCGAAAGGAAATGAGCTTAAATTATGACATAATAAGAAGGCGACAAACATCAGTATAATTTTAGTAACCACACAGTGTGTGGGTGGGAAGACGTCATGCCACCTTCCCCAAAGAGTTATTCCCTCAGCGGCTCCATCCCCCCCTCCATCGACCAACGCTTCCCTTCCTCGGGACCTTCCTCATCTGGAACAACTCCTTCGGCCACCTCCCCCAACTGCTCGGCCTCTCCTCCCCTTTTCTCTGGTTCGATGCCTCTGCCAACCATTTCTACGGTCATATCCCCTCACACCTCTACACTCTTCAAGCTCACGCTCTTCTCCAACAGCTTCTCTGGTCCCATTCGCGATAGCCTTGCCAGTTGCTAAGCCCTCTGGCGTCTCAGAATACTTCTCGTTGTTGCGCATCCTGTAGATCTGTAATCGCCTTGTGCACTTTGGATCCGTATGGGTTTTGCCATATAGTTCGTGGGCATCCTCCCAAACTTATTGCTTTTGGCCTCTATCTCGGTCACAGCCGTGAAAGAGTTGGGTCACTCCCTTCTTGAATTTTTCACGGCTCTCTATTAAGATCCTGAGTCTGAAGATCTGCAATTTTGGCACCTCGCGGCTGTCCCAGTGTGTGCTCTAGATTGCGTGCCTGTAGCAGCTGTATAGAACCCATCATGGAATCTCTCGAGGATAATCAGCTCACTGTCTCCATTCCGGTGGGATTTGGCTCCGTGAAGAATTTCATGTACCTTCATGTTTCGCAGAATCACCTCACTAGGGTCCTTCCTCTCGATCTCATGACCGCGCTGTTCTGCAGTTTCTAGATGTATCTAGTAACCCCCTAAATTGTAGCTTTCCTCCTACAATTTGGAAGCTGAAGAGTTTTCAGAAGCTGTATTCCTCATATTCGAAGAAGCTTCCCTGCTAATAAGCTAAGGATGCTGGCAAACCTCTCCTTAATATAGCATAGATGCTTTTCATTACAAAACCTTTACCGTTTAGATCAATCCAAATCAACAGCTCATATTTATGACACGTGGCTAAATGAGGGCTCAGAAAACCAAAACATCCCTTCAGGCTGCCTACAGGAATGAAGATTAGGAGACTGGTTGGGAAAGACGTGTAGGAAGATCAAGACGATTGTGTTAAGGCTGAGGCCATAAGTAGAAAGAAGAAGAGAACAAGAGGGCAATAATATTGCTTTACAGTAGTAAAGCATATGTGGTCAAATAAGTTCTCTTTTCCTTGTAGCACGTCTTCCTTATTAAATATAGGTGTATTTCTTTATGTGGATCCATCCTTTTTTTGGTGATCACATCATCAAACAATCTTACTTGTTCCTTGTTCAATGATTTTATTTGTTTGAAGTATTCGTCATTGGATAACAAATATTGAAATAGTGTGCAATAATGAATTTTCATTGAATGTTTGAATTCATAGGCATTGGCAAATTTCAAATTGCTCTTCTTGCTAAAGTTGCTATCTTTTTTGCTTCTTAATTCGTTCTTTAATGTAAGAATCATTTTGTCTCAAATCATAAAGATTCCAAATAATATTTGTTATTATAATTTAAAGTCGATCCGTTTGCTTATATGCTATCAAGATTTGCCAATAGGCTTGCTTTCATGATCCATGAATCTCAAATTCTCATTTGCCGGAAAAGGAAAATACAAAAGAACTTGCTTTTGATATTAGTTTATTATATCTTTGCATTCGGAGTATTTAACAAAATGAAGGATACTCTTCACAAGCAGTTGTAGCTTTTATGAAGAGATTGTGGACCCTTCTTCTTTAGTGCTAGCCTTTGTCACACATAAGTCTACCCTGAACCTCTAGTGTTGACAGAAACTTACTATGAAGACTTCTGTATAAATTGATGCTCAAGTGTGCGAGGTTGCGTGGATATGTATATGTGAGAGCATTTGTTTATACTATGGTCTACACCCATGATAGGATTGGTGATTACATTGTTTGGAATGGCATAGTAAAGCTAGCCCTTGCTATGCATGATGGAATTTATAATTTTCAACCTTGTGAGAGGCTGTCATGAGATTGCAATTACACTATTTGTTGTCGTTTTCAAAGGATGTGTTTGGCATGTTGCTACATTCATCTAGATATATGTTCCCCGTATTAGCAGACATGCCAATTTCACCTTGTGATGTTTTCATCCATATTGTGGCTTGTTAATATTGTGATAAATTCTTTCTACCTTGAGTGGTCAAATCTCTGGTCAATGCCCTATTTGCTATGTTTTCTAAGCATCTTTTGCTTATAGATGCACATTTGTAAGAGACTAAAATGAAATACTATAGTCTTCATAGGCATTTGTAACTTGAATGAAGAGAATGTAGACTACTTTTTGACTGAGTCTACCCATATCCTCCAAAGTACTGACAAAAACACACTATGAAACTTTTGTGCAAATAGGTGCATAAGTGTATGTGGGTGCATGTGTATATGTATGTGTGAGTGTACTTGCTTATACCATGGCTTACACCAATTGTTCGGATGTCAATGTTGATGTCATAGTAGCTAGTTTTTACTATTTGATGAAGTTTATGGTATTCAAACTTGTGACTGTCTTGACATTGAAACTGCATTGTTTGTTGTGTTTTGGAGGACGAGTTTGGGCATGCTCCTAGAGTTATATATAGCTAAAAAATTAGAATACGACAATTGGTCTTTGTTGGAGTTGCAAAAGGATTAAGCAAATGAGGCAAAAGAGAGAGTTTATTCATCATGAGAGGTATGCCCAATATATATGCACAAGTTACATCCAAGTGTGACATCATATGTGAGCTCAAGAGAGCATCTCTAGATCCACAATTATCTCTCAATCACAAACCACACTCCTAGATTCACTCATTCACACCTACTAACTGACAGAGGATTACCAAAAGGCGAGCAAGCTAAAAAAAGCGAGCAATAAAAAACAATAAAAGATTTATAAATCTCCCATTTCAGTAGCAAAAAATAATAACTTATTCAAAAGTCCATATGTTTCCTCAATGTTAGAAGGTTAAATATGCATATAACTTTCTGAGCCATTAACACTAATTTCACATCATCCATGAGATAGTTTGTATGTTCAATTTCCAATTCACTGTTTGTATTAAAGACAAACCCTACAGTAACTGCAATCAAGTTCTCTCTTTCCACTAGAGTAATTGAGATCATCAATGCAACCTTCCACACAGGTGGGGTGTTTCCAAGGACTCCTTGCATGGATTAGTCTAGATTCCATGCATATGTAAATGCTTAGCTTTTTTAACTCTGTTCACTCTTGGAATGAAACACATGTTTCTTTGTTACTGGAAAAATATCCTTCCCTAATGATTTATTCTTAGCTCCCACTAATCTAACCAATGCAACAAATTAACCACAAATTCATATTTTGGTGCATTAAATTCTACTAGATGGTGCACAGAGACATGATAATCATCTAAAGTATGCCTTGCCATTTGATTTGATATGTAACATGACCCTGTTTGGACTTGTAAATCAAAAGATACAAGGATGTGAAAATGCTCTCTTTTGGGCCAAAAGAGGGCATTTTCACATCCCTGTATTTTTGCAAGATGTCAACATATGATTTTTTTGGCCCAAAAGATGAGTTTTTAACATCCCTACATCTTTTATTGTCAAATATAAATGGCATAATGTTACATATCAAATCAAATGACAAGGCTTGATTTAGATCAATATCATGCCTTTTTGCACCATCTAAAAAAATTGTGTGCATCAGAATATGAATTTTGTGAGATTTTGTTAATTTTTTGCACCAAGTTTAAAGCAAGGTTTCCCATAATGGGGAGCGAGAAGACACTGTCTATTTTGGCAAAAAAAAAACCAAAATTTAACATCCTCTACCTTTTAATTACACCCTGGGGATCACTCTTCATAAACCCATAAAGCATGTGCAAGCAAGCATGTATTAAAAATTACCCCTATTCTTGCAATTTACATTTTGTCATGTAAAGGGTTGAATCCATGTATGTGTTTACATTTTAAAATATCTACATATATAAATTACATTAAGTTGCTATTTTATAAATCCCCTCATGCACACAAACAACATGTAAGTCCCACCACTAAAAAATACCCCTCAATGCACAAAAGTGGTATGTTACATGTTTATGAGTGACCCCCCAGGATAATTGCCAAACCCAAATGGGGTCATGTTACAATAGTCCTTAACTTTAGACTACTCAATTTCAAGAAATGTGACACATAACCACTCTTTTGAATACTTTATACTTCAAGCAATCATTTTATAAAAAACTTAGATTCTTTCTTTGCTTGCTTGATTTTCCAATCACTTCGACTAATTGTTGCTCGCTTTTTTGGGCTTGCTCGCTTTTTCTCGCTCGCTCTATTGACTGCCTCTAACTGACACACACCTACACACACCATGTGTTCACATACTCACAACCATAGACCTTAGGACCCTTGGTATGATCCCATTACATCAATTTGTCCTTCATTCCCCCCCACAAATTGATGACCTCATCCCTCAGCAGTAGTACATGGGATGCGCTCCATGGCTTGCCCACCATCATGTGGCAACACACATGGTCCACAACTTGGTACTCACTCTAGTTGCATCAATAGTAGCCTCATTTGGGCATCCTCATCCCAACATGATCTCACTCTGACTTGGGTTTGTTGGTTTACAATTGGGAGATAGACAATGACTATGCATGGGAATACCCTTAGATCCAACAAGGTAACACATAAGACTAACAATCATTTGATGGGGACATCCCAAGGCAGAGAACCCTTATTGACCACACACAGACAAAATTCTAAATTGAAGATGTGGGGAAATACCCACCTTTGATGGCATATCTTGTCCTTTTCCTCCTTCTCTTCCAAGCTACCATAGTGTGAGGTTCATTGTCATTGGAGAGGTTCTTGGTGTAGCCAATCTTGTAACTCCTTTGCTCTTTGTCCTTCTCCACACTCTTTAATGTATCTTGTCCATATTCTGCAATACAAGATCCTTGTAGTCCTTCACCTTCTTTTAGTGTCCAAGCCTTAAAAACATTTTGTGAATCATATGGACTGAAGAGGGTCTTACCACTTTTCATGCAAGGGCAGTGTCTAATCTTGCACAAGAGGTGGTCATGATTGTATGGCAAGGTATAGTCAACCAAATGCAAGTACATTTCATACATTATGAAAGATACTAAAACCGTAACTAAGGCATCTTCAAAATAAGAATCATAATGGTTGTAGTTGAAACCTTTGTTCCAATCATATCCATTGGAAATCATAATGCAAGTCATGATATATTCTTCCTTCATGTAAGCTCTTGTCATGGTCAATCCACACTAATCAACTAGTCAACAAGTCAACAAGATAGTATGACTTGAAATCCACTTCAAAGTACCATAACTTCAATCCTCAATATAAAAGATGAAAAATGCATTCAACTAAACTTCAAAGAGCATTCTCACAACTAAAAAAGCAATCTCTGATCTGTGCTTTGCCTCCTCTTCAAAAATAGTCTAGAAATGCTTGCAAAAAACAGAGGAACTTTGGAGGATTCCTACCTCACTCCACAAAGCATCAAGCAGAGGGCATTTACTGTGCAACTAAAGGTACTTGGAAGTAGAAGACTCAGTGCAAGTCTCAGACCAAATGAAGCTTCACACCACCAAGGACAGCAGCATCTTCTCCACCTCCAAAAACCATGTCTTCTTCAAAACTCGACACCAATAAGGAAGCACCAAGATCCAAACAATATCCCAAGAAAGATCCAAATAATCTCCCATAGAGCTCTAGTATACCAAGACCAACTTATTATGCATAACCGCTTGTTTAAAAGCCTCCACAACATGATTCTCAACCAAATCTTCAAAAATAAGGGACCAACTAGCATTTTGAAAACATTCTATATACATGCATTCAAGAATCACCCTTCTTACAGTTGGAAATGCACATAATAGCTTCAAGATATTGTACTCTTCATCATTGGCATAGCAAAAGAAGTTGAAAGCATCGAGAATCACCACTCCACTATTATAGTCAAAAACTGTTGAGAGATATGGTGCCATGAGCACATAGATTAATGGGCTAAGGTATGGTATAGGAAAGAATTAAAGTAGCCACCTTAAGATGTGGACTACAAGATGTGGAGATGTGGATTGAGGATATCCACAAGGAGAGATGTGGATGAGAAGATCCCACATGGTTTGACTATTCTAAAGGCTCTCTCTATATAAGAAGCCTATCATGTATTGTTGAGAACACCTATTGCAAGAGATATAGATTTGCTATCTCCCTCTCATGTCTTACTTAGTGTGGTTTGAGCCTCCTTAGTTCTTCCGCTGATCTTGTGTGCACTAGGCTAGTACGATCCGCACTTTGACATGGTATCAGAGCATAGGTTGCGCACAAAGCCTAGGTAGATGAATGATTGATTGAGAGTTCTTGAGTGATTGTGAGCACATTTCATTCACTTCTGCGTTGAGAGAAAACTTCTGCATTACTTGTGAGAATTTCCGTCCATTTTGATACAATTCCATCCATGGAGTAATAGAGAGAGAGAGAGAATTCCTTTTAGAGATCTATTTTGTGAGATAGATCTCTGAGGAGAGGAGATTGTTGAGCCTCAGATGGTGTCCCAGCAAATAGATAGTCATGAAGGCAGCATGGTAGACAGAACGAACTGTGGGCTGTGAAGAAGGGCAATTCGAGAAGCAGCATGAGTAGAAGCAATAGAAGAAGCCTAAAACAATGATGGACAAGAAGATCTGAAGCACTAAAGTAGAAAGTTCCGAATGACAGCAGCGACCATCGACCTTCATCCCTGACCATTGTTCTCCCTTTTTTGCAGCCCGCTAATGTAGAAGTCGTTGATTTCCAAGACTATTCGAGTTTTGCAGTCCACAACGCAACCTCTCAAGTGGACGGCTCATGAGCATCTACGCCACCAAATGCCCACACAGGTCTGTAGCCGATCGAGTTCAAATGAGTGCTCTATTAGCAGCGATGCCAACATAAAAGACGGTCAGAGCTTCCCAAACGACTCAGCTACATCGACTAGTGATACTCCAACGTCGATCCTGATCTCTGCCTATACTACATAAGCGGCTCGACTCACCTTTCCAGCCTTGACTACTTAGTAGCTGCGCCTCTCCAATCGGGCCAAGCTCTCTACACCGGACTGCTAATTAGCTACGCCATCTTCAAGAGCCCATGACTGGATGACCACTGGCTTCCAACGCACCCACACAGCTCCAATCGGCTTCTCCAACTGCAGCAATTCACGAAGCCCTCAAGCAACGACGCCTTCGACTACCACCACAGACGACTGCTGTAGGTGACACAACAAAAGCACACAGCAACGCACACATCCAGCGCCATGCCCTCACGAACTCAGACGAACAGCAGACTCCGCCAAGCTTCTTCTCCAACGCACCTCTGTTCGCTCGCTGGCGCCCACACCGTCGCCGTTTCGACGCCATGGTAGATAGTTTTTCATTTTTGATTCAAAGTTTTTCATTCTTCCACGGTCTCTACCAAAACGACACGTGGTATATAAGACTAAACCATGGTGCAATCTGGTTAAGTCTCAAGGTTTGGTTAGCCATTCAATGCTCAGTAGAGTGCCACATGGCAGATTGGAAGTAACTGTGGTTAAGCATACTGAACCATGGTTAAGACTATCTGGTTCAGTTAAGTCACCAGCAGTCAAGTTTAGCATCAGCTGGTTTAGGTTCAAGATTGGTTAACTGCCACATCACCAAGTGCCACCTAAGCACAGAGGCCCTTGTTAAGCACAGTTTGAAATTCAGCATGTGAATCCCTATGCCACATCATCAAGACCCCCTCTTCTTCATAGAAACTTCAACAAGGCATAACTTCCAATCCAGGAAGAATTTGCACGCGCTCCAAAAAGGAAAAGTGATCGTCTTTTCGAGCTCTACGCGCTTGTTAAGTCAGAATCATTGTATGCAATTAGACACTGCCAATATTGAAAGAAATCAATTGGTAAGACCTTTGCAACAAATGAAAAAGCAAAGCATGAATGCAAACATCGATGTAAAAAGCATGCCCAAAGCATAAGTGCATGAGATGACCATAGCAGAAAGCATGGCATCCACACACAAAGCATCAAGGCACATGGAAGTACAAAGCATCATGCATCAAGCTACGTCAAGAGAAGAAGCAAACGCCATCGACATGAAGCATTGAAAAGCAAAAACCTTGCCAACCTTGCCTATGTTTTGTAATCAAACCTGACCACCTGAGAGTAGCTATGAAAGCACCCAGGGGAGGTATTGACATGTAAAAACCACACTTGACCACCTTAAGTAGCAATGCATGCACTAAAAGGAGGTGATGGATTTGTAACTCACATCTGACCACTTTGTAGTAGCCAAAGGAACATGGCACCAAGGGGAGGTGTTGAGAGATATGGTGCCATGAGCACATAGATTAATGGGCTAAGGTATGGTATAGGAAAGAATTAAAGTAGCCACCCTAAGATGTGGACTACAAGATGTGGAGATGTGGATTGAGGATATCCACAAGGAGAGATGTGGATGAGAAGATCCCACATGGTTTGACTATTCTAAAGGCTCTCTCTATATAAGAAGCCTATCATGTATTGTTGAGAACACCTATTGCAAGAGATATAGATTTGCTATCTCCCTCTCATGTCTTACTTAGTGTGGTTTGAGCCTCCTTAGTTCTTCCGTTGATCTTGTGTGCACTAGGCTAGTACGATCCCACTTTGACAAAAACCACCCACCAAGCCTTCACTTTTTAATGTGAAGCCCTTTTCCTTTTCCTACCACTAGCATTTAATGCCTACATTGTAGCCACTGGTTTTTCACTTGTTTCTCCCTACCTAGTTCATCATGGTGAAGATTCTAGTGTTTCGAGGGACCCAAGGGGAAGACCTGGAGTCTTATCTTCAGGATTTGGTTTGAGGATGCTAGCTTTCTGGATGGTCCATGAAGGATTGGGCGGAGATTTTGCCCGATTTTCTTGAAGATATAGCCTTGAGTTGGCATGAGGCGTTGCTGGAATCTACCAAGGAAGACTGGGACAAAGCTGTGGCTGCAATGAAGCTGAGATTTGGGGCAATTGAGTTGCCAAATGCGTTGATGTTGCAGTTGAACTAGTTTTATCAAGGGGAGGGTAAGACGATGCTTTGGCAATGTGATTTGAAGATTTGTGGACATAGTATAAAAGGGAAGCTTTGTGAGCTATGGTATCTGCATCATCAGCCCCTCAAAGTCTCTCAGGGATGGATTACTTGAACATGAGAAAATTTGTGATGGCTTTGGAGCCTCGTCTTTGCTAAAAAGTAATGAGTAAAGATCCAACAACATACATGGAGGCGCTCCCACATTGTGATCAAGAAAGAATCTTCTCAATATATCGAATCCTCCTTTCGTGTCTTCTCTATACATCAAATCCTCTTTTTGTGTCTTCACCAGATTCAACTTCTAAGGTGGAGGTAATGGAAACTCCTTAGGTACCAAAGTCCTCTGAATTAGATCATGATATCTCCCAATTGATGGTAGAGTTTGTTGATTTGAAACTGCATTTGGTTAATGCATGACAAGCTAAAGCACCTGAGTGAGGATAAGCCTCAAGACAAGAGTGGGGCCACTTGCTATGAATGTAATGAAAAAGGTCACTATTGCCTTGAGTGTCCTAGATTGAGAAAGAAAGAGGTAAAAGGAAGTATCCTTTGATAGAAGCTTCTTCAGGGTGTTGAGGATGGTGTAAATTGCACCATACGTCTAGGGCATTAGGGGCAAACCCTTAACATAACCCTAAGGGGTTCACACGTATATCTTCATGTTCATGTTCAATACAACTCAGTGTATAGGTAGCGATATCATGTGCACTCCTCTCTCTCTCTCCCTCTCCCTCTCTCACTTCCGCTATTATGGTATTAGAGCCTCAAGACAGCTAACGATAGCCTAAATGAGCTCAAGGGCTCCAAGCCATCGAAAACACCATGACCTACATACCACAATACCTCATGGTGGACTCCCATGCACTCTACTAGCAATGATGCCTCCTCCACACAACGACTATATCACATGGGATAGGCTCCTGCATCTCACACAAATGGAGAAGATGATGGATTTTTTTCCATCACCGGCATCAAATCCTATCCTCAGATTCCTAAAGCCTTCTCACCCCACCACGTGGCACCCCATCCATACACATGGTAGTCCACATCATCACTCACTACCACATCAATAGTCTAGTTGTTGCTGTGCCACATCAGCATCTCTAAGAGTCTGCCATATGATGGCCCATATCATCAGTGGCCAGCTCAGATTGCCACATCATCACCTTATCAACCATGTGGCACATCTACCAGGTCAACATTATAGGCCCCACGCTTGCCACCTATGCAACCACATCAGCAAGTTGCGTAGTCAAACTCTGTGCCTTGTCATCATGACATGTGGCAGAGTGCTAGCAAGGCTTGCCTCTACATAGGCACAATACATTTGTGCATGTGACCTCAACTTGCCACCTCACCACAGGCCACATTGTCATTTTTGGGCCTTCTTGGGATCAAAGTTTGGCCTATCCTTCTAAGAGCCATAACTTTTGATCCAAGGAAAATTTTGCAACACTCCAAAAAGAAAATTTGGTCGCACCTGTCCCCACCTGTCACATCAGATTTCACATATGAGATTTTCACAGGTGAGCATAAGCAAATCCTCATCATCTGAACCACCTCCTGATCCACTGCTATGTACCCAAGACATATAATGAATTAAGATAAAACTCTTTTGCTGCATTTTCCACTTCGACGTGTAGTCTAGCTATAGATTGGCATTTCCATAGAGGAGATCCAACTCTACCAAGCCAAGTCAAACATTGCCACATTACCTGATTACTTCCCATCGGCGTCAGTAACATTGGATCTATCATCGGTGTACAAACTCACACATCTAACACTAGCTCAATGTCTTGGCATTCAGCAATTCAGCACACCAGCGTGACACTTGTTAGAGTTCTCCTTCTCAAATTTAGAATTGTTGTATTCTTCTTGCTCGCACATATGCCACCCATGTAAAGTCACACATTGTTGACTATTTTCTGGCATTAGGATTCGTAAACATACATCATCCTTGTACAGCCTCTTGGCTATGCCCAACACACAATTGTCATCTTTCACTACAGCCTTGATCCTTGGCATGCACAGTTGTTCTTCCATCACATGACTTGTTTTTGACAGAGTTCAGCGTAAGACCCCTAGTGGCAGCTCTCGTACAGTGTTCAAATGGGTAGACACTCTCACCTCGGTACACGGGTAAGCCTCTTACACATAGCACTAGAACACCTCCAACATTGATCTATTCACATCATGCAGTTGATGATACACCATTCATGACTTTGGATGAGATCTATGAGTGGAAAGAGAACCTTCTTTGACCATTTATTACCACAGGATATGTATCGGTAACACACTATTCAAAAATTTTGGACTTTCTCTCCTAGTTTGGACTTTTTTTTGGAGCATATCCTCTCCACTCAACTTCACTTAGTGAGCTCAAAATTTGGGTTTTTTAGAGCACTAAATGGGTCACTTATATACAAATATGGCCTTATTAAGCTAAAAAGTCAAGTGGTGACCTCTAATTAAAAAAAAAAAGGCTCAATGAAGCTATAATTCCCAAACTTGTGCATGGTGCCCCCATCCAATAACTATAATAATAATAATAGTAGTCTCCTAACTCTAGCTCAATTTCAATACTATGAAGTGAAAATATGATACCATATGAAAAGACTGTTGAATTCAACATATAAGTGGTGTATAGATACACCATTTTTTTGAAAAAAAAGAGTTTGTTGAATTCAATATATAAGTGGTGTATAGATACACCCCTTTTTTTTAAAAACAAAGCATACAATACATTATCTTATTGGTGGTGTATAGATACACCATTTTTATGAAAAAAAGCATACAAAACATTATCTTATGCATCTGAATCTCGTTCAGAGTCATCAGATTCATGTAATGTATTTGCGCTTGATGGGTCAAGTCTTGCCAAATGATGTTTAATATGGACACAACTTGGATCAGGGATTGTGATACATTTTTCAACATTGTATCCATGCTTCCTTTTAAAACTTTGTGTCCTTGATTTCCAGTAATGAATAATGCTATTGACTTCCACCTCTATTAATCCCTCATTATTTGGAACCCATTCATGTTTCTTGTGCAAGCATCCCTCATAGAGTTGTTTTATTGTATATCTTCTCGGGAGATTTTTCAATGGCTTTGGTTCATACCATAAAGCTGTGAATGTTATAGGAGTTCCCTTGTCATCCCTTTCTATCTTAGCAACCTTTGCAACCCAAATTGGGCCACCTCGGTCATCCAACTCTGAACCTGGATCAGCAGATGCCTTAACTGCAACAAATAGACCCTCTTCAATCTGATTAGATGGTATAAGCTCTGGTAAGGGTTTGTCTCCCTTCCTGCCACAATATTTTCGAGGTAAAAGGCATTCCTCTGCTTCCTTTATATCTACTAACATATTTATATCCAAAGGAAAACTTAGTGACCTAGCTTGTTCCGGCCAAAAGGATTCACAGTATTCAATGCTCATTAAGTTTTCTTGTCTTTTTAAAGATTGGATAAGTGCTTCAGTTGATTTAACTGTCTCCAAATTCTTAGTTGATTGCTCAAGATATTTTTGCATCATACTTTGGAGATGTTTAATGAAGGCTTTCAAGCCTTTCATTTCATCTATGTCAAGTGATTTGTTTTTTGCAAGAACAAATCTACTTTCCTCCAATGGAATTATTTGTTGTAATAAAGCATATGACTCACTCTATAAATGATCTCCATCTACTGAGTAGTGCTTCCATTGCATCGCTAGAATATTGTTATGCATGTGAAACCGAAAGTAGTGTGGATTTGTGTGTCCTATTAGGGCATCATCTCCTGTTTGTAAATGTGGCTCTATGAATGCTCTCCAATCTACCATCCTCTCTAAGATAACCACTTCTGATTCTTCCTTGTGAGACCCTCCAATTTTTTTCCCAATTCGAAATAGCATATCCTCCATTGTCAAAACATCCATTGACTTCAACTCACAAGAGATAACACTGAAGATTTGATCTATGTCTTCATGTGTATGGCCGATAAGAAGAAAGCCAACTTCCACTTCTTCAAATATTTTCAAACCAACCAGCATAGAGCATAAAGCAAATATATATTTATTCTTGTTCTCTCTCCAATAATTATCAGCTTGTATTCGCAATGTGTTAGGTAAACATCCGTGAGCATCTCTGACCTTTCTTATTGCTTTCATGATTGATGTAACAACCTAGTTACTATCATGGTCATGCAAACTATCAATCCATACATCACAAACGATTCAATATCCATGTACTAATACTCCACACAAGTGCGTTTTTAGTCCATGTTTGCCCTCCAATGCTGATGGGATACATCTATATTGTGGCAAAGTTGTTGTAATCTGGTCCATGCCATCAATGGTGATGCACATGGAGTTATCGACATGTGATATACCTTCCTCTCTCCAAGAAGCATACAACTTTTGAGCATCCTGCACATGACGTAAATGGATTGATCGCCATTTAATATATCTTTCTCGCTACTACTCACATTTACTATGTTCAATGGCATTTTTTTATTCATCACATGTCTTACATTTTGACATCCTTTGCTTTGATGGTGTCTTGACATGGCAAAAATCTCTACGCCAAATTTTGTACAAGGTTGACCTTGAAATCATGCTCTCATCTCTATCTTATAAAGTTTTATTAACAGTTTCTAGGACGACCTTCTTTGTCATTTCCGAAGGAAGATGTTGTTGACATTTGACACATCCATCTAGCATTGTTTGTTGAAGATGAGGCTGTGGTAATGCATGCTCTTCGAGAACTTGCTTTAATGTTGCGGTTGCATTTATAGTGTTTCCATGGCATTTAAGCTTGTAGGTATTTCCATGAATTGTATGAACCACTTTTTCTTTCACCTCTGCCCAGCATGAAAACTCTTGAAGAAGATAGTTATGTCTATTAGGCGCTGTCTTACTCCAAATACCAAGGCATATGGCTGCACAATCATCTTTCCCAACTTTTCTAATGCAAAGTCTCTTGCAATAAACTCGCGTATGCATCCTTTCCATATTCTCCTCGGACAACATTACATGTCTCTTTGGTTCTGGAATTGATGCCATGATTCTTCACCTCTTCACACACATACTTTCTTTTTGTAAATAGTGTCTTGCATTTTTCTTTGTGGTCTCATCTTATTATTTTCAACACAAGACAAGTCTTCTATATCAATAAGCATGTTTGAGTCACTTGCAACACAGGACAAGTCTTCTATACCAGTGAGCCTGTTCGAGTCACTTCCAACACAGGACAAGTCTTCTATACTAGTGAGCCTGTTCGAGTCACTTCCAACACAAGACAAGTCTTCTATACTAGTGAGCCTGTTCGCATCACTTGCAACACAGGACAAGTCTTCTATACCAGTGAGCCTGTTCGAGTCACTTGCAACACAAGACAAGTCTTCTATACCAGTGAGCTTGTTTGAGTCACTTGCAACACAGGACAACTCTTCTATACTAGTGAGCCTGTTCGAGTCACTTGCAACACAAGACAAGTCTTCTATACTAGTAAGTATATTTGAGTCACTTGCAACACAAGAAATCTTTTCTGCATCAACATCTGTTACTATAAGATCCTCAGTACCTGTGAGCGTGCCACTATAATACTCTTGATCACTACTATAGCTTCTTATCAATTTGGATCCCATTTGTGTTATAGTCCTTTTCTTCTGATAATATTCTGTTGTCTTCCATGACATTGAAGGAAACTGTCTTGGGCAAACTTGATTTCAAGAAAGCTAACCCCCATTTACAAGTACTATGAACTTGTAGATGAGACGTAGTATTATGGACGTCTAGATGTGAAGTACTATCCATTGCATTTTGAATGACACCTGCACTAGTCAACTTAATTATCTCCACTATATCGAGAAAACTCTGAGCATAGCCCTTAAAGTTGCCAATTGCTAAAAATTCTCCGGAGCAAGATAACATCTCTACTTTTTCCCCCTCAAAATAAGTTTTCTTGATATCTTGAAAGTATGTCTTTGGAACAATTTCGTCTTGGTCGTAGAGCATTTTGTGTGCTTGCATATCAAATATGTGACATTGTAAGATATCTCCCAATGTTTCAAAGTCTCCATGTGGATATTTTAAATGTACTTCAGGAGTTACAACGTTGGTGATTATCACTACACATCTTCTCTCACCACAACGTTGGAAATGACACACATTCATAGGATCAAGACTATGAATTTGTCCAAAAGCCACCACTTCATTCTTCTTATATAACACCACATCCATACCCTCTATTAGGGTGAATACCTATTTTATGTACAAAAATAGATTAGCAACTCCAAAAAAGACACAATAAATAATAATTAAGCTTATTATTACTTAATAACTTTTATATTAAAACTAACAGAGAAGGCATTAAACCTGAAGCCTACATCCTAAGCTTTAAACAATTAATACCAAAACATCTTAACCATCGTAAATCCTAAACTTTAAACATTTAATCCCTAAACCCTAAACTCCTAAAGACTAAATCCTAAACCCTAAACCCTAAACCCTAAACCCTAAAATACAACCAAAATATAATGAATTTTTTAAATTTGTGCAACAGGTTGAATATATCCCCCAACCTGTTGCTCAAGCAACAAGTATGCTAAACCTCTTCCAGATTCTAAGGTTTTAAATACCTACCTTACAAATGCATTATCTAACGCTTCATTCTTCGACTAATAAGTATTATACACATGGAAGAAAAGCATACATGCTAAAAGCATGTGTGTAAATTTTAATATTTTCTTATTTTTTTAATTAATTCAATTCTTTGATTGACTACTTTTTAAAATTTAAAGGTTATTACTATATAATATACATAGTTTTAAATGTTATTAATGCATAATATTAATAATTTATATATATTTATTTAAATTTATACAATAATTACATTATATTTATATTAGTTTTTAAGTTAATCATGTATATTTTTATTAAAACTAAAATTTAATATCTAGTTAATAGCAAGAAGAATATTGTAGAGATTGTTCATATTAAGAACTATCTTACAAATACATTCACTGATTCTTCATTGTTTGAAGAATAAGTATTATATAAAGCACATATGCTAGAAGACCTCCCTTTCAAAAATACTTTCATTATTATATTTTTTTAATTAATATATTTATATAATAATTATATAATATTTATATTAATTTATAGATTAACAATATATATTTTTAGCAAAATTATATTTTAAAATTAATTAATAAAAATTTATTATATTATGGAGTAAAAATATTATAAATGGATTTCTCATATTAATAAAGTGCCGTGAGAAGAGTTTTTGGAGAGATTTATGGCTAAATTTTGTTTTGAAGTTGTTGCGTACGCAATAGGTAGGGAGGTTTGAGTGGTTTTGAGGTTGAGAGAGAAATTTGTAATAAATTGTTTTCTTTTTTTTTTTTGAAAAATTGTTGCATGGCCAATAGGCTGGGAGTTTTGAGTTTGACAAAAATTTGTCACAATAGGTTGTGAGAGTTTGAGGTAAAGAGGGAAATTTGTGGAAAAAAAGATTTAATGCAAAACATGGTTTTTTGAAGTTGTTGCGTACATTAATAGTTGTGAGAAGAGTTTTTGGAGAGATTTATGGTTAAATTTTGTTTTAAAGTTGTTGCATACGCAATAGGTAGGGAGGTTTGAGTGGTTTTGAGGTTGTCTGTATGATATAGACTCGAGCCTCATTGGTCTTGAGCAAGTAGACACAGATGTTCCACATGTTAGTATGGATTAGCCCACAATTTTTTGATCATGCGCATTCCTCAGTAAGCCCTCATCATAAGGCACACTTCTCGATAAGCCCTCAGCATGAGGCATATTCAATAGTAGTAATCCTTGAGCACGAGGCATATTTGACAGTAATCCCTCAACACGAGGCCATCCCATTTACATCAGCACATCCTGATT
Organism: Dipteris shenzhenensis; assembly: GCF_047967505.1. Classification (NCBI taxonomy): domain Eukaryota; kingdom Viridiplantae; phylum Streptophyta; class Polypodiopsida; order Gleicheniales; family Dipteridaceae; genus Dipteris; species Dipteris shenzhenensis. The sequence continues at coordinate 17,032,588 of NC_141599.1, forward strand.
CTAGTGATGTACATCGATCACATTCATGCATGGATCCAACTCTATCATTTCCCACAGTTACAGATACTCAGTAGGAGTTCACCATTGATCATGCAGTTTTTCAGTATGCAAGTCCTCATTATGAGGTACTCGCATCTTTTGCAGCATGCAGAGATATATCCAACAATGCATTCATATCTTCATGTGATTCCATTACAACATAAATCCTTGATGCTTTCACCTCTGACACGGACCATATCTTGGGGCCAGTTCCCTTATGAATTATAGATCAACACATCAGTCTACAAGGAATTCTAGCATCAATGTAGTCATGCTGCAGTGCACCACCCTTGGATCCACTTATTACCACCTTCAGTCAACAGATCATTCCTTAGCACGAGGATAACTATGCATCAGCACATGGTCCTGCATCAGTGTAGTGGACATCATCAGGTTTAGCCATAGTGCAACCTAGGGAGACTTAAAGTTTCATCATGCACTTATGGCTATCATATATAGTCCATACTTGATGCAGATCAGTGGTTGGATCCATGACTTTAGATCAGTCCCTTCATCAACATTCAGCACCTCATATGCCTCAGGGACATCTAATGTTTTCATAGTTGTATTTCAAGCCTCTAGGCCTTTATACTATTAGCGATAATCCTATGACAGATGCTACATCCCATGCTGATGTAGGTTTAGCTATGCACACATCAAATGACTTTCAGCTCATGACAGTTGAGCATACAAGCTTGATAGGTTGTCGTACCTTGTCAGTTTTATGGGCCTCTTCATCAACAGAGGAGTGTATCATACCTGCACCTTCGACCCTAGATTTTCAGCCCCTGAATTACTCTATCCACACCAACTATGCGATATTATTTGACCCCGCATCATATGACAAAGATTAGTCTACTACAACATACATCTGGCATTGCTTTCAGTTCTTTTGGGTTGGTGACACCCTAGTTTGTCACAACCTACCAGATTCTTTCTAGATAGCTACCTTGACTAGCCTTAGATTTGGATGTCTCTTCTTCAGAGCAGCTGCATAGTTCACGGCAACTCATGACATGTTTAGCACATAGCCATACATGCAGTCATCATTTGATAGACCAGTCTTTGATCCAAGTGGACTTTACTTTCTACACATTTCTTTTCTCTTCCCTTCGGGGTATCTAATGGGTTTCATTCCCAAAGGCAAATGATGACCTGCAACTTAAGAGAGGGAAATGTGCATTATGTATAGGATCATAAGTTGTACTCATTGTACATGTTTCTAGTACGAAGTCACTGTGCACATACTACTCTGATTGTTTTTAGTTTTGGATGCTATCATATGCACCAAATGAAACACAAATAAGTCTTGTACATGCACCCTCTACTTACCCAGTGCAATTTAATAGGGGGTGTTGAGGATGGTGTAAATTGCACCATACCTCTAGGGCATTAGGGAAAAACCCGAACCCTAACTCTAACCCTAACCCTAAGGGGTTCACATGTATATCTTCTTGTTCATGTTCAATACAACTCAATGTACAGGTAGCTATATTGTATGCACTCCTTTCTCTCTCTCCCTCTCTCACTTCCGCTATCACATGGGCTGAGGAAAGAGAGGTAATGATGGCTAAATTAGGGCGTAGTAAGAAGAAGGAAGTGAGGAAGAAGTAGATGAGGGACATTGGGAAGAGGAATGTCGTAGTAAGAAAAAGAAGGCATCTAGAAGGAGAATTAGCAATTCAAACTTTCCTTTAGGACAAGGCATTGGAAGCTATGACTTGTCATCCAACCTGAAAGAAAAGGAAGCTCATATCACCTTTGGTCAGTTACTTTTTTTGTCTCCAAAACTACACAAATAATAGGGAAACTAGCAAGCACAAGGGTATCAAAGAAGAAAAAGAAGAAAGGTGCCATTCCTATTGTTCAAAAGGTAGATATAGATGTTGGTGATGATGTGCCTATGGTTGTTGTTATCATTGAGGGTCAAGTGATTTCTAATGTTTACATTAATGGAGGTGCACCGATTAATGTCGTCAATGAGAAGACCATGAAAGATGCTAATTTAAAATAGTCTAGTACTACCTCTCCTTATCGCATCAAATTGTCTAAGAACACTAGGGTAAAGACCTTGGAAGTTGTGAAGAATCTAGAAGTCACCATTGGATGCATGTGGAATTACTATGCCGACTACTTTCCAAGTAATCACTACCAAACTAGATGAACGTGCCTATCCATTGATCTGGGAAGTCCTTAGCTATGCAAGGTGAAAGTTATTCAAAAGTGGGATACTGGGGAATTGATTTTGCAAGGGAATGATAAGAAGGTGTGCTACAATACCAGAAGCTGCAAAAAGAAAGTTGTCAAGGAGGAGTCTTCAACATCAAAAAGTTTGAGCTCTGACTTAACCGATGAAGAGGAAGGGATAGGGTATAGCTCCAAGGAGTCCAACTTACGGGGTGAGGTGGAAGGAGTGGTCTTTGGTCTTTGTCTTGATACTGATCAGTAGGAGTCAAAAGGGAACAAGGTGGTGGTACAAGAGGATCCTGCAAAGACATTACATGTGGAGGATGTGGAGCACACTGCATGACGCCAATGCAATGAAAAGATTCTTGGTTACTCTTTATCAACAAGTACTGAGAAGCTCCAATACTTGGATATGTTAGATAATTTTCCATATCTCTTTGCAACAAGCTATTTGCATATTTGGCCAATCTCACTTATGGAGCACAAGATTGAGTTGAAGCCAAAAAGCAAGCCAATTGTGCAATGAATAAGGTGATTGGGATTGAAGCTGAGGCACTAAAGAAAGAGGTAACACTACTTGAGGTTGGATTCATATTTTTTATTGATGATTCAGAATGGATATCTCTTTTATTTATCACACCAATGAAAGGAAATAAGTGGCGAGTTTGTGTGGAATTTTTTTCTTTGGATGCATGCACCAAGAGGGATCATTTTCCTTTCCCATTGAAATACTAGACAAGTAGCCAAGCATGAGATATATTCAATTTGCTTTCAAATTTGCATTCAAGAGGAAGATCAAAAGAAGACATAATTTGTTACACCTTGGGGAGCCTTTGCTTATAGAGTGATGCCTTTTGGGTTGACGAATGCACCAGCTACATTTCAAAGGTTCATGAGTCAAGTGCTTGATCCTTACTTGGGAAAATTCATAAGGGTGTTTTTGGATGATTTTTGCATTCATTTTTGGTGCATAAATCACATGGAGAAGTTAAAAATGGCCTTAGCTAGAATTGATGAAGCAAAAGTGTGTCTAAATCCTAGCAAGTGTCATTTGGCTCAAACAGAAGTAATTTTTTTGGGGCATTGTTTTTTTGAAGAAGGATTGCAAATGGATCGTGAAAAGGTTCCAAACTTCCAGCAATCATGTCATTTCCAACTCCTGATAGTGTGACTGGTGCTCATAAAATTTAAAGAAAGAGCAAGTATTATCAACTCTTTTGTGATGATTTCACAGAGTTAGTGCATCAATGAACATGTTGACAAGAAAAGTATTTTCATTCCAATGGGGTGTGGAGCAACATGAGTATTTCCAACAACTTAAGGAGGCCGGGCCCAATATTGAAACCCCATGTCTTGGTCATCTTTGCATCTAGTTGGTGATGTATTGCTATAGAAAGGAAAGGTAGGTAGAATGCAACCCATCTATTATGCTAGCCGACAACTTATAGAAGTCGAAACAAGGTCCACTATGGCAGATTTTCTCACAGAATGGCAGGATCTAGGAGAAGAAAAGAAATGTAAGGAGGATATTAAGCATGAAAGGGAGACACCACCAACAGCTTTTGTTTTGTATTTTGATGGGGCTTTTACTCCTTCATACAACAAAGAGCTGAGGGATGGTCTTAATGAATTTTGAAGGCCAAGACTAATGGGCAAAAGGGTAAGAGTGTCCAGGTATCACAACTAATAATGTAGCTAAGTATAATTCTTTGATTCTTGGTCTAGAAGGTTGTCTTCAAAGTCAAGTTAAAGACTTGGAAGTAAAACTTGGAGATTCTTAGCTTATTGTAAAACAAATGCAAGGTCATTACAAGACAATAAATCCTCATTTGAAGGAGCTTAATCAGAAGGGTATGGCACTATGTAGTCAGTATACTTTTTGCAAGTTTGTTCATATAAATAGAAAATAAAATCAAAGGGCAGATGAGCTAGCTACTCAAGCCATTGCGGTACAATGGGAGGGGTGGTTTCTTTCGTAGACACTGGATGTCCAAAACAGCAAGATGTTCAATAATATGAGGAAGAAGGAATGTTTCCTCAAGGGTCAACTCCAAAACAAAAGTAGAGATTGGTAAGGAAGGCTTGCCCCTATAATGTTGTTGATGATGTTCTTTATAAATTGGGAAAAGATAAGGTGCTCTATCAGGTGGTGTTCCCATGGAAACTAGGAGAATCCTAGAAATGTGTAATGACTACTCTGGTCATTTTGCTTGAGCAAGCACGGCTAGGAAAATTCTTAATGCAAGTTACTTTTGGCCACACCTCCATAAGGGTGTATATGAATGGTGTCAGAGTTGTGCAGTATGCCAACAGTTTGGAAGTTGATAGTTGATCCCTAGGCCCTTGAGGTCTATTCAAGCAATGGACCTTTTGAGAGGTGGGGGTTTGAGTTTGTGGGACCACTCCCTCATTCATCTCAAGGCAAATATTATTTATTGGTGGCCACAAATTATGTGACTCGGTGGGCAGAGGCCAAGGCCAAGAATAGTCGCAAAACTTCCCTTTGACCAAATTTGTTCACGCTTTGGTTGTCCTTTGGAAATTCTCACTTATGAAGGAACCTCTTTTAGAAATGAACTAATTGAGGATGTGGTGCATAAGCTAAAAATAAATAATAGCATGTCCACGCCATACTATCCATAATGTAATGGCTTGGCTGAGAAAACAAATGGATTGTTGTGCAATTCACTAGGAAATTTTGTAGACACCAAGAAAAGGCATTGGGATAGGCACTTGAAAGAAGCTTTATGGGATTACAAAACCACATACAAGATAGCGATTGAGTTTACACCATCCCAACTAGTATATGGGATTGAAGACATTTTGCCCATTGAATTAGAGATACATAGACTTCGTGTTGATATTGCAAGAATAGAAGGACAAGAAGATGTTGAGATATGGTGCCATGAGCACATAGATTAGAGGCTAAGGTATGAGATATGAGAGTCTTTAGTTTTTGGCTTGAGAGGAGTCACAAAGAAGGAGATGACCTTCTACAAGCCTAGAATATTCTCTAGGCACATGCAACCCTTGCAACTCAAGTGCTTCTTCCATGGTCCAAGTGCAAAGACAAAGGCCTCCACTCAACGAACTCCAATGGTATCCAATGCCAGCTCCTGGCATTCAATGCCTCTATAGCTAAGCTTTCAACCTCTTGGTTTTAGCACCTCTCAACAATAGTTTGTTTGCTTGGCACCTTCTAGCACTAGCCCAAGGCTCACGGGCTTCACATAGTCAAACCTATCATTTCTATCAATGAGAAGCAATAGATTTTATCCAACAATTTGGGTCATCAGACCTTTCTTGAGTACATACGAGGATTGGGACTCACGGGAATAAAAGTAATGCTAGCTACTAGCTGCACTGACAGCCTTTAAACTACAGTGTGAAATGAGCACGCACCCAACAAATTGCCTAAGCCCACCTAGAGCTCGCAGTGTTATGGGTCATCCAAGTAGAATCAAAGTCTGGGGCATGAATATTGGCTAGTAGACGACCTCAATTGAGGGCACCTCAATTGCTTCTTCTACCTTCTGGCTGTGCTACAGCTTTGCAACTTCTTGATGTTCATGACTGTGGCTTGCCATTACAGGTACAAGAGAACAGGGTCTGAATCCAACAACCAGGGCTCCGATCAGCATCGTCACGATAGCCACACACACACAGCAGCACTAGCCTTCCTATAGTAGTAGGTGCCTCCATCAACGATGACCTTTTGCCAACAACCTCCAGCATCAATCTCCACTTGAGTAGCCAATGCTATCTACAAGCTGGGCCATACATCCTACAAAAGAGATCTCCAATGAGCCAAGCTCCCTTGACTACCAGACTGCACCTCCTTCAATGGTTCTCCACCTCTATTTGATCACATAGATCTAAAGATCTGAAGCAACTTGCTACAATTCCATAGCCATCCTCATTGTCGCCCAGGTTGCGTCGTCATCGTTGTTACCTCAAAGTTCTTCTTCAAAGTCTAAGGTTTTCTAAAAATTGACACATGGTAGGATATGGCTTCACCCTGGTTAGTTTAGTTAACCTTGTTTAGCCAAGGTGTGGTCACTGGTAGATAGGGTTGGATCATGATTGAGTTAAGCCACCTTGGGTTTGGTCATTGGTTAACAAGCAACCCACACTAAACCATGGTTAAGTTTAGGTTCAGGATTGGTTAACTGCCACATCACCAAGTGCCACCTAAGTACATAGCCCCTACCAAGCATAGTTTGGAATTTAGCATGTGAATCCCTATGCCACATCATCAAAGGCCCCTCTTCTTCACAAAAACTTCGACAAGGCGTAACTTGCAATCTAGGAGGAATTTGCACACGTTCCAAAAAGGAAAAGTGATTTTCTTTTTGAGCTCTACGCACTTGTCAAGTCAAAATCATTTTTAGCAATTAGACACTACCATTGAAGCAAAAATAAGCTCATGGTAAGACCTTTGCAACAAATGGAAAAGCGACGCATGAATGCAAAAAGCAAGCCAGAAGCACAATAGCATGAGATGACCATAGCATATAACATGGCATCCACACATAAAGCATTAAGTCACATGGAAGAACAAAGAACCATGCATCAAGTTACATCAAGCAAAGAAGCGAACATCATCAACATCAAGCATTGAGAAGCAAAAACCTTGCCACCTTTAGCCCACACATTTGTAAATCAAGCCTAACCACCTGAGACTAGCTATGTAAGCACACAGGGGAGGTATTGACATGTAAAATACACACTTGACCAACTTAAGTAGCAATGCATGCACTAAGGGGAGGTGATGGAATATAAAATCACATCTGACCACCTTGCGGTAGCCATCATGGCACCAAGGGGAGGTGTTGAGATATGGTGCCATGAGCACATAGATTAGAGGCTAAGGTATGGTATAGGATAGAATTAAAGTAGCCACCCTAGGATGTGGACTAAATGATGTGCAGATGTGGATCAAGGATATCCACAAGGAGATATGTGGATGAGAGGATCCCACAAGTGTTGACTATTCAAAGGGCACTCTCTATATAAGAGGCCTATCATGTATTGTTGAGTACACACATTTGGAATAGATTGAGTATTGTCTACCCTATGTCTCTCATGGAGTTTCTTCTATGGTTTTATCCCCCTTGATCTTTGCTAATTCCACATTACACTAGGAGAGCACGATCCACACTTTAACAAAAGATGCCTATGAATGCTTGGTATAGTTAGAAGCCTTGGATGAATTCTAATTACAAGATTTACAAAACTTGGTAGCTTCTCAAAAATGGTGATAGGCTAGTCTTGACACCAAGAAGGAGATTTGATAGCCATTTGGACAAGCAGGTAGATGAAAAGTTTGTCGATTGATGGGAGGGCCATATCGAGTCAAGAAGAAGTTCACCAATGGAGCCTATCAGCTTGATGCTATTGATGGCATGGTGATACTTGGACATACCAAAGAGTTTCACCTTAAATTCTTCTATGATCAACCACCTTGAGGGTTAGTAGACCCTTTTTATTACTAGAGGGTATCTAAAGATGTGACGCTGAAAATTGATATCTTTTATTTAGCATTGGTATTTCTTTTCTCTATGTCCGATAAGAGTATGAGTATCAAGTAATAGCCTAGTATCTCTCATTTATTTCTATTTTCTAAGATATTGTATGGGATTGAGAGGATGAGTGGAACGGATCATTGGAAATACCATATGTATGAATTATAAATACCTTCGTATGGGGTGAGAGTTATTTGTAGTTATTTGTGTATGGGATATTATCAGATTTTTAGAAAATAGGAAGAGTCAATCATATAAAGAGGTGGGTCTCACATGCCAAGAATGTGGAAGCATGTGGAGGAGTGTGGAGTCAAGAGGAATCCTTATAGAATTCCTTTGTGGAATAAGGAGGACGTGGACATATGGAAAAGAGAGGGTCCCTATGGGCTCCATGTGGAAAGACCCTTGACTCTCTCAATATTTTAAAGCTCATGAGCATATTTTTCTAGGACACATGTTAAGAGTAGCTGAAAAGGACATGGATGGTGACATACAGGCTTATGTGATTAATGGGGAAAGGAATCTATAGGAAGCAATTATAAATGGGTGAAGGAGGGTGACAAAAATTCTATAAAAGGATCCCTTATCTCCCTTGTTCAACATCTCTTCTACCATTAAACCTCATGTTGTTGTAGCTCTAATATCGTCAAGCCTCTTCCATGAGCCTTCTCTCTCCCTCTTGCAGATATCCTCTATGTATGAAACCTCTACTTCTCTCGTGTGTCTGTAGTATTTTGGGTTGCATTTGATTAGAATATCACTCTATTTGTAATGAAGGTCACTTCAGGTTATCTCTCTTGAGTTTCTCTCCCCTTTTTCCCATTTCTTTGTTCTTCTCTCTCTTCCAAAGTCTTCAATAGTGCTTCATATTCAGTCGCTCATTGTCCATACATGGTTTATCCATTTTTTGAGCCAAGAAAGGAGCTCTTCCTTCCCTCCTAGGCAACCAATATGGAACTTGTATCATTGATAAAGTCTAAGTATGGAGGGATTATTCTCCCAAGTTGGTATTTATAAAAGGAGTTATAGGTATTTTTCATGACTCTTTGAACCCCTGTCAGTGTTTTACTCTCATAAACTTTTACTCACTGATCCAATTCTGATGAAAGTTATACCAGAACAAAGATCTCTTAAAGGCACATCATTATATGTGTTCCATTTTTGTATCAAATCTCAAACAAAAAATTTATGTATTTCTGTGTGTGACTTTTTAGTTTTAAAATAGTTTTTACCCCTTTCCAATAAAATATCCATAACATTTCAACCGCTTCTCTATTTCTTACAAAACTTTTATCACTGCTAGTGATGAAGAGATTCAGACAAGGATAGCTTAGCAAAAAGTTCATCGGAAGAAAGTAGTGATGAATAGGGGGTGGAGGAGGTTAAGAAGCCTAAAAAGACCTCAAAAGTAGGAAAGGGAAACTCCACAGCATCTGCAAGTCACTTAGCGGGGCGTCCAAATGTGGATCTTTGGTGTATCCACTACAAGAATCCGGGGCATTCCGAAATGAAGTACACAATGAATCGGTAGTGGTTTGAAATTTTTCAGACTAATACACACACAACAGAGAACTATAGCTAGAATGAACGTAGCTTGTGCATACTAGGACCACCTCAATGGCCATAACAACCAGCTACAGAGCCCGTAGTAGCATATGCGTAACAAGCTAGTACCACAAAAGTTCAGGAATAACCTCAAGCCTGAGGGGGCAGTGGAGCAGGGCATAGTCATGGAAGAGGTGGTCCGCAAGTGAAGACGTGCTTCTTTTGCCTAGAGGTTAGCATAGATCCCAAGGGGCAGAAGTGGCCATAACCCTTCAGTTAATGGTTTCAACCACATACGTTGTATATCCATGGGACCAAGTGCTTCTTGATCATTATGCATTTCACGGATTCGGATATACTGTGTCTTCATTATTTTCTACATACTCTGCATTGCATGTGTGTTAGTATGCACATTATCTACTTTTCGTAGCACCTACGGCTTAGGGTGTTACAGCTGAAGAAAATGATCAAAATGCTTTAGCGTAGGGAATAGACCATCTGGAAGGTCGCTAGTGGGGGAGGAACAAAGCCACACACATACATCTCTCGAAATCAAAAGTCACTAAACATGAGAAATAAATAGATTTGGACTTAAAATCACCTCCTACGTTGAATTTGGTAGGGCATCTCAATTTAATAGTATTGAACATTACAATGTAAGTTTTCTTCTCAAAATATCTTATAATTCACTCTCAAATTCTTCAATTTGTGTATGATAATTCATCCATTTATAAGATTTCTATATGTCATCAAACGTTTTTAATGTGTATGCTTGAACAATGCAGTCTCTCAAAGTGTTCAGACTAAGAACATGTATAGTACATTTGAAAGTATTTTTTTAACTACAATAAGAGATTTCAAAGTACATCCAAGAGTTGGTTATCTCCATTTCTTTAATATGGCACATTGTTACATGCGTATAAACCCCAAATTTATAATCTAAAATTGACAACCTATTATAAGCCCATGGCCTATGGATGGATGTTATACTTACTTTAAACTTTGCCATATAGTCACAATGCTCTGAATAGTACTTGGGTTTTTAAAGTGCTAGGTAGATAAGAATTTGATGGGCTCATCCTCATCTTCATCGTTTTGCATTGAATTACACTTTGACTAGTATTTTAACCAATTCTCCCACCATCAACCCCTCTTTATTGGTCCCTTGGGTGGGTGCAAGATGTCTTAAAACTTTTCTTTCATCTGTGATAGTAACCAAAGATGGCCCACCAAGTTACCCATGTGTGTGTTTGTTTTATTTTCTAAGTGATTACATTATCTTCTTTATAGCGAAGCACAAGCCCTAGGCTTAGCTTGATATTCTCTCACATTGTGTGTTGCCCAACAAAGGTGCCAGTTCGATAGTAAATGTCCATGAACATTCACATATTCTAAGATTATCTAACAACCCCACTTGAGAATTATTGACAAAGACTACATCCAAACAAAGAACATGAAGTGCAACCCTTGGCTTAGCTCAATAATCTTATCGTGTTGTGTATTGCCTAACTAAGGTGTAGGTTCATCAATTAACATCTAGACATATCCTAGACTTATCTCATAATGCAACTTGCAAATTATTGGTGAATATTTCGTTCAAAGAACATGTCAATTTCAAATAGATGTCCAAGTCTATGTGCAAACATACAAAGTAGTCACAATTCAACAAGACATGTGATGAAGAAAAAATAAAGCAATGATAAAGCAATAACATATAGAGTTAAAGTAGCCATTGAGTGAAAGGCACATGCAAAGCACTGGCTAAGCAGTCTCACAATGTAGTGGCATGTGAGAAAGATGATAGAATATAATGTAGTGTCAAAGCACTACAAATACAAAGCACTAAAAAATCATTGACAAAACAATCATAAAGCACATCCAAAGTAGTGACTAATTACTCATCTTGTAGTGTTGTGCAATAAAGGAGATAGGATGCAGTGTGATAAATCAGTGAAAATAGCCATTGAGCATAAAGTAGTCATGTAGTAACAAAGCCATGCCATAACACATACAAAGTAGTCACAAAGCATATGCAAATCAGTGATGATAAAGCACATGCAAAGTAGTCACAAATCATATGCAAATAAGTGATAAAGAACATGCAAATTAGTGTGATAAAGGACATGCAAAGTAGTCACAAAGTAGACATATGCAGGGTCAACACAACCCCATGAAGCAATAATAAAGCAAGAAAATGTTTGTTGGTTTTAGTGCTTGGGACACTCGTCATCCCCCAACCAACTCAAATTCAATAGAGTAGCCTTGAATGAAGTGACAAAGCACTACCAAATCACATACAAACTCAATGCAATGACAAGTGGCTGAGCAAATAGAAAGCAAAGATAAAATACTAAAATGCAAGATTGAAGACGTCTAAAACCTTGAAAATTACCTATCACAAAGAGGGCCTTCTCTTTTTTTAATTACTTGGTAATCTCATCATCCCCCATGCATTTAAAATCATTGACATATAAGGACACAAAGAAATGAGAAAGTTGTGAGTAACCAAGCAATCACAAAGAACATATAAAGCAATAAAAAGCATCTACACTCAAAGAATTCATAAAGTAATGATAATGCACACACAAGTTGTGAAATCTTGCTATATATCACCTACCTACAAAGTAAAACAAGGAGTGAGGGATACTAGTTGGAAATCCCAATACCATAGATTTTGTTAGAGTAGGGAGTTTTTTGTGTAGCCAGCCACCCTATAATGTGACTCTTATAACATTTTTTTGCAAAATGATACTAATGGTATAGATGTCCACATGCAAGCATACACATAGCAACAAATTATTTTTTATCAATACCAAAGCCACATTTAGCACAACCTTACACAATAAAGAGACACGTTTGTCCTTTATCTTCTCTAATGGAGACTGTTGGTGGGGTTGAGAAAACAAAAAGTGGTTGATTTGACTAGACTCTTTCCATCATCCTATCGGTAAAATTACCTCATCTCAAACATAATAGAATTTTCATGTAGCTCTGCATACAAGTAAACACAAAACAAAAATTTACTTATATAAACTTGATGCACATGATACATGGTGTATTTAAAATTTTTAACATGCTCATCTCCAATTAGGCTCCAATTCAGGTATTCTCTCCTTGAAATTCAAATATTGTACAATAATTCCAAGGATACCCAATGTATGGTGAGTAAGCTAATGTTTGCCTATAGCTTTTTACAATGCTCCAAGTCAAGTATTAAATCCAGATTTTACAATCCATTGTGTCACTTTCAAGTTTGTCCTTAATGTTTAGATAGCTATCAACATGTTTTCATAGCATAGTCTATCCTTTTTGGCTTTTTCCATTGCATTGTTGGATGTGTCCACCTCTAGAATCACCTTGTTGAGTCTCACATTTGCAAATAACAACATATTATGATAGTCTATTGGCTCAAGCATTTCTTAGGTCATAAATGGTCCATGTCCATGTGAAAATTACATAGACGAAGACCCTAGAGCAAATAGATTATGGAAATTCAAATGCCATCTCATCCCCCTACCCAAACCTAGGGGAACTCTCAATATCTACAACCTATGTTTCTCATTTGAAGGGGTCATTTGCTTTTCGAATATTAACTATTGTTGTTTTTTGGAATTTTTCTATTTTCACTCTACCTTACCTATTGCATAGCTTTGCACACCACACTTATAGTAGAAATTTGGCCCAATCCACAATGTAATCTTCCTTCATGGTGGTAGTTCTTATAGCCCTACAATTCTCAAGGGTAAAACCCTTTAACAAAACATGTGTGCCTCAGGATCTATGGAATGCTCTAAGGTGGATGAAACCTGTGTGGAAACATGATGAAGAGAGTGCTCATGACATGTATCTCAAGTCAATTAGGTTCCAAGATAGATTAGCTTGGACTCATAAAAAGAATCTTGAGATAGTGCAAAGTGCTTGATTGATATTACTTCAAATGAACCTCCCTTTTATAGGTGAGGGTACTTACATCCATTTGCTTGCTCACATGTGGGATATCTCCTCCATGCCATGTGGCAGCTTGTCCTTTGCTCATACCTTTGCTCTACATGTGCTCATGGCACCACAACTCTCAACACCTCCCCTTGGTGCCATAATCCTTTGGCTACTACAAGGTGGTCAGATGTGAGTTACAAATCCATCACCTCCCCTTAGTGCATGCATTGCTACTTAAGGTGGTCAAGTGTGGTTTTTACATGTCAATACCTCCCCTGGGTGCTTTCATAGCTACTCTCAGGTGGTCAGGTGTTTGATTACAAACATATGGGCAAGGTTGGCAAGGTTTTTGCTTTTCAATACATTCCATTGATGTCACCTTTTGGCTCATGGCTTGATGATGACTCGTTTGCTTCTTTGCTTGGTGTAGCTACTTGCATGATGCTTTGTTCTACCATGTGCCTTGATTCTTTATGTGTGGATGCCATGCTTTCTACTATGGTCATCTCATGCACTTGTGCTTTTGGCATGCTTTTTGCATTCATGCATTGCTTTTTCATTTGTTGCAAAGGTCTTACCAATTGATTTCTTTCAATATTGGCAGTGTCTAATTGCATACAATGATTCTGACATGACAGGCGCGTGGAGCTCGAAAAGACGATCACTTTTCCTTTTTTGGAGCGTGTCCAAATTCCTCTTGGATTGCAAGTTATGGCTTGTTGAAGATTCTGTGAAGAAGAGAGCCTTTGATGATGTGGCATAGGGATTCACATGCTGAATTCCATACTGTGCTTAACAAGAGGCTGCGTGCTTAGAAGGCACTGTTGACTATGCATGCTTATGTGGCAGTTAACCAATCCTAACTCTAACAATGGTAGGTTAAGTTAACCAGACTAGAGTTTTATCTGCCACGTGTCACATCAATTAATTAACCCTATCCAAAAAGTAACCTTACCCTGGTCAATTTGACCCAACCTTATCTGCCACGTGGCAGAAGGAGGTTTAGAGAGAGAAGCTGGCTGGCTTCTTCATGGTAGAGGCGACGACTCGCAGATGAGGAAGATGGCGCACGATCTCCGATGGCGTGGAAGAGTCAACAATCCGTCGATGATTGTCTCTAGAGCCTGGTTCGTCCGTCTGTAGAGCCGTGCGCAGTGTCGCTTATGTTCTTGAAGTCATGGATGCGCAGGGCCATCGGTCATTTTGGAGAGGTTGCCTGGCTACTCTTGGCGCTGCAGGAGCTATGTTTGCCTATGCGTGGAGAGTAGAAGGTAGTCGATGTAGTTCGTTGGAGACTGGTCGGCTGTTCGTTGCATGCAAGAGACCTTTGTTGCGCTGTTGGAGCTTGCTAGATGTGTTGTGAGAGCCGAAGGCCTAAGCTGATCGAGGCGCAGCTGAGTAGATGTCGTTGGCCTCTGAGCCGTAGAAGCTCGCTAAAAGTATATGGAAGAGCTTGGAATCAACTATTGCCTCCGCGTTGTGTAACATTGCAGAGAGTCGAGGTTGGAGGTCGCTGAATCCAGTTGATGGCAGTTGGGATGCTGCTGCCCGCTCGTGGAGACACTGTTGTAGGAGAGTCCTGCGCTTTGTAGGAGCTGTGGAGCTAGGAAGCTGAGTGAGCAGCTCACATGCGGGGTCGTAGGTTCTGTTGATATGAGCCGTGGCGCACTACCTGCTGTAGGTCGCGCTGCTTTGGCTGTTGGCCTGTGAGACTTGTTGTCGGTGTTGGCGCTGGAGCCCTCGGTGCATCAGAGGCTGTTGAAGGCTAGCCTTCACGTAGGACTTGTCGTTCGTTGGAGGGCGCAGTAGAGTCGCATCTGCCCTTGGCACTCTACTAGACTGCAGAGGTGGTACTTCGTGACTCAGGGTCGCTGGGAGCTATGGAGGCCGTAGCTGGTCATTGAAGTGCTGCAATCCAAATGCTTAGCTACAATGGACAAGCTCCATTAATCGTCGTTGCGGTAGAAAACTGCATGGATTGGACATGGAAATATATACTCCTTCATCAACAACACTGAATCATTTTGGTCAAACTCCCCGTGAATTCTATCTCTCTCTCTATCTTGATCCTAAGACATTTCCTTCTCTCAATCTCGTCTCCTTGAGCTCATGATCTATTTCAGGATGTTAGCTTCCTTTCAATCTCACAGATACATATCCTCTCTTTCAAAGAACCTCACTCATGAATTTCTCACAAGAAGAATCGAAAAGAGCCGAAGCCTATGGACGGAATTTTCTCTCACAAAGATCACTCAAGAAAAAACTCACTCTAAAACTGAAACTAACCTAGGAGAAAACATGAGCTCCTAAAACATACCTACAACTAATCTAGGAATGGAAGCAATCCTAGTGAACTACTAATGAGCTAAACTAGGAGAGCTAAACCTATGCTCTGATACCATGACAAAACATGTGTGCCTCAGGATCTATGGAGCGCTCTAAGGTGGATGAAACCGGTGTGGAAACATGATGAAGAGAGTGCTCATGACATGTATCTCAAGTCAATTAGGTTCCAAGATAGATTAGCTTGGACTCCCTTTGTGAAAATGCAACCCCAAATTGATTATTGGAGGCAGCCTCATGGTAGGCGCGATAATTCAAATCTAAAGCTTCTTGTAGAATTTAGGGTCATGAATGTTTTTTGACTTCACTCTCTATTCCTTACTCTTTTTGGTCTCACTAAACATAGTGAATCTCTCCCATTTTAACCTTCAAACATTTGTGATATTTTGTGGATTCTCACCAATTATACTCTATCCACCATAAACCTCATGAAAATCTCTAGTAGTATGTCAAAACCTCCTCTGTGGAAGCTCAATCGATGAGCAAGGCATTTCTTGAGTCATCGGTTGAGAGAACATCCAGTTTTTATTGATACATAGAAAATTCTAAAATATGAGAGGCGTAGAGGAAAAGTGATGGTGGCTAGAACAAAGGCTAAGAGTAAGAGATGAATAGCAAAGTATTTGTTCTTTTTAGAAGGATATTACACCACTACACCAAATATGGTATGGCTGATTACAAAGCACATGCAACACATCTCTATGCTTTACAACACATGGCATGATGTGTTGTAGTATGTGCTTTGAAGGATATTAAAACACCACATCAAATATGATATGGCTGATTACAAAGCACATGCAGCATGTGTCTATGATTTACAACACACAAAATGTGATGCGGTCTATGTTTTGAAGCATGAAGCAGTGCATCACATCCTTTGTGCTTAAAAGAACCTACCTATATCATGAGACACACACACAACACAAATAGTATAGTTATTGTGCTTTGAAGGGTATTACAATAGTACTTTAAATGGAGGAGAAATTTGTAGGGTAAAAATTGTTATGGCTCTCAAAGAGTCATCACAATTGCTCAAGTATCCACAATCTGGGGATCAACCCTTTGTGAAGAGAAGCTTCTTAAGCTATTGGTGTATGCATTGTCTGCAAGAAATAAAGTTTCCATCACCCCACCCTCTAGTTGTTAGATATACATCCTAGTAATCTATTTGAAGCCAAAAATAAATTATTTAATGATACTAATAGCACTAAAGTGCCTTTGGATCTATGAAACAACAATTCCCTTTCAGCAATTGGTTTATGCAATAAAGGAGTTGGTGGTTAGCTTTTGGACTAAGCATACCCGTGTTTCACCAAAACAATAATTATATTTATCGAGCTAGTGCAATGGTAGAAAAGAATATATTAAGCATTGGTCCATTTTATTGATGACATATAGGCTAAAAATCACATATTCATGTACGTCTCATCACATATTCATGTTCTTTTCATCTTAGAGGTGCTTCAAGTGCTCTATTCAAGATTTCAGTTTGAATAGGAAAATGTTCTTTAGAGAATATAAGATGAGGCTTAAAATAAATAGGATGTACATGTGATCACTACTTTGTGCTTCAAAGCACACATTTTAGCAAGTCTCATGTGTTTTGAGGCATAGAGATGCATTGCACATGCTTCAAAGCACATATTGCAAGAAATGCCATGTGCTATAAAGCATATAGATGTGTTGCATGTGCTTTTTAATCAACCATTATCATATGTACCTCAAAATGTGTGGGTCAAAGAGCAACCCGAGTCTTTGTGGGTTCTCACCAATTATACTCTATCCATGAACCTCATGACAATCTCTATAGTATGACATCATGACACACTACTTCAATTGTAAGCCACCATGTCTAGTCACACCCTCTCTGAGATTGATCTACCCACTTTCCACCACATGTCTACACTCTCTCTTCAGGATGATCTTCTCGCCTTCTCTCTGTGCTACTAGCTATTGCCTTCTTTATTGATAACAAATTTCTTCCTTGCATTTGTGCTCCATGTGTCTCATGATGTAAGTAGGTGCTTTTGAGCACAAAGTATGTGATGGACTGATTCGTACTTCAAAGCACATACTGTAGCATATGTCATGTGTTTTAAAGCACATAGATATGATGCTTTATAATCCGACATGTCATATTTTATGTAGTGTTGTAACATATTTCAAAGCCCAAATACTGTGTTGTGTGGGCGTCTCATGATGTCAGTAGTAGGTGCCTTTAAGCACAAAGGATAAGATGCAATATTTCATTCTCCAAAGCACATAGTATACAACATCTCATCTACTTAATGCAAAGAGATGTGCTTTGTAATCAACCATATCATATTTGAAGTAGTGTTTTGATATCCTTCAAGGCACAAACTTGAACTGTGCTATTTGTGATGTGTGTGTCTCATGATGTAGGTAGGTGCTTTTAAGCAAAAAGTATGTGATGCACTATTTCATGCTCTAAAGCACATATCTCAAGAACATCTTGTGTGCTTTAAAGCAAAGAATGTGCTACATGTGCTTTATAATTACCTATATCGAATTTGAAATAGTTTTGTAATGTCCTTCAAAGACAAAAAATTGTGCCATTTGTGACGTGTGTATCTCACCAAGTATTTAAGTGCTCTGAAGCACAAAGGATGCGACACATTTCTTTGTGCTTCAAAGCACATAGTGCAATGCATCCAATATTCTTTAAAATAGAGAGATACATTGCATGTGCTTTGTAATGACCCATATCATATCCATCCAATGTTTTTTAAGGCAGAGAGATGTACTAAATGTGCTTTGTAATGACCCATATCATACCGCTTGATTTTGCCCAATTTTCTTGAAGGTGTAGCCTTGAGTTGGCATGAGGCCTTGCCAGACTCTAGCAAGGAGGACTGGGACCAAGTTGTGGTTGCAATGAAGTAGAGATTCTGGGCAATGGAGTTGCCAAAGGCTTTGATGTTGCAGTTGGACCGGCTTTATCAAGGAGAGGGTGAGATGGTCTTTGCGTTGGCAATCCAATATGAAGCTTTATGGACACACTATGAAAGGTCAGCATTGCAAGATATGGAATCTGCATCATAGACCCCTCAAAGTCTCTAAGGGATGGAGCACTTACATATGAGCAAATTTGTGATGGCTTTGGAGCCTCGTCTTTGCTCAAAAGTAATGAGTAAAGAACCAACAACATACATGGAGGAACTTTGCATTGCGATCAAGAAAGAAGCTTCTCTACATATTGAATCCTCTTTTGTGTCTTCATGAGCTTAAACTTCTAAGGTGGAGGTAATGGGAACTCCTCATGTACCAAAGTCCTTTGAGTTGGATCATAATATCTCCTAATTGATGGCAGAGTTTTCTAATTTGAAATTGTATTTGGTTAATGCATGACAACCTAGAGCACCCAAGAGTGAGGTCACTATCAATGTAATGAAAAAGGTCACTATCACTATGAGTGTCCTAGATTGAGAAAGAAAGAAGAAAAACAAGAATCCTTGATAGAGTCTTCTTTAGGGAATTAGGAAAGAGAGGTAATGATGGCTAACTGAGGGCGTGGTGAACCAAAAGAAGAAGAAGAAAGTAAGGAAGAAGTAGATGAGGAAAATCAAGAAGAGGAACACTGTAGTAAGAAAAAGAAGGAATCTGAAAGAAGAATTAACCAGTCAAACTTTCCTTTTGGACAAGGCCTTGGAAGCTATGACTTGTTGTTCGACCTTCATGAAAAGGAAGCCCATATCACCTTTTTTCAATTACTTTCTTTATCTCCACAACTACGAAAAGAATGGGGAAAGCTAGCAAGCACAGGGTGTCAAAGAAGAAAAAGAAGAA
The DNA here is from genome assembly GCF_047967505.1 of Dipteris shenzhenensis. Lineage (NCBI taxonomy): Eukaryota > Viridiplantae > Streptophyta > Polypodiopsida > Gleicheniales > Dipteridaceae > Dipteris > Dipteris shenzhenensis. The sequence continues at coordinate 17,051,970 of NC_141599.1, forward strand.
AGGTACCAATCCGGTTGTTCAAAAGATAGATATACATGTTGGTGATGATGTGCATGTGGTTGATGTGATCATTGATGGTCAAGTGGTTTCTAATCTTTACATTGATGGAGGTGCATCAATTAATGTCATGAGTGAGAAGACCATGATAGATGCTGATTTAAAATACTCTAGTACTACCTCTCTTTATCGCATCCAAGTAGCTGATAGCACTAGGGTAAAGACCTTGGAAGTTGTGAAGAATCCAGAAGTGGATGTATGTAGAATTTCTGTGCCGCCTACTTTTTAGGTGATCCCTACCAAGCCAGATGCATGTGCCTATCCATTGATTTTGGGAAGGCCTTGGCTACACAACGTCAAAGCTATTCAAAAGTGGGATGTAGGGAAATTGATTTTGCAGGGAAATGATAAGAAAGTGCACTATAACATCAGAAGATGCAAAAAGAAAGTTGTCAAGGTGGAGTCTTCAACATGAAAGAGTTTGAGTTCTGACTTAATCGATGAAGAAGAAGAGACACGGTATAGCTCCAAGGAGCCCAACTCAGGGGGTGAGGTGGAAGGAGTGGCCTTTTGTCTTTGTCTTAGTGCTGATTGGGATGAGTCGAGATGGAAAAATGTGGCGGTACAAGAAGATCCTGCAAAGACACTTCATGTGGAGGATGTGGAGCACACTGAATAGCACCAACACAATAAAAAGCTTCTTCATGATTCTCTATCAAGTAGTGAGAAGCCCCAATATTTGTATATGTTAAATGATTTTCCATATCTCTTTGCAACAAGCTATTTACAGGTTCAACCAGTCTCTCTTGTGGAGCACAAGATTGAGTTGAAACCAGAAATCAAGCCAATTGTGCAATGCTTAAGGTGATTCGGGTTGATCCAAAATGAGGCACTAAAGAAAGAGGTAACACAGCTACTTGAGGCTGGATTCATCTTTCTTGTTGATGATTTAGACTAGATATCTTCTATAGTTGTCACACCAAAGAAAAGTGCATCCAATAAACTTGTTGACAAGAAAAGGAGTTTGTGGGTTTGTGTGGACTTTCATCCTTTGAGCGGCATGCACTAAGAGGGATCAGTTTCCTTTGCCATTTCAAGATGAAATACTAGACCAAGTAGCATGGCATGAGACATATTCTGTATGTGATGGGTATTCTAGATACTTTCAAATTCGTATTTGGGAGGAAGATCAAAAAACGACATCATTTGTTACATGTTGAGGAGTATTTTCTTATAGAGTAACGCCTTTTGGGTTGACCAATGACCAGCTACATTTCAAAGGTTCATGAGTCAAGTACTTGAGCCTTACTTGGGAAAGTTCATAAGGGTGTTTTTGGATCATTTTTGCACTTATTCTCGGCGCATAGATCATATGGAGAAGAAGGGTGTCTAAATCCTAGCAACAAGTATCATTTGACTTAAACAAAAGTAGCTTTATTGGGGCATATTGTGTTTGAAGAAGGCTTGTAAATGGATCCTGCCAAGGTTCAAGCAACCATGTCATTGCCAACAAGTCCTGACAATGTGACTATTGGTGTTTGTAGAATTCTAGGAAGGAGCAAGTATTATCAATGCTTTTGTGATGATTTCACAAAGATAGTGCATCTAATAAACTTGTTGACAAGAAAAGGAGTTTCTTTCCAATAGGGTGTGGAGCAACAGGAGTCTTTCCAGCAACTTAAGGAGGCCATGAGTAAGGGCCCAATATTGAATCCCCATGATTGGTCCCAAGACTATGTAAATCCAAGTGTATCTTTGCATTCAATTTGTGATGTGTTGCTACAAAAAGGTGAGGCATGTAGAATGCAACCCATCTATTATGCCAGCCAACAACTTATAGAGGTGGAAACAAGGTATGAAGAAATGGAGCAACAAGCTCTTTCTCTGGTGTTTTCAGTCAGAAAGTTTCACTCCTATTTATTGCCTCGACCATTGTTTTTCCTTACCTCTTAGTTTGTATTAGCATATCCTTGAACTCACAAGCCTAACCTTGGGGGAGATTTGCAAAATGGTTGTTAGAGCTTCAAGAATTCTCTTTCTCTTTTGTCACTAAAAAAACGACTAGGTCCACTATGGTAGATTTGCTCCATAGGATGGGAGGATTTAGGAGAAGAAAAGAAATGTAAGGAGGACATTAAGGATGAAAGGGAGACACCACCAATAGCTTCTATTTTGTATTTTTATGGGGCGTTCAGTCCTTGACCCCAACAAGGAGCCAGGGGGATGGTCTTGGTGAATTATGAAGGTCAAGAGGTATGGGCAAGAGGACAAGATCTTCTCAGTATCACAACTAATAATTTAGGTGAGTATAATGCTTTGATTCTTGGTTTGGAGGGTTGTCCTCAAAGTCAAGTTAAAGAATTGGAAGTAAGAGGAGATTCTCACCTTATTATAAAACAAATTTAAGGGCATTACAAGACAAGTTTGAAGGAGCTTAATTAGAAGCGTACATAGCACTATGTAGTGAGTCTATTTCTTGCAAGTTTGTTCATATAAACAAAAAACAAAATCAAAGGGTAAATGAGTTAGCTACTCAAGCCATTGCAATACAAGACGGGAGGGGTGGTTTCTTTGGTAGACATTGGATGTCTAGAACTACAAGATGTTCAGCAATATGTGGAAGAAGGCATGTTTCCTCAAGGGTTAACTCCACAATTGAAGCATACATTGGTAAGGAAGGCTTTGTTAGATATCAATGGTCCACTCTCATGTAACTACGCAGGAACAAGCTAACTCTACTTGTAAGCCCCCCATATGAGGAGAAGGCATTTGAGTAGCTCGGTTATCTGGTAGGTCCTGGTTTGGACACCAGATGGGGGCCATGCGTGGCCTGATGGCTGGACGGAGTTGGCACACTACCAACTAGGCTACATGCAAGTGCAGGAAGGCATCCCATGACTGACCGCATTGAGGGTAGATGGAGCATTTCCTAGGGTAGCCCACTCTCAAGTTGCGGGGCTTGTTTGGACTCCTAGATGATCCCGGATGGTTGTGGGCCGAACAGTAACCGTAGTTTAGTTGCTCTATCTTGTGCACTAGTTCTATCGTGTGGTCGGTGGCCTATTTTGGGACCGTGTGAAGATAGTGGGAGAGAAGGAAGGACTCTCACTTGCGGCTTTCTCACATACACAATGGGGGAATACACACAAAGGTGGAGGCTGAAAACAATTTTCCTATTCTTAGTTGTGAAAGCCAAAAGAACTCTAGTACAAAGAAATAGAAGAACCCTATATGTGGGTCTCAAACCAAACTTAGCTAACTAAGGTGGAATACTAATTGAGCCACAAACTAGAGTACATAAGGATAGCTGTCATCCAGCTATTATTCATGGGGGGTGTACCAACCGCATCTGCAGCTAACAAGTCGGTGACATAAATGCACAACGGTCACCCTGGCATATCACGAGTGGAGCTCGATATCTCAACACTCCCCCTCGAGCTCAATCCTAATTCTTGCACACCAAGTAGGTCTCTGAACTTGCACAGCTTCTCTACACCCAATGCCTTCGTGAATATGTTAGCTACCTGATCCTCTGTGCTGACATAAACTAGATCAATAAGAACTAGTAAAACCTTCTCCCGCACATAGTGATAATGCACCTCAATGTGCTTTGTTCTAGCATGATAGAGTGGGTTATTTGCCAAGTGTATACTACTCATGTTGTCATAATAAATACAACTGGCCCATCTTAGATTGATGCATATCATAAAGTAGCTTATGCAACCAAGCTACCTCACATGCAGCCATTGCTGCACCCCTGTACTCATCCTCTGTGCTCAACAAGGCAACTGTAGGCTATTTCTTGAGCTACTCCAAGTGACTATAGCACTCCCAAAAGAGAATAGATATCCACTGGTAGATCGTCTATAAGAAATACTACCAGCCCAATCGGCATCAGTGTATCCATGCAACTGTATCTGAACCCCAGTCTCATAAAATAGTCCATATTGCAATGTGGACTTCACATACCTAAGTATGCATTTAGCTACATCCAAATGCAGTTTCCTTGGAGCCTACATGAACTGACTTACCAATCCAACAGCATAGCTCAAATCTGACCTGGTAATAGTCATATAAATCAAACTTCCTACTATGCGTCTGTACATAGTAGGGTCTTCCAGAAGCTCACCTGCATTTGTGCTCATCTTCACATTCTGCTCCAAGGGAACTGAAATAGGCTTACAGCCTATCATCCCATATTTGGACAGCATGTCCAATCCATACTGCCTCTGCAAGAGCCGTATCCCACTTGGTGATCTAATCACCTCAATGCCCAAGACATAACACAGCTCTCCCAAATCCTTCATCTCAAACTTCTGCTTCAATAGCGTTTTCACATGAAGGATATCTTCATCACTATCACCTGTGATGATCAAATCATCAAGATAAATGACAGGCAGCATAATACCTTTCTCTGTTTTTCTCACATAAAGTGAGAAATTTGCCTTGGAAATCTGAAAGCCAATAGTAACAAGATACTATCCTATCTTGTCAAACCATGCTCTAGGTGCTTGCTTCAAGCCATACAAGGCTTTCTTCAACCTACAAACAAACTCAGGATGAACAGCATGAACATAACCTGGTGGCTGCTCCATAAAGACCTGTTCTTGCAAGTCACCATGCAAGAAGGCATTCTCTACATCCATATGATGTAAAGACCATCCCTTTGATGCAGCCATAGCAATGACTGCTCTTACGGTTGCCATCCTTGCAACCGGACTAAATGTTTCTTCATAATCAATGCCATATGTCTGTGCATACCCCTTGACACCTAATCTTGCCTTTTGTATATGTTCACAGAACCATCTACATTGTGCTTCACCTTATAAACCCACTTACAGCCAATTGCATTCTCGTCTTTAGGCAAAGGCACCCGTTCCCATGTAGCATTTGCTTCCAAGGCATCCATTTCTTCATCCATGGCTTTCTCCCATTTTTCTTTTCCCATGGCTTGCTCAAAAGATGTGGGTTCTAGTTCCTATATCACTTTGACCATATAGGCATAGTGAATGGCTATAAATCCATCATATTTCAGCCTATCCATAGGATACCTAGCTTTGGTAGACCTGCGCAAAATAGGCTCACTTCTAGGTGCTCTTAAAACATCCCTGGTCTTCCTTACTCCAAATGTAACAACAGAAGGAATACCCAACTCATCATCAATGCTTTGTTCTGAGCCATTGGATTTACCATCCACATAAGAGTGACCTGCATTCACATCAAATATGGGCTGATCTACCTTCTCTTTTCCTTTTCGTGATACCTACATACCACTATCTGCAATTCTTTGAGGAGATTCTCTTGATCTCAATCTGCCTGTCCATGGCGAAGTATGTGAACCACTGCTAGAGGACACTGCAGGTCCACTAATATTTTGTGATTGCTACTGTGAATTCTGTGCAGCATTACCATTTTGTGCATCTACATCATCAATCACATTTACTGGTTTATACCAGCTGCTCATCTCATCAAAAACAACATCTCTGCTCACTGTAAACTTATGAGTAGAAGGGTTATAGCATCTATACCCTTTTTGCTGCAGAGAATAACCAATAAAGATGCACTTCTGAGCTTTTGGATCCAACTTGGACCTCAACTCATCTGGCACATGAACATAGGCAATGCAACCAAAAATTTTCAAATGAGAAATATCTGGTTTCCTACCAGTATACATCTCCTCTGGCATCATGCCATGTATTGCTGCAGTGGGAGTCCTGTTCATTATGTAAACTGCTATAGTAATTGCTTCAACCCAATAATAATATGGTAGGTCTTTTTCATTTAGCATGGCCCGAGATACCTCTCCAATATGCCTGTTTTTCCTTTTTGCAAGGCCAATTTACTGTGGGGTATGACTACATGAATATTGCTGCTTTATGCCATGCTCCTGTAGGAACCTTGCAAACTCATTTGAGAGGTACTCTCCCCCTCCATCTAACCATAGGCATTTTATTTGCAGGCCTGTTTCTTTTTCAACCATAGCTTTAAAAGCTTTGAAATGCCCAAACACTTCACTTTTCTTTTTCATAAAATACACCCAAACTTTTTTGATGTAGTAATCAATAAAAGTGACAAAATAATGACAGCCTCCAATAGATGCAGCTTTAGTAGTCCACACATTAGAGTGGATTAATTCCAATGGCTTCTTACTCTCTTGAACATGTCTAGGAAATGGTTTCCTTGCCTGTTTTCCAAATTGATAGGCTTCACATACCTTATGCATTTCTGCAACCTTGAATTTAGGCAATCCTGCAACAATATTTTGGGCCTGAATTGATTTAAGTCACTGTACATTAACATGACCAATGCGTTTATGCCAGATATCAATATCTGCAACTACATCGGTCCCATCTGCAAACATTGCTACACTCAATTCAGGCATGTCTGCATCCAATGTAAACATCCTGCCCTTCTTCTTTCCTTTTTCTATCAAGCGACCATTATTTTTCATATCCTTAACAAAGCATCCATGAGGATTAAATCTGACCTGCAAGCCCTGCTCAACCATTTGACCAATAGAAACCAGGTTCTTTTGGTGATATTCAGGATATGAAATACATCAGACAGGTATTTCTTTTTCCCATCCTGCATAGACAAAGGAATTTTACCAATCTGCACAATAGGATGTGCAGTATCATCACCAGTCTCCACAAATCCTGGTTTTTCCATTTTCCTTACATCCTGCATCCATTCTGCATGACCTGTCATGTGGTTTGATGCACCTGAGTCAACATACCACACATCATTGCTTTCTTCTGCACTTGTCACAGAATTGGTCATGTGCTGCACCATAAACAAATGCTCATTTTTGTCATCACCTTGTCTACTAGAGGATGCATAATGGCCTTGCTGCAATTTTCCATTCATAATGTCATTCTGCGTTTTGTAGTAGTCTTTAGCCATATGACCCATTTTACCACAATAGTAGCATTCAACATTGCTCTTTTCATTTTGGCCTCTCTGCCATCCACCACAACCTCTTTGGCTCCCCCTACCTCTAGAGTTACCATGTCCTCCTCCATAGGACTGGTTTTCTTGAGTTTGCTGCATATTCTGATTTCTACCATGGCCTCCAGATCGGTGTCCTCTACCTCTGCCTCTACCTCTTCCAGCATTTGAGTAGAAGATAGTTTCTTTTGAAGTTCCTTCTGAAGAAGATGCACCACCATTTCTCTACTCTTCAAAAATTAGAAGAGCAAACAACTCCTCAAAACCAGAAAATTTTTCATGGATGGCAATGGATGTCCGAAATTGTGCATAATCCTTTCCTAGACCATTCAAGGTCACAGAAACTAAATCATCATCTTCCACTGGCGACCCAATGGAAGTAAGTGCATCTGCAATTTTCTTCACCTTCATGTGGTAGTCATTGATGCTCATATTTTCTCTCTGCACATTGTGCAACTCCTGCTTGAGCTGCATTTTCCTGGCTTGCGTATTTGTACTGTACATTTTTGCCAAAGTATCCCATGCCTCCTTTGGCATACTTGCATCCTGAATATACACAATCATAGAATCTGAAATACTGATAGACAGCTAGTACATAACTTTTCTGCCTGCATTTCCTGTTGATTGGGAACATTAGGAAGAACTGGTTCTTCTTCATTTCTTGTAATGAACTCCCAATAGCCTTTTCCCATAAGGAAATTCATCATTCTAAACTTCCATGCTTGGAAGTTGTTCTTGTCAAGCTTTTGAGTGACAATCTGTGAAAGAGAATCAGACGCCATTACAAAACACTGTAAAATATTCTCACTGCAAAAAACACAGCTTCTACCTCACAAGGGCAAATCTGCAAAACTGACGAAAGTGGTATTTGACCACATAGTCACTTCCTAGTGATGATTTTGCATGAACAGGCAATAAGGATGATTCTGTAACTCGCAATATCTCTGCGCACAGGCATACGATGCAATTCCTGTGGCAACTTTTCACCGACCTGCGGAGCAGTGGTCGCATAGCAAAAATAGGGCCTTTTTCTTAGTGCTTGCGGAGAACTTCCGCCTTAAAAACGGGCCCCAAAATGGCCTCGAATCAAAAAAATAAAGTCACCGAGGGCTTCGCCTAGACTCGTAGCATATACTACCCTCTCGCCATACCACAAAGGGCATCTCAATTTGAGACAATGCACTCTTGCACTTTTCGACTGTGCTACCTGTAGAGATTTGCTCCCAAACTCGAAAAAGGAAAGCAACACTGGTCCTCTTACTAGGACACCACGAACTTGGTATGCTTTCTTGAGCTCCTTACCATGAACCAGGCTCTGATACCATGTGAAGATAGTGGGAGAGAAACAAGGAGTCTCACTTGCAGCTTTCTCACATACACAATGGGGGAATACACACAAAGGTGGAGGCTGAAAACAATTTTCCTCTTCTTAGTTGTGAAAGCCAAAAGAACTCTAGTACAAAGAAATAGAAGAACCCTTTATGTGGGTCTCAAACCAAACTCAGCTAACTAAGGTGGCATGCTAACTGAGCCATGAACTAGAGTACATAAGGATAGCTGTCATCCAACCATTATTCATGGGGGGTGTACCAACCGCATCTGTAGCTAACAAGTCGGTGACATAAATGCACAACGGTCACCTTGGCATATCACGAGGAGCTCGATATCTTAACAAACCGACCCCTAGTCGACCGTTTTGGGCAGACTGGGCCGGTCACCCAACTGAGCCCAATTGACTACGACTAGTGGCTATATAAGAGCAAGCCCGTGAAGCCCATTTCATCATTGACTATAGCAACCATGATTCCTTAGCATTCAGCCTCCGTCCTCTACTATTTCTTGCCTGCCATCGAAGCTTCTCTCACAGGAGCGCACGGCTGGGAGGCAGTGCGATCTATTGTATCATTTCTACAGTAATCAAATTTTTGATTCTCCATACTATCTGTTTTCTCTCTTGCATACGAGATCTTATTATCTGTTTAGCACAGACGTTGTATTATTTTCTTACATGGTATCAGAGCCTGGACTCTAGCAAGAAGATTTGGTAGTGTGTTTCTGTTTGCGAGCAGATTGTGAGAGATGGCTAAGCCTGCAAGACTGCAAATCCCACCATTCGGTGAAAGTGAAAAATTGGACGACTCGAACTATCCACTCTGGAAGTTCAAGATGAAGACCATCCTAAGCGCATATGCGCTTTGGGACACTATTACTGGGGAAGTGAGGCCGGTTGCGAGACCGGATCTAGCCAATGTAGGACAATAGATAGTACCAACTGCGGATGAGATTCTCGCGTGGACAAGAAGAAATGCAGATGCGCTGTGTTCTATTGTCTGCAGTGTAAGTGATTTCATCATGGTGTTAATTCAACATGTCACCACAGCGGAGGCATGGACGGTCTTGAAAAATCTATACGAGACCACGAATCAAATGTAGATTCAGAATCTAGAGACTCAACTCGTGAACGAGAAATTGTCTAAGTATGAAGCGGCAGAGAATTTCATCACCAAGGTGAAGAATCTGCACAATCAGATGACTGTGATTGGCATCACCATCACCATCCAGAATCTAGCACGAAGGTGCATACGGATTCTCCCACCAAAGTACGATGGTCTTGTTACAGCACTGAATACGTAGAACAGAAATCCACCCCTCAACTTTGAGGATTTCAGCGCGATGCTTTTGGAGGAGGAGATGCATCAAAAGATGAGGATTGGAGAAGATTCAGGTTTCTACGCTGGATCAAAGAAAGGTAAGGGTAAGGACTCTGGTAACCCATCTTCTTCTGATGATAAAAAGAGAAAGAAGAAGATCAAGTGCTTCTATTGCAACAAGGCAAGGCACAAGCATAATGAGTGCCGAAAGAAGATTGCAAATGAGAAGAACGGAGTAAAGAAAGAGTCCAGCAATAGTGCACAGGCAGCACCAGTAGAGCTATTTGTAGCAATTGAGGAGATTTGCATGGAGGCAGTTCATGTACTTGCGAATGAACCTTGAATCATTGACAGTGGTGCATCGCACCACATGACCAGTCAGAAGGATTGGTATACCTCTCTATAGCCGGTAGGGAATGACATCCTGGTAGCAGTCAGCAATGATACAAAATGTCCAGCAAAAGGAAAAGGTACGATTGTTCTCAAGTCAGATGGAGTTGTAAAACAGTTGTCCGATGTTCTTTATGTGCCAGACATCAAGAGGAACTTGTTGTCCATTTCTGCGATCACGGATCGGGACCTCAAAGTTCACTTCGATAAGAATGGTGCACAGATTGTGGATCTTCAAGGGAAGGTCATTGGTAGAGGTACACAGTGCAACAACATTGATCTACGAACTCTCAGCTTTCACTGCTCGAGCGGATGTGAAGAACACTAAGCTATGGCATGAGAGGTTTGGTCATCTAAACCTTAGTTCTTTGAAGGAGATGCATAAAAGTGGAATGATTGCAGACCTACCAAAAATTTCAGATTTGCCCGATGTATGTGAAGCTTGCATGATGGGCAAGAAGCATCGGCAGCCCTTTCCTAAAGAGGCCAGTAGGGCAAAGGCTCCTCTAGAGCTCGTTCACACAGACCTCTACGGAAAGATGGAGACAAAAGCTTTGGGTGGTTCCTACTACTTCATGACGTTGATCGACGACTACAGTAAAAGGATATGGATATACTTCCTGAAGACTAAATATGAGGCTTTTAGTAAGTTCAAGGAATCGCATGTAATGGTCGAGAAAGAAACGAGGAAGAAGGTGAAGAAATTGAGATCAGACAGAGGTGGAGAGTTCATATCAATTGAATTCGAGAGTTACTGCAAAAGTCACGGGATCAAGAGGCAGAAATCCCCACCACATACATCACAGCAAAATGGAGTAGCAAAACGCAAGATGTGAGTCATTTATGAAATGGGCAGGAGTATGATGAAAGGGAAAGATTTGCCAAAGACTTTCTGGGCTGAAGCATGTAACACTGCAGTTTACATTATGAATCATAGCTACATGAAAGCTGTGAACGGGATGACTCCACTGTAGGCCTTTTCTGGTAAGAAACCTTCCGCTGCACATTTCAGAGTTTTTGGATGTGACTGTTTTGTGCATGTCCCTGATGCTAACAGGACCAAATGGGAACCGAAGAGCCAAAAGTGTATTTTCTTGGGCTACAGTGAAGAGGCAAAGGGTTACCATCTCTATAACCCTATTACTAAGAAGGTAATAGTAAGTCATGATGTGGTCTTCTCAGAACAACTGCATCAATTGGAGGAGGATGCTTCCTTCCCAGACAACCAGGACCAGGATATCCATCTAGTAACACCACCAACAGTAGACCGAACTCCCCCAACGATGCTTGGGAGGATTCAAGATAAAGAAGGTGAAGAAGAGCTTGCAGAACCACAACGGCAATGGCCATTCTTGAAGTGGGTAAAGCAGTCTTTGGACGGCAGAGAACCTCCAGCCATTGAGGAGGAACCATCCGAACACTACCGGTCCAAGAGATTAGAGGAGCAACGAAGGGCATAGGAACACTTGGTCAACTATGCTTTGATGACATAGGTGATCTATGTTGATGAACCCAAGTGTCTTGAAGAGGCACATGGAGATGATAGGTGGATGGAGGCTATGCAGTCGGAGTATGGCTCCACAATGAAGAACAACACTTGGGACCTTATGGAGAGACCACCCAAACGCAAGGTAATCGGAACCAAGTGGGTGTACAAGACCAAGTACAAGTCCGACGGCACGTTGGATAAGTACAAGGCTTGGCTCATGGAAAAAGGATTCGCACAGATACATGGTTTTGATTATCATGATACTTTTGCTCCCCTAGCAGATGAGCTTGTGCTTCTGTTTACTAGCTCAACACTTGTCGCTTTACGTGTTACCTCATCAATGAGCTTTTATCCTCTAACCCAATGAGTTATACAACAAAATGTAAGGAAGCAAAACGGCTCCAATGCACAAGCTACTACAATCCATTGCGAACGGCACGTCTTACTGATGAAATTTTGAAGTAGTAATGAAATCAGCCTTCAAGAAACGAAATTCATGTTTTTTTTTAAATTCTTTTGGTTGTGATTTGTGTAGGAGGAGTATTGTTCAAGAAACTAAATTCATGTTTTTTTTTTAATTCTTTTGGTTGTGATTTTTGCCTACTTTCCTATTTCACTATTGAACTCTCTCTCTCTCTCTCTCTCTCTCTCTCTACCTCCACACCCACATCATCTCGCATGATACATTCGAGAACCTAGACCATTGCTCCTCCATTATCTCTAACTCATCTCTTGTTTCTTTTGCCTCTGGTTCTTTGAAATTCCTCCACCAACCTTTTGGGTAGGCCTTATGAATGACAAAAGTCATTCAACTTGTTTAATTACAATCTGGTATTGGAAGAAGCCTGTTTGAAGCAAACAAAAATAGTCATCTCAAAAAGATGGAGAAGTCGATGACGCATAAGAGATTGAACTTAGAACATAGCAAGTAGACATAGATAGGAAGGAGGGGGCTTGACATGTAAGTGAGGGTGGAAGAATATGGACTAACTAGGGGCGAACTACATGGAAAAATGGACGGACAAGATGTGGGCATGCCATTTTCCCCCCCTCTTTGGAAGGAAAATACAAATAAACAAAACTAGATAATAGGGCCACTAGAATCAGATCTAGGACATGGTTAACCCTCCTAGCTCTACTTTCTTCTTGGCCTCCTAGGGTTTTTAAGCTCAAGGGGTGTTTGGCAATCAAACATGTAAAGGCTTTAGGATTAAGGGTTTTCAACTTATTGAGGACATTAAGGTTGGTGGGAATGAGTTGAAGGGTAAATGGTCAAGGCTTGACATCCAATTCTTACTTCTAAGGTGTGTCAGTTTCTTATGGAAGATTGAAGGTTGATAATTTTCAAAGAGGTGTTTGGCAATCAAACATAATTAGGTTTTGGGATGTTAGAGCTATATATATGCTGGTGCTATATGTAGCTCACCTAACTCTAAGGCACTACCTCCTATATGAATCCATGGACATGATGAACACAATCACTAATTCTGGGAGCAATCATGTGTCATGTGCTCTACTCTTTCCCTCTCCTTCCAACATGGTATTAGAGCCACGTTGATCTCCTTCTCCCTCATTATATCTCTATGATGTTCTGTTGATCACTATATACGTTGTTTCTCTTTCCATGACTACTAGTGTTGCTTCTATTGATTACTATATATGTTGTTTCTTTCCATTGTCAATGCATTATTTCCATTGATTGCTGCAAACGTTGTTTCTTTTTATAGTCACATGATTTCAACCATATTCACCTAGCACAAATCCAGTCTTGTTTCTAGATATCTCTATCGTAGAATATATGGCAAACGCTATCTTTCAACGTTTATCAAAGACCCTGTTGGAACATTTGAGAGGCTATGCTTTGTTCCTCCTCTACGCTTTGTTCCTTGAGAGATTTACAATTAGGAAACATTTAGGTCTTCTACCGCTCATGCAAGAAAAGAACAATATAGCTTTGCATTTGTTTGGTCACCTCCCCATGTTCACCTCTTTGTCACCCATGTTCACCCTCATCAAACTTATTTGTTTCTGACAATAGTCTTCTTATCCATATAGCCTCAAATGCACATATTGTGAGTGCCCTATATTTTGCGTTATTAAAGACAAAGAAATAGTTGGCTGTTTGTTTGACAACTATGATATAGCACCTTGACCAAGGAAAAATGCATATCCTTGTGTGGATATCTTGGTCTCATGATCTCCTATATAGTCACTATCATAGTATCCATGCAACCTTGGATGACTTCCTTTGTATTCCAAATTGTCTTGTACCTCTGATGTAACTTAAGACTCTTTTGGTTGCATTCTAGTGAGATTGCTTTAGATTTGCCACATACATTATGCAAGTGAACTAATTGCATAACAAATATCTGGCCTTGTGGTAGTCAGATATATAAGAGATTTGATGAGCTACCAATGATACTTCTTCAAGAGACTATCCACATATTTCTGCTGGCTCATGAAGGTGCTACTTGAGTCTCTCTAGAACTCAATTCCAAAGCAATAGTGCATAAGTCCAAGATCTTTCATATTGAACTCCACAAATAAGTCTTGTTTCAGCTTGCTGATGAAGCTTTCATTGCTTAGAGTCATAATCAAATCATCTACATATAAAAGTTCGATAGTGATGTCTTCCCCTTGAGCTTTGTAGTAGAGCATATGATCTACATTGGACTTGTTGTATCCCAAATTAGCAAGATACTTGAGATTCTGCTATACTAACTTCTGGGTGCTTACTTTAAGCCATAGAGACTTTTCTTGAGATGGCAAACCTGATGCTCTTTCCTTGGTCAACATACCCTCCTTGTTGTTGCATGTAGACTTCCTTCTAGTTAACCATTGAGAAAAGCATTCTTGATATCTAGCTGGTACACATTCCATCTGCTAAGTTTTTCTAGTGATACCAAAAGTCTTATGGAATCCATCTTTGCCATACTGGAACATAAGTCTCATCATAATCTTGACCATATTGCTGTGCAAATCCTTTTGCAACTTATATCTTTCAATGCTTCCATCTAGATTGTACTTCACTTTGTGAACCCATTTGTTTGCAATGGGTTTCTTTCTTGGTGGAAGGTCAGAGTTGTTTTTGTATAAATCTTCCATTTCTTCATTCATAGCAATTTGCCATTCTGGCTTGTAAACTACAGCTTCAAAGTACAATGGTACAATGGCTCTTCTATAGCCATGATGGTAGTCATAAGAGCATAATTAGTGGTTTCAATTTGAATTGCTTTGCCTTTCTGAGCATACATTCTATGTTGCACAAACCATGCATGGTTTGCTTCTACAAACTTTTGCATGCCCTATAACCAATCCATTCGGCGACAAATTCTGTTGCAGGAATATCCACAAGCTCTTTACCTCTTATGAAGCATCTCCTCAAATAGATCTTCAAGCTCGCTTTGTTCTATGGTCAGCACATCCCCTACGTTGGAAACTCCCATGGTCTGATGCAGCTTCTACCCTCCTCAAGCATGCAATCCTCCTTCAACAACGTGCTTGCATTGCTTCAAAAAGGAGTAGCATGCAGGAGGAGGCTCCATCACCATTCCTCCAAGATCCCCACAACACATGAGTCACCACCAGACTACACATTTTTGGCACCACTGCTGAGAGGTAGAGGTATGCTCCTGCTTGTATGTGCTTCTTCTGTTATCTCCCATTGCTCAACACTTAGTACCTAGGTGAAAAGTGCTTGGTTTTGGTTGTTTGAGAGAGGAATAAGCTAAGAAAAAGAGAAAAAGTGAGTGAGAAGGAAGGTAGGTAGTCATTTTGACCTCATTTTTTATGCTTTTTGAGGTTTCAAGGTGTACAAATCTAAGAAAAGGTAGAGGAGATCATTGCTTAACCTCATACAGTCCCATCCTTAACAAAAGCTGAAAACTGATGATTGGGTGTGTGTTTCAAGGTCTTGGAAATGACAATAGTCCTATTTTTGAAGAAAACACTCTATTTTGCTCCAAACTTTCTTGTT
Source organism: Dipteris shenzhenensis (assembly GCF_047967505.1). NCBI lineage: Eukaryota > Viridiplantae > Streptophyta > Polypodiopsida > Gleicheniales > Dipteridaceae > Dipteris > Dipteris shenzhenensis. The sequence continues at coordinate 17,067,421 of NC_141599.1, forward strand.
TTTTGTTTCTTCTTGTTGCTTCATGTTCGTAAGTAGGTAGAAAAGCGCTCTCCAAGCACTCCAAACACTGTATAGAATCCATAAAAGCTAAAACAAGTTTGAAATTCCATGAGCAACAAACTTTGGGAGACACATGTTGGGTTAATACTAGCCCCATGCTGGATTAACTGGCGTTTTAGGTTAGCCACCATGGACCACGATGGATATTTTTTTATTTTTAGTAATGTTGACTATGGCAAAGTATTCCACAGGAGTGCACTAGATGCAACACAGTCCTAGTGGATGCTTTGCATGGTTTAGTTGGGGATGCCTAACTCCATCTAACTAACCTATGATTTGCCATTCTAGATGGTCAATATTGTGGGTGATTCCATGTTAATACTGATGTCGCTAGTGTTATTGGTGTTATGTTTGATTATTGTTCTTTGAGAGCAATTATATAGGGATTGATTGATTTGGTGATTCATTCAATTGATTGTGAACAACTAATGTACACACTACCTTGATAGTTGGCCCATCAGCTCGTTTAGCCTCTTTGTCCACATGCACTTGATGTGGTATTCCAGTCTTGGGAGTCACAGACTCCTGTGAATTGTGTTAGAGATATATCCCTCCTGTGATCAACAATAGCTTTTCTTTTCTCTACTTCTACTATTGTGATCAATCCATGCAAAAATAAAAGCTTTATTTGACTATATGAAAACCTTTTTAATTGGAAGGTTAACATCTCATAGGGTTTTTTTTGGCCCTCCCAAAAGAGCCTTAGTCCTAAGACATACAAAAAGTCTTTGGGAACAAAAGAGGAGGTCCCTATAAGAGAATTTTAAGGGAGGCTCTAACAATGATGATTTAGTATCATGAGAAGTACGAAGTTGGTTCGATTATTTTCTCAACAAAATAAAAAGAACATTTGAATTTCAGATCAAAGAAATCAAAGTCATGAAACAAACAAGCGACAGATGAGAAAGCACACTCAAGCACCCATTTCTCCATTGCTTTGAATGGGCAGAGCAATGGATTTGAGCTTACCCTATCAAAATGGCAGAAAAAAGGTTGTCTACCATAAACCAATATGCTATGCTACTTGAAATGAAATAAAAACCTAGCCAAAAAATTTATACCATCATATATTTGAGTCATACCAAGTGTCATCCTCTTTCGACCATTAATGCCCCACATGGTTATTGAAAACCAACGTTGGTGACCCACACAATATTCTAGTGTGTGTGACATGGTTCATTAAAATAAAATGCCATGTATATGTGAAGATAGTAGGAGAGAAGGAAGGAGTCTCACTTGTGGCTTTCTCACATACACAATGGGGGAATACACACAAAGGTGGAGGCTAAAAACAGTTTTCCTCTTCTTAGTTGTGAAAGCCAAAAGAACTCTAGTACAAAGAAATAGAAGAAACCTATATGTGGGTCTCAAACCAAACTCAGCTAACTAAGGTGGCATACTAACTGAGCCACGAACTAGAGTACATAAAGATAGCTATCATCTAGCTATTATTCATGGGTGGTGTACCAACCGCATCTGCAGCTAACAAGTCGGTGACATAAATGCACAACGGTCACCCTGGCATATCACGAGTGGAGCTCGATATCTCAACACTCCCCCTCAATTCCTGCACACCAAGCAGGTCTCTGAACTTGCGCAGCTTCTCTGCACCCAATGCCTTCGTGAATATGTCAGCTACTTGATCCTTTGTGTTGACATAAACTAGATCAATAAGACCTAGTAAAACCTTCTCCTGCACATAGTGATAATGCACCTCAATGTGCTTTGTTCTAGCATGATAGACTGGGTTATTTTCCAAGTGTATACTACTCATGTTGTCACAATAAATGAGAACTGGCCCATCTGTAGACTGATGCATATCATAAAGTAGCTTATGCAACCAAGCTACCTCACATGCAGCCATTAGTGCACCCCTGTACTCAGCCTCTGTGATCAACAATGCAACTGTAGGCTCTTTCTTGCTACTCCAAGTGACTGCAGCACTCCCAAACGAGAACACATATCCACTAGTAGATTGTCTATCAGAAATACTACCAACCCAATCAGCATCAGTGTATCCATGCAACTGTATGTGAACCCTAGTCTCATAAAATCATCCATACTGCAATGTGGACTTCACATACCTGAGTATGCGCCTAGTCGCATCTAAATGTGGTTTCCTTGGAGCCTACATAAACTGACTTACCAATCCAATAGCATAGCTCAAATTTGGCTTGGTAATAGTCATATAAATTAAACTTCCTACTATGCGTCTGTACATAGTAGGGTCTTCCAGAAGCTCACCTGCATCTGCGCTCAGCTTCACATTCTGCTCTGAAGGAACTGAAATAGGCTTACAGCCTATCATCCCATATTTGGACAGCATGTCCAATCCATACTGCCTCTACAAGAGCGTATCCCACTTGGTGATCTAATCACCTCAATGCCCAAGAAATAATGCAGCTCTCCCAAATCCTTCATCTCAAACTTCTGCTTCAATAGCATTTTCACATGAAGGATATCTTCATCACTTTCACCTGTGATGATCAAATAATCAACATAAATGACAAGCAGCATAATACCTTTCTTTGTTTTTCTCACATAAAGTGAGAAATCTACCTTGGAAATCTGAAAGCCAATAGTGACAAGATACTATCCTATCTTGTTAGACCATGCTCTAGGTGCTTGCTTCAAGCCATACAAGGCTTTCTTCAACCTGCAAACAAACTCAGGATGAGCAGCATGAACATAACTTGGTGGCTGCTCCATCAAGACCTCTTCTTGCAAATCACCATGCAAGAAGGCATTCTTTACATCCATCTGATGTAAAGACGATGATCCCTTTGATGCAACCATAGCAATGACTGCTCTTACGGCTGCCATCCTTGCAACCGGACTGAATATTTCTTCATAATCAATGCCATATGTCTGTGCATACCCCTTGACAACTAATCTTGCCTTGTATCTGTTCACAGAACCATCTACATTGTGCTTCACCTTATAAACCCACTTACAGCCAATTGCATTCTTGTCTTTAGGCAAAGGCACCAATTCCCATGTAGCATTTGCTTCCAAGGCATCCATTTCTTCATCCATGGCTTTCTCCCATTTTTCTTTTCCCATGACTTGCTCAAAAGAAGTGGGTTCTGGTTCCTGTATCACTTTGACCATATAGGCATAGTGAATGGCTATAAATCCATCATATTTCAGCCTATCCACAAGATAACTAGCTATGGTAATCCTGCGCAAAATAGGCTCACTTCCAGGTGCTCTCAAAACATCCTTAATCTTCCTTACTCCAGGTGTAACAATAGAAGGAATACCCAATCATCAATGCTCTGTTCTGAGCCACTAGATTCACCATCCACATAAGAGTGACCTGCATTCACATCAAACATGGGCTGATCTACCTTCTCTTTTCCTTTTTATGATACCTGCATACCACTATTTGCATTGCTTTGAGGAGATTCTCCTGATCTCAATCTACCTGTCCATGGTGAAGTATGTGAACCACTGCTAGAGGACACTGCAGGTCCACTAATATTTTGTGATTGCTGCTATAAATTCTGTGTAGCATTACCATTTTGTGCATCTACATCATCAATCACATTTACTAGTTTATACCAGCTGCTCATCTCATCAAAAACAACATCTCTGCTCACTGTAAACTTATGAGTAGAAGGGTTATAGCATCTATACCCTTTCTAATGCAGAGAATATCCAATAAAGATGCACTTCTCAGCTTTTGGATCCAACTTGGACCTCAACTCATCTGGCATATGAACATAGGCAATGCAACCAAAAATTTTCAAATGAGAAATATCTAGTTTCCTACCAGTATACATCTCCTCTGGCGTCATGCCATGTATTGCTGCAGTGGGAGTCCTGCTCGTTATGTAAACTGCTGTAGCAACTGCTTCAGCCCAATAATAATATGGTAGGTCTTTTTCATTTAGCATGGCCCGAGATACCTCTCCAATATGCCTATTTTTCCTTTCTTCAAGTCCATTTTGCTGTGGGGTATGACTGCATGAATGTTGCTACTTTATGCCATGCTCCTGCAAGAACCTTGCAAACTCATTTGAGAGGTACTCTCCCCCTCCATCTGACATTAGGCATTTTATTTGCAAGCCTGTTTCTTTTTCAACCATAGCTTTGAAAGCTTTGAAATGCCCAAACACTTCACCTTTCTTTTTCATAAAATACACCCAAACTTTTCTGCTGTAGTCATCAATAAAAGTGACAAAATAATGATAGCCTCCAATAGATGCAGCTTTAGTAGTCCACACATCAGAGTGGATTAATTCCAATGGCTTATTAGTCTCTTGAACATGTCTAGGAAATGGTTTCCTTGCCTATTTTCCAAATTGACAAGCTTCACATGCATTTCTGCACCTTAAATTTAGGCAATCATGCAACAATATTTTGGGACTTAAATCTACATTGATTTAAGTCGCTATACATTAACATGACCAATGCGTTTATGCCAGGTATCAATATCTGCAACTACACCGGTCCCATGTGCAAACATTGCTGCACTCAATTCAGGCATGTCCACATCCAACCTAAACATCCTGCCCTTCTTCTTTCCTTTTGCTATCAAGCGACTGTTATTTTTCATATCCTCAACAAAGCATCCATGAGGATTAAATTTGACCTGCAAGCCCTGCTCAACCATTTGACCAATAGGAACCAGGTTCTTGGTGATGTTTGGGACATGAAATACATTAGACAGGTATTTCTTTTTCCCATCCTGCATAGACAAAGGAATTTTACCAATCTGCACAATAGGATGTGCAGTATCATCACCAGTCTCCACAAATCCTGGTCTTTCTATTTTCCTTGCATCTTGCATCCATTCTGCATGACCTGTCATGTGGTTTGACACACCTGAGTCAACATACCACACATCATTGCTTTCTTCTACACTTGTCACAGAATTGGTCAAGTGTTGCGCCATAAACAGATGCTCATTTCTGTCATCATCCTGTCTACTAGAAAATGCATAATTCCCTTGCTGCAATTTTCCATTCATGATGTCATTTTGCTTTTTATAGCAGTCTTTAGCCATATGAGCCATTTTACCACAATAGTAGCATTCAACATTGATGTTTGCATTTTGGCCTCTCTGCCATCCACCACGACCTCTTTGGCTCCCCTTGCCTATAGAGTTACCACGTCCTCCTCAGTTTCTTTTGAAGTTCCTCCTGAAGAAGATGCACCACCATTTCTCTGCTCTTCAGACTGCTCTTCAGAAATTAGAAGAGCAAACAACTCAAAATCAGGAAATTTTTTACGGACGGCAATGGATGTCCGAAACTATGCATAATCCTTTCCTAGACCATTCAAGGTCACAGAAACTAAATCATCATCTTCCACTGGCGACCCAATGGAAGCAAGTGCATCTGCAATTTTCTTCACCTTCATGTGGTAGTCATTGATGCTCATATTTTCTCTCTGCACATTGTGCAACTCTTGCTTGAGCTGCATTTTCCTGGCTTGCATATTTGTGCTGTACATTTTTTCAAAGTATCCCATGCCTCCTTTGGCGTACTTGCATCCTGAATATGCACAATCATAGAATCTGAAATACTAATAGACAGCCAGTACATAACTTTTCTAGCTGTCTCATGCCATCCTTTAAATGCTTGCATTTCCTATTGATTGGGAACATTAGGAAGAACTGGTTCTTCTTCATTTCCTATAATGAACTCCCAATAGCCTTTTCCCATAAGGAAATTCGTCATTCTAAACTTCCATGCTTGGAAGTTATTCTTATCAAGCTTTTTAGTGACAATTGTGAAAGAGAATCAAACGCCATTACAAAACACTACAAAATATTCTGTCACTGTAAAAAACACAGCTTCTGCCTCACAAGGGCAAATTTGCAAAACTGACGAAAGTGGTATTTGACCACACAGTCACTTCCTAGTGATGATTTTGCATCAACAGCCAATAAGGATGATTCTGTAACTCCCAGTATCTCTGCGCACAGGCATACGACGCAATTTCTATGGTAACTTTTCATCGACCTGCAGAAAGTGGTCGCACAGCAAAAATAGGGCCTTTTCTCAGTGCTTGCGGAGAACTTCCGCCTCCAAAACGGGCCCTGAAATGGCCTCGAATCAGAAAAATAAAGCCACCAAGGGCTTTTCCCTTGCCCGTAGCATATATTGCCCTCTTGCCACAGTGTGAAAGGCATCTCAATCTAAGACAATGCACTCTTGCACTTTCCGGCTGTGCTACCTGTAGAGATTTGCTCCCAAACTCGAAAAAGGAAAGCAACACTGGTCCTCTTACCAGGACACCGCGAACTTGGTTTGCTTTCTTGAGCTCCTTACCATGAACCAGGCTCTGATACCATGTGAAGATAGTGGGAGAGAAAGAAGGAGTCTCACTTGCGGCTTTCTCACATACACACAAAGGTGGAGGCTGAAAACAGTTTTCCTCTTCTTAGTTGTGAAAGCCAAAAGAACTCTAGACTTACAAAGAAATAGAAGAACCCTATATGTGGGTCTCAAACCAAACTTAGCTAACTAGGGTGGCATACTAACTGAGCCACAAACTAGAGTACATAAGGATAGCTGTCATCCAGCTATTATGCATTGGCGATGTGCCAACCGCATCTGCAGCTAACAAGTCGGTGACATAAATGCACAACGGTCACCTTGGCATATCACGAGTGGAGCTCGATATCTCAATAGTATAGACCTATTTATGTGACAAGATTTGATACGGTACTTTGGTATAAGATTAATGAGAATCATACCAAGTCTCAGTCCATTACGAGATATAGAACCATTGATTTGACCTTACCCTAACAAAAATATATCTCGTCACAGAATACATCAAAGAAAGGGTTATCTAGCCTAAAACAATATGCTATACTACTCCAAATGCAATAGAGACTAGCCATAATCTTTACTTGAACCAACCATAATTTTTTTGGTATCATTCTAGGGCAAATAAAAACCATCTTCATGTTGCAACATCCGACCAAGCCAAGACTATGTTGAAAGGTAGAATGAAGAGCCTAGTGCAATACCAAGGTTTAAGCTATTTCCAAACACAGTTGTTCTATATCCCTAAAGAAATCACATGACAAAACTAGGTGCCAAAATAGACCATTAAACTTGATTATGAAAATGTGATATGTGTTTGACAAAAGAGTTACAAGTGTTGTGTTGAACAACACAAAGATTTGTAAAAAATAATTCACCATAGAGTGACTACTGAACATGTGTATTGAAAATTCATTTGGTATGGGGCTTGGATAAAATGTTATTGACAGTCATACCAATTCTCGATCAATTATGAAAATAGAGAGTAATGGATTTGAACTTACCCTATCAAAAATGTTATCTACCATAAACCAATATGCTATGCTACTTCAAATGAAATAAAACCTAGAAAAATATTTATGCCATCATATATTATAATCGTACCAAGTTTCATCTTCTTTTGACCATCGATGTCCAACATGGTTATTGAAAACCAACGTTGGTGACCCACATGTGTTCTAGTGTGTGCGATGTGGTTTTTTAAAATAAAAGGCCATGTGTAGACTTATATATGGGACAAGATTTGATAAGGTAATTTGGCATAATATAAATTAGAATCATACCAAGTCTTAGTCCATTATGAGATATAGAACCATCGATTTGACCTTACCCTAACAAAAACATTTCTCGTTGTGCAGTGCAACAAAGAAAGGGTTATCTAGCCTAAAACAATATGCTATGCTACTCCAAATTCAATAGAGCCTAGCCATAATCTTTGTGCCATCATCTAGTAGATTCCTACTAAGCTTTGTCTTCTTGTGACAATTAATGCCACACATGGTTATGAAAAACCAATATTGGTGACCCTCAGGTGTTGTAGTGTGCACAACAAGGATTTGTAAAATAAAAAGGCATATATAGACAGACCTATTTATGGGACAAGATTTGGTACGGTGCTTGAGTATGATGTGACTCAAAGGCATGACAAAGCTTGGTACATTATGAGATATAGAGCCATGGATTTGACCTTACCATCTAAAAAATGTTTCGGCTCTCAGTGTGTGACAAAAATTGTTATTTATCGTAAAACAATATGCTATGCTACTTGAAATGTAATAACACCTAGCCGAAATATTTATGCCATAATGTATTAGAGTCATATAAAATTTCATCTTGTTTCAACTATGGATGCCAAACATGGTTTTTAAAAACCAACATTGGTGACCCACACATGTTGTAGTGTGTGTGATTGGTTTTGTTTCAAAAAAGGGCATATGTAGACGTATTTAAGTTTGGGGAGATGTTCAACCCATAATTTCAACCCATGATCTTCACTCCAAGACCTTTAGCCCTTGATCTAATCTCTAATCAAAGGGATACATTCAAATTTGAGATAAAGCACTACAAGCCATTAGATCAAGGGGTGGACCTAAGGGATATCATCAAAGAATAGAGGGATGAAATATCTTCCCTTCATCAAAACAAAGATCTAATCGGTCTCAAAGTAATATTGATATAGGGCCAAGAAAGAATGGTATGTTGCCTTAAGGGATAATTGAATTTGATGAAGAATGATACATCATATTAAAGTACCACAAAAAGGAGAATAAAATATGATAGTAGGATAATTTAGTTTATGAGGCATATGGTAAAAACCCCTTATTCAACCAATGATTTCCATGAGAAATTTTTTTGGATGTTTCAAATACATGAGACATAGGAATTTGTGACAAGCTTATGAGCATAGCAGTTCATTAGGAGATCTATGGACTAGTCCCATATAAACGTGAATAATTAAGGTCATGAACGTAGATTCCTCTTGTGACTTATTGTCCAAGTCCAGAAAAGCTTCACAATTAATTTTTTTCATGGGGATAGAAAATTTTTAATATTTACATCATATCAAAATATTTATACATTGTCTTTCCTCTCAAAAAATCATAGAGGAAACATTAAGAAAAATCTCTAAAGAGGTTTATTTCATAGATTATCGTCAATAGTGTGATAAACCATATCTATTGCTCTTCAAGCTTAACATGAAATTAAGAGAGGGGACTGATGCTTTGTTGTGTAGCCTCAACAATGACTCATGTGTCATGGAAGGAATGCTGATGGAGCCTCCACTCCTAGTGAGAGCAATGCAAGCACAAGCCATCCACTTCTGTCATGCAAGCGGCTTCCGGATTGTCGCAATGTGTTTCCACGAGAGAAAGAGGGAAGGGGGAGAGGGAATAAGGGAGGAGGGAGGAAGGGAGAAGGAGAAGGAAAGAAGAGAGTGAAGGGGGATGGAGTGGCAAACACAAAGGCACTACAAAGGAAACAAGAGAACACCCAAAGACACTCTTGAAGAGAAGAGGGAGCTTGTATTCCAAACTTGTGCATATGACAATGAAGACCAAAGTCAACCATTTGGCCTTTTATACATGTCACATCTTAAACGAAGGCCAACCCTTTTCCTTTTAGCACTCTTCCTTTCTTTACATTAAAAGGCTCTTGGGCCCATAGGGTGCTTAGGCATATTGCTATCCTTTCGATCTCTCCCTACTGTTGGAAATAGCACTTGTGTTAACCATATAAGACGCTTGGGACAAGCTTGGAATTAGGAGGTGCTCCTAACCGGCTCCCAAATAGCACTTGTGTTAGCCTCGTGCCTGCAAGCCCTAAGCTATTTGGGGCTCAAACCCCCTATATGAGGCTCAAAACTTAGAGTGGTGAGGCCGATCTTGGGCTACTTGTGGCTTGACTCCCATGAGGCACTTTTTTTTTTCCGAAAAAACAGTGCTGATTATATTACTTCGAAAACAAGATACAAGAGGTCAGTTTTGCAACTGACGGGGCTGCATTCACAAATCGGACGTAGCCCAAAAAGGAAACAGAAATCTCTCTCTCATGGAGGGATCAGGCGAGTGTGAATGAATAGCCAGAGAGGTGGTGAATAGCACCACTGAAGGCCCTGAGAAGTATGCACGAAGAAGAGGCCCTGCGTATCCCAATCACGGAGGAATCATCGCCGCTTCTCTCGGCCAGCCCGAGAATCTCCCTATATCTGGTCCCACTAGCCTCTGAGTGTGTATAATCTCACTCCAGATGTCGGTCATGACCTGGGCAGTCGAAAGAGAGGTGCCACCGAGTATCTGCGCGTAGCGCGAAGTCCAAATGTGCCATCCAGCGATGCTACTAATAATCTCCCAGACTGGCTGCCTCTCCTGAGATCCTGTGTCAGTCTCTGCCAGGTGCGGCGGAATGCCCTCTAGCGGCCCTCAAGTCCCCTGTGTGATAAGGAACATGGGGTCCTACGGGCCTACCTCGAACAACTGATGAAATCCAGGTGTGGTGCTGCTCCAGCAGAACGCGCCCCAAGTGATCAAACCGGTGCTGCGCGAGTAAGGATCCCGAAGGTCCACCTCCACACTTCCTAGGCACGAGTGCAGCTCCACAAGCAGTGTTTTGGTGACTCCTCGTCCTCATGACGGATCTGGCAAAGTCCATCCTGACCAACCTGCCGCAATCAGCTCCCCACTGGAAGACCCTTGTGGGCGAGTAGCCAGAGGAAGTAGGAAATCTTCCGTGACCGCCAGCTCTCCCACAAGGCCTTCCAAAAGGCCTGCAAAAATAGCCTGGAGATACCTTGAGCATACCAATTGGGCCGCTGGGTGGGCGGGCGGCTCTGCATCCTCCCAAGAACTCTCCTGCCCAATGTCGTGCTGTAAGCGAAGAAAGGGGTCGGCCCCTGGCGTGCCGCAACCTCTGGCCATCTCCATTCACCTGGGTCCCAATCAAGCTCTGACAAGACCCGCCCCTCCCAAAGCCAGAGTCGCCATAACTGCAGGTGATCCTGCTCTATACTAGGATCTATCCGCCAAACCTTTCCCACGAGGCCTACAACCCGAACCCTCTGCCATGGGAGAAGGGGGTTGATGAGCACACCCTCTCTCCTGAGTTGGCCGTCCCTCGAAACTGCGAAGAAGGAAACAGAAGTGTCATCCAACCGGCCTGCAACCACCAGTGGGATGCCACGGGGGGTGAACTGTCCAAGCCAACGGTCATCACCAGGCATGAGGATCTGAATCTCAGGTGGAGCCAGCCAACCGGCAGGAATCGCTCCATCTATCTCTGTGCATCTTGCTTGAGCTCCACGGACACCTCCAGCTGCGGCCGCTAGAGCAGCGGTCTCCAAGTGTCTGTAAGTGTCCCTCCAAACTCGAAGGGACCGGGCTGGCCCCCGCATCCAACTGTCCCACATGATATGTGACCTCTCCCCCAACTGAAGGCCCATGACATCTCTGACCTGATCGTTCCAGATGAGCAGCTGGCGATCGATCTCCTCCTAACAACTAGGAGGGGACTGGATGAGACTGAGACGGAGTCGCCTCCAAACCAAGAGTAGGCTACGAATTAGCGGGAAGTGGGGGTGAGTGAGCAGTGCAGAGGTGAAGATCCACCGAAGGGACGGTAGCCACTCACCACCTTGGGCGGGACGCAAGAACCGATCCCCTGTTGAAGTAACATCTTCCACGTCTGCCCCCCCGGGGTCAAACCGTGGATAACTAACTTGCCCAGCAGGGCCTGACTCTGAAGCTCAGGATCAATGACCCCCAAGCCACCCTCAACCTGCGGAAGAATGACTGTCTGCCAGGCTACCCTGGCTCTGGTATCTCTGAGGCCATCCCCCCCAGACCACAGGAAATTCCAAACCAACCTCCTGAGCTGAGCCACACTGGATCTCGAGAAGCACCAACAGGAGGCCACATAGCAGGCCGTGGCCAGGAGAACCTGGTTGACTACAAGAGCACGTCCTGCAAGAGAGAGCTTAGCAGTGCTCCAAAAAGCTAGCTTCCGTCAAATGGAATCTAGCACCGGGAGAAACTGTTGAGCTGGCGTGATGTCCAGGCCGACCTGAAAGCTGAGATATCTGGCTGTCTGTCCCCATGGGATCCATCTGAAACCCAAAAATCTCCCCCACTGTGAGCATGCCCCAGGGTTTGTGAGAAAACCAACTGATTTGTTCCAGTTGATTTTTGCACCGGCTGCCGAGCAGAAGACCTCTAAGGCCAGTCTCACCCTCTCCAACATCATCTCATCATCCTGAACATACAGTGCTGTGTCATCTGCATACTCCGAGTCCAGGAGCTCCGTATCCTCCCTGACGAGAAGGCGAACACCCCAAATCCCGGTCGACCTCGCTCGAAGGTAGTATGTCATCGCCTCGGCGAAGAAGAGAAACAGGTAAGGAGTGAGAGGGAAACCCTGACGCATTGATCTCTCCAAACAGAATCACTCTCCCATCCTGCCACCGATCATGACCCTGCTGGAAGCTGTCCTGTATAGTGCTCAGATACCCTGAATCCATCCTACTGGGAATCCTAGTCTCTCCAAAGTACCTTCCAAGAATGACCAGTCCACTCGATCGTAGGCCTTCTCAAAGTCGAGAAGTAGGATGGCTAAGTGCGACCCACTATGCTGAGCCCACTCCGCCACCTCTGAGAAGGTGAAGACATTATCCAAGATACTGCGATCCTGGACAAAGCCAGTCTGAGTGTCATGAATGAGGTCAGGAAGTAGAGGCCGAACTCTGGTGCTGATCATCTTGGCAAGGATTTTGTAGGCAGTGGTGAGGAGAGTGATCGGGCGCCACTGACAGATCTCCTGTCGGTCTCCTCCCTTCAGGATGAGGCAAATCAATCCTGAAGAGAGGCTCTTTGGCATATGTCTGCTACTGAAAATCCTCTGTAGGGCTGCTAGGAGGTGCTGATGGATCTGATCCCAGAAAGAGGTGAAGAAAGCACGAGAGAGCCCATCCTCGCCAGGGCATTTCTACCCGTCGATGGCCATCAAGGCCTCCTGCATCTCAACAGTAGTGAACGGTGCCATCAACGTCACCTGCATGCTGGGCTGAACAAGGGGGGGAATATGCTTCCACACCTCCTCGCGGGAACGTCTAGTGCAAGGGGCAAGCTACTCCTGCTGAAAAAGAGTCCTGTAGAAATCGGTAGCCAACCCCAAGACCTCTTTCGGATTAGTAACGATGTGCCCCTCCGCTGTCCTAAGACTCCGAGGCTGATCACCTGCTGCCCTCTGGCCATGCGTCCTGAAGAACTCTCTACTCATCTGGTCACCCTTCCGAGCCTAGTAGGAGAGGGAGGCGTGATAAGAAAACTCTGAGCGGCACTGGAGGGTCTCCTCAAGAAGGGCTCTGGCACAAAGGGCCTAGATCTGAAGCTCCTCCAAACCCGGAGCTACCTACTGGAGTCGCTGAATGGAGGCGAGGTCTCTACGAAGAGCTCTCTCTTTGCCCCACCACTCCTAGCGAACCTGAAGGGCTGCGAGCATCTGGCTGGACTCCTGCAAAGCCTGAGCCACCAACTCTACCAAATCCATGCACTCGCCCCAATCTCTGTCCCAAAGGCTATCAATACTACTGCGCACCTCCTCCCTAGAAAAAATGGAATCGGGAATCCTGCACGAACGGGGAGGAAGGGACTGAGCTGCCGAGTCTAGTGATAAGAGCACAGGCGCATGGTCAGAGAGTGTCGTCCCTGGCACTATACCCACTTGACCACCTCTGCTGATGGCCCAATCACTGACATAAAATCTATCTAGTCTCTCCAGGAGTCTACCTCCTTCCCTGCAGAAGCCCCACGAGAAGTCCAAGCTCCCGTGCCATCGGCAGAAGGACGGGTCTCTCCAGCTGTCCCTACCTCCTGTCGCGAAGATAAAGGAGTCCCAAGCGGACTGCTCTGCCTGAGCTATACCTGTAAACTCTGGTCCTCTACCCTGCTGGTCCTCCAAAGTCTCCAGATTGTTGAAGTCACCTCCAACAATCCATGAATCCATGTCTGGGAGAATCTCTGTGAGTGTCCTCCAGAAAGTGGCTCTGCATCGGAGGTCTGTGGGTGCATAGATGTTGAGGATTCCTATTTTGGAGCCCTCCAACTCTAGGCCAACCCAAAGTGCACGGCCTGGGATCAATGTACCATGACCAAAAACTCCCTGGGCAATCGACTCACAAACGGAAGTACAGACACCGCCACTCCTCCCCTGTGCACCGATCGAGGGCTCCCAATAAGTGTGAGCGCCCAGGGAGGATCTTCCCGCAGCTACGAGAATGGGCCACTGAAAGCTTATGCTCTTGGAGCAAGAGTAAATCCAAGCGACCAATCACTGCTGGCTGAAGTTCCTGCTGTCTCAAGATGAGCTTCCTAGGACCACGGGTGCCAGAAGAATGAAACCCGTTCACGTTCCAGGAGACAAGGTGTAAGCTCATGGTGAGGACTGGTAGGCTGCGAACAACTGTCTACTCGCGGCTGATGTCGATGAAGAAGCTGGCATTTCAGAATGAAGGCGCTGACGCTTTTGAGAGGGTTGGGGAGGCGGGATCGTCCTGCCCATTCTTCAAAACTTTTAGCAAAGGCGTGAGGCCTTTAGTGCCATGGACAAACACTTTCTCGAGCCAACTCGAGATCTCTGAGGTAGTCATCCAGTAGAAGGCTCGGAGTTTCTGAGGAGTCCAGGCTCTGACATCCTGGGGAAGGGGCCATGACAGAGAGGGCCTGAGGATCACAATCAATCTGAAGCGCTTGGCAGCGCAACGCCACCGCAGGCGCGTCACCCTCGGACCACTGAGTCTCGAGAAGCTGTCCACCTGACGGGCCTATCCAGGAGCAAATCTGAGCATGCGTCTACTCTCTGAGAGCCTCCCAGACCGAGTCGTCTGTCCAAGTCTCGGTGCCATCGCTGAGAAAGGTGAAAGCAAAGCTAGGGCCATCCCTTGAGGCCAAGGCTACGATCTTCCCATCTGCCCCTTTACGGAGCAGGAAGATACTGATGTCAAGGCAAGCAGGGAAGGTCCCGAGGTCGGCCACATCCAAGTAATCCCAAGGACCAGATCTGTAGAAGTTGCGAGGAAGCTCTCTCTCCTGAAGCTGAGGCCCGCCAGAGTCTGCAACTGAGGGGGTCGGGCTAGCGGATAGGGAAGACTACTCCAGGGGTGGTGTAGACTCGGGGTGCCCTGCCTGGGGTGGGGAAGGGGAAGGAGGCTGAGGGGTCGACAACTCAGACTCCACGGAGGCGACTAGCGGTGGGGGCGGAGGAGGGGGAGAGGGGGCTGCCCGCGACTGAGGAGCCATCGGTGCAGCTGACACTACAGGAGAGCTGAGAGGGGCAGGGGAGGGGGCTGGGGCTGAAACTGGGAATGGGGCTGAGTAGGAAGAGGAGGAAGCTGAAGAGGAAGAGGCCGGGGCTGATGCTGTGGGTCGGGACGAGGGGGCTGTGGCTGGGGAGGGGGCTGGGGCTGAGAGGGAGGGGGCTGGGGAGCGGAAGAGAGGGGGACTTGAGGCTACAGAGGGCGGGGGCTACAGTTGAAGAAGAAGCTCTCCCAGGACCCTGGGGTGGCTGCCTGTCAGGTCTCTGAGTCTCTGCTGCAGGTTGGGTAACCTCTGCCTCCTTGCCTTTGTCAGAAATCTTCTTATTCTTTCCTCTTTTCCTTCTAACCTCGGTCTAGCCACATGGACTCAGGGAGCTCCTGCCGCAGTAACCGCGTCGACGAAAGTGTCATGCATTACCCAGCCAAAGTGGGAACCCAGGTCCCTGACTATCGGCCACAGCTCAGCAACAAGGCCTGGGAAAACTAGCGTTACTGGGTGGCGAGGTATGCGAAAACGAGCATCAAAGTCCACTGCACTGAATCCATGGTACCAAGGGACTATCATGATGATCTTTTCGTCCACAGATGTGGGAGAACCAGCTATCAGGTTGCTCACAGCTTTCGCACTGGAGAGTTTAAGCCAGAAGATGCCCCTTCCCATAAGGGCCACCTCCTCGATGTGGCTATCCTGTAGCATGAGAGTGGACTGGAGCTAGTCCCTGATGGCTGATCTGGAGGGAGAGTGTCCAATGACTCTGCCATAGATGGAAGTAAGGGCAAAGTCATTGGCAACCTATTGAACCCGAGACGACTGTTGCTCTGTCAAGATCACACGGTAGGCATCTGGAGAGGGAGGGTCCGGCTGGACCTCCGGTTCCGGGCAGGGAGCCGCCATACCGTCAAGACAAACTGCGAGACCTCCGATGAAGAAGAGGCTGCCACCAAAAAAGGGGAGATAGACGAAGGATGGAGCCTGGGTGTGACAGAAGAGGATGGGGTGAGACGAATCGAGGCGGGCGGGGGCGCAGGCGGAAGGCGGAAGGGGCGGAAGACGGATGTCGGAGGCGAGAGCGGAGGGCGGAGGTCAAAGGTGAGGGAGGGACATCGACGGAGGCGAGGGTGGAGGGCGGAGGAGGAAGGGGCGAGGGCAAGGAGCGAGGGCGAAGGGAGAAGGGGCAGAAGGGGGGGAAGAGCGAGGGCGGAGGGCGGGGGTGGGTGAGGGGCGAGAGGTGGGGCAGAAGGGCAGGGGGGAAGGGGCGGAGGGGCGGGGGCATGGCGAGGGGTGGGGGCGAGGCGGAGAGGGCGAGGCGAGGGGTGAGGCAAGGGACGGGCGGAGGGGTGAGGCGAGGGCAGGCGGAGGGGCGAGGTGAGGGCGAGGCGAGGGGCGGGGTGGTGAGGGCAAGGGGCGAGGCGGGAGGTGAGGCGAGGGGCGAGGGGCGGCGGGACGGAGGGGCGAGGGGTGAGGGTGAGGAGGCGGGATGAGGCGAGGGGTGGGGGTGAGCGGCGAGGGCGAGGGGGGTACGGCGAGGGTGAGGGGGGGCGAGGGCGAGGGGAGAGGCGGAGGAGGGTAGGGAGGTAGAGGCTGCGGGAGGGAGGGAGGGGGGCTCGCAGGAGCTTTTTAAATATTATGTTTCCCACGAGGCACTTAACTGTACTGAGCCACATTTTGTGGCAATTTGTAGCTAAAACCTGCAACCTATGACCGTTGGGGGTATTTAAGTCTAAAACTCCCTGAGCTTATACTATACTCCTTCCATGGTTGCAACCGTTGAAGTAAATCATGAAGCCTAATCCACTGATTACCTTGCATTCCACAATTGTACTCTGTGGATGTTAACATTTGTCCCACAGCGTAGAAGTGGGTACAGTCTATAAATTTCTTCATGTAATCATCTTTCACCTTGAGGATCTGGAAGTACGCTTCATTAAAGTTCATCCTATCCAAGTCAAGCTACTCTTGGGCCTACT
Source organism: Dipteris shenzhenensis (assembly GCF_047967505.1). Lineage (NCBI taxonomy): Eukaryota > Viridiplantae > Streptophyta > Polypodiopsida > Gleicheniales > Dipteridaceae > Dipteris > Dipteris shenzhenensis. The sequence goes on from NC_141599.1 coordinate 17,084,533, forward strand.
CATGACAAAGATAAGTTAGACCTACTAGTTAACATTTTCATGAAGGCAAGTTGTCCTTTGTATTGAATTTAGTGAGCCACGTGCAAAAGACTACCTATGCATTGATGAGAATATTATTAAATGGTAGGTTATTCTTGGAGATACAAATTTTCCATAATGCTTGTGCTTTAACTAGTATCCAAGTTTCTTATTTTGTTCACTAGGCATCCCCAAGTAAGATAGCTTTCCAATTAATGGGTTCTCCAAGATATATCTGGACCACTTTCTAGACCATTCTTGCTGCTAGTATGCTACAAACAAGTGAAAGATGTCCTCTCTATGACTTGGGCATCTTTTGCACTGCCCATGTCCTTTGCCTATACTTAGTCCTCTACTATTTGTCCAAACTACTTTCTGGAGGAGAACCAAGAATTTATCTTGAATCCTCTTGTCCCATATGGTTTTGATCTTTTTTTCCATTGTTATTGACTATTAGAGATGTTCCATGTCTTCTTTAAGACCTTGTGGACTTTAGTATTGTAAATTTTTATAGCTTCAGTCTCAGAATTGTGTGGATCTGAAGCGAGACCTCACCTAATAGGTGGTGACCCTTCGTATTTGTAAGCAGTAACTATACAAAAATATAATAAAATCCTTATTCAAATATTATCCCCTATCATTGGCACACCCGGTGTATAGGAATTTGGAAGAACAAATTCTTGGACCTAAACCCATTGAATGTTTAACTCAAAAAATTCTAATGGCCTCTAAGTAAGCTCTCTTGATGAGGCAACATCTCCTCAATCCAAGACTATGCTGGAAAGTAGAGTGAAGAGCTTGGTCCAGTACCAAGGTTCAAACCACTTCCAGACATAGCTGCTTACATGGATTGCAAAAAGAATTTCCTAACCCCAGTTTTATTCTACATAATAGCAAAACAATTAGAGCTACATACAAAAATCAATCATGACTTGGTACATAGTTGATTTGTTGGTGGTGATTATGATTTTCTATGTTAAAAAACACAGTTTGGTGATTTTAAAAGAAGAAGATAATTTCTCTTATCTTAAAGATCAATTGTGTCAATAATCATGTGCGCAACAAAGATATCAGGTGTAATTGTAGCATCAGCTACTACTATTGGGATATCATTTTGATCATTATGAGAAGAAATCTGAGTAATTCTTGTTTGTTCTACATGCTTAAGTAAATTAGTCACTCTACTTTTGCTCTCCCTATACTTCCACCTTCCCTTCCTATTTCTTCTTCTCTAAGAGATCACATATCTTATCAATTATATCTACTATAGTGTTCTTAGCAAATTTTTGAAGATCAACTTTTTTATTTACCTCCTCATTGATGAAAATGTCTTGTGCAACCTCCATTATGGCACAAGCAACTACTATGCTTTTTGTTGGAGGTGGTGGCCTCACCCCTCATTAGCATTGGAGCTTGGTTCATTTGAGGGGGGCTGCGCCTATTTGACATGTGGAATCAGATGGTAGTAATGCCATAATCAAAAGTGTATATTGGGGGCCTCGAACATAAAGGCCTCATTTTCCCACTCTCTCTCATCCCTCCCAGGATTTTTTGGGAGGAGAGAGGGGCATTGCACATGTGGATTCAAATGGGAGTAATGCCATAATCAAAATATTGGGGGGCCTCAAACATAAATGCCTCATTTTCCCACTCTCTTTCACCCCTCCCAAGATTTTTTGGGAGGAGAGAGGGGCATTGCATGGCTAGGAGAGGCAAGGCTTGGGACCCCTTGTACCCATTGCACGCATGGCACTCTCTGTGTGCTAACATGGTATCAAAGAAGGTATCAGACCTGTGGACTTGATTGTGCATTTGGCGTGACCCTCGCATGGTTGACATGTGGCAGTTGCAGATTATTTGTTGGCAGTGTGGAGTTGGCACAATCCATGGCGGTGGCTCTATCTCCTTGATGTGTGTGTTTCCTCCTAGCATGGGCTTTGGTAGTTGGCTACCCATGGCAGATGATCTGTATGCCATCTTTGTACATCTTGTACAATATTAGTTTTGGTAGCTAGTAGTTGTTGCAATTTTTGTGTCTTCTCAACAATGAGGGCATTTTGTTTTTGCATTCTCCCAAAGCCGAAACATTTTTTGCTTCTTTTGTCTGTGCTTCTTTCTATTTTTGCAATAATTGTTCCTTTTCTTATATCTAGACTATTTTCTCCTTGTTAATTTGCCTAATCTCTATTTGAAGTCTAGTAATCTTATTAAACTTCTCGTGTCCCTCTCTGAATGCCTTGTGCGTCTATCTTTCTGTCTCCAATTCCTCTAACAATATTTGAGCATGTTGTGTTGTGACCTTTTGTTGATGATAGGTAAGTAGAAAGAGTATTGAAAGAAGAACTTAATTGGCTAACAAGCAAGTCAGCTTGCTCCTCAATAATTACAGTAGACTCCCCTAATGTTGAAGGCACATTTGGATAATTTTATAATGGCATCTATGTTGGGTGAGTGCTCTACTACTCACTTGGTCTATCAGGTGATGGTATGATGATGAGCTCCTAAGGCTTTCCTTCTTTCTTTTCCTCAACTGGCTTGTTAGCATTTGTTCCAAAGCTTGGCATTCTTCTCTTCATCATCTTGTTTCTCTTCTATATGTTTTTGCTCTAGACAACAGGTGCTTCCTCCTCCTTAGCAAGTTATTTTCCCCCATTGCTTTCTACTTTGCCCCTCCTTTCTTGAACTTTAGCTTCATAAATTTTTTGGTTGCACGAGGTGGAGATGGAAGGATATCTCCAACTACTTTGACTCTTTTATAGGATTGCTCAGTGTCTTGATCTATGTACACAGTTTTTTTCATGTCTAGTGTTTCTTCTTCTCTAAGTGGTACTTTTCCTGGGCTCTCATGTGACTTCCTAGTTGTGTAACTATACGTGACATACTCAAATAATCTAGCAAGAATCTATCTCAATTTGGACTGTGTTACACTCCTTTTTTCCTTTCCAAAAACCATAAAAATTACTTCTGCCTAACCGAGCTTCTCCAAATCTTGATCATATAATATAGGCACATATTATGTGGCATCCCAAAGTTTGCCACCATTGGTTGTGTTATGCATTTCACCTCTACATCTGTGGAAGCAGTGGGGCGCAATGGCAATTGGGGAAAATTTGAGATCACTTCTTCTATCAATTGAATTCTCGGTGCCAAGTACCCCCCTGATTCTTGTGATCTCGCAAATTGTCTATTTGCCTGTAAGTTAATTGCCACTTCCATTAATGGCATCTGTGGTATCTTTCCAACTCAATTCTTTGGAGCTAGAATAAATTTTTCAATTATCATCGTCCAAGTAAACTTTAAAGTTGACAAAGGGCAAGTATTCCGGTACAGCATATTAACTTATTATTTTTGCCTACCATTTGAGGTCGGACTCCACCACTTGTTGTTCGAGTTTCTCCAGCTTCTTCACTTTTGAATGTAGGGTCCTATATGGTTCAAAAAAAACCTTATGTTTTCCCAAGTTGTCTGATTGTGTTCGCAAGTCTAAGTCCACTTGAGCTTGTGAGGTAGCACGTCACTTGCTTGCAATGGTCGGCTTGTTTGTAAAAGGCTTTGCATGTTGGGTTTTGACTCAATACACTTGAATTTTGAAACTCTACAACTGATATCAAGGACTAGGATATTGTTGAAATGAATAGAAAAATCAAATGTGTGAAGTTTCAACCATCTCTTTGACATGACCCACGTGTGTAGACTGTCAGCCCACTAAATATGGGCTGTCACGCTAGCTCCATATTATATATGGATACTATCCCAACCAGTGCTTCTGACTCTTGATCCTCTGACTAGGCTATCGATTCATGTACACCTATAAATGGCTTCATGAAAAATTCATTGATTGATGTTGGGAATACATTACCATGTAAATCCACAATCTGGAATTGTCCCTGTCTTAGGTCCACACACGTGAATCACAATATGCAAGATAGAAGAAAAAGGAAAGACACATTATAGTCTGAATACATGAATCTACATAATCTGATCAAAAGACATTTAGTCTCATGGATATACAACATGTGGTTGCAACCACTGCCAAAAGAGTTGTGGGTACTCGCACCTCTAGGAATCTACGCTAAGCTTGCAATAACCCTATAGGATGTTAATGTCTTAACACATGGCACTCACCGTGGACTGTGCAAATCCACACTGACTACAATGCCTGATTAGAAGTCAAATTAGTGCAGTGCAAAGTGCATTATAGTCATTTCAGGCTATGCCAAGGCATAGAACCTGAGCAAGTAGACATCTACTTAATCTAGATACTACTACTTGATCCAACATAAAATAAGAAAGTACATTTGTTTTGATAATACACAAATGAGAAAGTATGTTCATCCTAATGGCTGCATCAGAATTGGCACTTTTTGATCTCGATTCCCCACCATGGCCAAAAAAATAGTGATTGTACTATCTTCATCTGCAAGCCCCACCTTTGGGCTTCTTATTCTTCTTAATGACACCTCCACCCGCTGACTTGAAGAAACACCGCCGATATCACTCGGTTTCACATCATCAAGACCATGTGCACCTACTCATCAATTGTATCTCTGCTAGCATTGCTCTCGCCTGTGTGTCTCCTCCACGTCCATCATCCACCAGTGCATTTAGTTCCTCTGTGTTGGGTCCACATGTGCTGATTTTGACCATTGCTCACGCAGAAGTTGCTCCCACATTACTGCCCGTGGTAGCATATTGAGGTGTTGTCATTTTTGGAGTGATGCGGGCATTCAAATTGGTGCCTGCATAATAGCTGCCACTTTGTCAAGGTCCACCACAATGCCTTCGGTGCTGATGGCATGCCCTAACAAACAGCCACTTTGAACCATGAATGCACACTTCATTGGATTCAAGCTAAAATGACACTTCTTGACATCGTTGAAAATAGAGCTACAAGTGTTCCAAGAGGTTTTCTTTGGATCCGAACACACTGCAATCATCCAAAAAGCTTCTTATGAAGTTCATCAAGTACTCCCCGAAGATATCCTACATTGCATGCTAGAAGGTGGATGGTGCATTCTGCAACCCAAACCACATTATTGTGCATACATACACCCCCAATGTCATGATGAACTTGGTCTTTGGCTGGTCCTCTGTTGACATCTGAATCTAGTTGTAGCCATTGTATCCATCAAGAAAGGACTAGTGTTCATGCCTTGCCACTTCATCGAGCATTGAATCCATATTAGGGAGTAGAAATGGATCTGGTTCAATAGCTGCATTGAGTTTCTAGTAGTTGACATAGATCCACAACTTTTTGTTCTTCTTCAAAATGATCACGATTAGAGGAATCCACTCTGGGTTCTCAATGGGAGCAATGAACCGAGAATGAACCCTACCTACAGGAGCTGCTCCAATTCGGTTTCTACATGCCTTGCCACATACGAATTCATATGGTACTGGTGCATTTTTGTGGGTATGGCATCCTTCTTCAAATTAACGTGTTGTTGGCAATTTAGAATTGAGTTGCATCATTCTTTTGCAAAGCTCATCATTGTAACCTTTAGTAGTTTGAAACTACTTTGTTTCACTACCTTCCATTTCATTCCCATTGAGAGTGGGCAGGGGCTTTGTTTCCCATATAGGAGATAATGTCAAGGAATCAAAGTCTTCTATTTCTTGTGGTGAGATTGGAGTAGAGGCTTCCTCTTGTTATATCTCAAATCCAATATGGTCACCAACATATGGGGAATGTTGCTCTTGCCATTGTGGATGATTGATGCTGATTCTCTTAGCAAGAAGGATATGTGAATAGCCCAATATCATACTTTTTTCTTACTGAGGAGTATCAAGGTTTCACATGTATGGATTGTTTCTATACTCCCTTGATGCTTAAGACCTCCTATGAACCTAGTGCTTTTTTCATATAGGATATAAATCATATAGAATATAAAATCATATCCTATTACATTCCAAGGTATTCTAACATTGTGCCAAGTGGAAACCATTTTGAGATGTTAGAGTCTTTGCCTTTAGTGGTTTCTATGGAGTTGGAAACGATAAGGTTTCTTGCACTCTTGAAGCATTAACTTAGGTATTAATAGGCTTCCCATTTATCGATCACCATACCATATTTATCTTATATGATTCTTTTCTTTGATATGACATGATGAATTTAGTGACATATTTAGTCATTTTTGGAGTAGGCATAAGGGGTTGAAACCTTCCACGAAAGCCTCCTAGTCCCTTGTACTATAAGTATGTGTGTGCATATTTTGAAACATTTATACCCAAAATCTTTGAGCCATACAAGCTATATTTTCCTTTTTTTAACCACGTGGACCTCAACAAGGAGGGTTAGTAGACCTCTAGTAAAGGATGATTAGTAGACCTCTAGTAAAGGGGGGTTACAATAGCCCCAAGTAGTGGATACTTTTGTAATTGTAGGGATAGTTATAACTATCCCTAATAGCTAGTAGTAGTGGCCTTATCCACCACATCATTTTTGGGACTATGTCTATTTCTGACTATTATCCGGAATAAAATCGGATGCTATTATAAGCTGATCATCATCTCTTGCATAAGGGTTGTTGTTGCTATCTACTGAAATACAAACTATATGCAATATTTCTACTCTACCAATGATTGTCTCAGCTATTTGCATGTTTTGTACAATCTCTTTCTTTTTTGACATTAGTCAAATTTAAGTCCAACCCTAGCATTCCCATTGCCAAGAGTGGGTGTGTGTAGGTGTTTTTCAATCTTTTGGAGACACCACTAACATTATTGGCTATCCTCTACTATGTTCAAGCTCTGATTGCCAGTTGCTGCTACATAGCAATTCTACAAAAGAGTGAAAACCGTATGATCTACAAGGATTACAACACAAATTTTCTAGCACATGCAACAACTCCCAAGAAAATAAAATTAACAACAACGTATTGTCACAAAGACAACTTCTAGCAAAGCACAAAATTGCAGTCAACCAGATTCAATGAGCGACATCATTTAGACATCACTTGAAGGCGGACCACTTTTGAAAATCCTTCATGACTTCTATAAACAACTTTATCATGACAAGAACTAGCTGGATAGCTGCCACAACACTCTGGACAAGCGAACACACTATGATGAGTGAGGTGTCTACGAAGCTGTGTCTTGGATTGAGCATTCATCAGGAAGCAGATTGTACTCCAACTCCATTTCAAGCATACAAATTTGCAACAACTTGATAAAGTACCTCATTGACAAACACTTGTTAACTCTTTGGCAAGAAAAGTATGATACACTGTTCGACAAGTGACATTGTTGTCAAAGTCTTCAATCACCACGTCAACTATACAAGCCAACAAGTAGTCATCAGATTACCAGTGGCAGACAATCGTCTGACTGTGCAACAGCACTATCAAATATTCAAGGCAACAAGCCCCAGCAAAGTGCAAGAAGATTCCTCATCGAACGACACTACAAGCAACTCGACAGTAGCTAGAGACCATAGTTCTCTATTTCTTTCTTACATGGCGAGTATCTTGGTTCATGTCGGATAAATTTTAGGAGGAAACATCACCTCACCGACTTGGCTGTGCCTATTTTACAAGAAACCATGCTAGACTGGAAGCGGGCGCACAAACAAATGATCAAGACGACATTCTCCAAGATCCAGATTACACACCAAGTGGAACAAGCTCTTCTGATAATTTTGTGTGTAGCATAGAAATAAGTGAGGTCCAAATTAAACTTAGCAAATTGATGGTGCAATTCCCTACTGAAGAATTACTCAAAAGGAGTATTACAACAAATTTTGTAGCACACCTATTTGTTCACGCTCAAAGAAAACTCGAATTCAATCCATTACCTCCATCTCCGAAAAACAAATTACAAGCTCAAGCTCGAAGACAACAACACCAGCCAAGAATGCAAAATCCATTGGTAAAGTCAGCCAAATTCACTGATAAGAAAGGGCAAGATCCAGAAAGTCATGTTGGATAATTTGAAACGAGGTGGGATGCAAGTAGATTCGGACAACTTTCGGACCTCACCAAGAAAGAGAAGTTTGTAGCAACTTTTAATGGTGGTAAGGCAATGATTTGGCTTATGCAATATGGTGTAGCTCATTTTGCATCTTATGATGATTTGAAAACTGCATTTTTAAGCCATTTTTGTAAAGAAAAACTCCATAAGACATACTCAAGAAGCTTCGAAATATGAAGCAAAAACATCTCTTAATTGAAGACTGTGCCTAAATGTTCAAAAATCTAAATAGAAGGCTGACAAGCAATCAACAACCCACTTATGAGTAGTTGGGAGATTATTTCTGTAAGAGACTAAACAAAGAATTGTGGACAACAATAGCTGGTAGAGACCAGCTTGGAGGAGTAGATGATTTTAACAATATGGTCGATGTGGCACAAAGAGAAGAAAGAAGAGTACGCATGAAGTCAAGGTCTAAAAAACAAAAGAAGAAAAGGCATTCTGACTCTGACACGAACTCTGAAATAGAGACATACACTAATGCAGAAGACGAGGATAGTGATGATACAGAAGATGATACATTAGATGACGAGAGTGAAGAAGAGAACTCAAAGAAAAAGAAAAGATAGAGCAAAATCAGGAGAGAAATCAAAAGCCAAGAAGAAAACAGACAAGCTCTCTAAGTTAGAACAAGTGATTAAAGAGAAATTGGGAACTTTAAAAACACCCCCACCCCCGCCTAAAGTTGCGTGTGCATTTTGTGGGAAGGACAAGCATGAGAAAGAGAGATGTTGGTATAATCCAAATTATAGGGGGAGAGATTCTCCTCATGTTCAAAATTCAAACAATCAATCCCCACCGGTGGTAGCTAATCAAGTTGTAGTAGGCAGGCAAGGATAACAAAGATTCAACAATGCTATATCAAGAAGACCCAATCAACAAAATTGGGAAAACAATAAAGATCAAGCATGCACATACTATGGCATGGAAAGCCATAGATAAGGTCTTCAATGTGAGCTTTGGTGCAAATACAAAGAAGAAAGAGGAATCCCAATAATCAATGATAATGTAAGAGGTAACCAAAATCAGCAGCAGTAGCAGTAGCCACCACCAAGTGTTCATATGGTGTACTTGGCTCCTATCAATGAGAATTACAATCAACAAAATCAAAGACATCTGGGGAACATATAAGCACTAGCAGTGACAAGATCCAGAGGTACAAAGGCCATGACTGGCCTTGGAGATGCACCAAGAGAGACAGCAAAGCCAATAAATAGGCCCATAGGTCCGAAATAAAGCTCTACATCAAGTACTTGAGAGTAATGCAGCAATAGATGCAAGAACATCATAGCTCCAAAACAAGGGTAAAGCTAAGCTTGACCTCAGACAACTTCGGACACAGTCCGACAATCCTCCGATGGAAAACGTTCGACATCAAAATACAAATAATAAACTTTAGAAGTAGCATTCAACAACTTAATAGGGTTCTAGATACACACACAAGAGGACAAGCTTCTTCCAACCCGAAAAATATTCCCAAAGAAAAATTTGATTTGCTGGATGGAATAAGCTCGGACTCAGCAAAGCATGAAAACAGAGGTGACAAGGTCAAGCTAATGGAAATCAAAGAGGAACAAGCCGTTCCAATTGCAGACAACACATTGAAGAATAGAAGTCAAATGCAAGAAAAGGCAAAATATGAACATGAAGACCCCAAAGTCTTCTTTAAAGACCTTTTGGACTCCAAAGTTCATATCACATTGGATCAACTTTTGAATCTCGTTCCAACATTCAAGAACCAATTATGTCAGAATTTGCATTTTAAGGACATTCCTCAAACAAAAAAATCATCCACAGAGTGAAGATGAAGATGAAACACCTGACATTTACACATCCACCATTGAAGATGTGGATCACCAAGTCCCACTCATAGATGTGGATTATAAAAGGCAAATGATACTAGAAGTATTGGTAGATGGAGGATCAAGAATGAACATCCTCTCTGCGGATCAATTTAAGAAATTTTGTTGCAATGAACTTGCACCAGCACCTTTTCAAGTCGGAATGGTTGATCAAAGAAGAATACAACCTCTTGGAACACTAAGGGGACAGGAAATTACCATAATGGGACTATCCTTTATGGTCACATTTGTGGTACTCAGAATGGAGGAAAGAGATTGTGCCTGTTCCATGTTATTGGGTAGACCTAGCAAAGTAAAACAAGACTGGGGATCAGGAAAGGCAAAAAGAAGTTTAATATCAATCTCTCTTCAAAGAGGAGCTTCCCAAGACAAGTTCATCCATTACAAGCAGAGGGCATCAACATGATAGCAGAATTTGAGAAAGATGAGGAGAAGATTTTCCTTAGGAAAAATCCTACTATTTTTCCCATATTTGAAATTGATGTAATCAAAATCATTGATCAATATACATGCTCAAATCAACAAACATAATGGCCCGACCTACAATCGACCACTGCAAAATGGAACATGGTGAGAAAGCAATCGGAGGCAGATTCTACCAACCACAAAATGACAAATGACAATCATGCTGACCGAGATAACACCCTACAAGAGAACAATCAGAAATTAGCTGCATAAGCCATCCTCAAAACTGAAACTCAATTTGAGGAGCATATGCAAAAGAGTGCCAGAGTCTGATAAGATGACTTGGAAGAGATGAACCTTGGAGACTTTGACAACCCCAAGATAGTTTTGGTAAGTACAGGTCTTCCTCCACCTTTCAAAATGGCACTAAAGGACTTATTGACACAATATAAAGACATATTTGCTTGGCATTATACTGATATGAAGGGAGTAGACCCTAAGTTTTGTCAACATAGGATCAACTTAAAGCAAGATGTTGTCCCAGTGGTGCAAAGAAGATATAGAATGAGTCCCAACTATGCAAAGAAAGTCAAAGAAGATATTGATAGGTTGTTGAGAGTTGGTTTTATATATCCTCTCACCCATGTGACATGGCTTTCACCTATTGTCATTGTGCCCAAAAAGAATGGAAAACTCAGAATATGTGTGGACTACAGAAAGCAAAATGCTGCCACCATTACTGACCCTTTCCCTCTACCATTTTGTGACTCTTTGCTAGATGTTGTAGAGCAAGTCATGAAATCTATAGTTTTCTTGATGGTTTTAGTGGCTACTGAGAGTGCTCTCAATGGAAGCAAGAATGGAAGAAAGAGAGAGAGAGACAGAGAGCCACACAAGTTTGGTGGGTGCAGAACCACCCTAATCTTCTTTTTCATTCATTTATATATGTGTTTGAGTATTGTACATAACTGGGGTTAAGGCACAGTAACCTTTAACCCCCACAACCTCCCACTTAAAGGACAATGTGCCTTTAAGGGAGAACAACCAGTGAGCATACTATCCAATGCCCATCAATACACGACAATACTCAAACCGCTGACTAGGTAGACTCTTCGTCAGCATATCTGCAGGGTTATCATCTGTATGAACCTTGACAAGCTCTATGCGCTTGTCCTCAAGTACCTCCCTGATGAAATGATACCTGACCTCAATGTGTTTGGTCTTTGCATGAAAGACCGGATTCCGTGCTAGCTGAATAGCACTTATGGAATCACTATGCAATGTCGGTACACCTGTATGAATCCCCAAATCTCCCACTAGCCGATCAAGCCATATAGCCTCCTTGCAACCCTCTGTGGCTGCAACATACTCAGCCTCTGTGGTAGACAAAGCAACGCACTTCTGTGCGCGAGACATCCACGACACTGCACCACCTGCAAAGGTGAACACATAACCAGAAGTGGATCTCCTACTATCCACATGCCCTGCATAGTCTGAATCTGTGTACCCAAGTACACGCATGTCTCCTTTACCAAAGCAAATGCACATCTCCTTGGTACCCTTCATGTACCTCATGATGCACTTAACTGCCTCCCAATGCCTCTTTCCTGGATTAGCCATATAGCGGCTAACAACTCCCACTGCAAATGCAATGTCTGGTCTAGTAGCTATCATAGCATACATAAGACTCCCAACTGCTGATGCATAAGGAACCTTGGCCATCATGGTCTTCTCCTCATCTGATTTGGGACTATCTGCATGACTCAGTTTCACATATGGAGGCAATGGAGTACTCACTGCCTTCCCCCCCTCCATATTGAAATGCTGCAATACTTTTGTAACATACTCTTTTTGTGAAAGCCAAAGGAGTTTCCTACTCCGATCACGCGTGATGTGCATACCAAGAATATGACCTGCAAGTCCCAAATCCTTCATATCAAAGGCCTTATGCAACTTGGCCTTTAATGCATCTAGCTCATAAGTATTCTTGCTAGCCAATAGCATATCATCCACATATAGTGCCAGGATTATTAGGCTATTATTCTTAGCCCTTTTAGTGTAGAGGCAGTGATCAATTTCACTCCTTCTGAAACCCTGGGACCGAATGAAAGCATCAAACTTCTGATACCATTCTCTAGGCGCTTGCTTAAGACCATAGAGACTCTTCTTCAGCTTGCAAACTAAATGCTCTTTGCCCTTTTCTTCAAAGCCTTCCGGCTGCACCATGTAAATTTCCTCATGCAAATCCCCATGCAAGAAAGCTGTCTTGACATCCATTTGCATAAGCTCCATATCCTCTGATGCCACTAGTCCAAGCATGCATCTAAGTGTGGTCATTTTCACAACTGGAGAGAATATCTCATCAAAGTCCACACCCTTCTCTTGCTTGAACCCTTTAGCAACCAAACGGGCCTTGTACCTAGGCACATCATCACCTGTGACCTTCATTTTGTAGACCCATTTACATGGCAATGCTTTCTTTCCATGTGGCAAAGAAACCAAGTCCCAAGTCTTATTCTTCATAAGTGAACTCATCTCTGATTGCATAGCATACTCCCACTTGCGTTGATCCTCACGCATCATAGCCTCTTTGTAGCAAGAAGGCTCCCCGCAATCAGTAAGCATCACATAGTCTACCCCTGGAACAAACCTATCAGGCGGTCTAGACACTCTAGATGATCTTATCAAGGGCATTTCAGCTTGCTGTCCCACTTGCATATCAGCCACATTTGGCTCATCATTTCCACCAATAGATGATCCATCATCTACCCTTGATTGTATACCTGTGGGAGTACTTGGTGGTACCATTTCTTGCACATTTGGTGCATGGACAGCTTGCTGTCTATCAACATATGCAGGTGGATTCACATCCTGGAAAGTGATTCTCCTCATTTCCACATCCCTCATGGGTGCCTTATGCATCTTCTTCTCATTGAAGACCACATCATGGCTGCGTATGATCTTCTTTGCTTCTAGATCCCAGAGACGATAGCCCATCTCTCCACTTTCACCATAACCCAGAAAGATGCATTTCCTAGACTTAGGATCTAGCTTCTTTCGAAGCTCTTTTGGCACATGTGCATATGCCTCACACCCAAATATACGCAAATGAGAGTAAGAGGGCTTCTTGCCACTCCATGCCTCTTCAGGAATACCACCATCCAAACTCTTACTAGGTGATCTATTGATCACATGCACTGCAGTCTTCATTGCCTCAGCCCAAAAACCACCAGAAAGACTTGCATTGGAAAGCATGCATTGCAACCTTTCTTGAATGGTACGGTTCATCTTTTCTGCAACTGGATTTTGCTCTGGAGTATGGGGGGATGTAAGCTCCCTCTTAATCCCACGAGTATCATAGAAATGCTGAAAGTCATGAGAGAGATACTCTCCACCATTGTCAGTCCGTAGGCATTTAAGCGTTCTACCTGACTGATTCTCAACCAAGGCCAGCCATTTCTGAAATACCTGGAACACATCACTCTTCCGAGCTATAGCATAAGCCCACACTTTCCTAGTTGCATCATCAATGAATGTCACATAGTATTCAGCCCCGCCTAATGACCGTGTAGGCATGGGACCACATACGTCTGAATGCACCAAATCAAGCTTTTCAAACTCTTTCTTTCCCCTTCTTTTATGGGCTGATTTAGTCTGCTTCCCATAGAGACAATGCTCACAAAATTCAAAATCAGAGAAACTCAAATGCGGTACATAACCCAAACGGCATAAGAGTTTCATTCCATTCTGGCTCATGTGCCCCAACCTGCAATGCCACAAAGAAGTGCTTGGCTGCTCGGTTATTGCAACAACATGATCAAATACCCCTGATACATGTAAGGGATACAAAGTCCCACACTTGGCACCCCTGGCCAAAAGCATAGAGCCCTTTTGAATTTTCCAACTTTGAAAGCCAAAAGTGGTGTGAAAACTAGCATCATCTAGCTGACCCACTGAAATAAGACTCTTGGTCAGCTTAGGCACATGTCTCACATGTTTCAAAACAAATGCAGACCCATTTGCAAAAGAAAACTTTATGTCACCTGCTCCCACTATGTCACATGCATAGTCATTTCCAAGATGCACACAACCTGTCTTTCCACTATCATAAGTGGAGAACCATTCCCCATGGGGAGTAACATGGAATGAAGCACTAGAATCCAAAATCCAATCCTGGGAATATGCATCATCTGAAGTGGTAAGCAACTCTGCAGATAAACTAGACATGAAGAGAACATCATTGTCACTATCATGTGTGACTGCATTGATCTCCTCGATCTTCACTTTTCCTTTGTCCTCCCTTGGACTCTCTTCCTTTTGATTTGCACCCCAATTTGCATTCTTTTTCTTATCCTTTTGCTCTCTTTTCAGCTTGTAGCAATCCTTTTTCATATGGCCCTTCTTGCCACAGTGGTAACACTCAATGTTCCGTGCCCTGGATTTGCTACGAGACTTCCCTCTTTCTTGGGACTTCCCCTTGAACTGTGATCTGCCCCTTTGCACATTTAAGGCTGCATCCTGCTTGTTGCCATCCATAGACTTCCGTCTAATCTCCTCGGCCAACAAGCTACCCACAACATCATCAAATTTCAGTACTCCACCAGGTGCAGAGTTACTGACAGCTGTACGGAAGGTATCCCATGAGGATGGCAATGAACATAAGAGAAATATTGCCTTAGTCTCCGCATCAAAATTCATTTTCTGAGCCTGAAGCTGGCTGAAAATAATATTGAATTCATTCAAGTGAGAAGCAATGGAGACCCCTTCCTTCATCTGCAGCTCAAACAACCTCTTCATGAGGTAAACTTTATTAGAGGCAGTTTCCTTTTCATAAGTGGCACACAATTTCTTCCACAAATCTTCCGCAGTCTGCTCATTTACTACTGTGAAATAAACTGACTCTGCAAGATGAAGTCTAATAGTAGACTTTGCTAATGCATCCAACTCATTCCAATCATCCTCAGACATATTTGCAGGCTTAGCTTCAATCCCTGCCAAGGGTTTAATCTGCTTCTTTTGAATAAGCACATCCCTTATCTGTTCTTTCCACAAAGAAAAGTTTGTCCCATCAAACTTTTTAATGCTGAAAAACTCCTTTTCAGGCATGGAAGAGGATGCCATGATGCAAAGAAAGCAAAATCCCAAATGCTAGTGCCTGCAAGAGAGAATCACACCAAATACCAGGTGCACCCAAATGTGTATGCCACAATAGAGTGAAATATCACCAAAACTCAAAACTCAAAGCATCAAAAGATGCATCTGTTTCATGTGCATATACTATGCATCCATATGAGCAAATCTGGGCCAAAAGAAAATGCCAATAAGTGCCAAATGACTCAAGCATAAACACTGTCCACTGGCATATGCATCAATAATGTCTCATCCAAGAGAGCATAGCACTATCAGTGCATCACCTGCAATGTGTCAAAGCTGTCCCTCAGCTTAAAATAGCATCCATGTGCAAAGCGTCCATAAAAAAATAGCATCCCACAAGGCAATTTAGGCCTATTAGCGCATCCAACAAGGACCGCAATGCATCCAAATGGCCTATAAATCATCCACTGCAACCCAATGCATACCACGAATGAGCGCACACTGCTCAAACTGCAACCAGAGCGATCTGCATAAGGTATGCTCAAGAAATCATAGTCCCACGGTAATGAGCGCTACTGAAAATAGAACCTGAGATGCCTCAAAACATGGGTGCCATTGCATAATCGGACTCAGCAAGAGAATCTGCAAATATCTCTCTTCTGCCAGAACTTCAAAATCCCAACCGATGAGTGAGAAATGGGAGTCAACACTTATCCACTGCCATGTGGCATAAATCTAAGGTTTCAAAACCTTAGTATGAAAAATGCATAACAGAGAGACGAAATCAAATACACAGAGATTTATAACTCTGAAAATCCTCCACCAAATCGCGCAAGAACTGATAGGTAGGGGTTTTTGGGCGTCCGGAATGCAATGGGACAGACGGTTTTGAAAACCGTGGTCTCAATCACTGGGTCCAACACACGGACTGAAAAACGTTTTTGGAAACAGAGCTATCTGTAAACTCCACCGGAGTGCGAATGATGAGCAACATAGAAGTTTTAGGACCTCCTGAATCCACCTGAACTGACAGATCTGCAAATGGTTGCTCCAAACTTGAGTTCCAACACCCGGGCAAAAAACGCAGGAATTGACACAGTGAGTCAGAAATCCACTGAAATGATCCCAGATTCAAGAATGAAGGTGTTTCCAAGCTCCTAAAGTACTGTGGACACCAAAAGCAAGCAATAGTTGCCTCTACAAGTCAATACGGAGTCTCTGTCATCGAACGGAACAGGGAAAAGCTCAAAAAACGACTTTTTCTTTGAAAGCTCTTAACAGGCTCTCAAAACCACTTCGCAAAGCCAAAGTGACTTTTCCAAAGGTTCCTCCAAGGTCTTTGCACACTCGGATGCAAGTAAAGTCACCCACAAAGCTTCCCACAATGCTTCTCCTTCCTCCCACAGAGCTGCTGAGCTTCCAAGCATTCACGCACGCTCAGCTAGATCACTCGGGCTCTGATACCAGTTGAGAGTGCTCTCAACGGAAGCAAGAATGGAAGAAAGAGAGAGAGAAACAGAGAGCCACACAAGTTTGGTGGGTGCAGAACCACCCTAATCTTCTTTTTCATTCATTTATATATGTGTTTGAGTATTGTACATAACTGGGGTTAAGGCACAGTGACCTTTAACCCCCACAACTACAACTAGATAAGAATGGCACCTGAAGCTAAAGTATTTGTCACTGAGTGGGGAGTATTTGCTTCTAATGTCATGACCTTTGGTCTTAAGAATGCTCCGCCAACCTTTCAAAAGTACATCCAGGAGGTCTTTGCTGAGTACCTTACATCTTTTATGAAAGTCTTCCTTGATGTTTGGTTTGAAACCCACATATAGGATTCTTCTATTTCTTTGTACTAGAGTTCTTTTGTCTTTCACAACTAAGAAGAGGAAAACTATTTTCAGCCTCCACTTTTGTGTGTATTCCCCCATTGTGTATGTGAGAAAGCTACAAGTGAGACTCCTTCCTTCTCTCCCACTATCTTCACATGGTATCAGAGCCTGGTTCGTGGTAAGGAGCTCAAGGAAGCAAACCAAGTTCGTGGTGTCCTAGTAAGAGGACTAGTGTTGCTTTCCTTTTTCGAGTTTGGGAGCAAATCTCTACAGGTAGCACAGCTGGAAAGTGCAAGAGTGCATTGTCTCATATTGAGATGCCCTTCGCAGTGTAGCGAGAGAGTAGTATATGCTATGGGCTAGGGCAAAGCCCTAGGTGACCTTATTTTTCTGATTTGAGGCCATTTTGGAGGCGAAAGTTCTCCGCAAGCACTGAGAAAAAGGCCCTGTTTTTGCTATGCGACCACTGCTCTGTAGGTCGGTGAAAAGTTGCCGCAAAAATTGCATCATATGCCTGTGCACAGAGATATTGGGAGTTACAGAACCATCCTTATTGCCTGTTCATGCGAAATCGTCACTAGGAAGTGACTGTGTGGTCAAATACCACTTTCGTCAGTTTTGCGGATTTGCCCTTGTGAGGCAGAAGCTGTGTTTTTTGTAGTGACAAAATATTTTGTAGTATTCTGTAATGGCGTTTGATTCTCTTTCACAGATTGTCACTGAAAAGCTTGATAAGAAAAACTTCCAAGCATGGAAGTTTAAAATGACGAATTTCCTTATGGGAAAAGGCTATTGGGAGTTCATTACAGGAAATGAAGAAGAACCAGTTCTTCCTTATGTTCCTAATCAATAGGAAATGCAGGCATTTAAAGGATGGCATGAGAGAGTCAGAAAAGTTATGTACTGGCTGTCTATTAGTATTTCAGATTCTATGATTGTGCATATTCAGGATGCAAGTACGCCAAAGGAGGCATGGGATACTTTGGCAAAAATGTATAGCACAAATACGCAAGCTAGGAAAATGCAGCTCAAGCAGGAGTTGCACAATGTGCAGAGAGAAAATATGAGCATCAATGACTACCACATGAAGGTGAAGAAAATTGCAAATGCACTTGCTTCCATTGGGTCGCCAGTGGAAGATGATGATTTCTTTTCTATGACCTTGAATGGTATAGGAAAGGATTATGCACAGTTTCGGACATCCATTGCCATCCGTGAAAAATTTCCTGATTTTGAGGAGTTGTTTGCTCTTCTAAATTCTGAAGAGCGGAGAAATGGTGGTGCATCTTCTTCAGGAGGAACTTCAAAAGAAACTGTCTTCTACTCAAATGCTAGAAGAGGTAGAGGCAGAGGTAGAGCAGGCTAATCTGGAGGCCGTGGTAGAAATCAAAATATGCAGCAAACTCAAGAAAACCAATCCTATGGAGGAGGACATAGTAACTCTAGAGGCAAGGGGAGCCAAAGAGGTCGTGGTGGATGGTAGAGAGGCCAAAATGCAAATAGCAATGTTGAATGCTACTACTATGGTAAAATGGGTCATATGGCTAAAGACTACTATAAAAAGTAGAATGACATCATCAATGGAAAACTGCAGCAAGGGAATTATGCATCTTCTAGTAGACAGGGTGATGACAGAAATGAGCATCTGTTTATGGTGCAGCACATGACCAATTCTGTGACAAGTGCAGAAGAAAGCAATGATGTGTGGTATGTTGACTCAGTTGCATTAAACCACATGACAAGTCATGTAGAATGGATGCAGGATGCAAGGAAAATGGAAAGACCAAGATTTGTGGAGACTTGTGATGATACTGCACATCCTATTGTGTAGATTGGTAAAATTCCTTTGTCCATGCAGGATGGGAAAAAGAAATACCTGTCTGATGTATTTCAAGTCCTGAATATCACCAAGAACCTGGTTTCTATTGGTCAAATGGTTGAGCAGGGCTTGCAGGTCAGATTTAATCCTCATGGATGCTTTGTTGAGGATATGAAAAATAACGGTCGCTTGATAGCAAAAGGAAAGAAGAAGGGAAGATGTTTACATTGGAAGCAGACATGCTTGAATTGAGTGCAGCAATGTTTGCACATGGGACCGGTGTAGTTGTAGATATTGATATCTGACATAAACGCATTGGTCATGTTAATGTACAGTGACTTAAATCAATGCAAGCCCAAAATATTGTTGCATGATTGCCTAAATTCAAGGTTGTAGAAATGAATAAGGTATGTGAAGCCTGTCAATTGGGAAAACAGGCAAGGAAACCATTTCCTAGACATGTTCAAGAGAGTAAGAAGCCATTGGAATTAATCCACTCTGATGTGTGGACTAGTAAAGCTGCATCTATTGGAGGCTTTCATTATTTTGTCACTTTTATTGATGACTACATCAAAAAAGTTTGGGTGTATTTTATGAAAAAGAAAAGTGAAGTGTTTGGGCATTTCAAAGCTTTTAAAGCTATGGTTGAAAAAGAAATAGGCCTGTAGATAAAATGCCTAAGGTCAGATGGAGGGGGAGAGTACCTCTCAAATGAGTTTGCAAGGTTCCTATAGGAGCATGGAATAAAGCAGTAATATTCATGCAGTCATACCCCACAGCAAAATGGACTTGCAAAAAGGAAAAACAGGCATATTGGAGAGGTATCTCGGCCATGCTAAAATGAAAAAACCTATCAGATTATTATTGGGCTGAAGCAGTTGCTACAGCAGTTTACATAATGAACAGGACTCCCACTGCAGCAATACATGGCACGACACTAAAGGAGATGTATACTGGTAGGAAACCAGATATTTCTCATTTGAAAATTTTTGGTTGCATTGCCTATGTTCATGTGCCAGATGAGTTGAGGTCCAAGTTGGATTCAAAAGCTGAGAAGTTCATCTTTATTGCTATGGCTGGACTACTCCAATGACTGTTATGAGCGGAACAGAGCATTGATGATCCAAAAGCTATGAAGTGCATCTTTATTGCTATGGCTCAGAACAGAGCATTGATGATGAGTTGGGTATTCCTTCTGTTGTTAGACCTGGAGTAAGTGCATCCTTCTGTTGTTACACTTGGAAGTGAGCCTATTTTGTGTAGGTCTACCAGTCCTATTATGAAGAAACATTCAGTCCGGTTGCAAGGATGGCAATCGTAAGAGCAATCATTGCTATGGCTGCATCAAAGGGATGATCTTTACATCAGATGGATGTAAAGAATGCCTTCTTGCATGGTGACTTGCAAGAAGAGGTCTTTATGGAGTAGCCACCAGGTTATGTTCATGCTGTTCATCCTAAGTTTGTTCGTAGGTTGAAGAAAGCCTTGTATGGCTTGAAGCAAGCACCTAGAGCATGGTTTAACAAGATAGGACAGTATCTTGTCACTATTGGCTTTCAGATTTCCAAGGCAAATTTCTCACTTTATGTGAGAAAAACAGAGAAAGGTATTATGCTGCTTGTCATTTATGTTGATGATTTGATCATCACAGGTGATAGTGATGAAGATATCCTTCATGTGAAAATGCTATTGAAGCAGAAGTTTGAGATGAAGGATTTGGGAGAGCTCCGTTATTTCTTGGGCATTGAGGTGATTAGATCACCAAGTGGGATATGGCTCTTGCAGAGGCAGTATGGATTGGACATGCTATCCAAATATGGGATGACAGGCTGTAAGCCTATTTCAGTTCCTTTGGAGCAAAATGTGAAGCTGAGCGCAGATGCAGGTGAGCTTTTGGAAGACCCTACTATGTACAGATGCATAGTAGGAAGTTTGATTTATATGACTATTACCAGCTATGCTATTGGATTGGTAAGTCAGTTATGCAAGCTCCAAGGGAACCGCATTTGGATGCAGCTAGACGCATACTCAAGTATGTGAAGTCCACATTGCAGTATGGACTATTTTATGATGCTCGGGTTCAAATACAATTGTATGGATACACTGATGCTAATTGGGCTGGTAGTATTTGTGATAGACGATCTACCAGTGGATATGTGTTCTCTTTTGGGAGTGCTGCAGTGACTTGGAGCAGCAAGAAACAGCCTACAGTTGCCTTATCGAGCACAGAGGCTGAGTACAGGGGTGCAGCAATGGCTACATGTGAGGTAGCTTGGTTGCAGAAGCTACTTTATGATATGCATCAGATGGGCTAGTTGTCATTTCTTGTGACAACATGAGCAGTATACACTTGGCAAATAACCCATTCTATCATGCTAGAACAAAGCACATTGAGGTGCATTATCACTATGTGCGGGAGAAGGCTTTACTAGGTCTTATTGATCTAGTTTATGTCAGCATAGAGGATCAGGTAGCTGACATATTCATGAAGGCATTGGGCGCAGAGAAGCTATGCAAGTTCAAAGACCTGCTTGGTGTGCAAGAATTGGAATTGAGCTTGAGGGGGAGTG
Source organism: Dipteris shenzhenensis (assembly GCF_047967505.1). Taxonomy (NCBI): domain Eukaryota; kingdom Viridiplantae; phylum Streptophyta; class Polypodiopsida; order Gleicheniales; family Dipteridaceae; genus Dipteris; species Dipteris shenzhenensis. Next base: position 17,106,101 of record NC_141599.1, read on the forward strand.
TTGAGATATCGAGCTCCACTCGTGATATGCCAGGGTGACCGTTGTGCATTTATGTCACCAACTTGTTAGCTGTAGATGCGGTTGGTACACCGCCCATGAATAATAGCTGGATGACAGCTATCCTTATGTACTCTAGTTCATGGCTCAGTTAGTATGCCACCTTAGTTAGCTGAGTTTGGTTTGAGACCCACATATAGGGTTCTTTTATTTCTTTGTACTAGAGTTCTTTTGGCTTTCACAACTAAGAAGAGGAAAACTGTTTTTAGCCTCCACCTTTATGTGTATTCCCCCATTGTATATGTGAGAAAGCCACAAGTGAGACTCCTTCCTTCTCTCCCACTATCTTCACATGCATTTGGCATGGCTGAGTGCAAGACAGTTGGAACCCCTATGGAGGTTGACGTGAAGCTCTCAAACAAGGATTCATCACCACTAGGGACGAAGCGAAGTACAGAAGGCTTGTAAGTAGTTTGATTTACTTGTTCAACACGCAGCTGGGTGTACTAAGCAGGTTTTCCAATAAGCCCTGGGAGAACCATTGGAGGGCAGGGATGCGGGTGCTAAAATACATCAAAGGCACACTTGATTATGGCATCACCTATACCAAGGGCAATATCTTGACCGAATTCTGTGACTCGGATTGGGCAAGAGACATGGACAGCATGAGATCAGTGATAGGTTACTGTTTCTCACTTGGATCTGGAGCTATGTCATGGGTCAGCAAGAAGCAACCTATAGTTGCTCTTTCTTCTACCAAGGCTGAGTACAAATCAGCATGTTTTGCTTCTTGTGAGGCAGTGTGGTTGAGGAGGATTTTAGGGGACATGGGTGTAGTGCAGAACAAGCCTATGCAGTTATCATGTGACAATCAGAGTTGCATGGCGATTGCAAAGAACCCTATGTTCCATGCTTGCACAAAACACATTGAGATTCAATATCACTTTGTACACAAGCTCATCATGGATGGAGAGGTCGACTTGATGTACTGCCCGACTACAGAGAATTCTGTGGACATCTTCACGAAGGCTCTTGGAAGAGACTTACTGGAGAGGCATCTTCATCGACTTGGCATTGGGCCGAAAAAGTAAGTTCACTTGCGGGTGGACATTGAGGGGGGTGTTAGATATCAATGCTCCACTCTCATGTAACTACGTGGGAACCAACTAACTCTACTTGTAAGCCCTCCATATGAGGGGAAGGCATTTGAGTAGCTCGGTTATCCGGTAGGTCATGGTTTGGACACCAGATGGGGGCCATGTGTGGCCTAATGGCTGGACGGCTTCAGATAGAGTTGGCACATCACCAACTAGGCTACATGCAAGTGCAAGAAGGCATCCCATGGCTGACCACACTGAGGGTAGATGGAGCATTTCCCAGGGCAGCCCACTCTCATGTTGTAGGGCCCATTTGGAGCCCCAAATGATCCCAGATGGCTGTGGGCCAAACGGCGACCATAGGTCAGTTGCTCTATTTTGCACCACGATTCTATCGTGTGGTCAGTGGCCTATTTTGGGACTGACCTCTAGTCAGTTGATTTGGGCAAACTGGGTCGGTCTCCCAATTGAGCCTAACCGACTACAACTGGTGGCTATATCAGAGCAAGCCCATGAACCCCATTTCATCACTAGCTACAGCAACCCTGATTCCTTAGCATCTAGCTTCCGTCCTCTACTGTTTCTAGATCGCTATCAAAGCTTCTCCATAGGAGTGCATGGCTGGGAGGTAGTGCCATCTATTGTATCAGTTTTACAGTAATCAAATTTTTTATTCTCCATACTATCTGCTTTTCTCTTTTGCATACGAGATCCTATTATCTGTTGAGCACAGACATTGTATTGTTTTCTTACAGATTGGCTAGATGGATGCTCTTGTTATAGAAGTTTGACTATATCATTATGCATAGGCCTAGAAAGCAACATGCCATTGCTGATTACTTGAGCAAGTTGCAATTAGGGGAAGCTCCAATAGGTATACCAGATGAACTTACTGATGCAAGAATTTTTATGGTAAGAATTAAAGAACCAACAAATTGGTATGATAAAATGCTCTTCTTTCTTACTGATGGTTTGATCCCTGAAACATTAACTAGGGATCATAGAAAGAAACTTGTTTTATAGAATAGGCCTTTCCTAGTAATTTTTGGTGTTTTGTATAGAAGAGGAATTGACCAGGTGATCAAAAGATGTGTGCAAGATCATGAGCAGAAGGCTGTCCTAGCTGAAGCCCATGGAGGACTAGCAGGAGGACACTTCTTTGGAGATATTATAGGTAAAAAGATTTGTCAAGCTGGTTTGTGGTGGCCTACAATTTTAAAAGGTGCTCATAACTGGGCCAAAGCATGTTTCCATATCAGAGAGATGATAGACCACTTGATGATAGTGATAGGATGCCCCATCAACCAATTCTCCCCTTGGGACCTTTTCAGAACTGGGGACTAGACTTTATTGAACCCACCAAACCTCCATCAAATTTTTCAGGTAATCAATATATTTTGGGCGCCACAGACTATTGTACAAAATGGGTTGCAGCTATAGCACTTAAAACATGCAAGGCTAGGATTGTGGCACATTTCCTTTATCACAACGTTGTCACCAGATTTGGTGTTCCTATTGAAATAATGTCTGACAAATTCATTCTCACATACATAGTAGCGAATTATACCTTCCTTGCCCATGCAATAGAGCTAGGAAGAGTCAGATCTCCCACACCCATTTGGATTCATCGGGTAGGGTCTCTATTTCACCGATCTAATGTCATCCATCATGGAGATGGTGTACTATATGACCTAGAGAAACATGCCATTCACATTGGTGTACTTCCAATCCTAGAAGTCCTACAAGAGGGTAATAAGAGCTTCTGCTTGCTCAAAAGGGAGAGGTCATCAGCTATATAGACTGGTTTAGGGTCTTTGCCCTCTGAGACAAGGTCCACTTGCTTGGTCTTAGCAAACCATCATACACCTAATGCTTTCCTTCTTCTACAGTTTTTTTAGATTGCTCAAGAAGTATCTTGCTATCTTAGATCATATAAGCCTTGAAGTTGTTGGGGACCTAGCATAAATCAGTCTACTCTTCCTCTTCATCTTCCAAGACCTTTGGGGTGGGTTGCTTCTCTACGGAAGAAGTCTTGGGGGTTTTGGCTTTTGGGGCCTTATCTTTTTGTGGTGGATTCGCCATATCTAGAGGGGTCTCCTCTATTTTAGGGATCCTAGGGGAGCCTTAATTCTATCCACCTTGGCTCCCCAACTAGTCAAGAACTCATGGTGTGTCATAACGGTACCCACATACCTCAACCAATGAAGATCCTTTTTCACTTTATGTACTCCCTGGCCGTCATCTGCTGTCCTTAGGATGTTAATAATATTTAGAGAAACTATGCTTCCAAGCACCTTGGGATCATAGGCCACCATTTTTGTCCTATCCTCTTAATCGCATCCATAGTAGCAAGGATATGCATCCAGTACTATGAGAACTTGGGATCTAGCAGTGGAGCATACTAGTATTCATCTCAATCCTCACCCTTGCATGCTTAGAATATAGTTAGGGAGGTGGTTCTCTGTGTAGTACCCAACTTAGCGGCAAATAAGTTGATGGTCATGGGGTGGGCTTTCCATGTCACTAGGTTGACCTGAACAATTTGTTCATCCTTGTGTAGGTAAATCTTATTTGAAGACTAGTCATGGATTAGACCCACCGTGCGCATGAAGGGTCTTCCCAAAATGACATTGTAACCATTTGGTTTCTCATGGAAATACATTACAATAAAAACAAACCTGATAGGTGAGGCCAAAGGTTTAGATCTTAATGTCTTTCAGAACCCCTATCGGTTGTGCTGTTGCTCTAGTGGCTAAATTAACAACCAGGTCGATGTTTTCAATATCAAGCCTTCCCCACTTAGCCCATAATTATTTAGTGATGATAATGCTCACATATTCTCCTCCATCCAATATCATTGTGGAATTCTTACTTTGGTAGGTAATTGGGAGCACGGTGTTGGTATCCTCACTCTCAAAATATTGGCCCAACTTGTTGACTGGGATGTTTAACAGGTTTGGCTCTTTAGTGGTGACTTCCATTACCTTGGTGGCCACTCCCTGAGGTGTGACCATTTATCCATCTATCCAGTTAGAGAGGTCTTCCCAAAGGATAGGATTCCCTCTTAGTAGGGCTGCTATAGGCATTTTAACCTTTAATAGGAATGTAGCAAGTCCCATTACATCTCAAAGTTTGGTGATGGTTTCTTGGCCTTTTGACTGTAGTTATTGAAAACCATAAAAGGACATAGGGTCCTCTTCCACAACCTGGTGCCACTTAGGGTACTCTTCAAGCATCTATGTCTTAAGAGCGACCTCCCCATCAAAGTGCCTTATGAGCCCTCCTCAACAACCTTCTCTAGTGTAGGGGTGGCCTTTGGAGCTCTGTTTTAGGCTTGGTAGCTTGGGTGTATGGTATCCCTACCCTTCCTAGGCAATCATCATGGATTAGGTGTTATGCCTCCATGAGGCGTTTTTTCTCAAATCTTGGGTCTATCAAGGTATTCACTACGTACCACCAAGTATAAGTTTTATCTTTGTGACTGTCCCCCTTTTACATTATCCTCATCTGTGGGCAAAGGGTTGGCATGGCCCAGCACTAATTAGGTGTTGAGGAATCATCTCAACATCATGTGATCATATGTGCATAGCACTAACCAAAAGAGTGCTAAAAAGAAAAGGGTTGGAAACCGTAAGCCTAACCCTAAAGGGGTTTGTATGTATTCTTTATTTTCAACTAAACCCAGTATATAGTTAGTCATTTGTGGTGTGCTCATTAGCTATGCCCTCTCTCCTCATCTCCACTCTTCTCCTCTCCTATCTCTATATTTTTCCATGGTATTAGAGCTCCCTTGCCTTTTGCTTAGGCATCGCTATCCTTGAGAGCATGAGAATGATTGAGAGATTGAGAGGTTTACCACTTTCATCCCACTGATGAAAGATTTAAGCTCATTGCATTTAAAGAAATTTCATTTTTGAGAGAGAGAAGGATTTCCACTTGAGAGAATTTCTATCAAGTTCTACTCATTCTATCATCTCTTTGCTGATTGAGAGAGAGAAATTCTTGACTTTGAGTGAAAAACTATGTTGTGTTCTTCATTCTATTCCTTACATTCGTCAGATTGTGAGAGATTGGCTCTCTTTGAGATAAAGAGAGAGATCAAAGTGACTAGCAAGCATGCTGCATCTACAAGCCTTAACCTTGACTATCAACTCAAGAACTACAAGGTGACCAAGATCTTACAACAAAAGATACACCACATACGCCTAGAAACTGCATCTTAGAGGTGGCTAAGGTGCAACTCATCAGCCCAAGTTCCTAGAACTCCAACAACGTGGGTAGCTACATACTTGAATCTACACACATACAAGCTAATGAGTCTCTATAGCCATAGTCCTCTATTTTCCGCAAGCATTTCTAGACTATTTTTGAAGGTTGATGCTACACTAAATGCTAAGGTGATGCTTGAGGAGTTAAAGTACAAATCAGAGATTCAGAGATTTCTTTTTCAGTTGTGAGAATGCTCTTTGAAGTTCAGTTGAATGCATTTTTCATCTTTTATGTTGAGGTTATGATACTTTGAAGTGGATTTCAAGTCATACTATCTTGTTGACTAGTTGACTAGTGTGGGTTGACTAAGACAAGAGCTTTTATGAAGGAAGAATACATTATGACGTGCATGATGATTTCCAATGGATATGATTGGAACAAAGGTTTCAACTACAACCATTATGATTCTTATTTTGAAGATGCCTTAGTTATGTTTTCAGTATCTTTCATGATGTATGAAATGTACTTGCATTTGGTTGACTATACCTTGCCATATAATCATGACCACCTCTTGTACAAGAGCAGACACTGCCCTTGCATGATAAGTGGTAAGAACCTCTTCAGTCCATATGATTCACAAAATGTTTTTAAGGCTTGGACACTCAAAGAAGGTGAAGGACTACAAGGATCTTGTATTGCAAAATATGGACAAGATACATTAAAGAGTGTGGAGAAGGACAAAGAGCAAAGGAGTTACAAGATTGGCTATACCAAGAACCTCTCCAATGACAATGAGCCTCACACTATGGTAGCTTTGAAGAGGAGGAGGAAAAGGACAAGATATTTCATCAAAGGGGGTATTTCCCCATATCTTCCACTTAGAATGTTTTTGTGTGTGTGGTCAATAAGGGTTCTTTGCCTTGGGATGTCCCCCTCAGACGATTGTTAGTCTTATGTGTTACCTTGTTGGATCTAAGGGTATTCCCATGCATAGTCATTGTCTATCTCCCAATTGTAAACCAACAAACCAAAGTCAGAGTGAGATCATGTTGGGATGAGGATGGCCAAATGAGTCTACTGCTGCTGATGCAACTAGAGTGAGTACTAGGTTGTGGATCATGTGTGTTGCCACTAGAGGTGGGCAAGCCATGAAGTTTCCCATGGACTAATGCTAGGGTTGAGGTCATCAATTTGTGGGGGGGAACAAAGGACAAATTGATGTAATGGGATCTAGAGTCCTAAGGTCTAAGGTTGTGAGTGTGTGAACACATGGTGTGCCTAGATAGGTGTCAGTAGGTGTGATTGAGTGAATCTAGGTGTGTGGTGTGTGATTGAGAGATTTGTGGATCTAGATGCTCTACTGAGCTCACATATGATGTCATTATTGGATATAACTGGAGCCTATATATTGGGCTTGTCTCTCTCTTGAATAAACTCTCTCTTTTGCTTTACTTGCTGAATCTTTCTTGCAAATCCAACACGAACAAGGGTTGTTATTAAAAGAACTTTAATGCATGAGCAACTATAGAAAGATGGTGCTATTTTAAAGTGTGGAAGTAATGTTGTTGCTTTCATGTAAGCCAACTTATCTAAGGGAGTTGTAGCCTCTTACACATCCAAATAAAGGGAGTGTGCTCGTGTATTTTGGGAGATAAAGGTAGGAGATGTGAATAGTGAAAATAAGTGGAACTGTGAAGCTATTCCCAATTCACGTTCTTTACATCTTTTTCATGGTCACAACCCACAAGATCCATTAGGCCTTGCTACCATAGCTGCATAAAGGTGACGTGGGTGATGTGACATCTCTTCCCACCTTCAAAACGACTAGTCCACCAAGGCTCCGTTTGATATCATTCTCTTAGGAGACCATTTTGCTTTCCCATCCCTCCCTAAATGCTCTTTTGTTGCCAAACATGGGCCTCCCAAAGCTCCTCTGCAAAGCTCACATGAAAGATTCTTTGTAGCTTCAAGTAGACTTGTCGATGCTAGTGGACAACTAGGTAGACTAGCAAGGGTACTTTGGAGGGTTGCTACCTCACTCCACAAAGCATCAAGTAGAGGGAATTTGCTTCACAATCAAAGGTACTTGGAAGTAGAAGACTTAATGCAAGTCTCATACCAAATGAAGCTTCACACCTCCAGGGGCAACAGCATCTTCTTTGCCTCCAAAAACATGTCTTCTTCAAAACCTGACTGGTTTTTCTTTAGTTTCTCCTCATTCCCTTGACCATTTGCCCTCAAAATTCACCAAGAAGTAGCCCATAGGGTCACCTAAGTGCACCTTAAACCGTTTTTGAAATGGTGGCTCCAACAAGTTGTGTCATCAAAAATGGTGCAAGATAGGGTGTGTAAGCACGGGCTGTAGAGTCCATAATCCTTTAGTTCCTCTCAAGTGGAAGTGCACCTTAACTAGGGGAATCTACACCTAAAAGGGCTGGAGCAATGGTTTAGAGATGAAAGAGAACAAGCACTTGGAAATTTCATGGGAAGAAGAGGAAGAAAAGCTTCAAAAACTTCATGGTGAAGAAGATGATGACATGGCATTCAAGGAGGTCTCAAGGAAAGTGAACCAAGGCTCTGATACCACATGTTGGAGTTGCAAGAAAGATTCAGCAAGTGAAGCAAAAGAGAGAGTTTATTCAAGAGAGACAGGCCCAATATATAGGCTCCAGTTACATCTAGTAATGACATCACATGTGAGCTCAGTAGAGTATCTAGATCCACAAATCTCTCAATCAGTTCCATGATTCTCTCAATCACACACCACACACCTAGATTCACTCAATCATACCTACTGACACCTATCTAGGCACACCATGTGTTCACACACTCACAACCTTAGACCTTAGGACTCTAGATCCCATTACATCAATTTGTCCTTCAGTTCCATCGTGCTCTCCTTTGCCATGCCCACTTGCAAAGAAGTTCCAAGTCATTTCCAATGCCTATCATTCCACCATACCTAGCAACAAAATGGAAGGGATGCAAGCCTTGAACTGGGAGGCAGCCCCCATCAGACCAAAACCAATGCCGTTTCAATGCAACTCCTTGTTCTTTCAACCACATCTCATGTAACATGAAACAATGTTGTACAAATGATGCGTCATGCTGCCTATCATTTGAAATGAAGAAGTGGACTATTTTAATAAATTTTCTTGCATTACGGTAGTAAGTTATATGAACAAAAATCAAAACCTTTACTGAATTCCAGTGCATTGATTGAATCTCATTCTGTTCTTTGAAAGCATGATTTTCTACAAAGTCTACAACTGAGACAACCACATCATCAGGGAATTTGAGAATACATTCCTTCAATTGAAGTGCCTGCCACCATCGGGGTATGTGGTTGTATTTGATAAAGTGCTTCATTTTACTTTTCAAGAATTGCAAAAACTCCCAACGTTGCATGTCTTTGTTCACAAGATATTTCCTCTTCTTCTTATTTCCATGCTTGGCTACAGTATCCACGTATTCAAATACTTTCATAGTGATGGTCTTCCCTTCCTTCATTGTCTCCAAGGGGTAGCAAGCCAGCTTCTTTATGCCACAATCCTTGCATTCATCCATTAAGCACTTCCTACGATGGAAGATTGCATCATTCTATGTTGGAAAAATCAATGACTCCCACAAATGAGTGACACCTTTGTAACTATGTAGAGTAGATGAACATTTGTTGCTTGTGTCATCACTAGTACAGACAATTCATTTGCATTGACATTTCAAATGGATGCCAAAATTTTTATTGCGCATCACATTCAGTGCATCTTTCAGAAAGGACATCTGCACATGGTATTCACAGCAATAAGTGTAGCAGTCCTTTAACTTGCGCACAAATAGAGGCTTCAAATATTCAAATGACCACAATTGAATCCTGCACTTTGGATTTTTTTGTTTAAATCTATGAAAGAGCTCAGTTTGCCATCAAAAGAAAGCTAATTGTTAGCAATCGTAGGTGTTGATGACCAATTGTAAGTGGTGACAGGTAGTGTAGGTGCTAATAGGTAGTGCAGGTACTAACAGGAAGTGCAAGTGCTAACAAGAAGTATAGGTGCTAACACGCATTGTAGGTGCTAACATGCAGTGCAGGTGCTAACAAGCAGTGCAAGTGCTAATGAAAATAGCTAGTAGGTGTAACAACAAGCATTGTAGATTCTTACATGAATTCCAAGTGCTAACAGGCATAGCAATTAGTAATTAGCACAATTAGTAGGTGGAATAATAGGCATTGCATGTGGTAAGTAGCATTTGGCAATGGTAGATGAGAGTGCTAATAAGCATTTCACTTTAGCTAACAAGGATTGCAGGTGCTAACAAGCATTGTAGGTGCTAGCAACCACAAGTGGTTCTAGCAGGAAGTATAGGTGCTAACCAGCATATGGAAGTGGTAGATGAGAGTGCCAATAAGCATTGCAAGTGCTAACAAGGATTGCAGGTGCTAACAAACATGGTGCTAGCAACTATAGGTGGCGCTAGCAAGACTGGCATGTGCTAACATGCTCAAACATTTCTTGCCATCACATGCTAACAAGCACATGAAATTCTTGTTAGCACATGCCTGTTATTGCATGTGCTAACAAGCACCTGCAATTACAAGCATTGCATGTGCTAACCAACATATGGAAGTGGCAGATTAAAGTGCTAATAGTCATTACAAGTGTATGTGCTAAAACCCAAACTAGAAGTGTTTGTTGCCAACACATGCGATTGTTATTTGCACATGCATGTTATTGCATGTGCTAACAAGTACATGCAATTACAGGCATTGCATGTGCTAACTAGCATCTGGTAGTGATAGATGAAAGTGCTAATAAGCATTTCACTTGTGCTAACAAAGATGGAAGGTGCTAACAAGCATTGTAGGTGCTAGCAACCACAAATGGTGCTTGCGATAATTATAGGTGCTAACTAGCTTATGGCAGTGGTAGATGAGACTACTAATAAGCATTGCAACTGCTAACAAGGACTGGAGGTGCTAACAAGCATGGTGCTAGCTAGCAATGCAAGCGCTGGCAATAATGGCATGTGCTAACATGCACAAACATTTCTTGCCCAAACATGCTAACAAGGACATGCAATTCTTATGAGAACATGCCTATTATTGCATGTGCTAACAAGCACCTACAATTACAAGCATTGTGTGTGCTAGCTAGCATCTGCCAGTGGTAGATGCAAGTGCTAATAAGCATTGCAAGTGCTAATAAGGATTCAAGTGCTAACAACCAATGCAGGTGCTAGCATCTGCAAGTGTTTGTTGTGAGATGAGAGTGCTAATTACAAGTTCTATCCAAGATTTATAGTGCTAACAAGCATTGCAGGTGCTGACAAGCATTGATTGTGGTAGCAAGTATTGTGCCAAGAAGCCCATGACATTGGTAGAAGAGAGTGCTAATCAAAATATGACAATTATAACTAGCATATGGAACCTCGACCAAAGGTGAGGGGAAACTATCCCATGAATTCAATTAATAGCATATGATAGTGGAAATCAACATAGCATACTATAACTATCATGTTAGTGGTAAGTTGTAGAGTAGGCACTATCAATCATGCACTTTAGTAGGGCAATACATGAGGCTCCTTGAGAAGCTACACTAGGTGCTTGATGCAAATATTTATGCCAAGTATTTCTCAGCACACATCTTTCTTGTTGGGGGAAACACATATCTCGGACTCCCAAAATGATTGTACAAATTCCTTTATTTCATCACACTAATTGGGCTAGTGTGGTGTTGCTTCAAACATGCACCCAATGAGAATAGTCCATCACCATCATCAGCCCATGCATAGACTTTGGATCTTGCCTCATATAAGCTGTGCCTAGGAACTTGAAGTAATCTTGAGACCTCTTCCAAGGGAATACAATCGTTGGATTTCATCAACATAGTCAATGCACTTTTCTTCAAAAATGACTCATCTTTGGAAGCTAGTTGCTTTACCATGGCCAGTGAACTACGAACTTTGTCAATGAGGCATGCTTGAACATCACCTTTTTCTCTTGATGAAAGGACACAAAGGCATTTACACTCGAGGATGTTGCAATTGAATTGAAAAGTTTAGTCCTGAATTTTGCACCCATGCCAGTCATCATGCTATAAAAAAAATTTACAGTTTTGTTAACAATCCTTCGCTTCTACAAGTCATCAATTCCATGTATAGTAACCTCCCTCATGTGTTCGTCTCTTGCACACTGCCCTCTTTTCTTTCTAGCTTCATAATCCCTTATGACATTGTCTGTACTATTGGTTCAATGGAGCTTCTCATGTTGCCTTGCATTGGCTCACCTTGACAATGTTGGTAGCTCAAATGTAAACCAAAAACCTTCAATTTAGTGCAGGCTAGAACTAAGCAATGCTCTGAACGGTTAACATGCATATGTTATGTGGCACTACAGCAACATAGCAGGAAATTTCAATACACAGAGATGGGGCATAACATGTATGCACTATACAACATTATCTGTGCTATACAAGGCTATATACCCCACAAAATCTACTATGTAGTGCATAGTTTGAGTGCACACATAGATGTAGAGCTATGTATAATGTATAGCTCACTATTTGTGCTACCCAAACCTATATAGCAGACAATTTCAATATACATAGACAATGGCACACCATGTATGCTCTATAGCACACTATTTGTGCTATTTAGCCTGTAAGTCCTACCTCAGAAGGCTTCATCTTTCATTGTTCCCACTGTCAATTGCTTAGTCAAGCTAATAGAACAACCTTTCCTAATTGTGACTTTGAATGATGTAGAGATAATTAACTTGGAGAGGGTAGGACTTGGGCAAAAAGCTTTTGATATGATGATTGTTTTCAAGGGCTTCAAAAGCAAGTCCCTAGCATCATACTTTAGGTCCTAACTAGCATTAACTAGCATATGACAGTCCACATCTTCAGCACATGAAAAGAAACACACTATATAGCCTTCCATGAAATTATATATCTCCCATACACTTAGAAGATAGTAATATTCTTTGTAATCCTCTCTTCCTCTTCATCTTGTTCCATTGGCACAACAAGACAAAGCAACTATAGACGTGCAAAATAGCAGGCGCATCTATAGGCGTAGATAGAATTAGTGAAAATATGGGCACATCTATTAGCGCATCTATTAGCGTGGTTATTCACGCATCTAGTAATGCATCTACATTGTGTTTTAAACAAATATTTAGACGTGCAACAAAGAGTAAAATTTATTTACAAGGTGATAAATGTGCATCACTGCTTTCCAAACATTGCCCATGATTACCCAAGCACATAATTAAAAATATATATCAATTGCTATGCACGTGTCACACATGATAATATGATTTTTGGCAAACCCACATATACAAAAAATTAAGTGAGGTGAGGAGAATGAGACAATATATAAAATAGTTTTGCCAATATCAATGGTGCGCTACGGATCAATCTCATCCTCAATGAGATCAACCCTTGCCAAACTATCTACTTCAATATCCAAACCAATGTTGAGATCTACAAATACATTCAGCCCACTACTACTTGTGCTACTGTGCTCATCAAAATCAGCATCACCAATGGTAGGCTCATCCTCATGGGTAATGGCCTGAATATATGTATCTCCTATCTCATGATCATCCTTCTCTCTCGTATCACGATCATCATCACCTCCATGGCCATGATCATCCTTCATACTCCCCATATTAGTAAATGTACTATACATCACTTTGGAACATGGCATAATAGGTATGATGTGCCACCACCTATTATTATCCACACCATTGGTTGATAGACAACCTAATTCAAACACAAATACAAATATGTTATTTTCCTTGCATCAAATATTAAAAAGTGAGTATTTTTATATATGTGTACAGTACCTGTTCACATTGTTTCGGTACTGCTAGTGTGTCCTTCTTACTTTGCCAAAACTTTGTGGAGTCAATAGTTACAAAGCCACTTGCATGGTGTTTGATTGTTGCACTAGGGCGTCTTTCTACCACATCCTTAAACCACTTGACATCCAAAACATACACAAAGAAGCATCCAAATTCAAGCTGAATAATGTCTTGGATTATGCCACAATAATCATCCATGGCTCTGTTGGCTCCCTTAAATCTAGGAATGATGCCGCAACCTTGTGTGTTTCTCTTATCATCAATCCGTTGTGTTTGAAAATGCTTGCCCTCACACAATATAGCATTGAACACTACACCAAGACAAAATCAATTGAATAAGCAATCTAAATTTTTGAAAGCTCCTAACTTGTGCATAACATTCTATATACCGACCTTTTGCATGCATCCTCTAGCATACTCCCATTCTTACATTGTGATATGATGTATAATTGCTCTACACCTCTTTTCTTTCTCTTTGTGAAGGTCCCCTTCAAACACCTCATGCATCCAATGGGAGTATGAATTTTAGTGATAGCCCGCTTCACCGCCACCATCTCCAGTTTTTATAACTTCCATGGTGCACAAGGTAAAAAGAGACACCCATTTGGCCTCTGTTGTGGCCAAGCTTCATGCATCCTCTCTATGGTGCATAGATCCTCCCTTATTCCTATGGAATCTCGTGTTTCATTCAAATATTCCCAAATGGTAGATGCCACATTCTTGAAGATATGCATGGGATCAAGCAGGTGATTGCGACTAATATGGTAGCGGATAAAAGATGGAATATCTAAACAAAAGATGGTGTTAGCATGCAATCTTTATTTCCACTCAATATAGCACACAATAGTTACAAACCCTTACCAGCTCATGCCACGTGGAGGAGTCATCGTGGAACAACGGTCCCAAATTCTCATCCAATCTTTTGCAGTGAGTGACTATGGGGGGAGTTCATTCCATGGGGCGACATACCTAGGATGATCAGGTGGGATAAATCGATGGTGATTCTCATAAAGGACCTTATTCAATGCGTCTGCCCATGAAGCAACTAGCGAAGGACCACAAACAGGACATGCATGGTAAATTGTGAGACCTAAACAATAGATGTAATTGCATAAGCAAGGTGGGTTTAGGGTGCCACCTACTCATAATTAAAAGCTCAATGCTTACCTGAACACTCACCATAGCCTGAGAAAGGTCATGCATCGTGTCCACATCAAGACTGCTTTGCAGTTGAAGTCTCATGATGAGGGAGGCTCATGTCATGCAACCTCGATACCTCTCCAAAGTACCTCTAGCTCATCAATCAAAGGCTCTAGATAAACATCTAGGTTTTTGACTTTATGTTTCCCTGGAATTAGAAGGCATAACATAACATGTCCTTTCTTAATCACCATAGAAGGTGGAAGATTATAGTTCACCAATATCACTGGTCATACACTATAAGAGGTGCTTTTGAGACCAAATGGGTTCACACCGTCCATATCCAATCCAAGTCTCAAGCTCCTAGGTTATTCCTTGAAGCTTGGCCATGTGTCTTCAATAATATTCCATGCAGGAGTGTCTGCAGGAGTTCTCCACTTACCATCGGTTGATTGATGGGAGGAATGCCATGACATGAGCTTGCAATGATTTGCACTTTAACATATGTTGGATGCGAGGGATTATGGGAAAATGTCGTAGAACCTTACGAGGCACATACAAAGTTTTGAGATTTGCTCTATATCTTGCCTCTCCACAATTAGGACACTCTCTTGCCTCCTTATGTGGTGCACAAAACAGAACGCAATCATTAACGCACGCATGGATGTGCTTGTAATCCAACCCTCCAAGAGAGGTCACATGTTGCCTTGCCATATCTCTTGAGGTCAGTAATTTATTCTGCCTTGGAAGCATTTTAGACAATAGCCTGCACTTGAAGACCATAAATGAGAAAAAGTATTCCAATAATTGACCCACTAGATAATTCACCATGTTTGCAAAATTAAAGCTTACTTGAGTAATGCATTCAAACTTGCATTGCTCCATCCATAGATGGTATGTAAGTTTAGTAACTCAAGGGAGGCATGTAGAACAGAGAATGTGGACTCCTCTAACACTGGTGTCGATGTTGCAGTAAAAAGATCGTCCTACTCCATGCTATCATCCCTACCTGAGGACTGATGGATAAATAAATCTTACACCATATCATCAAACACCTCCTCCTCCATGGCCTCATGCGGTAATGGTCGAGGGCTACTATCACCATCACTCCATGCATCCATAACGGTCCCTCCTGAAGATCCCACCTCATATCGCCTCCTCACAATGAGCATAAGGCAACATATGTGGGTGTGGCACTGCATCTTGTATCAAATTAAAAAAGGATCATATATCAAACACTTGAACACCCATAGGTATCTCAATCAACCTCAACACTTTAACACTTACCATGGATATAGCTGCATCCCATTCTCCATACTTTGAGATGTGATTGAGTGTAATTCTATTGCACGATACATGTTTCCTCGACATCGATCACACATACATTTGATTTTTTGCTCCAAGTATATTTCTCGATGGTGGATACGGAGGGATTCATCCTCACTGGAGGTACTTGTTGAAGATGACATCCTACAGATAAACAACCCAAAAAACGTGTTTGTTCTTAAGGATTTAATGAGAAAATTCCATAGCGCGTCTATAGGCGCGTCTATACTATGGAACACATCTATAGGCGCATCTAAAACAAAGTGTAAACGCACTGTTAGATGCACTTTTAGATGCGTGGACTGGTTTTTAAACCTACATTTCAGTCATCTTCAAACTTCGCTACGCTTGCAAACCTTTCAATATACAAGTCTCCAAGCATACACTCAGCTCCAGGCACCCACACTCATCCCCAGGCATACACACTCATCCTCAAGCATACAAGAGAAGAGGGTGAAGAAGAAAGCCACAAGAGAAGAAGGAGAGGAAGCTTTGAAGAAAGATAAGAAGCTTTTCATACCTATATCCAAGGTAAGTCTGTTGTCATTTGGTCTTCTCTCTCAATCTATGATGATTATGGTACACTTTGAAAGTTGTTCTCTTCAGATTCCTTTGTCGCATGTAGGAAAGGATGTTTTTGGGTACTTTTGTTCTTTTTGGGATCAGGCGTCTGTCGTTGTCAACTTTTTGTCGAAACTTTTTTGTCAGAGTGCATCTAACAGTGCGTCAACTGTTTGGATAAACAATGTAGCCATGCCTATAGATGCGCTGTTAACCATGTCTATAAATGCACTCCGACAGTGCAGAAGTTGACCTTTGCTTCTCCTTCTCCTTCTCCTTTGCTTCTCCTTCTCCTTCTCCTTCTCCTTCTCCTTCCCCTTCCCCTTCCCATCTCCCTTCTCCTTAATCCATTCTCCCTTCTCCTTCCATTCTCCCATCCTCCCTTCTCTTTCCTTTCTCCTTTCCCTTGCATGCATGTTTAAGTCAAATTTTCAATGCCTTAAGCATTCATGAGGAAATAAGGGATTGCATGAATGATGGAAATAAGTGATTGCATGAGGGAAATTGGACTACAGCATGAGGGCAGGATAAAGAAAGAGGACATGCATGATGGAAATCACGAGATTGCATAACTCTTTTAATATATGCATATGGAAAGAGGGCATGCATGATGGAAATCATCTTCTCTTCTTTTCTGCAGTTCATCATGTGGCCAGGAAGCTCTTCAGGAGCCTCACCTAATCTTTGGGATGCCGTATTACAGTAGTTATATAACATTTTGGGGCACCCTTCCACTCCACAGGAGTTATACACATATATGAAAAGTACTCAAAACACCCCCCGAGAGTCGGCAGTACATACTCCAAATCACCCCATACCCACACCAATCGAGACAACCCAACAGGCAACAGAGCCGCCAGCCTTCTACCCAATCATTAGGAGCCCCTTATCCCCTACGGTCTGGAGTCCCTTCTCCCCTTCAGCAGTTTGGAGTCCCTTCTCCCCTATGGTTAAGAGGCCCTTCTGCCTCGCAGAGCCGCCAGTGTACTCTCGTGCGGTCAGGAGTCCCTTCTCCAGAGGCGATTGTCCATCATACTAGCTCGTCATGACAGGGCAGTAGGCGTAGTAGCAAGGACAACTCTGGGGGATGCATGGCATAGTGCTATGGGGGTAATGGTGGGGGCGAGGAGGATTCATATGATGCAGACGTGCCAAAGGGTGATGGTACAATCTTCTATGACATCACAGTGACAAGCGGCATCTTGGTGGATGAACGAGGGAAGGACATCATGGCCTTCATGTGCTCTGTAGTTGCTAACAACTATAGAGATTGCTTTATTCCATTCAAAGGGCAGAAAAAAAAGTTTGGCTGATGATACCATCAATGCTATACGCTCTAGGTATCCCAATCACTCCAATGTTGAGTTCACAGAGAAATGGGCAAAGTCAAAGATTACCATTATACTTGCCAATAAAAGATATTTATTTAAGAGGTAGGCACTAGCTGAGATTGCCAGGAGAGAGGGAGGTCAACCACCAAGGGGCCAGCCCCACACCGCTCATAAGCACGAGTGGAAGAAAGTGATGAAGGCAGCAAAGGCGGACCCTAGTCTGCAGCATGTGGAGGCATAAAGGATCCAAATGGAGCAATATGGAAACGTGCATTTTGGAGCAGGGGGTATTGCATCATGGGAGGCCCAATTTGTAAGGATCAATCTCAAATTATATTGTGTTTATGTGGTTTATTAGGAGGTTGTTTCTTTGTACTAACCCCTCTGCAAATTGTGTCATCTTGCAGCTTGATATCATGGGTAGATACCCTACTCCCGCCAAGATTGCCTACCATCGTGGACATCGCAGACAACGTACATGGAGGCACTTCTATGGTGGGGGGTCAATTACTGAGGAGTAGTATATCCGGGCTACTGGAGCACCCCCCAGGTATTTAAAAGTACTTAAACAATGTCAATGTTGTAAATAAAGATTTGATCTTTCATCCATTGATACATGTTGTCCCTCATTTACAGGCCCCTAGGGATATTCAGGAGGAAGAAGGTGAGGATATTGAGGAGGAAGAAGGCGATAGGGAGTGAGGATCTAGATGACTTAGATTGGTTGTAGAAGTAGTGCTAGAATTAGTGCTAGCTACTCTTTTTTGTACTTGAAGCCATTTGACTTGGCTTCATGCCTCTCTTGTATATACACTCC
The DNA here is from genome assembly GCF_047967505.1 of Dipteris shenzhenensis. Taxonomy (NCBI): domain Eukaryota; kingdom Viridiplantae; phylum Streptophyta; class Polypodiopsida; order Gleicheniales; family Dipteridaceae; genus Dipteris; species Dipteris shenzhenensis. The sequence goes on from NC_141599.1 coordinate 17,124,443, forward strand.
TCTTATTTTTTGTACTTGAAGCCACAGGTGGCTTGGCTTCGTGCTATATGTATATACAAGCACTTTGGCTATGAATTAATATATACTCCTCTTATTTTTTTGGCATTCAATTTCCTTATGCAATGTTCTATCAATGAATGCCTTGTGAACTAAACGTTTAGGAGTTGCAATGTTTTATTCGTAATCGTCGGCTATAGAGGTGTGTGGTATCATGCAAATTAAAATGCGGTTGGCTATAAGAATTGTATTGCACACTGTAGAAATGGGATTCCTGCAACCACACACCATACACAGCATTATGTTTGACCACACAGAATTCTATTTTTTTTTTAAATCTACAAAGCATCGTTAAGCGTGTCTATTAGCACCTCTTATTGTTTTTTTTTAAATTTCTACAGAGCATCTAGTAGTCCGTCTATAGGCACGCTTGTCTATTATATAGGCATGCCTCTAGATGCGGGTCTATAGATGCACTAATATATGCACCCGTAACTTTTTTTTAAATTCAAGAAACACGTCTATACATGCGTCAATGGATGCATTGTGTTGTGTGGATGCCAAAGTGTACTTGGAAAGATCTATAATTTCATCAAAGGCTAGCATGTGCAACACAGGCTTCCATGAAATTATAGATCTCCTGTATACTTAGGAGATAGTAATATTCTTTGTAATCCTCTCTTCCTCTTAATCTTGTTCCCTTGGCTATTGAATTGTACTTGGACAGATCTATAATTTCATCAAAGGCTAGCACATAACACAGGCAATTTGCCATTGTGGCTAGATTGGGGGTTTCTTTTCATGTGCCATGAGGATTGGGACTCTAGACAATAGGGCAAGTGAGGAGACAAAGATGAAGATGCCCAACATAGTGAAGAGGAGACAAAGATTCAGGACTGTGAGTAAAGGAATATTCGCACAAAGACAAAAATGTGAAACTAAGCAATGCTTTGAATGATGAACAATATAAACCAAGAACCCATACAACTTTTTGCATCAACTCCATAACTCGAAGTCTTTTTTTAAAAAGAAAGTGGAAATAGCAAGATTAGGTGACTACATTATGGTGAGCATACTTACCAAAGCTTCAAGAAATCTTGATTGCAAGAAGATTCTGACAAGATTGCGGTAGCCCCTTCAATGTAGTCTCTGAATGATTCGTGTAGTTGGAGAGAGAGCGATTTTACATGATAGAATACTCTGACTCAACAAGGATTCTTGGTGATGGAGCAGGCAAGCTTGCGCCGGTGTGTGAGTATGTACGAGAGAGAGGTAGTCCAGGCCTACAATGTCACCTGCAGTAGCAGCAAAGTGAGTGAGAGGCAGGACAACAGTTTCTGGCGATGGAAGAAGCAAGAGGAAGATTGCACCTTTGTTAGAGAGAGAACTAGTGATGGAGCAAGCAGGCTGAAGACTGCACCTCTGTGCGTGTGAGTGAGAGAGAGAAAGAGAGAGGAGAGAGAGAGAGAGAGAGAGAGAGAGAGAGAGAGACCGCCGGGGGGGGGGAACATGTAACTACAATTCAAATTCAAAAGATAGAGACACTCCATGTATGGGCTGACCAATTAAAGCGAGTTAATGTGCTTCCACCCCCTTGTGCAATGCCCAATCCCTTGTGTAGAATCTGCCTAGGTGCTTCATCAGCCCATCTTATCTCCGTTGGCCAAAGGAGAGGGTGGTTGCACGTTTGGTTGGACTAAAGAGCACTGTCCATGGACACTGCTTTTTCAGTGCTTGTAAAAGCATCTTTCAAACTGATTTTGGGAGTGTAAATTTAAAAATAAAAACCACGTCCCACATCCATGATGCATAACTAACAGACACTGTGACTACCAGTCCCGCTTCTCTTTCTTAAACCTCCCACTTTGAATATGCAACCTAGAATCTCTCCCCTCTCTCTCTCTCTCTCTCTCTCTCTCTCTCTTTCTCTCTCTCTCTCTTGCTCTCTCTCTCTCTCACGCGTGCTCTCGGTGCTCCTAGTTCTTTCTTTGCATTCTATCTCTCGCAAATAGCCTCAGAGTAGTAGCACTTCAAATAGATGCCGAAAGAGGTGAGATCCTAAGTGGAGTGGAGTCTGCAAGTCCCACTACTAGCGAGGAACAAATCAACTTGAGACCAGAGCAAAGTAGCAACATTTCAAACCAACAAAATATTTGCAAACACTCTTGCTGAATTAACAGCGTCCCCAGGACCATCAAAGTCCATACTCAGATTTCTTGTCGAAAAATGGTACGTGCCTCTACAGGAAACAACTGCTTTTATCATGTGCAAATGTCTTTTTTGAAGGATGCAAACAACTAGCTTAGGACCCAGAGTTTTGGGATTCATGGAGCATGCTACAACTGTGACTGTAAGGTATGTGGAAATAGTGAAGGGGAGTGTGGCTACAAAGCTGTTGAACATGCTAACATGGGTGTCACTAGTCTTTGGAATTATATGTTGTGCCCCAAACCTCTTGAAGCCTGCTACCACCATGGGGGGTGTCTTTTGGGTGACTGCAAAAAATGTGGCCCACGCAAAATGTCATGCTGCCCATGCGAGATGAATTTTGTTTCCAGAAAGGTGATGGTGAAGGTCTTCCAAAAAGTGGAGATAGGAACCATGGTGCAGGGGAAAAAGAAGCAAAGGAAAGACCTTGTTGGCAAGGAGATGTATTGCAAAATGAACTTATACGGTTAATGGAGACTCACCTTAAATTATTCATCAAGCACAATTACACGTGCAGGTGGCAGGTTGAATAGTTCAAAGAGTGTCTACTGAGATTTCCCGAAGATGTGGTGGTTTCAGTGGTGGAGAGAACTATTCTTTCAAGGAGCAAAACGAGATTCAGTCCATGCACTGGCACTCTAGCTAGGTTACAATTTTTGTCCACATAACATATGTCCGTATTGGATTTGACATGAAGAAGACATTTCATTTTTTCATTTCATAAGACAAGGTGCATGACACCCTCTTTGTCCAGCATTGCTTTATGTTGCATCATAGGTGGTTGTCCGATCAAGGGTTGGAACTGACTAGGCATTGGGTTTGGTCAGATGGAGCAGCCTCTCAATTCAAGGCTAGAAGACCTTTCTATTTCGTTTCTAGATTTGAATAGCTGGTGGGTTTGAAGATGAAGTGGAATTTCTTTGGATTTGGACATGGAAAGGGCGAGCATGATGGGGCTTCCTAGAGGGCACAACTCATAGTGGCGAGATCCTCTTATATGATATTGTAGATTGGTCACTGTCAAGTCATCTCTTGGCATGGTGGTATCTATATTCTCTATATATATCAGTACATGTTAATGGTGATCCCTCATGTATGGCCATCACATATGAGTAAAGCCTAGATAGATGGAACCTCCATCACATGTGCTATGGTCCATGTCTACTCAACTCTCAATAGTTGTATTTCCTACATCTCTTCTTGTCTCCTCCTCCTAGTGATCCACTTTGCCATCATCTCACTCACCTCCCCCTCCCCGTCCCCCTCCATGTGACTCAGCTCTGGACTCTCACAAAAGTCTATGACATGCATGTGTGTTTTGTCCATCCTTATCTCAAGTGTCACCATCTCCTCTAACTCTTCGATTTACCTCAAATAATCTCTATGTGCCTTCGCAATCTATCATGTATAGGCCCACACGCTTGATCAAGGGAATGAATCATCACCCAAGTATATGTTGTATGGAACTGGGCTAGATCCAACTATTGATACGATTGACCTCATCTTGTGGTATTAGGGGGAGAAGGAGCATCTAGACTATATTAAAAAAGCAAGAGTCAACCTGTCTTGATAACATACCATTGTGATACATGTGCATACCAAGCTCTATCTTGATAGCCTACCATCGTGATACATGTGCATACCAAGCTCTACTAACTCCAAAGCTAGCCTCTACCTAGGTGTACCCCATACTTGGGACTCCAAAGCTAGCCTCTAGCTAGGTGTACCCCAAACTTGGTGCGAATACCAAGTACTTCTTTGGCCTTTTTACATTATCCATAAAAATGAAGAGACATGTCTTTCATACAAGCATTGAAAAGAAGAAGAGACATGTCTTTCATATAAGCATTGAAAATGAAGAGACATGTCTTTTATACAAGCATTGAAAAGAAGAAGAGAGGATTGCGTGCAAGTTTGTATGGCTATTCGTTGCAATGTTTCTAGAACAATGAAATACAATCTACTTTGAGACGTAAAGAAATGCAACATTACATAATCAATGACTATTTTAAATTGTACATCACAAGAAAGACATGGCTCCATTTCAAAATAACTTTTATTCTTGAATCTAGTCTTGCCAAATAATGAGAGACAAGTTTTGAAGGAAAATGTTGTATGCCCATTACTAAAACCTCTAATTCTTTCTGAACCAACTCTACAACTTAGGTAACTATGCAAATCTAGTCTTTATTATATGAGAGAGAGTCCCTAGGGAGTTCTTGTTCGTAATAGAAATCATGAGCTACAAAGAAGACTGACTGAGCCATTCTTTCTATCTAAACTGACATCTTATCTCTTTAACCAGAACACACATTAAAAAGCTTTGTTGGTCCTAGCACCCCAAAGGGATAATTACCTTTTTTGTATTACTAGTATAAATATGCAGTCTCCTTTTTTGGCAAAAAAAGAAAGAAGAAAAAGGCCCATTGAGGGTATTTTACGATCGCCAAGGTGCAACTCCAACAATCAATGTGCTAGCTCCCTTGGGTTTGAAACCACCTGCGTCCAGCTCTAGCTTCTCGTCCTATACCATCCTCCAAAATCTCTGGCCTTGTGTACACTACTGCGTACTGTGCTCGAAGCCGACGATGGAGGCGTTTGACAACTCCTGAAAGCATGCCATTTCAACATACTGTTATGTGGTGGCAACCCGAAAAGCATTCTCCGATGATGGAGTGCAATGCGGGGGTGAGGCGTGACCGAGGTGATTGATTCGACTGGCACCTGTGCGTGATTGAAATTTGACATCTTCCAACGTCCAAGGCCTTGACATGGTCGGAATCCAGGTTGGTGACCAACAACAAAAGGGTGGATGCTAAGCGAAAGCTGCCAAACATCTTAAAAGTATTTCAATAGGTTGACCAAGCACGTGTGATTTAGCACGTGTGTCTTCTTCTTCTTCATTTTCTTCTTCATCGCCACAGCCATAGCCACAGCCCAAAGCTTTTGCTTCATCGCCATAGCCACCAAGCTTCATACGCTTCCTTTGCCCCTCCATTTCCTACCCCTTTCCTCCCCATTTTCCCTTACCCGGATCTCCTTCCTTCATCCCCTTCCCTTTCGCCATGGATTTCTTCAGAAATGAGCTCTCTGCCGATTCTAGCTTGCCTTTCGACCGCATCATCGCCGACGGCGTCCAAGTCTGCCCCTTCCTCCGAAACATTAGAGAAACGACCAACTTCTCCTTCTCCGCCCCCCCCCGGTTCCCCGCACTTGTAAGATGGGCTCCTTTTCACCTCCCTTCATGTTTAGATTTGCTCAGCTGGATGGCCGACGTCCCTACGCGATATGGCAAGGATCCTAGGAAATTTGACGGGGGGATGCTGCGACCTTGAATGTCTGACTAACTGTTTACAGTGCTGTACACATGTCAATTTTTCACACATTCTTTGCGGGGTTACGTCTGTAAACATTCTCGCATGTCAATCTTCTTCTCATGTCTGTAAACACTCCTGCATTTGTAAACGTGGTAGAACCTACACATGGTTGAACTCTGCAATCTTCATTGCGCCCAATTAGTCTCTCCTGCAATATGTGGAGCGGAGCCTTAAGCGCTGTGCACTCTTGTTACGATCTAGTACTCAAAGATGTAAGGGGATGCGCGAAGTTTGACAGTAGGAATGAGAGAACTTTTCTCCCCCTTGTCTCTATGATGTAATTATTTAATGTTGTCTTTGAGGACTTGGAGATCACTTCTCTGTGCCATTCTCCTGATCCTGTAGTTCCTTACTTTGACCTGATTTAGGCACAAACAAACTTGACAGGTTACAGCCTGCACCCATCATGGGCTTCTACATTGGTGCATAGCAATGTTTGTCTTGCTATGGATCATCTCATTATGTATATTTTTATGATGAACGGTGATGCTGGGGCTGAATTTTGTGGTGAGCCAAGGGCCCTTCTAAATGTGCAGTCGTGATGATTTTTTCAGCTAGAGTGTCCTCATCTTTGGCTATTTTTGACTTTTCTGTTTGGTTCTTAGAACTACTGTGACTAGAAATGCGGGCTGGTGCCACTTGAAGCACAAGGTAACTAGGCTCATCTTGTCCATTTCTGATGAACCAGGTTGAGGAACCTTCACACCTCAGCGGTGATGACTGTTGGAGAAAAGAGGCCTTTAATAAGACGTGCGCTAGACTTAACTCATTCAGCAGTGGGTGGTGTTGACCAGGATTTACTTTGATGGGCAATGTGGATGCACATCGAATTATGAACATTGAAAATTGGTGCACTCAAAAAACTCCAAGCTGGGGAAGTATAACATGATCTGAGAATGAGGGGATCAGTGGTGAGGAGAGCTTGCTCGTAGCATGCCAAAAGTCAGCTCTCCATGGTACTTTTTAGATCTAGATACGAATGCCTCGTTGCTAATAGCAAAAGATGTGACTTGGCTTTGGTTTAACACATTAAATTTAGCTCGTTATTCTGTGTTTGACTTGAGTGGATGCGGGTACTACAGTTTAATTGCATATGTAGACGCTTGCTGATACTCTTTTTAAGGTCCATCTTGGTGTCTAAAGGCTGCAACTGGAGGTTTAATGAGGCTGGGACTGCCCGATTCTTTTGTAGGCTAAATGATCAGCCAGTTGTATCTTCCTAGTTAACCTACTCGGTGGCTTTTTCTAGTTCAGCATTGGTGTTCTGACTTAGTATTGATGTAGCTGAGGCTGGGGCTACCCCCTCCTTTTGTAGGCTAAATGGTCAGCCAGGTATATCTTCCTAGTTCACCTACTCGGTGGTTTTTCTAGTTCAGCATTGTTGTCCTGATGTAGCATTGCTGTAGCTTGTTGAGTTGGCATTGTATACATTGCACATCATGTGAAGCATTCTAATGCAGTTTCTTGCTGAATTCCTTTCATGTTCTCTAACTCAAGCCAACTCTAAAGGTTCATGGGTACGTGTGCTGCTTGTGCAGGACTGTCCCAGGAGGGCAGGCTTTGATAACCAAGGAAACTCTTGGTTTTCTGGTAAACCTTTTAGTCTAGACTAAGGTTAAGTCCTAGAGATGCACGTGGGATAGTGCACTTCTTCATTCATCTCTAGTCAGATTCTAGTTCTGAACCCTACAAACTGTCTAGAACCCTATACATAGATTACATATTGCTACCTAGTGTAGATTCAATGTTACATGGGGACGTAAGTCTAACAAAAACATTTGATGATGATCTAACCCTTAATATCTCATCTACTGGACGACTCCACTATTAGTTGCGTTGATTGTATTTGCATTCATTTCAACCACCATGTTTAGCAAATGATATGTTGCATTATGGTTTGCTGTCGAAAGGCAACATACCTCAATTGGCTAGCTGTAGTGGTAAAATTTACGGAGTTGTAGAATACATGCCTCTGACTAACATGGCCTACAGGAACGTTCTCATCTCCCAAATGGTGTGCGAGCTTTCTTGTCTCCCACTTCCACAGCACTAACTTTCTAGAGTTGTTTTGGAAGCTGATGAGGGCTTTCTTCCCACCTAATACTCTTTTCCAAGCATGCATTCATAAATTCCAGGCCTAGTACTAATACAATGACACTAACTCTTGCTTGTGTCGTTCAAATGTTTGAGAAGACTTGCTCATATGCAGTCCTAGTGAGCATAATCTTTGTCTTAGCTATGTTTATTGGCATGCTAGAGAATTTGCAAATTTTATTCAATGCATGTGTCTTGGGAGGCCACATTTATTCTTTGCAAAGAGGATCTGCATACATGTCATGGGCATCCAGAGCTTGCAAATTGTATTCAATACATCTGTGTCTTGGGAGGCCACATTTATTCTTTTCAAAGAGGATCTGCATACATGTCATGGGCATCCACAGTCTGTGGCATGGCTGACCGCCTGTCAGCCACCCAGATAGCCATGCAAGCAGCTCAGGGATCTGTAATATGGGCAGCTGTAGACACTACCATGTCAGCACAGGAACCTCTGCAACAGCATACAGCAGAAAATAGGGATGAATCTCACCGCCACGTCACCATGTTAGCCAGAATAACAGCAGCACTGCCAGAACTTTCCCAGAATCTTGTAGCAGATCTGCAGCAAGGTTCAGGGCCTTTTATATGCTCAGATTGTTACTAAGCATCTATAGATGTGGCAAGTGTCTCAAAGCCTTATAAGCCAGCAGCGGAGAATATTACAAGACTCATTAATACTCAGGAATTGGGCAAGTATGAGTGTAGTAAGCCAAGCTGATTTCATATGGGACCAGTCCACTTGGATCACATATTCATCCTCTGAGCTCTCATATAGAAGGCCAAGCACTCGAAGCAGATGGTATACAGCACTTTCGTGGATTTTCAAAAGGCCTTTGATATGAGATTAGTAGGCCAAGCTGGTTTCAGATGGGACCACTCGACTTGGGTCATTGGGCCCATGGTTGGGCTCACCTCATTTCAGACATGGTTGGGCTTAGCACTAGTGGAGACCCATCCATGCAGCTTGCAGTGTAGGGGGATGAGAGATGTTTGCATGCACGGACCACTAGATGGGTTCTTCCCATGTGCATTGATCATCTCTCTTCATACTAGTTTTCCCTAAATGCAGGCATCTTAAGTCTGACATAGAAGGGGATTCATCGGGTAATCAGATCATAGTTACCGCGGAACGGTGTTTGGCCTTCCTGGAACACCGGAACACCGGTCCGGAGCTGCAGGCATGCCCGGAACGGGCGAAACGGGAGCGGAACGTGTCTATCAGCCAGAACGTGCCGGAACGTAGGGCGGAACGCCCGTTCTGGGTGTTCCGGCCTGTGTGCTCCTGCACGGCGGCGGTGGTGGCGGTTAGATAAGCTGCTGCGACTGTTTTTTGGCTCGTTTGCTGAGCCTGCTGCCTTCCTCCTTTGCTGTCCCTGCTGCCTGAGTCCTCTTGGCTGCCCCACACTCTCCCTACCTTGGCTGCCCCTTGACATGTCATATGACGTGGCGTTCCCCGACGTTCCCGATCCGCTCCCGTCCCCGTTCCCGCTCCCGTTCTAGCATCCGACGTTCCCGGAACGTTCCCGTTTCGCGGTAACTATGAATCAGAGATGTCCTATAGCAGGTGTACATTCAGTGGACTTGGGAATCCTCAGTGCAGCCTCATGTCACTAAAATATTCCAGAGAGACTGTTTTCTTTGTTTAACCAGGGAGGCTTTATTCCAGCGTCAACTGATCCAATTACCACACTCTGTATGGATAGTTATGGGACAGCTCATGACATCATCCCATCGATTCTACATTGAGGTGGGACATGTGATTGAGGCCGCATGACAACAATGAGTTGAGACTATTCTCCTTGTGTGACATGCAATTGGTGGAGGCAGAGGAGCATGTACTGATGAGATGCCCCAGATACTATAAGATTTGTGGTAAATATCACTCTCCTCGAGCAGGGGTTCCAATACATTAGTCTAGTAAATGACTACCCAGAGCAGCGATGTGTCGTACTTTTGTGTTTGAGATCAGAAGACATAGGAGTGCCTCCATGAATTCAGTTGCAGATTTGAATAGACTACAGAGGATCATAGACTTCTTTTTTACACTGGAGAATCCACACTGAGCTGCCATCATAGGACCTAAGCCCATTCCATAGCCCCCACATTGGTAGGAGGATGTCTACAGGATCAGCGTGCACATTAACGACACTGTACTCACTGCATCACAATGTCAGCTTGCCTCATGAGGTCCACAAGTCCACCCCATGGAGCAGAGCAGAAGGTGATAATGATAATGCTACAGAGATCAGGTCTCTAAATGGGGCACCAGCCATGCCCATATGCATCTTAGAGCCATCATGACAGGTGTGCAGCCCAGGTCCTTGCCTCGTTCCACCCATCCCGGATGTATGTATACCGGTTTCTCTAGTTTACACTACATGCATAGGGGTGTGCTAGAAACCTCTAGTTCCGTGTACGTGGTTGTCCTGACCATGATGCATTTAACTCTTAGTCTCATAGGCCTTTTTGGTCTTTTGGAGACTTTAATAAACCTCTCTCTCTCTCTCTCTCTCTCTCTCTCTCTCTCTCTCTCTCTCCCGCTCAGCTCTCCCGCTCGCTCAGCCCCCGCTCAGCTCAGCCCCCCTCGCTCAGCTCAGCTCTCCCGCTCAGCGCCCCCTCGCTCAACTCTCCCGCCGCTTGCAGCTCCGACCTCCCTCAGCTCTCCCGCCGCTTGCAGCTCCGACCCTTTTTTTTATTTTGTTGCCCCCCGCTTGCAGCTCCGACCTCTTGCAATCCCTTCTTTGCCCGCTGCTGCCTCCCCCATAATGAAGGGAATAGGGGGATGAGGACAAGAGACTAGGTGGGAGACCCTTCGGTCAAAATTTACATACGTGTGGAGATGGGGAAGGGGAACGGTGACAAGGGGAAAACACAAAAGCAACTCAGTCTGGAGGACTTCAACAAACACAGCAATCGGAGCGGTTTGACAGTGGACAATACCGCGGCCTAGAAGAAAGGGGCCCACTCAAAGCCCATGCCACTCACCACAAAGCCCATGCCACTCACCACATCCTTGACCTCTATGGTTACCACCACTATTTCACCACCATCATCTGCCTCATCATCTACGCCACCTCTCTCCTCCCCCTCTCTTGCATCATCATCACAAGTCTCCTCTCCAGTAGCCTCACCATTGGCCCCATTGGCCACGGCCCACAGTACTTTCCCCTCGTATCACCTCTACCTCTCAGTGAACCACCCTTCATCACCTCGTCCGGCCTCGCTACTCCTTCATACCACTCCCCTGCCTAGATCATGCTGTCCCCACCCTCAGTACAACCTCAGCAGCCCACCTTCATTCCAACCCCTCTCGAGATCCAGTTCCCACCTGGACCAGGACATCTTAGGTCCCTACCAGATGCTTGGGACTCCCTATTGGCTGAGATACACAGCATCCGGGCTCGTCAGGTAGAGTTGACACATTACACTCAGGAGCAGGTCCGATACACCCAGGAGCAGGTCCGCATTATACACGAGCAGGGCACCCTTATCCAAGGGCTCAGGCACGACATCACACAGCTTCGAGAGGAGCTTGAGATCCTCAGAGCAGCGCCTGGAGGGACCCCAGTCAGGGAGATGGAGGCACAGATAGCCACGATACAGTCGGCTATAGGAGAGACGACTAGATGGGTGGACGCAGCGAAACAGGAGCCTGCAAAGGCAAGTGTTTCAGCGGCCATACAGGACTAGTAGCAGAGGGCTTCGAAGGCCCTTAACATCCGGATACGAGGGATCATGCGAGACAGCACCAGCACCACTACGACGCCCATGGAGGAGGTGATCACCTTTGTGACCACCACCATGGGGGTTCCCGACCATGGCATAGAGGGAGCATGGTGTGTTGGGAGAGACCCCAATCGAGAGGAGCCCCTAGCCATTCGCTTCAGAGATTCACATGCTTGACTAGTGACACTCTGACGCCGAGCCGCTCTACGAGAGCATCCCACCCTGTTCATGGACGAGTATTTGACACCACTATAGGTTGAGGAGCGACGAGTTCTTCTACAGTAGCAGGATGTTGCCCGCAAGGAGGGGAAATGGGCCATGGGGTTCGAGATGGTAGGTTGTTGATCGGCACCCGTCGGGCTCCCATCCATATCTCCTAGGGGGACGGGGCCTATGAGACTTAGGTTTCTGAGACCCTAGCCTGTACCATTTGGAATTGTAATGGTACCTTATGGTTAGACCCAGGGAACTTCTCGGAGTCTTATACAGGACGAGACATAGTCTTTTACACGGAGACACACCAGAGCTTCAGGGATGAGACGAGGGATACAGGAGGAGTCCGAGGATCAAGTGGGGTCGCAGTATTGTACAGGTCTTCCCTCGTTGGAGCCATCTCCATTGAGAGGAGGACGCACACTCCCGATTCATGTGGATCCGGATCCAACGCACAGACACCCGTGACCTTTTCATAGCAATATGCTACTTCTCACCAGACACATTCCGCTTTGCCAGAGTGGCATGAGAGGAGGGTGAGACATCGCCATATGCACCCTTACATCAGGATATCCCAGACCTTTCAGCGTGCGGGGAAGTTCTCCTTGTTGGGGACTTCAACGCCAAGATGAGCACGCGCCATGCATCACTCCTGGACTTCTGAGATGACTCTATCATGCTGCCAGACATGGACCCAGACGGAGCAAGTATGACCAAGACCTCATCGGACCGACACGGGCCTGTTACACTATATGGACACGCGCTCCTTGATTTGGGCAGGATGCATGATCTCATCATCTAGAACGGGCTTGACCTATGGCGCTCCTCAGGTGGTTTTACTTGCTTCCCACACGGGGGGGGCACTAGTGTAGTAGATTACATCATGGGATCTCCTACCTTCACTTCATGTATCATCGACTTCACCGTAGCACCACTCTCTCCAGGAGCTGATCACACATACCTATTCTTCACTATCGCCACCCCACGCTTAGCCACACAACACATACCACATAGGATGCACGACAACTACCATGACATACACTTTGATCACAGTTTCTCATCGGCCTACTCTGGACGCCTGAACAGACTCCTAACCTACATCGATCACATACCACTCATAGAGGACCGTGCTGCCTTGATTAGTCGCATACTCCACGAGGCTGTCATCCAAATCTTTTTTCACACCACACGGTCCACTAGACCACCACCTCTTGGTTCTGTACCCTGCAACAATTGGTACGATGCGGAGTGCAAGGCTTGTCGCCGACAGCTCCGACTTGAAACGGTATGTCACCTCCCGAACACACTAGACACGGTATGTAAGTATCGACGTCTCGTATGTTGGAAGAAGCAGGCATTTCTTCGTCGAAATGAGGAGGAGCTACTGAACATCTTGTACACAAGGATTTTTGGTAGAGATTCCTTGAGCGTAGGTCTCCATCACCCCTCATCGACACGAGAGTCTGGCACATGTATGCACACCATCTTTATGATGTCCCACACCAGCGCACTCACAGATCTCATACACGCACCTCGCTCCACGACTTGCATGTTGTTCACCAAAGGGGGAGTCAAGGACGCGACATTGAAACTACACAATGGTCGACCTAAGGATTACGAGGTGCTATGCACTGAGTTAATCGCATATGGGATTGACACGTTAGTCCCGATTCTAGCAAAGCTATTCAATGACGCTGTTTGCCTTGGCTTCTCCCGCACTTGGACACTCAACACCATTACCCCCATCCACAAGGCAGGGGATCCCATGGACCCGAGTAACTACAAGACTATCATGATTGGACATGTGATGTCCAAGATCTATGCAGCTGTATCCGATGCGTCGGTCAGCTTATCCGCAGAGATGAGAGGGCTCAGAGCAGAGGGTCAGGCCAGTTTCAGGCGAGACCATGGGACTATGGATCACATACTCACACCCAGGAGTGTCATTGAGGAGGTCAGATCACGGAAAGAGAGGGTATATTGCTGCTTTGTGGATTTTCGCAAAGCCTTTGACACAGTACCTCGAGCTCGTCTCATCACACGCCTACAGACACTGGGATTTGATCAAGAGATCATATGGGCAGTCATGGCACTTTATGAGAGTCTCAGGCTGAGTTCGAATAAGCGCAGGTTGGACAGATGAGATCTTGAGTACCATAGGGGTCAAATAGGGTTGTTCCTTATCACCAACCCTGTTTGGCCTCTACATCGATGAGCTTGAAACTGTCATGGGGGCGTTCGGAGGGACCGGTTGCTCACTTACCGGGATCATCATCAGGATTCTTCTTTATGCAGATGACGTGGTACTCTTGTCGTCCACATCCGAGGGGCTCCAACGACACCTAGATGCACTGCAGGCTTTTTGATTTGGAGGTCAACCTTGGTAAGACCAAGGTCATGATCTTTAACACCTCTCGAGCAAACATGCAACGGAAGCAATTCACTTTCGGCGGGTCACGAGTTGAGATCGTATCCTCATACACTTACTTGGGGGTCATCTTCTCCGGTTCGATTTTCACGATGAGACCAGCGATGCAAGCCACACTGAGTAGGGGATACGCCTCATTGGCTCGGCTAGAGAGATAATGCTTTCACTCCTACTTCTAGGACCCTCGGACCAAGGCTCTTCTCTTCGACTCCTTGGTCCGACGAGCCGGTATGTATGGCAGGGCTTGTTGGGGACCTGACATGTCAGAGATAGAGTGGACACGGGTGGAGCACCTGTAGATCCTCATGCTCTCACGGATGATCCGGGGAAAACCGTCTGTATCACATCACATCATTCAGGTCGAGTTTGGTGCTTCTCCACCCCAGCTAGATGCAGTCTTTCAGACCATCACATATCTACATTGGGTTAGATCATATGGGAACTGCCATGAGGTTGGTAGCAGAGGGAGATGAGCGATGCTGGTATGCACGGACTTATAGATGGTTTGTGAGACTAGGGTTTCACATCGATAAGATATCTCCTTTTCAGTACAGTTTAGATGACCCTCCAGTACTCCCACCCACCATCCCGATCGGACCACACACCAACCAGGTCATTCGAGAGGATTTTCTGCAGCTACACACCTTTAGGACTTGGTTGGAGCCGAGGGAGCTTCAGTTTCTACAGAGATTACTGTCTTCGTATTTCGGAGGAGGGATTCATCACACCACCGGGGTACACTGAGCTTCATATGCCTCACTCACTACGGATCTCCATCGGACAGTTTTGGGTATCATCACACCGCTTCCGCATAGAGAGTGGCAGAGCAGAGGGGATTCCTAGGGAGCATCGCTTATACATATTGTGCGATTGTCAGGAGGTTGAGTCGGAGGAGCATTTTATTTTCAGGTGCCCAGTGTACGACGAGATCCGAGGTCGCTACCACTGCCTCTTTAGAGACGACTTCGGGCTCCTTTCCAAATTCCTCGCCTACCTAGATCAGAGATGCCTCGCGGCCTTCATTCACGAGGGGGTCCGACACAAAGAGTACTTACTCAGGCGACGGGGCTTGGCCACATCATCAGACACCTCTCAGAGCAGGATCATAGAGTTCTTTCCATCCAGTGACATTGATCGTCCAGTCTCTAGTCGCAAACGTGACAGAGACCTGACCCGACGATTGCAGCACGACACGAGACATCGAGGGGACACAAATTACTCTGGGGACCTTTCGTCATTTTTAGACTCGGGATACGTCCCAGAGGAGTCACGGTGGCTCTGGTCTTGCGTCGAGCCTTGTCCCAGAGACTAAGACGCACGGCACCCCTTGACGGGCACCAGTGTCCCATCATCGGCTATGCACCAGCCAAGGCGACATGACATACGGAGGGTTTCGCTCCGCTCGAGTCTTTTTCTTTTCATTGTTACACCCAGATGTATTTGATTATGTATGAATCAGACTTAGGATTCAGCACAGGTGATGATGCTCGTTTCAGTAGCTCCACCCTTACTGTGATTTGTATCAGGTTTTCCTCGAGTCTCATAGACCCATCGGTCTTCCGAAGACTCTAATAAAATTTCTTTCTTTTCTTTCTCTCATGCATGTATGTGCCATGCACACTAGTTGCACATACATGTGCGGGTTTGCTGTTACCTGGGAATTTTGTAACAATGTCTTGGGTCTCATAGACATTGTTTGGTCTCTGTGGACAATAAGAGAAATATCACCCCCCCGTGCCCCCAGCATTCTATTTCAATTTTGTTGGAACGTATGGTAGAGGGCTTGATATGGCACTCACCCTTGTGGAGACATATGGCACATAGTCACAACCCTAAATTCCACGTACGAGCGGGTAGACCAAGATGCAAGACATACAATCCCTAATTGAAGAATACATCACATATCCCTGTGTACGACTTTTGGGGAGGGAAGATCTTCATGGGATTGCTTGACGATGAGGTGTGGGGCTCACACAGGTGGCACCTATAGAGAGGACAGAGGTGGGTACAACTTTCAGGTCGTATCAAAGCATGCCTGCCTGTGAGGTGGTTACAGAACAAGGGGGGTTTTCCTTCTTTTTCTTTTACGTCTGATTTTCTAGATATTCAATTTGTAAAGGTAAACACGTTCTGGCCTGAAGGTATGTCCAAGCATGTGTTTGTGTTGTATGTATGTTAGCATCGCAGGACAACTGAGCGAAATTCCACTTGACGGCAAGGATCTGATGTAATATCTTGTCTGTGCATTTTCTGCTTACACAATGTTTGTTTTCTGGGTCTGGTAGAGCTTGCAATGCAAATAGCAAGTGCTGATTCGGTTTTTTCTGTTTGTGGGGTTCACAATGTAAATAGTAAGTACTGGATCACTCTTTCTCTGTTTATTTGTGAGTTTGACACTGCAATACTTTACCTGTGTTAAGCTTCCTTCCCTTCAGACTATATATAGGGAACTGTGGTTTGTTTTCAGTGATTGCTCATAGCTTGGTTTCTATCTCTGAGCAGGTGAGTGGGAATCAAGGTCCTATTTTTGAGGATGGTCCGAACTTTGAGTTGGCTTTCAAGCTCTTTCATGGCCACAATGGTGTAGTTCCCTTGTCCCGGGGGACTGAATCGGCAAGAGAGGACTTCAATTCCAGTGCATCCGATTCAGAAACTACAAGTATCAAGTTTCATCCTTTGGCTGCCTCTGCAGCAGCTATTAGTCTATCTGCATTTGGGGCTTCTGGGCCATTTGGTTTTGATGCCTTCATGTCCAAGAGAAATAAGGTGAAAGGAAACAATAAGCATGAGAAAAAAGGTCGACAGTCTGAGAAGAACAACTCCTCATCTGTAAGTGGGCTACTATTAATGTCTCTTTCCTCTTTTTGTTGTTGAATTTGAATGCACTCATTTGCCATGAAAATGAAGAATTGTCCTGATAAGTACTCTCATGTGGTTAGTCTGGATGGAATTCAGCACTCTCTATGCTCTGTGCTGATACGACTTTATAGGATTACTGCTAAACTCAAAATGTTTTCTCCCCTAAATTGAGATTTCGGGAGAACTCTAAGCTTTTATCCTTCCAGGGCTTTTCAAGGATCCAAAGGCTAATTACACTGGAAAGGTGTTTTAAATACAGTGGGGTAAGCCACCTGATCTGCATGAGTAATTCTGAAGTCCTGACCGTTACAGGTTATGTTGCTGAGGCATTAAAATGCAATGCCTAGCTAGCCACCTTAGCCATGCAGATGCAGTGGTTAGTAGTTATTCTCTTCACGGAGGCCTGCCAAATGGCTACTTTATGCCTGGAGCCTGGATGTAGGCCGTGCCTCCATCTAAGATGGGTGAACTTGAGACTTATTGACTACTTTAACAGGGTTAAAAAGCATTCATACAGAAGGAAGAAACCCCATCTTAGTGCAATTAGCACTCCTGACATTACATTCAATTAAAATTCTTGTGTTTGTCCTGAAAAGGGTTTTGTCCACTAGGTCTTCCAATGAGTCTGTAGGTTCTGACGGTCTAAAATTATGTGTCTGTTGAGCAGGACCATGAAGCTTGGAGTAATGAATGGCTACAGACTGGCAATTGTCCCATCGCGAAATCCTTTCGTGCAGTAAGTGGGGTTCTGCCAATAGTTGCCAAGATAATTCAACCTCCTCCAGATTTGAAGTTCCGGTGCCCTCCTGCTATAGTTGCAGCACGTGCAGCACTTGCTCGAACAGCTGCAGTGAAAACTTTAAGACCTCAACCTTTACCGAGCAAAGTGTTGGCAGTCGGGCTACTGGGAATTGCTTTAAATGTTCCTTTAGGGATTTGGAGGGAACATACAGAAAAATTTTCACCAGCTTGGTTTACTGCTGTACATGCATCTGTTCCATTTATTGCTATGTTAAGGAAGGCCGTCAACATGCCTAAATATGCAATGGCTTTTACGATTGCAGCTTCCATCCTGGGCCAAGTGATTGGATCTAGGGCTGAGAGGAAGCGAATTCAGCTTGTTCAGGTGAGGGCAAATGATTCTGCATTCAAAAGTGGGCCAGAAGTGGCTGGTGAATCTGTTCCTCTTGCTACTGCCAGGAATGAGGGGATAGTTTCAGGAGTGTTTAACGAAAGTCTGGACGGCAGTTCTCAACAATGTGGGAAAGAGACATGGAATGAATTGACCAATACCAACTCTGTTGATGCAGTTAGTGCCTTCTAAGATTTAGTCAAGAACAAGCATTCTGGTGCTGAATACAGATTTGTTGGGGTAATTAATAATTGGGGTTTTGGCTTCAAAATCCTGTAAATTAAACATTCCCTGGTCGTCACACTAGAGTCCCCTATTCTACATTTGGATATTATGTTTTATTATGCATGATGTCAAGCCTGGATGTTGTCATTTTATTTGAGCAAATAGCCTGTGAATGAGCTTACAGCAGGAGTCCGCAGATATGGTTTTGTGGTCTCTTCTTCACAACATTTTATATTTGATGTCTTGTGACAAATTCCATTACTTGTGAGGGCTACTGATTTGATGCCTTTAGGCTAATTAACTTCCTGACGTTCATAGTTCCAATTATTTAATCTAAATGTTCTTATGCAGGACACTGGCTAACAAATTTTGCCATCTCTCTTTCTTTCAAAAAAAGTTGCATGCTGACATTTTGTGGGGGTGCCAAACATGATACATGTCGAAATAGTGAGTTTAATGGTTTATATGTACATAGGTGAGCGGATATGGGTAGAGTGTGGAGGTTCAGGAACCTCGAAAAGATCCCTTTATTTGTGCTATATTTGAATAATAACAAAAGTAAATCATGTGAGGTGACCAAGGCGTTCTAAGACAAGTTTAAAGTGTAGAGGAGGTGTTCTAGCGCAGGTTTCAGGCATTTTATCCCAATTAGTTACTCTTGCAAAAAGAGAAACTTTAGCATTCAAATCAAGGGGAGTTTGGCATCTAAGTTTATCTTAAGAGAGAGCTTGTACATCAAGAGCAGTTGTGTGCAAATACTGCTTGCATTGAAGGCATAGTTATAACAAAATACTTTAGAGAGTGTTGAGCATTGAGAGATGGCATCAACAGTCAACATCTAAGTCTTGGAAACGATTGTCTTCTGACGGGAACAGTTATCTTATAAGAACTCCTGAGTTGGCAGGAACTTGTTGAGTCTGATCATTAGGTGCTAAAATGATACTAGATGCGACAGTTGCGAAATGACATATGATGTGAAAATTTCCAATCCGTCAGGTATCTTCCTACCATGCTCATAAGACACGGCATTTGCACAAGAAATGAATTTGACATTTGTAAAAGCATTTGGGCAAAACTAGAGAAAGTCTAGGATGACCATGTTGAACTTCAAGTCACAAGTGGCATGAGATGGAAGATGGTGAACTTGTCATGGATCATTTGAGATAGATGTGTTATCTTAGAGACAATCGTAAAGATTGGCTCACCAATAGAAGATGCATAATTTGTGGAGCATTTTCATCCAAGGTGCAATTATTGGCGGAGAAGAAGAAATCACATTAGAAGCGCTTGTTGCACCTTTGGTTTAGGAAGCAACCAAAAGAAGTAGATGTGATAGAAGGAATGTACTCAGAACCTTAATGTCTAGGTCAAAGTTCAAAAGTAAGGGAAAGCATTTTCACCATTAACATAATCAAACTCAAAAAGTTATGGACCTGAGAATAAAGGTAACAAAGGCAAACCTAATCAACAATATTGGCAAACAACAATCAAAATCATCAGCACCCCAAAGGTGATATCCTATAGTTATGGAAACAAGAAATATGTTGCAAAGTAAATCCAAAAGGAAACCAAGAAAGATTCATGCCAAAGAAGCGATATGCTCATCGGTGGACAATAGTTAAGCTCAACGAGCACAGGTCCTATAAGAGCATGCATCTATTTTCAGCAATGACCATTGATAATAGTCAAACCTAGAATGAGGAGTTGGATGAGAACTCATTCAAGAAAATTATCCTCATATATGCTAGATGATATCACAGATTATAAAGATGAGTTTCAGCAAAAATGGGTTCAAACCACTCATCATATCAAAGAGTTGATATCATGGTACATTGCAAACATGCATTTCTATCTGAAATGTGCTAAAATACCTTTAAGATTGAGATTGAATAGGGCCCCCCAGGTGGTGAAAATTCCTATGAATTAATTAGTTGGTGTGGGGGGAGGAGGGAGTGGTATATGATGGCAAAATATTTAGGGATAAAGGGGGAGGGCTTGAATTAAATAAAAGGGGGAGGGGGAGGTTAATAATTAGTCCCTAATTGTCTAGGGGGGTGAGAGCTTGAATTAAAAAAAGGGGGGAGGGGGAGGGGCATAAAAGTGGGAGGGAGGTGTGAGATTGGGGAGGGGGGGGACCATTTATGAAGAGGAAAGGACATCCCAAAGGGGGAGGGGTGAGGGAGGATATACAATACTATTATAAAGAAAGGGGCACATAATATCACTTTATAGCTTAGTGGTAGGTATCACGTGTGGAAAGAAGAAGGTTTTGAGTTCAAATCTTTTTCTTGAGCGTTTGGGGAAAGCCCCCTTTGGAGATAGTCTGCATAATATAAATTAAGCCATGGAGAAACATAAATTAAAGCATAAATAAATTAAACCATAGGTAAACATAGGTTAATTAAACCATAAATAAATTAAGCCATAGATAAACATAGCTTAATCAACCCTCCATGCACTAAAACTAATTAATTAATGGGTTGGAATAGGAGAGGTGAGTAGTCCCAAGTTGCTATATTGTGTTGTCAAGTTGTTGGCAAATTGATTCACCTAATGAAAATAACTAGACAAGGTATTTCCTATGCAATAATATTGGTTAGCTGGTTCATGGCAAATTGATTCGCTTAATGAAAAGAACTAGACAAGATATTTCCTATGCAATAGTATTGGTTAGCTAGTTCAAGATATGAGCATCACGGGAAACTAGTAAATAGGATCTTCAAGTACCTAATAGCACATTCCCACCAATTGCTTAGCTTTGTTGGAAACTTCCGCAATCTTCAACTGGACATGAGGAATCAGTTGCAAAGAGTGCAACCAGTGTTTGCCAAAGAGTGCTATCTACAAGGAGAAACTTTGACATAGGGGAACATCAGTGTAGCATGGTCAAAGTCTTAAAATTCGTCTAGGATGTCATGCTACAAGAATATTCTCTAAGGGACAATGGACTTTCAATTGTCATATCCGAAGGATATAGGTTGGATACTGTACCTCATGGGCTTTTGTGATGTAGATTGTGGTAGACGTGAAGAGCCAAAGTCAACAATTGCATTCTTGCTAAATTAGTATGGTCAATTAGGAGACATGGTGCAGTCCAAGGGGAAGCTTTGGTGGTCCTTTGTAATAACATGAAAGAACTTTAGCTGCAATGTCATAAAAAACATCACATCCCCGTGAAAAACTTGATCTTCTTTTTTTCCTCCAAAAATCATGCTCCATGCTAGCACTACTCCTTGCAGCAACATTGCACAGTCTTAGTCTATTTCTTGTGCATCGTGTCTCCTTAGTAACTTGTACAGTACCAGTCACTCTTTGCTCATTACCTCTGACTCTAGTTCTTCTCGCCATCGATGGCCAAGACAAGAGCCTAGAACATATCATCACCAATGGGTCCGATCACTCGCACATGAGAAGCTATTGTTGTCATTGCATAACACAATGTTGCCACCGTCTATCGCTCATGCCATTGCCATTTTTCATTTGTAGCCCTAGCCACATGAGCACCCGCATTTTTGTATTAGCACATCTGGATCTTGAACGCCATGTTATCACCTTTGGGTCTCAGATTCCATGTCAACACATCTGAATCTTGAATTTCACATCAGCACTCGCATCTTGGTAGTACACCTAAATCGCCGGATGCGATGACAGTGCGTTTGGATCTTGATTCAATGTCAACAAAACTTGATCAAAGATTCCGCATCAACATATGAATCTCGACAACACACTCAAATCTTGGATTCCATATCAACTATCACATCATCAATAGCCACTACAATATTATCAAATGCATGTACATTGCCACATCATCATTGGCTACCATAACATCACTACTACATCACGACAATCATATCATCATTGCCACATCAATAGCAACATAAGCATAGCCATGTGACCAAGCTATGTCATGACTATGCCTCTTAGGCACACATTGCTTCAGAAGCACATTTCTTTATGTAACACACGTATGCATTTCTTCATGTAGCATTAGAATGCATTTCTTTATGCAGCACATGAATACATGTCACATGCACATAATCACACTGCCACACCCCTTACACAGCTACACATGAACATACATGCCACATCAAAGTCCATTTTGTAGTATGATCTATTTTCAGTGCTTTCTCGATTTATCTCATGATTAGTCTAGCAGATGGTTAGGCCATCTTGACCCATACGTTAATTTGAAGATCGAACTCCACAAATTCCTATTGTATAGACTAATTTGGACATCACTATCATGGAAACATTTTGGTCAAAGTGGCAGGATTGGTACCCAAATAAGTCTGCTTTTGAAGCTTGAAACACCCAAATTTAGGTCCTTGTATCTTGGTCATTTGGAATCTGTTTTGAGTGTCATTTTGACACAAGATTCAAGCACACTAAGAGCAACATTATGACATGTTTTTCCTAATATTTTGACCATTTTTAGAGGTCATTATTATGGTCAAATCAATTTCCATTGGTTGATTTGTAAGACAATTGAGCCCATTATTGCTCAAAACTTATCAAAATTCAATGCCATCTTTTCCATCATATTTAGCAACATAAATTGATATTTTCCATACACACTTTTTTTAGAGTTTTGGAATGCTTGCAAAGTTTAACTATGTACTTCATTTTTATGCCTAATGGTTAGTAATTTGGTCCAATTGACATCAAAGTCATGTCACAATTATGCAGCACGTGCATGTAAGCATCACAACACTTAGACATCATAAGGAATGCAAAGGCATGTCCATATGCAAAGAAATAGTGCAAAAGTGCATGCAAAATTAGACTTATTAGCATGGATTCGAATGACAAGTAAGCTTAGAAACTATCCGCATCACAGTCCAACATTGTACTACAATCTTTGAAAACAAAGAAAGCTATCGTGCATTGATGCGATGATTACCTAAATACTGACACTTTCAAAGCTTTGTCGGTAATATTATATGGTGATTGAGAATTTAATTTATGAATGTCTGTCAACTTGACAACTTGACAATTTAAGAACAACTTCATATGTGGAAGAGCCTCTCTTAGAAGAGCCCCTCATGAAAGAGCTCCTTGTCAACGTTGAAGCAATAACAAAGGATGGAGGACCCATCAGTTTACAAGCTGCCATCAAATTTACAAAGAACTGGGATGATGTGTTGACGTTGGATAATAATCCAACATTTCTAGAATTGAATATCTTGATCGAACATTTCTAGAAATGAATATCATTGAGACAGCCAAGTCTCTCTGAAGAGTCCCACAAGCTCAACCATTGGTAGTGTTCCCTATGCTAATCCTTACTCCTAATCTTGCAACATCCTCACTCATGAAACAATGGATGATGATGCTAGTTCTCTTTATCAATGCGCAAGGATGTGGGGTGACATGAAGGAGGACAAGAAAAAAATTATTTACAAGAAGGCCCATTGACAAGAGTATACTGAGAAAGAAACATGATACCGTCTTGTAGGGTTGGGAGAAGAAGATTTGCTCTCCAAATTGGATGTCCATGGCTCAAACATATGGAGATTGATGTGTAAATAAATGTTTGTAACATCTCTAAGAGCCCTATTTAGTCTTAATACTGACCAACCCATTTGCAACCCAAGAATTAAATGTACCATTTTTCTAGAAGGATCAAGTGTCCTCAAATCTTTCCACTTGTATAGCTCTATATGACTTTCATGTAGCTCTTTGGGAATACTGTCGATGCATGGGCATGAAAATTCCAAGCTTGTATGACATTCGCTCTCTCATCGACCTTCCCCTTCATTCTCTCATGACCATTCTTAAAGCCCTTATATCAATAAAAATGATTCCATACACATAGCTTAACTTAGGAGAAAGGTAATCGAAACAACATTTATTTTTCAATTGAGATATTCAAATGATTAGGCCAAAGGGATAGGTTCAAAATGCCTCGCAAAGGGCAGACTTTATACTTCCTATCTACCCATTCTAAAGGCTCTTAATCTCAATTTTCCCTACATATGGCTTAAGACAAGGAGAAATGTAATTGACCTTTATTTTTCAATCGAAATATTCAAATGATTTCTTATATGTAAAGGTGGAGTACCCAAGGCCAAAGGGATAGCTTCAAAATTCCATGTAAAGGGGTGACTTGAACTCAAGATGACATCCACTACCCACTCATGGTCTTACTAGTAGGCTACATGAAGATGTTGTAAAAGAGGAAGAGTAAACGATCTTTGAACCCATAAATAAGAGGGGAGGGTAGGGTTCCCCTTCACTAATAAATGGAGGGATATCCCCTCCCCTTACCTTTCCATTGTTCACTCCTCCCTTCTCCACTAATAAATAAAATTTAAATTATTTTCAACTAGTGGGACCTATTTAGCCCACACTTGAATAAAGCTTGATTGCCCACTAGCCCATGCTTGAATCAAGCCTTGAAAACCCCCCTCCTATGTGCATGCACAAATGCCCATGCACACACTTACACACACACCCACCAAAAGACATCATAATAGTAGTAAATAAAGTTAGATTTAGAAATATTTGAACATATAAGGCAACAACGGTCCATCTCAAAGGTCAATGATCACAATTGAAAGTGTAAGAATGTCTCTCTTTTACGATGTGACAAAAAAGGTGTATAAAAGATTATGTAATGACCAAGCCTTATTTCTGGCAAAGAATATTGCCATTTCTTGCATGAAGTTGGGCCTTAGATTTTGCCCCAACATGTGAAGCTAATGTGGAAGTCTTTACATTCACACTCATAGGCAATTCTATTGAAGTATGTCTTTGTATAGCTTGATGTGAAGCTAATGTTAGGGTCTTCACATTCACACTCATAGGAAATTATATTGAAATATGTCATTGTACGGCTTGATGTGACAATAAACATTTAGTGGGAGTCAAGTGGCAACGCATGAGATGGAATAGAGTTTGGAGACACTCCATGCTATCATGTGGTGACCACGTGCTAGGTGGCATTAAGAAATTACAAGGTCACAATCTCATTGTACGCTTCCTTGAAATTTATGCCCTTAAATTGGTTAGAAGCATGGCCCATGTGTTGTCAACTTCTTGGTGGTTGCCATCGGAAAGCTTAGCACTAGCCCATCCTACTAGGGTAGGTGGGATATTGTACATTTTTTGTTGCTAACTCAAAGCATGTGTGTAGAAGGGGGGTGAGGGGGGCAAAAGACTAAGTTTTCCTTTCATTTACACACGTACATTATTACGAGCATAACAAAGACGAGTAACCTTCCCAAGAGAATGAGTGTCTTGTATGGGTGCCCAAAGCATTATGTATGGGCTTTGTCTAGGACTAGCCCATCCTCTAAACGTATGGTGACTATATGGGACCATGGTGGTGCTCTTGTTGGGAATAAGCACTAAGATTGCTCTTGAGTGTTGTAGCATGAGAATGAGTGAAAGCTACACCTTGGGCATTATGTAAGATTTGGTTAAGTAACATCACTATCAACAATCAATCACCTTTGAAGGTTTAGCTGAAGCTACACAATAGGCCTTATGTAAGGTTTGGTTAAATAAAATCATGATCAACAATCAATCACCTTTGAAGGTTTACTATGACCTTTTTAAATGCCAAGGCTTAGTAAAGGAAAGGCCAACAAGCAGAAAACATTGAGAAGTGTATGGTGTTGTGGTGGGCTCACCTGGTGCGAGCATGTGACTTTCGTATTTCGTATTTGGTGCTATTGCATGCCGCGAGTTGGGTACAGGACCAAGGAGATTAAGGTTGGGTTCACACGACGTGCCTGGCTAGCCTTGTAAATGATGCTAGGCTACCGTCTTATGTGTTCACATCAAATCGGTCAACCCAACGTTCATAGATGCAATGGTAAGGTCGATTCCGACTTTGGCAATCTCGTGAAAAATTGTGATTCGTGGATATGTACTTGGATCGGCTGGATGAAGTTGGGGGTGCCGGGCAAAGTGTGCAGGCGGCGTGGGGCATCTATGCATGAAATCAGGGTATGAGCACCACTGAGGGGGGCGTTTGTCGAGGGGTGAGAGTGCAAAAGCTGGTGCGTGTGAGGATGGATGTTTCACACGGGTGGGGGGGAAAGAGGCGACCGTTTAGTGAAAAAGGGGGGGAGACGAAAAGGAAGAAATTTACAAAGTGGAGGTGACTGGGCTAAAAGGGTCAAAGGGGGTAAAAAGGGCGAAAGCGGGGTAAAAAAAGTGAAGATTTTGAAAGCAGAGTTTTTTTTGGGTCATCGTCTCCGAAAGGCAATGGAGCTCAGTCCGCCATAGCCAACCCTTCAATTCAAAGCTTTGTTTTTTGGGTTCATCGTCTCCGAAACCATTGGAGCTCACTCCGCCATAGCCACCCTTCCCTTCATCTCTTCCTTGCATGCCCTCCTCCACCATGCCCCCTTCCCCGCCTTCCCCCCTTCCCTCACAGATCCTCTCAGCCTCCCCTGCTCAGGTACCCTCTCTCTCTCTCTCTCTCTCTCTCTCTCTCTCTCTCTCTGTAGTATTTTATCGCTCCATATGCATGTTGTCCTCTTGCTGGCTCCTCTCACACAGCGTTTACCTTGCACATCTGTGAATTTCTCTTTTTGCCTTACCCCTTTCTTTTGCTATGAGCCCCTGGTCGTTGCCCTCCTCGCCTCCCCGGTCCACCGGACCCGCTAACTTCCGTTTCTCAAGTGCCTGCCCTTGTAGGAAGTATGACTATTCAGATGAAGATAGCATTCCGGCATTTGCAAGCACTGCCTTCCCTTCGCACAAGGAACCCTTTGATCGATGGTCTGCCACGCAAAGATGTTTCCAGTTCCCCCGAGCTTGGCGAATTAAATCGACTCAAGTTGCAGTACACGAGCTTGCGGGACTTGATTTCAGATGATTCTTCCAAGCGAGGTTCTCCCCGAGTTAAAGAAGCTGAATGGTATGACATATCCGAAGTGAAGTTCAAAGACAGCTTGCTGAAGCAGGCTGCTCGGGCATATTTGCAGCCTATTGGCATACAAACTACTCCAGAAATCCACTTCTTCGCGCGGTGCTGGAAGAGCCTCACGAGTACCAAGCCTTTAGTAGCCAGCATCAAGGATTACCTTCAATGTCGATTGGGGGCGTGTGTTAATTTCTTCAGAACTCACGCGTACTCGAAAGTGTCTTACGCTTTTAGCCGCTTCATTCAGCGATTCAAGCCTTTCGGGTTCCTTCGTGTCAGACCGAATAAGTGAGCTTCTGTGGATAAGTTTAGCTCCATGCTGCTGTACAGCAAGTTTTTTGGGGTTTTCGTACAATAAAATGAGGGCTTCGGAAGCGCCGTCCTTGCCACAGTTATTCCAGAAAGGGGACTTGTGAGAGTCCTCTTTGATCTCCTCCAGCACGTATACTATTTGAGTTGAGGATGCGCTTCAGCACCTCCTAACTCGCTCGGTTTGAGCATTTTTGAGTTTGATGCTTGGTTGATGTCATACATTTGTAATTTGGCAGAGTTCCATTAGATCAGGGACAATGCAAGTTTTGTTGAACATGAAGTCTGCTTTGAAATTCGGATGGGCCTTCAAACGACTTGGACATAATGAAAGTCTTGTACTATGGGTTAAAATTCTGTTGGGAGCAATTTTAGAATTTAATATTTATGGCCGTTGTTTTGCCAGGGTGATCATTTCAGGAGTTGACCTTGTTGACTCCAGCATTTAATGCAAGGCCCTGGTCTGAACTTTGGAGGTAATGGAATCATGTTTTGGCACTGTATTTTCTGAAGCGTCCGTTCCAAACAAGAGCTGTTTTATATACTCTGAAAGACCATGCCCAAGTCATTGCCTGATGGACTAGCATCAAAATTGCTGGTACTTTCGAGGAATCGGCCTTCTTGACTCCAGCATTTCATGCAAGCTTCTTTTAGCACTGTAGTCTCTGAAGCTTGCGTTTGAAACAGGTGATTCACACACTTAAACACCTGGCTGCCCTGGTCCAAAGCAATGCCTAACATCTAAAAGATACTGCCTTCTAAAATCCCGTGATAGTACCTGCAAGGCTCAAAACCATCCACGATACAGAGGGACTAGCATCCAACACCACGTGCAATTGTTAATACAAACCGATGTCCTCACATGCACCCACACATGACCATCCATTTACACAAAGGCCTTAGTGCACCAACAGTAAAGGGCAAACTCAGAAATGTGATTTACTTGGGTCTGCTGAAACTCATCCGGTATAGACTACTGTTGTATGACAGATATATCCCTTCCAAAATCGTCTCTTAAAAGGACAGCTGGAGCTGCAGACCTGGGACATGCTAATTACTATGATAAATTCAATGTCCCAGCAGGTATATCAGAGCTCAACTCTCTCTCTCAGTTGTAGCTTGCATTCTGCCACCCTGTTGTACTCTTGGACTCTCTTTTTGTTGCTCTTGTGCCTGTACAATATCCTCTGGCTGTAGCTCAATCCCCACTCAAATATTGGTGCTCTGCAAGCCGGTCTGGATGAGATCTTTTCTTTGAAGGTATCAACTAACTTGCTTTTAGATGCATGGTATGTTCATTATGGGTGGGATAACTCTCTCTCTCTCTCTCTCTCTCTCTCTCTCGTGTTCTTGTGTTCTAGGCTTTTATGTTCAGAACTCTAGAATGGTACACTGTTTCCTTCAAGACTGGAATCTTTATCTCAACTAAACTGCTTGCATGTTCCTTCAAGAACCTGTCAGGAACTCAACTTGCATGTTGGTGTTTCATGGAAGGCGATCTGGGAACATTTTGTCACAAGACTGTGTTTGCAAGGTGTAGTGTTGTTCTACATTTGGTCTGTTGCCATTGCAAGCTTAAATCATTGAATTTCCAATTGCATCTCTTCTTACCCTGGATTCTATAATTTTGGCATTTCAACTTCTGTTATCATACCATTGTAAAAGTTGTTAAGAGTGAGGATATTGCATGTATGCCATTTGATAGTAACATTTTACTAGCATCTTCATGTAAGTAATCTAAGGGATTAAGCTGGTGTTGCTGGATGGAGTGTCCCTCTTGCCATCAATTACACTAATTTGGATTAATGCGTAATGTACGTAGTAAATGGGCTGGTGGTGATGGTGATGGTGCTGGCTGATTTTCTTAGTAACTGTCTAGCATCTGAGTGGTCAAGAGCAGGGAGGATTTCTGTTTCAATTAGCCTAGAAAGGCTCTCCCAACATTCCTTCTGTAATCTCAATGCTAACATTCGCCAGGTTTTTCTATTTTGAAGACCACAATAAACTAAGCCACTAATCTCATGTCTGATATTTCCTTTAGTATCATGCCTTTCTAAGCTTTTGAATATGACTACATAGCCCTCTTGTTTGATTATTGAATGAATTTAGCAAAACTTTTCTATGCTGCCAGTCTTTTATGCTTTTATCACTAGGTAAGTTAGCTTTTACCCCCATCATCCTTGTTTTGAATCCAATCGTAGGCACATTGCCAGGCTCCAGCCACCACTCGCCATTGTTGTGACTGCCCCAATTTTTTTCCTTTGGAATGTAAAATGCATTTTGAAAAGGCAATATTTCTTCATTTGGCAAAAACTCTAGGTGTTGAAGGGAGTACTGAAGTGGGGCTTAACAAGAGCAATCCATAGAAAAGGAAGGTGGGAGCTTCAAGATGAGGGGCTTGATTGAAGGGCCCAATTTCTAATCTGCTTGCTAGATAGTAGTTGAAGAACCATTGAAACCTAGGTGCAACTCACAGTCCAATTAGAAAAGAAATTAACATCATGCTCGTGCTAGTAGGTAGAGTAGCATAAATCTAGAGTGTTCTCCTCAACAATAGATGAACTTCAAAATAGAATCTTGGTCCACGTCTTGAGAACTCTAGGTCAAGTGGCAAGGACACCAAAAGGATTGTATTGTCTCACTCGCGAAATAATTACAAGGTCAACATGGGAGTCCATGGAGATCCACATTGCAGCAAATTACCTTCAACAATGACTCAATGATCTTATGAAGGAAGATTTGCAGCTCAAGAAAATTCATCAACACTCATTGCTCAAGTCTATGTTCCTTTCATCGAGACTTCAAAGTTATGTTCTTAGTTTTAAGCTTTCCATTTCTTGTCTCATTGAATGCATCTTGTATAGGTTACTAATTCATTTTTGTTGCATAGTGTCCTCTCATCTTCATGTGAATTGGTAGTCACATCATTCCCTTTAAATCATGGCATTTACATGTATGATCTTTTTAATGGTTGTACTTCTTTGTTTAGAACAATGTAATTGCATAATTCAGAGAAGACTATAGGATTCATGATAAAATCCTAACCCTAACCCTAAGAGATTCTAGCAAGAGCCTACCCCTTGAGATTTCAAACACAATGTGATTGGCATCATGTAGCAATATTTTGGATATCATTATTTAGATTTATTAATTTGATCAAATTTTGACCAATAGTTTTTGCACATTGAGTTTAACAATTTTAACTCGATCAATTTAGCCTCATCCTCACAAAAATGGTAGAGACTCTTGATGATAGCCCGTTCTTGGACTAGAACAACAAAGGGGATGATAGCAACTATGGTAATTTGAAGTTCAAGCTTGTAAATATCTTTCAAATTCAAGAAGTTATGGGAGATTATAACAACTAATGAAACAAGACTGGAAACTCTAGCAATAGTTTAGCTTGTGGCCTTAACACCTATCATGCAAAATAAATATAGGGAAAAATCCATATGAGATGAAAATACATTAATTTTAATGTTAAATTGTCGAGATTCAAATCATTTTGGGTGGGGGATTGCATTAAATGCATGGACGGCATTACATGCCTAGAATTGTTTTTCTTGAGAACCAATTGTTTCACTAGGGGCGGTGCCACAAAACAATGCACTTATTGAACCTTGAACCTTGAACCTTTTGCCTCATAAGCTAGGCTTTGTCATTAGTCCTCGTGTGCCCTCCCTAGCTTGTTACCTCTTGCACACTCTCTTTTGCTCTAGACTTGCACACTCTCTTGTCATTCCTTTTGCTCTGTCGTATGTCTTATAGCTCTTATTATTGCTCTATGTGAAAATTATCACGGATTCAAAAGGTAATTTTTATTGATAACATTGAGAACTTTATTAATCAACACAAGGTTGCCTCACATTGATATCAAGACATCCTTGAATGCTTTAGCTTCTTTGACTAGAGATCAATTAGTAAACACCATATGTTCACTCGGTGCTTCTCAAACTAGTGCTCCATCAAAATGTCGATCCCTTTGACAATTAGGGAACTAGATGAGATTGGCCAAGAAGACGCATATCCAAAAATGACAAGACGCCTGTGGTGGAGGTTGATGCTCATCAAGAGAAATTCACTGAGACATCATCAAGACCCTACAAGTGGTGGTAGTGGTCCATCGTCATAGCACATTCTAATGGTAAAATGTCCACAAAGTGGAGCAAGAGCTAAAGAAAGCCACAAAGAGAGAGCTCCTACTCTTCACCTCCATCGCCTCCAAGCCTTCCTACTTAAACTCTCCCCCCCAAAGCCAATGAGTGCCATGATCGCTTCCCAACCAAAGAAGAGACTATCCTTGAAGGACATTGGAGCCACGACTAAGAAACCAAAGCCCCCCCCATAATTTGTCAATGGCATGATGTAGCCCTAGCATGGTTTGACCTTAGGCCATGAATTCTACTAGCTCTCGGGGCTAGCAACATTCGACCGAGATATCGTTGTGCTACAAAAACCTCCAAAGCAAAGGGAGGGACAATCACCATACAAAGAGGATGTGGCCACGATCTTGAAGTCGTGAGACAAAGATGACGATTCACGTGACCCGACGATGCACGATTGTGATATTCTTTTCAATGAGCATGCTTGGTTGCAAAGAAAGGGTTACATCATGACAAAATCCAATTGTTGTTACATTTTTACTAGGAGTTGTGATAGATTTATATTTGTTGATAGCGAAGTATGTTGTTAATTCACATGCATTATGAGGTTACTAGTCCAAAAAGCACTGAAGGATTCTTTAGTAATCCTAATGAATTGGGTGAAATTGGTTGCCCATCAACTCAAACGAATAAGTAGTAGGCCAGATGGGTCAAAGAGCCACCCCAAAATCAGCCCAAATTGGACAATCGGAATGAAGATGATTCTCTCCACAACAAAAACATCGTATCTTTGAGGGATCTTGTATTCTTTTCCTTATCATGTTTACCTTTGTCCTTATTCTGCTCGGGTCATGGGGGTTTGTTGCTTGGAAGCCGAGTGTCAATTGTCACCTGATTGGTAGATATTTGGCAATTTTGGCCATTGAACCAACAACCAAAGTCATCATGCCCAAACTAAATGCAAGTGTTGCAATACTTTGTTTTGCAATCTTCTTCTAAGAGCCCATTCTTAGAACACTTATTGTGCCATTTCTCATTACAACCTAGCTTCCCTTAAATGCCCAATTCCTTCAGTGCCTTTTCCAGCTCAAACTTGAGCTTATCTTTCTTCGACTCGAGCAACCAATTCCTCATATGTCTTGGTCAGATTTACTATTTTTGGCTTGCGCAAGTCCACATGAGCGCATCCTGTATTCAACCAGGCTCCCATGGACTTGTTATCTAGCACAATAGTCAACTGGTCGATAACAGCTCGCATCCAAAGCACAAGGTCTTGGACAGACTGACCCTTATTTTGTTTTAGTCATTAATTTCCTATATGAGTAGGAATGCTTCAGACATAGCATATCAATCATGGAAATACCCAATTGGAAATTGGTTAAACCATCTTTGTGAATTTTTTATCCAGGTACATGAAAAATAGTCCATCTATTATTCATCTATTGTGGCAATGTTTATATGACACACCCACAATAAACTTTGAATATGGCTATAAGGGTCTTCATCATTAGTACCTTTGAAATTTTTAGATTTTAATTTAATATTTGATTCGGCTTTAGATTGCTTGCTCACTCCCCTGAATCTTCCACTTGATCAGCTCCATAAATTGGGAACGCATGATGTCCACTCGGAAGAACAAGGTCTCCAAACCTCTATCTGTCATACCCACCTTCAGGTGTATGGGGTCGTTGATGACTGATTCTAAGTTGATCCATAGAAAAAGCTATAGGCCCTACATTTGCAAAAGGTCAATTTGAGTGGACTGTATAGGCCTTCTATCCATAGGAAGAATGACTCAGGAAAATTTCCTTAGTTGCTCTATGTTCACTCCTCCAGGTTCTCAGTGGTGTCCATCTCCATCACATTCATGCCGTTCTTCAAGTCGGTTGGTTCTTTGACCATTGTTAATAGATGGTCTTCTTTGATCACGCCTCTCTCGGGGCAATGTCCTTTAGGAAGAATAGCCAAGTATTGAATAAGCCTTTCTCTTATTTCATTGTCATAATCCTCATGCTCATGTTGAGGATCAATAGAGGAAATGGCTAATCTCCACTCCTGTTGGACAATCGATGCTTCTACTTGTCTCCTTTGGGAATCCAATTCTAGCTCTGAGACCGCACCAGTCCTCATGGTTGGACATAGCTAATTTCTTTGACTCAGGAACTTGTCGCACTTGGCTGGTTGGACATAGCTAATTTCTTTGACTCAGGAACTTGTCGCGCTTGGCTGTGAATCTTTGTCTTCTTTTAGAGTGTGTATTAGACATTGGCTAAGTCGCGAATTAGCCGATTGACTATGTGAATGCTTTCTATAGTCCACACTCCAGTCTTCAAGCATGTCACTAGACTCCATACTCTCCTGTGGTTACTCTTAACTCATCATTGGTCAGGATGAACCTCCCTCAATGACTGTGCACTCAATCCTAAGCTTGCTACACTCAATCCAGTCAAATCCACGACACGTTAACTCGCATACTCAATTGACCCTTCCTCAGTAGGATCGTTAAAATGTTGGTGTTCTGGTTTGCTCACTCCCCAATAATTAACTTATGGGTGCTTGGTGTTCAGTGCTTGTGAACCATTAACCTAACCTGTGCAGTGCTTGGATGAAGATGTTTTCTCTTGCAACCCTTGGTGAGCTATGTACGTGCATGCTCAGGTGTGATGAAAGTAGACATCAACAAAACAACTCGAAGGTCAGGGTTGTTATTGATTGGGAAACTATATGATCATGGGGGATTGAGTTCTTAATAGTTAAATAGACAGAGCTACATCATATGAACAAGTTGAAGTAAAAACCGTACTTGTATCAAGGAAGTTTACAACTGAGCTGCCTCGGCTTGAACTAAGCACTCAGTAGCAAGTCCTAACTAAGTAGACTAACAAAACTGACTTCTATTGCTGGCACACTCGATTTGCTAGGACCGCTTCTCACTATTGCCCTTAGCTCCAGGTTGCCTCCTCTTCAGACTCGAGGTCACCTCTTTTTATTGTTGATGTTGAGCGAATGAATTACTTTGCTTGATCGCTAATCACGGGCGCCACTCGCTCTTGCGCTTGTGGTGGTAAGTCTGCCTATGTTGGCCTAATGTGAGGGCTAACAATCCTGCCTTTTTGATGTGTCACACCCTATCTACCATAGATCGTGTATGCCATGGGTAAATAGGGGCCATAGTTGTTTAGTTGTATTGCATGCTTTTTGTGTAGTCATTTTCAAGATTTATGATGTAGAAGGAGATGGGAAAGTCAAATGTGGTAACATATTGGAGGTGATTCATGGTTTGTCCTACTCATTCCTTTCATAGAACCAAAGAGCAGTTCTTTTCAAAGCTTTTATATCATCCAAGTATTCTTGATTGTTGCCTATCTATGTGCGCAATAGCTCATTTACTTTTGTGGCATTTGTAAATTGTTTTCATATCACTTGTCGACAGCAAGTGGTTGACTAATTACTATTGAAGATTATTTGAAGTATCAAGCCTTATCTATGATACATGAACTCTCCCATCCAACATGCAAGATGAATAACCTTATGCAGCGTCGTGTCTCTAACCCTCGCTTGTAAAGATGGATGTGATATCATGAGGGTTGGTCCTTTTAAGATTGTCTATGTGCTATTCTATGCTGAAGATCCTTCCCGTGTAGTATTTCATAATATACCAGTCACACCCTACCCTGCCTATGTGTGCTTTGTGGAGGTATCTTCACCCGATTTTCAGTTCAAGCTTCCTCTCTCTATTGTTTGTCCATAGATAAGCCTCTCTTTTCCATCTTCCAAGCATGGCTGACATTCCCGTGTTTTGTGGACGGGTGGAAGAAAATCCAAATGAGTATCTTGTGGCCTTCAAACGCCGTTGTGTTTCTCTCAACTTTCTTACTGAAGACAGATGGCTGTTGGTTTTTCCCACATTTCTAGAGGGTTTGGCTCAAGTGTGGTATGAGAAGCAGGCCGAAGACATTCGCCAAAGCTTGTCAAGGTTGACAGCAACAATGATTGAGTATTTCGACAAAGAAGAGGAGTCGGAGAATGTGTACCTGCAGGTGGCAAACTTGAAGCAGTCAGAAGGTGAGACGGCGTGTCGATATGTGGATCGAGCAGGCGTGGTCCTGGACCGTTTAATTGCCACACAAGAGGACAATGCCGGATTTTGAGCTGGAATGACTCAGCATGTGCTAGGCTACCTTGTAGCAGGAGCAAGTGATGAATTCCGCCTCAAGCTTAAATGGGAGAATCCAGAAACTATGGTGCTAGCACATGAGATTGCTCAAAAGTTTGATAAAGTTCAGTCTGACCCCGCTTCAAAGAAGACGATTGTCCCTCCGCAACCCCCTCAATCCCTACAACAACAACCTGGGGGGTCTAACTCAGGGGCATACCCCCACCCCTCATCAGGGATGTATCCACCACCTCCACCTCAAATGTATGGTCCTCCCTTAGATGCTTACCCTCAACAAGGTGTATATTCTCACCCTCCACCTCGAAGAGTTCCCCAGCCTCGCCCACGAGCCCCCCTCCTTTCTACTCCCTCGGCCCCTCCAGCTAAAGAGAATGATCTTCAGCTTGAGATGGTGGGCATCAGAAATCAAGCCAACCGCCCTCCAAGAGACCGTGCCAATGTTGTATGCTACGAGTGCCACCAGAAGGGTCATTATCGCACGGAATGCCCCAATATTCCAAGGGTGAATCTTCTAAGTGAGTCTGGCACTGAGGATTCTGATGTAGAGATCCTTGACCTTGGGAAAAGAAGTCATACCACCTCGGACCCTCTCCAAACCGTGGACTAGGCTACCCTAAGAAGAATGTGTCCTTCTCAGAGCCGTCAGATGTTGAAATGGCAGACCCACCAACAGAGAAGACTAAAAGATCCCGTAGGAGTAAGTGGTCGCCCTCGGATTTTCCCATCGGCTCGGGGTAAGAAGACTATTAGGTCATTCAGGACCTTGCTCATCGTTCTTTGAGCATCACGCTCCCTCAACTAATAGCATTAAGCCGTAAGGTGAGACGTGAGCTGCAACAAGGTCTCTCAACAAGGAAGAGCAAGAAAAAGGGAAAGGTATGAGAGGTATCTTCTATCTCTGAAGAAATTGATCGGCACCCACATACAGTAGATGTCATCATAGATAATTGCCGTGTTAAAAATGTGTTTGTTGATGGGGGAGCTGCATGTAATAGCATGGTGCCCCGAATCATGAAGAAATTGAATTTGAAATGCACAAGGCATTCCTCCACTCAAATCAAGGTAGCAGATGGTCGACGACTCGCCACCCTGGGAGTCATTGAGGATTTGCCTATCACTATCAATGGGTTGACCACCATTGTCAATTTCTATGTAGTGGACATCAAAGATATAGGCAGGAGTTACCCAGCCATACTAGGGAGACCATGGTTGAGAAAGAGTGATGCAGTCAGCTATTGGAAGACAGGACACATGTCTTTTGGTGCTTCTAAGGAGAATATCCCTGTGCAACCTGGTGCCACGAAACCAGAAGAAGAAGAGGAGCAAGATAGTGATACTCTCTCATCCTCGGTGTCTAAATCAATGGAAGAATCAGACGGAGGGGAGGAATTCTCAGAGGAGGAAGTTTACATGATGGGGGTGTCTCCGACCCTGCCATCTACAGAAAAGGTAACAGTTAGTCCTCAACAGCTTGAGTCTATGCTTTCCCCAGACCTCACTCCAAGTGAGAAAGACGAATTCCTTGAAATGTTCAAAGATTCCCTGACCTCTTTGCAACTAGCTACCACCACCTTCGCCATGTGACTGCCATAGAGCACAAGATAGAGCTGAAGCCTGATGCGAAGCTTGTGGCTCAGAAGTATCGGAGATTAGGGCCCCTACAGATGGATGCTTTGCACTCAGAGTTGCAAAAGCTTGTAGAGGCTGGGTTTATTGTTCCGGTTCATAGTACTGAATGGGTTTCACCAGTGGTAGTCACCCCAAAGAAAAAGAACAAGTGGCGGGTCAGCATCGACTATAAGAAACTCAATGCAGCCACCAAGAGGGATCATCATCCTCTGCCCTTTCAAGACCTCATTCTTGAGAAGATAAGTGGTCATGAGATGTATACTTTCTGTGATGGTTACTCTGGGTTTTATCAAATCAGAATTTCTGAAGAAGATGTGCTTAAAACCACATTTGCCACACCCTAGGGGACATTTGCATTCAAAGTAATGCCATTTGGCCTCACCAATTCTCCTACTACCTTTCAAAGATTTATGCAGATGGTGTTTGCTCCTTATTTGGGGGATTTCTTGGAGGTGTTTTTAGATGATTTTTGTATATTCTCATCATGTAAGGAGCACATCATGAAGGTTAGATTGGCCTTCCAAAGGGTCAATGATGTAAATGGCAGTCTCAACCTTGAGAAATGCTCCATTGGAGCCACTCAAGGGAGGTTACTGGGACATATTGTCTCATCCGAGGGTGTCAAGCCTCTGACCCCGAGAAGGTAGAAGCCATCCTCAAGATCTCCTCGCCTACAACCAAACGTCAGGTACGCTCATTTGTCAATCTAGCAGGATACTATCACCGCTTCATTGATCAGTATGCTGCTTTGACACGACCCATGACTATGCTATCAAAAGATGGGGTTGATTTCTCTTGGGATGAGGATTGTGATCATGGGTTTGCACAAATCAAGAATGCTCTGGCTTCATAACCCATTCTACGCAATCCAGATTGGTCAAAGACTTTCTATATCAATCCTGGGTTTGGTGAGCACACTTTGGCAGGTATTCTTCTCCAGCAAGGGGAGGATCGGTTCATGTATCCCGTTCGATTTGCTTCTCAACAATTGCTCGACACTGAGCGATGTTATTCAGAGGCTGACAAGCATGCCTTGTCTTTGGTGTTTTGCATTGAGAAATTTAAGCATTATGTGGTTGGAAAGTCCTTCATTATACTCACTAGCACTGGTCTTGCAAAGTTCTTCAATCACCAAATCCCATGGGCCGATTGGCCAAATGGTTGGCAGTTCTACAAGAATATGATTTTTCTTTCAAAATTGTAAAAGGGGGTTGTTCCAACTTGAAGAATGCTTTGATTGATTTAGAGGAGTGCCTTGATGTAACCCTTGTAGCAGCCATAGAAGTCGGGCATCCATGGTATGGTGGTATCTACAAGTTTCTAACTGCTTTCTCCTTTCCTTCAAAAAGTACTAGCTATGAGAGAAAGAAGATCCGCAGAGATAGTAGGTGCTACACCCTCCTTGATGGGGTGTTGTACCGTTAAGGCATGGATGGGGTGCTAAGACGGGCCATTGATGCAGATGAAGTGCTTAAGGTATTGAAGCATTATCATGATGGATTTTGTGGAGGCCACTATGCCAGTGACTATACAGCTAAGAAGATTTTACATGTTGGATACTATTGGCCGACCTTGTTCAAGGATGTCACTTTGTATTGCAAAACCTGTGAACCATGCCAATTCTTTGGTAGGAAGGATTTGCATCCTGGGCAACATCACCCAGTGATGTCCATCCATCCGTTTCAGAAGTGGGGAATAGATTTTGTCGGGCCCTTGCCCATGACTGCCTGCAAAAAGAAGTATTTTTTGGTAGCCACTCAGTATGTCACTAAGTGGGCTGAAGCTATCGCCCTCCCCGCTGCAAATGGTAAGGCAGTTTCAAATTTCATATTTGACGTATCTGCACAAGGTTTGGGAGACCTATGGAGATTGTCTCTGACCATGGGAGTCCATTCTTAAATGAAGCAGTGGAGTTACTCATGGATCGCATGGGTATTAATGATCACACTTCTAGCATCTATTATTCGGCATCCATGGGTCAAACAGAGCGGACCAATGGCCTCCTTTGTAAAACCATGGGAAAAATGGCCACAAGGAATAGGAGCCAATGGGATCAGAAGGTCACTGAAGCCGTGTGGGCTTACAACATCACTCATAAAACATCTACAGGTCACACTCCTTTTGAGTTGGTGTATCGTACTAAGGCTGTATTACCACTAGAGATAGAGATTCTAGCTTTGAGATTGGCACAAGAACAGAGGATGACAGAAGATGAACATGTAGAGGCCAGATTGGTACAACTTGAGAAGTTAAATGAAGCCCGACGCCTTGTACTACACTAAACAGAGGTCCAAAAGAATCGACAAAAGGCCCGCTTGGATGCTAAGATTCGCAAGGGATGGGAAAGACACTTTGCTGAGGGACATGTTGTGCTATGCTTTGATAACAGATTGGACCACCAAATGGATAAGAAGTTTTTGCCACTGTGGACTGGTCCATACAAAGTCATCAAGGAATGTAGCAATGGGTTTGTACAAGTTCAGGAGCTGCATGAACCATATGGCAAGAAGGTGATCAACAAGCATTACCTCAAGCCTTTCTTTGTGCGTGATGGACCCAGGCATGGAAATGCTGTGCATTCCCCGCCTGGGGGGGGGAACTGTTATGGATAAAATTGTCTAAGGAAAAAAGGCATTAATATGTGTGTGTTTGTATATGTGGCAATAGTATAATAAAATATGGTGTGCATAGGGCCCAGGGTTGAGGTGGCAGGGCATGACCATGTGCCACCCTTCCACATAAGAGGACCCATAAGGTGTGTTGTACATAATCCATGATAGTAATATTATAAAATGTAAGGTGGCATGGCTCCTCCATGTGCCACCCCTCCACCTAGGCTACATTTAGTGAGATATGGCTCAAAGTCCATGGGAGAAGTAATATAAAATAGGTGGAGATGGATATTATACTGAGTTATTCTCTCCATATGGGATAGGCCCATGTGGGGGAGGTATAAAAGGTCCAAGAGAGCAAGTTAAATAATGGGGAAAGTAGGATGAGGTGGCAAGATTCCTTGTGCCAACCCTCCACTTGTCCTCCTAGAGGTTTGAACCTATTATAAAATTGGGAAGAGACCAAGGGAGTATCATAGACTTGAGATATGGGGCTTGATTTAAGTGGAAAATTGAGGCAACGTGTTGTCGCACACAATTGAGAGTGCCTAACTGCCTAGCCCACATGGGAGACTTTTCCACACACACCATGCATGTGGGAGGATACATTAATTGGGAGAGACCCCCTCTTTTGGCTATAAAAGGAGGGGGCTATTCCTTGATGAGACACGTTCATTCTTGTAAAGCCACCTAGCTAGTACTTTGATATTTCCCTCTCATCCTTTTCAAATAAAGTATGGTCCTCTTCCCTTGATCTCTCCATCTTTACATTCCTCCTCCTATCATGTACATGCTTCTCTTCCCCCTCTCCCTTTCCCCTTGTGTCATAGTCTCCCTCTTCATTCCCTCCCCTTCTAATTCCTTTTCCCCTCCCATGATAATGTTTCGCCCTCACGATATCCTTTCCTCTATGGCCCTCGAGCGTCGCCATGCTTAGCCTCTAGCCTCTGGTCTTGTTTTCTTTTCCGGCTAATAATTGGATGGCTTTGACATTAATTTTTATTATTATGATGACTATAAGGAAGCCTGAAAATATGTAAAGGTGTCTCAGTGATGGCATCTAGTTTTGTAATATTCTAAATTTATTTGAAATAACTCATTAGATAATCTCTTGTATATATTTTCAAGCATCATTTGAGAGTTTTCTTATATGATTTTTTAAATTGTACCCATACGTTCCCATACGAGCAATAGTTTAGTCAGTATGATGCTTTTAAAAGAATTAGCATGAAGTACCATTAACTTGGGCTGTCTCTCAAAGGATTTGCTCTTGGTACTTCATGCATAATGAATGATTACTTGTGCTATTGATAGAGAGAGAGAGAGAGGGGGGGGAGGAGGGGGGGCTATCATGGAGTTATCTATTAATAGGCTACTAAATAATTGATATTTTATATGGAGTATATATGTAATAGATGTTAAATATTGTCTTTTTCCATGGTGGTTTTAAAGAAAGATTGCCTTTAGAGCATATTGATTGGAAATGAGGGTGTTAATCAAAATTCAAGATGAACAATGTTTTATTTTATAAACTTTGTAATTATATTTATCCAATTTTGCCATAGAATCACCGTGGAGTCATTAGGAAAAAAGGGAGCTCATTTTGGGGCCCTGTAAAAAATTCGCTATTTTCTCTTTTATCTCTTCTAAAATGTGGATAAAGCAATAAAATACAGATATCTGTCAATTCAGGACCATAGGTGTGTCAGTCCAAGGAGGAATAAAAAAGTCCTTTCAAATAATTGAGAAGACACTGCATTAAACTCTCCATATAGATTCCACATCTCTTTCGATGGTGGCCTCTCATAAAGAAACCATCACGCCATCACTAATCTATTTTTTTTCAAATATTTGAATGATTACCGCAAAAGATTAGATGAGTTTTATAAAAAGAAGACAAAATGAAGAACCAACCCTCACGAAATGGCTACATGCAACCATGCTATTGAAGAATCACCTTAAAAGAAGCGACTACACCATTTGCACATTGACTTAGAAGAAAAATATGGACCGCTACAGAAAAGAGGAAAGGTTCCGCTTGTAAATGATGAGCAAAAGGAAAACATGAGAAGAGCAGGCTCCCAACAAATTGACTTATGGTGCGATGGACATATTTACTCAAAATGTCCATTGAGAAATTCGAGCCCTCCATTTTCTAATCCGACAATGCTATTGAGGTTTGTGGGTGACGGGAACAATGGAATGTATGGATACATTTCGACTCAACATTCAATTGTGAAAATGTACAAGACATTGTATGTCCGAGAAAGAATGGAGAAGGCGCAAGAAATGTTGATAAATTTAGACTTGAAAGAGCAGCTGGTGCAAAGGAAATCAAAGAGCATTCAAAGACAAAGAATGAGCTACGGAGAGCAAGAATGAAGAGAACGGTTCTTGGAGAGAAACCACAAAGCAAGAGAATTTGAAACATTGCAGAGTTGAAAGGAGGTTGAAAGCTGGCACTAGAGGATGTAAGCATAGAGTACATAAAGCAAGGTAAGAGTACATCTTGTTTAGCCATTGTATTTGTATATGTGTGTCTGTCTTGCAAGAAAATCTGTGATATTGCAAATTGTACTTGGGAAATTTTAGGACCTTAGAAAGAAAGCATTGATGCTAATTTAATTCCTATCAAACAAATGAAGGGTTTAGTCTCCACTGTTGTTGCACAGAACATGATGGAGAAAAAGAAGTTTAAGAAGGTAAAACGTGAAGTTCTTGTAAGACTTTGTATCGGAAAGTAAAGCTGATGTCACAAAAATTCAAGAGGTTCTTGATGTGAGTTGAGTGAGCAGAAAGGGATATGCTTCAATATT
Organism: Dipteris shenzhenensis; assembly: GCF_047967505.1. NCBI lineage: Eukaryota > Viridiplantae > Streptophyta > Polypodiopsida > Gleicheniales > Dipteridaceae > Dipteris > Dipteris shenzhenensis. The sequence continues at coordinate 17,167,229 of NC_141599.1, forward strand.
AGAGTTGTGTCATCAACATTAAAGATCAATGGATAAAACGTGTGTTGTTACCAACACCAGCACGTGTGGAAGGAATGAGGTCATCTCAACCAAGAAATTGATGAGTTTATTGGACAGTACTTTCATATCGAAAGTGTATATGAAAGTGAAAAGGGAAGCACTACATATAATACTTGGAATAATATTTTTGTAGATCTTGAACAATTGCAGAGACTTATGGTTGAGTACTACAGTATCACAGTTGAAGAATGTAAAGGCATTTTGAAGTTTGTTTTGTGAAGCTCGATGAGTGTGAAATCATCAAGGAAAAAAAGATAGAGAGAGTTTCTATCACTTTAATAAATCGAGCACTCGATCAATTGATCACAAAGTCCAGCTCAAAGTACTTTAGTGTCCAATCGGAAAAGCACGTATGATGGTTGGGCACATTTGAGGTATGTAAACTATCACATTCCAAATTAGTCTTTGCTCGAAATGTAATAAATTTTATATCATATATCTTGCAAACCTATGGTTTTAAATTACAGGTGAAGATTGAGGACCATGCAGTACTTTATTGGGTATTTTATCAAATACATATACAATCAATTATCAAGAGTAGAGTCCAAGGATGCCATCTTCATGTTCCACAGAAGGGTGATTTTCAAATTCAATGGCATATCTGTTTGCCATGATATAGGATGACCACCCAAAACTTTTGACAAACACTTGAAAAAATAAGTAAGAGCAACTCCATCGTTGCTAAGCAATTTGCTAAAAATCAGTATCTTTGTAGCAGATAGGTCTTTAATATAATGAGAAAGGCTTGATAGTTTATCAAGCCTAGGAATTCTACTTCCAACTGCCCTCAGGAGAATGTTTCATCTTCAATGAACAACTGCCATACGCAAAACACACTTAGATTTAAAATAGACCATTAAATTGCATATCTAAACTCCAAATTCAAGAAAGATAGGTTCCTTACCTCAATATTCTCATCTTTCTCTAGTATATCATCGTTAAACAAGGAGATACCCATCTCCTCCTTCCCTTGGAGCTATGACTGATATCCAAGCTTGCTGAGGTTCATTCGTGCTTGGGTTTCTTGGAAGATTGTCTCATCCACCTCTTCATACATTTTGGCTTGCTCAAAACAGATGGACAATGCTTCCGAAGGATTGAATTTGTCCTCTAGCTCTAACAAAGGATCATCATCAATCCTTACTTCCTTGTCAACCCTACAAGATTGTGCAATAAGGGCAATTTCATAATTTTCTCTCAAATTAAATAGGCATTGTACATCATACAACAAGACATACTCTTTTCCCTCAATATTGAATGAGGGAAGAATGGGCATAGTGAGGTCGGAGCTCTCAGCCTCAACGTCATCCACTATGACAGCATCTCTTAGGGTCTCATTTTTTAAGGCCACTAGGTCCAATGTTGCAACTGCAAGCTCCTCCTCTTTCGGATTGATGTTCTCTTCCACTTCTAGTAGGTCTGACTTATCTTATGTTTCCTCTTCCTCATCGCTATCCTTTGGGTCCTCAACTGATCCATCAGCATAGTGTACATACATGGCAAATGCAAGTGACTCTTCAAGTATCCTGCAATTGCCCTTGTGTATAGTGCAGATTCCCTTGTGGGGGCAGTCTTCAAAACTGTCAAACAGCTTGTGTATTTGATACCTCATCCTATCAAATGCGACAATCTCCTTGATATGTACACATTACAAAAATTTTGGACTTAAAAAGGGGTCCTTTGGAGAATTACTAAAATATTAAAGGCTTGGATAAGGGAATATGCTATCCATGAAGGAGATTATGCCATGTGGACTTCTCTGCAATAGAGGCTCCCTAAATCTAGGAGAAATTTTAGTTTTTTTTCAAAATACCCCAAAAAATGCCATTGGTGGTTTACAATAAAAAATTATCTTTGACAGGCCTGCCCTGACCATGTCAGGCCTCCTTGTTTTCCTCCCAGGGCAAACTATCCCCTAGCTAAAACTATGCTCACGTTTTCCATTTGGTTCAACCCTTTGGCCCAAACTTTGACTTCCTAACCAGCTCTCCCCCTATTCTCTCTCTTCCAAAATGTTTCAAACATTCATTCTCGCCACTTTCTAGAAGCTGGTTTCAAAATATCTTCTTTCCACTCTTGCTTAGTCTTTCTCTCTTCTCTTTGCTCGTGTTTTTCTTCCACATTCGAAAATCTGTCAGAAACTTCTATCAAAGCTTTGTTCATCCCTCTTCTCTTCCATTCATTCTCTACTTTTTTCACTCTCTCTTAGAAACCAAAGTTGCAACCTAAATCTGCTTGGAAGGAGTGAGAAAAACGGGTGTTCTCTCATTTTCGGTTCTTTCATCACCTTTTTGAGCATAAAGAGTCACCTCCTAAAGTTGCGACCTAAATCTGCTTGGAAGGAGTGAGAAAAGCGGGTGTTCTATCATTTTCGGCTCTTTCTCTACGTTTTTGGAGTATATAAAGTCAACTTTAGAAGAAGGAACACATACTTTCTAGGTAATGAAGTGATTTTATCTTGAAAGTTTTGTTTGTATTAAGTAGATATGTTTTTGTATCACACTTTGTCTATATGTTTGTTACAAGAGACAAGGAAGAGGGAGAGATTGAGGTAGATGATATATAGAACTACAAGATTATTTTTGACATTTTTTTCTTCACTGGTATTAGAGGGATAGAGAGAGAGAGAGAGAGAGAGAGAGAGAGAGAGAGGACGGGATCTTCTTCTATGACTCAATTTTCATTGTGCCAGATGAAGAAGGACAGTATGGTAGATTAGAATCTCTTCCCTTGCCCTCTTTTGATAGTCCAGAATGGCTGCTTCCAAGCATGGAGATAAGTGAATCATATAGAAATAGAATGTTTAATGATGTGAGAAATGCTATGAATCCAACTACTGGTGGAAGAAATGCTAGGTTGAGCTGGTTTCTTCCATTTCCATGCTTTGTTGATTTCTTTGCAAGTTGTAGGCAGTTCAAGAAAACAAAGATTACTTACACTTGCAAGAGCTTAGAAATGGACTGGCTATCTGAGCTATTTGACAATGGATGGACAACAAGAACATGTCATGCTGAAGATTTAGTACAATGTCAATTGAACATTTCAGATGTGACATTTCGGTGAGCAAATCTTACAATTCTTATTTGTATAAAAAATGATTAGGATACTATGTATTAATAGATCCCAAATTTTGTAGGTATTTCATGGAAGGCAAAATATCTCCATGACTTTCACATATAGAAGGTTTAGATGGAAGAACCTTCAATGGAAAGCAATGGATGATGATCTGTGCGACGGGACTCATAGTCCTATTGTCAAGGTATCAATTTATCGGCAAGGACATCATGATCCAATGTTGGAATTGGAAGAGGAGTGGACCATGTGATTTATCAGGGAAGAATTGCAGTTGGCAATAGCAAGCCCTCCCCAAGACTATCATTTTAGACTTGATAATTGAAGTTAGATATAGGTATGAGACAAGTATCCTTTGTAAGAATTGTTGCCCCCCCCCCCATACTCTAGAGCTAGTAGAGACATGATGGCAAGTATTTCATATGATATCCAGTTTCTTGGATCCTTAGTGCTTCAACAGTGCACTTGGCAATGCGGCATTGTTACATGCATGAACAGAAATCATATATAATACAAAGTGTTGTTTCATTCATTGTTAAGATTTTTTTTTTTAATGTATGCACCTCTAGATTGATGGCTCTCTATGGTCTATGAATGATTAGCAATAAATATTTGTAATTTTAAATTTGTATGGGTATTTGTATATCTGTATTGTGCAAGACAGAGCGTGTGTGATCTTGAGATAGATAGCAATTAGATCATCCAGAGAGACTGGGGAGAGAGAGAGAGAAAGAGAGAGAGAGAGAGAGAGATAGAGAGAGAGAAGGAGAGTACAATAAGCGACACAAATAATGCACCTAGCCATGAGATAGAGTTAGATGTATGAATATATATATATATATATAGAGAGAGAGAGAGAGAGAGCGAGAGAGAGTAGTCAGGGACACAAAGGGAGGGAAAGAGACAGAGGGAGGTGGAGGGATACAAAGGGAGATAGAGAGGTAAGATTGCATTTATTCATTTGCACCTCTAAGTTGAGAAAGAGAAAAACACGAAAGTTAATTAAGGTCTTTGAGAGACTAAGAGATTGAAAAAAAAAACCAGATACAACTGATCAAAGGGTGGATCCGCTAACAAAATACAAAAAGTGTATACATGAAATCAATGTCCATGACAATGGAGATGGGGATAGAAAGAGAGAAATGGAGAGTGGGATAGAGAGAGAGAGAGGTAGAGAATGGGAAGAGAGAGAGTTAAGATTGCATTTATTCATTTGCACCTCTAAGTTCAGAAAGAGAAAAATAAGAAAGATAATTAAGGTCTTTGAGAGACTATGAGATTGAAAAAAAACCCATATACACTTTATCCAAAGGGTGGAGTTGCTAACAAAATACAAAAAGTGTATATGTAAAATCAATGTCCATGACATAGATAGCTAAGGGCAACATGCCAACAAGATGATCATCAGGTGAGAGAGAGAGAGAGAGAGAGAGAGAGAGAGAGAGAGAGAGAGAAAATAGGGACACAAAGGGAGGGAAAGAGATAGAGAGACAGAGAGAGAGCAAGGGAGAGGAGGGGAGCAAGAGAGAGAGAGAGAGAAAGAGAGAGAGAGAGAGAGAGAGAGAGAGAGAGAGAGAGAGAGAGAGAAAGGAAGGGAAAGAAAGAAAGAAATATTAACATCCTTAGAAGACCTTGTGGGTCTATGAGAGAGAGAGAGAGAGAGAGAGAGAGAGAGAGAGAGAGAGAGAGAGAGAGAGAGAGGAGAGGGAGATAGCTAAGCAGGGAGAGAGAGAGAGAAAGAGAGTTTCCAAAGAAAAAATAATAAATATAAAAATATTGTAATTAAGAGCATTTTTAAGGGCAATGTCCATTTATAAAGTACACTTTTACAGTCATTTTCACATTTTCAGTTTCCCACTCTTGAGTAACCTTGCATTCCATAGCCTTCTCTTTCGTCTTCCCGAGCATCCTCCTACACTCATGGCTTCCCCTAGAGAGGCTTTTGACTAGTGGATTTCATCCACTGATTCCCATGCCTCTACATATGAGGTTTATCCTATCTTCTGCAAAGCATTCCATTGTGAGTCACACTTGAGAGCTCTCCTTCCTACTGATAATCCCTCTATTCAATTTTTTGATAGACTTATCCATGGGCAATCTGTCGCAATTGCTAACTCCCCTCACCAATGGGTTTCATTGGATATTTTGAGCTCTTTTGACCAAAATGCTAACTTCAAGAAGACACTAGGTAGGGCCATGGATAATGTCCCTATCTCTCTCCGTGAGTACGCTATTCCCACTGGGGATGATTCATCTTCCCCAATTCATTTGATCGAGACAGATGTAGCCCTCACCATTCTCCTTGCGATGACTAGCAAGTTTGATGAGGATGTTGGCGGGTAGCCCAAGGGTCCTGCATCCACAAGTGGTGGAGCAGGTCCATCAACAAGTGGTGGAGGAGATGACCTAAACCTAGACTTGGAGCCTGAGGAGCATACTATTAGCCTAGTTGAGGAGCAAGTTGAAAGCGAGGTCATCTTATCTTCATATCCGACTCGTGCATATCCATCCTCTACCTACTATAATCCAGATGAGATAGCAAGCAAGCCAGGAAACCGCATTTGGATGCAGCTAGACGCATACTCAGGTATGTGAAGTCCACATTGCAGTATGGACTATTTTATGAGGCTGGGGTTCAGATACAGTTGCATGGATACACTGATGCTGATTGGGCTGGTAGTATTTCTGATAGACGATCTACCAGTGGATATATGTTCTCTTTTGCGAGTGCTGTAGTCACTTGGAGCAGCAAGAAACAGCCTACAGTTGCCTTGTCGAGCACAGAGGCTGAGTACAGGGGTGCAGCAATGGCTGCATGTGAGGTAGCTTGGTTGCATAAGCTACTCTATGATATGCATCAGTCTACAGATGGGCCGGTTGTCATTTATTGTGACAACATGAGCAGTATACACTTGGCAAAGAACCCAGTCTTTCATGCTAGAACAAAGCACATTGAGGTGCATTATCACTATGTGTGGGAGAAGGTTTTACTAGGTCTTATTGATCTAGTTTATGTCAGCACAGAGGATCAGGTAGCTGACATATTCACGAAAGCATTGGGCGCAAAGAAGCTGCGCAAGTTCAGAGACCTGCTTGTTTGGTGTGCAGGATTTGGGATTGAGCTCGAGGGGGAGTGTTGAGATATCGAGCTCCACTCGAGATATGCCAGGGTGACCATTGTGTACTTATGTCACCGACTTGTTAGCTGGAGATGCGGTTGGTACACCGCCCACAAATAATAGCTGGATGACAGCTATCCTTATCTACACTAGTTCGTGGCTCAGTTAGTATGCCACCTTAGTTAGTTGAGTTTGGTTTTGAGACCCACATATAGGGTTCTTCTATTTCATTGTATTAGAGTTCTTTTGGCTTACACAACTAAGAAGAGGAAAATTGTTTTCAGCCTCCACCTTTGTGTGTATTCCCCCATTGTGATTGTGAGAAAGCCTCAAGTGAGACTCCTTCCCTCTCTCCCACTATCTTCACATGCTTTGCTTTCTTTTTATGTAGCCAACCATACTGCATTTGCATGATTTTGCATCCAATTTCCTACAATTATCATCATGTATGTGGGCATATGCTATGCAACCAAATATGTGGAGATGCCCAATGTGTGGCTTGTGTCGAGTGAATGCTTCATAAGATGTCATACCTTGTATTGGTTTGGTAGGAAGCCATTAAGCAAATAGTTTGCAATGGCTATTTCTTCTACCCAATACTGATTTGGAAGATGCTTCTCACTAAGCATTGCTCTAGCACTATTTGCTAAAGTCCCATTCTTCCTTTTAGCTCTTGCATTCTACTGAGGAGTATCTGCACATGTGAATTCTCTTTGAATGCCGTGACTTGTGCAAAAGTTCATGGATGCTGAAAACATGTATTCACCTCCTCTATCTGATCTCATGTCTTTGATCTTTCTGCCTGTCTAGTTTTCTACCATGGCTTTGAATTCTTGAAATCTAGAAAACACTTCAGATTTCTCTTTTAGAAAGTAGACCCAACAATATCTGCTGTAGTTGTCGATGAAAGTCAAATAGTAAAGTGAACCATTGATGCTATGGGTTTGGGCTTATATAACCCCATACATTTGTATGTATCAAATCAAGAATACCTCGTGCTCGAGAGGTACTTTTGCCAAAGTTGGTTCGCTTTTGTTTGTTGAAGCAGCATGCTTCGCAAACTTTTCCAAGAAACTTTAGCTTAGGAATCCTGATTGCCATATTCTGATTCCTGAGATCTAACAAGCTCTTGAAATTGACATGACCATATCTCTTGTGCCATTTTGGAGATAGTGGCATCTATTGTGGTTGAGCTAACATAGCATGCATATCTGATACTGTAACTAGCATTCTGTACAAACGTCCTTCCTTGACACCTTTTCCTACTAGCTAAAATCTTTTGGATTTGTCTCTGATAGTGCATTCATCTCCGTTAAAGACGACTCGGTAGTTGTGTTCCATCATTTGACCTACTGACAAGAGGTTCTTGCTGAGCTTCAAAACATAGAGTACATCTTTCACCAATCCTTTCATACCAGTGAAATTGTTCATATGGATAATGTGTTTGAAGGCAAACCTTGATAGAGTATGCTCAATAAGGTGATAGGTGATGTGTAAGCTTGGTTAGGTGATGGAGATAATTAGGGAGGAGATTTGGGATCTAGATCCCCCTTGTGACATCATGAGTGATGCATGAAGGAAGAGGACACTTTGTATCTCCAAGCCTATTTAAATGGCTCTTCTCATGAATAAATATATGATCATTGTGTCCACTGTTGACTATCTCTCTTGCTCATGCTTGATCCTCCATAGCTTGCATTGTTTGTGAGCATCCCTACTCTTTCTGATCATGTATACCTCTACTTTCTATGAGCCTCCATAGGTCTTAAACTATAACATGGTATCAGAGCAGGTCTTCCCTAACTGAGCCTTGCCTCATCATGTACAATTTTTGCCATCCTAGCCTTCCATCTTCCTTTCCTAGACCCTCATGTCGTTCGCTCTATTTTGCTCCATGTTCTTCCTGAAGACTGCACACTGCTCTATAAAGATCACCCAGATATTCTTCTAGTTCTGCCCATCATGCTACACAATTTTCTTGCCATGTCTCTGAGATAACATTGTCGTATGTATTTGCCACGCCCTGCATGAGCTTCTAATCCTAATGTCACCATTCTTGCCGGCACCTACAAATGCGAACTACTTCAGACATCAACTTCTAAAGAGGTAGTCAACAACTGTGAATGCATGGCCTATTGCATGAAGCCTTGTCCACCACTCGTCAAGCTGTAAGTGAAAGGTGCATAGATCCTAAGATGTCTTGGATAAGCGACAAAAAGTCACGCGGTGAGCATAAAGCTGTATCTAAAACATGAGTCATTCTATCAACCACCATCGTGCTACCATAGCATTTTCCTATGTGCATCCTTTGTTTTTCTTCACCAAGGTATCACCAATAGATCTAATAGCCTTTCTGGGCATAATCAATGTGAGCCAACAACAGGCAACATCTATTGAACGTTTACAAAACTGTAGTGGCTGCTTTGGTTATCTTTGTTGAGATGTATGGTGGATTATTGCTTTGATGATTGAAAGAAGGACTATCCATGTCGAATCAGAAGATGCAAAGAAAGCACCCACATCACTTGCCAAACCATGATCTGGTAGCATTATAGAAGCTATAGGCATGTATGCCATTTTGGGTGGTTGTTCAAAGCTTTCTTTATGCATTTGGGTTGGGTTCTCTCCCCAGGATTTCCCCAAAATGATTGTAATGCCTTGAGCAAAGGGTTGTGTTTTGGTTTTGCCTTTCACTTTGTTGGACAGACTATAATTTTTGAGTTAAAGTCTCTTTGTAAGGATCTCCTCTCTTTGTTTTGTGAGGGTGATCGATTTGAGACTTTTGATTCCGACTTTGAGTAGCTAAACTCTTCGTTTTGAGAATTCACCATTTGTCGAGAATCTGCCATTTGGATAGTATGCCATTTCATGTGAACCCCTATCTTCGGCTTGAGGGGGGTGTTGGAAGGCAAAAACCTTGATATAGTATGCTCAATAAGGTGATAGGTGATGTGTAAGCTTGGTTCGGTGATGGAGATAATTATGGAGGAGATTTAGGATCCAAATCCCCCTCGTGACATCATGAGTGATGCATGAAGGAAGAGGACGCTTTGTATCTCCAAGCCTATTTAAATGGCTCTTCTCATGAATAAATATATGATCATTGTGTCCACTGTCGACTCTCTCTCTTGCTCATGCTTGATCCTCCATAGCTTGCATTGTTTGTGAACATCCCTACTCTTTCTGGTCATGTGTACCTCTACTTTCTATGAGCCTCCATAGGTCTTAAACTATAACATAATGCATGTCCCTTGAATTGGATTTAGTGTATTATCTGCTATATAGATGACATTCTTTTGACCTTCTAATGGTTTCATCTATGTGAACCATTCTTGATGATTTGTCATGTGAGATGATGCACCGATGTCGATGTACCAAGGAACCTATTCTATTTGGTCGACTTGATAGCTGAGATCCTCTTTTGGATTGCAATTGGTGTCTAGGTACACTGTATCAATCTTTTGCATTTCCTCGTTTGCAAGAAACATATTCCCATGTTCACTTGCAAAATGACTGTGACTAGAATGTCCACCACAATGATTTCCTCTACCATAGAAATTCCCTCGATTGCTACTGGATTGGCCACCTTGGTTGTACTGCTTCTTGCGGTAATCCCTTTCATAGTGTCCAAACTTATGACAATAGTTGCACTGGATGTTTGACACATTGGTGGATGCATTCTCTCGTCCTTGGAATCTTCCTTGGTTGGAATGATTTTCTCTTTACTGATTCTGATGTTGCTGAGGATGACAATGATGCATATTTTGACTTTGTTGATGATGACCACTTCTCTGGAATGATCTACCTCTGCTTTTGTCTGAAGCTATGAATGTTTGATCATTAGAATAACCTTTGCATGCATGAATTGCTTGCTTTCAGACTGACTAAAGTACTTCCAATGTCGGAATTTGTCATTGGATGGTAATACTCTGGAGTAGATTCTCATATCCCTCCCCTAGTCCATTCAAGATTACTTGAACCATTTCTGTAGGATTCATAGTCTCTCCTATTGGCTGCGAGTTGATTGTTGTAGTCTTTGATCTAGACTACGTAAGCATGACCGGTTTCGCTGCTATTGAGGAAACTCTGGTTGATTTGGTTTCTCATTGTGAGAATCCTAGAAGTGTTCTTAGACTCGTAGAGAGCTACAAACATATCCCATGCTTCTTTGGATGTCTTGATGGTATTCAGTTGTCCTAGCATGACATCTTGCACATTCTACTTAATTAGATGATATGCATATTTATCTTTCTTATCCCATTCTACCTGAGCTCCGGCAATGGCAGGATCTGCTACAGGTGTGGAAACTATTTGTGTAGCTATAGATCCCATTGCTAGTGCTGTGACAATAGGTGGAGTAGAGCTATTGCTGGCTGGATCGTCTAATGATCTAGGTTTAGATCCATCGACATACTCCCATTTGTCCTAAAGTACAAGAATGGTCTCCATTTGGTCTTTCCATGTGCCATGATTGGAGTTGTCTAGCTTAGCAGATGCCTCCAGATTGAGGTTGCTAGTCGTAGACATGGTGCAAGAAATATACTTAAAGTATCGTGAAGATCACTTCTGAATCAATTGCAAAACACTAACTGGGGCAAGTGAAATGTGAACTATCTGTGAAGGTAGAACTGCAATATATATATAATCCAATCTGAATTACAAGGCTTGTGGAAAATGATGCCAGAATAGCCAAGAGGCTTTACAAGGCTAAAAAATGATGTGCATAATGCCATGAAATAGCCAAATAGGCTTTACAATGACGACATGTGTGTGTGTGTGTGTGTGTGAAATTAAATCATGTGCTATCTGCCCACTGAACAATCGGCAATGTCTTTGAATACTCTGAAGTCTGCTCACTAAACTGATGAATGTCAATTTTCAGGTAATGTGATGATGTGAAACCATATGTGAGCATAGGGACAGAGTAGGTACTAGTCGGGAATTTTAGGCATGGCTTAGATTGGCAACTTGGGGAGATTCAAAGCGTCCCCTCTATGGTGATCTAGTCTACTCTAATCTAGATATAACAACCATCGATCAGCAAATAAAATCTTTTGTTTGGTTCTTTTTATGTGTTGGGTCAAATGTGTCGATGTAGAGGCTGATGTGCATGTAGGAAGTGGATTTGTCGACGAGGCTCAAAAGTGAGTGTAACTTGCACCGAAATGTGCACGTGATGTAATGAGCAGAGCACGAAAAATCGATCAGTTTTCCTTTTTGGAAAGCCCTCAAATTTGAGAGTGCTCTCAACGGAAGCAAGAACGGAAGAGGGAGAGAGAGAAACAGAGAGCCACACAACTTTTGGTGGGTGCAGAACCACCCTAATCTTCTTTTTCATTCATTTATATATGTGTTTGAGTATTGTACATAACCGGGGTAAAGGCACAGTGACCTTTAACCCCCACAACCTCCCACTTAAAGAACAATGTGCCTTTAAGGGAGAACATCCAGTGAGCATACTATCCAATGCCCATCAATACACGACAATACTCAAACCGCTGACTAGGTAGACTCTTTGTCAGCATATCTGCAGGGTTATCATCTGTATGAACCATGACAAGCTCTATGCGCTTGTCCTCAAGTACCTCCCTGATGAAATGGTACCTCACCTCAATGTGTTTGGTCTTTGCATGAAAGACCGGATTCCGTGCTAGCTGAATAGCACTCATGGAATCACTATGCAATGTCGGTACACCTATATGAATCCCCAAATCTCCCACTAGTTGATCAAGCCATATAGCCTCCTTGCAACCCTCTGTGGCTGCAATATACTCAGCCTCCGTGGTAGACAAAGCAACACACTTCTATGCGTGAGACATCCACGACACTGCACCACCTGCAAAGGTGAACACATAACCAGAAGTGGATCTCCTACTATCCACATGCCCTGCATAGTCTGAATCTGTGTACCCAAGTACACGCATGTCTCCTTTACCAAAGCAGATGCACATCTCCTTGGTACCCTTCATGTACCTCATGATGCACTTAACTGCCTCCCAATGCCTTTTTCCTGGATTAGCCATATACCGGCTAACAACTCCCACTGCAAATGTAATGTCTGGTCTAGTAGCTATCATAGCATACATAAGACTCCCAACTGCTGATGCATAAGGAACCTTGGCCATCATGGCCCTTTCCTCATTTGATTTGGGACTATCTGTATGACTCAGTTTCACATATGGAGGCAATGGAGTACTCACTGCCTTCCCCCCCTCCATATTGAAATGCTGCAATACTTTTGTAACATACTCTTTTTGTGAAAGCCAAAGGAGTTTCCTACTCCGATCACACGTGATGCACATACCAAGAATATGACCTGCAAGTCCCAAATCCTTCATATCAAAGGCCTCATGCAACTTGGCCTTTAATGCATCTAGCTCATAAGTATTCTTGCTAGCCAATAGCATATCATCCACATATAGTGCCAAGATTATCAGGCTATTATCCTTAGCCCTTTTAGTGTAGAGGTAGTGATCAATTTCACTCCTTCTAAAACCCTGGGACCGAATGAAAGCATCAAACTTCTGATACCATTCTCTAGGCACTTGCTTAAGACCATAGAGACTCTTCTTCAGCTTGCAAACTAAATGCTCTGTGCCCTTTTCTTCAAAGCCTTCCGGCTGCACCATGTAAATTTCCTCATGCAAATCCCCATGCAAGAAAGCTGTCTTGACATCCATTTGCATAAGCTCCATATCCTCTACTGCCACTAGTCCAAGCATGCATCTAAGTGTGGTCATCTTCACAACCGGAGAGAATATCTCATCAAAGTCCACACCCTTCTCTTGCTTGAACCCTTTAGCAACCAAACGGGCCTTGTACCTAGGCACATCATCACCTGTGACCTTCATTTTGTAGACCCATTTACATGGCAATGCTTTCTTTCCATGTGGCAAAGAAACCAAGTCCCAAGTCTTATTCTTCATAAGTGAACTCATCTCTGATTGCATAGCATACTCCCACTTGCATTTATCCTCACGCATCATAGCCTCTCTGTAGCAAGAAGGCTCCCCGCAATCAGTAAGCATCACATAGTCTACCCCTGGAACAAACCTATCAGGTGGTCTAGACACTCTAGATGATCTTCTCAAGGGCATTTCAGCTTGCTGTCCCACTTGCATATCAGCCACATTTGGCTCATCATTTCCACCAATAGATGATCCATCATCTACCCTTGATTGTATACCTGTGGGAGTACTTGGTGGCACCATTTCTTGCACATTTGGTGCATGGACAGCTTGCTGTATCAACATATGCAGGTGGATTCACATCTTGGAAAGTGATTCTCCATATTTCCACATCCCTCATGGGTGCCTTATGCATCTTCTTCTCATTGAAGACCACATCATGGCTGCGTATGATCTTCTTCGCTTCTGGATCCCAGAGACGATAGCCCATCTCTCCACTTTCACCATAACCCAGAAAGATGCATTTCCTAGACTTAGGATCTAGCTTCTTTCGAAGCTCTTTTGGCACATGTGCATATGCCTCACACCCAAATATATGCAAATGAGAGTAAGAGGGCTTCTTGCCACTCCGTGCCTCTTCAGGAATACCACCATCCAAACTCTTATTGATCACATGCACTGCAGTCTTCATTGCCTCAGCCCAAAAACCACCAGAAAGACTTGCATTGGAAAGCATGCATTGCAACCTTTCTTGAATGGTATGGTTCATCTTTTCTGCAACTGGATTTTGCTCTGGAGTACGAGGGGATGTGAGCTCCCTCTTAATCCCACGTGTATCACAGAAATGCTGAAAGTCATGAGAGAGATACTCTCCACCATTGTCAGTCCGTAGGCATTTAAGCATTCTACCTGACTGATTCTCAACCAAGGCCAGCCATTTCTGAAATACCTAGAACACATCACTCTTCCGAGCTATAGCATAAGCCCACACTTTCCTAGTTGCATCATCAATGAATGTCACATAGTATTCAGCCCCGCCTAATGACTGTGTAGGCATGGGACCACATACGTCTGAATGCACCAAATCAAGCATTTCAAACTCTTTCTTTCCCCTTCTTTTATGGGCTGATTTAGTCTACTTCCCATAGAGACAATGCTCACAAAATTCAAAATCAGAGAAACTCAAATGTGGTACATAACCCAAACGGCATAAGAGTTTCATTCCATTTTGGCTCATGTGCCCCAACCTGCAATGCCACAAAGAAGTGCTTGGCTGCTCGGTTATTGCAACAACATGATCAAATACCCCTGATACATGTAAGGGATACAAAGTCCCACACTTGGCACCCCTAGCCAAAAGCATAGAGCCCTTTTGAATTTTCCAACTTTGAAAGCCAAAAGTGGTGTGAAAACCAGCATCATCTAGTTGACCCACTGAAATAAGACTCTTGATCAACTTAGGCACATGTCTCACATGTTTCAAAATAAATGCAGACCCATTTGCAAAAGAAAACTTTATGTCACCTACTTTCACTATGTCACATGCATAGTCATTTCCAAGATGCACACAACCTGTCTTTCCACTGTCATAAGTGGAGAACCATTCCCTATGGGGAGTAACATGGAATGAAGCACCAGAATCCAAAATCCAATCCTAGGAATATGCATCATCTGAAGTGGTAAGCAACTCTGCAGATAAACTAGACATGAAGAGAACATCATTGTCACTATCATGTGTGACTGCATTGATCTCCTCGATGTTCACTTTTCCTTTGTCCTCCCTTGGACTCTCTTCCTTTTGATTTGCACCCCAATTTGCATTCTTTTTCTTATCCTTTTGCTCTCTTTTCAGCTTGTAGCAATCCTTTTTCATATGGCGCTTCTTGCCACAATGGTAACACTCAATGTTTCGTGCCCTGGATTTGCTACGAGACTTCCCTCTTTCTTGGGACTTCCCCCTGAACTGTGATCTGCCCCTTTGCACATTTAAGGCTGCATCCTGCTTGTTGCCATCCATAGACTTCCGTCTAATCTCCTCGGCCAACAAGCTACCCACAACATCATCAAATTTCAGTACTCCACCAGGTGCAGAGTTACTGACAGCTGTACGGAAGGTATCCCATGAGGATGGCAATGAACATAAGAGAAATATTGCCTTAGTCTCCGCATCAAAATTCATCTTCTGAGCCTGAAGCTGGCTGAAAATAATATTGAATTCATTCAAGTGAGAAGCAACGGAGACCCCTTCCTTCATCTGTAGCTCAAACAACCTCTTCATGAGGTAAACTTTATTAGAGGCAGTTTCCTTCTCATAAGTGGCACACAGTTTCTTCCACAAATCTTCCGTAGTCTGCTCATTTACTACTTAGTAGACTTTGCTAATGCATCCAACTCATTCCAATGATCCTCAGACATATTTGCATTCAATCCCTACCAAGGGTTTAATCTGCTTCTTTTGAATAAGCACATCCCTTATTTGTTTTTTCCACAAAGAAAAGTTTGTCCCATCAAACTTTTTAATGCTGAAAAAACACCTTTTCAGACATGGAAGAGGATGCCATGATGCAAATGAAACAAAATCCCAAATGCTAGTGCCTGCAAGAGAGAGTCACACCAAATACCAGGTGCACCCAAATGTGTATGCCACAATAGAGTGAAATATCACCAAAACTCAAAGCTCAAAGCATCAAAAGATGCATTTGACTCATGTGCATATACTATGCATCCATATGAGCAAATCTGGCCCAAAAGAAAATGCCAATAAGTGCGAAATGACTCAAGCATAAACACTATCCACTGGCATATGCATCAATAATATCACATCCAAGAGAGCATAGCACTATCAGTGCATCACCTGCAATGTGTCAAAGCTGTCCCTCAGCATAAAATAGCATCCATGTGCAAAGCATCCATAAAAAATAGTATCCCACAAGGTAATTTGAGCCTATCAGCGCATCCAATAAGGACCGTAATGCATCCAAATGGCCTATAAATCATCCACTGCAACCAAATACACACCACGAATGAGCGCACACTACTCAAACTGCAACCAGAGTGATCTGCATATGGTATGCTCAGGAAATCATGGTTCCATGGTAATGACCGCTACTGAAAAATAGAACCTGAGATGCCTCAAAACATGGGCGCCATTGCATAATCGGAATCAGCAACAAAATCTGCAAATATCTCTCTTCTGCCAAAACTCCAAAATCCCAACCGATGAGTGAGAAATGGGAGTCAACACTTATCCCCAATGCCATGTGGCATAAATCTAAGGTTTCAAAACGTTAGAATGAAAAATGCATAACAGAGAGGCGAAATCGAATACACAGAGATCTATAACTCTGAAAATCCTCCACCGAATTGCGCAAGAACTGATAGGTAGGGGTTTTTGGGCGTCGGAACGCAATAGGACAGACGGTTTTGGAAACCGTGGTCTCAATCACTGGGTCCAACACACGGACTGAAAAACGTTTTTGGAAACAGAGATGTTTGTAAACTCCACCGGAGTGCAAATGATGAGCAACATAGAAGCTTTAGGACCTCCTGAGTCCACCGGAACTGACAGATCTGCAAATGGTTGCTCCAAACTTGAGTTCCAACACCCGGGCAAAAAACGCAGGAATTGACACAGTGAGTCAGAAATCCACTGAAATGATCCCAGATTCAAGAATGAAGGTGTTTCCAAGCTCCTAAAATAGTGTGGACATCAAAAGCAAGCAATAGTTGCCTTTACAAGTCAATACGGAGTCTCTGTCATCGAACGGAACAGGAAAAAGCTCAAAAAACGACTTTTTCTTTGAAAGCTCTTAACAGGCTCTCAAAACCACTTCACAAAGCCAAAGTGACTTTTCCAAAGGTTCCTCCAAGGTCTCTGCACACTCGAATGCAAGTAAAGTCACCCACAAAGCTTCCCACAAAGCTTCTCCTTCCTCCCACAGAGCTGCTGAGCTTCCAAGCATTCACGCACGCTCAGCTAGATCACCCGAGCTCTGATACCAGTTGAGAGTGCTCTCAACGGAAGCAAGAACAGAAGAGGGAGAGAGAGAAACAGAGAGCCACACAAGTTTTGGTGGGTGCAGAACCACCCTAATCTTCTTTTTCATTCATTTATATATGTGTTTGAGTATTGTACATAATCGGGGTAAAGGCACAGTGACCTTTAACCCCCACAAAATTCTTCTTGGATTAAGAGATACGACTTGATCTAGGTGGAGGGGCAAAAGGCGTGCAAATGTGCTCAATGATGATGTGGCAGTCAGAGGGTCACATGCAGTGACTATGCCTAGCAGGGACTATGCTTGTGGAGCCCTGTGTTGAGGTGGCAAGAGTGGTCACATGAAGTGCTTGTGGAGCATTGTGTGGGTTAGAGTGATGTGGCAGCTGACTGGACTACTGACTAGACTAATGAGGTGGTAGGCAAGATGATGTGGTAGTCAATTGCCATGTATCAAAATGTTGACCAAGATTCACTGACTTGCGGTCAACCTAATCGGGGTTTAACCAACGTTCACTTCACTGACTTGTGGTCAACACTTAATCAAAGTGCCACACGGCACTAATGTGTGGTGTCG
Source organism: Dipteris shenzhenensis (assembly GCF_047967505.1). Lineage (NCBI taxonomy): Eukaryota > Viridiplantae > Streptophyta > Polypodiopsida > Gleicheniales > Dipteridaceae > Dipteris > Dipteris shenzhenensis. Next base: position 17,184,962 of record NC_141599.1, read on the forward strand.
ATGGATAAGGCTTATGTGGCAGTCAGTTGCCATGTGTTAGTTGCGTGACCCAAGGCTAACCCTGAGGATAGGGTTGCCACGTGTTGGGAGGAGGGCGACCGAAATCTTTTGATGTTATGGAATCTACAATGATTATGTTTACCCTCCATCATCAGGAGATCTCCTTGTGATGGATGTGCCGCTTGTTTGTGAGTTGTTTTAGAGACTAGTCGGCTATCCATTGTTTGGGTTGCTAGAAGCTTGTCATTTGAAGGAGCCGTCTGGCGTCGCTCGATACTCAGTCGATGGAAGTCTAGTGCTACATTGTGAAACTATCCATGCCTTTTGAGATCAAGCGAGGTTGTTGAAGGCTGGTGCCGAGCTTTGGAGAAGCTAGGGTGCTAGAGTAGTAGGAGTCAATGCAGAGCGGCTGTCATGGGCTGGTTTGTGTTGGCTTTGTCGGTGACTGTCGTTGGAGGCGACCTTGGATTTGTTGGAGAAGGCACTGCTCGAACGGCTTTGGAGGCCCCATGAGCAGGAGCCCTTGTAGTGAGCTGCCACTGGAGCTGCTATTGCTATTGGGCTATAGAGCTGTTGGAGAACCACCTTCTAGAGCTAGAAGTCTGAGGCACTATGAGCGATGGAGGCTAGTCATTGTGCATGTCTCTAGGAGCTCGGTTGGGTTGCTATAGAGGATCCTAACGGTGGATCTGTGGAGAAGGGATCATATGGAGAGCGTTGAGGCGAGCTGGATTATCTACATCCCATGTTAGAGGCTTTCTGGTTGTGGGCAGCAAAGGAGCTGCTATCAATGAGGTAGAGTTTGTTGCACGGAAATGCTTGGCTGTTGAAGATGCATCAGAGTTCGTTGAAGGCCACTGCTCCAAGTCATCCTCTTGTGTGAAGGTTCAGGCTTACGGGCTATGACTAAAATGTCTCTTTGGAGACTCAAGATGCTCTCTCTCTCTGTCACACACAAAAGCATAGAAAACTCACACAAAGGAACCTTTCTCTCTCAGAAATGAATCTCTCCGCAAACATCTCTTTTTCTCACAAAATTTTCTAAGAACCTCCAAAGATATCTCTCTCATTGCTCTCAATGGACAACTCTCAATCTATCTCACACTGAAAATTCTCACAAAGAACTCAAGCAATGAAGGGAAAAATCTCTCTTTTTCAATAGATCTCTCACAAACTCTCGAAAGAGATGAACAGAAATCCTATGGACAGAAATTTCTCACAAAGGATGGATGAATATCTCTCACAGAAGTGGACTCTCACAGAGAACACTCAAGAGAACTCTCAATCTCACAATCTCTCTCGCACTCTCAAGAATTGCAATGCCTCAACGAAAGGCAAGGGAGCTCTAATACCATGACAAAATATGAAGAGGGGAGAGGAGAAGAGTGGAGATGAGGAGAGAGGGCACTGCTAGAGAGCACACCACAAATGACTAATTGTACACTAGATTTAGTTAAAAATGTAGAATATATATAAGCCCATTTAGGGTTAGGATTAGGGTTAGGGAATCTAACTCTTTCCTTTATAGCACTCTATTGGGTTAGTGCTATGTACATATGATCACATGATGGTGTTATGCACATATGATCACATGATGTTGAGCGTGAACTCGTGGTGCTAGTGCCATTTTTCCTATAAGGTTATGGAGAATGCCACTAGTGCCTTTCTTTATATCCTCATTAAGAGGAGAGAATAGCACCACTAGTGCCTCTCCCCATGTCCTAAAAGAAATGTACAATGCATGCTCTGAAATCATAGATATTGTATTATAGTTTTATTCTCTTTGTTACAATCAAAGCACACGTATCACTATGGACAAAGGAACATAAAATATCCATAACCCCATAATGTGAATGACACAAGTCCCATTATCCAAATGATTACATAGAGAATGCCTATAATATTATGGGGAGAATTGCCATTCCCAAGGCTCCAATAAATTTGTAGAAAGCACTCAAATCCAAACTTTGATAGAATAGTTAATACTATACAATTTTTAATCTTTGTAATGCTTTCAACTAACATAGATTCAAGAAAGGAGCATAAAAGTATTACCATTTCTACATAACCTCAAAGAGTGAATGGAATTAGTGCCATTCTCCATATGAGGTCACATAAAATGCCAATAGTACCTCTTGTCTATAACCCCACATTGGGAGAATGACAATAGTGTCATTCCCCATGTCATTATATCACACAATTTTGTCATACCACATGTTCAATCTCTTTAATATAATGAGAGTATGTGAAATCAAGAAAATACATAAAAGCGATATTATTATATTGCTAAAATTATTTTGAAACTATATACACAAGGAATAAATGAGTAGCTAAAGACCTTCTTAATCAAAATCTTCCAATGTAGTCTTTGGAATAGCTTCAAGGTCTACTTCAATTAAAGGTCACACAAGTCTTCAATGTCATGCTCACCCTCTTCAATAGCTTCGAATTAGCTCTATGTGTATTGAGAGTCCTCTCAATGCTAGACCAAATCTTAATATGGGGATTATCTTATGCATGTGCCACACACAGAGCCTCGAGGTCTATCACCTGTTGGAATGTGTTCACCAGTGCAATCACTTTTCTTTTGCTTGATAATGCTTGTAATGCCACACCTCCATTAGTAAAGATGTCAACAACAACTTCATGTTCCCTACTCTGCAATAGCACTTGATGCACTCCTTGATGGTGCCATGTTTCACAACCGCCTCTTTTTCATACTCATCATCCTCATCAGAATAAAGAATATTGTTCTCAATTATTGTGTATGGCCTTGTGTTTTTTAATAGGTGCTCAAATCCATCAAACCCATTATGTGAGCTTGCAAATGACAAAAAGCAAAAGGTCCCAGAGAAACCCTTTTGTGCACTCTCTGATTCATGGATAACACCCACAAACCTTCTATGCCCAAATCAAGCCTCTACCATTGCTTCCTTTAGATTTACCATCTCTGTCATTGTCAAAAGTGATAGCAATACATACTATGACAGAGTGGCAACGGTCTCCATAAAAGCACAGAGCAAATTCTTGAAGGAATCCTTATCCCAACACATGCCTTTGGTAGATCCTTCTCAGCTATCAAGCATACACAAGCTGATTGGAAGCTGTCTCTTAGAGTGACATGGTAGAAAGTGCTCTCCCTCCATCTCCATGTTCACCTAAATAACTGTCCAAGGAAAACAAGATTGTGAAGAAGAAGACTTGTTACCATCTCTTGAACTAATCACCCAATCAAATAGATTGATGCAGCTTTTGGGAAATCAAATGTGGACTTGCCAACTTGTAGCTTCTCTTTGACCCATGACTCAAATGAACCCTTAAAGCTCTGATAAACAATTGAATCATTTTTTAAGTAAGTTGCAAGGGTGTCCCATGTTTGATGTTGGGGTGAAGGGTGGTGTAAGTGGAACTCCTTTATGAGTGCTTCTTTTAGTGCTCTATCATGCTTAATCTCCATCGCCCATTGAGATATTTCAATGGAGTCCTTTTCTTTGCTTGACTTCATCAAGACAATTTATTTAGACTCAATCTCTACTTGAAGTGCAAGTACATCGTCATAATTTTAATGCAAACAGACACCTCATATATGTTATTGTGGGATTTTGACCCTGAAGATCACCCTACTTCACCAAGGTCAAAATCATAAACTATTGTTTGTAGATGTCATCATCATATGTGACTATGTGTGTGTCCTTGCTAGCAAAGTTTGCACCCACCAACACGCTTGCGACTCCTACAAAATTCTAAAAAAAAACAAAATCATCTTAGACATTCTTCTAATCCAAATCATGTTATAGAGAGAAGAATGGCATTAGTGCCATTCTCCCATTACCATGTCAAAAACATGACTTGGTAATGAGGAGAATGGCAATAGTGCAATTCTCACATCAGGGAATTAATACACACTAATACTATCACTTCTTTTGCAAAGCCATGAACATACCTGAAATAAATAATGCATAGAAAACAAAGTTTATTACCCACATCCCAACTTTGTTAATGTTTTTGCCCTTTGACAAGGCCTTGGGCTTTTGGCTTTTTGGTCTGAATGCAACCCGTTGCACCCTTAAGTGTTGCAAGATATTGATATATGGCCAATTTTTCAAAACTTTATGTGCCTCCATGTTGGCCATTGATGATATCTTACAACTTGCTTCAACTGGCGCATTGACAATAATTATCGCCTTCCTCCATGTGTAGAAACCCTTTCATTGATTGAAGGATTCTCCCTGTGCTTTAGTTATAAACATCCTTGCAACAACATATATTGAATGCTACCCTACAAGAATCCAATAATCATACTCCTTTAACTTTTTCACCTTTATCTCTTCCCTGTGCATAGGAGTATTTATGCTTGTGTGGTAAGGCATAAGATAGACACGTGTTGCAGGAGGTCATGTATTCATTGCAAAACTCTTGACCAAGTCACTAGCATAGCTGAGGGTCAATGTCTTGTACACATATTGGCTTGGGGCTCTAAAGCAATTCATCACTAGGATCAAAACCTCAAACTCCAAACCAAATGGGAAGTACTCTGCATACTCCATAAATCCTGTCATAGTTGCGTCCTTCATTTCCAATTTATTTTGTAGTGCCTTAAAGTCAACATCTAGCTGGATTTTCTTATATGGTATGATTGTTGCTTAATATGACTTCTCACCATGTCCTCTTATGTGTGTCTCACCACTCCGCATTGCATCACATCCACTGCCTGTTCCATCAATGATGACTATTTTGGTACCTCCCTGTTTTCCTTTTGAAGTTGTCTCTTCATCTTTAGATTCTACATCCAGTTTATCCCCAATGTTTTTTGTTCCATTTGATCTTATTGTTGAGATATTAAGCTCCACTCGCGATATGCCAGGGTGACCGTTGTGTATTTATGTCACCGACTTGTTAGCTGGAGATGCGGTTGGTACACCGCCCACGAATAATAGCAGGATGATAGCTATCCTTATCTACTCTAGCTTGTGGCTCAGTTAGTATGCCACCTTAGTTAGTTGAGTTTGGATTGAGACCCACATATAGGGTTCTTCTATTTTCTTTGTACTTGAGTTCTTTTGGCTTTTACAACTAAGAAGAGGAAAACTATTTTCAGCCTCCACCTTTGTGTGTATTCCCCCATTGTGCTTGTGAGAAAGCCTCAGGATGCAAGTACGCCAAAGGAGGCATGGGATACTTTGGCAAAAATGTACAGCACAAATACGCAAGCCAGGAAAATGTAGCTCAAGCAGGAGCTACACAATGTGCAGACAAAAAATATGAGCATCAATGACTACCACATGAAGGTGAAGAAAATTGCGGATGCACTTGCTTCCATTGGGTCGCCAGTGGATGATGACGATTTAGTTTCTATGACCTTGAATGGTCTAGGAAAGGATTATGCACAGTTCCGGACATCCATTGCCGTCCATGAAAAATTCCCTGATTTTGAGGAGTTGATTGCTCTTCTAATTTCTGAAGAGCAGAGAAACGATGGTGCATCTTCTTCAGCAGGAACTTCAAAAGAAACTGTCTTCTACTCAAATGCTGGCAGAGGTAGAGGCAGAGGTAGAGGAGGCCGATCTGCAGGCCGTGGTAGAAATCAGAATATGCAGCAAATGCAAGAAAACCAGTCCTATGCAGGAGGACGTGGTAACTCTAGAGGCAGGGGGAGCCAAAGAGGTCGTGGTGGATGGCAGAGAGGCCAAAATGCAAACAGCAATGTTGAATGCTACTACTGTGGTAAAATGGGGCATATGGCTAAAGACTGCTACAAAAAGCAAAATGACATTATGAATGGAAAATTGCAGCAAGGCAATTATGCATCCTCTAGTAGACAGGGTGATGACAGAAATGAGCATTTGTTTATGGTGCAGCATATGACAAATTCTGTGACAGAAATGAGCATTTGTTTATGGTGCAGAAGAAAGCAATGATGTGTGGTATGTTGACTCAGGTGCATCAAACCACATGACAGGTCATGCTGAATGGATGCAGGATGCAAGGAAAATGGAAAAACTAGGATTTGTGGAGACTGGTGATGATACTGTACATCCTATTGTGCAGATTGGCAAAATTCCTTTGTCTATGCAGGATGGGAAAAATAAATACTTGTCTGATGTATTTCATGTCCTGAACATCACCAAGAACTTGGTTTCTGTTTGTCAGATGGTTGAGCAGGTCTTGCAAGTCAGATTTAATCCTCATGGATGCTTTGTTGAGGATATGAAAAATAATGGTCGCTTGATAGCAAAAGGAAAGAAGAAGGGCAGGATGTTTATGTTGGATGCGGACATGCCTGAATTGAGTGCAGCAATGTTTGCACATGGGACCGGTGTAGTTGCAGATATTGATATCTGGCACAAACGCATTGGTCATGTTAATATACAGCGACTTAAATCAATGCAAGCCCAAAATATTATTGCAGGATTGCCTAAAGTCAAGGTTGCAGAAATGCACAAGGTTTGTGAAGCCTGTTAATTTGGGAAACAGGCAAGGAAACCTTTTCCTAGGCATGTTCAAGAGAGTAAAAAGCCATTGGAATTAATCCACTCTGATGTGTGGACTACTAAAGCTGCATCTATTGGTGGCTGTCACTATTTTGTCACATTTATTGATGACTTCAGCAGAAAACTTTGGGTGTATTTTATGAAAAAGAAAAGTGAAGTGTTTGGGCACTTCAAAGCTTTCAAAGCTATGGTTGAAAAAGAAACAGGCCTGCAAATAAAATGCCTAAGGTCAGATGGAGGGGGAGAGTACCTCTCAAATGAGTTTGCAAGGTTCTTGCAGGAGCATGGTATAAAGTAGCAATATTCATGCAGTCATACCCCACAGCAAAATGGAATTGCAGAAAGGAAAAACAGGCATATTGGAGAGGTATCTCGGGCTATGCTAAATGAAAAAGATCTACCAGATTATTATTGGGCTGAAGGAGTTGCTACAGTAGTTTATATAATGAACAGGACTCCCACTACAGCAATACATGGCATGACGCCAGAGGAGATGTATACTGGTAGGAAACCAGATATTTCTCATTTGAAAATTTTTGGTTGCATTGCCTATGTCCATGTGCCAGATGAGTTGAGGTCCAAAAGCTGAGAACTGCACCTTTATTGGTTATTCTTTGCAGCAGAAAGGGTATAGATGCTATAACCCTTCTACTCGTAAGTTTACAGTGAGCAGAGATGTTGTTTTTGATGAGATGAGCAGCTGGTATAAACCAGTAAATGTGATGATTGATGTAGATGCACAAAATGGTAATGCTGCACAGAATTCACAGCAGCAATCACAAAATATCAGTGGACCTGCAGTGTCGTCTAGCAGTGGTTCACATACCTTGCCATCGACAGGCAGATTGAGATCAAGAGAATCTCCTCAAAGCAATGCAGAGAGTGGTATGCAGGTATCACGAAAAGGAAAAGAGAAGGTAGATCAGCCCATGCTTGATGTGAATGCAGGTCACTCTTGTGTGGATGGTGAATCCAGTGGCTCAAAACAGAGCATTGATGATGAGTTGGGTATACCTTCTGTTGTTACACTTGGAGTAAGGAAGACCAGGGATGTTTTGAGAGCACCTGGAAGTGAGCCTATTTTGCACAGGTCTACCAGGGTTAGGTATCCTGTGGATAGGCTGAAATATGATGGATTTACAGCCATTCACTATGCCTATATGGTCAAAGTGATACAGGAACCAGAACCCACTTCTTTTGAGCAAGCCATGGGAAATGAAAAATGGGAGAAAGCCATGGATGAAGAAATGGATGCCTTGGATGCAAATGCTACATGGGAATTGGTGCCTTTGCCTAAAGACAAGAATGCAATTAGCTGTAAGTGGGTTTATAAGATCAAGCACAATGCAGATGGTTCGGTGAATAGATACAAGGCAAGATTAATTGTCAAGGGGTATGCACAGACATATGGCATTGATTATGAAAAAACTTTCAGCCCGGTTACAAGGATGGCAACCGTAAGAGCAGCCATTGCTATGGCCACATCAAAGGGATGGTCTTTACATTAGATGGATGTAAAGAATGCCTTCTTGCATGGTGATTTGCAAGAAGAGGTCTTTATGGAGCAGCCAGGAGGTTATGTTCATGCTATTCATCCTGAGTTTGTTTGCAGGTTAAAGAAAGCCTTGTGCATGGTCTGACAAGATAGGACAGTATCTTGTCACTATTGGCTTTCAGATTTCCAAGGCAGATTTCTCACTCTATGTGAGAAAAACAGAGAAAGGGATTATGCTGCTTGTCATTTATGTTGATGATTTGATCATCACAGGTGATAGTGATGAAGATATCCTTCATGTGAAAATGCTATTGAGGCAGAAGTTTGAGATGAAGGATTTGGGAGAGCTGCGTTATTTCTTGGGCATTGAGGTGATTAGATCACCAAGTGGGATACAGCTCTTGCAGAGGCAGTATGGATTGGACATGCTGTCCAAATATGGGATGACAAGCTGTAAGCCTATTTCAGTTCCTTTGGAGCAGAATGTGAAGCTGAGTGCAGATGCAGGTGAGCTTCTGGAAGACCCTACTATGTACAGACGCATAGTAGGAAGTTTGATTTACATGACTATTACCAGGCCAGATTTGAGCTATGCTGTTGGGTTGGTAAGTCAGTTTATGCAGGCTCCAAGGAAACCGCATTTGGATGCGGCTAGACGCATACTCAGGTATGTGAAATCCACATTGCAGTATGGACTATTTTATGAGGCTGGGGTTCAAATACAGTTGCATGGATACACTGATTGGGCTGGTAGTATTTCTGATAGACGATCTACCAGTGGATATGTGTTCTCTTTTGGGAGTGTTGCAGTCACTTGGAGCAGCAAGAAACAGCCTACAGTTGCCTTGTTGAGCACAGAGGCTGAGTACAGGGGTGCAGCAATGGCTGCATGTGAGGTAGCTTGGTTGCATAAGCTACTCTATGATATGCATCAGTAGATGGGCCAGTTGCCATTTATTGTGACAACATGAGCAGCATACACTTGGCAAAGAACCCAGTCTTTCATGCTCGAACAAAGCACATTGAGGTGCATTATCACTATGTGCGAGAGAAGGTTTTACTAGGTCTTATTGATCTAGTTTATGTCAATACAGAGGATCAGGTAGCTGACATATTCACGAAAGCATTGGGCGCAGAGAAGCTGCGCAAGTTCAGAGACCTGCTTGGTGTGCAGGAATTGGGATTGAGCTCGAGGGGGAGTGTTGAGATATCGAGCTCCACTCGCGATATGCCAGGGTGACCGTTGTGTATTTATGTCACCGACTTGTTAGCTGGAGATGTGGTTGGTACACCGCCCACGAATAATAGCTGGATGACAGCTATCCTTATCTACTCTAGTTTGTGGCTCAGTTAGTATGCCACCTTAGTTAGTTGAGTTTGGTTTGAGACCCACATATAGGGTTCTTCTATTTCTTTGTACTAGAGTTCTTTTGGCTTTCACAACTAAGAAGGGGAAAACTATTTTCAGCCTCCACCTTTGTGTGTATTCCCCCATTGTGCTTGTGAGAAAGCCTCAAGTGAGACTCCTTTCCTCTCTCCCACTATCTTCACACTTATTTCCTTCTCACCACTTGTTGTTTCCTCCTCACCAGTCCCTCTATCCTTCACTTTCACTATGTTGTGAAACACTTGAGAGCTTGATCCCTCAACATCGTTTTTCTTGGTTCTTTTAGAAACTTTTCTATTCTTTTTATTATCTTGCTCCCTTTTGTTACCAAATAAAAGCATTCTAATATCTATTGGTTGGTATAATTTTTTGGTTGAATATTATAACCCCTAGTTATCATCGTGTCCTCTCTAGTAGCATTCATCCTTGCATGATCAAAATAAGCAAGATCAAACTGATACACATTGCCACCCAATGTATGAATTTTGAGACAAGGAACATTATCTTTCTTGGTATACTCCATCTCCTTAACTTGTCCAACATCTTCAAAAGTTGTTCCTTGGATGGTCACAAAGCAATGCGCTTTATGGAGTTTTTAGAGTTCATTATTGTATATATCTAAATACCATCCTCTTCTATAACTAACTCCATCATAAACTGACATTCTCAAATCTTTCTCTTTCCCTTTCTAGCCATTCTTACAATCTTCTATTAACAAAAGAACCAAGGGAAACTACATTAAGAAAATGAACAATCCAAATGGTTAGAACAACAATGAAATGTACAATAGAAAATCATAAATGTAGTAGGAAATATTACAACCACAATGCAACTTCTATTAACAAAAGAACCAAGGCAAAGCAACTTTATATATGCATTATGAAAAACTACACCCACACTGTAAGCAAATACACACATGATCAAAGTGAATATGGTTATAATAAAGAATAATATTCATGCCATTCTCCAAAAATTATATGATGTTGTGAAGAATGCCACCAATTCCATTGAACACATGGATTGTGAGTTTGTGGAGAATGGCACTAGTGCCATCCTCTGTGGAGTTTGAGGATAATGCCACCGGTTCCCTCCTCCATGATTTTGAGGAGAATGGAACAAGCTCCATTCATCACATGGATTGCAGAGAATGGCACCAGTGCCATTCTCCTAATGTGAAGGTTATCACATGAGAGTTTTCTCATGGAAAATTTAGAGAACCAGTGTCATTCGTTACAAGGATTGTGGAGGATGGCACCAATGCCATTTTCCATTATCAATGTGTTATTCTCCAAATAATAATATGATGTTGTGATGAATGGCACTAGTGCCATCCTCCAAAATGTCATCTAACCATATAGAGAATGGCATTGATGCCAATCTCTATGTGAGTATGTGTAGAATGGCGTTGGTGCCATGTATCACTTGGATTGCACAATATGGCACTAGTGTCACTCTCCAGATGTCAAGATGTCACGGATCATGGTTGGAGAATGGCACTGGTGCCATTGCCTATCATATGATTCTGTGGATCATGGAACCAATGCCAATGATCTTGTGATTAATTATGTGATTTGTGATTTGCCAACAAGCATATGATGCCAATGATATCTGAATAATCTATTGAAGAATGGAAATGATCCAATCTTCATGTGACTTGTGGAGAATCGCATAGGTACCATCGTCCATGAGAATTTGTGGAGAATTGCACTGGTGCCATCCTCCACATTGTTGTGGAGAATGACACTAGTGCCATTCATCACATGGATTGTAGAGAATGGCACAAGTGTCATTCTATAGAGGATTTTGGAGAGTGTCACCAATGCCAATCTCCATTCTTAATGTGATAAGTGGCACTTGTGCCACTCTCTAAATAATCATATGGTGTTGTGGAAAATGGTACCAGTGCCACTCTCTAAATAATCATTAGTGTTGTGGACAATGGTACCAGTACTACTCTCTAACCATCTTGTGTTATGCTCCACATGGATTGCACAAAATGGCATTGGTGCCACTCTCCATATGTCAAGGTTGTCATAGATGATGTTTAGAGAATCGCACTAGTGGCATCGTTCATGACACCATATGATTACATGGAGAATGGCACTAGTTCTAGTCATCACATGGATCTTGGAGAATGGAACCCATGGAGAATGGCACATGTGCCATACTCCAAATCTTCAACTCACATTTTGAAGAATGTCAATGATGCCAATGATATTTTGAAGAATTTCAATGATTCAAATGATCTTTTGAAGAATGTCAATGATGCCAATCCTAATGTGATTTGTGGAGAATAGCACTAGTGCCATCCTGCATGAGGATTTGTGGAGAATGGCACTAGTTCCATCATCCATGATGTTGTGGAGAATGGCACCAGTGCCATTCATCACATGGATTATGCCATTAGTCCTCCATGATGTTGTGGAGAATGGAACTAGGTCCATTCATCCATGATGTTTGTGGAGAATGGAACTGGTGCCATTTATCATGAGAATTGCATAAAATGGTGATGGTGCCATTCTCCATATGTCATGGTTATCACGGGTCATGCTTAGAGAATGGCAGTGGTTCCATTGTCCACAACACCATATGATTATGTGGACAATGGAACCAATGCCATTCATCACATGGAGAATGGAGAGTGGCATTGGTGCCATTCTCCACCAATTATATCATGTTGTGAATAATGGCACCAATGCCATTGAACATATGGATTGTGAGTTTATGGAGAATGGCACTAGTGCCATCCTCCGTGAGAGTTTGAGGATCATGCCACTAATGCCATCCTCCATGATGTTTAGGAGAATGACCCAAGTGCACTCGTCACATGGATTGCAGAGAATGGCAGCAATTCCATTGCTGCCATTCTCATGATGTGAAGGTGATAACATAAGAGCTTTCTCATGGAAAATTTAGAGGACCAGTGTCATTCATTACATGGATTGTGGAGGATGGCACCAATGCCATTCTCCATTCTCAATGTGTCATTCTCCAAATAATAATATGATATTGTGATGAATGGCACCAGTGCCATTCTCTAGATGTGAAGGTTGTCATAAATGATGTTTAGAGAATGGCACTAGTGGCATAGTCCACGACACCATACATTACATGGACAATAGCATTAGTGCCAATCATCACATGGATTTTGGAGAATGGCACCAATGGAGAATGGCAATGGTGCCATACTCCAAATCTTCAACTAGTCTTTCAAAGAATGTCAATGATGCCAATCCTAATGTGATTTGTGGAGAATGGCACTAGTGCCATCCTCCATGAGTATTTGTGGAGAATGCGCTCGTGTCATCCTCCATGATGTTGTGGAGAATGGCACTTGTGCCATTCATCACATGGATTGTGGACCATTCATCACACGCATTGTGCCATTCATCCTCCATGATGTTGTGGAGAATGGCATCAGCTCCATTCATCCATGATGTTTGTGGAGAATGGCATTGGTGCCATTTATCACATGCATTGCCTAAAATGTTTATGGTGCCATTCTCTAGATATCACGGTTATCACGAGTCATTCTCCAAATATTCATACAAAGTTGTGGATAATGGCACCATTGCCATTCTCCAAAACTTCAACGAATCCGGTGAAGAATACCCCAAAAAAATCAATGAAGGTCTCATGTGTTTGTAAACAATACAATGTCACCCTCATGACAGTCTCATGGATTGCACACAATGGTTCTAGTGTTGTTCTCTAGATGTCAATGTTGTCAGATATGATGGTTATAGAAATTGGATTGGCCATATGGTTAGAATATTATGCTCATAAGGTCAAAATATCAAGCCAAATAGAAAAAACCTTAGCTTCAATGGTTATGGTGCCATTCTCTAGAGGTCAAGGATGTGACAAATGATGGTTAGCACTGGTGCCATTGTCTTGAACACCATAGCACGGGTGCCATTGTAACAAATAATGGTTAGAGATTAGCACTGGTGCCATTGTATTGAACAAGTTCATATGATTATATTGAGAATGGCACCAATGCCATTAATCACATGGATTGAGGAGAATGGCACCAATTTCTTGAACACCATATAATCGATTATATTGAGAATGGCACCACTGCCATTAATCACATGGATTGAGGAGAATGGCACTAGTGACATTCTCCATTCTCAAGGTGATGAAGGACATTGGTGCCATTCTCAAAATATTCATATAAGGTTGTGTTCCCAACACTTCAACTAGTCCGGTGAAGATTATCCCAAGCACGAACTCAAGGAAGGCCTCATGAGTAGGTAAATAAGACATCCTCATGACAATTTCTAGGGTAAATAAGACACCCTCAATTGAATATGGTCAAAAGATTGAGTCTGTTGGAACTTGGGGAGAGAGGAGAGCTTCATCATGGAGGTGAGTGAGAACACATGAGATATAGCAATGGGTGTTCTATTCATTGTGAGAGAGAAGTCCCTCTTTTATAGAAATGGAGAGAGGGTGGCCTAAATCAATGGCACCTCTTTTACATCAAAGGAGGTAGCTCTTAAATCATAGGAACTCCACAATCATAGGCATCACCCCATTTTGGGGCCTTTGTATTACATCATCACCTGTGTCATGGTCTATGGCACTAAGTGTGCCTCTTCTACACACACACACACAACCATATGACTGCTAGTGGATGCACACGTGCACCTAGAAAGCCCTTGATCACACATATCCCAGCATACCCCCCCTCAAGGGTTTGCCTCTTGCAATGTCAAGGATACATCTAGTCTCATAGTTTCTCATGCCATCTCATGGTGGTCAAGGACAAATCTATGGCTAGGATCTCATGCTAGCAAAGGTTCCCAAGGGTCAAGATTTACAAAAATGGGATAGACCCCCCCAAAATGGTTATCTCCCTTGCATGTACAAGGATTAATCATAGGCCTTTGTGTGGACCTAGTTTCTCATGTCTGCAAGAGGTACCATGGGAGCAAACACACATCACATGGCCTACATCATATGGTGACTAGAGGTGATTCACAAAGACTATATGGACTAAATCAAAACTAGAACATTCTTTTTGGAGTACTAATCCAGGCAGAGAACCTCAAAATTGACTACATGACCAAGTGATGATAAATAAATTTTAAAAGACAAAGTGCTCAAAAGGCACAGTCCTTGTCTTCTACCACAAAGTTTGATTCTTCATTTGTTGATGGAGTCTTTCCTTCAGGAAGATTTTCTTTTTTGTTGATGCAACTCTTCTTCACATGAAATGCTTCATTCTCTTTGGAGTCATTCCTCTCCCCTTCTTGGGCTTGTCTCTTGGAGAGCAGCTGTAGAGAAAACCTTTTGAGATGGCAATACTCCATAGTATGATTGGGTACTCCACAGAAGGCACATATCTTTTTCTTGGTGTTCATCTTGATGAAATATTCACCATTACACGGCTTTACTCTCATTCTAGGCTTCTATTGAAATGCTTTCCTCTGAGATATAGAATCAATGTTAGAGGAACAATATGATGAAGGCATATTGGGAAGTTCTTACCACTAATATGGTAGTGTCTAGTCCCTTACAAATAAGTCTCCTTCTCCACAAGTATAATTGGTTGGAGAGATAGTAAGATACCCCAAACTCTTAGCATAAAGGAAATACAATGTCTATTGCTTCAAAAAATAGCATTCAAGCATATTCACAAAACATAAATGCATCATGAGCTTTCCAAAAAACTGTCAAATTCAGGATAGTGCTCCAAAAGTGAAGCTGGAAAATGCTTTAGATCACTCAAAATGAGAAAGCATCCAAAAGCCCAAAGATTACTCACATAATCATGAAACTTTCTAGCACTTAACCATGTTCAATGGTTCACAATAGAAGCATATATCACTGTTACCCCCAAATTGAGTAGTCTGAAATTGGAGGGTGTGCCAATTGAAGCTGAAGAGAAAAGCTTTGAGAGTGATTTCAAAGGCAAATGGAAGCTCTTACTGAGGACTACTTCCAATAGAGAGGATTGCCAAAAAAACGTGCAGCATTGCTCATGACAGTAGTGCCTTCTCCGACTGGTCTTTTGCTTGTTTCTCCTTATTCCAACAAGCATTTGAGCTCAAAATTCATAAGCACCAAGCTCATAGTGTCCCCCACCCATGGCTAAGAGAAATTGGCAAAATATTGCATTAGTAGGCAGAATTTCTTGAAAGTTTGTCGAGCAGAGATCGTCTCGGCATGGGTTATAGAGGGCATCTCTCCCTAATTGCTTAGTGTCAAAGGTGCGCCCTAAGTAGAGGAAACTTTAGCTTATAGGGCTCTGGGAATGGTTGCTTAATGGAGGAGAATCGAGCTAAGCAAAATCTGGAGAGAAAGAGGACAGAATCCAGCTATTATTCATGGGCGGTGTACCAACCGCATGTGCAGCTAACAAGTTGGTGGCATAAATGCACAACGGTCACCCTGGCATATCACGAGTGGAGCTCGATATCTCAACATTAGATGCCCATTTTTTCAAGGTGGACATGGTGAACTAGAATATGAGGAATCACAATAGCCCACCTTTGTCACATTGCTCAAAGACATTGCTTGTTAAGAACAGAATTGCATAGCTAAGAATATCCTTAAGAGCTTGGGTTACAGTGGTCATTGGTGGACAATTATACTTAGAAGGAGCCTTAATGTCTTGCAATTATAGTGGTAATTGGTGGACAATTATACCAAGAAGGAGCCAATAGACTTATAAGAAGATGGGACTTAGCTTATGAGCAACTCATTTTAATTGAAGAGGCACACATGCAAGGAGTTACAAGTAGCAATTTTGCAGACAAGCTCATAGGTTTATGGTGGAGTATCATATTTTTCCCATCAATATTATAGAAGGTATGATGGTTGTTAAAGAGCTAGATGAATCAACCATGGGAAATATTTTATGATAGTGGGTCGACTTCATGGGCTTATTTTAGCTAGTCCCCCAACCAGCCCAAAATAAGTACATCCTAATAGCAGCTAACTATGCCGCAACATTGGTTAAAGCTAACGCACTAACAGAACCGCACTAACAGAACCTTGTGCATAGTACTTCTCAATTTCTATTTGAGAATGTGATCCATAGGTTTAGATGCCCAATAAAATTTTTTTTGGTAGTGAGCAAAGCACACATTTCATGAAGAAAATTTTCTATATCCTTACTTGAGAGTTCACGGTCATGCATTGATAGCCACAAGGTATTACCCCAATTTAATGGACAAGTTACAACCACAAACAAAGTGCTAAAATCCATACTCACCAAAATGATCAACCTTAATAAGGCTAATTGCAATTTCAAATTGAATGTTGCCTTGTAGTATGGGCATACATAATCACCCATAATATGATGACCTCATTAACCCATTCCAAATGGCCTTTGTGCTAGAAATAGTCATCGCATTGGAATTCCTAATTTTGAGTCTTTGAGTGCTGATTGAAGCTAAGCATGAAGATCAAATGGCATGTTAGGACCCTTTGAAGTGGCCAAGCTTAAAGCTTGAATGGCATGGAACCTTCTGAGTGGCCAAGGATTTCACCAATGGCACTCTATATTGGAAGACCTCCAAGGAATTGCAATGTCCAAGCTGGTTAATGGAAGCAAGGTCAAGATGTGGCAAGTTGAAACCTATCACATCAACACTCAAGATTTTGAGAGATCAAGTGAATGTGTGGAAAATATTATCACATGCATCACGACCCCAAAGGAATTTTGTTGCCATAAGGATACAATTGGATCCTACCCATGTGTAAGATGATAGCCTTGCATGCACAAGACACCCTTTATAATTGTTGCCACCGATTCACCATAATAAATACATGCAGCACTCTTATCAACACTCTACCTTGGCCCCTTACACTATATCATTTTATTTATATCCCTTTTTCTCATGGATAATGTCTCCCAAATCATAGATTAGGCAAATACTATTAGGGTGGTGAGGAAATTTTAATGCAATATAAATAATGTTCATCTTCCTTATGTAGAGGAGACGATAGCTGGTGCCTTTTTGACAAGCAAGACTTGCATCCTTTAATAAGAGCTAATCTTGGAACTTATTTAAGGAGGAAGATATGAAACAACCCATTGAGAGTTTCAACTTTGAGGATGTCAAAATCAAGATTCTAAAAAATACAATGCCCATTATAATGAAATTCATGCTAGAAGATTTCACATGACAAAAGGCAAATAAAGAGCAATAATTGCCTCTCAATAAGGGTTATAATTGCCTTTTCCAATAATGAAGCTTCACCACTTTCACCAACGTACCTTCAACTCTTGCAAAGCAAGAAAATCTAGTCTAATATTCCTTTTTCTAGGCCAATGCTTTAATAGCATTGACTTCATGTCATTTGTCAAGCCCTATACATGCAAGCTTGATAAAATAAAAGATGTCTACTGGTTTAATATCATCAAATTAGCCATTTTTCTTTTCTTTTTTTATCATTTCTTATCTAATCATGTTACACTCGTGAAATGTCAAACATATATTGCAACTACTATCATAAGGTTGGACATAATGAAAGCCTAATGAAAGATATTACTAGAGTGGAGCAAGCACTAGAGACCCTTAGTCATGAGAGCACAATCTCATGAGCTAAGGGCATGAGGTTTCATGCTATCAAGGTATGAGTTGTGTAGAGCCTTGGGATCTATGTCCAATGATTGGCTTTGGTATCAAGTGAGCATGTGTGTTAACGAAAATTAAAATTAAACATGATCACAAATTCATGATTTACCAAAACCATAGAAAACCAAGAACAAGGAAACAAGTGGGGGAGAGAAGAGAAAGAGAGAGAAACACTAAATGGGTCCAATAGATGGTGGCTCTTGCTTCTATCATCATGGTCAAAAAATATCTTCAAGAGATCTTATAGCTCAAGGGTGATGCCTCGCCTCAGTCGATCTCCCCTAAGGAGAGCTGAAATAGGTCACACCTCGATTGTGTGTGCTATGATCGGTGTACGGTCTCTATGCCCCTCATCTAGCCATGCACCCTCCACTGATCCATATATCTCTCATGTCGACTAGATCCTCCTCCTCTATCCCAAAGTGCCCTGGGGCCGAGTCAAATGCATAGAAATCCGTGAGATGTCTCTGCACTTGGTCTACATCGATACCCTGTGGTCCCATCCACCTGCTCTTTGATATGTCATCATAGTATCTCCTTCTGTCACCGCATCTCCATCAGGTAGAGCCCAATACAGACCTGCTCCTGGAAGTGGATCAGTTGTGAGAGTGGCCAAAGCTGTACCCCTCCTGAAAAAGGTAGTGGTAGCACCCTCGGATCTCATAGTAGGCTAGGCTGACACATAGAAAGTGCTCATTTATCTCGAGCACCCCCATCGTGCACAACTTGCAAGTCCGTTGCTCTTTGGGTATGCATGTAGCTCTCCCTATCTCGACGATCCTCAATTGATGGGACGAGACCTGTATCTATCTGATGGCAATCCTCAGTGCATGTGAGACTCCTCTGTCCTCGAGATACTGAGGTCTGATGACGAGCCCATCTTTTGATACTCTCAGAAAGTGGTCATAGTAGAGTTGGGTCTTGGTGGGGAACTCTTGATCCCCCCCCCCAAGTGCGAGATGTGTGGAGCTAGAGGAGATCTAACCGTATGATGCGGTTAACTGCGGTTAATCTCATCTTGTGGGATCGATTCGAGCGGTGCATCCATGCTATACTGAAACGGGGGAAGCCGATCCATCTGAATGTCATGACTAGCAAATCATGCAGTGACGCATGCAAAGCATACTGTACCTGCCCCACTCTCAGATAGTCGTATGGAGGACTCTAGTGCCAGCCTCGGAAGTCTCTCACAAGGTAGGTCCCAAACTCTGTGGAGGAAAGTCACTATCTGAAAAATGGCATCAACCTAGAGAGGGGTCATGGCAAACTCTGCATGTACTATCTGATGGGGGACCGAGGGCTGATTTTGAATCATCCTCGAGCCCATAATCACCTATAGCTGCTTGAATCTCTTCCATTTTGCTGTAGAAATATCACACCCCCAAAAAGGTGCTGCATTCATGGCGGTCGGCCTCACTAGAGTGTCGAAAATCTAACACTTTGTTAGTGGATCTTGGAAGCACTGTCGCTGTAGTCGGGCCAAGGCACCATGCCCTTGTGTGAGACGTGCTCTAGCTACATGGGTCATCGTGAAAACTGGCCCTGTGAAAACTGCACCCAAGTATTTGTAGGATTGCACAATCTCCACTAGCTGACTCTGGTATATAAAGCTATGTCAGTGAAGTGTTGCATAAGAGGTGTTGAAAATCATGACCTTGGTCTTCCCAAGGTTAACCATCAGGTCTCTCTCTTTGCAAAACACCTCTAGGGCATCTAGATGTCTATGTAGTCCCTGTGCCGAAGATGATAGGAGGACTATGTCATCCGTATACAGTAGGATCTATATCATCAAGTCTGCTAGTGGTGCTCCCTCACCTCCTAGGCAATCTATGAAAGATGTAATCTCATCAATGTAGAGCCCGAAGAGAGTCGGTGAGAGAGGGCATCCCTGCTTTACTTAGATCGTGCTCTCAACCCAGTTTGATAAGCATCCTGGGACACGAATTCTCCCTCTATCTAACTCGTATAGGCTCACCAGCCCCAGATCAAGACCTCTGGAATCTGCATATCCTGTACTCTCCTTATCATGCAGGATTGTGGGACAATGTTGAAGGCCTTTTGAAAGTCTACAAAACAAGTTAGACTTTCTGGCGTCTCGACCTTGCCTCCTCAATGATAGCCCTCAAGGTGAAGATGTGATCTAGAGTGGAGTGTTGTCTTCGAAAACCTGCCTGCCCTAGAGCTCACGTGGCCCATGTGCCTCTGTATGGTTGCTGATCTCCATCTCCAGTATCGATCCATAGATCTTGGCCAGCGTGTGGCCAGTCATGAGAGTGCAATAGTTTCCAATATCCATGGGGTTGTCTGCCTTGTGTATCGGCACTATGGTGGTGGTACTCCATGAGGGTGGAAAGCCATGACATATGGCATGGTTGAACATCTGTGCTAGTACCGGAGCCAAAACCACCTATCCATGATCAAAATGCTCAGTCCGTAGTCCCTCATGCTCTTGTGCTCTCCGATTGTGAAGCCGGCTGAGTGCGCACGTTCTATGCAATGAACAAGTGGCAAGTGGTGGGCCGGGGCATAGTGGACATATCAGGTGGCGCCCCCATCGGGACATCATAAAGAGAGCATGCATAAGTGTGCCAAACACTTGGGTCTGTGATGGGTATAGGTGGTTTCCCCTCTAATAGAAACCCCCAACCAATGGTGGGAACGCCCCCTCAAAATGAACTAATCACCTCGTCCATTCTACGGATGAGGAAGGCTCGTCGCTTGCGATGTGTTAGTAGCCGTGAAACCCGCTATGCCTCGAATGATGTCAGGTGGCCAAGGGGTCACTCGCATGTGAGGTGAGCTCTCTGAGAGTGCTCTCAACGGAAGCAAGAATGGAAGAGGGAGAGAGAGAAATAGAGAGCCACAAGTTTTGGTGGGTGCAGAACCACCCTAATCTTCTTTTTCATTCATTTATATATGTGTTTGAGTATTGTACATAGCCGGGGTAAAGGCAAAGTGACCTTTAACCCCCACAACCTCCCACTTAAAGGACAATGTGCCTTTAAGGGAGAACAACCAGTGAGCATACTATCCAATGCCCATCAATACACGATAATACTCAAACCGCTGACTAGGTAGACTCTTCGTCAGCATATCTGCAGGGTTATCATCTGTATGAACCTTGACAAGCTCTATGCACTTGTCCTCAAGTACCTCCCTGACGAAATGGTACCTGACCTCAATGTCTTTGGTCTTTGCATGAAAGACCGGATTCCGTGCTAGCTGAATAGCACTCATGGAATCACTATGCAATGTCGGTACACCTGTATGAATCCCCAAATCTCCCACTAGCCGATCAAGCCATATAGCCTCCTTGCAACCCTCTGTGGCTACAACATACTCAGCCTCTGTGGTAGACAAAGCAACACACTTCTGTGCGCGAGACATCCACGACACTGCACCACCTGCAAAGGTGAACACATAACCAGAAGTGGATCTCCTACTATCCACATGCCCTGCATAGTCTGAATCTGTGTACCCAAGTACACGCATGTCTCCTTTACCAAAGCAGATGCACATCTCCTTGGTACCCTTCATGTACCTCATGATGCACTTAACTGCCTCCCAATGCCTCTTTCCTGGATTAGCCATATACCGGCTAACAACTCCCACTACAAATGCAATGTCTAGTCTAGTAGCTATCATAGCATACATAAGACTCCCAACTGCTGATGCATAAGGAACCTTGGCCATCATGGCCCTCTCCTCATCTGATTTGGGACTATCTGTATGACTCAGTTTCACATATGGAGGCAATGGATTACTCACTGCCTTCCCCCCCTCCATATTGAAATGCTGCAATACTTTTGTAACATACTCTTTTTGTGAAAGCCAAAGGAGTTTTCTACTCCGATCACGAGTAATGCGCATACCAAGAATATGACCTGCAAATCCCAAATCCTTCATATCAAAGGCCTCATGCAACTTGGCCTTTAATGCATCTAGCTCATAAGTCTTCTTGCTAGCCAATAGCATATCATCCACATATAGTGCTAGGATTATCAGGCTATTATCCTTAGCCCTTTTAGTGTAGAGGCAATGATCAATTTCACTCCTTCTAAAACCCTGGGACCGAATGAAAGCATCAAACTTCTGATACCATTCTCTAGGCACTTGCTTAAGACCATAGAGACTCTTCTTCAGCTTGCAAACTAAATGCTCTTTGCCCTTTTCTTCAAAGCCTTCCGACTGCACCATGTAAATTTCCTCATGCAAATCCCCATGCAAGAAAGCTGTCTTGACATCCATCTGCATAAGCTCCATATCCTCTGCTGCCACTAGTCCAAGCATGCATCTAAGTGTGGTCATCTTCACAATTGGAGAGAATATCTCATCAAAGTCTACACCCTTCTCTTGCTTGAACCCTTTAGCAACCAAACGGGCCTTGTACCTAGGCACATCATCACCTGTGACCTTCATTTTGTAGACCCATTTGCATGGCAATGCTTTCTTTCCATGTGGCAAAGAAACCAAGTCCCAAGTCTTATTCTTCATAAGTGAACTCATCTCTGATTGCATAGCATACTCCCACTTGCGTTGATCCTCGCGCATCATAGCCTCTTTGTAGCAAGAAGGCTCCCCGCAATCAGTAAGCATCACATAGTCTACCCCTAGAATAAACTTATCAGGTGGTCTAGACACTCTAGAAGATCTTCTCAAGGGCATTTCAGCTTGCTGTCCCACCTGCATATCAGCCACATTTGGCTCATCATTTCCACCAATAGATGATCCATCATCTACCCTTGATTGTATACCTGTGGGAGTACTTGGTGGTACCATTTCTTGCACATTTGGTGCATGGACAGCTTGCTATCTATCAACATATGCAAGTGGATTCACATCCTGGAAAGTGATTCTCCTCATTTCCACATCCCTCATGGGTGCCTTATGCATCTTCTTCTCATTGAAGACCACATCATGGCTGCGTATGATCTTCTTTGCTTATGGATCCTAGAGACGATAGCCCATCTCTCCACTTTCACCATAACCCAGAAAGATGCATTTCCTAGACTTAGGATCTAGCTTCTTTTGAAGCTCTTTCGTCACATGTGCATATGCCTCACACCCAAATATACGCAAATGAGAGTAAGAGGGCTTCTTGCCACTCCATGCCTCTTCAGGAATACCACCATCCAAACTCTTACTAGGTGATCTATTGATCACATGCACTGCAGTCTTCATTGCCTCAGCCCAAAAACCACCAGAAAGACTTGCATTGGAAAGCATGCATTGCAACCTTTCTTGAATGGTACGGTTCATCTTTTCTGCAACTGGATTTTGTTCTGGAGTATGAGGGGATGTGAGCTCCCTCTTAGTCCCACGTGTATCACAGAAATGCTGAAAGTCATGAGAGAGATACTCTCCACCATTGTCAGTCCGTAGGCATTTAAGCGTTCTACCTGACTGATTCTCAACCAAGGCCAGCCGTTTCTGAAATACCTGGAACACATCACTCTTCCGAGCTATAGCATAAGCCCACACTTTCCTAGTTGCATCATCAATGAATGTCACATAGTATTCAGCCCCGCCTAATGACCGTGTAGGCATGGGACCACATACATCTGAATGCACCAAATCAAGCTTTTCAAACTCTTTCTTTCCCCTTCTTTTATGGGCTGATTTAGTCTGCTTCCCATAGAGACAGTGCTCACAAAATTCAAAACCAGAGAAACTCAAATGTGGTACATAACCCAAACGGCATAAGAGTTTCATTCCATTTTGGCTCATGTGCCCCAACCTGCAATGCCACAAAGAAGTGCTTGGCTGCTCGGTTATTGCAACAACATGATCAAATACCCCTGATACATGTAAGGGATACAAAGTCCCACACTTGGCACCCCTGGCCAAAAGCATAGAGCCCTTTTGCATTTTCCAACTCTGAAAGCCAAAAGTGGTGTGAAAACCAGCATCATCTAGCTGACCCACTGAAATAAGACTCTTGGTCAGCTTAGGCACATGTCTCACATGTTTCAAAACAAATGCAGACCCATTTGCAAAAGAAAACTTTATGTCACCTACTCCCACTATGTCACATGCATAGTCATTTCCAAGATGCACACAACCTGTCTTTCCACTGTCATAAGTGGAGAACCATTCCCTATGGGGAGTAACATGGAATGAAGCACCAGAATCCAAAATCCAATCCTGGGAATATGCATCATCTGAAGTGGTAAGCAACTCTGTAGATAAACTAGACATGAAGAGAATGTCATTGTCACCATCATGTGTGACTGCATTGATCTCCTCGATCTTCACTTTTCCTTTGTCCTCCCTTGGACTCTCTTCCTTTTGATTTGCACCCCAATTTGCATTCTTTTTCTTATCCTTTTGCTTTCTTTTCAGCTTGTAGCAATCCTTTTTCATATGGCCCTTCTTGCCACAATGGTAACACTCAATGTTCCGTGCCCTGGATTTGCTACGAGACTTCCCTCTTTCTTGTGACTTCCCCCTGAACTGTGATCTACCCCTTTGCACATTTAAGGCTGCATCCTGCTTGTTGCCGTCCATAGACTTCCGTCTAATCTCCTCGGCCAACAAGCTACCCACAACATCATCAAATTTCAGTACTCCACTAGGTGCAGAGTTACTGACAGCTGTACGGAAGGTATCCCATAAGGATGGCAATGAACATAAGAGAAATATTGCCTTAGTCTCCGCATCAAAATTCATTTTCTGAGCCTGAAGCTGGCTAAAAATAATATTGAATTCATTCAAGTGAGAAGTAATGGAGACCCCTTCCTTCATCTGCAGCTCAAACAACCTCTTCATGAGGTAAACTTTATTAGAGGCAGTTTCCTTCTCATAAATAAGTGGCACACAGTTTCTTCCACAAATCTTCCGTAGTCTGCTCATTTACTACTGTGAAATAAACTGACTCTGCAAGATGAAGTCTAATAGTAGACTTTGCTAATGCATCCAACTCATTCCAATCATCCTCAGACATATCTGCAGGCTTAGCTTCAATACCTGCCAAGGGTTTAATTTGCTTCTTTTGAATAAGCACATCCCTTATTTGTTCTTTCCACAAAGAGAAGTTTGTCCCATCAAACTTTTTAATGCTGAAAAACTCCTTTTCAGACATGGAAGAGGATGCCATGATGCAAATGAAACAAAATCCCAAATGCTAGTGCCTGCAAGAGAGAATCACACCAAATACCAGGTGCACCCAAATGTGTATGCCACAATAGAGTGAAATATCACCAAATTTCAAAGCTCAAAGCATCAAAAGATGCATCTGACTCATGTGCATATACTATGCATCCATATGAGCAAATCTGGCCCAAAAAAAATTGCCAATAAGTGCCAAATGAGTCAAGCATAAACACCGTCCACTGGCATATGCATCAATAATATCTCATCCAAGAGAGCATAGCACTATCAGTGCATCACCTGCAATGTGTCAAAGCTGTCCCTCAGCATAAAATAGCATCCATGTGCAAAGCGTCCATAAAAATAGCATCCCACAAGGCAATTTGGGCCTATCAGCACATCCAATAAGGACCGTAATGCATCCAAATGGCGTATAAATCATCCACTACAACCCAATGCATACCACAAATGAGCACACACTGCTCAAACTACAACCAGAGTGATCTACATAAGGTATGCTCAAGAAATCATAGTCCCACGGTAATGAGCACTACTGAAAATAGAACCTGAGATGCCTCAAAACATGGACGCCATTGCATAATCGGACTCAACAAGAAAATTTGCAAATATCTCTCTTCTGTCAGAACTCCAAAATCCCAACCGATGAGTGAGAAATGGGAGTCAACACTTATCCACTGCCATGTGGCATAAATCTAAGGTTTCAAAACCTTAGAATGAAAAATGCATAACAGAGAGACGAAATCGAATACACAGAGATCTATAACTCTGAAAATCCTCCACCGAATCGCGCAAGAACTGATAGGTAGGGGTTTTTGGGCGTCCGGAACGCAATGGGATAGACGGTTTTGGAAACTGTGGTCTCAATCACTGGGTCCAACACACGGACTGAAAAACGTTTTTGGAAACAGAGATGTTTGTAAACTCCACCGGAGTGCGAATGATGAGCAACATAGAAGTTTTAGGACCTCCTGAGTCCACCAGAACTGACAGATCTGCAAATGGTTGCTCCAAACTTGAGTTCCAACACCCGGGCAAAAAACGCAGAAACTGACACAGTGAGTCAGAAATCCAATGAAATGATCCCAGATTCAAGAATGAAGGTGTTTCCAGGCTCCTGAAGTAATGTGGACACCAAAAGCAAGCAATAGTTGCCTCTACAAGTCAATATGGAGTCTCTGTCATCGAACGGAACATCGAACGGAACAGGGAAAAGCTCAAAATACGACTTTTTCTTTGAAAACTCTTAACAGGCTCTCAAAACCACTTCGTAAAACCAAAGTGACTTTTCCAAAGATTCCTCCAAGGTCTCTGCACACTTAGATGCAAGTAAAGTCACCCACAAAGCTTCCCACAGAGTTTCTCCTTCCTCCCACAGAGCTACTGAGCTTCAAGCATTCACGCACACTCAGCTAGATCACCCGGGCTCTGATACCAATCGAGAGTGCTCTCAACGGAAGCAAGAATGGAAGAGGGAGAGAGAGAAACAGAGAGCCACAAGTTTTGGTGGGTGCAGAACCGTCCTAATCTTCTTTTTCATTCATTTATATATGTGTTTGAGTATTGTACATAACCGGGGTAAAGGCACAGTGACCTTTAACCCCCACACTCTCATCTCTCTACACTCATCATCATACAAAGGATTCTGTGGCATCTTCCCTAGGGAGGCACGTGCAAATCAAGTCGTGGGGAAGGACCTGATGGCTGCATCCATGACTACTGTGGAAAGGGTGTCTGACGTATCAGCAAGGTCTACAACATCTCCAAGTAGTAGATCTAGAAGCCTCTTTGCCAAGTTGCTCACATAGATGGGGTCTAGGGCATGATTAAAGTGAACCTATACACGAGTGGATGCGAGGGGGACCCTCTCTATGACTGGCATAGTGGTAGAGATACAAAAGGCTAGGTACAAGTGATCAGCATCGAGTGGGGGAGGGGGCACAATAAATTCATATATTCGTGAGGTAAAGGCCAAGGAACCGAATAGATAGTCCACTATGCTTGTCCCTCTGCCATGTGGGAAACAAGTGAGATCACTGGATGATGGCCATCTCTGTAGACCATTGTGAATTATCAAATCATGAACATCCCCTAGCTCAAGTAGATGTCCTCCATACTCTTTCACATGTGGTGCATCTGCAGAGTGTCTTACTATCCCGAGCTCAGTTGCATCTAGTTTTGGTACTATGAGGGAATCCGATGCAAAATCCAGTAGGTCCACCAGCATATTCCCTGTGCATGCATTGAAGTCACCAAAAAGAAGGATGTCCCCCTACCTGGAGAATTAAGTTATATCATCCTAAATCGACTCATATGGATTGTGCACTTTTGTGGTGACCTCACGTGCGTAGGATGAAGTATCTAGGGGGAAATAACACACTGCTATGAGAATCGATCGTGCATCTGGTACCTGGACTCGTATCCACATGTCGCGCATGCTCCTCTCTCCGGTCTCATGTGTGATATAAAAAGGATAGCCACTCCCCCCAAACCTCACACACCAATGTCTCTCCTTGTCTCCTTCCTATGAGATGACTCCCATGTATATCCTGTCACGGTGGGCAGTCCTCTCTCGGGGCTCTCATGTGTCTCAGTGTAGAAGACCATGTCTCTGTCAGTGTATGTTTCCAAGAAACCACCTGGATCAGACCAGAGTGTGCCATTGCAATTCCACACTGCAATTTTTAATCCACTTTGTGTCCCTCTGGCCCGACACTATCATAATTCACCCTCTTCTTTCTCTCTTCCTTTTCTTCCTTCTCTCCATAGTCCTAATCTCCTCTCTCTCGGATGATCACCCTACCATCTCTGTATGCATCCCATTTCCTTGCTTCTCTCGCTGCCATGACGTGTACCATACTTTCTCTCTGGTGTTCCTTCTGTAGGAGGGTGAGGTCATCCTCTAGGTAGATCCGGGTTCCTTTCAAGGTCACCCATGTGCTCATGAGGGTCTTCCTATCCATGGCTGTTCAAAGCTTTATCACAAGTGGCCTTGTGGATGCATCAGGCTTACCAACTCTCCAAGCTGTCTCACATGTCAGGTTCACACCCATTTTGGTGAACAAAGCATTTGCATCTACCATAGGAGTATCTCCTACTATGAAGCCTCAGACTAAGACATTTAGGGCTTTACTATTTCTCCTTTTAACCTCATTACAGCCTCTCCTTTCTTGATTTTCTGGGTGAATTTGGCATGTTTACCTTTCATAGTATCTTGTAAGAAAGCCAAGTCTTTTCTGAGTTTTTCATTCTCAGATTTCAGCTCATTTATGATCTTGCATCCTTCTTCTAACATCCCCTTTTCCCCTTTGAGATGCTTCATTTGTTCCCTAATGATGTTGAGAGAGAGAGAGAGAGAGAGAGAGAGAGAGAGAGAGAAGGGGGGGGAGGGGGGAGAGGTGTCCATTTATGGGAGGTAGCATTATCATGCAACCTAGTTGTTTGTAATCAAGCCCAAAGCTTTTCGCATAATACAACTTGACACTTCTGTATCTATTATTGTACTCTTACATTCTTTAAAGTATTCACTATCTTTATATGCCTTTATGCCATGTTGCAATAGTTAATGCTTGGATCTAACATATGGTAGCCTCCTTGCACCCAAAGTAATGTCACTTAGCTTAGAGAGAAATCAACTTTTTGTATACCCAAGTGATCGATGTGTGACTGAGGGAAAAAGATCATGCATATATCTTTGCTAAAATACAAGATAAGTCTCCCTAGTTATAACGTTTAGGGACATAATGAAGAAACTTGGGCTCTCTTGATAATCATCAAATTCATGGTGGTCTTAGACTGTGTGGCCTTTGCATTGGACAATCATTGTAAAGATGGTCTAGTTGATCTTCTTGTATTAGGTTGATCTTCCTGTATCCTATTGATCACATGCATAGTCACTATCTATCATAGTAACATTGCAAATTAATTTGATTTTGTAATAGTTGATGCTTGGATCTAACATATGATAGCCTCCTTGCACCCAAAGTAATGTCACTTAGCTTAGAGAGAAAGCAAATTGTTGTATACCCAAGTGATCAGTGTGTGACTGAGGGAAAAAGATCATGCATATATCTTTGTTAAAATACAGGATAAGTCTCCCTAGTTATAACGTTTAGGGACATAATGAAGAAACTTGGTAATTAGCAAATTCATGCTGGTCTTAGACTGTGTGGCCTTTGCATTGGACAATCATTGTAAAGATGGTATGGTTGACCTTCTTGTATTAGGTTGATCTTCCTGTATCCTGATCACATGCATAGTCACTATCTATCATAGTAACATTGCAAATTAATTTGATTTTGTTTATATTCAATCCCAAAATCTTTTGTGCCTCATATGTGTCTCAATATTCTCTTGGTCACATTTGATGTGATTTCCTTTATATTCTCTTACAAATTGATGTGATTCCCTTTCTATTCAATCCCAAAATCTTTGTGTCTAATATGTGTCTCAATATTCTCTTGTTCACATTCAAGAGGGATTTGTTCCCCTCTTTTGCAAAGAAAAGACTTCTATTAAGTACAAAAGAAACTCCAAGAGCAAAGCTCAAGGGAAAAGTACATCATGCAAGGCATGAGAAAACAAATGCCCCTATAGGGCAAGGGCAAAATCAAGATCCTATATGATGAGAGCTAGAAAATATCCAAGGTTGAGGCTGAAAGTGCCAACTCAACCTTGCGGGGACTCCCAGAAGGATGGGGAGCCACTCCACTCCTTAAGAAAAACAACTGTTCGAGTAGAGACTACTCAAGAAGATCCCTGCATGCTCCCCCAAATGGCCTCCAAGGTCGGTAGAGTATCTATCCAAATATTAGACAATGTGTGTGCATGCTGGACCTAGAAACCATCCAAGGCCTTTGTGCATATGTATGTATAAATATGCCATGCCACTATGCTTGCCAAAGTCTCCTAGGAAGTATCCATAGAGGCATGTGTAGGTCTGTAGGGAGACCCAGAAGCACCGTCAAGAGAGCATGACTCAACCAGGTCTCATTGACCCAAAAGAGCCCAAGATGAGTCATGTCAAACACGTGAGGCCCAAAATAGAATGCCAAGCTACAAAGCCCCAGGTCATGAAGAAAGGAGAATGTATAAAAGCTCTCAATAAGCTAGCAATCCCTTTCTAGATGATCCTCGCATGTTTGCAATCCCATAAGAAATGTTAAATAGACTTCTTAACAATAGAAAGGCAAACGAATATAAGTAGAGTCTACCCCAAGCACATAGACTTCTCAACAATAGAAAGGCAAACGAATATAAGTAGAGTCTGCCCCAAACACAAAGCTCTACTAATTCACTACAATCCATCCATGGATAGGAAGTTAGTAGAAAAGAGTGATTTTTCTATTTCTAGAGTGTCTTTCAAAAGGATTTCTACAAGTCAACAAAAATCTAAAAATTCTCCCAATGAGAAGCTCTGGTGGGCTTCTAGCCTCCAAGGCTTAGCTGAAACTTCCCTGCATTATTAACCGTGTATCAAAAGAAGGGGACGCTCTTCTCTCGGTGCCTTGCATCAATCCATTCCCACTTCGTGGGGCCCCACTATATATACTTTATGGGGACATCTCCATAGAGGCAAATCCTCTATGAACCCAAGGGAATATGATCCCTATTAGGGTCTAAATACCATCTTGAAGCCAAAAAACAATGCTCCATGTGACCTACAACCTTGATAGGCCCAAATGGAAAATGCATAAGTATATCATCCATAGACTTGGACAACCTACCCTCAGAATGAATATCAAAGACCAAGGCATCCTTGTCAAATCTGCATAGTCTTATAACGTGAAGTGAAGGCCACTGGACAAGTAAATTGAGAGTGAGGCCTACCACCTGCAAGAAACCAATCCAAGGGTCTGTTTGCATCGATTTGCTAAATCCTCACTACACTTTCTCTAAGGTAACTTTACTATTTAGAGTCTCTAATCATCTCATAGGTTTTTGAAATCCCTCCAAGAAACCTTAGAGGGAGTAGGACCTAATCTCCCATTTAGATTGCTCCTTCTAATAAGAGGTACCAAGTGGTCTATCATGATCATCAAGTATAGTATCATTTCACATGATAGGCTACCTATATACCTCTTTCAAAGAGGAAGGGGGAACTCTCCAAAAGAGTACTCTTGAAGCTGACCCAAGGTTTTAGGATTGGAGCCATAAAAGGGGAGGAGGGAACCCTACGATGGGTTGAGGTAAACATTTACCTACTACTATCCACCAATCTCCACATGTGGAAGGAGAATAGGATTGTATGCATTGAATGAAAAAATCCTTCCAAGGTTCGTCCTTGGATGTCAAATAATAGACCTCAGCATCAACTTTCAACTTATTTTTTCAAACCTATCTCAACATATGTGCAAGCCAATAAGGACATCAAATGGAAGTAAATCAATTAATCATCAATTTTCAAAGTACTTACATGCATGTTGATCTCAAAAGAGAGGCAAAATTAGTCACTACTTTAACTTAAGCTCACACATTGTAGCAAATAAGTTTTAAACACAAACTGGATGAACATTTCATGGAGAGAAGTATGCAACAATCAGTGCACATCCTCAATATCAACAACAAATAAATTTATTTAACGACAAATAGTGGCTTGTACTAGAAGTTAAAGATTAGGTAAAGCATAAGCTATCCCTTTAGAAAATTGGAATGTAAGCATGCTGGTGGAAAGTGCATTCGCAATGTGCTCTCGTGGGCTTAGTGTACATGTAACTTCTATGTAAGATACTAAGGCCAAGTACATGTTTTCATACTATTATAAGATGTAGTTCCCAGTTCAAATCATGTACCCAAAGAGAACTTTAAAAAGAAAAGAAAAGAAAAGAAAAGGGAATATATATTATAAAAAATGGGGGGGTATGCTTTGAGGATATATATATTATAAAAAGTAGGTATGCTTTGAGGAATTTTAATTTAGAGAATGTGGAAAAAGAAAACTATGTAACAAGGTATGCTTTGGGGAATTTTAATTTAGAGAATGGTTTTGAAGTTCCAAATTCCCATAGGGGTTCCCCTAGAGTCAGGTATGCTTTGAGGATATATATATATTATAAAAAGTAGGTATGCTTTGAGGAATTTTAATTTAGAGAATGTGGAAAAAGAAAACTATGTAACAAGGTATGCTTTGGGGAATTTTAATTTAGAGAATGGTTTTGAAGTTCCAAATTCCCATAGGGGTTCCCCTAGAGTTAGGGAAGCTCAAAATACAACTTTTTAGAGCACATTCCCACGATGCCCAACTCAACATTGGAGATTTTTTGGCCTAAAGTTGTGTCAGGCCGAAACAATTTTCTAGAGCTCTGGGAAGGATCAATTGCTTATTTTGGCTCATTGAAAATCTAAAACAGAGGATTGATAAAGTGGGAATGAGCTCTTATGTGAGCTCACCATACTTAGAGGCCTTCCCCATCGGCCCCCCACACCAGCTTCCCACCGAGGCTTTGCATGTAATGGGCTAGTCCCCATAGCATCTTGCAAATAGCTCTGCAACCAGCCACACCAGTTTCAGAAGGGAATTTGGGGGGTGCCTGGGGTACCCCCCAAACCTCCTTAACAAAGATGCAAACCAGTTGGGCTTGGTTTTGAAATGGGGGCAGAGTGTATATAAGATGTGTGCAGTAGTTCCAGAAGCTTTGTATGGGGATGATCTGCAAGGTAGCGATGGTTAGGGTATGGGAGGGGACAAAATTGCTACTCCAAACTTGGTACTGCAATAAATGTAGCAAATAGCAATACATTCCAATCTGCAAGCGAACTCTGCAAGCGAACTCTAGCACTCTCCTCAGGCCAACTTCAGTGCATTTTGGTTGAGATGTCTTTTGTATGAGTCTGTTTTACTGATTAATATATAAACATAACTCTTTCAATTAAAAAAAAAAAAAACATTCCAATCTGCAAAACAGATGCAACTCTTCTGGAATTGATTGGGCACACGTGTGGGCTATAAGGTTGGAGTGAAGGGAAACGTGTGAACTAGTGCTATATATAGGCAAAGGAGGAAGGTACTCGTGTTCTTTTTGCTATGCATGTTCTTCTTCCTGCTCACACCTCCGTAGCCTTTTACCTTCATCGTCCAGGAGCCCTCCGGCCTTTCGCTCATCAGGTATTCTCCTCCTTCGCTTCTTTTCTTCGTCTCTCTTCTTTTCCCTTTCATTTTTCATGCCTTTGTTTGTCTCTTTTGTTTGCCTTTTGGATGCCTTTCATATCATCCCGCAGCGGAGACCACCAGCTCTTCAGGTAGGTTCTCCCTTTCCCGCCTCTTTCTCCGCTTTTCGTCTCCCTGCCTCTGCGTTTAATGCTGTGCCTATTGTCTCTCCTCGGATTTAGCTCTCGCTTTTCCTGTCGAGTCGTATGGGATGAGGTGGTGGCCAGCAGGCCCAGATTGCCCATGCACAACTGGGAGCACTTGTTATGCCCATGTGATCGTCCTAACCGGTGGAGGCGATATGGATTTCTTGCAGACAAGCCTCAGTTTCTTTTGATGGCTCCTTGATGCAGCCTACGACCTATGCCTGTTTGAGCGCAAGGAATAGAGTAAGTGCTTGTTGTCTTAACTTCAGAAGCTTGTAGGTGAGAATCTGCTTGGCGCCATGTCGGCAAGGCTATGTCCCATGCTTAGTGATTGTGGACAAAGCTGCCATGAAAATCTTTGCGAAGCTTTGAGATAGGCTGGTTAGCTAGCCTTTGATCATACTTTTGACTATTCAGTTGGAACATGAGGGCATCGGTTAGACCGGCAGGGTGTGGGGATCGGAGCAAAATGTCCAAGTGATGAAGATTTGAGACAGGTGGGTTAGCTAGTCTTAGAACATAGTCTCAACATAGTTGAGATTGAGTTGGAGGAGGATGCAAGTGAGGGCACATGTTAGGCTAGTAGAGTGCAAGATGGGAGCAAAATGCTACTTTAAGGGATTGAGCATCCAAGAACAAGCGGGTGGAGAGGAGAGAGACCAAACATTGGGCGAACGTCAGTCTTGCGCAAGCAAATTTTGCATTTTCTCGATTTGGTGCAAAGGAATGAGGATCGGAAATATTGCTTTGCCCGACGTATGCTGTACACATAGGTAGGAATAAATGCACACGAGCAAATTGAAACTAGCATAAGTAGGGTTTGAGTTGAGCTCTCCACTATGAAGTGTTCTGTATTGCATTCTTTTTGTGATATTTTTTGAATTGGATCAGAGACTTTTGGAGCTTGAATGGCTCCAAATGTTAACTATGTGGCCAATGGGTGGAGGGCAATGGATATAGTCAGTTTTGTCTTGTATCAATTGGCTATGTATTTACCATTTTTCCCTTGTGGTGGTGTGGCTTCTCTTTGCATGGCTTGTTTGGTAAGATTAAATATGTTGAATTGACCTTCTATTGATATGTTTGTTAGCCTTAAACCTTTCTTTGATGGAGGTCTTTCTTACTGTTTGCTCGCTTTTTCTCACTCGCTTATTTATGTCCGCTTGCTTTTCCTCGCTAGCTCTTTGGCAATCCTCCTCTAATTGGCCCTAGATTTCTTCAACCTTTGTAATGTGGTCATGCACTGTGTCCCTTTCTCGATCCTCATGTTGCGAATTTTGGAGGTTCCATATGTGTAACCTATTGTGTATGTTTGTCCTTGTATGCTTATGTCCATCCATGTATCCGTCCTCATGTGGATGTGTCTACATTGTGTGTTGAGTGGGAGTGGTTAAGGTAGGTGTGATTGATTCAGAGAGGATCATGGGATGGTCGATGTAATAGTGAATCTAGGGGTCCTCATGATGATCTCATTGATGATGTATATGCATTATAATCTCAGCCTATATATGTCACATGAATAAACATATTGAGTTTTTGTTGCCATTGCGTTTCATGTTCTCCCATGTTTCTTCTCCAACCTCCATAGCCATTTCCTTCAAAATTCTATGGGAAGGTCTAAATAGGCAGTGTCTAATCCCATTGTGAGTATTTTAGGAAAGGACATTACATGATTGGAATTACAAGTGAGAACATGGCATGTTCTACCAATGAACTTAAGAGGCTTCTAGTAGAACTTAATTGAGACGTACATGTGGCCTCAAAGGCTCAGGAATGTCAAGTATGGCGTAGAGGGCTGATGCATAGGCACATAATTAGAGGTTCATACTTAAAAAAGCTCTTGGGCTCAACTCATGGGCCATGGGACAAGATCCACAATTTGCATTTGCCCCCTCCTAAAAGATAACTGTCCTCAAGAAATACCAATGGAAATGCAATAAAAACACATTGTTGAAAAGAAGGCTAGAAGCATCCAAGTGGTGTTTACGAGAATTCGACTCTTGATAAGTCATGCTATACAATTGCATCTTGAGAAACAGCTTGGAATTATTTAGGTTGCCACCAAATGTTGCTTCAAGGCTTGTCCATACATCTGTAGAAAAGGAGTAGGGCACAGATTGGAGAAAGCGAGAATGAGGAGAGGAATGGAGAGAGAGAATGGGAGAGGAGGAAGGAGAAGGGGTAGGAAAGAGAGAATGATGTGGGTAGGAAGGAGGGAGACACATGCACGCACGCACGCACGGAGAGAGAGAACGAGGTGGGTAGGAGGGAGACACGCACGGAGAGAGAGAGAGAGAGAGAGAGAGAGAGAGAGGATTGGGGAAGAGAGAGTAGGTTGCAAGTAGGAGGAAGGAGGAGATAGATTAGATGTCACATCAAAAGTGTTACAAAAGTGGAGGGCTTGGACTTATATAGTTCCCTCCATTATCCCCTCTAACCGTCACTAAAGCATCCCTAAATTAGCTCCCTTTTCCCGTTCTTTACAGCCATCCCTCCTCAAAATTTTGCCCTCAAAATTGCAAGTGTTGGCTGGAAACAAAGGCTCCTTGCTGCTGTAAAAAGGTGTTATGCTCTAGCCAAGATAGCATGACCTCGGAAAGATCGGTGGGCATTTTCTCTTAGATGACTAACTTTTGTAATAGTTAATGTGCGTAATTGAAATGGTCAAGAGAAGTAACTACCAAGGTCATAGGTGAGGGTGAAATGGCATTGACTAGGTAGTTCTGAGTGCTAAGGCCTAGGTGCACCTAAATGTGCAATAATGCCAAGGGGCAAGTGGTTTAAAATGTGCCCCAAGAGAGGGGTAAAAAGGTGCACCAAGTGGAGAGGCTAAAATGATGACATTTGGCAAGGAGAACTATCTAGGGAAATGAGGGTCTCGTGGATAAGCATGAGAAAAACAAAGGAACGAATTAATTAGAATATCTGTGATCCACGAGAGTAGGTTGGGTGGAACAAAGGAAATGCCATCGCCCGTGATCTGTGTCAAAGTAGAAATAGTGCTTAACAATTGGTATCAGAGCCTTGTGGAGAGAGTAAGGGACAAGAGAGGGGATTAGAAACCTTCACGTGAACGAGATGGAGTTGGATCGTCGAATGAGCTGAGAGCGAATCGACGGATTGATCGGGTGAGGCTACGACGTGACAAAACGAGGTAGGAACGTGACAAGACTACGTGACGAAACGAGGCGGTGACGGAGTTGTTGGCGACGCCTGATCGACGGCGTTCCCGATTGTCAACGTAAAAAGGCTAGTGGGGTCCCGTAACGCGCTGACGCGCAATTGGCCTACGAATCCGTGGGTGCTGGATTACTTTAATGGAGGTCGTCAACGATTGACGAAGTTTTCTCAATTGGGGCTGGAGCGCAGGTGGACGAGGATCGACGCGGGAGTCAGAGGCAGGTGCAAATTTTGTTACGGTCACGGGATCTGGCCGCCTCTTTCGTTGACGCTAGGAGTCCGTGGGCAGGAAACTCAGGTGGCAGAATAGCCCGACAGACCGAGAGCAGAGAGCCTGACATTAGTTAGTGCATGAAGGCACTTGATCAGCGTAGAACGCTAGTTGAACGACAAGAGTCTGTACCTAAGCTGTGATTCCAGACTGGTCGCAGCAGAGCGAGGGACTGTTGGCCGGAATTGTATGGAACAAAAGGGAGCGTGGCTGTTCGTTAACGACCAGGGAGCTCTCTTCGAACTTCATTACTTTTGTTTTGTTTTTTTTTCCTTTCTCCTCGATTAGTCGGGCGATGCTTTGCTTTCATAGACGGATCTTGAGGGCAATCAGCCTGCATGAGGCTCTAATGTTGTAGCAGGGACAGATTATGCCTGTGCATATACCTGTGTGCTTTAGTCGGGATCAGATTGCAGGAAATTCCCTAGTATAGGGAAAAGCGCTGTTTGGGTTTTAGAAAAGACTGAAAAAAAAAGAAAAAAAGAAAAAGAAAAAAAAAACATTTTCCATTGTGAAACTATGGAGGCAGAAGGGCAGAATTCTAGGGTGAATCCTAGTGAGTCTAGAGTACAGTCTACACAACAGATGTCACATCATGCAGCACCTACTTTGATCGGTAGGATTTCAATATTAGAAGATGCTTTACAGCAGATTATGAACCAGCAGCTTCAAGTGAATGCTAGTCAGAATGAGATTAGGGAGATGGTACAAGCCTTGTCGGCTAGAGCGTCTAGAATTGATAAGGGCAAAGCTCCAGCAGAGCGAGAGCCCAGTATACATTCATTAGAGCGCGCGAGGGTCAAAGTGCCTAATATCGCTAATTATAGATCAGAGAAGTACGCTGGTTGGATGACCGAGCGCAGCTCTGATGTGATCGAGGTTTGGTTACACAAGTGGGAAGAAGCCTTCGCCATTTGTGAAATTAGATCTGATCTAACTAAAATCCGTGAGGCCACGCACCTGTTTATTGAGGCAGCGGATAGATGGTGGATAAAGCAACAGAAGGATCAAGTTGCTCCTACCACCTGGGAAGGGTTTAAATCCGAATTTAAGAAACACTTTCTCCCACCTGATGAAGAGTCCCGAGCTTGGGATGCTTATAGAAATCTTCGTCAGAGGAATCTGTCGGTGGCAGAGTACACTGACAAATTCAGGGAATGTGTCATGAAAATAACAGATCCTCTCCCTATGTTGGTTCAGTTAAAAGACTATATCTATGGACTGAACGACAAGATCAAAATGGAAGTTCGGGCTAAGTATGTGACTACATTAGATGAATCTATTGCAGTAGCCTTGAACTATGAGGATGCCAGAGGCAGATCTGGTGGATTTGTGCAGGCAGGGACTCAGTATGAGTACCCGAAAAAAGGGGGATTTCAGAGGAAATGGACTTCAAAGACAAGTGTCTCTCAGCCAAGTGGCCAAAACAAGCAGGTGAAGCCGGTTGAGGGACCAATAAAAACAAGTACCACCGTTGGGGTGAAAAGGAAATTAACTCTAATGGCAGCCCGGGCTTGGTCAAAGTCCTCGTTGACCCCTGAACAAAAAGAGAAAGCTAGAAAAGAAGGATTGTGCTTCGGCTGCCTTCAGCGACATCAGTGGAAAGATTGTCCACTGAATAAAGACCGTCGTACGGCTAATATGATAATATCTGAATGCGACATGGAAATGCAGGAGAGTCCCAATGCAGAACATATGCAGATGCAACTGGCGGGACCTTCTCAGAGGTTAGTACCTTGTTTGTTATGTGTGTCTGTTGCTAAGCTAGTGACGAGTGCACCTGATAACATCCTATCTAAGCCCGCAGCAATGGGGTATACAGCCTTTAATGATACGGAGTTAATTAAAATGAAAGGGCAAGTGGCCAATCATGATGTCATTGTGTTGTTTGACTCGGCGTCAACTCACAATGTGATTAACTCCAAGCTCGTGAAGAGGCTGAAATTAAAGACAAGTCCATCTGACTATGCGTATACAGTCAGAATGACAGATGGAAGTTCAACTGAAGTATGGGACCAAAGGGTTACCTAGTTGGAGCTTCGGATTCAGGACTATGCTGAGAAGCTTGATTTTGAAATGACCAAGCTTGCTCATGCAAATATAGCCCTGGGTATGGCGTGGCATTCTAGGAAGAATCCAGCCATTGATTGGAAAAAGCACGTATATCAATTCAAGATGAATGATGTGCTTTATGTCTTGCGAGGTGAAAAAGATATATCTCAGGGACCGTTGGTTTCCGTGATGGAAATCAGAAAAGCTCAAGTAGAGTTTTAATTCCTTTGCACAGCATCGGTAGAGCCGGTTGATGATTCTTCGGCTAGCATTGATGTTATGCAAAGTGGTGAGATGGCCAAGCTGGCTAATCTTATAACAGAGGAGTTCTCTGAATGTTTTAGGGATAAACTACCTTATGGGTTACCTCCAGAGCGGAAAGTTCAACATAAGATTGAACTGATCCCGAGGGCCGAACCTGTAAATAGACCTCCTTATAGAATGAGTTTTACTGAAGAGGCGGAGGTGCGTAGACAACTGGAAGAATACCTCAAGTTGGGGTTGATTCAACCAAGTTTCTCACCTTTTGCTATGCCAGTGATATTAAAGAAGAAAAAGGATGATACGTTTCGCCTCTGTATAGATTACAGAGCATTGAATAATATCACTGTTAAGCACAGGTATCCGATGGCTCGGATTGATGATTTACTAGATGCATTACATGGAGCCGTGATTTTCAGCAAGATAGATCTTAAGTGTGGCTACCATCAAATCC
Organism: Dipteris shenzhenensis; assembly: GCF_047967505.1. Taxonomy (NCBI): domain Eukaryota; kingdom Viridiplantae; phylum Streptophyta; class Polypodiopsida; order Gleicheniales; family Dipteridaceae; genus Dipteris; species Dipteris shenzhenensis. Next base: position 17,224,546 of record NC_141599.1, read on the forward strand.
GGATTAGAGCCGAGGATGTGCATAAAATTGCTTTCAGAAGCAGGTTTGGTCATTACGAGTTTTTGGTAATGCCCTTTGGACTTACTAATGCTCCTGCTACATTCGTCATGCTGATGAACGATTTGCTACGTCCGTATATCGAAAAGTTCGTAGTACATTTTATTGACGATATCCTGATATTCAGTAAAAGTATTACTGAGCATCGTGAACACTTAAGAGTAGTGTTCAGTACTTTGAGGAAAGCTAGTCTTTATGTAAATAAAAAGAAAACTATACAAGGTATGGTTAGGTTTGAGTATTTAGGATTCATAATTACTTCACAGGGGGTAGAAATGGATCCGAAGAAAGTGGCTGCGATACTAACTTGGCCAATCCCTCAGAGTCTGACGGCGTTGCGATCATTCTTGGGATTTGTCTAGTTTTATAGAAGGCATATCAAAGGATATTCCGAAATAGTATCGCCATTGACTGATCTGACCTCAGCTAAAGTACCTTTTATTTGGGGACAGAATCAACAAGAAAGTTTTAACACCATAAAACAAGCTGTGGTCACAGGACCGGTGTTAAAAATAGTTGATCCCCAGAAACCGTTGTTTCTAGAAACTGATGCAAGTGGCATTGCGGTAGGAGCAGTCCTCCTTCAAGAGGGAAGGCCAGTAGCCTTTGAAAGCAAGAAGCTTTCTCTTTCTCAAAGGAATTGGCCAACTCATGAATTGGAGTTGTATGATGTTATCCATGCTTTGAAAACATGGAGGCATTATTTGTATGGTTCAGAGTTTTATGTGGATGTGGATCATGATACTCTGAAATATTTTTCTAAACAGCCTGACTTGAGGGGCCGCTTAGCTAGGTGGGCAGAGCTCATGCAGGAGTTTAATTTAACGATTCGGTACCGAAGGGAAAAAGACAATAAGCTTGCTGATGCGTTGTCTCGCATTATGCACAACCTGAGTTTCACGGTATTAGAGAGTGCTCTAATGACCGAGATAAGAGAAACTCAAAAGGTGGACGAGTTTGTCCAGAGCTTATGGCCTAAAGCTCATGTGTTAAAACCCGGGGAAAATGAAAAGGATGACCTGGCATCCAGAAAAGACCAAACTTATGCAAGATATACCATAAGGGATGGTATGCTAGTTAGAAATGGCAAGATTGTAGTACCTAGTCAGAATGATCTCAGGCAGAGAGTCATTCGACAATGCCATGATAGCCCGTGTGCGGGACATCCAGGAGTCGAGAAGACATATGATCTTGTGAAGCGAGATTTCTTTTGGCCAAAGATGAAAAAGCATATTCATGAATATGTGACACGGTGTTTCTCGTGTCAGGTAAGCAAGGCTGAGCGGGTGAAGCCACCCGGACTTTTACAGCCCTTAGAAATACCACTAAGTGGGAGAGCATTTCCATACTTTATTGTAGGACTGCCTACGACGCAAGGAGGGTATGATTCTATCCTTGCGGTGGTTGATCGTCTAACCAAGATGGCTCACTTCATTCCGACTAGAGAGTCTGTTAGTGTCCCGCAAGTGGCGGATTTGTTCATTAGACATATATTTCGTCTGCATGGATTGCCTAGATCCATAGTGTCAGACCGAGACGTCAGATTTACCGGTCATTTCTGGACAGCGGTATTCGAGACACTAAGGACTGAGTTGGGAATGAGTGGTGGGGATCATCCTGAGACGGATGGTCAGACGGAGAGAGTCAACCAGACTTTAGAGGACATGCTGAGGGCATGTGTCATTGAGGCAACATACATGGGACAAGTGGTTGCCATTGTTGGAGTTTGCCTACAATGATAGGAAACATTCCTCTACCGGGTTCAGTCCGTTTGAACTGAACTATGGTTATAGACCAGCCAATCCAACTATAGTTGGAGTACCTCAGAAAGTGCCTAGTGCCGCGAACTTTGTAGTTCAGATGCGGGAGATGCTAGCCCTTGCGAGAGCTAATATCTGCCAGGCTATGGATAGAGCCAAGGTGTATGCGGATGAAAATCGGTCTATAAGGGTATTTAAGGAAGGGGACAAAGTTTTTCTCAGAGTTCCTTCGCACTCGAAGTCATTGACTTCAGGAGAGTGTGTTAAGTTATCACCTCGATACTGTGGGCCGTGGTTAATTCTAAAGAGAATAGGCAGTGTAGCCTATAAATTAGAATTGCCACAGGGGTGTAAGGTGCACCCGGTTTTTCATGTTTCGCGCTTAAAGAAATTTTTGCATACAGGTGACTCACTAATCGAAGGTGTGGTTTTGTTTCAGGAGATAGAGGATATTGCAAGGCGCAAGCCAACAAGAATCCTGGACCGAGGAACAATGCAAATACGAAATCGGAAGATATCCACGGTGTTGGTTGCATGGCATGGTCAGCCTCTATCGGAAGCTACCTGGGAATCCGTATACCAGTTACGGAGAGTGTTCCCAGATTTCATCATCGAGGACGCTGATGCTTGAAGAGGGAAGGAATGTTATGCTCTAGCCGAGATAGCATGACCTCGGAAAGATCGGTGGGCATTTTCTCTTAGATGACCAACTTTTGTAATAGTTAATGTGCGTAATTGAAATGGTCAAGAGAAGTAACTGCCAAGGTCCTAGGTGAGGGTGAAATGGCATTGACTAGGTAGTTCTGAGTGCTAAGGCCTAGGTGCACCTAAATGTGCAATAATGCCAAGGGGCAAGTGGTTTAAAATGTGTCCCAAGAGAGGGGTAAAAAGGTGCACCAAGTGGAGAGGCTAAAATGATGACATTTGGCAAGAACTATCTAGGGAAATGAGGGTCTCGTGGATAAGCATGAGAAAAACAAAAGAACGAACTAATTAGAATATCTGTGATCCACGAGAGTAGGCTGGGTGGAACAAAGGAAATGCCATCGCCCGTGATCTGTGTCAAAGTAGAAATAGTGCTTAACAAAAGGTCATGCATGCCACCCGGCTCAAATGGAAAAGTAAGATAGTTCTTGTTTGCTGGAAACAAAGGCTCCTTGCTGCTGCAAAAAGGTCATGCTTGCCACCCGGCTCAAATAGTTCTTGTTCCCATAAGTTGTAGCGCCATCGGGGTCATGTAAGCATTGATCCCACCTCCGGAGTGCCGACAGAAACTCAGTACGAAGACTTTGTATAAATGGATGCTCAAGTATGTGTGGGTGTGTGGATTTGTATGTGTGAGAGCATATTTTTATACTATGGTCTACACCCATTGTTGGGCGCTGATGACGTCAGTGGGGATGTCATAGTAGCTAGTCCTTGCTATGCATGATGGAGTTTATGGTTTTCAACCTTGTGAGTGACTATCATGAGATTGAAACTGCACTATGTTGTGTTTTTAGAGAATGAGTTTGGGAATGTTCCTGGATTCATCTAGGTATATTGATCCCACCTAGCGTGCTCGTCATGAAGAAGCTCCAAAATCATATAGGCTGTTCCGGAATCCCAAGGCAGTTATTTTGTGAACCTCGCTGTGCCTTGCTGTCCACTTTCTCCACGTTGGAAGCATTCATTGTTTTGCCATATACCTTGCAAGGCAGCTTTGATGAGGTGTCGTTGCATTTCATTTTTATATGTGCTTGCCTACCCAAATGCGAAGAACTGAAGATCATTCTCATTGTAGCTGCTGTTTTTAGGCTCCAACATCTCCATAAGCGTCTTTGCTCTCTCAATATTTGTTGGGAGCACAAGGGCTGTAGCAATGCTCGCCTGCCCAAATGATAAGAACTGAAAATCATCTTCGTTATGGATGCTATTATCACGCTCATACAGTTCCAGTAGTTCTCGTGCTTCCTCAACATTCCAGGGATTTTCAGTCCTCACATGTAATATCCTTCTAATCATGACACCCATGAGGTCTTTGAAAGCTGCCCATGTATAGTGCTTCCAAGATGAAGTACACATCTTTAACTAGATGTGGGCATGACGTAGGCCATAATGAGGAATCTTGCCCTCATCATCCATTGGATATAATTTGAAATATCCTTCCAAATCTGAGAGCCATTCTTCTCGCTTATTAGGATTCTTGGTTTCTCCTTTGAATCTGTGGTCCATCAAAATATCTTTTAAGTGTCTACCACACACCTGTCCAACCAAGCCCCTGCCAAGACAAGTCATCCCTGACCACAGATGGTATCACATAGGCATGGTGCTCATTTGACTAGGCGACTTTCATGTCCCAAACCCGTGTGCGTATTATGCATATGTCATCCTTCCACATAAATCTGTCCAGGCTGCATTTGAGGTAGTCTAGACTCTATGCAGAGCCTCCTATCTGATTGAGATTGAGGCCAACTCCTCTCACATGCATTGTGCTGAAATAAAGCTGAGAAATAAGTGCTAGAGGGACAGGCTCTCCCAAAAGCATCCACATGAGGTTGTGGGATGCACTAAATGGTGGTAGTGAATCTCCATCCCCTGCATGTAGCTCAAGGATATCACCCCATTGGAAGTGTCACTGGTGGGAGTCTCTAGCTGAAGTTCTCCATGGGGAAGATCATAGTGGCCTGCTCACTAGTAAGTTTTCCCAAAATGAAAGGATCTTGCTGGTTGTGTAAAATATATTCTGCCTGCTGCCCACCTGGCATCTTGTGTGGGATTACAGTAGAATCCCCATGAATTAGTGTACCTTGGTGCTCTTCCAAACAGGGTGTAGCATTATTGTGCCCTAGAAGATCACCCTCCCTGGGAAGAAGCTGATTGCCCTTTTCCTTCATGATCCTCAACTTCTGTTTTAAGTTTTTCTCATCCCCAACTGCAGCCTTACCTTGGTCTCCTGCAACTGCACTTCAATGTGCATCCTTTTCATCATCTTGCATATATATATTACCTTGCTGCTGTGCACCAATGTACTTGATGGGAGTAACTGCTTAGACCAATATGGTGGTGCAAGGGCTTCTTACCAACAGTATTATTGTGCGCATTTTTCAAAAGTGTCATATAAGCCATCTTCCTCTTGCAGTCCATTGTCTTCATTGGATGTCATCTAGGTTGTACCGTGTAGATGCTGCTTCTATTATTGGCAGTGGTCATGAACATATCAGAATTGTCTGCAGGGCAGAGCCGTCTGGTATTATCCCTGAAATCTGCATGCTTGGACTGGTTTCCATCCCCACCATTAAGTCCAGTGCCAGATGAATGCATCTCTCGTGTGCTTCAGGAGCATGGCATGTAAGCTGAGCATCTCAAATTTCGATTCCCCTTTGATGTAGGTTCGTCTTTGACAATCTTGTGGGAGACTCTTTGGTGGATCAATATCCTTCGCATCCCCATTGTTTTGGTGTATAGGAAGAAGCATGGGCTGCTTTCCCATCTCCTGCATTGTAATGTGCACAACCTCTCCGACGTCCTCACAAATGTGTTCGCCGATTTGCTGGCCCACATGCTTCAGTGCCTTGGGCTATGAAGCATTGCCGATAAAGCATCCATGAATTTAGCCCTTGTGCCCCGGTTGTCTGTACAGTCCATACCTTGGCTGACGTCATCTGACCAGTCCACACAGCCCTTGCTTGCTGGAAACCTTGCACAGACTGACCTTCTCAAGCATGGAGAGCCTCTGGGCATCTTTGCTCAGATCTACCCTCCATGGTGGCTTCTCTCTGTCAGGTTCTTTCGTTTATTTGCTGCCCACATGGCAGCCCATGTGCTGCCCATGTGGCAGCCCCATGACCCTTTCTATGGTCCTATGGTCTACCCCCCCGATGCACTCCTCATTTTTGGGCTCACAGGTGGGGAGGTGACCAACCCTAATCCAATAGAGGGGGCGATAAGAAATCGGCGTGAGCATAAAATCCAGATTAGATATGGGCTACAATTACTCTTGCAATTAGGGTATTTCGGAATCCACATTCCATTAGGCAACATTGCCTTGTGTATAGTCTCTCTTGTTCACTTCTCTCACCAAGCATATCCTATGTTGGACTTTGCTTTGACTGATCCCTACCAGAATTGAACGATTCAAAGGCAATGGACGAAGCGTTTGTGGTCACCCCATGAAACCTCTATAAGGCGAATCGCGATCTCTGGCCACAAGCAGCCGTCTACCGACTGAATCGTAAGCTGTGCTCGTTGGCCAAACCGTCGTACGTACGATGGATATGCAACCACCAACACACAAGCGTGGATTTCCGACCAGCCCGAGAAACCTCTACCTATGGGATTCGCCGTCAGCCCACAAGTGTATTCACCAGATGGAATCCAACCTGCCCACGGGCAGCTCTCTACCCATGGGATTCGTGATCTTTGCTACACCAAGAACTACCGTACGGATCGCAAAAACTGCCATATGGGTTATTGCAACCCCGACCTCTGCTCATCAAATCTCGGAATGAAATCTCTCTTCCTTCTTCAGTTGGCGCCAATGCGACGCCAATCCTCCATCCCTCCTGCCCATACCATTCCCATGCACGTAGGGACTTTGGATTTGGAAGGTTACATGTGAGCAAATCCATGACTTGTATGGACTTTGGCCCCTCTTTGGACTACTTCAATGGTCCAAGCATTTTATACCAAGGGGCAAATTGCCCTTGCCTCCTTTTTGTATCAATTAGAACCAAGGGGCATTTAGCATGAAAACTTCCAACTTAATTCTCCGAGGTATTGCCCACTTAGCGAGGGTTAAAAATTCATGTCCTTGTGACATGCCCCCTCTTGAAAAGTGGAGACCCCTTTTGTAACCTGCGAAGATCCCAAAGCAACTAGTAGCTTTCTGAAGCCTGTTTATGCCCCTCCTGAACGATTCGAAGGCAACTGACGAAGCTTTCATGGTCAGCCAGCCCCTCCTGTACAGTTCATAGGCAATTGATGAAGCTCTTTAAGACCAGCCCTTCCTAAACGATTTGATGGCAATGGACGAAGCATTTGTGGTCAGCCCATGAAACCTCTACAAGGCGATTCTATATCAGTGAGCCTGTTCGAGTCACTTGCAACACAGGACAAGTCTTCTATACCAGTGAGCCTGTTCGAGTCACTTGCAACACAGGACAAGTCTTCTATACCAGTGAGTATATTTGAGTCACTTGCAACACAAGAAACCTTTTCTACATCAACATGTGTTACTATAATGTCCTCAATACCTGTGAGCATGCCACTATGATACTCTTGATCACTACTATAGCTTCTTATCAGTTTGGATCCCATTTGTGTTATAGTCCTTTTCTTCTGATAATATTCTGTCGTGTCTTCCATGACATTGAAGGAAACTATCTTGGGCAAACTTGATTTCAAGAAAGCTAACCCCCATTTACAAGTACTATGAACTTGTAGATGAGACATAGTATTATGGACGTCTAGATGTGAAGTACTATCCATTGCATTTTGAATGACACCTGCACTAGTCAACTTAATTACCTCCACTATACAGAGAAAACTCTGAGCATAGCCCTTAAAGTTGCCAATTGCTAAAACTCCAGAGCAAGACAACATCTCTACCCTGGGATATGCGACCACCAGCCCAAAAGTGTGGAATTCTGATGAGCCCAAGAAACCTCTATGCATGGGATTCACCGTCAACCCACAAGTGCCCACGGGCAGCCCTCTACTCACAGGATTTGTGATCTTTGCTACGTCAAGAACTATCGTATAGAGAGGGAATCTAGCGACGACTGCTGCTTGGTGATTGCACCTGCGACCTCTGCTCATCAAGTTCCCGTACGAAATATCTTTCCCTTCTCCAGTTGGCGCCTATGCGACGTCAATCCTCCATCCAAAAGCCTCTTGTCCATTCCATTCCCATGCACGTAGGGACTTTGGATTTGGAAGGTTACATGTGGCAAATCCACGGTTTTGCCCCTCTTTGGACCACTCCAAAGGTCCAAGCATTCAATACCAAGGGGCAAATTTCCTTTGCCCCCTTTTTCGATCAATTAGAACCAAGGGACATTTAGCACTAAAACTTCAAACTTAATTCTCCAAGGTAATGCCCTCTTAGCTTGGGTCACGTCCTCGTGACACGTATGTCGACGATCTAGTGTATAAAGCATGTTAAATCAAAAGTAGTCTCCACACTAGTCACAATTGAGTTTCTCGAGCCTTGTTTGATCTCCTCATGCTTGTCTGCAACGCTTTTGTGCCTGCAGGGTCCTTGAGATTCTTTTATTCCTTGGTTGAAGATATGTTTGCAAGGGGCTCTTACTTTTCAATACAGTCTAGTCGTCTTCTTCATCAGGTCATATTTTGACAACATCTTTTGTTATGCTCACTGATATGCATTTTGTGCTTTTGGGATCCAACTTTATCCTTGGTCATGGGAAACATTTATAGAACCTTTTGAAGGCAAAATTTAAGAGAAAGGGAAAATTTAAACAGAGAAATGGCTAACAACATAGAAAAAGAAAGGATTTGAAAAAGTTTAGATGAAAATGGGTTATTGGGTGATGCAGCTGTAGAGCGACCAGTTCCAGATCAGCCAATTGTTGGAAAGGCAACAATGGCAACTCAATGCTGAATTGATACTGAAATGGTCGGTGAAGGTACCATATTCAAATCTTCTTGGAAGTCATGCTGCAAATTTTCTGATTTTGTTGCCCCTTAGAGGGCTCAAATATTCTAAACGCATGAAAAAATTACACCGATTTTGATATTTAGCTCTGCAATCCATGGATTGTGCGAAATGATGACAGGGTTTTTCCTGACCTAATGTCTAACGTTTTTGAAAGTAAGGATATATTCATGTTCCCTTGACTGAGAGGAAGCCATCATGCAAGAAAAGAATCTGAAAAAATGATGACATGGCAGTATCTCAGCCTCCAAGAGGAATCTGGCAAGGAAACTTTAGAAAGGGTAGAGCCTCTGAGGAGAGTGATTGGTGGTTGGAATTTAGGAATGAACTCCCACTAAAACCCAAGAGAATTGCTTTGATACTAAAATTGCATGCCCCTCACTCTCTCGAAGCGTAATAAACAGGCAACATAGAGAATACAGGGGCAGAACTGTATATTCCAGTAGATGAATTTAAATACAAAGCAGGACATGGCCATCAAATAGGTAGAAGCTAGGCCTGACACTATAGATGCCTAGGCGATCTTGGTGAGCTTGAATGGTTGAGAGTGGAATAAGAGCTCAAATAGAGAAAACGATCCAAGATGATCAAAAAGTACTACCCTAACAGCGTATATACTCTATTCAAAAGTCACTATTTAGTAGCATTAAAGACTAACTCATTTCCATGGCCCACCTTTTGAAGAATTTAGGTGAATATGCGCATGAAATGTGAAATGTTCCTATGATAGTGACTTCCTCAGAGCCCTCTAATTTCTAGGATACTTGCCTAAATCTTAGGCTGAGGCATTCAGTTTTTCAAACTCTAGAAGCCCTCTACCAACTAGGGTGCATGACAGTTTAGCCCTTTGGCTTGTTCAACATCGTTTGTGTTTTTTGCCAATGCTAGAACATCTTCTTGGTGCTGTAATGTGAGTTGTGATTAATCAAGGCAAGCTCAACTTGCCTATGACTGTGGTAGATTTTTTTGGCTGAGGTTATACTAACATTAGTTTGACTGAGTCTGATTGGTTTGATTAATTTTAACTTTTGGTCAAAGATGAAACATGTATAGTTTTTTCTTGAAGAATTATAAGAAAAGACATTTCTTGGTTGGAATACATTATGATAAGAGTAAAAGTTGTTATACATATTTTGTAATAGACTTAAACTTTGTTTCTTTGTGAGGCAGTCCATAATCAGCGATCTTCGAATTCGTACCTCATGCTCGTCATGATTTAGAGCCTCCATAAGTATCCTTCGTTGGCCAAGTAGTTTTAGGTAGTTCCAGTTTTGCGCATAGGGCCTTCTGATTGATAGTGGATTTGTCAGGCATGTCATATGTACATTTATGCCCAAAAAAATGCCTAGTTAGAATTGTTTTGTTGTTGTTGTTTTTTGGTCAAATAGGAAGAATATGTATTTTTATTTTTTCAAGATAAATAAGGGCCTCTCGATTAGAAAATGTCATTACATTCGTGCATCTAAAAGGTAATTATGGGATGCGTAAGAGATTTTGGACTACTTTTTGAATTGCTTTCTCCTTTAGTGCTAGCTTGCGTCATGGCTGAGTCTGCCTCACCAATGGAGTGCCGACAAAAACTCAATATGAAGACTTTGTATAAATGGATGCTCAAGTATGTGTGGTGTGTGGATTTTTATGTGTGAGAGCATATGTTTATACTATGGTCTACACCCACTGTCGGGCGCTGATGACGTCAGTGGGGATGTCATAGTAGCTAGTCCCTGCTATGCGTGATCGAGTTCATGGTTTTCAACCTTATGATTGACTTTATTCTTTGGGAGGCAGCCTTTAATGGTCCATTTCATGAATGTTACATCTTCGTGCTGTCCATATGGACTTTGAATGTTTTTAAATTTCTAAATTTGCACCAAATCTTACACCTAGTAGTCTCTATGGCTTAGCATAATGCATTTTTATGCTCATTTGCCGAGTATTTGGCAAATGGAGCTGCTGTCAATTTGTACGTTGTGTTCTTCAGGATTCAGAGGCTCTCGCCTGAAGCCCATACGTAGTATTCCTTGCTCGATATTAATGCATAGTATTCCTTTGATACATATTGAAAGGATATATGGTACGCATGCCACACTGGCGTGGGATCTTTCTACCATGCTCTTACGTGGCTTGATAATCCCACATGGGGCTACGCACTTAAGCTTGAACTGACTAGGCCATTGATTGTCTCTCTTTTATGTGGGCCAATTTTTGAAGTACAGCGTCCCATGGGCTCATAATGGAAAACATACCAAAAGAAACAAAAAATCAGCTTTAGGGAAAGGATATTTCATCGTTCTTGTTGTCGCCCCTTAATTATGGCTCAACAGATTTGGAGATTTATCCCTTCAAATTTCTCAGGGATATACCATGGTTGTGCAAATGAGAGCAGCCAAACAGGGCTGCAATTATAAGTGTACTTTGCACATGATTAACTCCCCCCAGGGTCTCTGGACAACATTTCAAAAGTTAGAAGTTGAATTCTACCTCCTTCGGGATGTCAGGATTAAGTTGAAATTGTGAATATTCCCATCGTTGAGCCAATGAACAGGGTCTTCTGGTGCATCAATTGTGACCACTTACCTCTCTATTTTATGCAATGTAAATTAAATTTGAGGAAGCAAGTTTATATCATGATTATAGATTTCAAGCCACAAAATAAACATGATAACCAATGAACAGGGTCTTCTGGTGCATCAATTGTGACCAGTTACCTCTCTATTTCATGCAATGTAAACTAAAATTGAGGAAGCAAGTTTATATCATGATTATAGGTTCCAGGCCACATAATAAACATGATAACCATTATTGCTGTGTTTGAGGACATGTTTAAGGTGGTCCAAGATTTTAGCTTGATGTTTAACATTTGATCAAGTGGTAGGGAAAGCATGAAGTATGATGCCATTGTGTCCTTCTATGTGTTAGGAGTGAGTAGCTTTTGTACTAAATGCTGGCCATGTGAATGTTGTCGTTGTCTGGTTTTTTAAATATAGAATATTCAAGTGGCTGCCATGATGTCTGCAGAATGGAGAACTGTAGTTCACAACCATTGCTTGGGAATGAAATAAATCAGCAGGGAATCAGCAATGATTCACAAAACCTGGAAGGCAGATTCTGTGGTACTGGTTGTGGGTTTTCAGATGCAAAAAGCCGAGCGGAAGATGCACACGCCAGATCAGTTGCTACACGAAAGCTTGGCATTGCTATTGTGTTATGTTTGGTATTCATTGCAGTGGAGGTGGCAGGTGGTCTGGTGTCCAATAGTCTTGCTATTCTTACTGATGCTGCGCATCTGCTTTCAGATGTTGCAGGCTTTGCCATTTCCTTGTTTGCTATCTGGGCTGCAAGTTGGGAGGCCACACCTCGGCAAAGCTATGGCTACTTCAGGCTTGAAATTATTGGCGCTCTTCTCTCAATTCAACTTATTTGGCTTCTAACTGGCATCATTGTGTATGAAGCTATCTACAGGATTATACATAGCAGTCAGCCAATTGATGGTCGCCTTATGTTTATTGTTGCCAGCTTTGGATTATGTGTGAATATCGCTATGGTTTTTGTACTTGGTCATCATGGGCACAGCCATGGTCACAACCACGCGCATGGGGATGAGCATGGGCATGGGCATTTGCATGAGCAGGGTCACAAGAGTCAGGTTCTGGATCATGATGGTCATGGTGATGATGATGGTGATCACGGTCACAGTCACGGTCACAATCACTGTCACGATCACAATCATGATGGCAATCACAGTCATGATCATGGCGATGGTCATGACCACAACCATGGTCACAGTCAGACTGGTGATAGTGGAGCAGGTGCTGTTGAGGAACACAGATATAGTTATAATGAAATTGAAAGAAAGGGAAGCTTCAAATTAGATATTGACATTGACACAGAGGCCGCATCGCGCACAGGATATTCAGACGCTGGCAATATCAATGTTAGAGGGGCCTGGTTACATGTTTTTGGTGATTTGGTCCAAAGTATTGGGGTGATGATTGGGGGTGCAATCATTTGGGTAAAACCTGAGTGGAGGATGGTGGATTTAATTTGTACTCTCTTGTTTTCATTGCTGGTTCTTGGTACTACTGTCAAAATACTGAGAGACATAGTGGAGATTTTAATGGAAAGCACGCCTCGGGAGATTGATGTTAAAAAGCTTGAAAAAGGGCTCTGTGACATTCCAGGGGTTATTGCAATTCATGAATTGCACATCTGGGCAATCACAATGGGGAAGACCTTGCTTGCCTGTCATGTAACAATATTTGATGATGCTGATGCCGATGCTATTCTTCAAAACGTATTGGGTTATTGTGAACGAGTGTTTAATATCAGTCATGTTACTGTTCAAATTGAGAGGCATCGTGGAAACGTGTGACTGGTACACACTCTGGTTGGAGCTGAAAGGTTATTTCAAATGTCTGTGGAGACTCATTTTACCCATTGACAAAGGGATGGTCAGGGGCCCCACCTAGTTGTAACTGGACTGACGGATTTAGAGTACAAGCAGCACGAGCTGGTGGACGGGGCCATATTGACTATGATTGGACTTTTGAATGAACCACTTCGTAGTTCTATGTGGTATCAGGAGTCTGGGATTTTGAAGCTCCAGGCACTTCAGGCAACTAGGTCTAAAAGGTCCAAAGCTTGTAGAATGGATAATTTTTGGTCAATGTATTGCTCAGTTCACATAGCAGTTGCACTTTAAATATAAGAATAGGAAGAGCTCATTTTTGTAGTGATGTGATTTTTGCAATGAGAACATTAGGGTCCGTCTTTAATTTTGCAAGGATGATTGTTCTGGAGACTTTGCTCAAGTCAAAACGACTATGACTAAATGCAAAGTCTGGTATTTACAGAAGTGTGCTTGATTGAGATATCAATTCGTCAATGTTCTTTGAGCAGACACCTTGTTTTTATCAGGAAATGAGGCTGTCTTATCTGCACAATACATTGTTTTATAGCTGCATGTTTGGCCTGTTTAGGTTAAATAGGAGGTGAACAAAAGTACTTTCTACTAGCTTTATTTGACTCATCATTATATGAGCAATGTATGAAGTGTTGTCATATCTTTGTTTTTTTTGCAAAGCTGGATCGTGCATATTTTTTATTGGTCATATGGGATGGCTGAATAGAGAGTAATCATTGATAGCATGAAGAGGAAGGGAACTTTGGTGATATAATTGATAATGCACTAGACTTGCAAAAATGCACCTTTATGGGTTTTTTTTCCGCTTGCAAATATTGTTTTGTGATAAAGAGAGATGAGAAGTGTGACCCATTGTTTACTAGATGAGCCAAACAAGCTTTTCCCATTAATAGCTTTGATGGAAGGCCAAAGGGTGGCAATACGTATACCTAGTTGGCTCTCCTTGGAAGCCCAAAGGTAAGCATATGTATGTTAGAAATGACCCAACAGAGGGTACGCACAGTGGAAGACTGATAGTAATGCCCAGGAGCTCACACAGTGTGATGTGGGGTGTGGAATCACTAACTTCTGAACTTATGTGCATAGATGTGCAAGCCATTAAATAGACAATTTTTAGAGACAAATATAGAAGCAACACTATATATTTCCTTCTGTCCACAAAGTAGGACTGGATACAATACCAAAAGGTCCTACTACAAGCCTAGATCTTTGAGCTCGCGTACTCCACCTCGAGCATATGTAGACTCTCTCTAGATCCCTTCCACCTTGTTGCCTGGAAACGACCGTAGGTGGGCAGCACTTTGAGCTCAGTTTGCTGCCCTATGTCAGCCTCCTCCTCTTGTATGTAGGTCCAAGGGTGGGCCTATGACTACTGCTGTCTGCTCCCCAACTGCTGCTTCAAGTGATGATGAATGAGGGCCGGAGGCCCTTCTTTTATTGGCCCGCACCAAACTGGCCGACCAGTCTGTGGCTGGTCCAGCCCTATTAGGGCTCACAAACCGGGGCCTTTTGGGCCCACTCTTCTAGGGCCTTGGCCCTCTAATCAAGGCAAGGGCCCAGCCTATATAAAGGCAAGTCTTGCCTCATGGCAGCCTTCTTTGTTGCTCCAACAGGCCTCATCCATCCCCGTACTGCTTTGTACAGTTGTGCGCCACCTGTCCCAGGTCTGCACTCCCTCCGTATTGCTTTGTACAGTTGCACCACCTGTCCCGGGTCTGCTCACCCTTGCTGATGTCAGTGCTACCTGTCCGCCTCTATTTGGGGCTTGTTCCAGTCCATACAGACAGCCCTTGAAGCGCCTCTGAAAGGCTGCTGTGCTGCCCACATGACAGCTCATGTGTTGCCCATGTGTCAACCCCTTATGGCTGTCCTTTCCCTGTGAGGTGCTGCCCATGTGGCAGCCCCCTCCCTTATCATTTTTGCCTAGGTTAACCCCCCCCCCCCCCATGCTCTCCTCATATGGGGGCTTAAAGATGGGGAGGTGACCATTTCAACACCTCCTCTCACTGACATATCCAGGCCCAGTGCCAACACGTCGATGACGATGCTCCAGTAACTCCCTAGTCGTAGTCCTCTGGAACATTTTGATGTCGAAATCTTTTCCTGGCTTTTCATACAGTGGCTCTTGCTCCATCAAGTCCGGTTCCGCTTCCGCACACCATCCTGGTACACAGGTCCATCTTTGGTAGCACCTCTTGGCACTACCTCCTTCAGTTACATTCTCGCCTTTGAACTCGAGCAATCCAACTATCACGATCTTCTAGTTGTCCCCCTCATAATGAGTGAACAACCTGGAGTCTTCCAAGCACCATGGTTTGAGGGTCTGTTTCAACTTGGCAAGGTCTGATATTTCCAAATAACCTGGACCATGAACTCTCGTTGAGTTCTCAAGCAGGTACTCTTTTGGCTTCAGTACTCTTTGTTCATCACCTTCTAGTAATCTGCATCCGAGATTTGAAGAAGCACCAATACTTCCTCTTCTGCCTTCGAAGAAGGCCAATTCCTTTCAATCTCGTATCACTTGAGACAAATGAAGAGCAGAGTCTCTCCATAGCATGCTATAAAGGCTCAAATGCAGAATATCAAGTACATACCAGACTGTTGTACTGCTTGTGTGTGTGCTCTGAAAGTAAACCTTGTACTGCATCGAGGCACCCACCAAGAGCCTGTGTAATCTTGTATTGTCCCCTTCTGAAGTACACCATCCATCTGACCATGAGACCCCAGGTCCCTCCATGGAATCCACCCTCGTGTTAGTGTCAACAGCCATGCACCTGGAAGGTACTAAGTGCTCCATGTTGTCTTTCACCTTCACGAAGGCATTCGACTCCTCGTCGACCCACATCTCTATGTCAGACATCCTCACCGTGATTTCTTGGTCAACATATCTGACCTCGGTAACACTTGGTGATGTCACCAGGAACAACTCTTCGATTACCACATTTGCTTTGGCCTCTCCCTCTGAATCTGAGTCGGACTCCTTTTTGTTCTTTCGATCCGTCTTTTTCTTTTTGCAGTCCTTTGCAAAATTTCCCGGCGTATTATAGCAGAAGCACTTCTTCTGCTTCCTCTTCAAAGTCTCCTCGTCGTTAGAGTCGTCTTTCTTGGACTTATAACCATTAGGCTTGCCCTTTCCTTTGCCAGCGCAATCCTTCGCCAGCATTGCCTTATCGTCTTTGTCATCGTCGTAGAGCTTCTCCCAGTAATGGACCCAACTCCTCAAACGTTAGAAGTTTGGTCCTCTGTCCTGCTGTCACGGTCGTAACAAAGCACTTGAAACTCCGAGGTAGTCTCCTCAGTACCATCAAGGCCAAATGGCATGAGTCTGTCTTTTGACTAACTGTTGCCAGCTGGTCCCTCATCACCTTGACCTTCGTCAAGTGGCTATGTACCGTATCTCCTTCCTTATCAAGATTGTAGAGTTGATGCTAAAGAAGCAAAATCTGGGAGGTGTTGTCCGTCTCGTATAGATCCTTCAGAGTAACCCACGCCTCTACTGACGTCTCGGCCATCTGGATATGTGGAAGAACAGAGTCTGCCATAGTCCCTACGATTAATGCCAGGGCACGGGCATCTCTGTCTTCCCAAGCTTCAAGCTCCTCTCTGTCTACTGCCATGACTATCTTCCCTTGCTTGCCCACCATGTCCTCTGGCTTTGCCTCCACTCCTGTTGTCAGCTTCCACAACTTCTGAGCCACTAAATGGCTTCGGATTTTCACCTTCCAGGTCGGGTAGTTGGTCCCGTCTAGTTTCCCAAACTCTCCAAAGTTAGGGATAGTGAATGAGAGAAAATTGGGGGAGGAGGAAGGGAGAGCAGGGGCTGAAGAGGCTGTAGAGGTCGACATCTTTGCTATTATACCACACAGTAAAGTCAACCAAACTCAAATTTCAGTAGACCAGAACTCTGAACGCACCTGACTGAACCTGAGTCACCCTCCTCCTCACAAGGGCACAATCCTCCAGTCGTGGAAGTCGATTCCCAAGAGCGTCTGAATCAAGGTCGTCCTTCAGCAGGGTCCCTGCCTTTAGGCTTCCACACCTGTGAGCCTCCTACTTGGGCTCTGACACCATGTTAGAAATGACCCAACAGAGGGTACGCACAGCGGAAGACTGATAGTAATGCCTACGAGCTCACACATTGTGATGTGGGGTGTGGAATCACAAACTTCTAAACTTATGTGCATAAATGTACAAGCCATTAAATAGACAATTCTTAGAGACAAATATAGAAGCAACACTTTATATTTCCGTCTGTCCACAAAGTAGGACTGGATACAATACCAAAAGGTCCTTCTACTACAAGCTTGCCACTTCTAGATCTCTGAGCCCACGTGCTCCACCTCGAGCATATGTAGACTCTTTGTCTAGATCCCTTCCACCTTGCTGCTTGGAAGCGAGCCTAGGTGGGCAGCACCTTGAGCTTAGTTTGCAGCCCTATGTCAGCCTCCTTCTCCTCCTATATGTAGGTCCAAGGGTGGGCCTATGACTACTGCTATCTGCTCCCCAACTGCTGCTTCCAGTGATGATGAATGAGGGCTGGAGGCCCTCTTTTTATAGGCCCCAAAGGGGGCTGGCAAATATCGACCAACCTGCACCAAACTGGCCGACCAGTCTGTGGCTAGTCCAACCCAATTAGGGCTCACAAACCGGGGCCTTTTGGGCCCACTCTTCTAGGACCTTCTCCAATCAAAGCAAGGGCCCAGCCTATATAAAGGTAGGTCCTTGTCTCATGGTAGCCTCCTTCCTTTGTTGCTCCAACAGGCCTCATCCATCCCCGTACTGCTCCGTACAATTGCGCACCACCTCTCCTGGGTCTGCACACCCTTCGTATTGCTCCATATAGTTGCACCACCTGTCCCGGGTTTGCACACCCTTGCTGATGTCAGTGCCACCTGTCCGCCTCTATTTGGGTCCTGTTCCAGTCCGTATAGACAGCCCTTGAAGCGCCTTTGAAAGGCTGTTGTGCTGCTCACATGACAGCTCCTGTGTTGCCCATGTGACAACCCCTTATGGCTGTCCTTTCCCTGTGAGGTGTTGCCCATGTGGCAGCCCCCTCGCTTATCTTTTCTGCCTAGGTTCAACCCCCCCCGCCCCCATGCTCTCCTCATATGGGGGCTTACAGATGGGGAGGTGACCATTCCAACATTGTAAGTATACTTGGAAGCCCAAAGGTAAGTATATGTAACGTTTGGGTAACGGTATATCTACCACCATGCAAAACCAAGATCTCCTCTGCCCTGGTTTGGTTTGTCTCAATGCATACATACTTAAAAGCGTGCCGCATCGCATCTCTATCCGACTCTCCTTACGAACTATAGGGAACGCCTTGGATCAAAGAGAAGCCTGAGAGATTGCGAGCTCAATAAGCACTATAGTTCGACCTGCCTTGCTTTGCCTTCCAAGGTAGGACTCTCTTGCCATTGACAGCTACGCTCAGCATATCTATACGGTTTTTCTTTTCAAAGCTCAATTGGCTCAGCTCCTCTATAAAGCTAGGAAGGCCATACCCATTGACCTCCATAAGGCATCGCCAGCAACGTATAATGCGTCGCTAGCAGCTTATATGATTGCGCTAGTTGTCTCGATTGCGTGTATGTCCTAGCAGCACTCATTTGAGTTAGCACCAAGGCTTACCGACACTCTTTTGAATTATCACCTGGACGTATACTCAATGTAAATGCTGCAAGGAGTCGCGCCATTTGCCATAAAGGCATACGTGGCTTAGCCAAGGCTTAGACTACGTGCAATATATCGTAAGCAGATCACGGGTGACCTTATTGGTTGTACAATTAGGAGTTACCTTTTGCATTGGTTATGCACACTAGGAAACATAGCATTTTGCCTATTGATCGTTTTACACTTGAGATTTTCCATGCATTCCATATGGTCCTACATAAATCACTACTCTCGGTAAATCAAGAGCCTAAATTGGAAGGTGGAAGCCAATTATGTCAAAATTTTCCATAAAGGTTATGACATATTCTCTTATGTACATAGAGTTACGACATATTTCCTTATATACATAAGGGGTATGACATATTCTCTTATATATGTTCATGCTTTTACATATGTACATTCTCTTATATATGATTCATGGACATGATAGGGTTATGAATTATACTCCACACATAGGGTTATGAAATATTCCCTTATACATATGGTACTCCACACCTACAAATGTGTGAGCAAGGATTAAGGAATTCCTCCTATCCATGTGTTTTTCCCTGGTTTATTCTTGTACTTTACTTTGGACATCAATAACAAGTCCTGCAATGCTATGACACATGTCTTCCCTTCTTGTCCAAGTTAGGATACTAACGTAAAGGACCACTGGGAGGGACAAGTTTGGTTAGTTCTCTTATTTGGAAAAATGGAATCCTGATTGATATCAATCTAGCATCTATATTGTTTAACATGGGCACATACGTCATGTTTTTCACATTGAGTATCGGAACCCTCTTCTTCTGTGCTTGGTTTTTGTAGGGTGTGAAATGCACCCTTTGTATTGATAGAGAAGTGGTGGTAGCAAGTCATGGATGGTGGACTTAGATTCTTAAGCCTTTGGTTGAATGTTAATGTTCCACAATAAATGCCTGTGAACTTAGGCACGTCTTTTTTTTTTTTTGCATGTTAATGTTCCACAATAAATGCATGTGAACTTAGGAGAGTCTTTTAGTTTTTTGGGGTAAACATTGCGGATGACATATGCTCTACCTCTTCATTTTTAGTCTCTCTCGTGTCATTGTACCAATTTCGATCCATTGATTCAACTAAAGTTCAAAGACACCTTGGAAATCCATGTCATGACAAATTGCCGCCAATTCTCATACCTATGAAGATTGATCTGATCATGTCATTATGGCTTAACCTATTTTTCCATCATGGCTTGGGCATGTGAGTATTAGACGGTGGCTTTGCTTCCAAGCTTATCTTGATGTTTTAAGGCTTGTAGCCTAGAGCATACTTGATACATGCAGCTAAGAATTTATGTGTAGAGTTTCAAAATGGTTTTGCTCAACAAACATTCTATGATAGCTTTGAACACAAGTTGCTTTGATTTTACCCAGCCAAAAGGCTTTGATCACTTTTGCTATTTTTCGTCATGTACAATATCTGAGAAATTTAGCAAGTCTATTGATTGGTTGATCTTTATGTGCAAAATGATTTCATTGTGATCTTATCTAGCATTGCCTTGTTAGAGACACGTTAGAGATAATGCTACCATGTGGTAGATGCACTAAGCTAAAAGGCCCCCATTCTTCTTCACATGCTACACTAGTTTTGGATTGGCAACTGTTTTTCGTCTTCTATAATGGAGAATTGAAATCTCTTGTGTGATTTTACACATGGAATTTCCTTGGAAAATACATTCTAGATTTCCAAATGAAAGTTTTCTACATGCCTTCCACAACAACCATTCTTGAACTTCAAGGATTTTGTGGTGCTTCCCTTTGCTTAAGTTCCAAGGCAAGCTTCCATATAATATGGATTGTGATCCTTATTGATGCTCTAGTTTGCTCACTCCCCAACAATTAACTAATGGGTGCTGGGTGTTCAATGCTCATGAACCATTAACCCGACCCGTGTAGTGCTCAAATGAAGATGCTCTCTCTTGCAATCCTCGGTGAGTTGTGTATGTGTGTGTTTGAGTGTGATGAAAGCAAACGTCAACAAAACAACTCAGAGGATGGGGTCGAGTTCTTAACAACACAATTAAATAGATAGAGCAACATCATATGAACAAGTTGAAGTAACAGACACACTTGTATCAAGGAATTCTATTTACAACAAGCTCCTAACCAAGCAAGCCAAGTGAGAGAGAGAGAGAGAGAGAGAGAGAGAGAGAGAGAGAGAGAGAGAGAGCATGAACCTCAATGTCACTCATCTCCCCCTTACTGCCTGTTACAATGCTTCTTTCAAGTAACGGAACCAATTTCTATTGTTGGCACACTTGGTTTGCTGGACGCTCCTTGCTACTACTGGTCCATTGCCCTTAGCCTAAGGCCATAAGGGAAGATAAAATATCGACCTAGGACCCGAACCAAATGAGCAACAACGTCCTTGTAAACTTTGATTTTGGCCATTGCCCAATGCATAAGAGTGGTTCCCTTATAACATTACCATCCCAGATCCCAATCATGACTTATACCCTAGCCGACATCATCAACTATGATAATGATATAGCATTGAAAGTGTGGCTAGCTTGCAATATGATCTGCTACATGTTTGACCATTTCCTCCCTCTTATAGTGACCAAATATTGTCTGTGGAGGTTGTTAGAAGAAAACAACAGTCTGAGGTCCTCTTGTTTGTTGTATCAAATACATCAACAAGCTTGGAAACTACACAGAAATTCATTGCCATTCATGAGGCCAACAAAGCCTAGTGCTGAGAAACCACCCTTCAGGACGAGATCAAAAGGATGAAGCATGCCAATCAAAGGTCCAAGACAAAAGCAAAAGACATTGAACTATATAGTGATCGGGTGGATAGGGAGAATCTCTAGCTAAATACCCATTCAAACTTCTCAAGGTAGAATGTGATAAGACCAAGGATAAGATCCCAATCTCGAAAGAAAAACTCCAAGCTGTGCACAAGAAACTGCTAAACAAAGAATCCAAAGGCAAGGAGACAAATTCCAATAACAAGTTGAGGAGTTGATGCAATCCTCACTTGGCCCCAGGAACCCCCAAAGCTTAAGAAGTAGAAGGATGATAATAATTAAGGCAAAGGTGGCAGGGGATCCATGGACCCCTCACCTTTAACAACAGATGGCTATCTAAACGAGGCACCCTCATCACAACGTCACCAAGTAGAAACATAAGAGAGGAAATGAGCTGATAGAAGCCTAAGGCCTATGCAAAGGGCATTTAGGTAGTAGTAAATGAAGACCAAATGGCCAAAGAAAATTAATCTGCACTTCGACAAAAACTCTAGCAGCTAAGAGTAGCAAAAACTCTAGCGACTAAAAGTAGCAAAAACTTAGTTGCAAACACTACCATCCCTCTCAAAACAAAAGACAAGGCCACAAGTAAACAAATTAGAGGAAGAGGCCAAGCCATGCGTTGAACATGAGGACAAAGAGCGAGAGGACAAATTCTAGATGTGGCTTGCAAAAACGCAAGAAATCGGTGAGGGCGAGTGAGATGGGCTCATAAATGTTTCATAGGGGAACAAAAAATGTTGGCCAGTCATCGTTTGATAGATACTGAGGATCCCCCGTTGCCACCATCACCATGGCGAACCCGATAGCAAGCACAAAGGGAGGTAGTGCAAGAAAGAAGGGGCGAATGGGGAATGCATCATCCTCTCTCCCATCTCATTATCCATCCCCCTTAACACTGAGTAGGCATGGGACGAGCTATTAAGCTCCAACTTGAACAAACGGACAATATCCATGAAGTGGTCACAATATAGTTTAATTTAGCTTGATATGTATTTTACTGAAGCAAAAGAAAAATTTATACATGAAATTTTACCAAACTAGCATCTAACTTCCACTATAGCGCTCCCTACTAGGAGGAGGCAATGCTAACAAAACATTGATAATTCTTGTAAAGAGAACTAAAATAACTAATGCTTTTATGATTATCTAATGAATATGCTATACGTGCAGACTTTTCCAAAAACACAAAAGAATCTATGATAAAATAAGACAAATATACTATACTAGTAAATCCTTTTGGAAATACTCTGAGTAATAAAGCATACATTAGGAAAAAAGGGAGCTCATTTTGGAGCCTTTTAGGGTTTTGAAAGAATGTCTCTCAGGAAAAGGCTAATGTAACGTAGAAATTCCACAAAAAAAGGCAAAAATATGAAAAATAAAATAGTACTTTATGTTACAAGCGTGTGGCATTAATGAGAAGATTTGTTTTTTATTCTTTTACGGTTCGCATGTTGCATCAAGAGATGTGGACCCAAAATCGAAACAGAGCTCCATTTTGAGACTTCTCATGTGGTGACCCCAAACAACCATCCACTTTCTCTCGTTCTTCGGCACCATTCTCTCTTCAACAAGCATTCCTCTACTTTCACCATGATGAGCCATTCCATTCTCTCTTCGACAAGCATTCCTTGTTGCATCACTGTTGTTGTGATGCTCTTAAAATTTCAAGATAATAAGCTCCTTTCATCTTTTATTTGCTTGTTCTTAACTTCTTAAATAGTATGCAATAAAAGTACTCACAAATTCACGCTGTTTCTCTAAAAAGTATGTGTCCATCATATATTTTGCACTTATTAGAGTCCTCCATCCACAAGAGAAAGGATCCTCCTGTTGTGGTGTCTGTTTTATCAAAATAGAAAGCTAAGATATATATTGGACTATGAAGAGTGAAAAAATAAGAGGGACATAAAGATAAGTGATAATGATATGATTAAGTCTGGCAGCTTGGTCTAAAATTAGGTGCATGCAATCACTAGATACTCTAAAAATAGTACCTTAAAGAACGTTTTTGGCATGTGTGGCTGCCAAGTGTGACTTTAATAGATATCTGTGCCATCTCCTCTTATCTTCACTTTTCTCCATCCATTTAACAATTTTGAATCTTCATCTTCTTCCTCATCTTCATCTGGACAACACCTTAGACCTTGCTTTTCTCCCATCATCATCCCCACCTACCTATACTTGTGCCAAAACCATGGAGAGAAAGGATACATGTACTTAAATATACCCTAGTCTTGATCTACCTTTCCAAGCATCTTCTTGATCTATCTAATTCTACTGCATCATCTATTAGGCATTTGCTTCATCTTTTGAATGATCAAGGCAACTATCTTGAAGATTTACCGGAATTTGTTTGGATTTATATGAAGCTTGGAGATTAATACTATGTGGCCAAGGAGTTTTCTTGAAAATGTGAATTGAGCCTTCTTTAGCTTAGGATTACCCAATATCGTGTTTTTGAACAAATTTCTCACTGTTATTGCTAGAATTGTTTTTGCATCAATAGGACTTTTTGCTAGAAAACGTGATTTTAGTGTATTTAACTAGAATGACAGTCATATCATGTTTTTCTACAAACTTTCAAAGAGGAGGAGCTAACCATCTAGGTGATGCAAGTGATGCAACAAGACCTGTCAGGAAGACCATTGACCTCTCAGCATATGTTGTAAGGGAGGAGGAATCTCCTGGTAAGAATTTCTTCATGAGTGTTGATGTTTCTTTTTAGCTATATGTGCAGGACTCAATTTTAAATTTGTATGATGCGATCAAGAGAAGAAAGCCCAATGACAAGGGTTCAGACAAATGTGGACAGTCAGTTTTGCTAAGGGAAAGGAGGAGGAGGAGGAAAAGAAGTCACCCCAACTACAGCTCTTTGAATTTCTACAAAAATCAGAATGCCAAATGCACTATCACAAAGAATCTTGCTCCAAGAATCAGGTATTGTTCATTCATGTACTTTTAGAATGTTTTTCTTTCAAAGAATCTTACTCCAAGAATCAAGTACTGTTCATTCATGTAGTTTTAGAATGTTTTTAGTTTTCAACTCAAATCAGGGTCTATCAGAGCAACTTGCATGGAGACTTAGGTGAAAAAACCTTTAGAACAATGCAAGACAATGAAAATAATGAGATTTTATGATGCAACTTTGAAGAAGTAGTTAATTTGCCGTTTGTTTTGGTAATTTTGTTGTTTTCTTTTAATACATGATTTAAAGATTTTTTGTTTTAAAAGATACACTCTTACTACTGAGTTTTTTTATAGAAGATGGTCAGAAATAGATTTGGAGTTGTTTGGAAGCATATAATCAGTATTGGAAAAAAATCCAGCAATTTTAGCATCCTGGATTACAAGAGGGACCATTGAGGAGGACAAGTTTGATCACATTTTTTCTTCAAATATCCCTGTGAGGTATTGTTCATTCACATAGTTGAGCAGTGTTTGATGATAAGTAAATTTTTTTTTGAACTTGTAAATTTCAATCGTTAGATTTTGCATGCAATTAGCATTTTTATTTTTGCTTAGTTTGATACTTTTCTGAAACATGTCATGTTTGTATATTATTTATTGATGTCAATGTTATATTATATTAGGTGGAAAGTGCATGAAATCATGCAAGCTGCTTGGAATTAAAAAAAGGTGGATATCTTTTTTCAAATAGATGCAGAGAATGCACCATTCTTAAAGGAATAAATCCTCCTTAGCAAGTGAATGTGATTTAGTAGCTCTTCGACATCAAGGAAAAGCACATATGGATTTCTGGTTAGAAGGGAAAATATATCCAGTAGAGCCACAAACTTGTCAGACTCCTCAATTCCATGGATTGACTAACTTAATAAAGTTCCTATGTAAGGGTGAGAATGGTTTGTTAGGAAATTGTCGAAGGTTGATTGGTCATGGAGCAAGTATCATTCAGAGCCACCAATATGCTTGATGAAAGAGACAAAAGGATCGCAATGTTGGAGGCTTGGAATCAACATTTGGTATCATCTATGCAAGCTACAAGTGTTCAAATGTCTGCATATGATGGCATAGAGAAGAAAAATCAAGAATTACAGGGAAAGGTTCAAAGATTAGATGCTCAATTGGGAGAGAGCACTATAAATGCAATTCACTTACAGATGCAATAGCTCTGAAGGATGAGATCAAGAAGGTAGAGAAAACATTATCATTCGAGGAAATTACATCCAATGGATGAAATATCCAAGAAAAGTGGTCACTCACTGGAAGCGTTGAGTGAGAGCTTGTAGGAGTGTTTCAGAACTCATGTCTATCCATGATGAACACTATGGTGCTATGGGTGAAGTGCTTACAAAAAAAATGTTGGAGTCTGTTATACAACATCCAAAATTCAAAAGTCTAAAATTAGAAATTACATCTGAGTCAATGAACAAAGTTGTGGAGCATTTCAATGCAACTAGTGCACAAGGAGTTTGTGATACTATAGGGATAAGTACAAGGGCATATCAGCTCATATTTAAGAGCTTAAAAACAACATGTCTTTCTATAGGAGGACAAGTTAAAGCCCCACTTCCTAAACTGACTGATGTTGATAAGGCTAGGCATGCACTCAATTTGGGCGTACTTGATTTAGTCGGTGAGCCCCAGCATGTATGTAGTACACTAACTTTGAAAACAAAGGCTGGAGAGATTAAAGAATTGGAATTGACAGTCAATAATAACTTTGTAATGGATGTTTGAAGAGTTTTGCAAGCCATGGTAAAGTTTTATGATATGCCTATGGAAGAATGCAATGGTCCTCTGAAGATTATACTAAGGCTTGATGAAAGTGAGGTGGTCAAAGGTCCAAAATTGGAAAGAGTTAGTTTGACAATGATGAGTAGAATACTGGACCTTGAAGTTGAGCTTGATGATGCAAGACAGTTCAGTGTGCAATCAGAACGTGCAATCAGAACGCGTGCAATCAGAACAGGAGATTTGGTGGTTGGCTGCCTTTGAGGTATGATGGAAATTTGTATTTTAATGCAATAATGCAAAAAGACTTAGAATATTTTAAAATAACATGTGAGTTTTTTTTGCAGGTGCCTCAAATCTGGCCTGGTAATAGTCATGTAAATCAAACTTCCTTCTATGCGTCTGTACATAGTAGGGTCTTCTAGAAGCTCACCTGCATCTGCTCTCAGCTTCACATTCTGCTCCAAAGGAACTAAAATAGGCTTACAGCCTATCATCCCATATTTGGACAGCATGTCCAATCCATACTGCCTCTGCAAGAGCTGTATCCACTTGGTGATCAAATCACCTCAATGCCCAAGAAATAACGCAGCTCTCCCAAATCCTTCATCTCAAACTTCTGCCTCAATAGCATTTTCACATGAAGGATATCTTCATCACTATCACCTGTGATGATCAAATCATCAACATAAATGACCAGCAGCATAATCCCTTTCTCTGTTTTTCTCACATAGAGTGAGAAATCTGCCTTGGAAATCTGAAAGCCAATAGTGACAAGATATTGTCCTATCTTGTCAGACCATGCTCTAGGTGCCTGCTTCAAGCCATACAAGGCTTTCTTCAACCTGCAAACAAACTCAGGATGAATAGCATGAACGTAACCTGCTGGCTGCTCCATAAAGACCTCTTCTTGCAAATCACCATGCAAGAAGGCATTCTTTACATCCATCTGATGTAAAGACCATCCCTTTGATGCAGCCATAGCAATGGCTACTCTTACGGTTGCCATCCTTGCAACCGGGCTGAAAGTTTCTTCATAATCAATGCCATATGTCTGTGCATACCCCTTGACAACTAATCTTGCCTTGTATCTATTCACAGAACCATCTGCATTTTGCTTGATCTTATAAACCCACTTACAACCAATTGCATTCTTGCCTTTAGGCAAAGGCACCAATTCCCATGTAGCATTAGCATCCAAGGCATCCATTTCTTCATCCATGGCTTTCTCCCATTTTTCATTTCCCATGGCTTGCTCAAAAGAAGTGGGTTCTGGTTCCTGTATCACTTTGACCATATAGGCATAGTGAATGGCTGTAAATCCATCATATTTCAGCCTATCCACAGGATACCTAACCTTGGTAGACCTGCGCAAAATAGGCTTACTTCCAGTGCTCTCAAAACATCCCTGGTCTTCCTTACTCCAGGTGTAACAACAGAAGGAATACCCAACTCATCATCAATGCTCTGTTCTGAGCCACTGGATTCACCATCCACACAAGAGTGACCTGCATTCACATCAAACATGGGTTGATCTACCTTCTCTTTTCCTTTTCGTGATACCTGCGTACCACTCTCTGCATTGCTTTGAGGGGATTCTCCTGATCTCAATCTGCCTATCCATGGCGAAGTATGTGAACCACTCGTAGAGGACACTCTAGGTCCACTGATATTTTGTGATTGCTGCTGTACATTCTGTGCAGCATTACCATTTTGTGCATCTATATCAATCATCACATTTACTGGTTTATACCAGCTGCTCATCTCATCAAAAACAACATCTCTGCTCACTGTGAACTTATGTGTAGAAGGGTTATAGCATCTATACCCTTTCTGCTGTAGAGAATAACCAATAAAGATGCACTTCTCAGCTTTTGGATCCAACTTGGACCTCAACTCATCTGGCACATGGACATAGGCAATGCAACCAAAAATCTTCAAATGAGAAATATCTGGTTTCCTACCAGTATATATCTCCTCTGGCATCATGCCATGTATTACTGTAGTGGGAGTCCTGTTCATTATATAGACTGCTGTAGCAACTGCTTCAGCCCAATAATAATCTGGTAGATCTTTTTCATTTAGCATAGCCCGAGATACCTCTCCAATATGCTTGTTTTTTCTTTCTGCAATTCCATTTTGCTGTGGGGTATGACTGCATGAATATTGCTGCTTTATACCATGCTCCTGCAAGAACCTTGCAAACTCATTTGAGAGGTACTCTCCCCCTCCATCTGACCTTAGGCATTTTATTTGCAGGCCTGTTTCTTTTTCAACCATAGCTTTGAAAGCTTTGAAGTGCCCAAACACTTCACTTTTCTTTTTCATAAAATACACCCACAGTTTTCTGCTGAAGTCATCAATAAATGTGACAAAATAGTGACAGCCTCCAATAGATGCAGCTTTTGTAGTCCACACATCAGAGTGGATTAATTCCAATGGCTTTTTACTCTCTTGAACATGCCTAGGAAAAGGTTTCCTTGCTTGTTTCCCAAATTGACAGGCTTCACAAACCTTGTGCATTTCTGCAACCTTGAATTTAGGCAATCCTGCAACAATATTTTGGGCTTGCATTGATTTAAGTCGCTGTATATTAACATGACCAATGCGTTTGTGCCAGATATCAATATCTGCAACTACACCGGTCCCATGTGCAAACATTGCTGCACTCAATTCAGGCATGTCTGCATCCAACGTAAACATCCTGCCCTTCTTCTTTCCTTTTGCTATCAAGCGACCGTTATTTTTCATATCCTCAACAAAGCATCCATGAGGATTAAATCTAACCTGCAAGCCCTGCTCAACCATTTGACCAACAGAAACCAAGTTCTTGGTGATGTTCGAGACATGAAATACATCAGACAAGTATTTCTTTTTCCCATCCTGCATAGACAAAGGAATTTTGCCAATCTGCACAATAGGATGTGCAGTATCATCACCAGTCTCCACAAATCCTGGTTTTTCCATTTTTCTTGCATCCTGCATCCATTCAGTGTGACCTGTCATGTGGTTTGATGCACCCGAGTCAACATACCACACATCATTGCTTTCTTCTGCACTTGTTACAGAATTTGTCATATGCTGCACCATAAACAAATGCTCATTTCTGTCATCACCCTGTCTACTAGAGGATGCATAATTGCCTTGCTGCAATTTTCCATTCATAATGTCATTTTGCTTTTTATAGCAATCCTTAGCCATATGACCCATTTTGCCACAATAGTAGCATTCAATATTGCTGTTTGCATTTTGGCCTCTCTGCCATCCACCACGGCCTCTTTGGCTCCCCCTGCCTCTAGAGTTACCACGTCCTCCTGCATAGGACTGGTTTTCTTGCGTTTGCTGCATATTCTGATTTCTACCACGGCCTGCAGATCGGCCTCCTCTACCTCTGCCTCTACCTCTGAGTAGAAGACAGTTTCTTTTGAAGTTCCTGCTGAAGAAGATGCACCACCATTTCTCTGCTCTTCGGAAATTAGAAGAGCAATCAACTCCTCAAAATCAAGAAATTTTTCACGGATGGCAATGGATGTCCGGAACTGTGCATAATCCTTTCCTAGACCATTCAAGGTCACAGAGACCAAATCGTCATCATCCACTGGCGACCCAATGGAAGCAAGTGCATCTGCAATTTTCTTCATTTCATGTGGTAGTCATTTATGCTCAAATTTTCTCTCTGCACATTGTGCAACTCCTGTTTGAGTTGCATTTTCCTGGCTTGCGTATTTGTGCTATACATTTTTGCCAAAGTATCCCATGCCTCCTTTGGCGTATTTGCATCCTGAATATGCACAATCATGGAGTCCGAAATACTGATAGACAGCCAGTACATAACTTTCCTGGCTCTCTCATGCCATCCTTTGAATGCCTGCATTTCCTATTGACTGGGAACATTAGGAAGAACAGGTTCTTCTTCATTTCCTATAATGAACTCCCAATAGCCTTTTCCCATTAAGAAATTCGTCATTCTAAACTTCCATGCCTGGAAGTTGTTCTTGTCAAGCTTTTCAGTGACAATCTGTGAAAGAGAATCAGATGCCATTACAGAACACTGCAAAAAACACAGCTTTTGCCTCACACGGGCAGAACTACAAAACTGACGAAAGTGGTATTTCACCACACAGTCACTTCCTAGTGACGATTTTGCATCAACAAGCAACAAGCATGAATCTGCAACTCCCAATATCTCTACACAAAGGCATACGATGCAATTTCTGCGGCAACTTTTCACCGACCCGCAGAACAGTGGTCGCACAGCAAAAACAGGGCCTTTTTCTGAGTGCCTGCGAAGAACTTCCATCTCCAAAACGGGCCCCGAAATGACCTCGAAGGGCGCCTCAATCTGAGACAGTGCACTCTTGCACTTCTGGCTGTGCTACCTGCAGAAATTTGCTCCCAAACTCGAAATAGGAAAGCAACACTGGTCCTCTTACCAGGACACCATGAACTTGGCTTGCTTCCTTGAGCTCCTTACCACGAACAAGGCTTTGATACCATGTGAAGATAGTGGGAGAGAGGGAAGGAGTCTCACTTGAGGCTTTCTCACAATCACAATGGGGGAATACACACAAAGGTGGAGGCTGAAAACAGTTTTTCTCTTCTTAGTTGTGTAAGCCAAAAGAACTCTAATACAATGAAATAGAAGAACCCTATATGTGGGTCTCCAAACCAAACTCAACTAACTAAGGTGGCATACTAACTGAGCCACGAACTAGTGTAGAGAAGGATAGCTGTCATCCAGCTATTATTCGTGGGCGGTGTACCAACCACATCTCCAGCTAACAAGTCGGTGACATAAGTACACAACGGTCACCCTGGCATATCTCGAGTGGAGCTCGATATCTCAAAAAAGCATTCAAGTTGTATGATCCCATAAACCGAAAGGTAATAATCTATAGAGATGTAATCTTTGATGAGGAATTAGATTGGAAAACCTCAAATACAGAGGAGATAGACGCACTGATTAGACAGTCATCTAGAGAAAAGGTTGATGAAGAAGGGCAAGAATTGCCAAAAGCACCCCAAGCAGAGCTGTATCAACTCAGATGGTCTAGTAGGGAAAGCAGACCACTAGCGAGATTGACATACACTAGGAAAGGCAAAGCAATTCAGGTTGAAACCTGTAACTATGCTCTTATGACTACATTATGGCTATAGAAGAAGAGCCAGTGTACTTTGGAGATGCAGTTAACAAGCCAAAATGGTAAACTGCTATATGAATCCATGCTTTGTATAAGAATAATACTTGGGAATTATGCGACCTTCCACTAGGAAAGAAGGCCATAGCAAACAAATGGGTATACAAAGTGAAGTATAATCCAAATGGAAGTATTCAAAGATACAAAGCCAGACTAGTTGCAAAAGGATTTCCACAGCAATATGGTCAAGATTATGATGAGACTTATGCTCCAGTAAAACCAGGTGAAGAAGCTGTCAGCATGGGCAGCATGAGCAAAATCTTGCAAAATTCTTTGAGGTGAGAGTGCACCCTAGGAAGGTGGTTCTACTACTCAAAGGGTTCAGGGAATAGTCACATGTAGAGGGAGAATAAGCTCTTGCAATTTTGGATGAGGAGAGGGCAAACTAGTGAATAAGGAGAAAGAAGGTGGTAGGAGTGATGACATGGCAAAAAATAATTGAGGCTAGGAGCTCAAGGAGGACGTGGATCTGGTATCAAATGAAGGAACTGAAAAGAAGTCATGATGAGACCAACAATGAAGGAGAAAGAGTACTTTATTCATGAGAGGAAGTTCCAATATATAGGCCAGTGATACATTGTATGTGAGCTCAAGAGAGAGCATCCTAGATTCACAAATCACTCCACTGATCTCTCCATGAATCTCTCAATCATGCACTAGAACCTTCCACACTCACACCTACTGACTGACACATCATCAATCACACCTACTATAGGCACACTCACCACACAGGTGGTCACACACATGGACACCAAGCACACACACACAAACATAGGTATACCTTCATCAATTTGTTCTAACACTTTACATATAGAAGGATTTTTTGAAGAGACTCTTGGGTCTTATAGAAGATCTTTAAGTCCTTTGATTTGTAAACTCTAATCTATCATGACACGTTTTATGTATGGTTAGAGTTTATGCATCAAGTGCACTCACTTATGGGGCAATACAAGTGTACAAACTGTGTTGTACCTAGGGCAATACACTTGTATGTGGAAGTACATGATTGAGAAATTAAAAAAATAAAAAAATTCTGTTGAGACTTTATAGATAGGTATTTATTTGTTTGGTTATGGTCTAATACCACAAGCTAAACTAAGGAATAGAGATGTAGTTTCTCCTTTACATGGGAGATATTTGGGGAATACATATTCTTTTAATTATTTTGTAAGTAGGATTAATGTTCTCTACGTTTCAAAAATATTGAAACTTATATTCATTATTAGAACCAACTAAACCAATCATCATCACAAGGCAATAAGTTCATTAGGACCCAATGTTCTACACAATTACAAACATTAAGGTAGTATTTTTATTAGAACTAAATAAAGGTTTAATACTGGTAGTATTTTAAGATGGAAACCTAAAAAATACAGCAATGATTCATGACAAAATAACTTTTTAGATTCTATCTTTTGTACTCTTAATAATTTGATAAGTTGAATAATAGAAAACATGTTAGTCCAACAAATATCACACACAAAATAAAGCACAATCCAACACATATCATACCAAAAAAGGAAAACTTATGATTGCTTGCATGCTTTTCCTTAAAGAATTATAGTCATTTAGCTTCGAATGTTGATTTTATTAAACATTGTCAAAAGTAAATGGACATGCAAAACATTTTTAGAAGTTAAAGGACATGGAGAACATAGATAGAGGCAAGAACAATTGTGTTTTGAAGTGGCCCCTAGATGATGTTGAAGCTTAAATTTGGGTTAAAAACTTGACCTTGCCTACCAAACAAAAAATTATTCATTACATATTAGTATTTTTCTTTTAATAACTTCGATGTAAGTCATGAACTAGCCCATTTTTCATTTCCTTGGCCTTTGGCAAATGTCTCCAACATCCTAGCAATTTATATACATGATGAGATTAAAGATTACAACTGCAAGCTACTAAATTATAGGAAACCATTCAAAAATTTCTACACTAGTTGAATGAGAAATATTAAAGAGATCTATGCAATTTTAAAGTTTGACATAGCTATGAGCTAGGAAAGAATGCATCCATAGACATGCATTGCAAATCATTAGCCAAACATTGGAATTTTCATTGTTGCATGATAAATAGTATAAGCTAGGTCATGTACATCATGGATAACAAGTACAATAAGATTCCCGAAAGTGAATCTAGCACTTGATAGCCACAACCTTAACACAACATGGCAACTTGCTTGAATATCATCAAAAGTTAACTAGTTTACCAATAAGGTAGCTTGCATAAAATTTTATTGTTTATTGTTGCAAATACTCATATCTTCATACCAAACACCTTTAGGCCAATTAAAATATTAAATATCTTACACAAGGGACATAATATTATGTAAAAGAAACGTGTTTAATTATTTTGGCACTAGCTTGAGGCCAAGAATGCAACAATTAAATGCAATAACTATTGTGACTTATTTAATAGATGACTAGTTTAATTGAAGGGTTTTGTGCTTGAAAAGTGAGTTGGGAGACAATCATCATAGGTTTGGTTGGATGTTGCACATTTTTCTCAAATTTTCATTGCAATGGTGGACGAGATTTGATTTTGTACAAGTTTTGAAAACATTGGTTGATTTATCGAGGGAGAAGAAAAAAACTAGGCAAGGAATAGAAAAATCCCAATGAGTACTTAGTAGTGTTAGTTCCTAGTCTACAATAGCAAAAAACATGTCTTTATCTCCTAATCGGATGATTCTATCATCATCTCAAATTCACTATAAAGTACTACTAGAAAATGCTTAGGGAATAGCATCAAAGCATCATTTACAAATTTTCAATTCCTCTTTTTTTTAGGTAGAAAACTGTTGATTATATTAATATAAAAAGACTTTGTACATCATAAAAGTTATCCTTGACAGGATATCCTTGGAGTCCAACTAAACCTAAGTTTTAGGCTCAAACAAAATGAACCCTACTTCAGATGCTACTGCAAACCTTAGAGCCAGGATATCCAAATGAACCATAAAGCATGGGCCCTTAATTGGAACCAAAGCTCCTAATTGGTCTTAATTGCATATCCCAATAAAATGGCTTTCTAGTTGACTAGCTCCCCAATTTCTATCTAAATATATTTCCACATCTTTTTAGCATGACGGCAAGCAACAAACAACTAGAAAATGTCTTCAATATAACACCAAGTCATCTTATGTATTTGCCATGTCCTCTCCCTATGTTGAGACCTCTTGCATTAGTCCACATAGCTTTCTGTAATATAAGCCAAGCTTTATCTTCTTAGGGATCTTCTTGTTCCATATCTTCCCAAACCTTTCATACCACTTTTCTCTACTATCATGAAGTCTGGGATGTTTTTATCGAAGCTATACTTATATATTAATATTAATCTTGGTGAATGAAATTTGTATTTCTAACATAATTGTTTACCCCTTCCATACGTATGCATATTTTGAATTTGAGAATAAATCTCCATCTATATATACATCATAAGTTACATTGGAAATATATTTTTAAAATACTCTCATGTAGATAAACTGCATGTAAGTTTCAAAATTGAAAAATCCCCCTCTATTAAGCAACTTGCTATGCTACACTTTATAAGGTGACCGTCAAAGCATACAAGAAATGGTTATTAGTTGCTTTTATAAGGAAAGCCCAAGTATTTTACCTATTTGGGTGACATAGGATAGGCTAGTGTTAAATTCTATATGTGTTTAAGTGGTCATCATTAGGCCCATTATATAGGCATTTTGAGAATCTCTAGGAAGAAGGGAGCCATTTTAAAGTATTTTTGAAGGAAGCATACACAATGATTTTACACAAAAATAGTGCTTGAAAGGATAGTAGTATTTTATATGATCCACTATCTTAAGATATCACCTCACATGAAATAGGCAATCTCCTTTCTCAATCACATTTTTAAATCTCCAAGACAGTTGTATCTAGATCTACCCTTTGAGAACTACTTGATTACAAAATTGCAATTCAGTAGGAAACTTTGTCAAGTTGGCCTACGTCTCTAATATCACCTTTTTCAATGCTATTTGAGACAACACTAGTATTAGTTTTATTACGTGACTAGCGATCAAGGAGGAAGACAAACCCATAATAGTTACAAGAGGAAACACCTTTTCATCCCATGTAGCGCAAGATGTTAACACGGAATGTCGAAGAAGAATATACAACTCATCAAAAACAAGATAGAATCATGCAAGGTGGCATGTAACCCGTCATATACAAGGTCTCATATGGGTGGACACTAATGAAAATGATGGTGTAGAGTCTTCCAATGTGGATGCCCATGCATAAGTTTCAAAATTTCTTTGTAATTTTAGTTATCTAATTTGCAGTAAAGCCAACATATAATGGCCATGAGTTGCAGTATAAATGAGAAATTTTGTGTTATTGGATGTTAATTATAAGTATTTAGCTCAAGGTTGCACTAATTTTACATTTTTTAGAGTTTTTATTGAAACAGGTATTTTTAAAAATTAGGGTTTTGGGCCCTATATAAAAGAATAGTCCCTCATTTTCATTTCATTGTTTAAAGAGCTCTCCACTCCCACACCACCTCCCACTTGCCCCTAACATTTCCACCCTATCTCTCACACCCTCACCCTTTCTCTCACACACTCTCTCCATCCCCCATGGCTAGGCCCAAGATCAAGGCACCACGGAGATTGGCACAGCTAGACCCACCTCCAGACTTAGAGACCCTTGATGATCCCTGTCGAAGGGAGAAACTACCAATCCGAGAGCTAGACATGGAGCAAGAGGGACAGAGGAAGGCACAAGAAGAGGGATAGAGGAAGGCACAAGAAGATCCTTATGTAGAGACTAATGACTCAGAGAGCACAGAGGAGGAGTGCGAGGAAGAAGGACCAATGCAAGAACAGACAATTAGGGTCCAAGCCAACAGGGGAGAGGTGCCCGAGCTCTAAGTACAGGGCAAAGAGGCCCTCAAAATCCAAGAAGAGGCCCTCCACATCAAGGGCAAAGAGGCCCTCCTCCAGTGAGGCGATACAAATTAAAGCTGGGGATGGTGACACTTCAAGAGATCAGAAAGTTTCAAAAGTCCATCGATCTGCTCATCTCGATGGTGAGCTTCACAAGGGTGGTACGCGAGGTCATGCAGGACCTCAACCTTAGCTCAACCTCCTGGTTTTACAAGCATGGAGTTGTGGAGGCTCTCTGGCATATTTCTAGAGATGCCTTGCTTACCATGTAGCATGCAACTGAGGCCTACCTAGTAGACCTCATGGATGACACCCAACTCGCTACCATCCATAGGAAAAGGGTCACAGTGACCACCACAGACATGCAGTTTATTGTCCGTCTTACGAAGCCCAAGGGCACTTAGGGATTTTGTATGCTCTGCCTTGTGTGATAGTTAGAGTTCATGTACTTTGCCTATGGGCATCTATCTTGTATCAGCCTCTTTTCAATATAATAAAATGTCTTTTTTAAAATTGTATTTGTATGTGCAATCTCAAATTTATTTTCATTGTATTTGCAATCTATTAATTTACTTACATGCAATCTTAATTTACTTACGAAAGACTTTTTGATGGCGTATACAACAACAAAATGAAATAATAGACCTCAAATCTCAATGGAACATGCAAAAGGAAATAATACTCAATTTTACTTAACATGGAAAAGGAAACAATGTTCTATAGTGGGAAGAGAATATAAATTGAAAATGGTATTCTTTATTGACATAGAGTAGTATTATAAAGATCACCCACTTGAATGCACAAGATACTCTAGTCTAGGCTTCTTCTTGCTTGGCTCAGATCCCTTTTTTGCTTGCTAAAGCAGAGAGGGTTGCACAATTTCATTCTCTATAGCCTGGGGATCTGTAATGCCAAATAGCCCTGCAATAGATATGATACTATGGAGAGGACCGGATCGTGTGTCCAAGAACAAAAATAAAGCTACACTACACCTAACTAGAACAACACAATCTATAGTAGGATGGATGGGCCTCATCTTCACCATCCAATTGAGGACCTTGAACTTCATGATATTCATCTTTCCATCCGGCGATAATTGTTGATGGAACACCAAAATGTGTTGAGCCACTCTGTTGATGTAGTGGCCGTTCAAAGCCATCCCCCCACCAAAAGACCCTTTGGGTTCCACCCTGGCGTCTGGTATATTCATCAACCCATAAAATATCCTGCCACCAACATATTACATTAAAACCCAAAGATTATATAAATTAATAAAACATCATTTTTTAAGAAATAATAAGAATAATGGTTTTTCATAGATGAAAAATAATATCGTTACAAAATCATGTTTGGGAGGCCATTGAGACCCTAGCAACAACTGCAGAAACTAGGCTCTGGTCACATGATGTCGGATTTTGGGCTTGTAGGGGTTTTTTTTGCATAAAGTTGATGCACATGGTTGCTAGGGTCTCAGTGGCCTCCCAAACATGATTTTTTAAAGATATTATTTTTCATCTGTGAAAAAACCATAACCCTAATTGTTTCCACAAATGGAGTGGCAGGGGCATGTGTCAAGGACAAGTGGCATTGGCGGGATAACCTAGGTTTAAAATCATAAAATTTTGTTGGGTTTTTTACTCTAAACCTAAACCCTAATTTTTATTCCCTAAATCTAATTGTATTCCATGTGGCCTGAATTAAAACCACAAACCTGTTATTTTCCCTATATTTCAAAACCATAACCCTAATTGTTTCCACAAATGGAGTGGCAGGGGCAAGTCGTAGGGGAAAGTGGAAGTGGTAGGATATCCTGGGTTTAAGATCATAAAATTTGGTTGGGTTTTATACCCTAAACCCTTGGACCTATTTCTTTATTAAAAAAAAACAAATTTGGGAGGCCATTGAGACCCTAGCAACCATGTGCATCATTTTCAAGGAAAAAAATCCCTTGAAAACCCTAAATTTGACATCATGCAACCAGAGCCCAATTTTTGCAAGGGCAAGTGGTAGGGGAAAGTGGCTATGGCAAGATGTCCTGGGTTTAAAATCATAAAATTTGGTTGGGATTTGTACCCTAAACCCTTAGCCTTATTTCTTTTATTAAAAAAAAAATTTTGGGAGGCCACTGAGACCCTAGCAACCATGTACATCATTTTCAAGCAAAAAAAATCGGGGTTTTTTTGCATGAAAATGATGCACGTGGTTGCTAAGGTATCAGTGGCCTCCCAACCCCCCCCCTGTGTGTGTGTGTGTCTCTGTGTGTGTGTGTGTGTGTGTGTGTGTGTGTGTGTGTGTGTGTGTGTGTGTGTGTGTGTGTGTGTGTGTGTGTGTGTGTGTTGTTATGGATAAATTTGACCAAGGTAAAAGGCATAAATATGTGTGTGTGCTTGTATGCGGAAATAGTATAATAAAATATGGTGTGCATAGGACCCAGGGTTGAGGTGGCAGGGCATGACCATGTGCCACCCTTCCATGTAAGAGGACCCATAGGTGTGTTGTGCATAATCCATGGCAGTAATATTATAAAATGTTAAGGTGGCACGGTTCCTCCATGTGCCACCCCTCCACCTAGGTGGTCCCATGCCTGCATTTAGTGAGACATGGTCCAAGGACCATGGGAGAAGTAATATAAAATAGGTGGAGATGGATATTATATTGGATTATTCCCTCCATGTAGGATAGGCCCATGTGGGGGGGGGGTGTAGATAGTCCAAGAATGCAAGTTAAATAATGGGGAAAGTAAGATGAGGTGGCAAGATTCCTTGTGCCAACCCTTCACTTGTCCTCCTAGATGTTTGAACGTATCATAAAATTGAGAAGAGACCAAGGGAGTATCTTAGACTTGGGATATGGGGTTTGATTTATGTGAAAAAATGAGGCAAAGGGTTGTCGCACACAATTGAGAGTGCGTTCCTACCTAGCCCACATGGGAGATTCCGCCACACACACCATGCATGTGGGAGGATGCATTTATTGGGAGAGACCCCCTCTCTTGGCTATAAAAGGAGGGGGCTATTCCTTGATGTGACACGCTCATTCTTATAAAGCCACCATGCTAGTACTTTTATTTCCCCCCATCCTTCCTTTCAAATAAAGCATGACTCTCTTCCCTTGATGTCTCCATCTCTACACTCCACCTCCCATCATGTACATGCTCCTCTTCCCCCTCTCCCTTCCCCCTTGTGCCATAGTCTCCCTCTTCATTCCCACCCCTCTTGATCCCTTTTCCCCACCCATGTTAATGCTTCTCCCCTCACATTCCCTTCCCCCCATGGCCTTCTAGCATTGCCATGCCTAGCATCTAGCCTCATGCCTTGATTTTTTTTCTAGTTAATAGAATTGGTGTGGCTGCTGGGATACGAATCTCCACGTATGAGGATCATGCCACCTTCGACAACTTGGTAGTTCTCTTGTGCAAATGCTCTCCTCTCTTCTCATCCCACCCCTCTCCCTCTCATCTTCTCTCTCTCTAGTCCTCCCTCTATTTCTCCCTCTATTTCTCTCTCCTCTCTTCCTCTCCTCTCTCTCTCTCTCTCTCTCTCTATCTCTCTCTCTCTCTCTCTCTCTCTCTCTCTCTCTCTCCTCTTCCCTCTCCTCTCTCTCTCACCTGCATTCTCTCCATTCGTCCTGCCGTGTGCCTCACCATCATCGCCTCACCATTTGCACTGCCGTACGCATTGCCATCAGGTGTCGTGTCCCATGGCTCACCATTTGTGTCGCATCCACCATGCTGCCATCAATTTTGCTACTGTTACTGCCTACACCACCACCACCTATGCTTGTCATTGGGCACTGCCCCACGCTTGTGCCACCTGTGCCTACTGTCACTGCCCATGCGCTACTGTCTATCCCACTGCCATCGCCACTTACACTTGCCACCAGGTGCCACCTTGCGCTTGCGCCACTTGTGCCTATTGTCACTGCCTGCGCACTGATGTCTATCCCGCTGCCACTGCCACCTGCGCTTGTCGCCTATGCCTGTGCACCATTGTCGCCAAGATCTTGCTACTACCTCCACCCATGCTACCACCTCCGCACTCTGTGCATCGTGTTTGCTCGCCTCGTTATCCACTCCTCCCTCGCATTTCATGCCCACCGCTACCTCACCGCCTCCTCCTTGGTTTGCATCCTACAGCCTCTATGGCAACAAAGCTTCCGATGTCCGTGTCTTTTTAATGGGGTAGAATTTCTTGGTGCCGCAAAATGAAGAAGTGTTCAGTTCTCCGAGCTCTTCATGATTGGCTGGTAAAAATTAGAAGGTATTCCTAGGCAAAGAAGATGCATGAAAAGTGAGTCTCTTCTAGAGAATTCTCTTAAGCGGCCGACAAAATGTCAGAATCTAGTTGTTCATCTAACTCTATCCCTTTGAAGGTCAAGAAGAAAAGAGTGTTCAAGAAAAAGGTCAAGGTCCAGGAAAAGCCAAGGAGCTATTACTATGATTATGCCAAGGAGCTAGGGTTCTCCAAATTCTTATGTAATAACATGCATTTATATGGTTAAGATGTTTCGTCCTCGGAACCTGTTTGTTCCTAATCAACCTTTTGTTCTACATCATGAACTTCATGTGGTAATTTTGTTTAGACACAAAGTGAATTTTCAATAGAAAATTGTGAGCTTGTTTGGGGCAGAACGCCTTACTGAGGCATCCCCTCATCCACTCATCCTCCCAATCCTAGATTATCAGGAGACTTGGGATGTACTTGTCTTGGTGCTCATATGACATCGTCTTGGGTCTTACACTTTGATGGTGCTTATAGACCTTCAACAAAAGCGGTGGGGGTAGGAGTGACCTTGACTTCACCCGACGGAGAAAAGTTTTTGATGGTAGCCCCATGGCAGTAGACACTTGCAATCAGGTCGAATACTCCGCACTCATTTTTGGCTTGCAAAAAGCCAAAGGACATCAAATCACTCAACTAGAGGTACGAGGCAACTCACAACTAGTATGCCGACAAGTGAGCACTGGGTGGAAAGTGAGAAGTGAAGCCTTAACACGCCACCATCAATAGGCTACTCAGCTTTGTCAAAACTTTGAAGAGATTCAAGTGAAGCATATACCAAGAACTTAGAATAGCATCTCTGACTCAGTAGCACAAGCATCCTATGAATCAAAAGGAGATACCTCTTCAAAGGAATGGAAATGCCGAACCTCACTCCGCTAGAAGAAATCTCATGGAGACTACAAGAGCTTGAGGATTCGGAAGGTGATGTGAAAGCCCTGCATCTTCTTACCATGGTAATGGCTTTCCTCTTTGCTTTGATGAACAACTTGATGCGATGCCATATCCCCAATCTTTCGCAATGATATCAGCTATAAAAGTTATTTACGAACTCTTCTTCGCCATTGACTCTTCCCATACGGAATATCGCACCACTCCCAATACTCCATTTCCAGCTTACATTTTCTTTCTAGAGGTCTCATCCGTGCACTTCCATTTTAAAATTCCACTCTCTATTGTCAATACATAATCTTGTATTTTCTTACCTCGTCCATTGTATTCTTTGATCCCCTCGTCTTTTCCAAGCATGGCTGGCATTCCTGTGTTCTGTGGTCAAGTTGAAGAAAATCCAAATGAGTATCTTGTGGCCTTCAAGTGCCATTGTGTTTCTCTCAACTTTCTTACTGAAGATAGATGGTCATTGGTTCTTCACACATTTCTAGAGGGTTTGGCTCAAGTGTGGTATGAGAAGCAAGTCGATGATGTTCGCCAAAGTTAGCCGAGGTTGGCAGCAGCTCTACGATCAAGTATTTTGGCAAAGAAGAGGAGCCGGAGAATGTGTACCTGTAGGTGGCAAACCTAAAGCCGTCAGAAGGTGAGATGGTGTGTCGATATGTGGATCGAGTGATCGTGCTCCTGGACCATTTAATTGCCACGCAGGAGGACAATGCCAAATTTTGAGCTGGAATGACTCAGCATGTGCAAGGCTACCTTTTAGTAGGAGCAAGTGATGTATTCCGCCTCAAGCTTAAATGGGAGAATCCAGAGATCATGGTGCGAGCACAAGAGATTGCTCAAAAGTTTGACAAAGTTCAGTCTAACCCCACTTCAAAGAATACAGTTGTCCCTCAGCAACCCCCTCAATTCATGCAACAACAACCTGGGGGATCCAACTTAGGGGCATACCCCCACCCCCCGTCAGGGATGTATCCATCGCCTCCACCTGAAATGTATGGTCCTCCCTTAGATGCTTACCCTCAATGAGATGTATATCCCCACCCTCCGCCTGGAAGATTTCCCCAGCCTTGCCCACGAGCCCCCCTCCTTCTTAATCCCTGGGCCCCTCTTACTAAAGAACCTAGAGTCAATGACCTTTCCAAGGCCTTGAATGATCTTCGGCTTGAGATGGTCGGCATCAAAAATCAAGCCAATCACCCTCCAAGAGAATGTGTCAATGTTGTGTGCTACGAGTGCCACCAGAAGGGTCATTATTGCACCGAATGTTCTTATATTCCAAGGGTGAATCTTCTAGGTGAATCAAGGGATTCTGACATAGAGGTCCTTGACCTCGAGAAGAGAAGTCATACCACCTCGGACCCCTCTCCAAACCGTGGACTGGCCACCTCAGGAAGAAGGTGTCCTTCTCAGAGCCCCTAGATGCTGAGATGACAGACCCACCAACAGAGAAGGCTAAAAGATCTCACAGGAGTAAGTGGTCGCCCTCGGATTTCCCTATCGGCTCAAAGCAAGAAGACTATTCGGTCGTTTAGGACCTTGCTCATCAGTCTTTGAGCATCACGCTTCCTCAACTAATAGCATTAACCCCTAAGGTGAGATGTGAGTTGTAGCAAGGGCTCTCAACATGGAGGAGCAAGAAAAAGGGAAAGGTATGAGAGATTTCGTCTATCTCTAAAGATGTTGATCGGCATCTGCATACAGTAGACATCATCATAGATAATTTCCGTATCAAAAGTGTGTGTTGATGGGGGAGCCGTATGTAATATCATGGTGCCTCGTATCATGAATAAGTTGAATTTGAAATGCACAAGGTGTTCCTCCACTTGAATCAAAGTAGCAGATGGTCGATGACTTGCCACCTTGGGAGTCATTGAGGATTTGCCCATCACTGTCAATGGGTTGACCACCACCATCCATTTCTATTTAGTCGACATTGAAGATACAGGAAGGAGTTACCCAGCAGCCAGGTGCCACTGAGCCAGAAGAAGAAGAGGAGCAAGATAGTGATACTCCTCTGTGGCTGAGTCAATGGAAGATTTAGACAGGGGGGAGGAGTCCTCAAAGGAAGAAGTTTACATGATGGGGGTGTCTCCAACCTCGCCACCCATGGTAAAGGTAACAGCGAGTCCTCAATAGCTTGAATCTATGCTTTCTCTAGACCTCACTTCGAGTGAGAAAGATGAGTTCCTAGAAATGTTCAAATGTTTCCTTGACGTCTTTGCAACTAGCTACCACCACCTTCGCCATGTGATTGCCATAGAACACAAGATAGAGTTGAAGCCTAATGTTAAGCCAATGGCTCAGAAGTATCGGAGATTAGGGCACCTATAGACTGATGCTTTGTGCTTAGAGTTGCAAAATCTTGTAGAAGCTGTGTTTATTATTCCGATTCATAGTTTTGAATGGGTTTCACCAATGGTAGTCACCCCAAAGAAAAACAACAAGTGGCGGGTCTGCATCGATTATAAGAAACTCAATGCGGCCACTAAGAGGGACCATCATCCTCTGCCCTTTCAAGACCTCATTCTTGAGAAAGTAAGTGGTCATGAGATGTACACTTTTTGCGATGGTTACTCTGAATTTTATCATATCAGAATTGCCAAGGAGGATGTGCTCAAAACCACATTTGCCACACCCTGGGGGATCTTTGCATTCAAAGTGATGCCATTTGGCCTCTCCAATGCTCCTGCTACCTTTTAAAGATTTATGCAAATCGTGTTTGGTCCTTATTTGGGGGTTTTCTTGGAGGTGTTTTTAGATGAATTTTATATATTCTCGGCACGTAAGGAGCATGTCATAAAGGTTAGGATGGCCTTCCAAAGGGTCAATGATGCAAATGGCAGTCTCAATCCTGATAAATGCACCATTGGAGCCACTCAAGGGAGGTTACTTAGACATATTGTCTCATCCGAGGGCATCAAGCCTGACCCCAAGAAGGTGAAAGTTATCCTCAAGCTCTCCCCACCAACAACCAAATTTCAGTACATTCATTTATCAATCTAGCAAGATACTATTGCTGCTTCATTGATCAATATGCTACTTTGACGCGACCCATGACTATGCTATTAAAAGATGGGGTTGATTTCTCTTGGGTTGAGGATTGTGATCATGGGTTTGTACAAATCAAGAGTGCTCTGGATTCAGAACCCATTCTATGCAATCTTGATTGGTCAAAGACTTTCTATATTAATCATGGGTTCGGTCCATTGGTCCGCTCCATTTGTCCCATGGATGCTGGATAAGAGATGCTAGAAGTGCGATGATCAATACCCATGCAATCCATGAGCAACTCCACTGCTTCATTTAAGAATAGACTCCCATGGTCAGATTCTATTTCCATGGGTGTCCTAAACCTTGACCAGATACGTTCAAATATGAAATTTGAAACTGCCTTACCATTTGCAACGGGGAGGGCGATAGCTTCAGCCCACTTAGTAACATATTGAGTGGCTACCAAAAGATACTTCTTTTTGCGGGCAGTCATGGGTAGGGGCCCGACAAACCACTTCTGAAACAGATGGATGGACATCAGTGGATGATGTTTCCCAGGATGCAAATCCTTCCTACCAAAGAATTGACATGGTTCACAAGTTTTGCAATACATAGTGACATCCTTGAATAAGGTCGGCCAATAGTACCCAACATGTAAGATCTTCTTAGATATATAGTCACTAGC
Organism: Dipteris shenzhenensis; assembly: GCF_047967505.1. NCBI lineage: Eukaryota > Viridiplantae > Streptophyta > Polypodiopsida > Gleicheniales > Dipteridaceae > Dipteris > Dipteris shenzhenensis. The sequence continues at coordinate 17,269,545 of NC_141599.1, forward strand.
ATAGTGGCCTCCACAAAATCCATCATGACAATGCTTCAATACCTTAGGTACTTCATCTGCATCAATGGCCTGTCTTAGTACCTCATCCATGCCTTGATGGTACAACCCCCCATCAAAGAGAGTGTAGTCCCTACTATCTCTACGGATCTTATTTCTCTCATAGCTAGTACTTTCCGGAGGATTTCTGGAGGAAAGGAGAAAGCAGTCAAAAACCTATAGATACCACCATACCATGGATCCCCAACTTCTATGGCTGCTATAAGGGTTACATCAAGACACTCCTCTAAATCAATCAAAGCATTCTTCAAGTTGGAACAATCCCCTTTTACAATTTTGAAAGAAAAATCATATTCTTGTAGAACTGCCAACCATTTGGCCAACCAGCCCATGGGATTTGGTGATTGAAGAACCTAGAGATTGTAATGAAGGACTTTCCAGCCACATAATGCTTAAATTTCTCAATGCAAAACACCAAAGACAAGGCATGCTTGTCAGCCTCAAATTAGCGTCATTCAGTTTCGAGCAATAGTCGAGAAGCAAATCGAATGGGATACATGAACTGATCCTCCCCTTGCTGGAGAAGTAAAAAGCCCCTGCCCATGACTACCCACAAAAAGAAGTATCTTTTGGTAGCCACTCAGTATGTCACTAGGTGGGCTGAAGCTATTACCCTCCCCGCTGCAAATGGTAAGGCAGTTTCAAATTTCATATTTGAACGTATCTGCACAAGGTTTGGGACACCCATGGAAATAGTATTTGACCATGGGAGTCCATTCTTAAATGAAGCAGTGGAGTTGCTCATGGATTGCATGGGTATCAATCATCACACTTTTAGCATCTATTATCCAGCATGCATGGGACAAATGGAGCAGACCAATGGACTCCTTTGTAAATCCATGGGAAAAATGGCCACAGGGTACAGGAGCCAATGTGATTAGAAGGTCACTGAAGCCGTGTGGGCTTACAACATCACCCATAAAACGTCTATAGGTCACACTCCTTTTGAGTTGGTGTATGGTACTGAGGCAATTTTACCACTAGAGATAGAGATTCCGGCCTTGAGATTGGCACAAGAATAGAGGATGATAGCAGATGAACATGTAGAGGCCAATAGGTTGGTACAACTTGAGAAGCTAGATGAAACCCGACACCTTGCACTACATCAACAAAAAGAATCGACAAAAGGCCCGCTTGGATGCTAAGATTCGCAAGGGATGGGCAAGACACTTTGCTGAGGGAGATGTTGTGCTATGCTTTGATAATATATTGGACCACCAAATGGATAAAAAGTTCCTTCCATTGTGGATCGGTCCATACAAAGTCATCAAGGAACATAGCAATGGGTCTATACAAGTTCAGGAGCTGCATGAGCGATATTGATGTTGATGCTGACTTTGATTTTGTTGATGATGACCACTTTTTTGATATGATCTACCTCTACCTCTGCCTTTGCCTCTGCTTCTATCTGAAGCTGTGAATGCCTGATCATTAAAATGACCTTTACATGCTTGAATTGCTTGAGTCCTGACTTCTTCACCAAGTAGAACTGACTAAAGTTCTTCCAATGTCGGAATTTGCCATTGAATGGCAATACTTTGGACTAGACTCTCGTATCCCTCTCCTAGTCCATTCAAGATTACTTGAACCATTTCTGTGGGGTCCATAGTCTCTCCTGCTGCTACAAGTTGATTGTTGTAGTCTTTTATGCAGAGTACATAAGCATGATCGGTTTCACTGCTGTTGTGAAAACTTTGGTTGATTTGGTTTCTCAGGGTGAGAATCTTGGATGTGTTCTTGGACTCGTAGAGAGCTGCGAATATATCCCATGCTTCTTTCGATGTCTTGAATGTGTTGAGTTGTCCTAGCATGAAATCTTGCACATTCTGCTTGATCAGATGATAGGCATACTTGTCTTTCTTATCCCATTCTACCTGAGCTCGAGCAATGGCAGGATCTACTACTAGTGTGGAAGCTGTTTGTGTAGCTGGAGATCCCATTGTGGGTGCTATGACAATAGATGGAGTAGAGCTACTTATGGCTGGATTGGCCAATGGTCTAGGTGTAGACCCATCGACAGACTCCCATTTGTCCTGAAGTACAAGAATGGTCTCCATTTAGTATTTCCATGTGCCGTAATTGGAGTTGTCTAACTTAGTAGATGCCTCTAGATTGAGGTTGCTAGTCGTAGACATGGTGCAAGAAATGTACTCAAAAGTGTCGTGAAAATCTCTGTATGAATCAACTGCAAATACACTGATTGTGCCAAGTGGAATCTCTGAACCATCGGTGAAGATAGCACTGCAATATATATAAAATCTGATCTGTATTACAAGGCTTGTGGCAATGATGCCAGGAATAGCCAAGGGATTTACAAGGTTGAAATGATGTGCACAATGCCGTGAAATACAGAATAGGCTTTACAATGGTGGCATGTGTGTGTGAAATCAAGTGCTATCTGCCGACTGAACAATCTGCAATGCCTCTAAACTCTGAAGTCTGCTCACTGAACTGATGAACATAAGGTTTCAGGTAATGTAATGATGTGAAACCGTATGTGAGCGTATGGATTGACTTCAAATAGGTACTAGTCGGGAATTTCGGGCATGGCTTAGATTGGCAACTTGGGGAAATTCAAAGCATCCCCTCTATGGTGATCTAGTCTACTTTGTTCTAGATTCATACCAACCGTTGATCGATGAAAGAACATCAAATAATTCCTTTTCTTTTGTTCTTTTTAAGTGCTGGGTCAGATGTGTTGATGTAGAGGCAAATGTGCGTGAAGGAAGTTGTTTTGTCGGGGCGAAGCTCAAATGTGAGTGTAACTTGCACCAAAATGTATGCATGATGTGTCGAACGCATAGAGCATAAAAAAACGAGCGACTTTCCTTTTTGGAGCACCCTCAAATTCTTCCTGGATCAAGAGATACGACTTGATCTAGGTGGAGGGGAAAAAGGAGTGAAAATGGGCTCAATGATGATGTATCACTGTGAGTCACATGCAGTGATGATGTGGCACTATTCCTTGCAAGAGGTGTGCCAATGGAGCCTTGTACTAAGGTGGCAGGAGTGGTCACATGCAGTGACTGTGGAGCACTGTGTGTGCCTACAGAGGTTAGTGTGCCATGTGGCACAAATGATGTGGCAGTTGATGATGTCAGTAAGATGAGATGGCAATAATGACATGTCTCTGATGATGTGGTCTTAGTGATGTGTCCCTGATGATGTGGCAATGGGGTGATGTGTCCCTGATGACATGGCAATGGTGACATGGCCTACAAACATAGTTTGTTGATGTGGCAGTGATGAGGTGTCTGATGAGATGACATGGTAGTCGACTGTCACATGTCAAATTTCTAATTATGTGGTCAATCAGGGGATAAGGGTAGCCCCTTATCTGCTACATGTTAGAGATAGGGAGGCCGAAATCTTGTGAAGATTCTGACGAAATCTTTCAGATTTCATTGTCTTCCCCATTTGGTCTTCTTCCTTCTGTAGGGGCACCGCTTCGATGAGCTAAGAAGCTCTTGGAGACTTCAGTGGTCATCGATGCTATAGAGTCTCGCGATGCGATGAGTGGAGTAGTCAGTGAAGAGGTTGCTCATGGATGGAGGCAACTCGGTGGGCGTTGGAAACTGTTGCAAGGAGCTACCTATGGAGTTGCTATGAGGCAAGTTGATCAAGGGCTCGTTGGAGCTATGTAGGGCCTTGGAGCCAGATATAGAGCCCAGTGCTGCATGGGCAACTGACAACAAAAGCTATTGTTGTAAGAGCCTATCAATTGGAGTGATGAAGGTGCTGCCTATTGAAGGAGTCCATCATAGGTACTGCCTATTGAAGGAGCCCGTCGATTGGATTTCGTTACAAGGTTGTTGGAGAGGCGACTAAACTTGTTGGAGGTGACTTGGAGAGCAAGGCGGCCCTGCAATCTTGAGCATTTGTAGGAGAGGTTGATGAAGCTTAGGCCGTGCAAGTTATTCGGGGACGAATAGCTAGGAGTTGGCATTGCATGCAGATCTGCTATTGCAACCGAGGCTACAAAGTTCATTGATGCATTGGAGGCTACAGTTCAGTGGGTATGCTTCTTGTGAGCCGGGAGCTGTTGTAAGCCTGTGTGCTCAGTTGGAGATGCTTTGAAGCTACAGACCATGGCTGAAGCTTTGATTGCTAAAAAACTAGGAAGTAAAACCGAAATGGCTAGAGAAAGACCTCTAATGTATCATGAAATGAGACTTCTCTAAAAAAAACTCAAATATGTCTTGAAGAATATGAGAGACCTTATAGAGACTACTCCAATCTCTCAAAACTTGAGCTCTAGGAAGCAGAATCCTAATCTTTCCAATCCGAAATGAAGATAGAATGAGTAACTCTCTCTCTCTCAGTAGATTATGAAGAACTCTCCCTATCACTTGAAGAAGATTACTCTCTCTCACTTTCAATCAAAGAACTCTCGTAGTGGAGTTGAATGGACGAAAATCTTTCCAATGAATGGAAATTCTCTATGAAGTGAACTCTCACATGAACACTTGAGAACTCTCAATCTCACAATCTCTCTCACACTCAAGAATCGCAATGCCTCAATGGAAGGATAGGATGCTCTGATACCATGACAAAATATGAAGAGGGGAGAGGAGAAGAGTGGAGATGAGGAGAGAGGGCACATCTAGAGAGCACACCACAAATGACTAACTGTACACTAGATTTAGTTGAAAAAATAGAATATATACAAACCCATTTAGGGTTAGGGTTAGGGGATCTAACCCTTTCCCTTATAGCACTCTATAAGGTTAGTGCTATGCACGTATGATCACATGATGGTGCTCTGAACATGTGATCACATGATGTTGAGCATGAACTCTCAACATAACATTGATTGGCCAATTCCTCATGGTGTTGTAACAGAGTCATATAGAGCCAGGTTTTTTTCAAAAGTACAACGATCCTTACAGCCAAGGATTGCTAGTAGAATCAACAAAATAACTATTTGCATGCCAATAACAATCTTTGTAGATCTATTCAATAAAATTTCTATCAAGATTTGCAAGATGATGCTCACTTATAATGCAAATCGTGCTGAAATAATTCCAAACTTCTTGAATTATGGTTGGGACAACATCCAACCAAGTATCCTGTGAGCTTGTGTGCAACTCCATTAAACTTAAGTACATGATTGCCACTCAAAATTTCATATTAACCTTTTACTATGGACGCAGTAGAATGATTGGGAACCAATTGGTTCCAATGGATCAAGATTTGAACTCTTTTGGTCCTGAGAATGAAGCACTGGATATCACCATTAATGAGAATGAAAATTTATTGGGAATTATATCAATCAAACAATGCTGCACACTCACTCGATTACGCTAGGACATTCAGGTTGAGACAGAGGGTAGTGTTGCAAAAAGACTCTCATTCATTCTGAATAGAAAGAAGGTAAACCAAGAGTTGAATACGACTCAATGTTTTTTATTTATTATTGAATGAATCATTGATTAACAATAGTATTGTAGTGGAGGGAAACGAGAATTTTGTGTAGAGATATCCCAAATGGGATTATTGAGATAATTCAAAATTCTTGATTACAGATTTTGTATTAATACAGCACACAAGTACAAAATGATATTTACATAGTATACAATTGTGAGGAAACAGATAAATTTTATACATTATCATGTCAAACAAATGCATGATTCTCAGAGAATCGTTGCCGTTCAGGCGATGGTGGATGTTATGAAGAGTTGGCATCCAATGCCTAGGATGATCCTATGAAGAAGGTTAATCATGGAGCTTTTGTTGTGCCTTTTCATCGTCCACCACCACCTCTTCCATGTTCTAATCTCACCTTCACTCTAGTAGTTGAACCTTTCTAGGCTTTGCATATTGTTGGAGTCAAACAAGCTCTACAATAGTTTTAGCTCTAAAGTTACAACCATAATCAGCATTCTGATCTCACCTTCACTCTAGTAGTTGAACCTTTCTAGGCTTTGCATATTGTTGGAGTCAAACAAGCTCTACAATAGTTTTGGCTCTAAAGTTACAACCATAATTAGCATTGTAACTATATTTTTTATCATTTACAAACGACAATGGAGAATCAGATTCTCTGTTATTGTAAAAATTTGTCATTAAAAGTTTGTAATAGATACATCTATATTTATGAGTCAAGTCTCTCTCTCTCTCTCTCTCTCTCTCTCTCTCTCTCTCTCTCTAGATAAATTTCATTAGACATCATTATGCATTACAAACTTCCAAGAGTACAATGTGCCTCAACTCACACAGAAGGCTCTGAAGTAGTTAAAGGATTCTTAGGTCCACCAAGCTTAGTAAATGGATGGGGAAGGGGCTCACGATCCTTAGGTTAAGGATCAATAGTTTGAGGGGCTGGATGAATTCAATAGTTAGAGAAGGAAGTTCAGTGGATGGTGGAGGCATCTGAGGTTGGGCCTTAGGTTCCTTTAGTCCTATCAGAGGGTCCTCATCCTGCTCTCGAGTGAGGTCCTCCATCAATTTTGAGTTCTGTCCCTGATCTTATTTCTTAGAGCTTTCTTGCTCCTTACTTTTCTCTTGTGGTAACGAGCAGGCATATTGAAGGAGATTTACAATCATCCTAGCTCTAAAGTTTAACAAAAATTGATCATCATAGCTTTCTTTTGTCATCTGTGGAAACATAAAAAAAATTTAGTTTCAAGTTCAGTGTTAAGATTAGTGTTATGTATAAAATTTAAATGCATCAATAATGATACTTACGAGACCTGGTGTATCCTCTAATAAATAAGCCTCCAAAATGTACTTGGTGTTTATAAGGACCCTCCATCCACAAGAGTGGGCATCGTATTGTTGTGGTGTCTGTGAACCATCTAGTCACTTATAAGCCTAAAACTATTTTAATTAATTTTAAAAAAGTATTGAGAGGGTAAAGGATTTTGTGTCTTACGTCCAAGTGCAGTGGTTCAATTGCACCCAATGTAGATGAATATATTCACAGAAATCAATTGCAAAAGATAGTCTTTTCATACCACTATAAGTTGCATATGTGAGTGTGAGTGACTTTCAACAAAATAAATAATTTGTTATTTTTAAAATTGTGATATTTATTTAAGGCATTGCAAGTTCACTTACAGATCGATATCTTGATGAGTATGTGTAACTGAATTGAAGCAGAAGCATCCTTTTGATGGTAGATGTACTATAGCGAAACTCCAATGTCAACTTCATTTGACAATTGCTGTAAAGATTAGAATTTGTGGATTGAAAATAACAATCTAGCTCCTTATGCAATGTACTAACTAATCACTTACTCTAAATGGTAAGGGATGACAATTAGGGTCACAGATTCAAAATTGAAATATGTGAACCACTTCGCAAGCTGGTCCACTAGCTACCTGAGATCCCTCATTTTGAAGGAGATAGCTGGGTCCATGATATGTACCATACCTTAAATCTCCTCATGTAACTTTTTTTTGAGTAAGCTACAAATCAACATAGGAGTTCAGAATAGTGTTCAAAATAGGTGGTTGTATAAATCGATATATAAAAAGAAAAACGTACTTGAGTCCTACAAGGATAACCATATTGGTAACTTGTCCTACTCTATCTTTGATTGCTTTGAGACAATCTTCTGTTAGGGTAAACTCTCTCATTGACTCCATATCTGCAAAAACTTATCCTTACAGCAAGTCCCACTGTATTTAGATGCTTGAGAACATGTAGCTCTAGCTTTGCAACATCTAGATTAGTGTACGAGGTACAAAGATGCCTGGTGCCCTTATATTTTATCCTTTGCACCTCCTCAAAGGCCATTTTTGCTCTTGTTTTTATTCCATGAGTCACTTGAGTACTTCCTCTACAGTCACCTCATCTTGTTTTGGCATTTGAGTAGGTGGTATCAGCAAAATGTCTCTCATCTTCATGTCTGTCATATCTGTAGCCTTCAGGAGTTTGTCATATCTCCATCTAACCATCTTTAAAGTGGTGATATCTTTTGCCATGATTGTCACCCTTGGGTTGCAAGAAGAAATGTATCTTGAAAAAACTCTATGAAAAAGTCCTCGGTAGCCACCTGCAATGCCCAACTAGTTGTTCTTTGCCACCGGTATCCAAGGCCCAAAAAGTTCATATCATAACAAACTTGCCTAACAAGCCTTTGAAAAGGAGCCTTCGGAATACACAGTCCCATGGCTTTCTAGGCCCTTCTTATGTCCATTAGAACACTGACCTTTTGTGTAAATCTTTTCTTTTTTCCTTGTTTGAGAAGATGCATTGGCTTTCCCTTTCTTGGATGTGAATCCCGTCCTCTTGATGTTGCCAATTTTGCTATGGGTGGACCCTTGTTCGTCTTCTTGGCAGTAGCCTTTGTCCTTGCCATTGTAATTGATGCTAAACTGCACCTGACATCATAAAACATAAGTCCTAAGTCCTCTCTCTCTCTCTCTCTCTCTCTCTCTCTCTCTCTCATGAAAGGCATGACAAAACACAGTGTAGGCATGGACATAACATAGTTCATTATATCAAGGTTTATGTAGCCTTCTATCCCCTCTATCCTTTGATGCAACTATTGATAGATAGCATGGAGTAAACTCTGCAATCATTCTAGCATTATTCATTTATCAAGGTCAACATGCTTGGGCCAATGACAAATACTTGGGCATTTGTGCATGCTAGGTTGAAGCTGCAATGCTTCCCCAGCATCCTCACCCAGCAATATTATCCTGCTAGTTGGTGTTGGTTCATCCTACAAGGGGAAGTGCTCTGATGGAATGTTATATCACTAAAGATACAAAGCATGGGCTCTTTCATGAGTCTTACGCTCAATTTGAGGATCATCAGATGTCACTTCCTATCACATCTAGGGAAGACTAGAAAGCAACCTTCAAAAGGGTTTATATACACATTAAAAACTTGTTTTGAGGTTTCATGGAATACAATGATTTGTCTCATCCATGTGCAAGTTTGTATCTCACCACGGGCAAGTCAGAGAAGCCCTGCAGGGTCCTCTAGGGCCAACCCATGCACAGTAAGGCTAGGGCCAATCAAGGTAGAAAACGGGCATTGAAAGCCAACAGCCAAGCAACCAAGTTGGCCACGTCAATTGAGCAGATCTAGTCGGATGGATAGACCAAAAAAGCTCTCTCTCTCTCTCTCTCTCTCTCTCTCTCTCTCTCTCTCTCTCTCTCTCAGTTCTCTCTCCCTCTCTCTATCTGTCCCTTAGTTCTCTCTCTCTCTCTCTCTCTCTCTCTCTCTCTCTCTCTCTCTCTGTTCTCTCTCCCTCTCTCTATCTATCTCTTAGTTCTCTCTCTCTCTCTCTCTCTCTCTCTCTCTCTCTCTCAGTTCTCCCTCTCTCACTTTTTTGTTTGTCTCTCACTTCTGTGTCTGTGTCTCACTTCTCTCTCTCTCTCCCAGTTCTCTCTCTCTCTCTCTCTACACACCAGCCATAGTGTAAAATTCGTTTTCTTTTGTACTTCTTTCTCTCTCTCTCTCTCTCTCTCTCTCTCTCTCTTTGTTATTGCATGACCATGCAGGTTAGCAGAGCAATGACCTAGAGGCGTGTGTGAGGGTAGGTTAGCCGCAAGGGGTTGACGGTTTAGATCCCCAAGCAGTTGTAATCTGCAATGGCTACTTCTGTAACTATTAGACGGTTTTGTACGCATGCTATTACTAGCATTATGAGATCATTGTGTATGCAGATGTTGTACGAGCTATTGCTCCAAAATATAGTGTTCTATCTCTTGCATATCTGTCTTCCATTCTGTATTCCATTCTTGTGGATGTTGCACGTATCATTCATCTATTATCTTTCGTAGTGTCTGCACACATTTATGATGCTACACATTAGCGATCATGATGTGCATTCTCACCATCACGCAAGGAATTCACGATCGGGCAATTGAGCGCTCATGTCATCTACTCCTTGCCATCTTTATGGAGGCACTTCCCATGGAGGTATGCACGCAGTTGCACTCACTTCGGATGAGATTAGGGAGGAGATTGTTGCGGTGAGGAGACACATCCAAGGATTTCAAGATGAACTCCATCGGATGCATTTTGACCCCCAGCATCCCGCTTATAGTCGAGCGAGTGTCGAGATTCTAGTGAAGAACCTCATCTGATGGTCATGGTAGCAGATTTTGCACTTGTTGGCTTCCCAGTAGGCATGCATGCGCACACGCTCAAAAGGACCTCCTGATCCCTTGACACTAACTACACGGTTGCGGTGGCACAACAGTGATCCTGAGCATGGGACCGATAGTTTGCAAGAAGCTCTCAGGGGGGTCAATCAATGTCAAATCCCACCTGCACAGTTAGTTTCACCGCCAAAGCTATGAGTACAGGTCTCGATTGATGCACACTGGGTGCTGAGTGCATCTTCATCTCCAACTATAGTTTTGGCAGCTTCTCGCAACCTCTTCGGTCAAGGAAGGATGTCTAGAGGAGCACCAAACGTTCATAGGGTGTGGTGATGGCTACGGTAGGTAACATCAAGTATGCCAAGTTTTTGGGTAAAAAGTCGAACGATCCCGATGCACATGTTCGGATGTTCGAAAAGGTGCATGGAATCAACAATCCAGGAGTTGTGGTACCACTCCAATAAGAGGCGGTTTTGGAGTCAACCTTATCGGGTAAGGCAGCACGCTAGTTGGCAAAGTACGTAGTGAACCATTTCACCACATATGATGCGGCTTGCGATGCATTCTTGAGGCGGTTTCGTTAAGAAAAAATGATCTCGCAAAGAGATTGTGTAGCTTGAAACAAGGTGATCAGGATGTGGAAGATTATGCATCCAAATTCAATTTACTCTTGCAACGTGTACCTGCAGCTCAACACCCTGCTCAAGAGGTACTCAATGACTTCATTTCGGGGCTATCACAGGATCTACGAATGGCGTTGGCCACAATGGATCAGACACAGACAACATTTGTGGCAATCACGGCTCAAGCAGTGCGAGCCGGGGAATCGCTACATGGGAGGACATCCAAAAATCACAAATCCGAGAAGAGCAAATCTAAGAAGAAATTGTCCAAAAAGTCGGATGACAGTGAGAATGATTTAGTTGTGACCAGTTCGAATGGAAGGTCTGAAGGTACCAGTTCAGAGGATTTTGACTCGAAAGTAAAGACAAAGACCTGGAGAGCCTCTAAAGGAGGTAAGGGTGCGCCAGTGGCTTCTGGAGAAGGGTCCATACCTAAAGGCTTGAAGGGGATATGGTGTACTCACTGCCACAATCCTGGTCACTCTGCAGTCGAGTGTGGTCTTAATATGACTGCGATTTGCTTGACTAATACACACAGCATAGTGGCATGCCATTACAATGGGCATGGCCAGAGAGCGGTTGGTCTTGCAGCAAGGTGCAGCTACATCTTTTGTGTAAGAAGAGCCACAGCAGCAAGCATTCCAACCACAGCAATAGATGTTCCAGTGAGGCAGAGGTGACGGTGATCATAGACGCGGAGGTGGCAATGGTCGTAGACACGGAGTTTGTTTTGTTTGGGCAAAGGGCATTGGCGGAACGAATGCTTGGAGGTTCAGAAATGGGATTGGCAACATGCGGAGTGACAAAAGATGGCTGGGAAAATGCCTAGCACTTTGATGGTACACATTGTTGATGATGATCCGCTAATGTGCTCAGAGATTAGCATGGTCACCTATGCTAGGACCAAGCTGTGAGGACCAACTCTTCAGAATGGCAACAAGATGCTGGATTGGTCAGCTCAGGAACATGTGCATTACCAAGTCTATGAGTTGGTGACGAAGGAGCCACCATTGATGTCCCTGCCAGAGTCTACAACACTACCCAGTGAAGTGCGAAAGGTGCAATTTGCAAAACCAATTGTTCAATCTGAGGCAGCGACTCAAGCCAAATTCAAATTACACTTACTCGCCGATGATAGGCGAAGCAACTCTGTTGTTGGTTGCTAACCAAGCCAAAAGGCGGGCACATTCTTCGCAAAGGGAGCTGGGGTTGTGGAGTGCATTTTGGAGGCTCCTATCCAAATTTCATTGGGCCACTTGCTTAATCTGGTTCCAGGATCCCACCGACAATTGTTGCATTCCTTGCATACAGAGTCGAAACCAGAGGAGGTGGAGCTATGTCAAGCCGATTCATGCCCACAATTTTGACAGTGCCTTTGACTGATATGTGGATTTTGGTGATTTTCGCAAAGGCACAAGGTCGGACTTTTGCTCAGGTGTTGGTCGAAGGGGGGTCGGGGTTCAATATTGTCACTTTGAAGACCTGCCAAGAAATGGGCTGGATGTCTTGGGAGCCGGCACCCTTCTTAGTCTGCATGGCTAATCGACGCCGGAATCTTATCTTTCATAGTGTCTGCATGGCTGATCGACCACTCAAACTCTTACCTTTCATAGTGTCCTTTGTGGTGCTCAACATGGAAGCTGCAACACCAGAGTATAGCGTCCTTTTGGGAAGGCCGTGGTTGCGGCAAGAAAAAGTCAAGCAAAATTGGGAGCAGAACGTCATTTCAATCCGGAGAGGGAAGACGAAAGTGCAAGTCACCATAAGAATGGCAGCACCATTGGTGAATGCAGTCCGACCTGTCTTGGCCGAGATGATGAACATGGCAGACGGATTGGAGGATGATGAGGAGGAAGCCTTTCTCAAGGCAATTTGTTCCTATCTTCACCATTGATGTGGAAGGCATTACAGACAGCTATATTCATCATAGTTGTCTGGCGGATGCGGTCAGCCCTCTGATCCATAGGAGTCCGAGCCCCAACAAGTAGCAACAAAATTGGATATACAGGATCTCCTACAGTAGGAGTGGGAATTCGAAGAACGAATGAGTAGAGTCACACGCGTTCAGGAGGATGCTCTTGATACGATTTTTCTCGAAGCAGATGGTGCATCTAAACCAGTCAAAATTAGCACTTTGTTAACAAATGAATTCTGTAGTGAATTGATAGCCCTGTTGCAGGAATTTTTTGATGTGTTTGCCTGGGACTTTGTGAATATGAAGGGTCTGGATCCAAAGTTTTACCAACACCGGGTTAACCTCAAACCAGATGTCACTCTGACGAAGATATAGAGGTATCGTATGAATCTGCACGTGGCTAAGCAAATGCATGAAGAATTGGACCACTTGTTGTAGGTGAAATTCATTGCACTGATTAAAAATCCAAAGTGGATTTCCTCGACTGTCATTGTGCCAAAGAAAAACAAGAAATTATGGATTTGTGTCAATTACCGCAAGCTGAATGCGGCCATAGTTCCTGATCCATTTCCCTTGCCCTATATGGATTCGCTGCTCAATGAAGTGGTAGGGCATGAGGTGTACTCCTTCTTGGATGGATATACTGGGTACAACCAAATCCGAATGGCTTCGGAAGGCCAACCGAAAACACAGTTCTTGGGCCAAATTCGATGGCATGGTAGACATCTATGGTTCCTGGCTCACATGGCAATTCCCCTGAATGCATTGGCACATGTGGAACCGAAGGCATTTGTGTGGACCATAGAGTGCAATCAAAGCATACTGGCAATTGAAGATTCAGCTTTCCAGAGCATCGGTGGTGCTGTCTCTGGATTGAGAGAAGAATTTTCATGTGTTCATGGATGCCTCGGATCGAGCCATTGGGAGCATTTTGATGCAGGAAGATGCAAATAAATGGTATTGCCCAGTCTACTACGCGAGCCGACGACTTTCAATGACCAAAAAGAATTATTCCAGGAAGGACTAGGCATGATCTATTCTGTCAAGAAATTCTAGCATTATCTATTGGGCCGACCGTTTGTCTTTTATGTCGATCATTCTGCACTATTATATTTGGTGAAGTAGCAAAGTCTTACGGGCTGATTGGCACGATGGGTATTGCTCTTACAGGAATACGATTTTGATGTCATTCATCATCCAGGCTCGTAGCATGCGGTTGGAGATTATCTTTCTCGATTGGAGTCTAGGAGCTGCCAACAGGAGTAGAGTACGAATTTCCTAATGCAAAGCTAGCATCGATTTTTCGGGCGGATCCAATCACGGCAGAGGCTGAAGTCATCCCAGAAGGCCCATGGTTATGGTATGATGAGATGCTCTTATTCCTATCTACTGGCATCATGCCCAAATACATGAATCGGGATTAGAGGAAACATTTGGCATTACAGAGCCATTCCTTTAAAGTAGTCCTGGTACAGTTGTACCAATGACATCTGATGGAAGCACTGTTGTTGTGTGCTCCACCTCATGAGCAGGAAGTAGTATTAATGGAAGCCCATTGTGGGGTTTCGGGTGGCCATTTTGTTAGTGAAGTCACCGCAAAGAAAGTTCTGTAGGTAGGGTTATGGTGGCTGACCATACAGAAGGATGCTCAATGGTTTGCAAAAAGTTACGACCTTTGCCAATGGTTGGGACAGCCCACTGATCGAGATCACATGACCCTTAATCCCATTTTGCCTTTGGAACCATTTCGGAAATGGGGCCTGGATTTTATGGGTCCATTCAAGCCCACAGCTGCCAGCCGCACCTAGAATTGCTACACTTGGTAGCCACTGACTATTGCACCAAATGCCTGGAAGCTTGGGCCTTGCAGGAAAACACTACAAAATCGATCGCAAAGTGTCTATACCACGATGTGTTCACTCAGTTCGGGTGTCCAATTGAGATTGTCAGTGACAGGGGAGCTCATTTTGTCAACAAATTTATCAAGCGGATGAATGCTTTTTATATGGTGATTCACAAGAACGCTTCCCCCTATTATCTGCAAGCGAATGGACTGGTTGAGTCTACCAATCATACATTCAAGAGGATCATGTCGCTACTGGTGAATGAGCACTGCATGGATTGGGATGACAAGTTGCTGGTAGCACTATGGGCGTACTGCACTTCATTCAAGGTGGCCACAGAGTTGACTCCTTTTAAATTGGTGTTTGGGCTAGAAGCAATCACACCGATCGAGCATATTGTTCCAAGTCTGAGGATTGCAGTGGAGGACAAGCTTCTTCTGCAAGACTCTATGGTAGTTTGATTGGATGTTCTTGACCAATTGGATGATTTGCGGCTGGAGAGCTATTATCTCACCTTGGAAGCAGAGGGTGGATTTGGCATCCAAGAAGAAATCTTTTGAGCACGAGCAACTGGTTCTTCTATTGAACACTCGTATTGGGAAAATGCTAGGAAAATTGAAATTGCAATGGTCGGGTCCATTCTGGGTTTTTCATGATTGCGGATCAATATCATTTTATCTTGCGGATTTGCAAGGGCATGTTCTTCCACATCTAGTTAATGGGATTTGGCTTCGTCCATACCATCATGATGGTAGTCTTCAATACCCATTTCCCATCTCTAATGAGGGGCAAATTTCCTAGGTTGAGGTGGAGGTGGCCGAGCCATTTCAAGACGACATGTGGTAGAAGGGTTCACGGCATGATGACAACAGTCTTCTGCGAGGTCCTAGCATAGCCGCCATGCAACTCACTATCGTCAAGGCGAGATATTGGCAGTCTGAATTCCAACTCTTGCTCCATTTTTTGCATGTCTCAGTTACTTGCTACTTGCTCATCATCACTCTTATAGTTCTCTTGAGTACATTCGTCTTCCAGCTCTCATCAGCGTTCATGGTTATCTTGTTTATTCTCCTTCACCTTGCCATGGGGATGGCTCATGCTCACTTTCTCCCTCTTCTTCCGTTGGTGTACATAGATTCTTAGTCAATTGATGCTCGTCTTCAGTGACTACGGATTCGTAGTTTCAGTAGTATCGATTGGTAGAGGGTGGCTGTTCATCCGTCTGCATCGGTGCTTTGCTAGCAGTTGGCAATAGGAACTATGGTGGAGTTTTTGGATGAGCATCGGGAGCTGACTGTGCAATTGATTCATCAATGTCTCTTTTTGTCTTTGAATGGAGCGATGATCGTGCAGCCAACGTGTACACCGATGGCGATGGAGGTAGAATTTGGAGCTCCTACCAGGGGCGAGTGGATGTTTGGATGCTCAGATGAGGGATTTGTATCGCTGGATTTTTGAGTCATCCTTATAGGCCAAGACATATACCATCACTCCTTGGACTCGAGGGATGATAGATTTGGAGTTGACATCATCTCGACAGATGACTGTTGTGGTGCTGACTCTGGCATCACAACTTGTATGCTTTGCTTTCTTAAGTGTAGCCAACCATGATGCATTTGCGTGACTTCACATCCAATTTCCTGCAACAATGATCATCATGTATGTGGGCATACGCTATGCAACCAAATATGTGGAGATGCTTAATGAGTGGCTTGTGTCCAGTGAATGCTTCATAAGGTGTCATGATTTAGAAGGAAGTCGGTTAAGCAAATAGTTTATTGTGGCTATTGCTTCTACCCAATACTGATTTAGAAGATGCTTCTCACTAAGCATTGCTTGCTAAAGTCCCATTCTTCCTTTTAGCGTTTGCATTCTACTAAGGAGTATCTACACAAGTGAATTGTCTTCAAATGCTGTGACTTCTGCAAAAGTTCATGAATGCTAAAGACATGTAGTATTCACCTCCTCTATCTGATCTCATGACTTTGATCGTTCTGCCTATCTCGTTTTCTACCATGGCTTTGAATTCTTGAAATCTAGAAAAGAATTCAAATTTTTCTTTCAAAAAGTAGACCCAACAATATCTACTGTAGTCATCAATGAAAGTCAAGTAGTAAAGTGAACCATTGATGCTACGGGTTTGGGCATAACCCCATACATCTGTATGTATCAAATCAAGAATACCTCATGCTCAAGAGGTGCTTCTATCAAAATTGGTTCTCTTTTGTTTGCCGAAGCAACATGCTTCGCAAGGTTTTCCAAGAAATTGTAGCTTAGGAATCCCGATTGCCATATTCAGATTCTTGAGGTCTAGCGAGCTCTTGAAATTGACATGAACATATCTCTTGTGCCATTTTGCAAATAGTGGCATGTGTTGCGGTTGAGCTGACATGGCATGCTTCTTTGGTACTGTTGCTAGCATTCTGTACAAGTGTGCTTCCTTGACACCTTTTGCTACTAGCTGAAATATTCTGGATTTTATCTCTGATAGTACATTGATCTCCATCGAAGATGACTCGGTAGTTGTGTTCCATCATTTGATCTACTGACAAGAGGTTCTTACTAGTCTTCGGAACATAGAGTACATCTTTCACCAATCCTTTCGTACTAGTGAAATTGTTCATAGGGATAACACCTGTCCCTTGAATGAGATTTGGTGTATTATCTACTGTGTAGATGGCATTCTTTTGTCCTTCTAATGGTTTTATCTCTTTGAACCATTCCTGATGATTTGTCATGTGGGATGATGCACCGCTATCGATATACCAAGGATCTTATTCTGCTTGGTCGACTTGATAGGCTGAAATCCTCTTTTGTATTGAAATCAATGTCTAGGTACACTGTATCAGTTTGTTGCATTTCCTCGTTTGCAAGAAGCATATTCCCATGTTCATTTGCAAAATGACTGTGACTAGAATGTCCACTAGGATGATTTCCTCTACCACAGTACTTCCCTTGATTACTACTGGATTGACCACCTTGGTCGTACTGCTTCTTGTAGTAATCGCTTTCATAGTGTCCAAACTTATGATAGTAGTTGCACTAGATGTTTAACAGGTTGGTGGATGCATTCCCTTATCCTTGAAATCTTCCTTGGTTGGAATGATTTCCTCTTTGCTGATTCTGATGTTGTTGAGGATGATGCTAATGCTGATTTTGACTTTGCTTACGATTTTGTTGCTGATGATGACCACTTCTTTGGAATGATCTACCTCTGCCTCTGCATCTGCTTCTGTCTAAAGCTATGAACGCTTGATCATTAGAATGACCTTTACGTGCTTAAATGGCTTGAGTCCTGAGTTTTTCACCAAGTAACACTGACTAAAGTTCTTCTAGTGTTGGAATTTGCAGTTGAATGTAATACTCTAGACTACATTCTCGTATCCCTCTCCTAGTCCATTCAAGATTACTTGAACCATTTAGTATTGGGTTTATGGTCTCTCCTATTGCTGAGAGTTGATTGCTTTAGCCTTTGATCCAAACTACGTAACCATGACCAGTTTCACTACTGTTGCAGAAATTCTAGTTGATTTGGTTTCTCAGTGTGAGAATCTTGGAAGTGTTCTTTGACTCGTAGAGAGCTGCAAACATATCCCATGCTTCTTTTGATATCTTGATGGTGTTGAGTTGTCCTAGCATGACATCTTGCACATTTTTCTTGATCAAATGATATGCATACTTATCTTTCTTATCCCCTTTTGCCTGTGCTCCGGCAGTGGCAGGATCTTCTATAGTTGCAAAAATTATTTGTGTAGCTATAGATCCTGGTGTAGATCCCACTATTGGTGCTGTGGCAATAGGTGGACTAGAGCTCCTGCTGGTTGGATCATCCAATGGTCTAGGTGTAGATCCATCGACATACTCCCATTTGTCCTGAAGTACAAGAATGGTATCCATTCGGTATTTCCATGTGCCATAATTGGAGTTGTCTGACTTAGCAAATGCCTCTAGGTTGAGGTTGCTAGTCATAAACATGGTGCAAGAAATGTACTCAAAGTGTCGTGAAAATCATTGTATGAATCAACTGCAAAACACTGACTATGGCAAGTGAAATCTGAAATGTCGGTGAAGATAGAACTCCAATATATAATCCGATCTAAATTACAAGGCTTGTGGCAAATGATGCCAGGAATAGCCAAGAGGCTTTACAAGGCTTGAAATGATGTGCACAATGCCGTGAAATAGCCGAATAGGCTTTATAATGATGGCATGTGTATGCGAAATCAAATCATGTGCTATCTGCCCACTGATCAATCAGCAATGCCTCTGAACACTCTGAAGTCTATTCTCACTGAACTAATGAACGTCAGGTTTTAGGTAATGTAATGATTTCAAACCATATGTGAGCATAGGGACTAGTCGGGAATTTTGGGCATGGCTTAGATTGGCAACTTGGGGAGATTCAAAGCATCCCCTCTATGGCGATCTAGTCTACTCTGATCTAGATCTATACCAACCATCGATCGATGAAAGAACATCAAATAATTTCTTTTCTTTGGTTCTTTTTATGTGCTGGGTCAGATGCGTCAATGTAGAGGCTGATGTGCATGTAGGAAGTGGATTTGTTGGCGAGGCTCAAAAGTGAGTGTAACTTATGCCAAAATGTGAGCATGTAGAGCACAAAAAATTGAGTGATTTGCTTTTTTGCTTCGCCCTCAAATTCTTCCTAGATCAAGAGATACGACTTGATCTACGTGGAGGGGCAAAAGGAGTGCAAATGTGCTCAATGATGATGTGGTAGTCAAGGGGTCACATGTAGTGATTGTG
Source organism: Dipteris shenzhenensis (assembly GCF_047967505.1). Lineage (NCBI taxonomy): Eukaryota > Viridiplantae > Streptophyta > Polypodiopsida > Gleicheniales > Dipteridaceae > Dipteris > Dipteris shenzhenensis. The sequence continues at coordinate 17,288,815 of NC_141599.1, forward strand.
CTTGTGGAGCCCTATGATGAGGTGGTAGAAGTGGTCACATGAAGTGCCTATGGAGCACTGTGTGTGCTTGTAGAGGGTCAGAGGGCCACATGGCTTTGATGAGGTGGCAGTTGACTCGGCAATGATGACATGGTAATTGATGATGTCGGTAGCTGATGATGTGGCTATTGACGTGTCAACTCATGTGGTAGATGATGTGTCAATGATGACATGGCTACCACCATGGTAGATGATGTGGCATGTGATGTGTGGTGGTACGTGTCAGTTGAGGTGGTGCTGATGTGGCATGTGCCACATGTCCCTGTTGCTATTGTTGACGTGGCGTGCGAGATAAGGCTGCCATGTGGCCAACTGTGGATCAACCAATTAACCCAGGGTCATCATCATTTGACCTTGGTTATATTCTGTCTACCACATGTCGAGACATGGGCAGCCAAAATCTTTTTCATTCCAACGAAATCTTGAAAATTCCATTGTCTTCCCTGTGTGTGTGTGAGAATAGTCATTGGAGCGTAGAAGCTGTTGGCTGTGCCATCGATTATCGAGAGCACCTTGGAAGGCCGCTGTCGTGTAGGCTATGGAGGTGCTCCCTGAGTGTTTGCCCATCACTGGCTGAGTAGCCTTGATGCGCTGGTCGATGGAATTGCACTTTGCGTTGCCCATTGCTGAGCCTTTCTTTGAAGAAGCTTGTTGGTGCTATCAACTGGGAGTCATTTCATTTCTTTCGGTGCCTAGACAGAGAAAGGTGATACACTATGCACAAACTACTTTTATTAACGACAAGTAGTTTTCCAATCCTTTCTCTTGCTTAAAATAATTATTTCTAGGAGAGAGAGAGAGAGAGAGAGAGAGAGAGAGATGAAGGAGAGGGAGAGGGAGAGGGAGACAGAGGGGGGAAGGGAGACAGAGAGAGTGGGGGGGATCTAGCTAGAGAGTGAGAGAGAGAGAGGGGGGGCATCTAGCTAGAGAGGGAGACAAAGAGAGAGGGAGATAGAGAGAGAAGGGGGGACCTAGATGGAGAGGGAGACAGAGAGAGAGGGGGAGGGGGTTAAAGCTGGAGAGAGAGAGAGGGGGGGCGGGGGGATCGAGCTAGAGAGAGGGAGAGGGAGTGGGAGAGGGAGAAGGGGAGGGAGAGGGAGAGAGTGTACAAAAGAAAGCGATTTGGAGGGTTGGAACATTCCCAACCCTCCTAATCGCTTTCTTTTGTACACACACACACACACACACACTATTAACTAGAAAACAAATCAAGGCATGAGGATAGACGCTAGGCATGCCGACACTCGAGGGCCATGGGAGAAAGGGAATGTGAGGGGAGAAGCATTAACATAGGTGGGGAAAAGGGATTAAGAGGGGTGGGAATGAAGAGGGAGACTATGGCACAAGGGGGAAGGGAGAGGGGGAAGAGGAGCATGTACATGATGGGAGGTGGAATGTAGAGATGGAGAGATCAAGGGAAGCAAAAATGAGCGAATTACATCAAGGAATAGCCCCCTCCTTTTATAGCCAAGAGAGGGGGTCTCTCCCAATAAATGCATCCTCCCACATGCATGGTGTGTGTGGAGGAATCTCCCATGTGGGCTAGGTGGGTATGCACTCTCAATTGTGTGCGACAACCCTTTGCCTCATTTTTCCACATAAATCAAACCCGATATCCCAAGTCTAAGATACTCCCTTGGTCTCTTCTCAATTTTATAATATGTTTAAACATCTAGGAGGACAAGTGGACGGTTGGCACAAGGAATCTTGCCACCTCATCCTACTTTCCCCATTATTTAACTTGCATTCTTGTACTATCTACACCCCCCCCCACATGGGCCTATCCTACATGGAGGGAATAATCCAATATAATATCCATCTCCACCTATTTTATATTACTTCTCCCATGATCCTTGGCCCATGTCTCACTAAATGTAGGCATGGGACTGCCTAGGTAGAGGGGTGGCACATGGAGGAACCATGCCACCTTAACATATTTATGCCACCCATGGAGGGGTGGCACATGGAGGAACCTAGGTGGAGGGGTGCATCATCTCACATGACAAATCATCAGGAATGGTTCACAGAAATGAAGCCATTAGAAGGTCAGAAGAATGTCATCTACACAGCAGACAATACACTGAATCCAATTCAAGGGATAGATGTTATCCCTATGAACAATTTCACTAGTACGAAAGGATTAGTGAAAGATGTGCTCTATGTTCTGGAAGCTCAGCAAGAACCTCTTGTCAATAGGTCAAATGACAGAACACAATTATTGAGTGATCTTCAACGGTGATGAATGCACTATCAGAGATAAAATCCAAAAGATGTCAACTAGTAGCAAAAGGTGTCAAGGAAGGACGCTTATACAGAATGCTAGCTACAATACCAGATAAGCATGCCATGTCATCTCAACCACAACAGATGCCACTATATGCAAAATGGCACAAGAGATATGGTCATGTCAACTTCAAGTACTTGTTAGATCTCAGGAATCAAAATATGGCAATTGGGATTCCAAAGCTACAATTTCTTGGAAAAGTTTGCGAAGCATGCTGCTTCGGTAAACAAAATGAACCAACTTTGGTAGAAGTACCTCTTGTGCACGAGGTATTCTTGATTTGATACATATAGATGTATGGGGTTATGCCCAGACCCACAGCATCAATGGTTCACTTTACTACTTGACTTTCATCGATGACTACAGCAGATATTGTTGGGTCTACTTTCTGAAAGAGAAATCTGAAGTGTTTTCTAGATTTCAAGAATTCAAAGCCATGGTAGAAAACCAGGCAGGCAGAAAGATCAAGGTCATGATATCAGATAGAGGAGGTGAATACATGTCCTCAGCATTCATGAACTTTTGCAAAAATCACAGCATTCGAAGACAATTCACATGTGCAGATACTCCTCAGCAGAATGCAAGAGCTGAAAAGACAGTGCTAGAGCAATGCTTAGTGAAAAGCATCTTCCAAATCAGTATTGGACAGAAGCAATAGTTAATTGGCTTCCTACTGAACCAATATAGGATATGACTCCTTATGAAGCATTCACTGGACACAAGCCACACATTGGGCATCTACACATATTTGGTTACATAGCATGTGCCCACATACATGATGATCATCGTCGCAGGAAATTGGATGCGAAGTCACGCAAATGCATCATGGTTGGCTATAGTGAAGAAAGCAAAGCATATAAATTGTATGATCCCATCAACCGCAAAGTCATTATCTCCAGAGATGTAATATTTGATGAGGTATCAGAATGGAAAACCTCACCTACACAGGAGATGGAAGCATTGACTTCACAATCATCTATAGAACAGGTTGATGAAGAAGAGCAAGAATTGCCAACGACACCCCAAGCAGAGCCACAGCAGCTCAAATGGTCTACTAGGGAAAGCAGACCACCAGCGAGATTGACATATGCTCAGAAAGGCAAAGCAATTCAGGTGGAAACCACCAACTATGCTCTTATGACTACCATCATGGCTACAGAATAGCCAGTGTACTTCAAAGATGCAATAGACAAGCCAGAATGGCAAACTGCTATGAAAGAAGAAATGGATGCTTTGTATAAGAATAATACTTGGAAATTATGCAGCCTTCCACCAAGAAAGAAGGCCATAGCAAACAAATGGGTATACAAAGTGAAGTACAATCTAGATGGAAGTATTCAGAGATAGAAAGCTAGATTAGTTGCAAAAGGATTTGCACAACAATATGGTCAAGACTATGATGAGACTTATGCTCCAGTAGCAAAGATGGATTCCATATGGTTCTTGATATCACTAGCGACACTCAGTAGATGGAATGTGTATCAGCTTGATGTCAAGAATGCATTTCTCAATGGTTATCTAGACGAGGAAGTCTACATGCAACAACCAGTAGGTTATGTTGAACTAGGAAAGGAGAATAAGGATTACCATCTCAAGAAAAGCCTCTAAGGCTTAAAGCAAGCACCCAAAAGTTGGTACAGTAGAATCGATAAGTATTTTGCTAATCTAGGATACATGAAATCCAATGCAGATCATACTCTCTACTACAAAGTTCAAGGGGAAGACATTACTATTGCACTTTTGTACATAGATGATCTGATTGTGAAAGGAAGCAAGTATAGCTTCATCAGAAAACTAAAAGAAGACTTATCTGCAAAGTTCAACATGAAAGATCTTGGACTTATGCACTATTGTCTTGGAATTGAGTTCTGGAGAGATTCAAATAGCACCTTCATGAGTCAGCTCAAGTATGTTGATAGTCTTCTAAAGAAGTTTCATATGGCAGATTGCAAGATTGCAGCCACTCCCATGGAACAGAGTTTGAAACTTACTAAAGATTTAGAAAAGCCTACAGTCAATGACAGATACTACAGGCAACTCATTGGATCTCTTATATATCTGACAATCACATGGCCACATATTTATTATGCAGTAAGCTCACTAGCACAATTTATGGCAAATCCAAAACAGTCTCACTGGAATGCAGCCAAAATAGTCTTGAGATACATCAGAGGTACGAGATAGTTTGGGATAGAATACAGAGGAAGTCATCCACAGTTGCATGGATATTGTGACAGTGACTATGCCGAAGATCATGAGACCAGGAGATCGACACACGGATATGCATTTTTCCTTGGTCAAGGTGCTATGTCATGGTTGTCAGATAAACAGCCAACTGTTTCTTTGTCTTTAATTGAAGAAAAATATAGACCACTCACTACAGGTGCATGTGAGGCTATATGGCTCAGAAGATTATTGTCAGAAATAGATTACTTTGATGAGTCAAAGCCAACAATAATATACTGTGATAATCAATCGGCTCAAGCATTGGCCAAGAATCCAGTATATCACTCTAGGACAAAGCACATTGATGTCAAAGAGCACTTCATCAGAGAAAGAGTGTTACTTGGTGACATCACACTGCAGCATTGTGATAGCAAAGAAAATGTTGCAAACATCTTTACCAAACCACTCGATAAAGAGCTATTCGAGAAACACCGACTAGCTCTTAGTTTGATGCAGATGAAGGACATTCCCATTGAAGGGGTCTGATGGAATGTAATGCTCAGTCCTTTTTTGATTCCCCAGAATCATCATCTTGAGGGAAGGCCTACTTCATGATGTTGATCTTGAGGGAAGGTGTTGAGAGTTCATGCTCTACATCATGTGATCACGTGTGCATAGCACCATCATTTGATCATATGTGCATAGCACTAACCTTATAGAGTGCTATAAAGGAAATGGTTAGATCCCCTAACCCTATATCTAAATGGGTTTGTATGTATTCTATTTTTTCAACTAAATCTAGTGTACAATTAGTCATTTGTGGTGTGCTCTCTAGCTGTTCCCTCTCTCCTCATCTCCACTCTTCTCCTCTCCCTTCTTCATATTTTGTCATGGTATTCCATGCTGGGAGAGCTAGTTTCTTCAACACACCATGTGTGTTGGCTTCATCCAATAGTTGGTAAAAATGATCAAAGAAAAATACTCCTGAGACTAAGCTAACTGTGTTGCTAATCTACCTTGATATTGCAACTCTCCTATGGACCCATGTTACACATCCATGAATCCTAAAATGGATTTGGTATGCTCATAAGATGAAGGATATATATCTGAAAATAAAAATAAAGACATTGAGGTTCAAGAAATTCTCTGATTATGAAATATAAATTCTCAATGAAGTCACTTACAATTTGGTCTATGTTGTGGAAGATAAGTTGGATAATTCTCTCACAACACAATCTCTCTATGCATGTATACATGTTGAACCAATATTTCCTTTATTGATTTCATCTCCTCCTTGGTTCTAAAATATTTCACCCTGCCCTTCCAAGATGCCAAAAAGAGATTACTTGAATGTGGCTTCTTCCTTCTGTTTGGTTGCATGACACCACCCTTCCTTTTGATACAGTCGGTCTTTTCTAGGAGCCATCCACAGTAACCTTGTTGGAAACATTGATGGAAGATATAGAGGAAAGTGGTGGACGAGTGAGGGATCTCATGTCTATAGCTTCGTCCTCAACAATCTAATCAACACGACGTTTGGCACAAGACGGTTCTGATTATCGGTGCATGCCATTGAGACTAGTATCTAAACTTATACTCGAGCACCTGAAAACTCAATGGACATATCAAAGAGCACACATTATACTCTAGTCTTGCATAAGCACGATCTTCTTATTTAAAACTTTAAGAATATTATCAAAGAGAGAGATTGACAAAGCAATGACATCATTCTCATACCTTGTGCTTTAATACTGTGATCAACAAAGCTTTTCAATATTATTCTCAAAGAGCGAGGTCCGTCAATGGTTTGCCGTACCCATGAAAAACTTGCAAAAGTTATATTTTAGTCTGCAACATTCTGATAAACACATCGTTTTGCACAAGCATAGATTATATTTAAAGAGAGAGAGATTGACAAAAAAAGGAGTTTGCTATTGTACCTTGCTCCTAGAGGTACTTTGAGTTACTGATTTTCCATCGCTACCCAAAACTCGCGGAAGGCAACCCAATCTACAAGTTGAAGGAACGCACACGAGGAAGCAACCGAGAGAGAGAGAGAGAGAGAGAGAGAGAGAGAGAGAGAGAGAGAGAGAGAGAGAGAGAGAGAGAGAGAGAGAGAGAGAGTCATTTGGGAGGGGAGAGTAGTTTGGGAGGGAAAGCACATTTCACTTGGTGATGTATTTTGAATGAGACATTGTCAGATAGTAGAATCTTGTTAGTAGCTCGACCAAATTTTTTATGGTTATTGATAGTTGTACATGAATAAAATATTATTTATTGCCCTGACAATCCAGATACAATTCAAATTTCTTAAAATTTCCCCACGTTACGTTGGCTCTATGGCCATTGGTTGAGAGCTATTTTTCATTTTGGCCAAAAGGCCCCAAAATGAGCTCCCTTTTTTTCTAATGCAGGGACTGCTGAGGAGGAACCTATGCCTATGGATGACAATGATGTCCCTCCAGCACCCCCCTCACCCCCGCCTGAAGATGTCGAATGGCGGCCCAATCTGCAGTCCTTCCAAGACTAGCCCGACAACGCCCTCATTCATCAGTGGAAGGCTCAACTCGAAGGCTCTCACCTCCATCCCTACAAAATTATGGAAGTTCTCCCCCTCACTTAGTTCATTACCCACTCCTTCAATGATTGGCGGTGAATCCATCCTAACTACACACGTGGTGGGTACCACCTAGCCCTCGACCCACCCGTTCCCTCATCGACTCGAACGCCATCCTTCAATCCCGTTGGCACATCCCTTTTTTGAAGAAGGATCAATTTTTCTGCTACTATCGCAGTGCACATGTCAACCGGTAGATCCACCCCCTTTACATGCCCATGGAATGATGATGGACTTGGGCCCACCCAGGCCCACTTCCAAGAGCTCTAACAACAGGACCCAAATATTCTTTACAACTTCCCGAAGTATAATTTTTTCAAGGAAATGACTTAGGAGGGATTTTTCTTCTACCTCCAATCAGTCAAGGACACCTATGGCTCTATTCTCGACCCCATGGTGGTTGCAACGGTCCACTATAACTGTCTCATCCTCTTGCTCCTCCGTGATCTCCCGTCCCTCTTAGTTCCAGGACCTCCCCCTCCACATTCGAGTCCACAACATCCATGGCCATCACATTCGCACCTTTGAGGACACGCATGCCACCCACTTTTGAAAGTTTCGCTTGTAGTTCACGTGGATTGACCCCCACCAATTGGACCACTATGCAATCCTCTAGGCATTCCTCTCCACCCACCTACTCCAGTACAGTTGATCAGAGGGTGGCTCAGTAACAAAAAGGGGTGCTTGTTAACAGGAACAACCATGGATCACGATGACAGATCCGGCCATATGGGTTTTGAGCTTAGGGGGGTCACTCATCTTATGTAACCCTATCATGTGAGTTCAACAAAAGGATATTTTTAATTTCAAAAATATACATAATTTAACTTACATAAGGCGGGAGTATTTAAAATGATTTAAGAAGAAAATTACATATTTGTATAGAAAAAGGGTACATTTTATTAATGAAAATCTATGAATAAGGGATTTTACAAATAATCCTTGAATGCACATGATATAGAGAGTTTATACATAGTGACCCCCCTGAGGTTCTGAGCCGCAAGTGGCTCAACACCAAGCTAGGCCAATGGGGTTTGAGCCGCAAATGGCTCAACATCAACCTAATCTTGTGGGTTTTGAGCCTCAAATGGCTTAATACAGAGGTAGGCATCGAGATCATCCAAATTGGCAAGGATAACACAATAGCCATTTGGATCCCGTATATGGATAACACAAGAGCCATTCGAAGATGGCACCATATGGGCCCAAGTGGTTGTAACAAAAGAGATATGAGAGAGAGTGGTATAAGGAAAAGTGCTAGCCCTCCCTTCAAAAGGTGACTTGTATAAAAGGCCAAATTGTTGACTCTGGTCTTCATTGTTGTATGCACAAGTTTGGAATACAAGCTCCCTCTTGTAACAAGTAGAGACTTATTCCAGGAATCCACCTATTAGATTATAGGAACTCAAATATGACAAACAAATTTTCCTCATTTGGAACTTTGGAACTGGAACATAATCTCAGAAACTCAGAAATGCAAATAGAGGAATCATTCCCATTCTCGATACATGCAATACATGATTGAATCTCTCAAGAGAGAAGACTAAGGGAAGTTATGGGAAGTTGGAACCTCAAGGGGCAATTCACACCCCTTCACATCCCCCCATGTGACTATTCCCTACTAGCCTTGCTCTAGGTGTCTAGTTATCCCCTCACACTGGCACACCTGGTGGTTGGAATTTGAAAAATTACAAGACTCAAACCCACCAATTTATTTCTAAGTTCAATCTAATGTAAGTTAGTAGACCCCCTTCACGATGTAAACATCACATCAATCCAAGTCCATGCTGTTAGTAGAGTGAAGAGATTGTGCAGTACCAAGGTTCAAACCACTCCCATATATAGCTGTCCACTAATCTCCAAAAGAAAGAGATTATTATGCAGTAAAGTAAAACTAAGCTATACCAACGTTGGTGCAGTACCAAGGTTGAAACCACTCCCATATTTTGTTGTCCACCACTAATCTACAAAAGAAAGAGATTATCATGCAGTAAACTAAAGCTAAGCTATAGTGCATATCATGATTATGTGAATGTAAATATAGTGCTTTGTGGTAACATGCCAGGGCTAGGAACCCATAAGAGTCATACAAAATAAATAAATAGAACCATGCATAAATGAGTATGTTCACATTCCACTGGCACGGAATAGATATATCACTCCGATCGAGAAAATGGGAATATTCGATTAAATAATGGGAATTATGAATTTTGAATTTGGTTAATTTCCATGACTGGATTTTGACTTCGGACTAGCATCCACCACATCCAGACTTTGTGATTTTATGTCTAAATTATTCAGACTGTTTGAACAACATATGTTGAATTAAAGAACACAAAAATTACTATTTTTCTATCATTTACATTTTTTGTAGGTGCTCTTACTGAGACCAAACTGAAAAAACACCTTTCGAACTACATTCGGCTTTCGAACCACATCAACCTTCGGACTGCATCCTAAATACTTGTTGAATTTCTCATTTTTGTTTGTCATTCTTCCAAACTTTAACTTGTTGTATATTCTGACCTTGATCACTTTCCAAGTGTCTACATATTTGTGGTGTGAAGTCGAGGTGATTTTGGAACTCCTCTAGTCTCTTTTGGCTCCTTTTTGGGCTCTTTTGGATCCAGTTTGGTCTCTTTTGGATCCGGTTTGGGCTTTTCCACTTACCCTCATCTTTCACCTTTTGCATTTCTTCATCATCAACATTAACATCAGCATTCTCATTATTTGTATTTTGTATTTGATTTTTTTGATCGTGCTTTTGCTCTTGCATCTTGCTGGAACTACACCAAAACATTGAGCAAAAGCCTTGAATTAGAAAGCAGCATCAGCCCCATCTAGACAACAATGAGAGAGATTCAGCTTTGAAGCCTCTAAAAAACCTTTCTTGTTCTTGTATGGACTACATAGACAGAGATGGGAGGAAAATAAAGACAGCGTAGGATTCTCACTTTAGGTGTGGTCAACTTTAGTAGTGTACATCATTCTTCAGTGAACAAAATGCAAGAGCAAGTTAATGGGTGGATCCTCCTCGTGCATAGAGAAAGTTGAGTCAGAAATGTGTATTCTAATGGCAACTCCTTATATAAAAGATGACTCAAGGAAGAGGACCGTAGAGGATTAAGGAGCTCTGATACCATGAGAAAATATGAGATGATAGTGCCTAGGTGGATGCAACCTCACAAGGAGCTCCATGAAAGAGATAAGGAAACTCAATTCAGTCTACTGCAATGTACTTCAACAATACAAGAAGGCTTCTTATATGGAGAGATCCTTTAGAATAGTCAACACTTCTGGTATCCTCTGGTCCACATATCATCTAGTGGTAGCCCTTGCTCCACATCTCTTCTCATGTAGTCCATATCCTTGGGTGGCTATTTTAATTCATCTAATGCCATACTTTAGCTGATACCTTTGCCTCTAATTATGTGCTCATGGCACCATCTCTCAACAAGATGCCTTGTGGGTATTGTTGGAGCTTGCCACATGGGTTGATCTGAGAAAGCAAGGTTGCCACATGGATAGCACATGGGCTACTATGTGGATTACAAGCACACATAGAAAACAAGGTGGAACTAAACCTAGTTTCTTGGAGAGGTTAGGATTAAGTTTTGGAGCCACATCAACACATGAAGATCTACTCAAAACTACTACGAGAACACATCGATGGTCTAGCGGGATCACAACATAAGTAGAGCATAAATACAAACTGGAATATGGGCTGGAAAAGACCCATGTTGGAGTTGGGACCCTATGTGAAGTCATGGAGAAGGTGAAGCTTGAAAGAACATCATAGAGAAATCCCAAAAAAGGCAAAATGGCTAACACACATCTACGAATAGGAAGCACCTGTGTCTGGATCAGTATGACTGCTTGGAGTAGAGTTGAAGCATGTGCTAAATGGTTGCAATAGTTCCAATAGAAAGGTGGAGCAAAAGTATCTTTGGGAAACTCCAAGAGTGGTATAAGAGAAGACCCAAGATGAGGAAAGCAGCACCTGGGCCAATGCTAGGCTACTGCATGGGTAGGCAGTTCATTAACAAGATGACTAAGTTGAGTTTTATAGACTTGGAGGTTGGTAGGTTGGTTGGCTAGATCAGTTCTTAGCGATGATGAACAATTAACTATTTTAGGGTCCCCTTGGGCCATAAGAGGAATCCCTTCCATGGCTCATATCATCCAATTGAAGAGTATATTTTGGGATCATTTAGCATGGTTCAAGCTGCCATATAGGAGGATACAAAGGTAGCAAGTAAACTAGTTGATTGCAGTATACATAAATCTCACAAGTTCACGATTGGCTGCCCTCTTAGTGGCAAGGAGAAAGACGGGATCATGAAGGGAACTCATGCCTCATCATTGGTTGCATTTAAAGTAGCAAAGGAGGTCAAGCAACCATATTGCGGGGCACACATATGAGCTCTAGGAGAGCACCATCGGCCAAATGTTTTGGAGGTGCCGAGGTAAGAGGCATTAGGGAAAAAGGGAACTGTTTTTGGGGCCCTGTAAGAATTTCACTATTTTTTGATTTATTTCTCTCCTAAAAGACCTCAAAAATAGTAAAATACGGAAACGTGGCTCAGAATTGTCAGTAACGACTACAGAACTGTCAATTCAAAAAGGAATAAGATAATCTTTTGTCTGACTAACACGATTTTGTATTAAATATCCTCTTAGATTTTTTTTTGTTTACCAAAGATTCTGCATCTCTTTGGCTGACGTGTGCAGGCCTTTCATAAAGAGTCCATCACTGAACTTAGTGATTGCAAGTTTTCAAAATATTCACATGGATACCGCCACACTTCCACGATTCATGTTACAAAACGACTATGAGATTGAAAAACAAACTTCGCAACCTGAGAAGCACAAAAAATGGCCGATACTAGTGAGTCACTATCTGAGAAGAAGCGATTACACCATCTTCACATCGACTTAGAAGAACAATATGCTCCAGCACAAAAAAGACGAAAGGATACGGTGCTGAATGCTCAACAGCGGGAAAATATGAGAAGAGAAGGGCTTCAACATATTGACTTATGGTGCGATGGAAGCATATATCCAAAATGTCAAGTAAAAAACTCTACACCTCCATTTGTCAATCCCACCACATTACTGAGGTTTGCCGGCGATGGACAAAATGGACTTCTTGGTTATATTTCAGCGCAGTCTGCATTTGCGGAAACGTATAAAATGATGTACCTATAAGAAAAGGGGGCCAAGATGGAGGAGATAGCCATTCGTGCAAAATTGGAGCAGCAGTTGCAGAATGAAATTGAGGAGCATTCAAAGAGTAAAAAAGAGTTGACAACAGCAAGAAAGAAGAGAACCGTGCTTGGAGACAGACTACATAGCAGGAAGATTAAAAACATTGCAAATTTGAAGGCTGGGACTCGTGGATGCAAGCGACGAATTCAGGAAGCAAGGTTAGATTGAAATTTATCATTTTGTATACGCAAAAAGGCTCTCTTCCAGACTATATCTATTTCGTTGATTGTCGCAAAATAAGAATGGAGGTGCTGAATAATATAGTCATATTGTGTTGTTACTACAGGAAATTATTGGAGCCTGCAAAAGAAAATATGGACCCGAACCTTCTTCCTGTTAAACAAATGAAAGGATTGCTTTCTTGCGGTGTAGCAAAAGGTTTGATTGAGGAAAAAAAATACAAAACAGTCAAACGCAATGTTGTAGAGGACTTTGTATCCAATAATCAAGTTCATGGCACTATAATCCAAGAGGCTCTTGATGTTAGTGGAGTTAGCAGGAAGGGATATAGTTCGATGTTCCATGCGATATCCTCAACTTTGAAAGATCAAAGGATTAAACGAGTTTTACTGCCAAATCCAGCAACCGTGTGGAGGATAAGAGGTCATTTGAATGAAAGTATAGATGAATTTATTGGGCAATATATCCATATTGAAGAAATATTTCATGGTGTTAAAGGAACCACTGTGTATGATCCTTGGAACAATATATTTTTAGATCTGCAACAACTTCAAAAAAGAATGGTCGAGTTTTATGGAATAACATTTGAGGAGTGCAAAGGCATTTTGAAATTTGTTATCAAACTGGATGAGTGTGAGGTTGTAAAGGAAAAGAAAATGGAAAGAGTTACTATTACATTGATGAATGGAGCAATTGATACATCATTGACTGAAGCGAGTTCGAAGTATTTTAGTGTGCAGTCAGAGAAACACATATGGTGGTTAGGCTCATTCCAGGTATGATCATGGGTTGTTTTATACTTGATTTTGGTCATTGTTTTCAAATCTGATATAGTAATACTTTTGTTTTCTATAATCTCGCAGGTGAAGACCGAAGACCATGAAACACTAGATTGGGTGTTTCACCACACGGAAATACCAAGAATAATCAAAAGACAAGTGCAAGGCGAGAATCTCCATGTTGCAGGAAAAGGTGATTTTCAAGTAGAGTGGCACATGGCCGGGGATCTTAAAACACTTAAGTGCATGTATAACATTAGTAAAGGAGGCAACTCAAAGTCTCCTTGTCTTTACTGCAAAGAATCAGCTCAAGTAATGGATTCAAAATGGTGGAAGAGAGCACCTAATAGAGATAAAGTTGACCCTGACTTCAAGGCCATTCTGGACATTCCACTATGTAATGTTCACATCTGCACATTGCATGGTCTATGTCGAATTATTGAGAAATTGGTATTTTTATATATTGGATTTGCTTGGAAACTCCGTCCCGAAAAAAATAGAAAGGATGCTCTTCAAGCATTGGAAAAAGTGTTATCTGATATAGGTCTGCATGGAGGAGATGTTCAAATCACAAAGGATTTTAAAAAGTCTACCAATGGCAAGGAGGTACCAATCAAGCCCTCTATTGGTGGTGTTAAGGCAAGAAGATTCTTGTCTCGACCCAAACACAGTAAGCAAGTAAGGCAAGGTAGAGCAGTTTCAAAGATTAAATATGGATTGTGGAAGCAAGTCCATAATGCTGTGAAAGATCATGAGGCAAATGGGAAGCACGAAATAGGAAGGCAGAGGTGTGGAGGTCTCTTGATCAACTCTTCATGTTCTGTGACAAAGTAACATGGACAAAGAGTGATTACAAGAACTTTGAGGAGGCAATTAAACATTTTGGAAAGTCAATGAAAGACGCGTGGACAGCCTGCAATATAACTCACTACATGGTAAGGTTATGTCTTTTTCTTTTACTTAAGTGTGATCCTCTTTTTTTAAATTACTTACTATGCATTCTTATGTCTTACAGCATATCATATACAACCACCTTCCCTATTTTGTCAAAAAGTATGGATGCCCAACTATTTGGTCTACCCAAGGCATGGAGAAGTCTCACTACATGGCATGTAATGCATTTTTTAGACACACACAACACTATGGAGGGAGTCAGAAGGCGAATAGTCTAAAGGAAGTCTTCCAATGGTTTTACCGAGGCATACTACAGAGGCTGCATGCTAAAAGAAAAGTTGCTAGCTCCAAAATCAAGCTTGCTTTTCTTCTAGCCCAAAAGCAAAGACGAAGAGAAGCTGTAGACAATTCAATTGCAGCAGAGAGACATAGACAATGGAGGGAATCGAAGATATTTAGAAACCATAAATGGACAAGTAAACATGAATAGGACTCATTTGTAACTTATTGGTGTTATGTCCACATGTTTTCAAACTCATTCAATAGAAATTTTTTTAGTGGAACAAGTGACTCTTGGTGTTATGCATGAAAAGTATTTCAATGTGAAACATATGATCTGAACTTAATACAATTTGTTTACAATTTCAATATATTGTTCATTTAATATTTAACGACACCACTCTATGTAAATGTACAAATCATTTCATCATCAACTTATTGTTCATTTATACAAGATCATACCAGATATCAAAGACTTTGTACAAATCAGTTCAACTTTAATATAATGTTTGTGCTATATTCGATGACTAAATCCTATTTCTCCCAGGGCCTGCCGATCGGGACTCTCTTTTTGATCTTGATTGGAGTCTTTTTCTTCTTTATTGGCTTGATGTCGACTATCTCTTTATCCTTTTCTTCAACTCTCTCCACCTGTTCCTCTTCTTGGACTGTGTGGCCTGATGCAATCATGGGTGGCTCTCGAAACCTTATGAGCTGGTGTTTTCCATAGCCCTCCAGATATTTGGGCTCCTTAACACCACATGCTAATGCATAAGAAGTGTAAGACAAAAAGTAAGCGGCCCTAGAGGCCTGCTTATTCACATAATCTCCAAATATATCTATAGCAGACAACCTCTCTATCAAAATGATCTTTTTCTTTTGCCATGAAAGAACATGTCCACCTAAAGCCCTGGACAAACATTTTAGGAAGTAAACAATGGCTTCTCCATTGTTGCTCAACTGCCTATGGTAAATCAAGATCTTGGCACTGCCTAGATCATGAATATAATGAGCTAGGCCTGACATTTTGCGAAACCCAACCTGCCTGCTTCCACTTGATCTCTGGAGGAATGTGTCATCCTCAATTTGTAGCTGCAACATATCAAAGGATTGGAGTGAGACAATACACAACCTACAAAAACAAAGTTAAGCAGAAGTCAAAGCATATGATTTGAAGTACCTTCTCATTTTCATCAGCAACAAGCAGTTCATCTTTCCAAAGATTTATCCCTCTCCCTTCTTGTCCAGCCTCTTCTTTAGGCTTTTCTGTGTATAGTGCTGAGAGATTCATAGCTTCCTGTGTGAGCTGGAAGGCAGCTTCATCTGGCTCTTGGAACTTTTCAGCCTCTTTGAAACAAAATGAAAGGGCCTCTACAGGATCAAACATTGTTTCCAAAGCCAGTAGTGAATGGTCATCCTCTATGCCAACCTCCTTGTCAAGCCTTGAAGCCTGGGCAATAAGGGAAATGGCATAGTCCTCCCTCAAATCAAACATACACTCTATATCATGGAGGAAAACATAATCCTTTCCACCAATCAACACACCTGGAAGCATGGGCACTGCATGGTTGCTGCTCTGAACATCAAAATCTACTTTCACAAGTGCCAAATTTCAAACTCCAAGAGATCTGGGTCCCATCCACACGTGTGAAAAACGACTACATTCCACACGTGTGGGATTTAGTGATTCTTTAATTCTATTTGCACTTATTTGTGGTATCCTGTTTTAGACCTCTTGCCCTCCAGTCTCTGCTCTCTTGCCTCCCTACCTCCATACTCTGCAGCATCAGCATCTTGTCCAGTAGCACAGGTTCATCCTCAGCACAGATTACTCCTCAGCAGCACAGCACATCCACAGATAGATTCCAGGTCAGTAACAATGGGTTCTCCCCTTAGTCTCTGCAATCTTCTTGCCTAAAATAGAAAAAATACATCCTGCATGGAAATGCATAGACTCAAACCAAGACAAAGAAATCACTGTAGGAATGCAGATCTTCAAGTGTGATATTTGCATGTGATCTTCTTGCATAAACTCCATTCATACTGTATTTGGTTGGAGAAACATAGAAATCACTGTAGGAGTGCACCAGCATGTCATTTCAAAAATTTGCAGCAAAATGCAATGTGGACCTGTTTGAAATTCTAAACTGCTCATATCGCATTTTATTGCAAATTTCTCTATTTGGCTTCTTCCACCCCTGTGATTGCCTTTTCTTTGTTAGAACATGTTCTGGTTTTGTGACTTCCATAGCTGTAATCTTCTTGCATAAACTCCATTCATACTGTATTTGGTTGGAGAGACATAGAAATCACTGTAGGAGTGCACCAGCATGTCATTTCAAAAATTTGTAGCAAAATGCGATGTGGACCTGTTTGAAATTCCAAACTGCTCATATCGCATTTTATTGCAAATTTCTCTATTTGGCTTCTTCCACCCAAATGATTGCCTTTTCTTTGTTAGAACATGTTCTGGTTTTGTGACTTCCATAGCTGTAATCTTCTTGCATAAACTCCATTCATACTGTATTTGGTTGGAGAGACATAGAAATCACTGTAGGAGTGCACCAGCATGTCATTTCAAAAATTTGCAGCAAAATGCGATGTGGACCTGTTTGAAATTCCAAACTGCTTATATCGCATTTTATTGCAAATTTCTCTATTTGGCTTCTTCCACCCCTGTGATTGCCTTTTCTTTGTTAGAACATGTTCTCCATGTCTGTGATCTCTTTCCAATCCTTTGTATGTAGTTTTTCAGAGTGATGGCAAGAACCAAGTCAACTGCAAGGAAAGTTGGCAAAGGACCAAGTCTTGCAGCAACAGCAGCTGGGGCAGGTACCAAGAAG
This sequence comes from Dipteris shenzhenensis, assembly GCF_047967505.1. Lineage (NCBI taxonomy): Eukaryota > Viridiplantae > Streptophyta > Polypodiopsida > Gleicheniales > Dipteridaceae > Dipteris > Dipteris shenzhenensis. Next base: position 17,306,164 of record NC_141599.1, read on the forward strand.
TTTAGTGTGCCTCCAAAGGGAAGAGCTGCACATGGCAGGAAGGGTAAGCCAATGAGCTTGCTCAAGCAAAAGGCCAAAAGATTGAATAAGGGTGCAGGTGTGCTAAGGGAGATAAGGAGGCAACAGAAAGCTATAGGCTTTGCAATACCCAAAGCACCCTTTCAAAGACTGGTGAGAGAAATTTGTGACAATTGGAACCTTGGGTTCAGGTGGAATAGAACTGCCATTCTTTCCTTACAGGAAATGGCAGAGGATTACCTGGAGAAATATTTTGAGGATGCAATGCTTGTAGTAGCCCATGCTCACAGGGTGACTTTGATGGCCAAAGACTTCAACACTTTGTCCAGAGTGAGATGGAGGTATGACAAGCTGGTTCATCCTGTGGAATGGCAGGGCATCAAAATGAGAGATATATTGCTAATTCCACCTACAAGGAAGTTGAAGGTTGATGAGGTAAAGGTTGTTGAGGTAACACACTCAAAGAACACCAGAGGGAAGGCTGCTCATGAGGACTCACTGAAGCAGCAAATAAAAGAAACAAAATCTGTTATAGATGTGGAGACTGGAAAGAAGGAGCTACAGATACATAGAAGGTTGAAGGAGCTGGGCCCTGATGTAGTTGTACATATTGAGGATGAAGTTTCAGTCAATGATTTTGATTTGACAAAACAATGCTTAGCAGCATTGGCTAATAAGAATGAGTATTGCTCAGATACTATCATTCTTGCAATGCTCTAGTAAGTGTCTATAAATTTTACATTTTTTGCAAATCAATCCTCCTTGTAACTCCTTTATAACCTACCCTAATTATTTTCTGATCCTATGCAGCATGATGAGAAGCTGGCTTCACCCCTCTGTATAGCATACAGTCCATATTGTTGATCCAGCCATTTCTTCTAAATTAAGAGATGCAAAGGAGACTCCCATGAGTATTTCCAGCTGGTCCAAACACTGCAATTTTGAAGTAATTGATGTTTTGCTACTTCCATACCATAGCAAGTATGTGGGTGACTACTTCTTTTAAGATTCTTCTTTAATATTGGGAACTCTTGTAGCCTTTCATTTTCTTATGCTTTTTTCCTTATGCAGTGACCACTGGAGTTTTGTGTCTATTGACATCCAGCAGAAGCAATGCTTTCTATTCAACTCTCTAAAAAACACACACAGAGAGCTGAAATTGTAAGTGCTGTGTGTGCTTTTTGAACTTAAAACTTCATTATTTTGATACCATACTAACTAAATTATACATATTGCAGTTGTATTAGAAGGCTATTAGATGCATTGGATCACTGTCCTCCAAATGTCTTTCTTTTGGATTCAATAGAGCCAATAAGTCTAGAGGTAAAAAGTCTATTAAATGCTAAGTCTTTGAACTTATTGAATAATTTTGTTTTGTGCTGATGCTCACAGTTTCTAACATTTTTTTCTAACTGTACAGACACCACAACAAAAGAATTCAAGTAGCTCTGGATGGAGGGTGCTGATCAATGCAAAATATATACTTTCAAGCTACTTTGAGAAGGAACAGCCAGACCTGGTAAGGAAAAATACTTTTCATTTAGCTTGAAGATAATTCATAATGATACAAAGTGTTCTAAATTATCCTCTGCCATTGCAGATGAAAGAGGATAGCTTCAGCCCCAACTATGTACATAATTTTAGAGCTCATACAATTTGGAGGTTTTTGAGCTATGCCTCCCCCAAACCTATTGTACCAGCTACTGTGGAGCTGGGTGAAAGCTCTAAAGTACAAGAAGGTGTCATACACCTTGATCCCACAAATGAAGCACCTAATGCTGAGGACCAGAAGCCACAGGAGCAATCACAGAGTGCTGAGGAGGAGCAGACACAGGAGCAAAGACCTGCTGCTGATGTTGAGGAGAAGGTGGAGAAGCAGCAAAGAGAGGCTTCTGGGGCAGTGGAGGAGACAGGATGGAGCACGGACAGGATGGAGCAGCAGAGAGAAGATCCTCTAGAAAATGCAGAGCAGCCTCTGGATGAAACTGTAGAGCAGCCTCTAGAAAATGCAGAGCAGCCTCTGGATGAAACTGTACATAAATAGAAAATGGATGTCAGAAATATGTTCTATAGATTCAGCTAAACAGTTCTGTACAAAATCTTACTTGATTGAATACAAAACCTTTCTTTATGGAGTCTGTGTTATCTCAATTTTAAAATTTTCTATGTCTTTGCATTTTATTGAGCTCTCTCTTCTTCTGAGTAACTGCAAAAAAGATATATGAATTAGAGTGGTAAATTAAACTAATAGCAATGCTTAATGAGACTAGGATAAATCAGATGGTGTACCTTTCTGTTGTTGTAGATAAATAAAAAGTCGTTTGAGATAGAACCTTCAGTCTCAAACAGAATGTCACTGCGCAATTGAGCTAGGGAGCAACATTCTCTTAATGAGATATTGACTAGCACATCACCATTCTCAACAACATCAATATCAATAAGTTTATTTTCTGCACCAAAAGACTCTTCATCTTGATCCATTGGGACAAGCTTTGTGCCTAGCATTCGACTACGCTTGTAATAAAAAGAGAAAATAAAATTTTGTGATGCAACCATGTACTTCAGTTGCATAGAAGGTTGGACCACCTCACAAAACACTGAACTACATGTCTTCTTATCCCAACCTTTATCCAAAAATTGTGGCATGCATGCCGAATTTGTTGCTTTAACTGTGAACATTGTTTTTGAAACCTTCACTGGAAAGGTATTAAACAAGTCTACAAAAACTGTGAGAGGCATGCACAAAGAAATTTTTACTATCCTAGTGGCAATATTGGGCCTCAGAGCTTTCTGTACTTCTGTAAAAAGCTTCGCCCTATATGCCTCTGTAACACTAGAATGTGGGTGAGGCCAATTCACCGAATTCCACGCCGGAAGGTCTTGTTTTATTAATACACCATGTGTGTTAGCTTTGTCCAGCAACTGATAAAAATGATCAGTAAAAAATATACCCAATTGAGCTAGCTCTGTTGCACATCGACCTTGGTATTGTTGTTCTCCTATCGATCCATGCAGAACATCTATAAATCCCAGAATACAATCGATGTTTTGCCATGTCTCATACGATGAAGGATATAAATCTAAAATAAAACAACACAAGAATGTCAATAAGCTAAGAGAGAAAGCCTCATCTTAAAAATCCATACACCTCATGAAGAAAAAAACCACAATAGAAAAATATACAATTAGGCCTGTGTTGCGGAAGATTTTTTGGATAGTCTCGCAAGACAAGTTCTTTATGCATGTACATGTGCTGAATCAAAACTTCTTTCACGGATATCTTCCCTTTGGTGATTTTAAAATCTCGTACTCTTCCCTTCCACGATGCCAAGAAAATGTTTTTTGTCTGGAGTCTTTTTCTTTTGCTAGGTTGCATGAGCACCCATGCTCCTTTCGAAACACTAAACCTTTCCCAAGTTCCTTCCGTTTTGACTGTACTTGAATTCTCTACCGACGAAATAGAAGAAGCAGGTCGACGGGGTAAGGATGTTTGGTATAATTCTGCCTTCGTAGCATTATCATCCACAGAGCGTCTTCCACAAGAACGGCCGTGGTTTTGGTTCACCATGGAGATTTTCTGAATCTGTAACAATAGCAAAGTAATGTAACTAAGATAACAATTTGAAGTTTCAAGAAAGAGAAAGTGGGCAAACAGACAGTTGATGAGAAACATCTTACTCTACGCCAAACAGGACACGCCAAACAGGATCAAGGGAGTAGTTTTGGAAAAGAAAGGCTATTGCACAATGAGGCAATGGTGTAGAATGGTAGACCTTTCGCACGAAAGGCGGCACAACATTTGAAAATTCAAAGGAAGGTGGAAGCGGGAAGGATCTTGTCAGATAAAATGTCAGTTTAGATTCTATCTTCTTGTCCAAAGATCTTCTGAGAATAAAAAACCAATCTCCTCATTAATGTAGCACGCTTGTACTTACATAAAGTATTGTTTCTTTTTTCTATTTTCTCTTATTTTCGTGAATTTTCAACGTTACGTTGGCCTTCTATTGATTGGTTGAGAGCTTATTTTTCCAAACCGTAAAAGGCCCCAAAATGAGCTCCCTTTTTTCCTAATGATAGCTTTGTGTAGGAAAGGACCTTGGGAAAGGATGACCTAGATTCAAGCTTGTGGAAATCAGCTCCTATGTCTAAAGGGCATGTGCCCTTGCAACAAGAAGGAGGGTGATCACATTCAAGCCTTGAGCATTTACTCATCAATTCCTTCCCGCCAAACTTAATGTCCTCAATAAGGTGAAATTCCTCCCTAAATCCTACGTTTGTTTGCCAAACACCCCTTCCAAAATTACCAAGCTTGAAAACCCTAGGATGCAAATAAGAAAGACCTAGGAGGCTCCATGACCTACATTTAATTCTAATAGCCCTCTTATCTAGTTTTCTTTATTTGTATCTTCTCCCCATACAAGCGGGGAAAATGGCATGCCCACATCTTGTCCTCCTAGTTCACACATGTTCTTCCAGCTACATTCACTCCTCAAGCCCCCACGCTTGCTCTCTATGTCTACTTCATTTTACGTTCTTTCTCTTCTTCATAGACCTCTCCATCTTTTTTATCTGACCATTTTTGTTTGCCTTAAATATACTTCTTCCACTTATCAATGCCAGATTAAAATCAAAAGATAGATTATTAGGCACGTAGCATTGTGGTCTAGCTTGTGGCTGAGCCATGTGTCTACTTTATAAGCCTTGGATTGGATTTACGCTTATCCAAGGGTTATAGAATTTGGTAACTACTTCCGAGTGAGTTCCCATCTAGTATTGTTGCCATCTTTGCTTTGCATCACCGATTGCTTTACAGTCATCTCCTCTTCCCTCTGCTCCCCCCTCTCTCGCCATTCCCGATGTCATTAGATAGCATGCAAGGTTTCCAATCAAGGAAAATCAAGGCAAGGTTGTGGGATGAAACCAAAATTTCTCAACAGACCTCTTCCCCATTGCTTTTGCTCCCATCATCCCATTCTTGATTCATGTACTTCTGCCCTCATGTTTCCATATCCCCTCTTTGCGAACTCCTGAGGTTTCATGCCAGTTTGCATGCCTGAACTTTTCTTGCATAGCAGAGTCTTTGGGCAGATATGACCTGCCACAAAACGATCGTCTTCTCCCCCTTATCTTAAATCTATTGGGCTAATCCTCATGATCGCAGGGGGAGTTTGTGACCAGAAGGATGACAAGAAATGTCCTCAGGCAATAGCTGGACGCCAGCATTTGGTGTTGTAAAGGCTTTCCCATGGCCATAACTGGGACACCATCACCCTCGGCTCAGCGGAGATCATCACGGAGTTCTTCTACAAGTGCTTCATGCATGGGAAGAATTTTGTCTCCGTTGCATGTTGTGGTGAATTGACAGGAAAAGAGACCCGATTAAATAGAAGTGACGGGGATTCTTGAGAATCGAGATGAAAATAATGAAGTCGGGCCTAATGTCTTCCCTTGATAGGTTATGCTGTGAACAAGTACGCTTACTGAAATAGTGTTGATAGTCGATTAACTTTTATACTGTAGCGCAAATTTCAAGTGATGCTCAATCGTTCGAGTACGCAAAAGTATGAAATTGGCTAATGCGGAGCAAATTGCGTTGGTAGATTACCAAACAGTCTAGGTTATTTTGTGATGCGAAACAAGAATTGTTTCCATTTTGTATTCCATGTATCGGACTTTGAGTTGTCGAGCTTTGCTGAAGTCTCAAGGTGGATGCTCCTTATGGTTGGTAGAGACGTCAGAGTCATGAAGCTCTCCTTTATGGTGAAAAGTTGATCAGCTTGCATTAACGTCATAACCTCAACCATTTTCTTATGAAATATGCGATGGTACTCACGAAATTAGTCCTCGGGCCGTCGGCGGGAATGGCATCGCAAAACTTTAGTACAGAAATTGATTGTCTTGACAGCCAGAGGCACGATGGAATAATTCATAGAATAAAATGAATAACTTGGCTTACACAGTTCAATGGATCGCAAGATAGAAAACGCATCATCTAGATCAGATTGTGGATGATGGCTGGGGAGAAGTTCGAGTGCAATTGCTTCTTCTCCCACTGCCTACTCGAGACATCTCCCTTTTTTTGGAGTAGGAGGCTCTGTAACACGACCACAGAAACTAGGAGATTCCACAGAAATGAAATTTCAAAGGCAATGCATATCTACTAATATCCCTCCAAAAAATCGAAGTTATCTACATATATATTAAAGCAACCTCTAGACGGGATCAAGAAAATTGTGACTCAATACAGTTTGAGGACATTTTCCAGTCATTTATGTTCTCCACTCCACTACAGATTTTGATCCCTAGATTTTTTCACATGCTTAATGGCAAAATATCGCATTATCATCTATCCTTTTCAAGGTCTTTAATGGGCCTTTTGTGCCATTTCTTCCTCTACAGATGCTGTTGGGAGCCAACGACCCGCTGATACTTTGCAAAATTTGTGGCTTACCACAACCAAGAGGTTCCATGAACGTGCAGAGCTGCTCACTCACTATGTAGTTGAGAAGGTATATTTTCATTTTCAAACAAGGGAAATATCCCTTTAACCACAGAAAGCAATCGACTTTTACAGTTGACTATTTAGAAACAAGCACCATGGTTGTCCACATTGCCTGATTCGCAGCTTCAATAACTTGTAAGGTTAGTGCGAAGGAGAGTAAGACATATCGCAATGGGGCAAATCTAAAATATTGATTCTAGGAAGTTCTCAAAACAGTGCACTTAGACAGATTTTGTCTCATCTTTTCAAAGACGTACGGTCGTGAGATGGAGTAGGAATAAGCTATTTATACGTGACTCTGTGAACCTACTTCTTGGTCTTAGTTGCCAAGATCCTATTCAGGTTGCAACGGTCGAGTTTGTGAGAGTTGAGATCACACAACATTTGAGCAAGCTTGAGAAAACTTATGAAAGGGGAAATGGGTTACGCATACCATGAAGCATAAAAATTTTGTGTTTTTATATGATATCCTAGACCCAAGGCTAAAGATCAAGTTTTAGAATGCCCCAACCCTCTTTATAAAGATCTGCGGCCAACAGAACATGGAATTTTTTTTTATCATAACTATTTGTCTAGTGAACTCTCTTTAGAAGTACTTACCCCCACTCATCCAAAAGAACCCTCCACTTGGTCCTCACATATTATGAAAAATATGTATAAATATTAAAATCTTGCATATTTTCAAGGTATATACTGTATATTTTGAGGGAGGGGGAACATGAGATTTTCATATTTTTCCCTTGCATATTTGAAAATTTTGAAGGAAATCCATGCATATTCTATATGGAACTTGTCCCCCCATACCCTAGATTTTGGACGAGGGTAGTAACATAATCCATCTTGAGTTGGCACCCCAAGATATATAAATGCTATGTGCTAAATACAAATCGATATGAACTCAAGGAAGGGTAGGCTCCTGACAAAATATGAAGAGGGGAGAGGAGAAGAGTGGAGATGAGGAGAGAGGGCACAGCTAGAGAGCACACCACAAATGACTAACTGTACACTAGATTTACTTGAAAAAATAGAATATATACAAACCCTTTTAGGGTTAGGGTTACGGGATCTAACCCTTTCCTTTATAGCACTCTATAAGGTTAGTGCTATGCACATATGATCACGTGATGGTGCTATGCACACATGATCACATGATTTTGAGCATGAACTCTCAACACCTTCCCTCAAGATCAACATCATGAAGTAGGCCTTCCCTCAAGATGATGATTCTAGGGAATTAAAGAAGGACTCAGGATTACATTCCCTCACACCCCTTTAATGGGAATGTCCTTCCTCTGCGTGAAACCAAGAGCTAGTCGGTGTTTCTCGAATAGCTCTTTATCGAGTGGTTTGGTAAAGAGATGTCTGCAACATTTTCTTTGCTATCACAATTCTGCAGTGTGATGTCACCAAGTAACACTCTTTCTCTGATAAAGTGCTCTCTGACATCAATGTACTTTGTCCTGGAGTGATATACTGGATTTTTGGCCAATGCTTGAGCCGATTGATTATCACAGTATATTATTGTTGGCTTTGACTTATCAAAGGAATCTGTTTCTGACAATAGTCTTCTGAGCCATATAGCAGCCTCACATGCACCTGTAGTGAGTGCTCTATATTCTGCTTCAATCGAAGACAAAGAAACAGTTGGCTGTTTGTTTGACAACCATGATATCGCACCTTGACCAAGGAAAAATGCATATCCCTGTGTCAATCTCCTAGTCTCATGATCTCCGGCATAGTCACTATCATAGTATCCATGCAACCGTGGATAACTTCCTCTGTATTCTATCCCAAACTATCTTGTACCTCTGATGTATCTTAAGACTCTTTTGGCTGCATTCCAGTGAGACTGTTTTGGATTTGCCATAAACTGTGCTAGTGAGCTTACTGCATAACAAATATCTAGCCGTGTGATTGTCAGATATATAAGAGATCCGATGAGCTACTTGTAGTATCTGTCATGGATGCGTCAATTTTACGAGCAAAAAGCTATGAGCAGGTTTATCCGAGCGTGTTTTTCAAGAGATTTAAAAAATAGTATTTCTTTAGGAAATATGATATTTTCACTTTTATTTTATACAGACTAGTCACTCATTCATTTTTACATAACATAAATCTTCTTATTCATAGACATTCATTTGTACCCTTGTTATTACCTTAAAAAAGTGTTGAAAAATAATACCTTTAAGAAACATTCCTCATAATCACTCTCAATGTAATAATATTATACATAAATAATTACTTATTAAATACATTTATATCATATGGCAATATCTTTCTATTGTTTTTATAGTATTAATAACAAGATATTTATGGACATGTTTTTAAAGAAGTTTAAATTACTATAAACAAGTGTTAACTTGGGCTTAAATATCACTTTCATAAAATGCATGTAATATTTGATACTATATATGCAAGATTTTCCAAAATATAACCCCATAGATGTGCTCAAATGGGGTTTTCCGATCAATTTGAGTGACTGAATGACTATATTTGGACATTGGATGTGAAAGTTATGTCACTTTTAAAAGTGTTGTCCAAGGTAGTTTCGCCAGTTGGAAGACTACTTCAAAGGGGTTTCGCTGGCGAAACTACCTTGATGGCTTGCTTCAATGAGTTTTCTTTGGAGAAGCCCTTTGATGAAGATTGGTTGAGAGAGATTTTTCAATGTCACCCCCTATTAAGTAAAAGTCGTAAGAAGGATCATAAGGGAACTTTCATGGAGAAGTCTACTCTACATGTGGGTTTCTTCAAAAGCCATCCCATTCTGTTCTCACCATTCCCAAAGATTCACGTAAAGATTCGTGTATAAAATAGGTATTGCTATAATACTTTGCATATTTCTAAGTGAAACTATGTTTACTTCTGATCCATTTTTGCCATATTTTTGCATAGTTGGAAGCTTTTTTTTTCCTTCGCTCGGACGCTCGGAAGATTTTGCTCAGAAAATGCTCGTCCCCTATTGACTGTAGGCTTTTTTGAATATTTATTAAGTTTCAAACTATGTTCCATGGGAGTGGCTGCAATCTTGCAATCTGCCATATGAAACTTCTTCAAGAGACTGTCAACATACTTGAGCTGACTCATGAATGTGCTATCTAAATCTCTCCAGAACTCAATTCCAAGACAATAGTGCATAAGTCCAAGATCTTTCATGTCGAACTCTGTAGATAAGTCTTGTTTCAATTTTTTGATGAAGCTATCCTTGCTTCCTATCACAATCAGATCATCTATGTACAAAAGTGCAATAGTAATGTCTTCCCCTTGAACTTTGTAGTAGAGAGTATGATCTGCATTGGATTTCATGTATCTCAGATCAGCAAAGTACTTGTCAATTCTACTGTACCAACTTCTAGGTGCTTGCTTTAAGCCATAGAGACTTTTCTTGAGATGGCAAACCTTATTCTCCTTTCTTGGTTCAACATAACCTGCTGGTTATTGCATGTAGAATTCCTCGTCTAGATAACCATTGAGAAATGCATTCTTGACATCGAGCTGATACACATTCCATTTGTTGAGTGTTGCTAGTGATATCAAAAACCGTATGGAATCCATCTTTGCTACTGGAGCATAAGTCTCATCACAGTCCAGACCATATTGTTGTGCAAATCCTTTTGCAACTAATCTGGCTTTATATCTCTAAATACTTCCATCTAGATTATACTTCACTTTGTATACCCATTTGTTGGCTATGGCCTTCTTTCCTGGTGGAAGGTCGCATAATTCCCAAGTGTTATTTTTATACAAAGCATCCATTTCTTCATTCATACATTAGGGAAAAAGGGAACTCATTTTGGGGCCCTATAAGAAATTCACTATTTTTTGATTTATTTCTCTCCTAAAAGACCTCAAAAATAGTAAAATAGAGAAATGTGACTCGAAACTGTCAGTAAGGACTACAGAACTGTCAATTCAAAAAGGAATAAGATAATCTTTTGTCTGACTAACATGATTTTGCATTAAATATCTCCTTAGATTTTTTTTTGTTTACCAAAGATTCCGCATCTCTTTTGCCGACGTGTGCAGGCCTTTCATAAAGAATCCATCACTGAACTTGGTGATTGCAAGTTTTTAAAATATTCACATGGATACTGCCACACTTCCATGATTCATGTTACAAAATGACTATGAGATTGAAAAACAAACTTCGCAACCTCAGAAGCACAAAAAATGGCCGACACTAGTGAGTCACTATCTCAGAAGAAGCGATTACACCATCTTCACATCGACTTAGAAGAACAATATGCTCCAGCATAAAAAAGATGAAAGGATACGGTGCTGAATGCTCAATAGCGGGAAAATATGAGAAGAGAAGGGCTTCAACATATTGACTTATGGTGCGATGAAGCATATATCCAAAATGTCAAGTAAAAAACTCTACACCTCCATTTGTCAATCCCACCACATTACTGACGTTTGCCGGCGATGGACAAAATGGACTTCTTGGTTATATTTTAGTGCAGTCTGCATTTGCGGAAACGTATAAAATGATGTACCTACAAGAAAAGGGGGCCAAGATGCAGGAGATAGCCATTCGTGCAAAATTGGAGCAGCAGTTACAAAATGAAATTGAGGAGCATTCAAAGAGTAAAAAAGAGTTGACAAGAGCAAGAAAGAAGAGAACCATGCTTGGAGACAGACTAAGCAACAGGAAGATTAAAAACATTGCAAATTTGAAGGCTAGGACTGGTGGATGCAAGCGACGAATTCAGGAAGCAAGGTTAGATTGAAATTTATCATTTTGTATACTCAAAAAGGCTCTCAAATGACTATATCTATTTCGTCGATTATCGCAAAACAAGAATGGAGGTGCTGAATGATATAGGCATATTGTGTTGTTAGTACAGGAAATTATTGGAGCCTGCAAAAGAAAATATAGACCTGAATCTTCTTCCTGTTAAACAAATGAAAGGATTGCTTTCTTGCAGTGTAGCAAAAGGTTTGATTGAGGAAAAAAAATACAAAACAGTCAATCGCAATGGGGACGAGCATTTTCTGAGCGAAATCTTCCGAGCGTCCGAGCGAAGGAAAAAAAATGCTTCCAACTATGCATAAATATGGCAAAAATCGATCAGAAGAAAACATAGTTTCACTTAGAAATATGCAAAGTATTATAGCAATGCCTATTTTATACAAAAATCTTTAGGTGAATCTCTAGGAATGGTGAGAGCATAATGGGATGGTTTTTGAAAAAACCCACATGTAGAGTAGACTTCTCTATGAAAATTCCCTTATGATCCTTCTTACAACTTTTACTTAATAGGGGGTGACATTGAAAACCCTCTCTCAACCTATCTTCATGAAAGAGTTTCTTCAAAGAAAACTCATTGAAGCAAGCCATCCAGGTAGTTTCGCCAACGAAACCCCTTTGAAGCAAGTCTCCCAAGGTAGTTTCGCTAGCGAAACTACCTTGGACAACACTTTTAAAAGTGACATAACTTTCATATCCAATGTCCAATTATAGTCATTTAGCCACTCAAATTGATCGGAACACCCCATTTGAGCACATCTATGAAGTTATATTTTGGAAAATCTTCCATATATAGTATTAAATATTACATGTATTGTATGAGAGTGATATATAAGCCCAAGTTAATACTTATTTATAGTAATTTAAACTTCTTTAGAAACATGTCCATAAATATGCTATAAAAACACTAAAAAGATATTGCCATATGATATAAATGTGTTAATAAGTAATTATATATGCATAGTATTATTACATTGAGAGTGATTATGAGGAATGTTTCTTAAAGGAATCAACACTTTTTTAAGGTAATAACAGGGGTAGAAAGGGATGTCTCTAGATAAGAAAATTATGTTGTGTAAAAATGAATGAGTGACTAGTCTGTATATTTTTATGATAAAGGGATCTAGTTCTAGTGAAAATAAACGTGTAAAAACCATGTTTCGTAAAGAAAAACATTTTTAAAAATCTCTTGAAAAACACGCTCGGATAAACTTGCTCATAGGTTTTTGCTCGTAAAATTGACGCATCCAATCGCAATGTTGTAGAGGACTTTGTATCCAATAATCAAGTTGATGGCACTATAATCCAAGAGGCTCTTGATGTTAGTGGAGTCAAAGGAAACTCCCATCAGTATTTCCAGCTGGTTCAAACACTGCAATTTTGAAGTAATTGATGTTTTGCTACTTCCATACCATAACAGGTATGTGGGTGACTACTTCTTTTAAGATTCTTCTTTAAGATTAAGAACTCTTGTAGCCTTTGATTTCCTAATGCTTTTTTCCTTATGCAGTGACCACTAGAGTTTTATTTCTATTGACATCCAACAGAAGCAATGCTTTATATTCAACTCTCTTAAAAACACACACAGAAAGCTGAAATTGTAAGTGTTGTGTGTGCTTTTTGAACTTAAAACTTCATTATTTTGATATCATACTAACTAAATTATATATATTGCAGTTGTATTAGAAGGCTTTTAGATGCATTGGATCACTGTCCTCTCAATGTCTCTCTTTTGGATTCAATAGAGCCAATAAATCTAGAGGTAAAAAGTCGTTCCCTCTACTGATGTCTATTTCATGCTATGTCTTTGAACTTATTGAATAATTTTGTTTTGTTCAGATGTTAACAGTTTCTAACATATCTTTCCAACTGTATAGACACCACAACACGATGATTCAAGTAGCTGTGGATGGAGAGTGCTGATCAATGCCAAATATCTACTTTCAAGCTATTTTGAGAAAGAACAGCCAGACCTTGTAAGAAAAAATAATTTTCATTTAGCTTGAAGATAATTCATAATGATACAAAGTGTTCTAAATTATCATATGCGCAGATGAAAGAAGATAGCTTCAGCTCAAACTATGTATATAATTTTAGAGCTCATACAATTTGGAGGTTTTTGAGCTATGCCTCCCCCAAACTTATTGTACCAGCTACTGTGGAGTTGGGTGAGAGCTCTAAAGTACAAGAAGGTGCCATACACCTTGATGCCACAGATGAAGCACCTAATGCTGAGGAGGAGAAGCCACAGGAGCAAGCACCTAGTGTTGAGGAGGAGAAGCCACAGGAGCAAGGACCTGCTACTGATGTTGTTGAGGAGAAGATGGAGCAGCAGCAAACAGATGCTCCTGGGGCAGTGGAGGAGACAATGGAGCAGCACCAACATACTATACAAGACAGGATAGAGCAGCAGAAAAAAGATTCTCCAAAAAATGATGATAGGGAGATCTTGGACCATGTAGAGCAGCCTCTGGATCAAGCTGTACATAAATAGAAAATGGATGTCAGAAATATGTTCTACATGTTTAACTAAACACTTCTGTACAAAATCTTACTTGATTGAATACAAAACCTTTGTTTATGGAGTCTGTGTTATCTCAATTTTTAAATTTTCAATGTCTTTGATTTTTATTGAGCTCTCTCTTCTTTTGAGCAACTGCAAAAAAGCAATATGAATCAGAGCGGTAAAGTAAACTAATAGCAATGCTTAATGAGACTAGGATAAATCAGATGGTGTACCTTTTTGTTGTTGTAGATAAATAAAAAGTCGTTTGAAATAGAACCTTCTGTCTCAAACAGAATGTCATTGCGTAATTGAGCTAGGGAGCAACATTCTCTTAATGAGATATTGACTAGCACATCACCATTCTCAACAACATCAATATCAAGAAGTTTATTTTCTACACCAAAAGAATCTTCATCTTGATCCATTGGGACTAGTTTTGTGCCTAGCATTCGACTGCGCTTGTAATAAAAAGAGAAAATGAAATTTTGTGATGCAACCATGTACTTCAGTTGCATAGAAGGTTGGACAACTCACAAAACACTGAACTACATGTCTTCTTCTCCCAACCTTTATCCAAAAATTGTGGCATGCATGCCGAACTTGTTGCTTTAACTGTGAACATTGTTTTTGAAATCTTCACTGGAAATGTATTAAACAAGTCCACAAAAACTGTGAGAGGCATGCATAAAGAAATTTTTATTATCCTTGTGGCAATATTGGGCCTCAGAGCTTTCTGTACTTCTTTGAAAAGCTTGGCCCTATATGCCTCTGTAACACTAGAATGTGGGTGAGGCCAATCCATTGAATTCCATGCCGGAAGGTCTTGTTTTATTAACACACCATGTGTGTTAGCATTGTCCAGCAACTGATAAAAATGATCAGTAAAAAATATACCCGATTGAGCTAGCTTTGTTGCACATCGACCTTGGTATTGTTGTTCTCCTATCGATCCATGCAGAACATCTATAAATCCCAGAATACAATCGATGTTTTAACATGTCTCATACGATGAAGGATATAAATCTGAAATAAACCAACACAAGAATGTCAATAAGCAAAGAGAGAAAGCTTCATCTTAAAAATCCATACACCTCGTAAAGAAACAAACCACAATAGAAAAATATACAATTAGGCCTGTGTTGCGGAAGATCTTTTGGATAGTCTCACAAGACAAGTTCTTTATGCATGTACACATGCTGAATCAGAACTTCTTTCACGGATATCTTCCCTCTGGTGATTTTAAAATCTCGTACTCTTCCCTTCCATGATGCCAAGAAAATGTTTTTTGTCTAGTGTCTTTTTCTTTTGCTAGGTTGCATGAGCACCCATGCTCCTTTTGAAAAACACTAAACCTTTCCCAAGTTCCTTCCATTTTGACTGTACTTGAATTCTCTACCGACGAAATAGAAGAAGCAAGTCGACGGGGTAGGGATGTGTGGTATAATTCTGCCTTCATAGCATTATCATCCACAGAGCATCTATATAAGATAACAAATTGAAGTTTCAAGAAAGAGAAAGTGGGCAGACAGACGGTTGAAAAGAAACATCTTACTCTACGCCAAACAGGATCAAGGGAGCAGTTTGGGAAAAGAAGAGGCTGTTGCACAATGAGGCAGTGGTGTAGAATGGTAGGCCTTTCGAAGGAACGGCGGCACAACATTTCAAAGTTCAAAGGAAGGTGGAAGCGGGAAGGCCCTTGTCAGATAAAATGTCAGTTTAGATTCTATCTTCTTGTCCAAAGACCTTGTGAGAATTAAAAACCAATCTCCACATTAATGTAGCACGCTTGTACCTACATAAAGTATTGTTTCTTTTTTCTATTTTCTCTTATTTTTGTGAATTTCCAACGTTACATTGGCCCTCTATTGATTGGTTGAGAGCTTATTTTTCCAAACCGTAAAAGGCCCCAAAATGAGCTCCCTTTTTTCCTAATGGCAGTTTGCCATTTTGGCTTGTCTATTGTCGAAGTACACTGGCTCTTCTGTAGCCATGATGGTAGTCATAAGAGCATAGTTGGTGGTTTCCACCTGATTTGCTTTGCCTTTCTAAGCATATGTCAATCTGGCTGGTGGTCTACTTTCCCTAGTAGACCATCTGAGCTGCTGTGGCTCTGCTTGGGGTGTTGCTAGCAATTCTTGCTCTTCTTCATCAACCTGTTCTATAGATGACTGTGAAGTCAATGCTTCTATCTTCTATGTAGGTGAGGTTTTCCATTCTGATTCCTCATCAAAGATTGCATCTCTAGAGATAATGACTTTGCGATTGATGGGATCATACAATTTGCATGCTTTGCTTTCTCCACTGTAGCCAACCATGATGCATTTGCATGACTTCGCATCCAATTTCCTGCGATGATCATCATGTATGTGGGCATATGCTATGCAACCAAATATGCGGAGATGCCTAATGTGTGGCTTGTGTCCAGTGAATGCTTCATAAGGAGTCACTGTTTGCTAAAGTCCCATTCTTCCTTTTAGCTCTTGCATTTTGCTGAGGAGTATCTGCACATGTGAATTGTCTTCGAATGCCGTGACTTCTACGAAAGTTCATGAATGCTGAAGACATGTATTCACCTCCTCTGTCTGATCTCATGACCTTGATCTTTCTGCCTATCTGGTTTTCTACCATGGCTTTGAATTCTTGAAATCTAGAAAACACTTCAGATTTCTCTTTCATAAAGTAGACCCAACAATATCTATTGTAGTCATCGATGAAAGTCAAGTAATAAAGTGAATCATTGATGCTGTGGGTCTAGGAATAACCCCATACATCTGTATGTATCAAATGAAGAATACCTCATGCACGAGAGGTACTTTTAACAAAGTTGGTTCGCTTTTGTTTACCGAAGCAGCATGCTTCGCAAACTTTTTTAAGAAACTGTAGCTTCGGAATCCCAATTGCCATATTCTAATTCTTGAGATCTAACAAGTACTTGAAGTTGACATGACCATATCTCTTGTGCCATTTTGCAGATAGTGGCATCTGTTGCGGTTGAGCTGACATGGCATGCTTATCTGGTACTGTAGCTAGCATTCTGTATAAGCATCCTTCCTTGACACCTTTTGCTACTAGCTGACATCTTTTGGATTTGTCTCTGATAGTGCCTTCATCACTATCGAAGATGACTTTGTAATTGTATTCCGTCATTTGACCTACTTTCCATGTTCATTTGCAAAATGAATGTGACTAGAATGTCCACCATGATGATTTCCTCTGCCTCGGGAATTCCCTCGATTACTATTGGATTGACCACCTTGGTCGTATTGCTTCTTGCGGCACTCTGTTTCATAGTGTCCAAACTTGTGACAGTAGTTGCACTGAATGTTTGACACATTGGTGGATGCATTTCCTCGTCCTTGGAATCTTCCTCAGTTGGAATGATTTCCTCTTTGCTGATTCTGATGTTGCCGAGGATGTTGCTGATCATGATGCTGATGTTGATGCTAACTTTGATTTTGTTGCTGATGATGATGACCACTTTTCTGGTATGATCTACCTCTGCCTTTGCCTCTGCCTCTGCTTCTTTCTGAAGTTGTGAATGCTTGATCATTAGAATGACCTTGACGTGCTTGAATGGCCTGAGTCTTGAGTTCTTCACCAAGTAGGACTGACTGAAGTTCTTCTAGTGTCGATATTTGCCGTTGGATGGCAATACTCTGGACTAGATTCTTGTATCCCTCTCCTAGTTCATTCAGGATTACTTGAACCATTTTTGCGGGGTTCATTGTCTCCCCTGCTGCTGCAAGTTGATTGTTGTAGTCTTTTATGTGGAGTACATAAGCATGACCGATTTCACTGCTGTTGCGGAAACTCTGGTTGATCTGGTTTCTCAGGGTGAGAATCCTGGATGTGTTCTTGGACTCGTAGAGAGCTGCGAACATATCCCATGCTTCTTTTGATGTCTTGACTGTGTTGAGTTGTCCTAGCATGACATCTTGCACATTCTGCTTGATCAGGTGATAGGCATACTTGTCTTTCTTATCCCATTCCGCTTGAGCTCGGGCAATGGCAGGATCCGCTACTAGTGTGGAAACTGTTTGTGTAGATTTAGATCCCGTTGGTGCTGTGACAACAGATGGAGTAGAGCTACTGGTAGCTGGATCGTCCAATGGTCTAGGTGTAGACCCATTGACATACTCCCGGTTGTCCTGAAGAACAAGAATGGTCTCCATTTGGTATTTCCATGTACCGTAATTGGAGTTGTCTAACTTAGCAGATGCCTCCAGATTGAGGTTGCTAGTCGACATGGTGCAAGAAATGTACTCAAAAGTGTCGTGAAGATCTCTGTATGAGTCAACTGCAAATACACTGTCTATGCCAAGTGAAATCTCTGAACCGTCGGTGAAGGTAGAATTGCAGTATATAAAATATGATCTGTATCACAAGGCTTGTGGCAATGATGCCGAGAATAGCCAAGAGGCTTTACAGGGCTGAAATGATGTACACGATGCCGTGAGATAGCCGAATAGGCTTTACAATGGTGGCATGTGTGTGTGAAATCAAATGCTATCTGCCCACTGAATCAATCTGCAATGCCTCTAAACTTTGAAGTCTGCTCACTGAACTGATGAACGTAAGGTTTCGGGTAATGTAATGATGTGAAATGACTAACTCCGAGTAGGTACTAGTCGAGAATTTCAGGCATGGCTTAGATTGGCAACTTGGGGAAATTCAAAGCCTCCCCTCTATGGCGATCTAGTCTACTCTGATCTAGATCTAAACCAACCATCGATTGATGAAAAAACAGCAAATAATTCCTTTTCTTTTGTTCTTTTTAAGTGCTGGGTCAGATGCGTCGATGTAGAGGCAAATGTGCGTGAAGGAAGTGGTTTTGTCGGGGAGGCTAAAATGTGAGTGTAACTTACACCGAAATGTGCACATGATGTGACGAGCGCATAGAGCACAAAAAAACGAGCGACTTTCCTTTTTGGAGCACCCTCAAATTCTTCCTGGATCAAGAGATATGACTTGATCTAGGTGGAGGGGCAAAAGGAGTGCAAATGTGCTCAATGATGATGTGTCACTGTGAGTCACATGCAGTGATGATGTGGCACTGTGCTGTCACTTTACAACTGATGACATGGCAGTTGTGGCTAAGGCTATCTGCCACGTGTCTCTATGTCACTTCACAGAATCTTTTGAAGATTTTGACGAAATCTATGAAGATTTCGTCGAGACCGCCGTTGGAGATCGTGCGTTGCTATGCATGGGCACTTTGAGGAGCCGCGCGCCTTGTTTTTGCAACTGCTGGGTGATGGTGGAGTAGCCCGTGGGTTGTTGGAGCCTTGCACAACGCTGGAGAGTCGAGGAGCTCGTTGATGGCGTGTGCTACTTGTTGGAGGCACAAGAGCTCAAA
Source organism: Dipteris shenzhenensis (assembly GCF_047967505.1). Taxonomy (NCBI): domain Eukaryota; kingdom Viridiplantae; phylum Streptophyta; class Polypodiopsida; order Gleicheniales; family Dipteridaceae; genus Dipteris; species Dipteris shenzhenensis. Next base: position 17,325,296 of record NC_141599.1, read on the forward strand.
GCTACCTGAGCCAGCTGGTCGTAGGCGAGGCTTTTGGAGCAGAGAGTCGTTGTTGGGGAGTAGGTCGATGGAGCACAGGTCAGCGGTGGAGCCTTAGCTTCGATCATCAGAGTTGCTCGTTGAAGAGGCGGCTGAGGGTTGCTCGTATGGAGGCTTGTGGCTGGATGCACTTGTGGACAGGAGCCTTCGCGGAGCCTGGTCAAGATTTGAACGCTGCTATAGCAAGAGACTATGGAGAAGCACAGTCGTTGAATGATTTCGTTGGAGAGCAGCCCTTTACTTGTGGCGGCTACTAGATAGAGGAGGCGATGCGCTGGAAGACTTGTTGGAGGAGGCAATGCGCTGGAGGGAGCCCGTGGCTGTGTGCAGATGGAGGCACAGACCTGAAGTGTGGGCTTGCTGCAGAGATCGTGGGAGTCGGCCGAGTTTGCAGAGAAGAGGCTTGGCGATCAAAAGCAAACTCTTCTATTAAACCTACTCTTGCGACGTAGCTTTGTCATCAGTAGAGGCAGTTGGATCCGAGAGCCGCTTTGGCATGTGGAGACTGAAGTCGACTGAGGCCACGGGTGACTTGGCTGCTGCTGAGTCGTTGGAGATGGCGCAAGGAGCTGCAGGAGCCTCAGGTTTGCTGGCTGCTATAGCAGAGAATCGCAGAAGTCATTCATGGGAGGAGACGCCTTGTTGTAGTCATTGGATTAGATGCATACGAAGCATGCTGAATAGACCTCTACTAAGATGGCTCGATTGAGGCTCGTTGAAGGAGACGGATGAGCCATGAACCAGAAGGCTCTCCCTCAAAAGCTCAAATAACAATAAAATCTCTCTCTCTCTCTCTCTCTCTCTCAATGGAGAAGAACCTCTTTCACCGTAGATCTCTCAAAATGAATTGAAATCTCTCTCTCTCAACTAGAAAACTCTCTTAAGAATAAAATCTCTCAAGAACTCAAAGAAAGAATAATGGATGAAAATTTCCTCTCAATGACAGAAATTCCTCTCAACGGAAGTGAAAGGAAGGATCTCACAATCACTCAAGAGAACTCTCAATCTCACAATCTCTCTCACACTCTCAAGACTCGCAATGCCTCAGCAGAAGGCAAGGGAGCTCTGATACCATGACAAAATATGAAGAGGGGAGAGGAGAAGAGTGGAGATGAGGAGAGAGGGCACAGCTAGAGAGCACACCACAAATGACTAACTGTACACTAGATTTAGTTGAAAAAATAGAATATATACAAACCCTTTTAGGGTTAAGGTTAGGGTTAGGGGATCTAACCCTTTCCTTTATAGCACTCTATAAGATTAGTGCTATGCACATATGATCACGTGATAATGCTATGCACACATGATCACATGATGTTGAGCATGAACTCTCAATAGCTCCTTCATCTTATAATTTTTTAAGAGGAATTATCCCTACTCTCCTCCCACACAAATATGTAGTTATGTGCTAAATGCAAAGTACTATAAACAAAATGCAAAGTTGTGTGTGCCAAATTCAAATTACTATGAAAAAAAATCAAATTTCTTTATTTTCTAAAAACATCATGTGTGGTTATAACAAAATTCAAATAAAACATATTCTCTATCAATATAGCTATTTGCTTGGATCTAGTTATATCTTGGGCAATCCATTTTGCTTCGTTACATTTTGTATAACTCCTTAGGTTAGAGGATACAAACTGATTGATGAGCTTGACACGTACCGTGCGAAAAGTGTTCAGCAACATGGAGGCCGTGTAAAGAGAAGCACATGCTAATCTACACATTAAACTTGGGCATCAATGTTATGTGTCAAACTATAAACTACCCTTAAGTTTGTCGTTGTGATGTTTGTCTTTTGTTACATTGTACACTTATAGCTTTATACACTTATAGCTTTTTTAATAGCTCATCTGTAGAATTCTTGCTCTTTTCTACACGAATCAAGCAACCATGTCCTCAAATTTGATGTCCGACGAGACCCAAATGTGCGTCAAATATGGAGGCACCAGCACCCATCAAGACGAAGAGACTTCAATAGATGACGTTCATGCAAAAGAGGTTTACCGAAAGAGTCATAGGTACTGTGTACTGTCTTTTTATCTCACGTGCTAATCTACATCGTTGTTATGTGCTATAGTTAATTGCGTCGCTTATTTGGATACTAGAGCCTGGCTCCACGAATGCATCATAGAGCAAGCACAAAAAGAGAGGCAAACTCAAGTGGAACAAATTGAAAGAAAAGGATATGCAATCAACCCTCAAATTTGAAGGATGCCTTAGCCTTTCATTTTGAAGGATAGAAGTTATGTCTAGCACTTCTTGGAAGGGTGAAAATTTATTTTTCCCTTCATTTGAAATGTAAATTTATTTTCATACTTCTTCATTGAAGAACAAAAAGAGAACCATTTTCCTTTGCATGGTAAAATGTTTATCACCCTTCACAACATTAAACTAAAAAGTGCACAAAATCAACATGTGAAAATAAATCCAACAGTAAACTAATAAATTCCAACATTAAACTAATAAGTTCAAAAAATCACCATCATGTGAAAATATATACATCATATATATATAAAGTTTGATTGACAAGAGTCTGATGTACAAAAATTATTACAAAAGTTCATATCAAGAAGATATTTAAGTGCTCTACTAGGTTGCAATAAAGACATTTCTTTCTTCATGGTGCCTCCTTGCTTTCATATCTTTCCAAACATCAAAGATTAAGTTTCAATCCACTTCTTCTACATGCTGCGCTGAGGAGCTGAAAGTGAAACAAATATTAACATATCCAAAGTCTTCAATGATAAACAAGAACAATCATTACTTTTAATTTTGTTTTGCTTAGAGAAACCTATCTCACAACAGCTAGCAAAGCTTGCCGGTAATACCACCATAATCCGCCATAACTTTCTGAGTGCAGAAAACATTTGTAACCACTCAATTTTTGAGCTACATTTCTCCCATTCATCCAACAAACCTTTTGAAGGATATGCCTCAGCAATACTAAGAACGAGTCGCTGCAACTCACCTTCACAATGCTTGGATTGGATAAGTGGTGTACTCCCATTTCCAAAACTAATACAAAGCTGATCAAGGTATTGCTTAGCAATGTGTCCCCTAATCTCAAGATCTTTGGGATCTTTGGGATAGTTCTTTGGGGAAAAGAGTTTGGTTGCATTTAACAAATGATGATTTCATAATGATGATCATGAAATCGTTCATCAAAGTTAGAGACAAGTCTGCGAATGAAAGCTTGGCAAACCAAATATTTTCCTCCAGAGTAACTGGCCTGGTATTATCAAGCAAAGATGTATGCTGTGACACATGATGCTGCATTACTCCATCCTTGTTCTTATAAGATAAAATGCCATTTTGGGCTGCTTTTTGAAATCCACTTAAATGCTTGGAACCTTGAGCAAAATGAGCCATGCAAATATGGATTCTTCAAGATAGTTAACAGCACATCAATATCTCTCTCGATCATGGATATATCAAACATTGTCTCCTTGGAATTTTATATTCAGTAGATCTACTTTTAACACATCAGCTAAGAAGTGAATAATAAATAGATTCTAGTGCTTTCTTGTATATTGCTGGGTATTTTTGCTTCCAACATTCAAGTAGAACGGGCATTACCTTAACCAACCTAATTCACAAAAACCAAAATACTTATTTCAGTAAGTGAGCAGTAAGCTAACTATACCCATTTGCTCCAATAAATGTTGGCATTTATCTTTCTTGGCCCTTCCCATCTCCCTAACAATTCATGCATCCCCAATTACTATTGCATCATACAAGATACTTAAAATATGTATTATCATAGCCTTATAGAAGAGAAGAGAACAATAGATTATAGTGTAATTAGAAGGAGACCTCACCTGCTAAGAACAGCAAGAAAGACAAAAACTACAGCTTAATAATGCTATTCTTGGAGTCTCACATCAGTACTTGGGTAGTGTCTTACCTTGACAGTAGTCCGTCTAAGCGAGGCAAACCATACTGGCTTTGACATCAGCCTATTATGCGCTTGCATCCTTTAGAACTTAGAAGTGCAAACAATTTTGTTTCCACCACCGCATCTTTCACAAGGGATGGGATCTCCTGCATGAAAAATGGCACGAAGAGCATGAGACGTTTGACGCAGAACAAATACAAATATGTTAAAATGAAAGAGATTTCGAGTCATCCCTGTGTCTTGACTCTTCACCATGCTTCACCAAAACCTTCTCGAGACTCTCCACGACCAGTGGATTTACTATCCCCCCCACTTGCGCCAGGGCCAGAGTCTTGCTAATTCCTTTGACGCCTTCAATGGCCCTGCATTTTTGTAGTTTGGATTCTGGGTGCAAGGATGCTTCCCCTCCATCACCTCCAGCTCTCGAGTGCCACTGCCCTTACTGCCAGGCAGCATCCTACTCAAATCTTCCCCCTTGCTTCCCAAGGTCACAATGTGTGTGCATGCAGTCAAGGCACAGACGGTCGGGGACTACATTAGTCACTCTGGCTTCTTTGTCAATAGACTCTGCAGCCTAGAGACACCCTGCAAGTCGGTGAGCATGCGTATGCTCAAAACTACCATGCAGTAGGGGCTATACGTTTGGGAGTGAGCTTGGGAGCTCATAGAATTGGGTAGTGCACACAGACACAATCGTGTCTTTAGCATGCTCCAAGACCTCACCGTCGCCACCCTACTATGCCCAAAAGGTGGAACATTGTGAACGAACGATAGTAGTGATTTGTGAAGTTGACGATTCCATGAACAACGAGGACTCAGGAGCTTTGATCGTAGGCTAGCGCTTCTCCTCCTCCAATGTGGTGAGATAGGCTTTTATATTCCCTTTTTTGTCTGTTGTCCCTCTATTGTTTGGTGGCTTTCTCAGGTTCACAAAATTGGGGCACTGGGCGTAGTCTAATTGGGCGATGGAATCCTGCTCTCTCTCTCAGGTCCCTCAAAGACGAGGTCTCAGTCGACGGGTTCTGCAGTCGCACCATGCGGCCAAGGTTCCTCCTTGGCCCATTGGCTTACCTCCTTTTTCCCCGTTGTGATGCAGCAAGGCCGCCCTCCCCAAATTCCTTGTGCGTTTTGCTATCTTTGTCACTGCTTTTGTGACCCCGCTTTCGTTCTCCAGTAGCTGCTTATCCGATGCTTCCCCAGAGCTTTTCCAATTGCAGGAATGAGGCCTGAGATCGTGAGAACAAAGGAAACAGAGAGAGGGAGAGAGAAAGGAAGAAAACACTTGGATTGTAGTTCAGAAATGAGACGGGCAATAGCTACTGCTACGAAGAGAGCTCCATCAAAAGGAAACAACATGTTAGCCTCTCTTGGCTTTAGTGCTAAAATCTCTGATACTTGCGACTTTGTAGTTCACAGCCCAAATTACGGGCAGCTCTTGGCGGTTGTCAGAAGCTTGTTGAGCTTGCAACGAGAGGAACTCCATTGCTCAGGCAACAGACATTTGTTGTCATTTGTCCTTACCTTTGCAGAATATGCATTGAAAACAAAAGGTTACAACATCACTTTCTCGAAGAGCATTCGTAGGGGCTTGCAGTGCGTTCATGCCCCTTATGCCGAGCATCATCTCGGTTGTCCATCTATGGGAAAGCGCCGATCATTATGCCTCATCGATTCATCCATTCTTGGTCTGCTTCCCCTCTCCAACAAGCGAAGATCACCAGCGAAATGTCCCCCAAAGCATTGCAAGTTGCTTGAAAAACCTAAGATTCCCCCCTCTCTGATCGAGCAGATGCTAGACCGTGTAAACAATCTCTCAAATCATTCGTTGTTGAGAATAAGCCGAAGTTGGGCATATCTTGCTATAGACATGGGCACCGTTATATTCCACTTTCACCTGATGATCCCGATCGGTGATTCCCACGTCCTGCACAAAGCAAGAAGAGAAATATGTCTCATGGAAGTCGGCAAGGGTAGATCCAATGCCAATCACTTCATACCCAGGAAAGAAATTCCGAGCATAGTTGGTGAGAAGAAAAACAAACCGTGTGCACTCTGTAGCCCTGAAGCCGATTGTATCGCAGCTAGCGGGGCATTTAAATCATAAGGGACCAGGGAGTCTCGAGACTGTGTTGATGAAGCAAATAGGGAAGAAGAGAGCTGATGAGGAAAACTTGGAAAAGGATAGCAACATAGACGACTCCACAGCCTCACTCCTTCAAAGTTCAAAGTTCATCAGAGAAAGATACTCAGAGAGAAGGTCTACTGCCTAGGAAACGTTGGAACACACCGGCCAAGGCTATTAACTACCCACTTCTTACCATCATCAACTTGACACATGTGTGACACATGTCTCCTTCTAAAAAACAATTTGAAGGTCAGTTGGCCCTTCTTTTGAAGGTCTATAATGCCCTTCTTTTGAAACATAAAGAAAATATTTCCCTTCCATTATGAAGGATAACATAAACATGATAATTTCGTTTGAATGTTAAGAAAAATTCTCTCCTTCTATGTTGAAGGATAATTTCCTAAATCATTTGAGGGTAAACGAGCTCACCAAAAAAAACGTGTAAACAAGCTCACAAAAAAAAAAGCAGTCATGCAACCATCACTCAGCTCTATCAATTGGAAAAGCATACTTCAATCCAAATATTTCATATCGCTGCTCAAGGCAACATACTAGTACGCAAAGTTGATTTGCCTCTAGGGGCACCTGACCAATTATTGAGGAGCTTCAAACGTATGTACATCTCATGCTAGCCATGCTCACATGATGATGATGATCCAATCGTCAAATTTGAAGGGAGCCATAGCCTTTCATTTTGAAGGGTAAAAACTGTCTAGCACTTCTTGGAAGAAGGGTGAGAATTTATTTTTCCCTTCATTTGAAATGCAAATTTCTTTTCATACTTCTTCATTGAAGGGCAAAAAGAGAACCACTTTTCTTTTGCATGGTAAAATTTTTATCAACCTTCACAACATTAAACTAAAAAGTGCACAAAATCAACATCATGTCCAATAGTAAACTAATAAATTCCAACATTAAACTAATAAGTTAAAAAAATCACCACCCAAACCATCCTCCCCCCCGTTAATCCATTCTTGACCACCCTTGGACATGTGCACCCACCCCAGATCAGACCTAAATCTCATTAAAGTCTTTGTGGACCCTTGTGGGAGAATTTATCTTCTCCTTGGTTGTATTATTGCAGGTCTGCCCCCTCTTTCTCTTCCCCTCTACTCTGGTCCAACTGCATTGTGGGATCTTTTGGACAAATTTCTATTGTCCTCTAGCCTACTGCAGGCCTGCTCCCTCTCTCTTCTCCTCTACTCTAGTCCAACTATTTTGTCTCTCCATTTTTTAAAATTTTGGTTGCAGCACCTCCTAGAGATGGTCTTCTCTCTCCTGCTCTACCTTCGCCTTCTCTTTCCTCTCTTGATCTTCCCTCTCTGGCACTATGGCCTCTTGCTCAGCCCTTATCTACTGTAGGTGCTCTTTTCCTTCTACATGCACTTTTCATTTTGCTACAACAGCTCTTTGCCCTCCTATAGGTGCTTTTTCCCTTTTGCTTTTCCCTCTCATATAGTATACAACTGCTCTTTCCCCTCCTATAGCTATTGTTTTCCCAACATACATGATTTGGAACAAAGTGATACAAGATGGCAATGTTGTGAGCTCTAGTGTGTTCAAGAGGCATGGTCAAGAAGAAAGTGACACAAGCTAGCAATATTGTGAGCTCTAGTTTTGTTGTAGAGGCATGGTCAGGAACAAAGTGACCAAGGCTGGAAATAATTGTGAGCTCTAGTGTGTTCTGGAGGCATGGTCAGGAAGAATTAACCAAAGCGACCAAAACTGGCAATATTGTGAGTTCTACTGTATTCTAGAGGTATGGTCAAGAAGAAAGTGATAGAAATTGACAATATTGTGAGATCTAGTGTGTTCTAGAACCCAAAAAATGCATTGGATGACTTGAACTTACAGTTTGACTAACTAGATAGTCATGGAAGGTTTTGCTAAGGGTCCACATAAGCTTCCCGAGAGGAAGGATGTCTTGCCACATCTTGAACTTCAAGGAGAGGAAGGATCTCCTGCCAAGTTGCAACAAGTGTACAAGGGAAAGGACACATGCCTTGCTTCTAGGATACCATCACATTGTAAGTCATGCTTTCTATGTACCTTCCTTGCCTATCTTCTTTACAAGTGTGGGTATCAAGAGACTATTTTAACATAGGAGTGGAAAGTAGTGGAATATTTGATATTACTAACAATGTACTATCTCTAAGTTATGTGTAGGACTGCCCTTTAGTCATGGATAATGAAATGTACATTCCTTCAACTTTACTTGAAATGGTCAAAAGGTAGGCAAGCATCTAGAGAAATGCATGAAAAATTTATATTTTATCCCTCATGCAACATCAAACAATGAGTTTGACTAGTACAAGCTATCCATAAATTGTAGGTTGGACATTTGGCATTTGCATAGTTTTCTTCGTGACTTGGCAGACATTAAAAACATTGATGCATTTTATTTTGATGATTTTATTGTGTGGTTTCATGTCCAAAGTTTTTAAGTAATATGTCTAAAGTTTTCATGCCTAAAGTTTATAGTTGATACCTATTTGCCTTGCTTGCATCATGCAAAGGTCGATGAACTATGGAAGAGAGGAAAAGTTTTAGAGAATAATCATAATTAAAGGAGACAATGCTATGATGGTAAGCATCCTATGTATTGATTTATATTTCATGGTCTTTTAATGTAATGTGCTATGTTAGGTCTGCTAATGTAATGTTTGTTGAATTGATGCAAGAGGCATTTGAGATTAAGGAGTTATCTCCTCGACATGCCAACTTTCATAGCACATTTGGTTGAAATCACTCATTGGTGCACCATATTAGTCGAGCAGGAGGATATGTTGTGGTCTTCCACATCCAATTTTTGAAATGGCCTACTTAACTACTGAAGTGCATCAAATTATTGACAACTTGATCATTGTGATCCATCACATGGCTTCCCCTATTGCACTGTATCCAATTGGCAATGGTGTAATAAACTTTGTACTTGGCTACCCTAAGAGGAGAGCCTTAATGGTATTTGTATTAGGATCTTACTTGGGGATTTCAAAAGCCTCTTTTTCCTATGTATTAGAGGTAGCAAAGAGGAGGTACAGGCTATGAAGAGTCTTTGTATTTGAATGGTTAGATTATAATACAAATATGTACATTTTATCACATTCTCTTCCTCGCAAGATACCATGTCATAAGCAATAATTTTGATTCAATCATGGTTAAATTTTAAATGTGTTGTTAATGCAATATAAGGTAATGTTTCTTTAGATTGTAGAGTATTGAATATACCACCTCCAAGTTTGTTGTGTAGAGAGGTGAACCTTTTATATGTCCCCTTTCCTTCATTTGTAGCCAAAGTAATTACAAATTTATAACCCCCATAACTTGTGACTGATTTTTAAAGGTCTTCTACATTGAATTTCAACATTCGGGGAAAAATAGAGTCGTATACCTTTATTTCGAGTCAAATATCATAGAGCTACGCATGCTCTTCATTTTGAACAAAAAATATTTGCAATCGAAGTCATAGTGCAAAACTTATAGCTATTTTACTATTCTCTTCACATTCCATGCAATTAAGTTCTATTACTTATATATATATATATATATAATAAAATTAATTTAAGAAAATATTATGAATACTCCAAGTCAAAAAAATACTCCTCACCAAGTTTGGTCAATTTGGTGACCATTTTTGGCAAATGTAGGAGGAATTTGACCACGGCCTAGAAGGCAATTTGGTCAGGACATCATGGGGCTTCCAAAAATGCCAAAACCCACCATGGTGTGAATTTGTCCATTTGGAGGTGTCCAAATGGCCAAATTTGCGCCATGGAGGGTTTTGGCGTTTTTGGATGCCCCGTGATGTCCTGACCAACATTGCCTTCTGCACCGCACTCAAATTCCTCCCACATTTGTCAAAAATGGACATTGAAATAATTGAAGTTGTCAAATTGCTTCATCTACCCCTTCAAAGTCTATATTTCTTCATAGAAAATCATGAAATGCATCAATTCTTTACAGGGTATATAGTATCCAACCTAAAAATTAAAATAAAAGATACATGGACATAGCCAACCTCCATGGCCAAGAAAACATAGAAAATGAAATTTTTAGGTTCCTCTTCAAAATATATATTTCAAGGTGATTTAGTGAGATTAAATCAAAATTACATTGACATAGCCAACCTAAAAGGTGGCTCCAAATGCAAGATAAGCAAAGAAAATTAAAATTGAGAACGTGATGTAGTGGAAGATCAAAGTCTTTTGGATTAAATAAAAAATTGTATCGACATAGCCAACCTACAAGGTTCCTCCAAGGGCAAGAAATTATATAGAAATTATAGTGCCTAAGGGTCTTGCCAGAGCTACTCTACAAGGCACATAAGTTGTCATATTGACCAACCGTTATTTTCTAAGTTACTTTGTAAATATTTTCTTTTCTATGTTTATTTATGTTTAAGTTCATGCACCCCATGACTTTCTATAAAGAAACATGGATTTCAAACAAGGAGATGAAGGAATTTGACAATTTGGGCCATTTCAATGTCCATTTTTCGCAAAGGTAGAAGGAATTTGATCGTGGCACAGAAGACAAAGTTGGTTCAGACATCATGGGGTGTCAAAAAATGCCAAAACCTGCCACCTCCAAATGGCCAAATTCGTGCCATGGCGGGTTTTGGCATTTTTGGACACCCCAAGATGTCCCGACCAACATTGCCTTCTATGTTGTGGTCAAATTCCTCCTACATTTGCCAAAAATGGACGGTGTCAAATTCCTTCATCTACCCCTTCAAAATCTATATTTCTTCATAGAAAATCATAAAATTCATCAATCCTTTACAAAAACTCAAAATTTGGTTTTTTAACACTCCATCTAATCAATTTGGTTGCATGGTTAAATCCCTTTTACATATGTATTGGAATGGCCAAACTTGGCAAACAACATTTTATTGACTTGTAAGTTACATCAAATTGTGATATAACTTTTGTGTGGAATGTGATATTAAAAAAGATGCAATATCAAAAAAGACAAATAATTAAAATAGCCATAATAAAAGATTCACCATTTGGTCGTAGATACATTAGAAATTTTAGCTTTACATAGAAGAACATTATGAAAATAGGTGTTTGTATTTCAAACTGTATTACAAAGAGGCTTCATAGCCTATTTTTGTTCTTCTTCAGCTCTAATACACCAATAATAGGGTCTTAGAATCTTCAACTAACTCCTTACAAACATCTTCAACTAATTCTCCATGCCGTCTTATTCCAAATGGATAGGTTATCCATTCCTACTTACTACTGCACACATGAAAAAACATCATTTTAGAAACTTAAATTTAAATAGATGTAATGCATCATGTGAATTCTTCTTCTTCAATCAACTTTTGAGTTGGTTTAAAAAGAGAAACGTGTTGCACTTCATGACTTACATTAGCAACATCACGAGCTCCAGGCTTCATCTTTGCATCACCATTCCCTTCAAGTCCTGCATCACCTCCAAAACAACTTGCTCATGCATGGTTGTGTGCCTTTTGATACGAAGACTCCATATCATCCATGCCCACCATTCTCCTCTCATCCTCCATGAAGTTCCTGAAAGAACATCAAAGGGAGCCTTAGCAAAAACAATGCACGAGTGTGAATAATCCAAAGTAAGAAATTTCATTGAAACACTATAGAATTAACCTTTTAGCTCATATTCTCCCCTTTAGAGCGCCTCTAGTGGTTCAAGATGCTTCTTCTCTTGAAAACAAAGACCATGTATGTTCACATGGTAACATGAGAGATCTCCTCTAATGGTGCCTTCAATAGTCGCAGAATTTATAGAGACTGTGATAGGCCATGATAGAAGGTAGGTCATGTTTGAGGAAGGATGAGAAGGACCATGAATGATTACGAGGGAGGAGAAGCAAGTGGAGGACTAGGTGTGAGGATGAGGGAAAATAAATAGGCGTGAGTAGGAGGGAGGAGAGGCAATAGGAGCAGGCGTGAGTATGAGAAGCATGCATGAATAGGAGGAAGAAGGAGAAAAAGTAAGAGCAAGAGGAGAGGCAATAGGAGCAGGCATGAGCATGAGGAGCATGAATGAATAGGAGGAAGAAGGAGAAAAAGGAGGAGCATGCATGAGCATGAGGGCTGAGGATAATGTATGAGCATGAGAAAGGAGGAGGAGCAGGAAAAATCACAGGGGGGGACAAGGAGGAGGATGCATGTGGGAGGAGGGAGGATGCGGACGAGCACGAGGACAAGGAGGCATGTGGACAAAGGGAGGGGGGGGGGGGGAGGGAGGGGGGAGGGAGGAGGGAGGAGGGGGAGGGGAGGGGGGAGGGGGGAGGGAGGAAAAGGGGGTGGGGGGTGGGGAGGAGGAATGGAACATGTGGAAGAGAAGGAGGAGGGACAAGGGACGAGGATGGGGGGAGGAGGAGGGAGAGAGCCGGAATTCAAATTCAGCTTCAAATTTCAAAATTTTGACTTTGGAGGATGGGGGGAGGAGGGAGAGAGAGGGAATTCAAATTCAAATTTCAAAATTTTGACATTAGGAGAAGTGCCCCCTCCTTAGTGTAAGAGGTGGCCCCTCCTAGGTGTAAGAGGTGGGCTCAACTAGGCTTAACCACCTAGGTAGGGGGGGTTAGGACTCCCTTGGACCCCACAATAGGGCTTTAGGCCTAATCCATTTCTTATGAGGCCCTTTTAAGACCCCAATTCTCCCCTAATGGAACCTATCTCATAGCAAGCAAAGCTTGATGGTAATACCACCACAATCTGCCATAACTTTTTGAGTGCAAGAAACATTTGTAACCACTCAATTTCTGAGCTACGCTGCTCCCATGCATCCAAGAAACCCTTTGAAGGATATGCCTCAGCAATACTAAGAACAAGTCGCTGCAACTCACCTTCACAATGCTTGGATTAGATAAGTGGTGTACTCCCAATTCCAAACGTGATACAAAGTTGATCAAGGTATTGCTTGGAAATGTGACCCCTAATCTTAAGATCTTTGGGATAGATATTTGGTGAAAAGAGTTTGGCTGCATTGAACAAATGATGATCATGAAATCGTTCATCAAAGCTATATACAAGTATTCTAAATGAAAGCTTGAGCAAACCAAATATTTTCCTCAATAGTAACTGTCTTGGTAACATCAAGCAAAGATGTACGTTGTAACACATATGCTAAAACACATATTCAACATAGAAGGAGAGAATGTTTTAACATTCAAATGAAATTATCATGTTTAAGTTATCCTTCATAATGGAAGGGTAATATTTTTTTTATGTTTCAAAAGAAGGGCATGCTTATTATTATAGACTTTCAAAAGAAGGGCCAACTTATTATTGACCTTCAAAAAAAATTTTACAAGGACACATGTGTCAAGTTAATGATTGTAAGAAGTTGTTGGTAGTTAATAGCCCTAGCCAGTGTGTCCAAACTTTTCCTAGGCACTAGGTAATAGACCCTCTTGGAGTCTCTTTCTCTACTATGTGTGAACTTTGAACTTTAAAGGAGTGGGCCTGTGAGGTTGTGGAGTCTGGACAGTGTGGAGTCGTCTATGTTGCCATCCTTTTCCAAGTTTTCCTCATCAGCTAGCCTTTCGTTTTGAAGGATAAAAACTGTTTAGCACTTCTTGGAAAAGAGTGAGAATTTATTTTTCCCTTCATTTTAAATGCAATTTTATTTTCATAATTCTTCATTGAAGGACAAAAAGAGAACCACTTTTCTTTTGCATGGTAAAATTTTAATCAACCTTCATAACATTAAACTAAAAAGTGAACAAAATCAACATCATGTGAAAATAAGTCCAATAGTAAACTAATAAATACCAACATTAAACTAATATGTTCAAAAAATCATCATCATTTGAAAATATATACATCATATATATATATAAATTTTGATGTACAAAGAGTCCGATGTACAAAAATGATTACAAAAGTTCATATCAAGATGATATTAAAGTGCTCTACGAGGTTGCAGTAAATACATTTCTTTTTTCATGGTGCCTCAACTAGAACTTGGGGATGCCTTGCCTTCATATCTTTCCAAACATCAAAGATGAAGTTCCAATCCTCTTCTTCTACCTAATGAGGAGCTGAAACTGAAACAAACATAAACATATCCAAAGTCTTCAATTATAAACAAGACTGATCATTACTTTAATTTTGTTTTGCTTAGAGAAACCTCTCAGCGAGCAGAGCTTGCTGGTAATACCACCACAATCTGCCATAACTTTTTGAGTGCAGGAAACATTTATAACCACTCAATTTCTGAGCTACATTTCTCCCATGCATCCAACAAACCCTTTGAAGGATTGCCTTAGCAATACTAAGAATAAATCGTTGCAACTCACCTTCACAATGCTTGGATTGGATAAGTGGTGTACTCCCATTTCCAAACCTGATACAAAGTTGATCAAGGTATTTCTTGGCAATGTGTCCCCTAATCTCAAGATGTTTGGGATAGTTCTTTGGTGAAAAGAATTTGGCTACATTAAACAAATGATGGTCATGAAATCGTTCATGAAAGTTAGAGACAAGTCTTCGAATGAAAGCTTGAGCAAACCAAATATTTTTCTTCACAGTAACTGGCCTGATATTATCATAATGTTGTTAAGAGTACTTTGAAGGTGAATCATATATCTAAGGATCGTGTATTGTAGAATATGGACAAGATACATTATAGAGTGTGGAGAAGGACAAAGAGCAAAGGAGTTACAAGAAGGACTACACCAAGAACCTCTCCAATGACAATGTACCTCCCACTGGTAGCTTGGAAGAGGAGGAAAAGGACAAGACATGCCATCAAAGGGGGGAATTTCCCCACATCTTCAAATTAGGAATATTTATGTGTGTGTAGTCAATAAGGGTTCTTTGCCTTGGGATGTCCCCCTCAAATGATTGTTAGTCTTATGTTTTACCTTGCTGGATCTAAAGGTATTCCCATGCATAGTCATTGTCTCTCTCCCAATTATAAACCAAAAGACCAAAGTCAAAGTGAGATCATGTTGGGATGAGGATGCCCAAATGAGTCTACTGCTGATGCAACTAGAGTGAGTACCAGGTTGTGGATCATGTGTGTTGCCACTAGACGTGGGCAAGCCATGAGGTTTCCCATGGACTGCTGCTAGGGTTGAGGTCATTAGTTTGTGGGGGGGAATGAAGGACAAATTGAGGTAGTGGGATCATACCTAGGGTCCTAAGGTCTATGGTTGTGAGTGTGTGAACACATGGTGTGCCTGGTTAGGTGCTAATAGGTGTGATTGAGTGAATCTAAGTGTGTGGTGTGTGATTAGGAGAATCGTGGAACTGATTGAGAGATTTGTGGATCTAGATGCTCTACTGAGCTCACATATTATGTCACTACTGGATGTAGCTTGTGCCTATATATTGGGCATGTCTCTCATGAATAAACTCTCCCTTTTTCCTTCTCGCTACTCCAACATGAAGTACCCATAACTTCATTAAATTCATAGCTATCCAAGCACTTAGATTGTTCCCATCCACATTAGATCATGGGCTGAAGGCTGAAGTGGCTAATGAGGAGCACTCCATCAACAAACAATGTTGCCAAGCCACTCAAACTATTTTCAACAAAATCCATTCCACTAATCCTCTCAATCCCTTACAATACCTTAGAAAATGAAAATAAGTGATAGCTACTAGGCTACCACTTGATTCTCACACTCTTATCAAACATATATAAATGGGATATCAATACCAAATAAAAGATATCAAATTTTTGCATCACACTAGTCCCATGGAATCAATGCTTGCTACTCACACAGCTTGCTTTAATGTCCATGGAAAATACTTTTTCTACTTCCAAACATTTAGTCTTACATTCTTTCATGGCTGTGCTTATTGCCAATAGTATTTAGACTCCTTCCCTTAAATCTCAAAATTTTTTTAAAAAATTTCCCAAATTGTTGACCACTTTTATGCCCTTCTTATTTAACTTGAGGCATTGTTGGGCTTCTTGTGAGATGATGGTAACTCTAGAGCCTCCATCAATGAAGACCCACTTGATCATGTGATTTTTTAACCTAACATCAATCTTTGGCTTCTCTTCATTCCAGATCTGTTTTGGTCACTTCTCTTCATTCCAAATCTATTTTGGTCACTTTTATTCCAATGCTCAAAGCCTCTACCCCAATAGTTGCTTGCTTAATGGGTGATCCTAAGAGTAGTATGAGAACAATTCCCAATAGTTGCCTTTTGAAAAACCAATATCAAAACATGTACTCAATAGAACTCTAATAAGCTGAGCAATTGCAACTATTGGAACCCCTTAAAAATGCAATCCTCCTCCTCCTTATATACTCCTCATCCTTGATGATTGGCATGCACTCCAATCTGAGCATTTTGCATCTGATGTTCCTCTTCCACCATTGGTAGATCCTCTCAAGACTCGGGTTAAACGTCCATCAAGATGTGTGCCATGATTTCTTCAAGTGTATTCCAATCGGTGTGGTGCCTTCCTCTTATTCATCACCCTCATTCTAGATCATTCCAGATTACTCATATATTGGCAAATGTGTCACCTCATTTTGCATTCACTTCATTTAATTCTTCACTTTGGTGGACCCCTTCAGTAGAGGGGCTCAACAATTGCGAGAAAGGAAATTCTAACACAAGAGGGAACTTTATCATATAAAATGCTATAAGCATTGACTACATGACTTATTAGAGTTATTAATGGTGACTTTGGCTGAATTGCAAACTATGTGCAATAAAACTTTGAGACATGGGTGGAAGTTGAGGCAATGAACTAAGTAAGTACTCTCTCATACACAATAACTATGGATCCCCTATGGGTTGAGAGCATCAAATTTCTAGAAGATCCAGACATAGAACATAAAATCTATCACATATATAACAGTTGTTGAGGGTTGTAGATGTAGAGAAATATGAAGTGCAAGGAGAAAGTGGTGGAAGCTCAGAAACAAAGAGAGGTCTCTCAATGGAATGTGTGTGTGAGAGAGAGAGAACAAGATAGAACATGATCTTATCCAACTTCAAATATTGGACTTCATTCCACAACACACACTTCAACTTATGTGTGTAATTATACAAACAATTAGGATTGTGGGTCCTAGCTGTGACACACTCACATCTCATTGGCTCCTCACATGCTTAGCCAAAATACCACTCACCCATGCACGTTCTCTTACTTCAATTGCATGGAGATATTGTAGCATCCCTTCTCAATGACAACATGTGGCATACATGATGAGCATTGCATACACATCTTCACTCATTACAAGATTACAAGGCATATAGAAAGCACATGTGTTCCAAAATTCCAATGTTATTCTTCCCTTTCCATTTAGAGAAGTCCATTCTCTTGTCAAGTTCTTTAAATATATATATAAACATTTAAAATACATAAGGGATATCATTATCCCCTCTTTTTGACATGGCTATTACTCTTCTAATTAGAGGATTCAAGCTTCTCTCTTTCCTTGAGCTTGCACCATCTGAATCGGTCTTTTCTTGTGAATGTATGGCAATACAATTTTTTGCATTTTGAAAGACTACTTGCCAATGCTCAATGCTTGATCCATGAAATCCCAAGAGCAAAAGAAAAAAATTTGCCAATAAAAGGCTCTCAAAAGTAAAGGTAAAGTCAACTCAATTTTTGACAAGAAGGAAAGACCTTAGAGGTAGAGAGAGAGAGAGAGAGAGAGAGAGAGAGAGAGAGAGCTTATCCAACTATAACTATTGGACTGCATTGCGCACTAGACTCTTCAACTTGTGTATGTACTTATACAAAAAATAGATTAGGTCCTTATCCTCAAATCCACATGACTAAAAAGGCACATGTTCAACTACAGAAGGAAATGGATAAGCAAGCAAGCAAAATGAAAGATGGAAGTATGCAATATAAGCAATGGAAGCCTATAATATAAGCCCAACTTCGAGATTGGTCACATACATGTGGCACACCTCCTCCACACCTCTTCCACCATCAACTTATGTAGCTACCCAAAAAAATTATAAGAAAAGCAACCAATGGAAGTCCTATAAATCAACAAATGGAAACCAATATGGAAAGCAACAAAAGGACATCCTGGAAAGTAATCAATGGGGTTGTGCCTAAGTGGCTTCATCCTAGATAAGAAAGAGAAAATTAGGGACTCCTCGAGCTTGTATGGGAGTGAAAACCCTCAAGTTCCCTTAGGGTTATATAAATGCTCTTTTTATGTTCATAATACGCTAGTGTATAGTTAGTTCTTCTCTCTCTCTCTCTCTCTCTCTCTCTCTCTCTCTCTTTCTTTCTTTCTTTGTTGCATGTGTATGTGATGTGTGTGGTTTATACAAAGCTCCCCTACTCCTTCTAATTTGTCATTTCTTTCACAAATCATGAGGGCAACAACAGTGGGGCTGTGCCAAGTGGCTTCATGAGGAAAATTTGGGACAAGGTTGCCTACTAGAGCTTGCATGGGATTGAAGAGAACTAAAGTCCCTTTTCAGGGTTATATGAATGCTTTTTTTTTGTTATGTATAATTAGCTATACTTGTGTGACTCGCACTCTATCTTGTGTGTGAGTTTGTGGTTTATACACACTCCTCCAATCCAACTATGTCATTTCTTTCACAAAATTATGAGGGACAAAAATGATTATATTCCCATTCTTGTTATGGCGATATAATGATTATCCCCATTGTTGTGAGAATCTCTTTTGAACAAGGATATTTTTCATGAGATAAGGCATTCTTTTTAAAAAGGAAAAAATTTGTAGTTCATGTGTAAAGCACATTATGAAAGTTGTTCTATGGGATGTTATAAAGGGATGAGCACTATGTATGGGCCATATGGCATCGTGCTTGGTGTTATTTATGTTTTTCATTCCCGTACACCAAGGTGGGAGGGTGTGGGTTTTTTCTTTTGGAAAGTAATTATTAAGATGTAGTTTGTTGGAAAGAGACCATCTTACAAAAGGAAAGCACACAATCCCCACAATCATCTCATTAAGATAGTCTCATTAAGAGCTTATGGTTAACTTGGCACGCCAAAATCTTTTACATGAGCAATTTCATTAACAGTGCCTCCTTAAAGGTAGTGCTATTATAGTGGAGATTCTCCTTAAAGGTAGTGCTATTATAGTGGGCATTATTAGTAGTGCCTCCTTAAAGGTAGTTCTATTATAGTGGAGTGCCTCCTTAAAGGTAGTACTATTATAGTGGAGATTTGGATTCCCCTTGTGAATTTCCACGGGTAATTTTGTAAAAGAGTTGTTGCTTTTTATGGAGTCATTCTACGAAGCTTTAAACTTCAAGCTTTTAATAGCGTATCCACTAAAAGAATAGTTAGCATCACTTATCACTATTAGGATTAACATCCACTAAAAGAATAGTTAGCATCGCTTATCATTATATAAGGAGGCACTACCTGAGTACTCACTTTTGTTTTTAAAAAACAATAACAAGTGGAATTCGCATCCAACTCTCTACTCAATATTCACAGAAAACATTTCCTCAACAAATCTCAAAACTTGAGTTTTTCAAAATTTCGAAGGCTTTTATTGAGAATTTGCAGATTTCTTGGCTAGAATATAACTAAATTGCCTAAAATTTTGCAAGTTTTAAGAGAGAGAAAGGAGGCAGCCCGTGAGATAGTGAGGGAGAGAGATTGCAGGGATAGAGAGAGAGAGAGAGAGAGAGAGAGAGAGGGAGAGAGAGAGAGAAGGCAGCATTGAGCGCTAAGGGGAGAGAGAAAGGAGACCGAGGAGAGGGCGTTTGAGCAGAGGAAGAGATGGGGAGGGAGCTGAACGGAGAGAGAGGGAGAGAGAGAGAGAGAGAGAGAGAGAGAGAGAGAGAGAGAGAGAGAGAGGATTCGAACAGAGGAAAGGGGGGCATGCTGAGCGGAGGAGGGAGGGAGAGGTCGTATTATAGAAGACGCTCGTGAAGGCTCCAGTCGTCGCCTTAATTTGTTTGAATCAACCTTGTTAATCATTCGTGGTGGCATCGCAGCAAGCTGACGACTCACCAATCCTAGTAAGAATTCTTGAACATGGTGGGGACCGATAGGAGTCCTCAGAGGAGGCACAATAATAATTGGTGAAAAGGAACAAAACTTGGGGGCCTCGAAAAAAAAAGAAAAAAGGAAGGAATATATTTTCCAACTCTGACGTGGCGAGAGTTGAGTTTAGACACGTGGCGGTACGAGGATTCGCTGCTTGGCATCACAAACAAAGGCGCTACACTCGCTAGTCGCTAGCTTGGACGCTTCGGCGGATCAGAAAAATCATCCATGGGGAATTGCTTGATTTGGAGGTTCGGATTTCTCTTGGCTTGGAGCTTACTCCTTTCTTCCGAAGCGATTTCTCATGGAATCACTCTTCACACTGATTCTCCATTAACGAGGATTGCTTTTGGTTCTTGCGCTAACGAGAGTGCTCCTCAGGTCATTCCCTACCTTGCTCCTTTCATTTGCAGCCTTCTTGCTGAGAGCAATAGCGATACATCTAACGCAATTTTGGGTTTTCCTGAGCAGCCCATTTGGAACGGAGTGCTTAATTATGATCCACAACTTTTCATCTGGCTTGGAGATAATATCTACGCCGACAAGAAACGCCCCATTCGGTTTACAGGAAAAGAGAGAACATATGGACCTTGGAAGAATGCTCCTCGTTTCCTGCAGGCTTCAGCTGAGGACATCGAACGAAAATACGGTGAAGCCAAGAACAAGCCTGGCTACAAGGAGCTACGTACAAAGGCACAAGTAGGATTGTATTTGGGATGTTGTCTTTTGGATGTTTGAAACAGCTTATCGTAACCGTAGCGCCTTTTGATAAGCGTTTAGCTTTTCGTTCATATCTGTTAAACAGTCTGGAAAACGTATCATTGTACCTGGGATAACGTAAACAACATGATTCTATGAATTTTTCAGGTCATAGGTACCTGGGACGATCATGATTATGGATTAGATGATTCAGGGAAGGAATTAGCTGGGAAAAACGTTAGTCAAAAGCTCCTGCTGGACTTTTTGGATGAACCTGTTAGTAGTCCAAGGCAAGATTTTTATTATGTCACAATTTATACTTGCAGCTTCTTTTTTAGTTAGCAGGAGTACAGAGGTAATGGAAACACTTTCAACTCAATCTTCTGGACCCCCATAGCGTTATTCCGTTGATTAATCATATTTTCCTACCGGGTCGTGTTGAATAGGCCATAAAATTTCTATAATTATTGTTCTTTGCTATCTGTCTGGATGTGTCAGGCGAACACAGGAAGGTGTATACGTTTCTTATACATTTGGACCAGCGGGTAAGGAAATCAAGGTCTGTCAGCTCTCTTTTATCTATTCTGTTGTTGTGCAATAAAGACAGGCAAGTCAAGGATTTTGGTTACTTTTTCTCCATTATTAACTAAGGTTTAGCTGGGAACCTTTTGTGGAATCAGTTTCTGCTTGTGTTTATTGATATAGGGCCTTTACGAGTGCTCTTGCAGCTTCTTAGCATGGCTAGTTGGACGTTTCTTAGTGTGATACTTACAATTTTTAGAATAGCTTTTAAAACCATTTCTCTCTCTCTCTCTCTCTCTCTCTCTCTCCTCTCCTCTCCTCTCTCTCTCTCTCTCTCTATATATATATATATATATATATACATATATATATATTTATATAGTCTTCCACCAAACAACAAAGCAAGCTAATTGAGCCTTGGTTCCTTGGCTGGGAATACCAGCTCCAAGTGATTGAGAATACATTTTATACAATGGTCAGATGAAATTATATTTGACTCACGATTAGACTTTGTGTCCACAATCCTGCAAGCAGACTTCAAGTAAGGCCAGTTCAGATTTTAGACATTCTTGGCATGCTAATTATCTCCAATATGCTTGGGTCTTAAAGCAAAAATGCCTTAGATACTCTTCCAACCAACGGTTAACCCTCTCTGTTTGCCCATCAGTTTGAGGGTGATCTGCTGTACTTGGGGTAAGAAGTGTTCCCATAGAACTGAAAAGCTCTTGCCAAAAATGCCCCATGAACTTAGCATCACGATCACTCACAATCTCCTGAGGAAGTCCATATAATTTAAATACATTCTCCATGAATTGCTTAGCCACCTTGGAAGCTGTAAATCGGGTCTTAGTAGGAATGAAGTGGGCAGCTTTAGTAAGTCTATCAACAACCACAAAGATGCTGTTCCAACCCTTAGAGGTCACTGGTAGACCTGTAATAAAGTCCATGCTGATATGTGTCCATTTACCTTGAGGTATAGGTAGAGGTTGTAGTAGACCAGTTGGCCTCAAATTCAACTCCTTGTTTTGTTGACAGGGCTTACAGCTTTGAACATAAGCAAGAATATCCTTCCATAGCCCCTTCCAGTAAAAACTCTGTTCTACCTTATCATACGTCTTGTTGAGGCCTATATGCCCAACCATAGGAGATGAGTGAAATTCCTGCAAGATTAGCAGCTTATGGGAGGAATTTTCAGTAAGAAATATTCTATCATTATACCACAAGAGCCCATTGTGCAACTTGAAATTGGCATATTGCTGACAGTCAAGATCTTGCAAGTCTTGGAATATAGCAGCTGCTTGAGGATCATTGAGATACTCTTCTTGAATGCCATGGATCCAATCCCTATAAACCTCAGTAATAGATGATAAAGTACAAGCCCATATCCTGGAAAGAGAATCTGCCACAATATTTTCTTTGCCCATCTTGTAATCTATGTCAAAGTCGTAGTTTTGCACAATGGATAGCCATCTCCTTTGCTTGGGTGATAGAGAAGCCTGAGATAGAAAATATCTGAGAGTCTTATGATCAGTCTTGACCTTGTAATGGTTGCCATAAATGTAGTGGTGCCACTTTTTGATTGCATGAAGTATTGCCAACATCTCTTGGTCATAAATGTGGAAACTTGACTCCTTGTCATCCAATTTTCGACTTTCAAAGGCAATAACTCCATGACTCTGCTTCAGGACAGCTCCAATGCCCCTTCCACTAGCATCAGCCTCAATTATAAAAGGTTGAGAGAAATCAGGACATACCAAGATAGGTGCTGAAGTTAATGCCTCCTTTAATACTTAAAAGCTCTTATTGGCACTGTCAGACCATTGGGAAGCATTCTTTTTTAGAAGATCAGTGAGAGGAGCTGCCAATTTGGCAAAATGCCTTATAAACCTTCTATAAAAGATCCCATGATCCAAAGTGGATGGGCATAACCTCACTGTTTGAAGTGTCTTTGCATTAATGAAGTTATGAGTGCTCCCACTGTCAACCAAAATGTGGACTGGTTTGTTATTGATTGTTCCTTTTAACCTAAGGGTTTGAGAGCCCTTGCAGCCCATAAAAACATCAGGAGATATGCTGTACACAACCGATTGTGTATCCCAATACACTTCATCATCATAAACAGCATCATTTCCATCAGAATTTTTGATCTCATCTTCATAACCTTCAACAACTTCAATGTTCCATTGTCTAGATCTATTTGAGCACCTTGGCAAACTATCATCCATAAGCATGGTGTCAAACATGGATAACCCACCTGGATCAAAGGGAAAGGTGGTCCCCTTTTTGGAACTATGATCCTCATTCACACAGTCCTGATATTCATGAAATTCAGATTTTGCTGCAGAAGTATTAGGAGATAAATCCTCATGAATCTCTAGAATCAAGCTCAACTTTGCTCCTGTTTTTGCTTTGCACACATTCCTATGTTCAGGGGTCCACTTCTCACCACAAAGGTAGCACAAATTCTTCTTCTTCTTGTCATCAATAATTGCTTGAGATAACTGCTTAACCAACTTGTTTCTTTTATCACCCAGATCATCATTTGGAGTGGGTTTCAAGGATGACTTTACACCTGTAGCCTTGTAAGCCGTAGGTTGTCCCATGCCACTGCCATATATTGTGTTGAACCTAGAAATAGAAGAAGTTGTAGCAAGTGCAGAAAGTTTGTTTTCATCATTGGAAACCCCTTTGACTATAGGCTTAGTTTCAAAGTGACCAATACCCAAAGTCTTCTCCTTTCCATTGTATTTGGGTTCATAAAGCTCTGCCAACTGCATGGCCTCTTTAAGAGAATTGGGCTTTTGAGCTGCAACATCTGAAGCAATACTAGGGTGCAGACCATGGATGAACTTGAGCATTCTAACTCTTTCATCAATACCATGAACAAACAAAGCCAATTTCCAAAACTGTTTGATATAATTTTTCACTGATCCTTGCTGAGTAAGATCATACCACTTACAAATATATTGATCTCTAGTAAAAGGAGATATAAAAGTTTTAAGCATTTCAGCCTTGAATTCATTCCAAGTATTAAAAGTTAACCCTTCTTGTTGTAGATGCCTCCACCAAAAGTGGGCATAATCTTCCAGATGAAGAGCAGCAAATCTGATTTTACCTTGATCACCCTTTGGATATAGAAGGAAGTAGTCATCCATCTTGCTGAGCCATTCCTCCAATTCCTCAGGAGAGGTAGAATCACCTTTGAACTTAGGAAGTATAATCTTGTCTTTCATATCTTTGTCTTGATGAACAGGTCCTTTTGGTTCAATAGATTTAACTGCTTGTATATATTGCTGGAATGTCATTGCTACCCTAAGGTCTGCTGGTAGCAACTTATATTCATGGAATTTTTTACACAACTCTTCAGCTGCTGAACTGTTATTATTAGGAGTCTTACCATGTGCTGAATCCTTATCCATATGAGTTGTAACTACACTAGAGTGGTAGGTCCTTCGGACAGAAGCCATAAAACCAACCGGTTCAGTTAAATGTATGTGATCATCATTATCATCATCTGAACCTGAGTCTCCATCAATTTGGGGATCCACACGTCTCTTCCCATCATAAATTTGGTTTCTCTTGAATTGGTCAAACCTTTTATTAAAAGTGGCAAACATGTTCTGCATCCTTTGGTCAATCTTCTGATTATTGGTCTTGATCTCATTGGTTAACTCCTTGAATATCTGTAGCATTGGGTCCATACAACCCCTTATAATCTGCTCCTGTTTAAGGGATGTTTGTACTTGAGGAGTTGCTGCCGAATCCCCTTGAATATTCCCAACATGAGGATCATTGGGGCTCAGAAACTTCAGCCTGATTATCAATTGCTTCCTTCTCTGAGATAGAATCAAGGATACTCATTGGCTGCTTACTAGCTTGACCAGTAGACCTCTTTATAGGCATCTTTAATGACTTGAATCTAGATTAAATGCACTGTCTTAAGCCCTGATAAAAAACCAGTACCAAAAGCCCCAAATGCTAGTTTTGCCCTAATTTCGCTGGTCAAATTTATGAGAGAAAACTTGAAATTTCCCACTTGTTTAGGCGATCCTTATGCTAAGACTGAGCCAAAGGGCCAATCAGGAGTAGAATTTCATAACATTACACCTGGATGGCTAGAAATTACTAGAACCTTTGGCAAATAACAATTCTGCGCTAGCTGTTGCACTGAATTTTCAAAATTCTCAGTAACAAAAAACCAGATCACTATCAAACTTTATCAGTTGCATCCATGGAGCTTAGCGACCATATGCACTAAAGCTGACCCAAAATGGAGTTATAAATCTAAATTTCCGCAGCATTTCTTCTATTCCAGCCAGTCAAATTTGCTCATAGCTCCTCCATTTGAGCTCATATCTCCACGAACGTTTAGGAGCAGCACCTAGAGGCTATGGCAACCAGAACAAGCTAACTATGACAAGGTTTGGTGCATTCAATTAGTAGATCATTGACTGGCTGTCCATTCCACCTGTGACTGGAATTAGAGTGCAATATGGGGTCAAACCTCAGCAATTTCGTGATTCCAGCACATAGGGACGACCAGGAAATCAAGGGCTTTCCATTGATGCAAAAAGCCCCAAAATCTGATGCACTTCGAAAATCAGGGTTTCCCAGAGCTTGCCACGTTACAGCTTACAACAGAGAGCACTTCTGGTGCTGAATTTTTGCACAGAGGTAGGCCCTAGGCTCAAGAGTAGATGCTCCAAATTTCAAAGTAATTGGACAAGAAATTTCCACAAAATCCCATGAAAAGTGCTCTAATACCAATGCAACAGGACTGCTCCTAACTGACAGTAAACACCCCTAAATTTGGTAGAATATGCAGGAAAGTTAAGAGTAGTGAAGTACCTTATGTTTTAGGAAAAAGGTAGGAGTGGAAGGTCATGGGTTGGACCTACAACAGAGACTTGTGAGGGGCTGCACAAGGACAGGAGGAAGTCAATCCTTTTTAGAATTCAGCTGAGTATTGAACTCTTGCTATATATTCTATTTCAGTAATGAAGTATAAGTCATGAATGAATTGCCAAGTACAACTAGAGCCCTTATATAGGTATGGCCCAAGGCAGTACAAAGCAGTATTGCTTATGGGATTACCTCCTAGGATGCCGCGTGGCAACTTATGGTATCCCCTAAAAAAAGAAAAAAACACTTACAAGCCAATAAAGGCCTTTCTACTAACTTTTAGCCTAAGTTTAGCCTAAGTAAAAAGTAACCCTCTATTACAATATCTCTTCTAGTGTTGTGCATTCTGCCCTCCAAGTTACTCTATTTTTACAATACAAGTTTGGGCATTTTTGGTTATTGGATGCTTGATGCAAGCTTAGAGATGACTTACTGACATAAAATTCTCAGTTGAAAATGCCTAGTTCTTGTTCCTCTTCAAATGCTTCATATGTGAAAGCAAAGAAGAAGAAACAAGTACCTAGATATGTCAATAGGAAGGTGACAAAACTTGTGAAGGAAAGGTCACATAAACCATATTATTATTTTGATGCAAAAAGATTAGGATTTTCTGATTTTATGGCTTGCAATATGCACTATTATGGTTGAGACTCATAGCCATTTGTAAGAGGGCAGACATTGCCTAAACCTAAAGGTAAGACCCTCTCATGGCCACCTTTAAGATGGACAAATTCAATGGCCAAG
The DNA here is from genome assembly GCF_047967505.1 of Dipteris shenzhenensis. Taxonomy (NCBI): domain Eukaryota; kingdom Viridiplantae; phylum Streptophyta; class Polypodiopsida; order Gleicheniales; family Dipteridaceae; genus Dipteris; species Dipteris shenzhenensis. The sequence continues at coordinate 17,352,193 of NC_141599.1, forward strand.
GCTTCCACACTTGGTAAATGAAAATCAAATTTGTGCTTATGAAGGAGAATTTGTGGGATTTGGTCACGTCAGGGAATCAATTATCACAAGAAGGTGAATCCACCATAACCAAAGGTAAAGGGAAGGCAAATGACTCTACTTCAACAACATCAGCAGATGCTAAAAGGTTAGAGAAAGCCTATGCATCATTGCATTAGGTTTGGGAGATGATTATGTGCATCGTATTTCAAATTTGGAATCTCCTTCTAAGGCTTGGCATAAGTTAGATGTGCTATTTGGTGCTAGCTCTCATACTTCTAAGTTGAATTTGAAAATGAAGTTCTTTGAATTTAAGATGGATGGAGACACTTATGACACAATTGGTCTCAATTCACTCTCCAGTCACTGAAGATGATGCAATGGTTGTGCTCTTGAAGAGTATGCCTCAGGATTTTGACTATGTTGTGACTACTTTGAAGAATCTTCCCCAGCCAACACTAGAGGGCATCATCAGTGCTCTACAAGAAGAAGAGAGAAAGAGAACTTCAAGGAAGGAAGAAGATCAAATTCAAGCACTTGCAGTGAAGTTCTCATCAAAGGGTACAAAGCATGCAAGCATTGTGGAAAGACAAATTATCTTGAAAAAGATTGCTATAAGATCAATCCTTGCACTTATTGTGGCAAAAACAATCACTCCGAGAAGTTTTGCAATGAAAAGAAGAAAGGCAAGGCAAATTTGGTTGAAGAAAGAACTCCATCAGCAAATGAAGTCTCAAGTTTTGTGGTAGCATCAGCAAATGAAGAGGAAGATAAAGATTGGACCTTTTAAAGTCCAACATCTTTGAACTTTTTTCATCACTTGGCATGTAATCAATTTTAAGGTACTCTGCCTGGAGTAGTACTCCAAAAACAACATTATGGTTATGTGTGTTTTAGTCCTTATAGTCTTTGTAAATCACCTCTAGTCACCATATGATGTAGGCCATGTGATATGTCTTTGCTTCCATGATACCTCTTGTAGACAAGAGAAACTAGGTCCATACAAAGGCCTAAGATTAATCCTTGTACATGCAAGAGAGAGAACCATTTAGGGGAGTTTAGTTTATCCCATTTTGTAAACCTTGATTCTTGGGCACCTTTTGCTAGCATGAGATCCTAGCCATAGATTTATCCTTGACCACCATGAGATGGCATGTGAAACTATGTGACTAGATATATCCTTGACATAGCATGAGGCAAAACCTTGAGGGGGGGTATGTTGGGATATGTGTGATTAAGGGCTTGCTCTAGTAGCAGTCATATGATCGTGTGTGTGTGTGTGGAGGAGCGACCTCTGCCCGTATAGCCCCATCAATGACTCCATACAGCCTCCCCCTTCCGTCCGTACATCTATACGGCCCCTGTACGCTGTCCGTACGTCCGTATAGGACCCGGTTGCAGTTCCGTACAAAATTTTCCACCTTGCCTCCGTACAATTCTGTCTGCAGTTCCGTATGGCCTTCGTACAGTCCCGTCTATAGTTTCGTACAGGTTCTGAGCAGGCCCCGTTCACAGCTCTGTACTCGTCCGTATGCTACATCTTCCTACTGTTGCTGTCAGCCCTCGTGGTTTCCTGGCTGTCTAAGCTTCTTGCTTTCAAAGGCTACTGGCCTTCCCTCTTGAAGGAGGACTGCTCCTACCGCAATGCCACTTGCATCGGTTTCCAGGAACAACGGTTTCTGGGGATCAACTATTTTTAACACCGGTCCTGTGACCACAGCTTGTTTTATGGTGTTAAAACTTTCTTGTTGATTCTGTCCCCATATAAAAGGTACTTTATCTGAGGTCAGATCAGTCAATGGCGATACTATTTCGGAATATCCTTTGATATGCCTTCTATAAAACTGGACAAACCCCAAGAATGATCGCAACGCGGTCAGACTCTGAGGGATTGGCCAAGTTAGTATCGCAGCCAGTTTCTTCGGATCCATTTCTACCCCCTCTGGAGTAATTATGAATCCTAAATATTCAAGCCTAACCATACACAGTATAGTTTTCTTTTTATTTGCATAAAGACTGGCTTTCCTCAAAGTACTGAACACTATTCTCAGGTGTTCACGATGATCAGTAATACTTTTACTGAACACTAGAATATCGTCAATAAAATGTACTACAAACTTTCCGATATACGGACGTAGTAAATCATTCATAAGCATGACGAATGTAGCCGGAGCATTGGTAAGTCCGAAGGGCATTACCAAAAACTCATAATGACTAAACCTGCTTCTGAAAGCGGTTTTATGCACATCCTCGGCTCTAATCCGGATCTGATGGTAGCCACACTTAAAATCTATCTTGCTGAAAATCACGGCTCCATGTAATGCATCTAGCAAATCATCAATCCGAGCCATCGGATACATGTGCTTAACAGTGATATTATTCAATGCTTTGTAATATATACAGAGGCGAAACGTATCATCCTTTTTCTTCTTTAACATCACTGGCGAAGCAAAAGGTGAGAAACTTGGTTGAATCTGCCCCAACTTGAGGTATTCTTTCAGTTGTCTATGCACCTCCGCCTCTTCAGTAAAACTCATTCTATAGGGAGGTCTATTCACAGGTTCTGCCTCCGGAATCAGTTCTATCTTATGCTGAACATTCCGCTCTGGAGGTAACCCATAAGGTAGTTCATCCCTAAAACATTCAGAGAACTCCTCTGTTATAAGATTAGCCAGCTTGGCCATCTCACCACTTTGCGTAACATCAGTGCTAGCTGAAGAATCATCAACCGGCTCTACCGATGCTGTGCAAAGGAATAAAAACTCTTCTTGAGCTTTTTGGATTTCCATCACGGAAACCAACGGTCCCTGAGGTATATCTTTCTCACCTCGCAAGACATAAAGCACATCATTCATCTTGAATTGATATACGTGCTTTTTCCAATCAATGGCTGGATTCTTCCTAGAATGCCACGCCATACCCAGGGCTATATCTGCATGAGCAAGCTTGGTCATTTCAAAATCAAGCTTCTCAGCATAGTCCTGAATACGAAGCTCCAACTGGGTAACCCTTTGGTCCCATACTTCAGTTGAACTTCCATCTGCCATCCTGACTGTATACGCATAGTCAGATGGACTTGTCTTTAATTTCAGCCTCTTCACGAGCTTGGAGTTAATCACATTGTGAGTTGACGCCGAGTCAAACAACACAATGACATCATGATTGGCCACTTGCCCTTTCATTTTAATTAACTCCGTATCATCAAAGGCTGTATACCCCGTTGCTGCGGGCTTAGATAGCGGGCTTAGATAGGATGTTATCAGGTGCACTCGTTACTAACTTAGCAACAGACACACATAACAAACAAGGTACTAACCTCTGAGAAGATCCCGCTAGCTGAATCTGCATCTCTTCCGCTCTGGGACTTCCCTCCATCTCCACGTCGCATTCTGAGATCACCATCTCAGCCATCCGACGATCTTTGTTATGTGGACAATCCTTCCACTGATGAGGCTGAAGGCAACCAAAACATAAGCCTTCTCTCCTCGCTTTTTCCCTTTGTTCTGGGTTGGGAGACTTAGACTAAGCCTGGGCTGCCATTGGGGTTACTTTCCTCTTCACTCCAATGGTGGTACTTGGTTTAGGAGTTTCAGCTGGTTTCGCATGCTTGGCTTGACCACTCGGCTGAGAACCACTCCCTCTACTAATCCATTTCTTCTTAAACCCAGATTTCTTTTGATACCCATACTGGGTTCCGACCTGTGCAAACCCACTTGGCCTGCTGCCCTTGGCATCTTCATAGTTCAAGGCTATAGCTATTGCATCATCTAATGTGTTCGCGTACTTAGCCCGAACTTCCATTTTTATTCGATCATTCAATCCAAATATGAAATCTTTCACTTGGATTGATTGAGGCAGGGGTTCATCAACCTTCATTACGCTCTCTTGAAACTTATCAGTGTATTCTGCCACCGATAAATTTCTATGACGAAGGTTCCTATATTGATCCCAAGATCGGGATGCTTCGTCAGGAGGTAAGAAGTATTTCCTGAATTCTCTTTTAAACCCCTCCCAGGTAGTGGATGCTATACCATCTTTTTGTTGTGTAATCCACCACCGATCCGTTGCCTCACTAAACATGTGGGTGGCCTCACGGATCTTCTTGATGTCATTTCTGATTTCACAAATGGCGAACGCCTTGTCCCATTTGTGTAACCAGGTCTCAATGACATCGGAACTATGGTCGTTCATCTGACCAGAATACTTTTCTGGCCTGTAATTGGCAATATTTGGCACTTTAGCCTTCCTAGGCTCAACCATATGGACACTAGACTCCGGTTCCATTGGAGCCTTTCCCTTCTCATCTCGAGAAGGTCTGGCAGACATACTGTGTATCGCTCTCCTAAGTTCAGACTGCCCTGCATTGGCCTGTAACTGCTACGCTAATAGTTGTTGCAAGGCATCCTCAAGCAATGCAATTCTGCTAGATAAGGTATGAGCCACTGGGCGCGACACCTGCTGGGCCGGCCGGACTCCTGACTCACTAGGGTCTCTCCTAGAAGCCCCTTCTTCTGCTTCCATTCAGTTCAATGGGTGTTTTGTTTTGTTTTGTTTTGTTTTGTTTTTTTTTTAAATAAACACCGCTAGAAAACTGTATTTACAACTGACACAATTCAGGGTACTGGCACTCTGACACAATTCCCTATACTAGGGAATTCCTGCAATCCCACATGCACACTGACTAGGCATTTGACACAGGCATATATTCCAAATATAGCGCTTTTCCCTATACTAGGGAAGCTCCTGCACACTAACTCTGACTGAAGCACATAGGCATAATCTCAAGCATAATCTGTCCTTGCTATAGCATTGAACCCTCATGCATACTAATTATTAACGAGACCCTCTTCATGCAAGCGGAGCATCAACACAGACTAAGATTGGAAAAAAAAACACAGAATTGACGAAGGCCAAAGAAAGCTCCCTGGTCGTTAACGATTTTGTCACAGCCTTCAGAATCGCTTTGTTCAGACCGTAACTGGCGAAATGTTCATCTGCAAAGTCTACCCACATTTCCGCTCTATCACTAACGAGACGATCTTTCTCTCCCTTGAATTTCGTCAGTCACGGGCTATCTGCGTCAAAGGGTCTCCCTGTTCACGAGCTACTATTAAGCCCACGAATAGTCCTAACACACAGCAAAATCCTGATAGCGGTGCGGGAGGACCACCAATAGCGATTCGTCACCCTTGTACTCGAACGCTTCCAATTACGCTGCCATCATGCTGTTCGTCGTCACGGGCAGCCCCCTCCAAATTCGTCGTCACCCATTGCAGGTCAGTGTCGATCCCGTCCGTCCGTCGCGTGGAGGTCACGAGTAGCCGAATCGCTCCATGCTCCTAGTACCTGACCACTTCAGATTACCTGCGCTTCAAAGCCTTCGCCTAACACCCCGCAATCTCCTTGAGGCAGTACGAGATGACCACTGAATATCCACATCATTCGTCGGGGGTCACGCATAACAAAGTCGTCACACCTACGCTCTGGTCTTTCGACAACCGTTCGTCTTTTGACTTCATAGCTCCACGCCTTTTCTTGAACTCTGGTCTTCCGTCACCCAGATCGTCTCTCTAATCCTTGCCTTGAGCTCTGATACCAAATGTTAGACACGACATCTATTTCCTATTGCAGATCGCGGGAGCAGCACCAATTCTTTCCTCCCAGCCAACCTTGCTGAAGCACACGAGCTGACAGAGAATTTCAGTCAGAAAAACATACGTGAATACTTCATTCTCTTCTCTCTCTAGCTTCAACAAGCCCCATCTCCCTAGAGGGATCTAGATGCCACATGTCATCATCATAGAGCCTTCTTAATGCAACATGTCACCCCTCTCTTGGGATGCTTTAAAATTCTTTGCCCCTAGGCACATTCCTTGCATTAGGCCCTTAGCCTTAGATCCACCTAGTCTGGTGCTATCAACCCTCACCTAGGACCTTGACATTAATTCCCTCTCGATCATTTACATGAAGCGCAAACAAATAATTTCAAACATAGATCCTTTAAGGGAAATGTCGACTGATTCTTCCAAGGTCATGCTACCTCGGCTAGAGCGTAACAACTAGAACCCTGGGCAGTTGCTATGTCAAAAAAGTTCACTATGCACAGGGGGCTCTTTTGAAGTGGTCATGGCAGATGAAGAGCACAAGCAGATTTTATTGGAACACTCCCCTCTTTTCTATGGGCAGTAGATGGTTCATGTGTTGCCCTGGTCTCCTACCAGAGATTATCGGGCGTTGATCGGACACAAATGCCCTATCTGGGTGGAAGTTGTGGATTTCACTCAATGCCTGGCTTCTCTTTTGCCAAAAATTGCAGCCTCTCTTGGCAAAGTGGTTTGTCCACCACGGCCTAATGGCAATTCAAATAGATTTTGTATTTTGTGGGACACACCTTGAACTCTTATTCGGTTACAGTGAATAATGTTTCGATGGGCAATGCCTTCTATAAATTGAAATGAGGTCTCTTTGCACGTGCTTGCTTTGAATGCAAGAAGTTCGGACATATGGCTTTGCCATTATGCCCTTCACATACTCCCAAAATGCCATTGCAGGCTGATTTGTCACCGCCTCCGAGCAAGACTTCTACTGCCTCTTCTTGATGAAGACTAAGGGGGTGAAACAGTTCTTTGCTGTCCAGGACAAAGGAAAAGCACCGGTTGCTTGAAATGGTGATGTTCCTCCTTCTGTGCCTTCGGCCTCTCATCCTCAGGCAAAGGGAAAAACTTTGAATGATGCTTGGCAAACCCCAAGAAAAGTCTTCTCACCTAGGAGACCTTTGCCCTCCCGGACTTGGAATGGTGCCTTCTCTTAGGGCAAAACACTGGCTGAACATGCAAGGTTCCTCTAGAGCAGCCACTACTAGGAGAGTTACTTTTTTCAGAGTTTGGAGGGATCTCCTTTCTTCTTTGAGTTTCCTTCAGGGTTGAGATGGCATTGTCAGCCTCTGCCTTGGTTATTTATTAGCTCAGTTTGAGCTATTTTTTCCTCATGCATTGCATGATGTACTCCCGCATTTGAGCTTGCTCTCGCGGTTTTCATTCATACTTAATGAAGTAATTTTCTTGAAAAGAAAAAAATCACCAGCTGAAAATTCTGGTATTGGTTTGACTTGGGCTAAGGTGACTGCCAATCGTAACCTCTTTCCAAAAGAGGAACTTGCTGCCTTTTTTTCTTCTCCTCAGGCTGAGTTTTTTTCTCAGGGCCGAGGCCCGGATATTAAGGTTGCTCTTCCAAGCAATTCTTTAAAAGTTTGCATTACAAAAGACAAGCTGCCAATATTTATCGGATCCGGATGCCTCATGGTTCTTGGTCCTCATCTTGCTCGAAGCTTGCTGCTTTTTGTGTGCAGCACTTTTCACATGTGGACATTCTTTCTCCTCAGGTTGTGTCTGCCCGTCAGCTTCTTTTGTAGCATGTCCATTCCATCCTCTCTGATGCTCAGGCTTTGGAATTGGAAATTCCTTTCATTGTCAGATGCTGTTAAATCCTGTGGCAGATGGAAATCTCCAGGATGGGGGGATGGTATCACTGTGGAATTTTTCTTGCCTTCTAGGATATCTTCAAGCAGACTTTGCTGCAAATGGTTAATTCAGCCTGGGAAAATCAGCAAATGCCTATGTCATGGAAAAAAGGACTTGTCAAGCTCCTTCCAAAAAAGCAGCTATGTGATTTGCTCACTGATTGGAGACCAATAACACTCATGCCAGTCATTTACAAGATCATAGCCAAAATGGTTGTTGATCGTATTAAAGGTTATTTGCATGATGGGCTGTATCCTTCGCAATATGGCTTCGTTCCCCGTAGGCATATCACAGATAATATTGCCAATGCTTATATTGGGATTGAATATGCCAAATACACGCATCAGGATGTTCTGCTCTTACAGGTGGATATTGCAAAAGCCTTTGATACAGTTTAATGGGAATTCATCTCACAAACAATGCGAGCTTTGGGGTTTGGAACAAAAATGCAGCAGATTATTTACTGGCTTTACAGGGACAACAATGTAGCTTGCATTCTTTCTGGAGATCTCTCCGATGAGTGGACTCTTCGTTGTTCGGTCCGTCAAGGATGTCCCCTTAGTGCTTTATTGTATGCCATTGCTACCCATCCTATGCTGCAATATATTGATCATCTCGTGGCTATAGGCTCCCTTCATGGTTTGGAATTGGATGCAAATCGCAACATGATTGCTCAAGCCTATGCTGATGATTCTTTCTTTACCCTGAAGAATACGCAGAATGATCTTTCATGCTTTGATGCAGGTTCTCTCTGTTTGTAGTTTGGTAGCTGGTCTTCATGTAAATTTTCAAAAGTCCAAGCTGCTCTCATTGCATTCTAAATACTGGCATAGTCTTTTGTGGCCCGGGAAAATCATTCCACCACTCAGATTGTTCGTCATCTTGGTTACCCTTTGGGATGGAGTCTCACTTGTCATCAACAAACTGATTGGGTGATGGTCAAGCTTTGGAAAAAGCTAGAATATTGGAAATTGGCAACCTGGCCTTTGCATGTTCAGCTTCAGATAGTGCAGTCCATCCTTGTGGCATATATTCAATTTTACTTGCCTTTGATCCTGTTCACTAAGGCAGATCTTGCTTCTTTCATGTCTGCCATTATGAAAATCTTCTAGCGTTCCAAACATGGCAGAAAAAGTATCAAACTGCTTTCAGTGCATCAACTTTGTTCTCCTAAGATGCATGGTGGTTTGAACATCATGAATATCCAGGTGCACATCCTTGCTCACAAGGGGAAAATGTTGCTGCAATTTCTGCAAGGTGATCAGCCTTGGGCTCTTATGATTAGATCTCTAGTCACACATATCAGTATTTCTGCCTTTGGTCATTGGCAAATCAATTACTGGGATTTCTTATTTGGTCACATTGATGGCACTTTGCCTGGCTGCCCTTTGGTCTCTAGTTTGCTTCTTGATTGAAAGCACATCCTCTCTCATCTGGAATGGCATGGTCGACAGTCTTTGCTGGGTAATTCTTTGCGAGCTGAAAGCATTCACTGGTCGATAGTTTTTCAGTCTCCACTGGGTTTACAGGGACCTCGTCGTTCCTACTTTGTTTCTTTTAAGGGCATCAATTCTGTTGCTGATGTTATTCAGGATGATGGCTCTATGCTACCTTTTTCTTTAGCAGCTACACAATATGGCTTGGGCTCTCATTATTGTGCTTTGTGGCAACAAATTGCTTATATACTTTCGCCTTTTGTTCCGATTCCTCCTTTGTAACTTTAGGCCAGGTTGGAGGATTGGACGTTGACTTCACCAAGGTCCTCTTCTTGCCCTTTGAGGCTATCTCAGATTACGGTGCCTGCATTGTATAAAATCCTTTTGCCTCAACCTTGGGTTTTAGAGAAAGGCAATTCTATTTGGTGAATGCATCGCCCAACCAATGGGTGGAGAAAGAGATTGAAGCAGCTTTGGGCTTACAAAACTCCTCTTCAGCAACAGGTTTTCTTCTGGCGAGTGCTTGTGGGCATTTTTCCATCTGGATAGATGTTGGCCCGTAGACACATTACTCCTGCTCGTTGCCACAAATGCTTGAGTTCTCAAGAGATTGTGCCTCATTTATCCTGGTTTTGTCAATGTTCTCGTGAGTTCATTGATCTTCTTCGGCAGCGCCTGTGAGCGAGATTCCCGACTAGTCCTTTTGGGAAGTCTTTCTGGCTCTTTGGTTTTCATCCACCCAGACCGGAGTTTCATCTTTTCTCTGTTTGGGTTCGCTATTGGGCACTCTGGACTTTATGGACAGATAGGAACTATAAAGTCTCTGGTGATCCCATATTTTCCTTGTTTGGCTTTTTTAAGCGTTCTCTGCAGCAATCCTTCTTTGATTGCTTGCAGATGCGCTGCATAGATCATGATGTATATCTAGCATACACTGACATTTTCAGTTGATGTGATTTCGGTTGACTCGTTTTGAGGTTGCTACTCTTGTAGTATAATCAATCAAAAGTTCACTTAAAAAAAAAAAAAATGTGTGTGTGTGTGTCTGTGTGAAGCACACTTAGTGCTATGAGGTGCCTGGAGTCTGGAACATGACACAGGTGATGATGTAATGCAAGGCCCCCACTTGGGGAGGTGCCTTTGATGTAGGAGTCCCTATCATGTAGGAGTTATCTCCTTTGATGTAGGAGAGGTGCCTATGATCTAGGCCACCTTCTCTCCCACTCCATAAATGAGAGGTTTCTCTCTCACAAAGGATGGAATACACTCTTTGGTTCCCACTCACTCTTTCCATGATGCACTTCTACTCTCCCACTCCCCAACACGTCTTTCCTTATCAAAGAGTTGAAGGTGGTAATTGTGTGTGTATTGTCAGTCTACAATACAATACCTCCTGATAGTTTCAGATGACAAATCAGATATAACAACGTACTATGTAATAAAAATTCAAGATTTTGCAAGAAAGAATGTATTCCATTGAAAGATATTCACTTAGATTCCACATTTTAGTATACCTCCAAGGAGAGGGTTCGTTACCTGCATCCATTTAAAACACAAGATGTCAAAATCCTTACGCGTCTTATCAATGTTGAGAGCTATTCCAAGAAAAAGTGTAGGTTCAAGATTCATGAAGCAACCAATTTTCAGAGTTATACTACTGACTGTTTTCAATGAACTACCCAAAGGAAGAAACTTCAAGGAATGGATTATCGGGCAGATGCCACTTTACAATGGGAGTTCTCCACGCTGTTTGTCAACTGATATCATGTATAACCTCATGGGGTAGTCCACACCCCATGTATACAAGCTACCAATCAGACCACCAATAGCATTTACTAAGTTTAGATCAGCTGCTGTAAATTCTCCAAGGATCTATATGTATTTTAGTTTAGACAAGAGGAAAAAACATCAATGGCATCAAGTAATCTGCTGAGAGTATGGTCAATAGCATCAATGATCTAAATATAATTTGCTGAAAAAGCATCATCAGCATTTACAGTATAATCTGCTGAAAGTACAATATGATGTCATGCCACAAGTACAATCAGTATTTACACTATAATCTGCTGAAAGTACAATATGATCTCAGGCCAAAAGTACAATATTGCTACAAGGTGCAATCAGGCCATAAGTACGATCAGGTTACAACAACTAGGCCACAAGTATATCAGTGAGCATTCCAAACCTATAGCAGGTGAGGGCAGCACATGTGTCAGTGAGCACGGTGACCAACTAAATATAGTTGAGCTTATACCAGCTTAAATATAGTTTATCTTAGACCTGATGAAAAGCTTCATAGCATTAACAAATCTTTTGAAAGTACAGTCAATGTTCTAGAACCAAGGATCTAAGTACAATCTGCTGTAAAGATTCCGTAGTATTTACTGAAGAAGAAAGCATAAAAAACAGTCTGCTGAAAGCACAATATGATCTCAGGCCACAGTACAATGTGTTTAAGATGTACAATCAGGTCATAAGCACAATTAGGGGATAATAATTCAGGCCATCAGGCCATACAATCCACGAGGTGCTGATAATCTGAAAAAGAGAAACAAACTGGCTGTTAGAAAAACCAGCCTGTTTCCAGAGAACCCAGCTCATGGCCTAGGAATCTCTGGAACAGCAAACACCTCACATGGTCATGACATAAAAGATACCTTCAAACACCTCGCATGGTCATGACATAAAAGATACCCAGCAAACACCTTGCATGGTCATGACATAAAAGATACCTGCAGGCCAAGCCTTCCAAAAACGTTCCTTCCTTTTGGAGGTCGCTCTAGAACCTACAGTCCTGCACTTCCAGATGGTGTGTAGGTTGTAGATGATATCTTGCCCTATGGCAACGAAAACTGTAATGGGCACCAGGGAGTGATGCTAGACTCCCAAACACTATTCATGTGGCAAAGGTCGCAGGCAGACAGGAGGCATCGCATCCTATGCCTCTATTTTTAACACCTACTAGCCCTGAATTCTATAGATTGGAGAGGCTGGATCAATAGAGAAGCCATGAACCACCTCCATCATCCATGCAGCCATCCTGCAAATGAAGTCTTGCTGCATCCTTTGTATGCTGGTCACAATCTGGAGGGCACCCAACCGTATCCTCTCTGCGCTGCTTGACAGCCCTAGAGACAATGTGCAATCATCTCCAAAACTCTGTTTACATAATCTACTCACCTCCATGCGCCACCATAAAAAAGAAATAGGAGGTCTTCCATGGCCTGCGGCTGGTCCAAAGACGTGACCAAAAGTGGGATATAACCTCCAAGGGAACTTCCTGCTCAACCCAATGTCGCTCTCTTGAGGAAGTCGAGGCCACTACTTCAAGCTTAAGACGTCAGCCTGTGTGACTCATGTACGAGAAGAAGGGAACTGCTGCCACCTTGTCTGAGTGTCCTACGTGTACAAGTCAAAACCACTCCCCTGAATCCCACCGAATCCCTTGAAGAGGCCAGCCGTACCATAACCAAAGGCACCGCCATGCCTGCACCTATCATCCCAAGACTAGAACTAGGTCGATGGTAGTATAGAAGCTTGCGCCTCACACTCTCCAGCATGGGGGTGATCAATTGCTCTTTTGAAATATCAATGCCCACTTGACAGCCTAGGTATCTCGCCATGTGTTGTCGTCCAGAATGCATTGGAAGCCAAGTGCAGCCTCTAATCCAGTATCTCATGAACCTCCTCAGTCGTTGTGAGGAAGACAATTGATTTGGTCCTATCGATCTTGGCACCCGAGGCCAAATAATAGGTTTGTAGGGGTCCCCGGACTGCTCTAGGCCCTCCGTCATGCCTCCACAAAGAGCGTTGTGTCGTCTACATACTCCGAGACTAGAAGATTCTCCTCGTAATAAATCACGAGGCACTCCTTGAGAGACTTGTTGGCTGCGAGCGTATTAAGTAGCCCAAAGCCTTTGCTATGAGGAGGAAAAGGAACAGGAGCAAGCGGCCAACCTTGACAAACTGAGCGGAAAAGAGAGAAGGCCTCCCCCGTGTGACACTTATGAGCATCTGGCTGGCACTCCCTGCACATATAACTGAATCCCCTCGAATCCATATGTCCAAAAAGCCTAGCCTCTACATGGCACCCTCTAGAAAAAGACCACTCCACCCTGTTATAATAAGCGTTCTCAAAATCCAAAAGAAGTATCATGATAGGTTGAGACTTCTCTCGGGCCTAATCAATTGCCTCCCAAAAGGTAAAGATATTGGCTAAGATATTGTGTTCCTGAACAAATCCTATCTACGTATACCACAAACTCAAAGCCTTTGCTAAGATTTGGTAAGCAGTGTCCAATACAGTGGTTGGTCTCCGCCAGCGAATGTCAGACTTGTTTCCCCCTCTTTGGGATCAAACAAATCCAACCATGGCTCAATTTGAGTCAAAAATCGCTTAAAAAGCCAACCGAAGGCAGGTGTGGGTGTGCTCCCAAAAGCACCCAAAGAAGGATGGTGTCAATCCATCCTCCCCAGGGCACTTATGAGGCAAGAGGGCCTTGAGGGACTCTAAAAGCTCCTCGTCAATGAAAGGCACCTCCACCTACTTACTCAGCTCGAAGACACCAATGTCGGGAGATTGTCTCCTGGACTAGAACAACTGTCGATAGAATTATGTGTTCATCTCTAGGATCTCTTGCGATTCGGAGTGCATCTACCCGCTCGCATCTTGTAGGTGCTAGAGCTATGTCCTTGTTGAACGGGGATTGGTGGTCTAAAAGAACTGTGTGGTCATCTTGTCTCCCTGCTGTACCCACCATGCCTAGGAAGAGTGACAAGAGAACATAGCTTGACGGATCTCGGTGGATGAAGGTTAAGCCGCGCGCTCTCGTAATGGTCTGCAAGCCAATGTGAGGCTTGATCCTATTCTCTTAGTCGCTCTATGGAAGCTAGATCCCGTCTCAGTGCTCTCTCGTGCCTTTGAAGAACGTCTTGCTAACAAAGAGCCTAGGAGTGAAGCTCCTCACTGCTCCTCTAAATGGTGTCTGCCACCTAGATGGCCCAACCATCCTCGGGATGGCTCTTAGGCTACTGCCAAATCTCTATCATGGCCTATTGCACCTCCTCCTCCTGAAGTAAAGCATCGGGGATACGGACCACCTTCTATGGGCTTCCTCAATAGGGCTGCTCTAGGTGAAGCACGATCGGGGATCTGGCATCATCGTACCTATCAAAATACCTATGGTTCCCCTTTGTGCATCACCCAACTCAATCACCCATATAAAACCTATCAAGATGCTCTAGCAGGCCGTCATGCCTAGCCAAAAGAGAAGCGAAGGTGGTCGGGAAGTCTGGAGAACTCTGCCTCTCTCCACGGATCACAACCATTGATCACAAAGATGAATTCCTTCCATCTACTCCCCTTAGATGCAAGCATCCCTGAGAAAGAGACATTGATTTACCTATCCTTGAATGCTAGGTTGTTGAAGTCACCTCCAACAATCCAAGAGTCAATGTCTAGGAGGCTCTCAGTAAGGCTCCTTCAGAAAGTAGGGCACTATTGTTTGCAAGCAGGGGCGTACACGTTGAAGATTTTGAATCCTGGAGCACCCATCTGTAAACCAATCCATACTACCCATCTTGTGAAAAGCTGGCCCTGATCAAACACATATGTGGCCAATGCTCCTGAATCAAGAGAAAATCCACTACACATCCTACCATAGCCATCTGCAACTCCTAGAAGTATCATCTGATACGTTCCAACTCCGTCTGATTGGCCAGCCTCATGTGCCGCCGTGCTTATGTTTCTCATTGATCGTGAGGAAGACAACTGGATAATAATTATACTCTCCAGTTTATGTTGTCAATTCAGCCTCAAATAGAGGTCGAATTGTCACCATGGTCCAACTCATGGGAAGGAGGTGGGGGGAGGGTGTGGAGAACAAGGCCCTCCTATGGGTGGGAGCTTGAATGACAACTCGGATCTATGACTTCGAAGGGGCTTTGGAAGGGGAGTAGTCTCTAGCCCGTGCAAAGGCATGACTTGCTCAATGCCTACATTCAAGGCCCACTGCAGCATGAAGAAGACGTCTACACCAAGCTGGCTAGCGCACTGTGGTAACATCTAGTGTGTCACCTACTTGAGTTGAACCTCCAGCCCCAAAGAGATTATAGCTACTGATCTGTCGAGAAAACCAACGGCAAGATAGCAATGTCCCCATGGAATACAACTCTCCCCCTTAGGGCCCAAGCCACTCCTCCATCTTGTGAAACGTCTAGTCCCTCATCATGAGATCAAAGAGCATAGGGGTCCACTTCTTCTTTCTAGTGGAAGTGAAGTTGAAACCCAAAAAGGACTAGAGGAACCAGCTGTCCCAATGGAACCCCCCTTGGTGGGGCTATAGGATCAAAACTGACACCTCATAGGCATGGGGGTAAGCTTTCAGGAATCAAGGTAGTTCCAAGGTCTCACCCTTTAGAACTCACGCAGAAGGGGTTTTCATAGGCGAGGCCTTAGACTTGGAAGCTGAGTAAGGGGCCATCTACCTCAGACTACTCCGTAGAAGCTGTGTCTTGCGCCGGGGGACGACAGGAGGAGCTGTGTCTTGGTCGCGGAGGAGGAGGAGGAGGAGGAGGAGAAGAGGAGGGTGGAGGGTGGTGGTGAGAGTAACTGCCGCAAGAGCAAGAGGGGTGGAGGGGGGGCGAGGGTGCAGAGGAAGGCATAGGGGAAGAGGGAGCGGAGGGAGATCAGGGGACGGGAGTCGGTGAGGCAAGCTCTTATGTGGCTTGCTACTCTACAAAAGGTTGAGAACTCCAGGCCACTGCCTCTACTGGGGTCTGCTGGGAGATTGAAGAAGATCTTGCCCTCAAGAGTCTAAGGCCCCGTCCTGAGAGAGATCCATCTATCTACTCCCCCTAAGCCGAGAGAACTATTGCTCGATCTGGCATCATCCACTGTCCAAGTCTGGCTCACCACCTTCAATTCTTTGAGGCTCTCCTCCCATGCTTCTTTCTCTCCGGCCTGGTTTAGGCTCCTTCAGAAGCCTCCATCTAGGGGGTTTGGAACTCCTGCCACTACCAGGTCAGACACTAGGGCTCTATCCGCTTGAAACTCCCTCTTTTGCCCTAGCCAAGTTTGAGGAGGGGGACCCGAGCCTGCCCCTGGGGACATGCCTATGCCAAATGACCTATCTGTGTGCAACGAAGCCACTGACCTGGAAGCCAAAAAACCTCACCCTCTCTCAGAGCTCTCCCCACTCAAGAGGCTAGAGGAAGATCTACTCTGGCAGAGTCTCGGGGTCCTTCAGCTTGAGACGAGGGATCCCATCATCACCCCATAGTCACAACCAGGGCTACTAAAGTCGGTGGGGACACTATGCCAAAACAGCCCCTGATGGAGGTAAGGATAGGTCAGTACTCCTTTGGGAGCCCCAAGAAGGAGAGCATCACTGGGAAATGTGGCACATGATGCATCGAGTCCATGTCATCAACTGTGAACTCACGATACCAAGGGATGCAGTGAATAGATGTGGGCCATGGAAAATGGGGCTTTGCTCTACCAGGGCCAGGGTGGTCTCGAAGAAACTCAACTCGAGAAGATCCTGTAGATGGCGATCTCATGAATGTGGTATCACCTAGTGCTAAACTTGCCTAGATCCAATCTTGCACCTCACTCCTGTTCCAACAATCCTACCCACCAAAGCTCTGTCTTGAAGTTACTGAACTACATTCTTCAGTTGTTGCCAATTGGTTGTCCTTTGGAGAGAAAGTAGAACCTTAATGGGGAGTCCATGAAGCGAACCTCTTGCCAAACCAACGGTCACCATCAAGATTCCTTCTTTAAAGATCACAAACAAAAATGTTTTTCTGCAAAGGGGGAAGGGGGGGGGCAGAAAAGCCGAAAGAAAAGGCCGAAGAGGACCAAGATCCTCCCAAAAAGGCCGGTGAGAGTACTCGGGTAGAAGAGACTGCTTAAGCCTTTGACAAAGGCTGATCTGCTCACTGGAAAAGGGTCTGGCAGGGCCAAAGGGGTCGCAGCAAAGCTGTGGCCTTCCAACCATGCCCAAACAAGCCAAGAAAAACCGCATGACTTGGCTCAGCGGAGCTCGAAGCAGTGGGGGCTTCTTCCAAACTGAAAGAGCAGTAAGGAAAAGCACCAAAAAACCCAAATCCACTCTCAAACCAAAGAAGAGTTCCCAGAACTAGTCTCGTCCTATCAGAAGCTTCAAAACCAGCATGTCAGCCAAAAAAGAGCATGGCGCTGCTTCCAAAACCAAAATACAGCACCAAAACAACACCACAACACCCTAGTCCAATCTCGAACCAATACAAAGACCCTAGAAGCAGTGGTGACTTGTAGGAAGCTTCAGAAGTAGCAAATCTGCTTGATAAGAACTCCCACGAATAGTGCGACTCGAACACCCAAGAAGCCTCTAGGGACCACACACGAGCTGTTGGGCAGCCAAAAGACTGCAATGGCACTGCAAAGAATGAGAACTAACAGAAAGAGGCGGAGGAAACTCGGGGAAAGGCGAGGGAGAAGGCAAAGGGAAAGGAGGCTGGAATCGGGGGCGGGTTGAGGGGAGAAGGCTAACACGGAGGAGAGGACAAGTGCTCACGCAGGCAAGGAGAAGCTCAACAACTCACTTTTCAGTTTGACATGAAAGAGATGGGAGATCTCTAGGCATATAATCAGTGAGTCATCCAAATCTATGTTGGAACAAAACTCAGCCCGATTTTTATCCACCTCAACCACCATATTTCACTTTTGTGACTTTTCATGTCTTCTCCACTTCAATCCCTTCCATTGATACTATCTTCACTTTTACAATCCACCCTCTTTCACTTCAACCCATTCCATAACACTATCATTTTTCTTCGTCTTCATCCTCCTCAACAAGGTAACAAATACTCGCTTCTCCTAGTGCAACTGAGATTCCACTGGAGGACTATCTCCATTGCAATGAGAGATTGTGTTATGTCTAGTTATGGACATAATGTGGCTATTGTCACAAAGGCAAAGAAACCTAGGATTACATATCTTGACCTTGGGGCAATTAGGAAATGTAGTACCTTGGATAATGTAGGGCAATTTTAGTCTTCCCTCTGTAAAATGAGATCTCTATGAATACTTGAAAAACCAACTATACAAATTAGTTAAGCATGGGTTGGTGAAAGAGGAAGAAAGGCTAGAAAAAAAGAAATGGTTGTCAAGTAGCTTATTTTCAAATAATCCATCTCACTGCTTAGGGAATCTCTGAAACAGGGGCTAGCAACCAGGGAGAAAGACTATACATCCAACAAATTCCGCACTTCCTAAATATGTAGAAGACACTTGCAAACTGAGGCTTGTAGAAATGCACCCACCTTTCAGTAGTCATCCGACATGCCAATTTCCCCCGCTGACGTATGGTGCACAGAGTGTAGATGATGTATTGCCAGATGGCAAATAGGGTGGCTGCCTAGGGGACCGGGTGGCCTCCCATTACAAACTTGTAGCGGGCAACCCCCAGATGTTCCAAGCAGTGATGATGGATAGCGTCTCCCCTAAGCGATCCTCTAGCAATGGCATAGGGCACTCTTGAGAAGGCGGTGTTGCATATCCAGAAGAACCACGGCCAGATCGATGGAGAAGACGTGGCCCGCCTCCATCAATCAAGCAACAATCCCCTAAGTGAAGTCCCACTGGATCCTTTGTGTCCTAACAACATTCCAAAGGGCCCCCATCCAAATTTTCCCATCCAAATTTTCTTTGTTTTGCAGGGAAGCCCCAAAGACAATGCATGATCGTCTCCATATCCCTAACTGCTTTACCATCTACGCACATCTGCTCCAGCCATGGATTGATGGGAAAACATCCATGGACCACCATCTGTGGCATGTAGTTGGTCCATAAACGTGACTAGAATTTGGAGATAGCCCCCTGGGAAACCTGCTACTCAATTCAATGCCATTCTCTCGTAGGATTCTAGGTTGCAGTGCCCTAGCTGAAGGCGATGACCAATGATGAGAAGAAGGGAACCTCCTCCACCCTCTTTAAGTGACCTACACATGAAGGCCAAAACCACTCTCGCGGATCCGCCCTGGGGGGACTGGAATTATGTCAATGGTCTAGTCCTTGCCCTTATATCCTTTTACCTTGATCCTCTACCACTCAAACATACCCAGGTCCCCATCCATCTCCGGGTCTCCAACTATCTTGGGTAGAAGACCTCCCCCCGCTTTGTAATAGCCGGAATGGAAGGATCTCAGGGATCCATGTGAAACATGGGATCCTGAGGGGCGCCTTGGTCCTAAAAAACCACCCATACCATCAGGGAGGGGGTAAGGATGATTCAGCATTTTGTGTAGGCTTGAGATTTTTCTCATTCTCTTACTCAATATATGACACAACACACCCCTTAGAACATGAGGAGGGTAATATGGCATAGGACACCCCTTTGGCTCATGACAATGGTACTACTCAAACCAAACCATTGGCTATCCTCTAGATGATATCAAAGCAATTTTGAGATGGATCTTTCTTGGGATCTACATGATACTTCAAAATATTTCCAAGATTCTCTCTCGAATTTGCCTTCCATGGATACAATTACAGCAAACCCCATGCTGACACTACTATGAGTTTATTAGATATTAGGATAATGATATTGTTGCCTTCAAGGTAGCAGCTCTCACCAAATACAATTTCGTCACTCAATCATGGTCCTTTCACTGTTATATATATATATATATATATATATATTGGAGATTCCAATCACTCAATAACCCATAGGTGTGTATTTGGTGTACATGGAAAAGTATGATTGATTGGATAATACATGTTGAAGGCTACGACTTATGGTGTTTTCTCATCGTTTGCCAAATACTTTGTTCATCAAAGATCTCACCTTATGTGACCACATTAGTGTCATTAGAATTTACATGTAGGGCAAGAAGACTTCAACATTGCCAAATTTTATCTAATCACATTCGTGTCTCATTGTTTACTTTCTCACCTTATGTGGTCACATTAGTTAGACAAAGGGTAAAGAAGACTTCATCATTTGCCACATTTGTATGTGATCGCATTGGTGTCTTTGTTCATTATAGATCTTGTTAGGAAATGGAGTCAATTTGAGTGACTTTTAGTGTGTTTCTATTGAGTTCTAGAGTAGTACTATACTACTTTATATCCTAGAGTGCCATGTGTCACTATGGGACTTATCCCATATACATTTGACACTTAGAGTGTGTGTGCCTATCCTATAAAGACATTGTACTTTCTCATGTCAAATTATCGAGCCTCAAGGCTTTCTTCATCATGTAAGTACTTTGCTTTGTTGTACATTTCTTTCTAGCATTCTTTCATTTCCATTATGTTTGCCTAGTCTTGCTTTTCTACTTTCCTTTCCATTCCATGTCTTGCATCTTCAGATCTCACCTTTGGTGATCACGTTAGTGTCATTAAAATTTTTACACAAAAAGTCTTTCTTGTGCCTCTATTGGTAGTTAGTACTAGCTTCCTTTTTGTGGATTATCTTGTAATACAAGATTTATTATTTCTAGGTTATCCTATTGGACACAAGATACCATAGGGATCCCATTTTTAGTAATGGTGACATGCTAGGAGAAAGGCAATGGGCTTGGCTGGAGCAGCAACTTAGGGGCAACAAAGCACAAATTACCCTAATTGGGTCCTCCATACAGGTGAGCCCATGTTTTATGTGTTTGATTTGTATAAAGAATATAGGGGTTTCAATCTTTATGATATTTTTTCCAACAAGAATTCTCAGTTTTAAAGAGGTAAGAATAGGCAAAGATCTTTCAATTACAAAACTGTTAATTTTTTGGAGAGAATGTTCCTTCCGTTTGTAATCATAGAGGCATTGCCTATGTAGCTGGTACAAGGATGGGAAAAGCTATGCCATTCCTTTTCAGCAAAAGGATGATTTAGTGTTTATGAAGAGTCTACAGGGTACTATGTGTAATATTTTCTCTAATGTCTTTACACTCGTCAAAGTCGTTCTTACACAGAAGCGTGATTTCTAGTCAAATAACTTAATTAACTTAGAATTTTAGAGCTTTTATAAATTCCTCATAAAAATACCACAATTTTAAATGCATTCACACCACATAACAACAGAGACAAGTACACCGGCACCCAACTGGGTGAGAATGAGGCCTCTCCCCCCAACTAGGTAAACCCAGTTGTATTTTTTATATATTCAATGATGCTTAGCCTCATTACAATGGTAGTACAATTTTTGGACAAAACCCCCTCTGGGAAATCCAGAGTTCTAGACCAAGACTCAAATATAGGACTATTACAATGATCTTTCTTTTCAAAGTGGGACTTAGATGTACATATGAGTGACAATCATCCAAGATAGTAACACTGCCAGCCCCTGGCCCAGTACTAGGTGGAGAAAGCCACATAAAATGGTCTTGGTCCTCCTTATGCCTTAAACATGAGAAACTCAGATTCTACCCGTTAGGGTTAGTATAGAAACCTTAGACTTTGTAAAACATAGCCCACAACAAAAGTAGCTTGTGTTTTCAACCTAAACGACGTTAAAACCTTTTGAAAACGAAGGGAACATGTTCAGTATAAATAAAACCAGTTTTAGAAAGCCCTATGAGTGAAAAACGAGATCTGAAAAACACTTTTTGGTAGCCTAAAAGACGAAAAAACGGAACTGAATACGAGAAAAACAGCACGTAAAAGAAAGTGTAGTGGTTGATAAAAGTGAAATACGAGAAGAATACTTGCCCCGTGACTTGTCTTGGGCACTAGAAAGGAAGAAAGGTAGGTTGAAGCAGAAATTCCAGCAATCGTGAAGTTGGACAATAGGAGGATGGCTACGAAAAGGGCGAATTTGTAAAGAGAGCAACAGGGAGAGGGTGTAACTTTGCAGAGAGAGCAATCAATAGGAAAACCAGAAGGGTGGACAAGGCAGCAAAAGTAGAGCGCTAGGGCAGCACTTTCAGCAGTGTAGCAACATGGAAGAGCCCTGGCAACGGGCTTGGATAAGGTGTCTAGCAAGGGAGAGAGGAGATGGAAGCGAACTGGAGCAATAGCTGTGAGGGTTAAAGGTCACTGTGCCTTTACCCTGGTTATGTATAATACTCAAACACATATATAAATGAATAAAAAGAAGATTAGGGTGGTTCTGCACCCACCAAAACTTGTGGCTCTCTGTCTCTCTCTCTCTCCTTCTTACGTTCTTGCTTCCGTTGAGAGCACTCTCAACTGGTATTAGAGCCCGGGTGATCTAGCTGAGCGTGCGTGAATGCTTGAAGCTCAGCAGCTCTGTGGGAAGCTTTGTGAGCGACTTTACTTGCATCCGAGTGTGCAGAGACCTTGGAGGAACCTTTGGAAAAGTCACTTTGGTTTTGCGAAGTGGTTTTGAGAGCCTGTTAAGAGTTTTCAAAGAAAAAGTCGTTTTTTGAGCTTTTTCCTGTTCCGTTCGATGACAGAGACTCCGTATTGACTTGTAGAGGCAACTATTGCTTGCTTTTGGTGTCCACTTCACTTCAGGAGCTTGGAAACACCTTCTTGAATCTGGAATCATTTCATTGGATTTCTGACTCACTGTGTCAGTTTCTGCGTTTTTTGTTGTACACTCATTCGTGGTGTGCATTGGGTTGCAGTGGATGATTTATAGGCCATTTGGATGCATTGCGGTCCTTATTGGATGCGCTGATAGGCCCAAATTGCCTTGTGGGATGCTATTTTTATGGACGCTTTGCACATGGATGCTATTTTATGATGAGGGACAGCTTTGATACATTGCAGGTGATGCACTGATAGTGCTATGCTCTCTTGGATGAGATATTATTGATGCATATGCCAGTGGACGGTGTTTATGCTTGAGTCATTTGGCACTTATTGGCATTTTCTTTTGGGCCAGATTTGCTCATATAGATGCATAGTATATGCACATGAGTCAGATGCATCTTTTGAAGCTTTGAGCTTTGAGTTCTGGTGATATTTCACTTTATTGTGGCATACACATTTGGGTGCACCTGGTATTTGGTGTGATTCTCTCTTGTAGGCACTAGCATTTGGGATTTTGTTTCATTTGCATCATGGCATCCTCTTCCATGTCTGAAAAGGAGTTTTTCAGCATTAAAAAGTTTGATGGGACAAACTTTTCTTTGTGGAAAGAACAAATAAGGGATGTGCTTATTCAAAAGAAGCAGATTAAACCCTTAGCAGGGGTTGAAGCTAAGCCTGCAAATATGTCTGAGGATGATTGGAATGAGTTGGATGCATTAGCAAAGTCTACTATTAGACTTCATCTTGCAGAGTCAGTTTATTTCACAGTAGTAAATGAGCAGACTACGGAAGATTTGTGGAAGAAATTGTGTTCGGAGTAGGAAACTCCTTTGGCTTTCACAAAAAGAGTATGTTACAAAAGTATTGCAGCGTTTCAATATGGAGGGGGGGGAGGCAGTGAGTACTCCATTGCCTCCATATGTGAAACTGAGTCATACAGATAGTCCCAAATCAGATGAGGAGAGGGTCATGATGGCCAAGGTTCCTTATGCATCAGCAGTTGGGAGTCTTATGTATGCTATGATAGCTACTAGACCAGACATTGCATTTGCAGTGGGAGTTGTTAGCCGGTATATGGCTAATCCAGGAAAGAGGCATTGGGAGGCAGTTAAGTGCATCATGAGGTACATGAAGGGTACCAAGGAGATGTGCATCTGCTTTGGTAGAGGAGACATGCATATACTTGGGTACACAGATTCAGACTATGCAGAGCATGTGGATAGTAGGAGATCCACTTCTGGTTATGTGTTCACCTTTGCAGGTGGTGCAGTGTCGTGGATGTCTCGTGCACAGAAGTGCGTTGCTTTGTCTACCACAGAGGCTGAGAATGTTACAGCCACAGAGGGTTGCAAGGAGGCTATATGGCTTGATCGGCTAGTGGGAGATTTGGGGATTCATACAGGTGTACCGACATTGCATAGTGATTCCATGAGTGCTATTCAGCTAGCACGGAATCCAGCCTTTCATGCAAAGACCAAACACATTGAGGTCAGGTACCATTTCATCAGGGAGGTACTCGAGGACAAGCGCATAGAGCTTGTCAAGGTTCATACAGATGATAACCCTGCAGATATGCTGACGAAGAGTCTACCTAGTCAGCGGTTTGAGTATTGTCGTGTATTGATGGGCATTGGATAGTATGCCCACTGGTTGTTCTCCCTTAAAGGCACATTGTCCTTTAAGTGGGAGGTTGTGGGGGTTAAAGGTCACTGCGCCTTTACCCCGGTTATGTATAATACTCAAACACATATATAAATGAATGAAAAAGAAGATTAGGGTGGTTCTGCACCCACCAAAACTTGTGGCTCTCTGTCTCTCTCTCTCTCCTTCTTACGTTCTTGCTTCCGTTGAGAGCACTCTCAATAGCAGCAGCTTGGAAGGCTATGGCGGCAAGGTCGAAGTTGTTGTGCAACAAGAGGAAGAGGAGACGGCCTAGCTGTGGAGGATTCTAAATTAAGTTGTGTGGGTAGGCTAGGCCACTAGTTTATAGGAGAGCTAGGGCTAAAAATAGACTAGCTTAGCTAAAAGCAAAAGAACTAAAAGTAGAAAAACTAAACTAGCTTTTTGGAAAAGTAGAAAAGCTAAAGTAGTTTTCTGGAAAAGAAACTAGACAACTTGTATCTAACTCTAGACAACTTAGAATTCTACCAAACTGAGACCAACTTTTAGCTCTTGAAAGGATCTCGAAACTAGATACTCAAGGAATGGGTTTTGAGATCTCTCCCAACTCACTAAGCTATGCGATCTAGATTCGTCCTCCTTGACTAAGCATCATAGCCCAACACACCAAGGCTCACTCCCAAGACCATTGAATGTGTCAGGCAGGAATGTTTGGGTATTGAGAACCCTTGTGGATGTGCAAAGCATCATCAATCTCGTACGGCATGCTGGTAATTCAATACCAGGTGGAGGGTGATCTGGTAAGGTAGTCAATTGACTCATAACTTCACTGGTGTGAAGTCCACTCCATGCACTAGCTTCCGACATCCTATCACTGGATGTGACTATGATGGATACTAAAGATCCATGGCCATGCTGAAGATGGCAAAGAGAGAGACCGTACTGAAGACTGTAATAAAAGATCATACTGAAGATGGTAAACATAGGCATGTTGGAGATGGCAAACCAAGATCGTACTGAAGACTACCGGTAGATCACACTGAAGTTGATAGAGCCATGCTTAAGGTGACTGGTCGCGTTGAAGGTGACAGATCGCACTAAAGGTGATGGATCGCACTGAAGGCGATAAGAGCTCTGATGTCCAGAAAGGGTCACACTAAAGGTGACAAGTGATAGCAATGCATGGTGATCAGCCATGAAAAGAGAGTACTCTGAATTGCCGATGAAGATGTGCACATGGTAGTAGAAGATGCCCGGCTGAGATGTGAAGTCTTGTCACAAGATTTCACAGAGAAGAATACACACATGTGGTCAGTAAAAATGAGATCTCAAGAAAGTAAAAAATATGATCCAATATATGGCAGTGAGAAAGAGCCATGTTACAACACTTCAATCTATGTGCCATTGGGCAATGCTACGTCTCCTATTTTAAGGTGTGAGTTTTCTAGCACACATCTCAAAGCATCAGAAACTGAGAGGAACATCTCTATATTGGCATTTGCAGGCCATTTTATGCCTTATTATGCAGTCACATTCAGATCTGAGTACTTTGCAAGCTGCTTACATTTGTCCTAGTAAAGAAATTTGGAGGGGTTTAGTGATATTTTTATACAAGCCAATATTTGCATCCCAAGATTTGTTCAAGTCTGGAGATGTGTAAGTAATATATTGGGTCTTCTACTGCTCCTCCATATAGTGAGTGGTTGGACAGCACTAGATGGGTTTTTACTTCTATAGATCTCAAGATGCTTTCTTCACCGCTTATGTCTGCCGTTATCAGAGTATGGCACAGTTTTTGGGGTTCCTTGGGGAGGATTGTCCTTGCTATGCAGGATGAGATTGATACACAACCAATTATGTCCATGGTAGACCTTTGGGTTATATGTAGTTGTCAAAGTGGGAGAGAGGTACTGCCTCTTTCATGGGCTCTTAAAAGAATTTCAAAGATCTCCCCTGAAGAACACAAAATGTAGATCACCTTATTGGGATTGACAAAAGAATTTATTAGATAGATGCCACTATCCCTTTGAACTGGGCCAGTGGAAATGGGGGATATCATAGACCCCATTAGGTGGTTGACGGCTTTCTCTGGCCACCATTGTTCCTTTTTGCATGTCATTGGACCTTTGTGGGATAGAGGTGGAGATACCATGGTTTTCACGGTGCCGTGAGAGGGCAAATTGGTTTTTTTTAAAGATGAGGATGAAATCTTGGATGAACATTTTAAGCTAATAAGAGTTGTGGGCCATGTGGAGCAATGCTTTCATGCTACTAGCCGGTACATTGATCCCGTTTGGACAACATTTCCCTTGGTATTTGGCATAAAGTTTCTTAAGTGGGACCTGAGTGAATGGGAGTTGATTGATGAACAAGAGCCAGATCCAGAGGCCCTCAGTGGAAGAGCTTTCCGATCATTCTAGACTCGCACAGATCCTCTTGGAGAAGGTGTTGGAAATCCCTTAGGAACAAGAAAGTCGCTCCTCGCTTTTGGCTTTTCATTCATGGAGGGATTGCAGTAAATTAGTAGAGGAGCACTTTCGGAGCTGACCCCTTTGGCTTTCGGTGCTTAACTAGTGTGTAAGTGGCTGGATTCTTTTCAGCATTGCCTTGTTGGGTTGGGGTTGTAGGACTCTTGTGCAGGTTTTTTGTTCTTCCACCTTCTTTATGACTTGGGTCTCAGTGGCCTGGTTCTCTTTGACGAGGCCTTAGGTTTTTTTTTGAGAGAGAGGTCTCCTCTCAGGCAACATCTTGTATAGCTCTCTCTAGTTGACACTATTCCTGCCTCTCAGTACAAGCCTCCTGCTTCTTTGGTGGACACAAGTTTGGGATCTTTGCCTAACACATTTGAGGTTTAGATGTGCTAAGGCTAGAGACAGCACCCAGGTCTACCCAGCCCTTTGGTTAGCATCTGGACATATATTGTACACAGCTTGATGGCCATTTGGTCTAGGATGCAGGGGACTTCAATGTTTGCTTCCGGCCAAGAGGACACTTTTCCTTTTAGAGTGGTGAGGTAATCCTTTCTTCTCTAATTCTATTATTGGCTTGGGGTGGCACTCTCAGCCATAGTCTTTGTTTCTTCAAGATTTACTTTTTTTTAACTCTTTCATGATGCTTTAACAATTGTTTCTCATGCTATACATGATGTATTTGTGTTGCGAGTGCTTTGCTCTCAGCCATTTCTTTCATCCTTAATAGAAGTCTTTTTTGTGAAGGGGGAAGGGGGGCAACAATAGCACCTGAAAAGTGTACTCGTTGGAGAAAGTGATCTTTACAGCCTTGAGCTGGTTGAATGACCATGTTAGTATTGCCCCTTAAGGAAGCATACCTATGAGGGTGCAGCCTGAGATAAACCCAATGTCCCTCCTCAAATTCCACATGCCTCCTCTTCTTATCTGCATTTTCCTTCATCCTAGCTTGTGCTTTGAGAAGGTTATCCTTGGCCAGCTGTAGGATGGCTTGCATTCTATCCACTTCATCCTTTGCATGCTGATTTAACAAAATCTGATGTTTGATGGTATTATGCTTAACACAACCATGTATCCCAAGACTTTTGTGTCTCAAAGCAAAAGTGTCTCAAGTATTCCTCTACCCACTTATTTACTCTCTCTGACTGGCCATCTATTTTGGGATGATATGCTGTACTAGGGGTCAAGTTTGTTCCAATTTGAGAGAAGAATTCTTTCCAAAAACCCATCATGAATTTTGCATCCCTATCACTCACAATCTTCTGTGGAAGGCCATGCAACTTGAAGATATACTTCACAAACTGATTGGCCACTTGTGAAGAAGAATAAGTGGTCTTGGTAGGAATAAAGTGAGTTGTCTTGGTCATTCTATCCACCACCACCAGAATACTATTCCATCCCTTCGCTGTTGTGGGCAGTCCTGTGATAAAATCCATGCTGATGTGTGTCCACTTACCCTCAGGAATGGGTAGGGGATTTAATAGGCCAGCAGGATGAGTGTTCTCAGTTCTATTTTGCTGGTATTGCTCACAGCTCTTTACATACTGCATTACATCTTTCCACAGACCCTTTCCAATAGAAGCTTTGTTTACCCTTTCATAGGTCTTACCTAGCCCAATATGTCCTACCATAGGTGAGCTATGAAACTCAGCCAAGATCTGATTTTTGAATGAGGAATGAGGGACCAAATAAACTCTATCCAAGTCCATTCCTTAAGCATATTGTGGATAATCCAAACATTGAGGGTCCTGAAGTGCAATGAAAATATCAGCAGATTCCGGATGCTCCATATATTCCTCTTGGATGTCATGAATCCAATCCTTGTAGAGGGTAGTTGACTACATAACATTGACAAGACCAAAGCCTAGACAAAGCATCAGCTACCACATTATCTTTGCCCTTCTTATACTCAATGTCAAAGTCATAGCCTTGCACAAATGCTAACCATCTCCTTTGCCTTGGGGTAAGAGTACTTTGTGATAGGAAATACCTCAAGGATCTATGATCAGTTTTGACCTTGAAGTGGCTGCCATATAGGTAATGGTGCCATTTCTTTATAGCATGAACAATGGCAAGCATCTCCTTATCATGTGTAGGAAAAATAAATTCCTTGTCACTCAGCTTCCTACTCTTACAGGCAATAACTCCATGACCCTGTTTTAGAACAGCCCCTATGCCCCTGCCACTAGCATCAGCTTCAATAAAGAAAGGCTTTGAAAATGTCAAGATAGGTGCTGAAGTGAGAGCTTCCTTGAGATCATTGAAAGCTGCTTGGGCAGATGAACTCCATGAGAAGGCTCCCTTCTTGAGCGAATCTGTTAGAACTGCAGCTCTCTTGGCATAGTGCCTAATAAATCTTCTGTGTAGAAAGAAGTCAGACCAAGAAAACCCCTTAACTGAGTGAGATTTGAGGGTGTTGGCCATTGCTTTACCACCTGGACTTTTGCTGGATCCATTGAGCTACCCTCAGGTGAGATGATGTGACCCAAGTACTCCACCCTTTGCACCATGAAAGAGCACTTACAAGGTTTGGCATATAGCTGGTGCAGCCTGAGAATCTCCAAAACCTTAGCAACATGCTGCAAATGCTCTTCCTTACTCTTGCTGTATATGAGTATATTATCAAAGAACACAAGTGCAAACTTGCAGAGATAAGGACCCAAAATTTGGTTCATCAAGTACTGAAAGGTAGCTGGGGCATTAGTGAGCCCAAAGGGCATCACTTTGAACTCATAATGTCCTCCTTCAGTTCTAAAGGCAGTTTTACTCTCATCTCCCTCCTTGATCCTTATCTGATGGTACCCTGACCTGAGGTCTATCTTTGAGAAGTATGTGGCTCGGTTAAGCGCATCCAATAGGTCATCCACTCTAGGGATAGGAAACCTGTTTTTAATTGTCATTTTGTTTAACTCCCTATAGTCAATGCACATTCTGAAAGTCCCATCTTTCTTCTTAAGCAATAGAACAGGAGAAGCAAATGGGGATTGACTATGGGTTGTAAAGCCCTTATCCATTAATTCCTGAATTTGTTTAACCACTTCATCTTTTTCTGCCCTTGACAGCCTGCAGGGAGCTTTCTTGACAGGTTTAGCCCCTTCCTCCAAATAAATGGCATGATCCACTTCCCTTTTTGGTGGTAGACCAGGTGGGGGTTCCCTAAATGAGTCCTTATATTGCTGTAGCAAATCCAGCATGTCAACATCTTCAACTTTGAAGTCCTTGCCAGATTTTTGAGTGCTTTCAGCTTCAAGCTTAAGTGCAAATAGACTCACCTCTTTGTTCAAGAGTCTTCTAAGTCGTTTAACAGTTAATTTCTGAGGATGAATTCCAAATAAACAAACTTCCTGAGCCCCTTCTTGGAAAGTCATGGTCATCCCTTTGAGATCCATGGTGAATTGACCTAGTGTTCCAAGCCAATCACAGCCAAGAAAGATATCTATAGGATTAAGATTTAATGCAAATAAATCCACAGTACAACAGTATTCTGAAGAGAGCTTAATATCCACATCTTTGCAAATCCTTTGGCTGGTAGTGTAGGCTCCATCAACCAATTCCACCTTCAAGCTATGAGGTAGTTCACCACTTGGGAGCTTAAATGATTGAATAGACCTGGAATTTATGAAGCTGTGAGTACTTCCTGTGTCCACAAGTACATAGACATCTCTGCCCTTAACTTGCCCTTTGACTCTAAAAGTAGTAGGTCCACTTATCCCACTTAGAGCATTGCTGGAAATGACATACAATTCTGACTGAGTATCCCATGCCACTTCTTCATCACTAACAGTTCCATTGCCTTCAGCTTCTCTGCTGGGTTCACAGCAAGCAAAAGGATCCTCAAGATGATAGGACATCCTTGCTGTAGTTGCATCTGAAACTGACTGAGCAGCAAATGGTAGTAAATTCCATGTCCTAGAGCTGTCCATGGCTCTCAACTCACCAAGATTGAGACCCCCAGGATTGAAGACAAAGTTCTCATCCTCTATCTCATCATCTCTTGGAGCTTCTTGACCACAATCATGGTAACTCTTCAGGCTCCTCATACTCCTCCTCAGATTCTGAACCTCAATGATCATGCTCAGCTTACTTGAGGCTTACTTTGCCTTGCATGATTTGTTGTGATCAACACTCCACTTTTCTCCACACCTAAAGCATAGTCCCTTCTTTCTCCTCTCATCCATTAGTGATTGGGGAAACTGTTTTTGAACCTCCCTCCTGCCCTTGTCTTGATATCTTCCATCAGCTTTGGACTCTTTGGCAACAGGAGTAGTCTTTGAAGCATTGAGGGTAGGATATTTGGGAATTGTTCTACCTGGTACACCATAAGCTGAGGCTGATTGAGAAGGCTTATACCCCATTTGAAGTTTTTGTTCACCCATAGACTTCCTCACACCATAATCCATAGTACTTGGCTTCTGGAAAGTACCTATCCCAATGACCTGCTCCCTTGGATTATACTTGGGCTCACACAATTCTGCAAGTTGCATGGCTTCATCCAATGACTTGGGTCTAGAGGCCATCACATCAGAAGCAATAGAGGATTGAAACCTAATCATTCTCTGTTTTTCATCTATCCCTCTCACAAACAGGAAAAAGCTTCCAAAACCGTTTTATAACTGATCGATTTTGAACCAAATCATACCATTGACACGAGTATTGATTTACAACTAAAGGAGAGAGAAATGTGACAACCATTTCCTATTTGAACTCCTCCCATGTGGCCATAGGTAGTCTAAGTCCCCCTTCCACTTCTTGTAAGTAGTGCCTCCACCATGTGTGGGCATAGTCCTCTAAATGTAGGACTGCGAATTGAAGTTTGGCAGTGTCAGTTCTAGGGCTCAACTTGAAGTAATCTTCCAACTTGCTTAGCCACTCATAAAGCTCATTTGGTGAGGTAGACTCTCCCTTAAATTTCTGCAGCACTATTTTGTCCTTGTAGTCCTTGCCCATACTAGAACCTTGCTCCATTTCTTTTTGAATATCAACCTGAGTAGACTTCACAAACTGAGTGAAAGACATAGCCTCTTTAACTTCTGAATCTAACTGATTATAAGCCATCAACTGTTGTGTCAAAATTTCACCTCTCTTAAGTGACACTTGGTACACTTTGGATGAACTGGTTCCACCTTCTGGAATTGGCACATGAGCTGGACTTGTTTCTGTAGTACCTTACAGATTTGCATTCCATGGGGGCACATGATAGGAAGGTTGTTGTGGATGAGTTTTTCTAGCCTCTGCGATAAATCCGCCTTTTCCTGAGTTCAAACCACCCTGATTTGGTTCCATAACCTTCTTGGGAACATCCTCCATTAGGATTTCCTTCCCTCTAGGTTCAGCTCTATTCCTCACTTGATTCACATCACTCCTCATATTTCTTAGCTGAGTGAAAGCATAGTCAAACTTAGTCTTGGATTCTCTTTCCACATCATCAAATTTCTGCTCCAGCATTACATTGAGCTGCCCAACTTGACCAGATAGCTTTTGCTGCTGATCCATAAGATGCTGCATCATTTTATTTTGCTTCTCCATAATACTTTGCTGTTGCTGCAGCATTGTAGCCAGAAAACCTTCAAGATCCACTCCAGGCCTGGAAAGAGGAGACTTGAGAGGTGATTGGGAGGTAGACCTTCTTGCCAATCCCTCATCTTCTGGCTCTTGCTCACTAATATGGACTTCATCCCCAAGTTCCAGGGCTCCAACATGCTCTTTTGCCTGGCTCATTAACTGAGTGAGCTTCATCATACTCCATCTCAGATCTTAGATCTTGAGATATTTTCCCCCTTCTGGAATTAGATGCAAATTTCTTTGGTGCCATAAGATTTCTTTGGCTAGGCAAGATAGAATAGAGTAGATTGGCCTGCAAAATCAGAAACCCCCAAAAATTTTCGAAGTATCTGATCGGATAATACAACTGCGCCACCTGTAAGCTGAATTTCGAGCAGATGTCAAGGTAAACGATCTTCAATGGAGTCCATACTTAGTTCATGTGCTCCAGAGGCTGAGGCGACTCCTTGGTAGCAGAGGTATCACTATTTGCAGTAGGGAAACCCTAATTCGAAGCAGAAATGCAGGTACAGCCAGTCAAAAACGCTGATAACTCCCCCACGTGGACTCCAATGTCTACCAAAATTTAGGAGCAGCCTGTAGAGCCTAGGTCGACCAGCTTGGTGCAAGAAGCTTCAACTTCTGAGCAGTACTTGGCTAGATCGCAATTTAGGTCAAATTCGCCTGCGCCAGTCAGATTTTTGAGCAATTTCTGGGTCAGACCTGCACCATTTCGTGTTTCTTGCACATAGGAGTGATCAGGGAAGCAAGGGCTATCCAATGATGCTAAAATCCCCAAAGTCTGAGCACTCTGAAATTTAGGGTCTCTGCACAGTCCGACATGTGGCAGCAGCTGACTGGGACACCTGACGGCGGTGAATTTTTGCACAGCAGAAGTAGGGATAGGCCTCAAGATGGCATGCTCCAAGTTCAGCAAGTTTGGACATGATTTTCCCCACAATTTGCCATGAAAAGGGCTCTGATACCAAATGTAACAAGGTCAACTACTAGACTACTAAACTGCCACTTAAACTAGTAAACAGAACAGAAGAGATAGACAGGTAGGGTTAGAGACACTCTCACATGAGAGGGCATGGACTTGCAGCTCCATGGGGCTGGCTAGCCATTGCTAGGGGATCCTTCTTGGGATTGAGTCAATCACCAAAGGGAGTAGACTCCAATTTGTATTATGACCAAAAGGTGCAGCTGAAACGCCTTTTTATATTATTGGAAAGTGGGCCAGCAACACATCTGCCGTGGAGTGAGTGGCAATGACCTCTCAAACCGAGTCTATGGGGGGTTTTTTTGTCTATGCAAGGAGGGCAGCACTGAATCTATACTAGTCCCCTTAGCTATGGGAAAACCCCTGTCTAAATGTGCTCCCGCTCCCTCAAAGACCTATGAGCCGGACTGTGTGAACCATGCCATAGATCCTCGAGTGATGTATAGGGTGCCTCTCATCATCCTACTGAGAAAATGTGCAATGCCCTGCCTGATTCTCTAATACTAGGCCTCTTTGCAACCCAAATACAGTGTCAAATGGACTCCAAGGTTGAAAGGCATCTCTTGCATGTGGGATCTTCTCCAAAGTCTGTCTTTAGGTGCCGGGAGTCCACTGTGTTGGAAGAGCTAGAAGAACATGGAAATCTGCCTCTTTCTAAAGTCCTCTCCAAAATCAGGTGTGTAGGAACAAAATGACACCAAAGGATTCCTAGTGTTCTTTTTGGTGGGTCTACTTTGGTATTCTTGACTATGTAGTCCAAGAAACAGAATGTCTCGTAGGTTGCATCAGTTTACTCCCACTCTCCCATATCCCATGGAACATGCCGGA
Organism: Dipteris shenzhenensis; assembly: GCF_047967505.1. Lineage (NCBI taxonomy): Eukaryota > Viridiplantae > Streptophyta > Polypodiopsida > Gleicheniales > Dipteridaceae > Dipteris > Dipteris shenzhenensis. Next base: position 17,386,107 of record NC_141599.1, read on the forward strand.
CGGGGCATCTACCATAAAGCTAGAGACACCATGGATGGCCCATGATGAGTGAAGGGTGAGGGTCTATCTACCATTTGTCATCACGAAATCTGACCACTCTGATCGTGTGAAGTATAGCACGGCATCTTCTGATAGTTTGACAAGTCTCCAATCCTCTAGAAGAGTTTCCAACTTTTCTACCCTTCATGCAAAGAAGCATTGGCGAGATGAAAGGTTAAATTTTCTGTTTTTTCTTCAGATTTCATGCAATATCGTGGACCTGATGGAGCATATCCTTGGTTTATATCATTCCATACGGTCCACAGGTGTAAAGCCCTGGTCCTTAACCTCTGAACTTGAGGGACCATGGCATGCAGGCCTTTAAAAAATTATCATTGATCCGAGGTCAGGAATCATTATGTAAACTTTTGCACAAGTTTCTTCTGTTTCATTTTCATCCAATAAAAGTCAAAAGTTAGTGCACATCTCTACGCTGTATATTTATTGGTGCAAGCCAAACAGATCTTAAATGCAGCTCGAGGAAATTAGGTCTTTCAATGTGAAAGTAATAGCGCCAAACAATCTGTTTTTGGTATCTCAAAGGGTTTTGTTAATTAATAAATTGCAAACTATGTTCACCATTTTATTTTTGTAATCTTTTGAATGCAGGTGTTGCCCAATTTCTCTGCAACAGTACAGCCTCTATTTTATATTGAATCTTGGTCTCATTTTCCAAAAGAACGAAATCGCCTTTTCAATCTTCTTGTTGAGACAAATGTATGCCATCTATTTTGTTTTTAAGTTTTCATTCATGTTTAATTGCAAATATCTATCCATGGATTTTGTTTGCATTTAATGAATTTTTTTTTGGCAGGCTAGCGGTGTATTATTTATAAGTGGGGATGTCCATTTTTGTGAAATTACACGGTATGATTGTGGCATAGGGTATCCACTATATGAAATAACATCAAGTGGATTAACTCATGCTGTGGAGCATGTGGTGTCACCACCATGGTCATTCCTTATTAGACTTGCAGCATGGCTTATCCCAACTACTATGAGAGTTTATGATCCACATTGCAGATATAGGTCATGCACATATGGTATAACATCTTTAAAGTAGGATACGTTTTTTTCCATGCTTGCAGGCATTTTTAAACATGTAAGGACTCAATTAGAAGGATACCTTGAAAGAAAGGAGGAAATGCCCCTTACAGTTATATTGCTTGCAGGGAAACAGAATTTTGGCACGATAGGGATTGACTGGGATAGCAAGCCAGTTTTCATCACTGTCCAAGTTCGAGATGTTAATGGGAGGCACGTAGCTGGAACAAATATATCATTATTGCAACTGCAACCTGGACCTTCAAACATGAATCCCTCTCCAAAAGAGATGAGAAGACACTGCACTTTGGAAGTTGACCTACCTTGGTTTTCCAAGTATTTTTTGGCAACGGTCTTCATTGGGACCCTTTGCAGTATGTATATCAATGTTTTGACAAGTACAGTTAAAATAATAGAGTGCTAGTACAATCTCTCAAGGGCCTGTGTGTTAAAAGGTTTCTTTACTGAGCAAGTTATCTGTGTGTGCAGCAACATCATTGGCCTCTCTATTGTGTATGTACTACCTCGGGATATTGGTGAGGAAGATTGTTAAGACAAAGCTTGAATGAACATGCGAATGTATCCTTTGGATAAAAATTCCAATGATACATGATTCCCTTTCTATTAAATGGTTTGTACTCATGATACTTCTCCATGTGGCTTGATAATATGGTCTTTGCATAGATGAATTCATAAAGGTTGCAAGAAAGGGGAAATCCACCTCTTTTTATGCACTATCCTGGATGTTGTTCAAAGGAAATGCTTCATAAACTAATGGCTGTTCAAAGTATTGAACCTTACATACCTTGGGTTTTGCTACAACGTAGGGTATTTGGATTACCCCCCCCAAAAAAAAAGAGGAAAGACTTCTATTGAGCATCAAAGAAACTCCAAGAGCAAAGATCGACGGAGGAGTACATCATGCAAGGATTGGGTAAACAAACCTGGCCATTTGAACTAATTTTTGAATGTTCCACATTGAGAAGACAATTTGAACTGAAGAGTGATGGGCTTTGAAGACAGCACAAGATAAATTTTAACTGAAAGTCGGGCAATAATTTTCCTCGCTTATATATCAGTGCAGAACAGTCCCATTGTAGCAATTGGTGGCTCCTGAGCTTAATGTTCAAGAATGGATTAAAAAGAATGAAAAAGTTTTTAAAGAGTAACCATTACAATTAGAATTTTAGAGAATGGACTGTGTAATGTGGCATACAGATCTTTTTTCCTGGCTAAAGATTATTGGATTGTTCATTACCTTCAGTACCAGCTAGCAGTCTCCTTTACGTTGAATTTAAAGAGGTGAAGAAACATCTGTGGCATCTTGATGATGTTTACATTGACTCCATTTCTAAATGTAGTGATAATTTGATTTCTTGGTCGTGACTAGTGATTAATAATGACTAGTGGAAGATGTGTTGAAGATGCCGTGGCAGCAAGGATGATGGGCATAAATCGTAATTTTGATGTCCTTCGAGCTGGGCAAGTAGATTATGATCATTACAATGCCACAAAGTTATGCTAATATGCTCATTGCTTTAAAGAGTAGACATCTACTGCCTGTGTACCATGGGAGGCTACTCTTTAAATATTCTCTAGATCATCAATGTGAAATTCTCTTTGCTTTTTATGCCATATTTTGAAAGAGCGCAAGTAAGAAATGGGTGGAATGGGACATAATTGTTGTTTCCCTATTAAAAGTAGAATGAACAAAGGAGAAATTCTCTCTAAGGATTGGTGTTGAAGAGTCCGCAAAAGTGGCTATCAATATATAAAGAACCTTTAGGCTCCCATAGAAGTCATCTCTTTAAGAATAGGACCAATGTTATATGTTGAAGGATGGGCATTGGGCTTTGTGCTGCCGGACAACGATTTCTTCCAAAAGAAAGGGCGTGGGAGAGGTTGCTTTGGGAATTGTTTCCCATTGTGGTACGATGAGTACCTAAGTTCACCAAATCTGGAACCGGAGTCCACCACGGCGCGCTTGCCTGCCCTAAATATTTCAGCTTTCTGGAAGTAACTTACTAATTGATTGGATTCAACGCTGCAGACCCAACCTTGAGAAATAAGTAATTTATTGAAAGTTAAAGAACTCCCGAAATTTTGTCGGGGTTACATTGACTCACTCTCCCGTGGACAACCTACTTTGAATACTTTCCTCCTGTCTATAACTTGCCTCATTCGGAGGAAGGGAGGGTAGGGGGGGATGGTACGCAGAAGGAATGCCCTGATAGTCTCGAGGTTTTACATGCGTATATTGAAGACTGTATGGTCAAGCTGCATCGGTGTCAAATCAGGACTAAACAAAAAGTTAAGCATGATCTCCACACCATCAACCTGGTTCGTTATAAACAGCTTGCGGAGCAAACGATGTACAAGGCGACCTTGAGCATGTTGGAGGTTCCTCCCTCTGGACTGGTATACGATGCATCCCGATACTCCCAAAAGCTAGCACATGGGGGGCGAAATTTGGCAAAAGTGGGGTGCCCTCAAGGAATATGGATGAAAGTATCATGTTCTTTTGGCTCCACAATGAAAACGGATAGCGAAAGTTTCATAAAAAGTGAGTTTTTAAAACCATTTTTCCCCCAAAAAACAGCCAAAAAGTGCAGTAGACTACAGTAGACCTCGATGTATGAAACTTTTGAAGAAAAAAAACCATTGGTAGCTACTAGAAGTCAATCTACTGAAATATCTAAACTTGAAAATATCCCCCCTTTGAGTAATTAGTACCTTTACTAAACTAAACCTGAACAAACTGAGATTTTCAAATGAAATCCTGAGTATCCACAAAAGCATCATATTGTAAAAGAGGAATAAATTAAAATGGAGCCCTTCTTTGCTAGTGGTGGAATCACAGCGCTTACTCAGCTTCCATCAGCATTTATTAGCTCTCAATTCATGCTTTAGACGACTAAACTGAAACTTGGAAAGCACATCAGATTCACCGACTTAAAATTCACATTCCCGTAACGAACCGTAGGAACATGAAGTGAGGGAGAGAGTTGGACTGCAGCATGAGCATACACAGCAAACGTGAGAGAGGACACCAACGTGAACTATCTAATTGACCCCTTTTTTTTTTGGGCCATTGAGAGCTCATCAAAATTGGATGAGCCTAAGCCTAAATAAATGAAATAACTCTAGACTAGCCTACATGTCCATACAGGTAACATAAATGTCCTACATACCCCCCCCCAATGGTATGGATGTGATACTTAGGAAATATCTCAGAAGTACGAGTACAACTGGTGACCTGTTTTTGTCCAATATGCCACTGAGCCAAAAATACGGAAGTGCCCAACTTTGGGAGGTTTACCATAGAGTGCTTGAAAAGGCGTGATGCTTCCCAAAGCTTTGGTCGGTTGTAATCACAGCTTCTCCTCAAAAAGATTTGGACAAATTCCTCTAAGAAAGCATGCAGCGGGTCATCTCCAAGAGAGACCTATTTTTCCTCTCCGCCACAGGATTTTGATCAGGAGTGTATGGAGTTATAAACTTATGCTTGATGCCATGCTGTCTCAAATAGTCATTGAAGGCATCTAACTTATGCTCTCCTCCATTATCTGAAAGCAATGTTTTGATGTCTTACCTTTCAAAGTGAATCCGCATACTTTTTCTAACATTGAGAAGAGATATGACCGGACAACCCACAATAATGACAATTACCTTAAAAAGTTTTCTATTTGAATTTTCCTTAGCTAGCTTTGAGGCATTTCCCCCCTTTGGCTGCCATTTACTAGGCACCTTTTGTGGCTGCTATTGTGAAGCCTTGGCTGGCTTATGATGCATTTTCTTCCCCTTTCCTTTGTCTTGGATAGTATAAGCCTGTTTGAAGCATTTGAAGTTGTGCATTCGCTGCTCCTTGCAATAACAGCCCTACCACATCATCAAAAGATACACGTGCAACACACAGTGTAATATTCAGCGAGGTAACAAATGTGTGATAGCAAGGAGCAAGACTATTCAGTGTGATTGAAATCATTTTCTTATCCCCAATGCTCTCATCAATAGCTGCAAATTGATCATGCATATCATTCAATTCAGTAATATTATCAAGAATGGTCTGATTGTCTTGCATTTTTGCCTCCTTGAGTTCCATGAACAAGAAATGGGCTTGATTCTTTACATTGTACATATTGGCAAGTTTTTATCCCAAGCATCCTTTGCCAATATACATGATTTTAGATTTTGCATTACCGATTTCTTCACTGAATTCACTATCACTAGTGAGAGAACTGCCCCCTTAACTCTAACTTAAACTAATTTGACTTAAAATGAATCAAGGTTTATCATCTCAAGGAATTCAAACTAGTTCCAATGGGTAGCAAACATCTTGGTGAGGCTCTCGCAATTACTACTAGAATGTCCTCTAGGTGCCTAAAATATAAGAGTAAGAAGACCATATGCAACATGATGCTTAATGAATTGAAACTTTAGGTCTACGTTCTCAACAAGAAGAATGATGTTTATTTTATGCAATTAAAAAACAACCTTTTGATTGTCACAATTGATTTGAAGATGTATTTCCACAGGGGAAAAACAATTGCTTACAACAAACTGTGTAGTGTGTAGCCATACACCATATGTAGTGGTAGTAGCCAATGCCATATACTTTGCTTCTATAGATGACAACACAATTGTGTCCTATTTCTTTGAATAATACTAGATGACTAGACCTCATACGAGCATGAACATTGAAGACATGACCAAAGTTGACTTATGGGTGTTAATGTCTCCCCCATAGTCATCATCTAACTATCCTTGTGAATGAGTGGATCAGGGTAAAAAACAAGGAGGGAACAAGATTATGATAGTGTAGGTCAATGGGTGAATCTTACCCTGTGTAGAGTTATTAATATTAGCCTTGCTACCACTTTTAGGGCGAATCCATCAAATTTGAGGCTCCAAAAATTAGCCCACCTTTAATTTTGTGCTAATTTATCAAATTTAAAGCTCTAAATATTAGACCAGCCAACTTGGAAAAGCCTCTAAATTAGCCCTTGGGCTAAATTCACCGCCAATTTTTTCCTTGGAGTGGATTTTTCATGTAAGAATAGACTATACCAACATCTTGTGCGTAGAGGATCCATTGCATCTCAAGGTTTTGAATGAGATGAGAAGCTTACTAGGTAGCATATGAAATGTCTAGCCTAATAAAGGTGACTAGATAACAGATGTGGTCGACTGCCTATTTATCGGATATGCTTCTCATAGCTTCATAGTGCAAAGAGACGTTATCTTTGAGCTACAGTTAACTCTGTGTCAACATGAACTCAAGTAGCACAGAATGGGGGTGTGGAATAGTGGAAAAGCTCCACTTGTACTTATATAAGGCTCTTACATGCAAGTTCTTCTACATGCATGCTCTACATGCAAGTTCTACATGCAATTCGTACATGCAAGTTCTACATGCATTCTACATGCAAGTCCTACATACAACTTCTACATGCGCATCATAGATACAAGTTCTACATGTAGAGGGAGAAAGTATTACAATTCTTACATGCAGAGAGAGAAGATCTCCAACTTGTATAAATACCTCATGATGGAATGAAGCCCACACTCTTTGGGGCATTGTGTTGAGTTCTATTTTGGTGTTCTATGCAATTATCTCCATACCCCCTCTCCTCCAACCTTGCAACTCTCCTCCTCTCCCTTTCCTCCTCCCTTCTCCTCTCTCTCTTCCCCACTCTGATGCTCTTACACCTTCTTTCTCTCCCACTCCTATGTTTTCCCTAAACCCTTACCCTCCTAGATTAGTTCCTTTGACCTCTATTATCTATGAGGGAGACAACTTCTCTACCACGTACTCTATTATGAACCCTAGATCCCCCTTCTAACTTTGATCCCCCTTCTAACCTTGAACTCCCTTCTAAAACCTGGAACCTCCTTCCAAACCTTGGAACCTCCTTCTAACCCTAAAGCCCTTCTAAACCCTAGATTCTCCTTCTAGCCTTGTACTTCGTTATGAATCCTAAAACCTTTTCTAAACCTTTCAACCCCCAATGGAAGCGAAAGCCTTCATTACCCCAACCATGTGATGAATGTTCCTTTCACACATGCATGCTTAATATTTGGTTCCCACATTTGATCCTAAGTCTCTCACCGAAATATGACCCAAGGTTCTAAGCTACACTTATACTACAAACGATGACAGTGATATATCTGTAGGTGACAAAAAGCCTCGGAACCTTGCACACCTTGCTCATCCTGTGGAAGCCATGGGATAAAGCCAACACCTACGTCCATCCATGTCACCACATGTTTATTCGACTGCATCTAAAAAATTGAAGGATGTCATGTACATATCGTTGCTGGTGCAACTTCATGTTACTTATGTGTTGATCTCTCTAAACATAAATACTCATTTTTTATCATCCCAAATTCAAAAGAAATTCAAGTTTTGTTTTATTGGAGGAAATCCAAGTTATTACAAGCTAGGGATCATAAACATATAGGCCAATGATGCAAATAGAATTTAGAGCATGCTTGATGTTACTATAAGGCATAATGTGATAAAAATTTGTCGAGTTTAGGCAGAAGTGAATCCTTTGGTACCAAAATGAGTGGATACTTCTTCCATCCATAGAGGCTCTACAACAAATGACAAACTTTCAATTGAATTTAGAGCATGCTTGATGCTACTATAAGGCATAATGTGATAAAAATTTGTTGAGTTTAGGCAGAAGTGAATCCTTTGGTACCAAAATGAGTGGATACTTCTTCCATCCATAGAGGCTCTACAACAAATGACAAACTTTCAATTCCTAGTTGGGTATCCATGTGAAACATGTTGTTCTCCATCAAATCATAGTCTCCATCAAAAGGGTATAGCTGAAAAAAGGATCCACGCACGATGTCTATTGCATTCTCACTCCAAACTAATTCTAGGTAGAAGTGATGATCACTACCACGTATGTGCAAGGGCTTGTCAAGGATTAAAGTGCCAACATTGCATAAGATTTAGATGGGTAACAACTTAAACCTATCCCATCTTTGTGATTGGCTCCATGGTGGTATGCACTATGTCCTTAGTGATCACTACCATGTATGTGCAATGCATGGCCAACTTGTGTGTGTGCGTGCGTGCATGTGTGTGTCCGTGTGTGCGTACGTGCGTGTGTGTGTGTATGTGTGTGTAAAAGAATTAAAATGTCAACACTGCACAAGATTTAGATGAATAACAACCCTAACCTAGCCCATCTTCGTGTGATGTTCCATGGTGGTATGCACAATGTCCCTAAGGACAGATATCGTAAGCACACTCCCAAGGATAAAAAAGGCATCTTGTCACCTGTTTGGAGTCAAAGCATGCAAACTCTTTAGTAATATGAGACGTGTCATCATACACTCTTACAATTGAAATAAAATACACCTCCACCCATAGATGCAAGATGTAAACTTTTAGCATTTCATGCATAGGAGGTTGATGGACTACTCACAAATCATGTTGTGCTACTAAGCCCACAATTACTACCACCAAATCTCCCTCTAGGTCAACAACCGCCACCTTTCAAACTAGTGCACTATATTTGAAGCTCTCCACTCTAATATCACAAATAAGTCTCTAATCAAGTTGTTCATATAGAGAACATGCAACATGGAAGACATCTAAATGTACAAGTTGGAGTATCTCATTCATTCAAGTCCCCTGAAAGCTAGAGAATGCGGCCTTGTGGAGCTTGCCAACGTCCAAGGTGTCATAGACTTCATCTGCAACTTCCAAGGTGTCATAAACTTGAGTCTACAACATGGAGTTTCATGAGCTTATGTAGGCCCAAAAATTTCAAGTGACTTAGTCGATCATGCAATTGTTTCTATTTGATTGGGAGGAGCCTAGGGCAACATGAACACAGAGAATGCCTTGGACAAGGAGGGAAAGACAATGGACCTATGGAAAAAGAAAAAGAAGTGGATTTTTCTTCATGATGCAGCATTTTGATTTCACAACTCTCTCTTTAAAACTATATACTAGTGCCTTGAGGTGTAGATGTAGCTATGACAACTAAGGGAAGATTTTGGAATAGGCTTAAAACAAAATGCAAATAAGAAACCAAAATTTCAGCCCCATTAAGAAGTCCAATTAGAAGTTTACTATAGTACCAATGAAATTCAATTCACTATCAGCTCCAAGGTAGCTTAAAGTGGACTTGAAGAATGATTGAACTCTCAATAGACTAATGTTTTGGTTGTACTTGTATTAAGAAACCATGTCACATTAGGTTATTACGATGAGGCAGCATTTGAGGTGGTGGTGTACAACAATTGCAACATTGGATCAGAGGTTGAGAGGCAAGTTTCTTTAATTATTTTGGAATGACTTCGAGATCCCTGATGTTGACCAAAAGATTTGTCATTTTGTTGAATATGTCCTATTGAGAATTATTTTCTTTGAGGGATGACAAGATTATTGAGGGGAAAACCATGTATTGTTTTGTTCATTAATGAGCTACCTGGATCTTCAACCTGAACTTGTTCATCTTGAGATTTCTAAAGAGAGTAGTTGGTCAGATTACCCATAATTTTCCCTTTGGTCTCTACAATCATTTGGGTAACCTTTTGGCAAGTGTTACTACGAGGTAACCTTTTGGACTCTTTGTTCATAGGTTAAAATTTGTTATTAGAGAAATTTATAAGGGACTAGAATTTTGGCTTTCTTTTTCTTAATAGGATAAATTTGTTATAGCAGACAAGTATGAGGGATTTCCCTACCACATGTTGCATCTCATTATGTAACATGATATTGGAACCAAGGGGGGTGATAGGTGTACAGCTACGAAAAACACCTACAAAACAATCGAATTAAAAAATCAAAATAATAGACATATTGTAGTATGTCTCTAAACTAGGGCTAACCTAAGATGATGGATCTAATGACAAGGATGTTGTGATGGAATGGATTAGGGGACCTATACACCTAATTCCTCCATTAGCCTTTAGATTGCTCATCTAAACTTCCCTTCTGTCTATTCTAAAGGTTCCTTAATCTTAACAAATTATTCCATACATATAACCTAGGCTAGCGACTCACAAGACAAGTAAGTCAAAAGGCCATTTTCTCAATTAGAAATTGAATTCATTCTTTAGGTGGAAAGGTGGAGTATCCCAATTAAGCTAAGGTTAAAAGCATAGCTACAAAATTTTTGTAGATGGGGAACTCGAAATGAAAATATCCATTACGCTCTTACATGATCTTAACACTAGGCTACATGGAGATATAATTGTGAAAGAGGATTAAGGGTTTTAAATTTTAACTCTCATACATAAGACAAGAGGCTGGTCTTGCCCTCATAAATAGAGGGACATCCTAATTTATCACTCTCATATTTACCCCTCTCCTTGACTTTCCACCCATCCCCTCCTCCCTTTTCCACTAATTAATTGTTGGGTTATGAACAATGGCAAAGCGACAATATGAAACTCACTCAATTTTTGTTAATCAGAGTAGCAGCAAGGGGTGTGTGTCATGTGGGTGGGGGTTATGTGTGTCTATGAGTGATTGCGTAGGCACACTTGCACATTGGTGTGTGTCTTCTGTGCCATGAGAGAGAGAGAGAGAGAGAGAGAGAGAGAACTGGAAGAGAGAGAAGTGAGAGACAGACAAAGAAGTGAGAGAGGGAGAACTTAGAGAGAGAGAGAGAGAGAGAGAGAGAGAGAGAGAGAGAGAGATTTTTTCATTTTTAGACGCTCTTCCCATCCTCACTTGTCTTAACTAAAATTATTAAAGTCAACAAGTCACCCTGTAACCATACGACGTGGGTTCAACACAAGGGGTAAACATTTTTATAAATGGAAAGGAATATGGGTAGGGCTAAATATTACCCTTTGAATGGATGTTGTATGTAGGTTTAAGGCAAAGCATGTAACCAAAATAACTCGTGATTCCCTCTTAAACCCCAAAGTATTGGTAAATTGGTAATTGGTGGCATGAGATAAGTTAAGATGCATAAAGAGAACAAATATATCCTCCATATAAGAGCTAAAATTTCTTTATATCAATAAATTGTAGATGTCTCCATCCTTTGGCATGGTTATTATTTGAGAGAACATCTTGCCCCAAGCTCCAAGAAACAAATATTCCCAATCATCCCTCCATAAATCCATTCAAAAAGTGAATAAATGTAGGTATGTAAAGAAAAGGCTACACAAATGGGTTCAATAAAATTGTACGTCCATAGAAGTCAACATAATTTCAACAAAGTGTTAAAAGGGACTATCATTGCCTAATTGTTTCAAACCACATCTATTTACCTTGAAATATTTTATAGAGAATGTATGTCCATGCCATTTATAACAATACAACTCAACTCAAGAGAAAAGTATGTCCACATGGTTATAAAAATACATCAAGAGAAAACTTAACTCAAAGTATGTTCATCCGCCGTTTGTAATCCTCTATAGTGAGGGTTTGGGTGTGACTGTGTGTCTCACTATGGGTTCCCAAAAGCACCCCATAGGCAGCCTCGATACATTGCTTTCTCGCAAGGAAAGCTAGTGCAGCACCAGCAGTGCCGCCACCATATTTTTGAAGTCGACCTAGGTCAAGGGGCAAGTGAAATTTGTGCAATTGGGTGAGACGCTTGCTGAATGAGGGTGGAGGATGTGTATCCACAAGCTTGCCAGATTCAACCATAACTTCTTGCACACCACTACTAGAGTCAACAACACTTGGCAAAGATGTTATGTCAGACTTGGGGGCAAGTGGCACACTCTTTGCATAGTAGTTTTGTGAGCGTGTCCAGCGACGAGAGAAGGGATCATAGCCAACATCACCAGCACGAAGATTGCCCCCTTGCCGACGTTGGGAGGCAGTTTGGTAGTTTTCAAAGCGGTTTTTACGGTTCATCTCAACTAATGCAAGTGCCTTGGCATCACGTGCCCCTCGATGCTGGGTAGCAAGAGTCTCTAGGCGACGGAGTTGTGCTTGCAAATCCTCAATCTCAAGGGGGTCTGCATCCTCCTCCTGCCGTGCGAGTGCTAGATCACGAAGGATGCGGTCCCTCTCTGCTGCAAGGTTCGAGGGTCGGGTGGCAATGAGCTTCTTCTCTTGAAGCATACGCTTCACGGTGGCAGCCGAGTACACAAAGGTTCCGGCCTTGAGGATCTCCTGGCGCTTGAGGGCCACAAATAGGCCGGACACGGGGCGGTGGACCTGAGCTTGCCACTCTTCGAACTCCTCCTTGAGGGGAGGCTGGTCGGAGACGCGGACCATGCTGGAGATAGACACGTCCTGGCCCCAGGCGAGGCTGAGGAACTTGTGGGTCATGCGGTGCTCGAGCTTGTAGATGCGGGAGAGGTCGGAGGAGTCGACGGCGCGGACCTGGCAGAGGTGGTAGCCAGTGAGGGAGTTGTCACCGACACCGAGCCGAACGAAGCAACCAACGATGAGGTCTTCAAAGTAGGGTTCAGAGAGCCAAGTAGCAAGCTTGGATCTTCTGATGGTGATACCAAGGAGATCTTCAAAGGAGGCGGCTTCATGGGCAACATTGTCTTCTGAATCATCGTCTTCACGTTCACCACCAACAGGAGCTTCATCAACACCACCTTCAAAGCCGCCATAGCCAGTTTCTGAGCCTTGCTCATCATCATCTTCTTCTTCTTCTTCCTGCAAAGAGCTTCCTTCTTCTGATGAAGAGCTTGGTGGTAGCTTCTCCTTTCTCCTCCTCCTCTCCATTCCCTGCATGTCCTGCTGCCTCGTCTGCCTCAACGCCACCAGCTCATTCAACGCCTCCTCCTTCTCCTTCCTCCCATTGCTGCTCGCCCCCCTCGTCTTGCTCCATGTCGCCCTCCCCCTCGTCGCCCTGCTGCCCCCAGCTCCCTTCCTGTTCTCCTTCTTCTTCTCCCACTCACCTCCCTCCACCTCCGTAGCCTTCTTCTTCCTCATCATCAGGAAGTTGTCCCTCCTCTCCCCCCTCTCTAGTAGTAGCATCTCCCTCTCCAGCTCCGTCATCGCCTCCAGCTTTGCTCTGTCCTCTTCGTCTTTGTACAGGTCGCTCCCGAACGAAAGCTCGCTCTCCGAACCCCCACCTCCTTTTTGTCCTTCCTCTTGATCTTCGTCGTCGACTTCTTCGATGTCATCTTGGCCCTCCTCATCTCGTTCTGCCTCGAAGCGCTTCTTCAGAGGAATCCGCCTTCTGCGGCCTGCGTCATCCAAATCATGTTCTTCTTCGTCTTGGTTCCTGCCGGATCGAGAAGAACTGTCATCCTCGTCCGAGCTTGAATCCACAGCATGTCTCAGTCGGCGCTTTGGAGGAGGGCGAGCATATCTACTACGACCCGTTGTTCGCCCAGCCGCCTCCAGCAGCATCTCGTCCAGAGAAGGATCCACCATCGTGAACACCTGGCGGTTGAATTTCTCCTGCCACCAAAAAGAAAAGCTGTCGTGATATAAGGGAACGAAAATAGAAACGAAAGATGCCTCGTTTTATGAATCCGAAACGTGAGGAAGAAGAAACGAAACGTCAGTAAAACTGTGCCAGAAATGCTTCGAGAAAGGGCATATAAAGAGGGAGGGTGAGGGTCCAAACCGGCTGCTGGGATGAGGAAGCAGCGCAGCTTGGATGAGCAGTGAAGCTTCGTGGAGAAAGAAAAGGACGGAGAGCAGAAAGCAAGATGTCAACATGCAACCAAAGATGAAGGCTTCTTCGTAACCGTTCGCATGCCATGATACTCCACCTTTCGACACGTGTCCTTGCCTCCACGTTAGATAGTTTTCGCACATTCCCACATGGAATATTCTTGCCACCACGTCTCCGGAAAATCTCTCTCTGCATTATTCTCCCCTCTTTGGAGAAGGGTATAGTGAGGAAGGAGTCCTCTCGGGATGGATTTCAAAGAAGGTTCGTAGGCATTGCCATAGTGAGAGTGGTTGCTCGCTTGCCCCAAGGCGGGTAGGGTATAGTGACCAGTTTGCTAAAAATCAAAAAAAAAATTTTCCCGTTCGGTTGTGGGTATGTGATCTCGATCGTTACCTCCTCCTTTTTGGCCTCTGCCCCTAGGGCATGAGGCATTGGCCTAGTTCTAAGAAGCTAAATTTCCATTTACCCCCCCCCCCCCCCCTCTCTCTCTCTCTCTCTCTCTCTCTCTCCTTCTGCTGTTGCTTCTTCTTCTCAACTTTTAATTTGCCCGAGCAAGCCTCTTGAATGTATCTAACTTGTTTTTCTCTTTGTATTTCAAGGTGTGACGACCCTCCTGAGTCGCCAAGTCATGTACCTGTCATGTGGCAGTCCACCCACATGGAATTTGCTTAACAGTCCTCCAACTCAACTGCGTAGACACCTAGGATCCCTGCTGGCACCCTGGCAGATGCTCCATTCAGACGCTCCAACATGTTCTTGATCTGATTCTGTTGTTGTAAAGATTGTTGTTAAAAGGCCGTTGAGCTAGGAGTGTAAGAAAACAATACAACGTCTGTGCTCAACAGATAACAGGATCTCGTATGTAAGAGAGAGAAGCTGATAGTATGGAGAATCCAAAAATTGATTACTGTAAAATTGATACAATAGATGGCGTTGCCTCCCAACTGTGCGCTCCTATGTGAGAAGCTTTGATGGCGTGCTGGAAACAGTAGAGGACGGAGGCTAGATGCCAAGGAATCAGGGTTGCTGTAGCCAGTAATAATGATGGGCTTCACGGGCTTGCTCTTATATAGCCACCAGTCGTAGTCGATTAGACCCAATTGGGAGACTGACCAGTCAGCCCAAAATAGCCGACTGGAGGTCGGTCCCGAAATAGGCCACCGACCACACGTTAGATTCGTGGCGCAGAATAGAGCCATTCGGAATCATCTGGGGCTCCAAATGGGGCCCCGCAACCCGAGAGTGGGCTGCCCCGGGAAATGCTCCGTCTACCCTTAGTGCGGTCAGTCATGGGATGCCTTCCCGCACTTGCATGTAGCCTAGTTGGCAGTGTGCCAACTCTATCTGAAGCCGTCCAGCCATCAGGCCACACATGGCCCCCATCTAGTATCCAAACCAGGACCTACTGAATAACCGAGCTACTCAAATGCCTTCTCCTCATATGGGGGGGCTTACAAGTAGAGTTAGCTGGTTCCCACGTAGTTACACGAGAGTGGAGCATTGATATCTAACACCCCCCCTCAATGTCCACCCGTAAGTGAACTACTTTTTCGGCCCAATGCCAAGTCGATGAAGATGCCTCTCTAGCAAGTCTCTTCCAAGAGCCTTCGTGAAGATGTCTGCAGCGTTCTCTGTAGTTGGGCAGTACACCAAGTCGACCTCTCCATCCATGATGAGTTCGTGTACAAAGTGATATTGAATCTCAATGTGTTTTGTGCGAGCGTGGTACACCGAGTTCTTGGCAATTGCCATGCAACTCTGATTGTCACATGATAACTGCGTAGGCTTGTTCTGCACTGCACCCATGTCCCCTAAAATCCTCCTTAACCACATTGCCTCACAAAAAGCAAAACATGCTGATTTGTACTCAGCCTCGGTAGAAGAAAGAGCAATTGTAGGTTGCTTCTTGCTGACCCATGACACAGCTCTAGATCCAAGTGAGAAACAGTAACTTGTCACTGATCTCGTGCTGTCCACATCTCCTGCCCAATCCGAGTCACAGAATCCGGTCAAGATGTTGCCCTTGGTATAGGTGATGCCATAATCAAGTTAACTTTCTTTGATCTAGTCGAGAAAGCCGAATCTTCTCCAGTCCTTGTCTTTTGACGCATCTCCTCCTCCAGAAGCATCGCGCTGAAATCCTCAAAGTTGAGGGGTGGATTTTTATTCTGCGTATTCAGCGCCGTAACAAGACCGTTGTACTTTGGTAGGAGAATCCGTATGCACCTTCGTGCTAGATTCTCGTTGGTGATGGTGATGCCAATCGCAGTCATCTGATCGCGCAGATTCTTCACCCTAGTGATGAACTTCTCTGACGTTTCAGACTTAGACAATTTCTCGTTTGCGAGTTGAGTCTCCAGATTCTGAATTCGCAGTCTCATACTGATTTTTCAAGACCGTCCATGCCTCCTCCGCTGTGGTGACATGTTGAATTAACGCCATGACAGAATCAATTACACTGCAGACAATAAAACATAGTGCATCTGCATTTCTTCTTGTCCACGCAAGAATCTGATCCGTAGTTGGTACTATTTGTTGTCCTGCATTGCTGGATCCAGTCTCGCAACCGGCTTCACGTCCACCCCAGTAGCAGTATCCCAAAGCTCGTATGCGCTTAGCATGGTCTTCATCTTGAACTTCCAGAGTGGATAGTTAGTGCTGTCCAACTTTTCGCTTTCGCCGAACGGTGGGATTCGCAGTCTTGCGGGCTGGGCCATCTCTCACAATCTGCTTGCAAACAAAAACACACTACCAAATCTTCTTGCTAGAGCCCAAGCTCTGATACCATGTAAGAAAACAATACAACATCTGTGCTCAATAGATAACAGGATCTTGTATGCAAGAGAGAAAAGCTGATAGTATGGAGAATCCAAAAATTGATTATTGTAAAATTGATACAATAGATGGTGCTGCCTCCTAGCCGTGCGCTCCTGTGTGAGAAGCTTCGATGATGTGCTGGAAACAGTAGAGGATGGAGGCTGGATGCTAAGGAATTAGGGTTGCTGTAGCCAGTGATAATGATGGGCTTCACGGGCTTGCTCTTATATAGGCACCAGTCATAGTCGGTTAGACCCAATTGGGTGACCGACCTAGTCAGCCCAAAACGGCCGACTGGAGGTCGGTCCCGAAATAGGCCACCGACCTCATCTTAGAACCGTGGCGCAGAATAGAGCAACTGACCTACAGTTATTGATCGGCCCAGAGCCATCCGAGATCATCTGGGACTCCAAACGGGCCCTGCAACTCGAGTGGGCTGCCCCAGGAAATGCTCCGTCTACCCTCAGTGCGGTCAGTCATGGGATGCCTTCCCGCACTTGCATGTAGCCTAGTTGGCAGTGTGCCAACTCTATCTGAAGCTGTCCAGCCATCAGGCCACACATGGCCCTCATCTGGTATCCAAACCAGGACCTACCGGATAACCGAGCTACTCAAATGTCTTCTCCTCATATGGGGGGGCTGACAAGTAGAGTTAGCTGGTTCCCGCGTAGTTACACGAGAGTGGAGCATTGATATCTAACAGCCTTCCAACTCAACTGCATATCCTTGCTGGCACCCTGCCAGCGCAGATGCTCCATTGAGACGCTCCAACATGTTGTTGATCTGATTCTGCTGTTGTAAAGATTGTTGTTAAAAGGTTGTTGAGCTAGAAGAAGAAGGGGTCTTTTTCATGTGCTCAATTCCTGGTTGAGGTTGTCTTTCTCTGTGTTGCGATTGAGTCTCTGTCATGTTCTACCTTTGCATATGTACGCTTGTTCCGTATTTTTGGTGGAGACGCCGCCAGGATGGAGTATGAACATGCTCAAGAAGAGAAATAGACATCACCCTCTCCCCATATCACAACTAAAGTGTTGGCCACACTGCTTTCTGAGCTCGTTCAGTCCAATGTCCATGTGGCCAACTTAGCTGCACATTTGATGTCCTGTCAAGTGTAGAATGATGGTCATGATTCCAAAGTTCATCCAAAGTTCTATAATGGATCATCTGAAGATGATATTTATATGTGGCTGGATCACTTTTCAAACTTGGCCGAGTATCATCGATGGACTGATACCCAGAAGGTTGAAGAAATAAAACCGTCCTTTCAAGGTCTAGCTGCAACTTGGTACCATCAGCTAGACGAGAACATAAAGCAGTCTTGGCCGTATCTACAGCATGCATTGACAACTACATTCAGTAATACGGATACTGTGAAGGATGCATTGACCCAGCTTCAAGATTTGAAGCAGCTGACAGATACTGTCCCAGTTCGGCGTTAAGCTTACTCACCTTTTGCTGCGAGTAGATCCGAATATGATTGAGGATTTGAAGTTGTTCTTTTTATGGCCAAGACTTCATCTAGATATTTCAGTTTTCGCGCTCAGGATCAAGGTCCTAAAACTCTCAATGAGGCACTCCTTATAGCACAAAGGATTGAGTTCACGTCTACAAGAAATGGTACAAAAGCTCCACCTCTACCTCGTTTACTTCTTGTTCCAAGTTATAACGTTGCTCCCACACCTATGGAGATAGATCATACTCAAAATGTGCAAAACTTTCAAAAAAATATGTCAAGACCTAGACCATACGTTTCTAATGATAAGAAACTCCCTGACCGTGATGTGAATGGCAAGCCAAGATGTTTTCATTGTAACAGGTATGGGCATGTTAAAACATACTATCGTCTGTTGAACCAAGTACAGAATGTTCAAACAACTAGTACCATCGACTATGAAGTGTCGGGAAAAGAAGATTTGGAGAGGTAAAGGAGGATTTAGGTAGTTCACTTACATCCTCCTTCTTCATTCGTGTTAGATCATAAAATTCCTCTTTACTCTCTTCCGAATTATCGTGTCACATTTGGAGATAATGTAACATAGGTTAGTTCATCTTCAGGAGCTCATATAGAGTTAGAGTTTTCAGGCCAAAAATTTGTTGTACCAACCACAGTTCTTCCACGTCAAATCTTTCCAGTCACCCTAGGTTGCGATTGGTTGTCAAGTCATAATGCAGTTATTGATTTCAAAAACAAATGTGTTAATCTTGATGAAGAAACGACCGTCCCTTGGATTTACTCTCAGATCGTTACTTCTCACTCGTGCTCTCGGCTCTGGTTCAAGCAGATGTACTACGACAATCTGAAGTTCAACAGATTCTATCAAAATTTCCGAATGCAATTGCAGGTACTATACCAACCACTACAACATCAAAAATTTCTCATGATATTCCTACAGGGGATGTTCGACCAGTTACAACAGCTCAAAGGAGAAGATCAAGCCGTGAAGTTCAAATTTTGAGGGAACATGTAAACACAATGCTACGGGATAAATTCAAAAAGCCCGTGGACGTGTAAGCCTCATTTGGTGAAGAAAGATGACAGTTCATATCGTTTCTGTGTTGATTTCAGACCCTTGAATGCGGTTACAATTCGAGATGAATATCCGCTCCCCCGTCTGGACGATATACTTGATTCTCTGGCTCATTCCAAGTTCTTCACTACTCTGGATCTCAAGTCAGGGTACTGGCAGATACCAGTCAAACAAGAAGACTGAGAAAAGACTGCATTCCAAACACCTTTCGGGTTCTACTAATGTGATGCCATTTGGGTTGAAAAATGCTCCTGGGACCTTTCAAAGATTGATGAACTTTATTCTCCATGATCTGATTGTGGAGGGCAGCGTTCTAGTGTATCTCGATGACGTTCTCATTCACACCAAGACCTGGGATGATCATAAGGTAGTGTTGACAAAAGTACTTAATTTACTACACAGTTTATCTTGAAGCTGAATTCCAAAAAATGCAAATGGGCACAAGCTGAATTGAAATATTTGGGATTCATAATCTCAAGTGATGGCATTCGTCCTGACCCTAAGAAGGTGACAGCACTACAAAATTTTCCCCCTCCAAAAAATGTTAAACAACCACAGAGATTCCTGGGTATGGCAGGTTTTAGCTCCAGATTTATGCCAGAATTGGCAGCTAGTGCTGCTCCTCTTTGCAATCTACTTTGTAAGAATGTTAAGTACAATTGGTCAACTGATTGTCAGCATGCTTTTGAGCAAGTCCGAAATCTTCTTAAGGAGGATGCATTACTGCGACATCCAGATTTACAGCAACCATTTGTGGTACGCACCGATGCATCAGAAGGTCTAGGTGCAGTTTTACTGCAGAAGGATGAAAATGGAGAACTGTGACCTATTGTCTACATTAGCAGGTCACTCACAGGACCCGAATCAAGATACGCAGCAATTGAATTGGAATGCTTGGCTGTTGTGTGGGCCATTTCTAAGTTGCACGCCTATTTGCATGGATATCGATTCGAGATTCAAACTGATCATGCGGCTTTGACAGGGTTAATGAAGAGAAAACGCCTGCAAGGACGATTGGCACGTTCTTCTTTTGCAAGATTACTCATTTACAATCTCCTATAGACCCGGCAAGTATAATGCTGTTGCTGATGCATTGTCTCGTTTAGGGATAAGTGCAGCTCAAGTGTCCAATGCTCAGCTGGTCGCTGCTCGAACGCCTTTACCTATTCCATTGAATCACCCGTCCCTTCCTTCCATTCAAGAGTTAAAGGATGCTCAAAAGAATGATCCAAAAATTTCAAATATCATGTTGCAGATACAAACTCCTAAACCGCCACTGCATCTACGTCTGATAGATAATCTTCTTTACTATCACAAAGCCCCTTTCCAACCACGCCTTTTTGTGCCAGCAGAGTTCAGGAATTCCTATTCGAATGCATTTCTTGATGGCATTTTTGGTGGTCATTTGGGATTTCTCAAGGTTCTTACAAAGCTGCAATCTAAATTTTATTGGCCAAAGATGAGACACTCTCTACACTTGTATTTACAGTCTTGCCCTGTTTGTCAATCGTATAAGAATCCAACTACAAAACCGGCTGGAGATATGCAGTCCATAAAGGTTTCTCGACCATTTGAGTTGGTCGCATATGACATTATGGGCCCTTTGCCGATTTCTTCCCAAGGATACAAGTACATAATTGTGTTGACAGATTACCTGACTCGCTGGACAATAGCACAGCCCCTCAAAACTGCAACAGCTTCAGAAGTTGCAAACTTTCTTCTCCAAAATCTGATTCTTCCACACGGCTGTCCAGAGCAATTGCTTTCTGATCAAGGAAGTAATTTAAAGTCCGAGGTGATAAGAATTTCGGCCCATCGGTTAAGCGTAAAGCAGCAATTTGCCAGCCCTTATCATCCTGATTGCAATGGCTTGACAGAAAGATTAAATCGTACTATCAAACTCATGCTGGCAATGTACATTCACCTTGGGCATTCCAATTGGGACATTTCTCTTCCATATGTGGTAGCTGCTTATTACAACACTTTCATTCATGAATCCACACGGGTAAGTCCTTTTGAGGCGTTATTTGGAAGATCTCCAAATTTCCCACCAGAGATTGGCACAATTGCACGTGACAACATTAAGCATAAAGATGCAAAGGAGTGGGCTGATTTCCTGTCAGGTGCATTGTCCTTCATTCGGCAAAATGCAGCGTCACATCTCCAAAAAGCTCAAAGCCGCCAGCAATTTCTTTACAATAAAAGGCATAGACCTGCGACATATTTTCCAGGAGACCTAGCAATGATTCATTATCCCACCAAGAAAAAGGGTTGAATGAAAAATTCCTGGAGAAGCGGATCGGACCATATCAAATTGTCAAGCGAGTAGGCAAAACGACATATGCTGTTCAAAGATGTATTGCTGGGCAAAATCAGATAAGGACGACTGCCCATATTCAAAGGATCAAGCCCTATCATTCCATAGCTTTTATTTTTTCAGGAGGGGAAAGATGAGTCACGTAGCCGCCATGTGGCAGTCCAACCATTAGGGGAGAATTGGGGTCTCAAAAGGGCCTCATAAGGAATGGATTAGGGAATGCTTAGTGGGCTAATGCAAGGGGCTTGGAGGGTCCCAAAGAGGCCTAACCAGCCCAACCTAGGTGGGTTAAGCCCACATTTGAGCCCACCTCTCCCCCCATCAATGAGGGGAGGGGGCCACTTTTTGAAATTTGAATTTCAAATTTCGAATCTCCCTCCCTGTCTCTCTCTCTCTCTCTCCCTCCCTCCCTCCCTCTCTCTCCCTCCCTCCCTCCCTCCCTCCCTCCCTCCCTCCTCCTCCTCCCTCTCCCTCTTCCTCCCTCCCCCTCCCTCCTCCTCTCCCCTCCTCCGTCTTGCTCCTTCTCCTCCCTCCTCCCTCTCCCCTCCTCCTCCTCCTCCTTTTGGCTCCTCCTCCCTCCTTCCTCTCCCCTCTTTCTCTAGCCGCCCAGGATCCCTCTCCTCTGCTCCTCCCTCCTACAGAATCTCTCCCTTCCTCCTCCCTCTTGTAGCATCTCTCCCCTCCTCCTCCCTTCTACACCTGTCGCCCTACTCTTCTCCTCCTCTTCCTCTAGTCCTCATCTGCTTCTCCTTCTCCCTCTTCCTTGCTACTCTGTCCCTCTCACTGCTCCATCTCTGCCAGCTCTCCCCTACATTTTAGCTTGCATCACTGATACCTCTCTTTAAGTACTCATGGCACCATTCGAGGACATATCCAACAAGTACCATGTGAACCTACAAGTGGAGGCAGAATATGCAAGCACACGTTCTTTGGGATATAGTGGAACTCCTCAAAGCGTGCTCCACAGTCTTCGATTGCAAAGGGAAGAAGCATCTTGATCTTTGGGTGGATGAAAACTTGTATCCTTTAGACCCTGCCACCCAAAAGAGTCCTCCTTTTCATACAGTGCATGATGTTGTTCGGTTTGTTAGCAAGGGATATGCTGGATTGCTCGGTTATTGCAATCGATTGAACCATTCTCAGACATTGGCTATGCAAGCAAGCGAGGTGCAGAGAGCCCAAGTAGAAGAACTTGCACATTTGGGAAATATTACTATTGTGGCAATGCATAATAGTATGCAGGATCTCCAATTGCAAAGCAAAGAACTCAGTGACAAAGCACATGCACTGAACTTGGAGCAACATGAATTGGAAGAATCAACCCAGAAGCTTGCTGAAAGCAAACAAGATTTGGAAGATCTATCTATGGCTAAGTTCAACGTGCTGTGGAGAAGGAACGAGAGAAGTTGATAGAATGAGTACAAAAGTTGAAGGGAATACCTTTGGGACTGAAGGAGAGGAAAAGACAATTACAATCTATGGATGCATTGTCAACCAATAGTGGTGCCCAAAAGAGGAGAATACGGGCTGCAAGGTTAGTTTCTCAAATTTTCAATGAAATTTCTTACCCCAAAATATTTGTGGTATTGCATTCTTTCCACTAAGACTCATTTGTACTCTAGGAATTTCATGGAGGATGTGATGGGAACAATGGAAATGGATGATAGTGATCCTTCATATGTTCTAAGAAGTTTAATAAAGCCAAGTGATGTTATGGAAGTGTTGAAGGATCCTAGACAAAAAGGGCTACGTAAACAAGTTGCTAGAGAGGTAATGAAGGATTTCAAGGGCCTCGTCCAAGCAAAGGAGATGCTTGGAGTTTGTGATGCTACTGGTGTAAGTCGTGAAGCTTACAACTCTGTTTTTAAAATTTTCAAGTCTGCTATGGAGGAAAAGTATAAGATATTTATAATGCCATTGCCAACACCGTGGTCTGTAAGGCTTGCACGTCAAGAAACAAACCAATGGCTAGAGAAAAGCTTGGAGGATACCATTGTGTAAGTGGCACAATGACTTGGAAGAGTAAAAAGAAATCTGGCGTCCAAATGTTTGAGATGAATGCTTTCAATAATGTTTACATGGATATAGAGAATTTGTAGAGAGCCATGGTCGAATTCTATGGAATGAGAGAAGAAAGTAAGAGAAATTCCCTCTTCACATTCAACTTTATTTCTTCTGATTTCTATATCCTTATTGAATTTCTCTTTCATTGTGTAGATGGCAAGCTAGTATTTGTTATAAAAATAGATGAAGCTCAGTTGGTAAAAGAGCACAAGCTAGAGAGGGTGAGCATTTGTATTATGAATGACACCTTGCGTTTTGCTCAAGGGGATGAGGAAGTTGAGCAGGGTTTCTGAGTCTAATCTGAGAAGGACATATGGTGGCTTGCAGCCTTTGAGACCCCAAAGGAGTGCCACAAGACATTGAAGTGGGTTTTGGAAAGAACTGGCATCCCGTCGATTATTCGAAGACAAGAAGGCAGGGCAAACATTAAATGTGGATGGGCATGGAACGTTTCAAGTTGAATGGCATCTAGCTGGTGATTTGAAGACCCTCAAGTGCTTGTATGGTTGTGATACAGGTGCAGATGCAAAATGGACATGCTTGTATTGCACCCACTCTCAGAAGATGCAAAAGGGAAGCCTACAGTGGGAAAATGGCATCCTTTCTTGCAACCAAAGTGCAACCCCTGATCGTCACAAAAAGGATCCTAAGTGGGACCCCATTCTACCAATTCCATTGGAGTGGGTACACGTGTGTACTTTGCATGCTGAACTGCGTATACTTGATAAGTTACTCTATCTCCATCTAGTTTATGCTTGGAATTTGAGGCCACAGCAAGTATCTGCACAATGCATTGCAAAAGCTAAAGAACTACTCTCACTAATGGGACTTCACGGAGGCAATGTGAAGCTTAAGCAGGACAAGAAACAATCAGGAAAGACACAAAATCTTCCTGCTAAAGTGTCCATGGGTGGAGGAAAGGCAAGGAGGTTCTTGTCCAACCACAATGCTGATAAAGAAAAACATACATTGGCTCAAAGCACCCTAGGTTGGGAGAATTGGAAAGATTTGTGTGAGTGCACCACAAATCAAGCTTCACATCCGCGAATTGCTAGTTTGAGAGCAAAACTGTGGACAAAGCTTGATGCATTTATAAAGTTGCTTAGACAAGGTCAAATAGATGAGCTTTATTATGAGAGATTCAGGACAGCATTGGGAGAATTCATATCATTGATGGTAGAAGCATGGGGGGAGTCACATATTACACATTACATGGTAATCCTCCTTAGGTTAAAGTTTTGTGCTTTAAACTTGAGTCAGTTTATGTTTCTAATACAATGTTTTTCTTTACAGCATATTCTTTACGCACATGCACCATGGTTTGTGGAGCAATGGGGCCCTCTGTCCATTTGGAATACTCAAGGGATGGAGAAATCACACTACAGATCCAAGGCAACATTCTTCAAGAATACAAGGCATGGGGGTGGTATCGCGCGAAGCAATGCACTATGCGAAATGTTCGATTGGTTTTATAGATGTCTAGAGGCCAGGACTCTCAAGCACGATAAGGTAGAGGTCTCAAGTCTCGCAAAAGCGGTTCAACATGTCAAGAAGACAAGGAGATGTGCTGCTTGGAAGTCCTCAACAGGGAGCCAAGGGGTTGCGCTTTGGTTGCAACGTAGAGTCAGACAGGGGAGGCGTTGGGTCCCAAGAGAGTCCCAAATGTAAAATGTTTGATGAATAAAGTTAACACTATTTTGAGTCAATCATAGATTTCAAAATTCACAAATTTTTTTGGAAATTGCAGAATTGTATGTGCGACATGGCAGGGTGGAGGGGTGAGTGGGTTGGGAGGGAGGGTGGTGAAGATTAAGTATTACCGGACTGGCGACAAAATACTGGGGGGGGAGGAGGTGCACTCAAAAAACCCTAATTTAGAAGAAAAACCCTAAAGTGCTTTAAAAAAGACTATATAAAGCACTTCAAAACCCTCCTCCCTCATTTCTATGGCACGAGTGAAACAAACTGCTAGACCCACTGGATGTCATTTAGACGCTACCCGTTGTTCTCCTCACAACGCCATGGCCTCCGAACACGGCCTCCGAACACACTGCAAGCCCAAGTGGTTAAGAGGGCAATGATCACCAAGGATCTGAAGGTGGTTCTCATCATCAAGAGTCCAAGCAACGCGTCGCCACCATCCGACTCTCATGGGGGATCCCAGGGATCTCAGCACCATGAGGAATCTCAGCACGATGAAGGATCCAAGCACGATGAGGGGTCCTCTCAGTCCTTCCACACACCTAATCTTGGAAGTAGAGAGGTCTCCTGAGAGGGGAAAAATAGTCCAGTCAATCCTGATCAACTGCCCCTCCCTCCTCCGTGGGGTCCTGGCGTGGAGCATCTAGACCAACAAGGGGAGCAAGAAAGGCAAACAGAGGAGATGGAGAGATTACAGGGGCCACAACAAGAGGAAGTATTTGGCGGGCTCGCAGATATAATGAACCTTGGCCCCAATCCTCCAACCAAGCAGACCGCACGGAAGAGCACCATCAACCCTCTGTGCCTCGAGATGATTAGATATGAGGAGCCTCTAGTACGAGCTGAGCAAGAGCCTCAGCCTGATGTCTCATAGCCTTGTGAAAAGGAAAAGAGACAAAGGACAAAGCAGACCCCTAGGTACGAGAGGCCACCTCGAATGACCCAGCAGACACAGGAAGAGGAGTCTAAAGAGGTGGTTGCAAGGGAGAAGAGACGAAAGAAGTTCAAAGCGAACAAGCAGCCATGGAGCCATGTCCAAAGGCCAGTGCAGGGTCCCCCAACGATTAAGAGGTGCAAAAAATCAAGAGTGAAGGCACTTCAGGAGATCCGCAAGTTCCAAACCACTGTGGACAATCTCATTCCCCGTGCACCCTTCTAGCGTGTTGTACATGAAATAGCATAGCATTACAAGAGTGATGTGCGTTTCACTTCAGGCGCTATGGGAGCAATTCAGGAGGCAACGGAGTAGATGATAGTAGGTCTTTTTGAAGACGCAAACTTATGTGCTATCCATGCCAAAAGAGTAACAGTGACGGACAAGGACCTTGCATTCGCCAAGCGCATCCACTCCAATCCCTCCCTTAGGCCCTAGATGTTGTTTAGGTTCATTTGGTGTAACTTGAATCATTTTGTAAATCTCTGCCCTTTGAGGCCAATGAATGAAAGAAATTTTTATGTTCTATTACTGTTCCCATGTTATTATACATGTTATGTGATGCTTTCCATCAGTTTATGCAAGTTCAATGTGAATTTGAGTGGTCAAATGATGTTTTTTCACCGTGGTGCAGAAGGCAAATGTGTCTTGGTCAAATAGGCCCCATACGCGCCATAGCGGGTTTTGCCATTTTTGGGCTCGCTGCGCGATGCCAAACACATTTGCCTTCTGCCGCATGGTGAGATTCTTACTGGATTGCTCAGAAATGACCATTATATCGCAAATATATATCTAATCACATGCTTTTGAACAGAATAGTGAATAAAAATATTAATGCCAACAACAATTAAAGTTACAAAATACAATGACAGTATAAAATAAAAATTTTGTCAGAACACAAAATGGGGCACTGTATAAAAAGTATAGCTGTATTCATATAAAATAAATTTTCTATACAATAAGGCTTCAGAGCCTTTCTCTCTTCTCTAAAACACTAAGAACATCAGGCTTTGAATTCCCAAATACACTCCTAGCTCTAAACCTAGTCGATAGAGAGTCAATGCTATTGTCATTGCTGGCCAAGGACATGGTTGCTGTCGTCAATGCCATACCTTGAAAATTGGTTCCAAAGGCATTGAGGGCAGCCATGTGGTTCACCAAATTTTCTATACAATAAGGCTTCAGAGCCTTTCTCTCTTCTCTAAAACACTAAGAACATCAGGCTTTGAATTCCCAAATACACTC
Source organism: Dipteris shenzhenensis (assembly GCF_047967505.1). Taxonomy (NCBI): domain Eukaryota; kingdom Viridiplantae; phylum Streptophyta; class Polypodiopsida; order Gleicheniales; family Dipteridaceae; genus Dipteris; species Dipteris shenzhenensis. The sequence continues at coordinate 17,413,377 of NC_141599.1, forward strand.
CTAGCTCTAAACCTAGTCGATAGAGAGTCAATGCTATTGTCATTGCTGGCCAAGGACATGGTTGCTGTCGTCAATGCCATACCTTGAAAATTGGTTCCAAAGGCATTGAGGGCAGCCATGTGGTTCACCAAAATGACCTTGTCAGCATTGCGATCGATGTCAGCATGACCAATCACTCTTGACAAGGACTTGCACTTCAGGAGGTCATCAGTGCCATGTGGAGAAAACTTTTTATGGATAACCACAAAGCGCCCTTTTTCTTGGCCAAGGTAATGTGCCAGTGAGTGATCTCGGCCGAAGCTATTGCGAACAAGGCGTTGCCAAGATGAGAATAGGTCAACCTCAAATGCCTCCTGCAAGAGTCCAACATTACATTAGAATTCCAGTAAAGCAAAAGTATACCAAGAGAGAAGAAATTCAAAGCTCATAGTTTCTTACCACTATGGAGTCATCATGCTCAATCCCTTCCTCTTTGCCAATGAGGATGGATCCAGAGGCCTCCTACTGTTTAGAGTGAGATGTGGAGGCTTCTTCTGGAACATCAGGTAGGTCAGAGTAGATTGATGTCTTTGCATCTTTGATTTGCGCCAGTGTTAAAGCAAGAACCTCTTCTATTGAATCATCTGCTCCCAAAAACCCAGGTTCTTGCATAGTCGTGTCCACCTCGTATCCACACAGGATACCAAGTGCTTCATCCTTCCGCAGACCACCAAACATAACCTCTATGTCATGGAGAAAGAGGTATTGTTCTCCATCGATAAGAAGGGGAGCAAGAAACCATATCATTGTTACGGGGTCAACAGAGTGGTGCCCAAGGTGGATGGAATTTGAGAAGTAGAATGGGGTTCAGGAGGTCGCTGGAGCACTTCCAGGGCCAATGCATCTTCCCGCTCCTCAGCTTCTTTATCTATGGGCTCTTCATTGTAGATGTTGGGCTCATCTACAGAAATAAGAGGATCGGAAAGGGCAGGGGCAGGGTTAGGGCTTGAAGTCGAGGCCTCCTCTTCCATTTGTACCTCCTGGAGAAGGAAAATAAAGGTCATTTCCCAGGATAGGTACCTATTTACTGTGTTTTCGATGACTCCACATGCTAGGAGGTCATCAGTGTCTACCTCCCTAAACCCTAGGGGTATAAGTTGGGCTCGAAAGCGATCTAAACGCTTCACGAACTTGGGTTCTTGATCGAACAAGTACTTCAAATAATCAATTGGGACCCATCTTTTTGAAGACTCATCAAGTTGATATGCAAAACTCGCGATGTAGTCTTGCATGTACTTGATGAGGTCTTCAAAATCATTTCGGGCTCCCAAGTAGGTGCCTAGGACATCTATGCTCTTATCAAAGACTAGAAATAACTCCTCCTCTCTATCAATTAATGGAGTACGGGAGATGAAATCATGGAAGGCGGACCTAGCAAAATCCATGGTAGTTTGGTAGCTAGGAGAACTATGGCTATGATAGTGAAACTTTGAAACTAAAGTAACTTTATAACCTATATATACCCAAATGTTCTAAATATAAAAAATAAAAAGAATTATAAAAATTTGGGGAAAAACTTGACATTGACATGAAACAAAACCATTCAAAACGTCAAAATTAATTGCACCACTATAAATTGAAAAATGTCAAAATACACAATTGTTCCACCCCACATTTTCTAGACAATCTTCAATATTGTAGGAGGGATAAAAGTGACACTATGCACGAGCTTCTCTGCACGCTTTCCTACCTTTTCACCATTTAAGGTAAAGTGAAAGGACTCAGACATGCCATCCTCCATGACCAATATGTGTTCCCGCACGTCCCTGAGAGTCCACTGTGACGTGACAGTCACATTCTTAACATCTCCTAAATGAGAACCAATACATAAACTTACCCCTGCATTATCATCATCGTTAGAGTCAAGGGGGAGCCAATTGTCACTTGTTTTCTTCCAGCACCAATATTTAAAAAAAAAAAAAAAAAACATTTGGCGGGAGATATGGTACTTGACAACCACATTGTCCTTACATACATGGCATTGAAACAGATCACCCTTTTCTTCACCTGACCTGCTTCCCCAATTCACCCCAAGCAATTCCTCAAGGGCATTCTCATGTAGGCACTTGCATGAACACATGGTTTTTGTTCTGTGCATCTGGATATTATGAAAACAAGAAGCAAAAATGTGCATAGGCATAAACCAAGACAACCTTACCCATTTAGAGCCAAATGTAAACTTCATGGCCATGCCCACATCCTTTGCAATCTTTTCCTTGTATGATTGCATTGTTCTTGTGTCCACCATGCTGCAATCCATGTCTTCAAGTTGTGTTGTAATGCATTGAAGATGGCCATAGCCTGATGCCGTCCTTGGAGTAATGTACTTGGCATTATACCAATAGATATTTCTCTGTTTCAAAGTAGAGGACTTCTCTCCAGCATGCATTTGCCTTCCTAAATCCTCATGAATGGCAGTAAACTTACCTAAGAAGCACTCAATTGGTTCCCACTCCTCAAAGTCTGAAGGAAATACATCTGCTATGCACAAGTGCTATTTCAAAATACAATTTCAAACTGACTCATTACACTGGTTCTATTTCAAAATACAATTTCAAGCTGACTCATTACACTTCAAAATCTTACACAAAATGCAGACTTACAATGTGATGGTATTGTCGATTGATTGCTTGACGGAGGAAGGTGCATGTCCTTCCCCATATAGATGTGTTGCACCTTCGCAAGCAATCCTTTCTTCCCAAGCTTGAACTTCATGATGCGGCCCTTCCATTCATGCAAGAGATCACCTCTTTTGCTCTTGGGAAGCTTATGTGGACCCTTGGCAGATCCTCTCATGACTATCCAATCATTTAAGCTGTAGGTGCAAGGCACCCATTCACCCAGTGCATTTTTGCTTCTGTGGGACACAGAGTACATGTATGGTCTCCTCATCATGCTTGTACAGAGGTCACAATAGCAATAATGGACTAGAAAGTGCAGCTTGGAGGGAGAGAGCAGCTCCGATAGAGGGAGAGAGAGGGAGAAGGTATAGAGGGTGCAATTGAAACTTGAGAGAAGCTCCAAGAGATGCTGTAGCTAGGAATGGAGGGAGAAAGAGTAGAGGGGGATGAGCAGCTGCTCCAGGAGGTGTTGTAGCTAGGAATGGAGGGAGAAAAACTAGAGGGGGATGAGCAGCCACTACAGGAGGTACTGTAGGTAGGAATGGAGGAAGAAAGAGCAAAGGGGGATGAGCAGCTGCTGCTGTAGGAGGTGCTGTAGCTAGGAGTGGAGAGAGAATGAGCAGCTGCCACAGGAGGTGCTGGAGAGGGAGAAACACAATGGACCAGAGTAGGAGGGGGCAGAGAAGATGCCAAATGCGTTCCCACATTTGAAAAATGGAGCGAGAATGGAGCTGGACTAGAGAAGAGGAGGGGGCAGGCCTGTAACAAGCTGAGAGGGGAAAAAATTTCACCCAGAAGGGCCCACCGCCTCTTGAATGGCTTGTAGATTTGTTTGGGGGAGGTGCATATGGGAGAAGGGTCAAGCATGGGTTGAGGGGGGGGGGGGGGATGGTGTGAGTGGTTCCCAGTGTAAGAGGAGTAGCCAATAGGGGTTGGTTGTAGGTCTGCCGACCCTCCACCTCAACATGGCATTGCCCCATAAAAAGGAGCACTCCCATTGGTACACCTCAAATACCTCACTAATCCCTTGAAATTAGGAAACACTAATTGGGGGCCCTTTGGAGACCCCAATTCTCCCCTAATGCACGTGGAATTTGCTTAACAACCCTCCAGCTCAACTGCGTAGACACCTAGGATCCCTGCTGGCACCTTGCCAGCGTAGACGCTCCATTGAGATGCTCCAACATGTTCTTGATCTGATTGTGCTGTTGTAAAGAGCGTTGTTAAAAAGCCGTTAAGCTAGAAGAAGAAGAGGTCTTTTTTGTGTGGTCAATTCTTGGTTGAGGTTGTCTTTCTCTGTGTTGTGATTGAGTCTCTGTCACATTCTACCTTTGCATACGTATGCTTGTTACGAAGGTAGGCCACTTGAACATCGGAGGTTCTTCGTGATTGGTTGTGGGCATGTGATCTCCACCCACTTGAACATCGTTCAACTTGTTCTCTCTCTTCTCCACCGTTTTCTCCCTCTTTTTCTCATCATATTTGAATGTAAATTCTATTTGTTATTGTCCTTTCCCAAGGGGTGCTTTCCCAAGGGGTGGGGTACAGTGACTGGTGCATGTTTGGGGAAAGCTAAAATTACATATTTATTTTAATTCGGATAAAATGCCATTTTGTACATCTCTCATGGGGTTGCCTCCTTCCTCGCATGGACGTGTACGTGTGATTGGCTGGGATGGCTAGTTTGTTGCCACTCGGCTGGTCATTATCCTTGAGAAGCGCCCTTTTTGTGCGGCATGTGTCCTACTTGTATTGCCCACGCTATGCAAGGTGATGTGCATCTTTGTTACTTTAACAATACGTGTCCTCTTTTTATTGTGCATGCTCTACAAGTTCGATTGTCCCAGACATGCTTGCACAGCAAGTCGCTGGCTCCTTGCATGCTATTGGTTTTCTTCTCGCTTCGTGTGCATTGGCGGTTATATCTTCGTGCTTGCAGGACGAGAACGCCGGAGAACTCCTATGCAAACCAAGGGCTTCGTCTTTGCAGCAGGAGAATGGCCTAGAAAGTGTAAAGCTCCAGCTTTTCCTCCGACGTCTTTTCCTGCTCCCGATCCCGAGAGACTAATTTCTCACCTCCACAGGCCTTTCATCTGATGAACGACTTCCCACGATGTCTTCTCGCCCTGAGCTCATGAAGATGGATGAGCTTATTGAAGTAATGGAGTTCAATGAGAGCAACCCACATAATACCAACATCATTAAGTGCATCGTACATTGAACCCACATAATACCAACATCATTAAGTGCATCGTACAACTGATTCCTTCAACAATCTATGATCCATTGATGAAACAATTATACAACTCCATTCAAAAGTCATCAAACATATCCACGACACCATGGGTCTTGATTGCAAAAGTGCTGAATAGGCAATCATGTTTGAACAACAAGCAAAAGCATATGTTGCTACAGTTGCATCGTCGAGGTTGATGGTTAGAGACCGCTTTAGCAGGTTTTCTAGTGAGTTGTGTGTTCATTTCATTATATGGAAAAAAGATAGGGACAATTTTTGTGAGATAGAAAGGATAAGCCAAGATAGAGAAATTCCACTCTATACAATCCTTTAAATGAAACCACAAACCCGCCAACAATACGTCCACTACACTGAAACATGAACAAACAAAACTAGGATGTGACTGTAACCATGATACTCTGCCCAAAGAAAAGAACTACATTGAGAGATTTGATGACTATGACATGGAAAGAACAAACATGTTCAATGAATAACACTAACACAACACTGACATCATCAACTGCTTGACCTCATTAACTCCAAAGAAAGATATGACTTATTAAATTTGGATATCCTATTTGACTCTAGACATAAGATTGTCCACGAGGTCATGTACAAGCCCGTGGTTATTATTTGCAAGAGCTGATCATATCCATACTGAAGAAGACATTACAAGACACGACATCACAACATATGTCACAACTGCCTCTACTTCTAATGCAAATTTTTGCGACCCTCTTACAAGGTTGTCAAATTACTTATTACAAGTGTTTACATGATACTTCGATTGATGGGTCACAATTCACAATAGTGAAAAATATTGCCACTATCAAAAATAAGGAAACACACACTATACTTATAGATGATACATGCCATCTACCACCTTTGATGCCGCTTTTCAAACGAAGGAACAACTGAAACTACAATACATGGAGTGCAAATGAACAAGCAAAATTACGAAACTTGATTAATGCCCATCTAGAACTTTCAACAAAGCATATTGCATGTTCTTTCATTAACAAAATCCGAGGAACCAAAACATTCTATGGCAGGTGTGGTGAACAAAGTATATAAACTGCAAAAGAAGGATACCATAATAGAAGGGCCACATCCCACTTCTAAAGAGACAAGACAACAAATAGAAGGATGGATTCTGTATTGACAATTACAAACATTACTCAACGAAATGATGGTGACTCAATCAGACAATAGAGACCAAAAAGGAAGAGGCAAAGCATATGCCACTGCGATGTTTACCAGAAAAAATAAAAGACTGTCCTAAATTCACATCCATTTGTTGTGGAACATTAACATTCACCCAAAGGATTAAGAAGGTAAGTACATCCATAGCCGAATTTCTCAAAGACCATAACCTGCTACCACCACCTTTTCTATCATCATAAAGGGTGCTTTGCGTATCCTACAAAAACCAAGAACGAAAGAATAAGTTCCATCCCTCAATGTGATAAACATGACTATGGCAACAGAGACGACACATGTGCCCATGTTAAACAACATAGAAGCTAGATTGCTATCAATAAGGATTCCATTTTGCCAAATAAGAGAACTAACATATGATTGACAATGTGGAATATGTGGAAGTGTAGTTAGTGTCCTCAGAGATGTTGAAAGAGCTCAATCCGTCCTCCCATGATTTATTAGTGACAATGCAACTGTAATGGTAGCTATCAAAAGAAAGCTACAATACAATCACAACTACATGAGCGGACTTGTCCGACCAACATTAACATTGTGAGCACTTCAAGAGTTAGTGAGTTCCCTTCTACAAAATGTCCAACATCAAACTTAACACTACCTAGGCTGAACACAAAGAACAATAGAAGACCCTATACCAAATGAAGACAATGAGGTAATAACCACAATGATAGTAGAGGATGACAATGAAATATATACCTTAGTGCATTGTATAGCTAGTAGTCACCAAGTTGTGGACTTTGAGGATAAGACCATTGTCGTCATACCATCCGAAGAATTCGCTCCTCTAAGCATTTTCAAAGATGCCCATTGTGAGGAGTTGCCATTCCCAAGTATCTTCTATGGTCAAGCAAGAACATGTAATATCCCAACATCTACACCTTATTAGACCATAGCACAATGGGAATTAACAAATAAATAGTAGAAGGTTTGCATTAAGCATTGAGAACCTGTTGTTTACAACAATGAAGATATTAGTTTGGCAAGTTCTATCTTCGACATGGGTACGAATGAGGAAAGCGAAACTTAACGGAAGAGAAGTCCACGCAAGAGAAGCAATAGCAGACACAAACATTGAGAGATTACTAAAATCCAACATTAGATTTCAAGATCTACTGTGTCTTCAAACTTCTCAAGACTATAAGCATAAACTAAAGAAAAACCTATTTGCAATGGTGCGACAACTAGGATCTCCCACATTCTTCATAACGTTCTCTGTAGCTGAGAGATTGTGGGAACCTCTAGTTTCATGCTTATAAGAGCTCAAAGGCAATGGATCACAAGTTGTAAGGGCAAGAACACCATTAAAGATTTGCGACATGATTTGGTCAGACCCTGTCACTACTGCTCAATATTATGTGCACAGATTCAATGTGATGAAACATTTGCTACTGAAGGAATCCACGATTGTGGGAAACGTACTGGGCTATTTCTTTGTGACTATATTTCAAAACCGTGGTAGCTAGCATGACCATGGCTTTGCTATGGATTAAAGATGCATCGACACCACAAGAGTCATCAAGTAACGAAGACATTGTAGCGTTCATAGATCAATATATTCCAACAGACTCTTCATTGCTGTAGACAACAAAGATTTAGACTTTCAAACACACAAGCATAGAGAAACATGCAAGAAAGGAAGAAAGGCATGTAGATTCATATTCCTGCGGCACCAATGTGTACAATGCAAATTCTATCCCCACTTAATGCGGAAGAAAGCAATGTGAAACACAAGAACACTCAAGAGAAAATAGAATCTACACTAAATGATTCCACAATCATGGCAATGGACTTTGATACATTATTACATCATGTCAACATATCAGAACAATAATATATTATAACTCTAAGGTTCAAAATAAACGGGCCAACAATTTTCTTAGGAAGAGATCCAAAAGACATTTTCACAAACAACTTCAATGCTACAATAACAATGCTTTGGGGAGCAAACACTGACATATAATTCATTCTAAATGCACATGGTGTAGCCGCTTATTGCACTTCATAATTGCAATGGAAGATAGAGCAACCAAAGAAGCAGTTAAGCAAGCATTAAATGAGAGTATAATGTCCAAGGCACCAGCTAATTCATGAATGTGTATGTAAAATAAGAAATGCAATATTGAACACTCAACACATAAGTTTTCAACAGGCTATCTACCTTTCCCTATCCCTACCTTTAACAAGCAGTACTAGAAGACACACTTATATAAACACTAGCCCACCACATGAGCACATAATGTTACTAAAGCGAAGGTGGGACCAGAGAAGATGGACCCCGAAAGCACACATATCTTCTTTGATGACATTATCACTAAGTATCAAAGAACACCACTACACCTACACCAGATTTGTCTTGCACAATTTGCGAGTGAGTACTAAGTGACATGAGAAGAAGGCAACAAGAAAGAGAAGAAAATCAAAGATTATAAGGTTTAATAACTGCAGTAGGAATAAGGACCATGAAAACCACTACAAATAAGAATACCTTCTATACTTACCTTTCTACGAAAGCGAACCCTCTTTAATAGAAGAGCTTCCAACATGGCTTGACTTGTACAATGTGAACAAGAAAAAGTTCAAACAGAGTAGAGCCACATTTAATAAAATGTTACTATCAACAATAAAGTCACCATCAAATAGTAGCACAATATTAACATCATCTGAAATGACAAGACAAAATAAACATCAAGGCAAATATGATATTGGTATGGAAATGGAAGGTTCAAATAAGAAGAGGAACATCGAGCAACGTCAACCCAAGATGCAAGGCATGATGCAAAACACATAATATCATGAACTCTTTGGAAACTTAAACAACGAGCAACGTATAATAGTGCAAAGCATTATGTTGAAAAAAGAAAGTATGCAACAAGAAATTCATTCATTTTTTATTCGAAAATGCAAGAATAGGCAAAACTAACTTATACTCGACATGTGATAATGCAAGCGTTGCTACGACATTACTCCTAAAAAGAGAACACAAACATTGAACTCCCACCAATACTTCTACTTGCATACATAGGTGAAGAAACTTTCAACATTGGTGGAACAACAACTCACTCTACACTCAACACTCAACACTCAACAAAAAGGCCAAATAGGGTTGAGGCAACAAATGGGGAGAACTCTGTGATCCTTGTGGATGGTACCCCACTTGCTCTTTGTAGTTAACACTATCTAGAGACTGAATAATAAGGGTATTCATATATTATGGGATGCTCATGGATCCGTGTGGTATTCTAGGGACCAAAGAGAGCTTAGGCTTAAACTCACAGGAACTGAACCTAATTTTTTGGATGGGATTATGCAATCAATGCCAGCCAATTGGCCTTCTAACACTGTTGGTGACTTTAAAGAGTGGTAGATTGGATGGGATCTAAAGGGAAGCTATTCCAAAATTTTCCCATTGTTACTCCAATTTGATGATAGATTCTATTCCCTTTTTAAGATATCCTCTCCTTTGGGATGATCTGATTCTCCTAGTCTATGGAGAAAAAGGTGTTGTACATAGGCTACTTGTGCATGGCAAGCTTAGTAAATTTCTAGACACGGCTTGCCCTTTTTGTAGAGGAGCAATCTGATCGATGCCTCATCTTTTGGGGAAAATCACTTTTTTAATTCTATCCTCCATCAAATAAGATCTACTATCACAGAAGCAATGCTCTACTCTCATTAGCTTAAGTGTAGAGGCTATCAGGGAAATGTTTAGTACTTTGCTTCATGATTATAGTCTAGTTTTTGAAGGTAATTGGAGTGACTTATCTGGGGGCTCCCTAATTGGAATAGTTAAAGTTTTAGTTAACCTGGGGGATAAATTCTAGTCTTAAGTCATGAGGTTTTTCAATGGAAGACGAGTGGAAGACCTATTTGGGGTACCCCCCATCCTTTGTAAATGAATTCTTTTTCCTCAATTTAACCAACCGTTAATACAAGTTGGAATTTTTATAAAAGAGAAGGACTTAGCTCGATGCAGATGGATCAATGGTCAATGTCATCATGCATGTGGATGCTACTTGACTCTAAGGGCCCAAGGGAGATGTTTTTAGGATTTTGCAAGTTGCTACCTTTGGCAATAAAGTTAGTGAGTAGCTAAATTGTGGGGCAAGACTAGATCTAGATGTATAAGGGAAAGGGGCTAGGGAGGCCATATTCGATTTAATGTTTACCTATGATAGGAGTTTTTTGAAAAATGGCTGACCTACACCTTGGGGACTTCACCCTACAAAATTTTAGTGTACTACATGCATTCAAAAGGAGGGGTATTTTAACTCAAATTTTTGGGAAATTTAATAGGGTTACAATAGTAGGAGAGGGTTTTTAATTCAACTTTAGAAAAAAAATCACTTAGTTAATAAGTAAAGAGGGTTGGTTTTTATTAGGGCAATACTTTTAGTTGAGTGATTCTTTAAATACCCCTTGAATGCACGTGATGCATAGGGTTTCTTAGTAGTGAACCCCTCGAGACCTACACCCTTTCCTCACATCATGGAAGCCATGCCTCATAATAGTATATGCACTTTTTGGTGCATTTTTTGGTGATGGTGATATTTCAAACCATTTTGTGAGTCACATTCACCTTTTGACTTGAAAATGCTTGCTATACCACTTTTCCAAGTCATAGGGTGGCCACTGGGACCATGATGTTGCAAAGGAGTAATTTTTATTGAGAATCTCAACAAGAATTACTCCTTTTTAACATCATGGTCCCATGCTCACCCTCTCAAGTGAGCTATTGTTAAAAAGAATGGGTGTCATAATCATGTATCTTGTTGGTTCCTCTGGAACGATGGGACATGGGTCAACTTACTTCATCATATCAATGCAATGTAAAATTTTGTGTTTCACTACCAGAGAGCGACCATCTACTTTGATCTACTTTATTGATTTGAAAACTCATGAATAACGAGATCAAGCAATTTTTCTTAACAAGTTTTGAGAATGTAATAGTTCATCAATGAATTTTGGATTTTTCACCACATGAAATTTGTTCTTGAGAGTTAAAATGATAGCATACTCTCTCTATTCAATGCTCCTTAACATTCATTCTGATGCAAGGATCTGCCAATACACCATAGGGAAAAAGTTTGAGAGTGTATTATTTTATGTGTTGTTGATGTTGAATTGTTCGACAAGCTAATTGGCTTCTCCTTTTACTTACTTTATTCAACTATGATCATAATAAGTAGATTCATATCATCAACCTACCAAACTTTGTTTGGCATAGGCAATGAGTTCAATCTAGAAGATTGCATTTGGGAAGAATGGGTTGATATATGTATTACTTGTTCCCCTTTTTGAGTAGTATACATGGTAGTTGCTAGATCAATAAATATATTTTCTTGCACTTCCTTAGACAATCATTCCATTATTATAAATTGACATGAAAAGCATTCCAATATCAAAATTTCAAGAGATCTAAAGCTAGAGGAAAATGTCAACTTGTATGAAAATTCCTTGATCATACTTGAAGGCTTTTTTAGAAAGTATACTAAACTTGGTTATCTATACTTGGATTATAGAGTTAAGTGCCTCCTTCATTTTGTTGGTCATTGAGAATGCTACTATAAAAGAGTATATTTCTATTCTTTATGTGCAACTATTTTAGGTACTCAGAATTTTTATGGAACTAAAAAAAGACATTCCATTGGAGAAAGTAGTGAAGCATCACAAGCATAGTTGCCATCAGAATATCCATTGGAATAGCCATTGGTATAGACAATGTTATTTATGTGACCATATGCCACAACCACTAGTGCCCATTTTGATGTTAATACCAATGTCTATACCAACCCTGAGACACTTGAAAGTTTTATCGAAAATGGTTTTGCATACAGATATAGCTTTGTACTTTGATAGGAAAAAAGATAAAAATTTTGAGAAGCTTCACACTAGATTGGTCAAAATAGCTAAATCTATTCATGAAGAAATAAAAAAACGAGATGTAAGTGTGAAAACACAAGTTAATTGGATAAGGAAAATAAGATTTTTGTATAATGAATTATTTAAGAAGTGGTATACTCAACCAAGTCTTGCATTCCATAAAAGTATATATCTAGTTCTACATTGATGTCCACTATGAGGGAAAGACATAAGTCACATGCCTTACTCTAAAGAGACAAGTGGAAAATCTCAAAATGAGAGATGGTGACCTAGTGATTGACTAGTTGAATACTTAAGGATAGAAAGAAAAATAATGGATTTGAAATGAACTACTTAGATTTTATTTTATTGATAGTCTATAGTCTACAACCATTCCTTTGAGAGCATCAAGGTAGTAGTGATTCAAGAGGACTATTGATCTAAGATATCAAAGAAAAAGATTAAAGCAAGGTCATGATGGGGGTACATTGGTGGAAAGATGTGTCATAGGATTGTATATAAGGCAAGAAGCTTCATAAGGATGCACAATATAGTGGGAGTTCTTGGTTGAGGCCTAGATATAAAAAGAACAATCAAAGTCAACAAATACAACTCTATGCCAAAACAAAAGTTACTTGCAAATTAACAAAATGTGTTACAATTGTGGTAGAATAGGCCGCATTACCAAAGATTGCACTAGCAAGCCTAAGACTCGGCAAGGCAATGGTAGCAACAAGCTAGAGAACATAAAATAGAAACAATATGCTCATTACATTCAGTTTCTCTTTGATGATGAGAAAGTGATATTATCTAGTCAGAAATATCCCATTAGACATGGAATATATTTCAATTCGGTAGTCACACTTCCTAACAAAGAGCATGCCAGGTTACACATTTGACTCTCAATTATGGCACTAGAGTTATGGACACCTTAAGTTTAGATCCATGCACTTTATTGGATATAGGATCAATGGGGTCCCATCTATTTTAGTACAGAGGTTTGTGTGAATGATGCTTTTAGGGGAAGTAACATAAAGAGAATTTTTTTAAGAATGTAGCCACTAGAGCCAGGAAGCCATTGGAGCTAGCATATAGAGACATTCTAGGGTGTATGATCAATATGCCATCACTTGGTGATAGCAAAGTACTCTCACTTTTTGTTTAATGACTAGACTATAAAGTTAGTTGTATACTTCATTAAGCAATGGTTTGAATTTAGAAATATTTTAAGAGTTCAAGTCTATGACGTAACCTTAATCCATATGTTGAATCAAATGCCTTTGATTTACAAGAATCGAGGGTAATATGTTTCCAAAGCATTTAATATTGAGTTTTAACACAAAGGGAAATATGAATAGAATTTTCCTTTGCTAAGACACAATAGGAAAACATAGAAGTTGAAAGAAAGAACCTCACCATGGTTGAGTGTGCAATGAGCATGATGTAGCAAAATGGATGATTGAAAAGTATTGGATATAAGTAGGTTCCATAATGGTTAGAAGTAGTTTGCATAGTGGTTAGAAGTAGTTTCCATAGTGGTTAGAAGTAGTTACATAGTGGTTAGAAGTAGTTTCCATAGTGGTTAGAAATAGTTTGCATAGTGGTTTATTTAGTGAACTGAGAAACTGATCCCCTACCAATGCTATATGACATGACACTAGAGTAAGAATGTATTGGACTTAAGACAAGTGTCCACATCATGTCAATGTCTTTGGATCAACTACTTATTCCCATATGTCAAGGGAAAAGAGAGGTAAGTATTAGAGTTAAGACATTTTCCCACATCATCTCAACTAAAGGGATGATTGAAAAGTATTGGTGGATAGAAGCAGTTTGCATAGCAGCTTATTTATTAAACCATTCCCCTACTAATGCTTTGCATGACATGACACTAAAGGAACCCTATACTAGATAGAAGCAGTTTGCATAGTGGCTTATTTATTACACCAATACCCTACTAATGCTCTATATGACATGACACCAACGGAACCATGTATTAGACTTAAGATAGGCATTCACAGCATCTCAAGGTCTTTGGATAAACTAACTATGCCCATTTGTCAAAGGAAAAGAGAGGTAGAAGGTCAACATAACCGAGTATAAAAAATGAATTTTCCTTAACTTTGTTACCCCTCCAAAATGCATCTCATGTAATCTATTGTCCTCTTTTCTTCTCACTTCTTAGATTGGGTTTTAATGTAGTTTCCCAATTCACTATTTATTCCCTAGAAACAATGCAATGTTAACCTGATGAAAGTTGATAGTATTTTTATTATTCTGTTGGGGCTCTAGAGTCATGAGTGATTCACTCCTTTATTGAGGAATGGTAGCTCAGGTAGCTCAATCCATGAGCTATCACTTATATGAAAACACTCTTCTATGTTTGAAAAGGTCTTTCCAGACCCATGTGTACATCTTCCCCCATGCCCCCAATTGGCCTCAAGTTACTTAGCCAAGTCAACTATGTGTTGGCAACCTAAGTGCTACCACCGATGGAACAATCGATGTGACCCCAAGTAGGGAGGAAGAGCAAGAAGGGCTAGTGGCCACACCATGGAGTAATTTTTGTGCATTCCTTGGGCTAGGTCCACAAGGAAGCTCTCTAGAATTGACTAGTCACACAGTCCTAGGATAATTATGGAGTCCCAAGCTAGAATGGGCTTGATCTTGTGCTTGTTTTGCCAAATTTTCAAGTCTGAGTTGAGTAGGCTAAACAAGGTTTAACCCTTGCTTCCTTTGAGTGATAGTTGTTCCTCAAGCCAAGGTGGGAGCTTGTGTATCACTCATCAGTTGTGTTAATACTAGCACCTTCTCATCTACAACTATCTGTATTAGTCCTAGGACTATCTTTATAATACAAATATTACTTTGGCTTGTTATTGAGTTTCCTACAACACCTGTTTCTTTGCGCACGATTCATCACTTGTCTTCATATGGTTTTACCCACACAGCACCAAACCCATGATAGTATGATGTCTAGCTCTTGCATCCAAGAACCAAGTAGGTTATGCATAACAAGAATATCCTAGAGTGTAAGAGAGGCCATTGTTTACCATATCTTTATCTAAGCATTGTGTACTCATACCGAGCATAGAGCATTGGGCATTGTGTCAAGAAAGGGTGAGGAGAAATACCATTAACATTTGGCAATATGGCTGGGGATTAATGTGCTAAAAAATGAGTGGGGAATTGAGTGTGAATTTAGAATCACAGTCATTAGAATTGAATATATAGACATTGGGTGAGGAGAAAAGGCCGTCAATATTTGAAAATCCTGCTGGGAACTGACTACTGAAAGAATGAGTGGGAAATTTCATTGATTGAGCATAGTAATTGTTAGAATTGAGTGTACAAAATTTGAGAGCAATAGTTAATGCTCATAGGCAATGACCTACAATAGTTTCTTGGATTAGCATATTATAAGATATCTCCAAGTGTTTTATGGATGATTTTAGAACTTTGATGATCTAATTGACAACCGATGTATTGACATAAGCTTGCTTTTAGGTAGCCTACAGCATCATCCAAGTCTTAACAGATGTTTAACACACACTTAGAGAGGCACCAAAGGTATATGGCCAGGTAAGAAGAAAAAGTGCCCAAGGTTGGAGGACTTGGAAAAATCTAGCCATGCATGCTAGAGTGGCATCGAAATGAGGAGAGCAATGGAAAATTGACCTTGAGTTCTGAGCTATTTTGAAAGAAGTAATAAGCTTGATCAAGGCTAATGCCATCAGTCATGTTTCAAGGACCAATGGCTAGTCCTAAGGACTCATCACAGGACAAGGACACCGATTAGCAAGGACTGCAAATAATAAAAAGCTCGATCAAGGCTAGCTAATTCCATCACTTTAGTCTCAAGGACTAGTGGCCAGTCCTAAGGACTCATCTCAAAGACCAAGGAAACTAGTCGTGAGGACTCCATACCAAGGACACCAATTAGCAAGGAGTAGAAATAGGTAGCATCCAAGGTTTCTAGAAAATGAAAGGGAAAAGCCCCCACACTAGATTTGCCACCAAAGCAAACTTAGTCATATAGATGGATGAGTTAGACAAAGACTCTAAAGCAAGTCCCAACTCGTGATGATTAGTACCACTCAGTGCCTGGTTTGGAGATGACTTAAGCATGGGAAACCTTTTGCAAAATGAAGGTCAGCCTAAAAATCATTGAATTATTGAAGCTTGCTCCATATTCTTGAGAATTCTTCTTGTAGTTAGTAGCTCCAAGCTAATGAAGAGCCACCCAAGGTTGTAGATCCTCATCTTACTATTCTAGTCATCAATGTCAAGATTAGAAAGCAGAGTTTAAATGGTGTGATTGTGCATGGTGGATTAGAAGTGAATATTATCTCGGAAGTCTTGGCTATATGGTTCAAACTCAAGAGCATGAAGCCCTCTCCTTTTCAAGTATGCATGGCTGGTTAACAACCTATAGAGCCCAGAGGAATGCTTTCACATGTGATCATCACCATTGGAGGCATGCATTATAATATAATTTTGATTGTCATCTCCATGGAAATGAATGCCTATCCAATTCAAATTGATCTAGTTGGTTGAAAAGAACCAAGGTATTAGACAATCGGGGTTTTGAGGTCATGACTATCAAAACTAGGGATACTGTGGTAAAAATCCCCACCAATCCAAGCAAGGTTATGAATAGTTGTCAACCCAAGGACTTGTACGTCAAAGATCAATTTTCACAAGATGTTGAGTCTTTGCTAATGGAAATGCAAATTTTTACCTATGGGAGAAATGGATAGCTTCCAAGTCATTGTTGCTAATTTTAAGAAAACAATGAAAGATGGGAAGGTGGTAGAATAGCAACACTTGTACCCTAGTCACTTCTCTAAGGACATGACTACTGAACAAAAGCTAGTCAAGCCCAAGATAACAATCACTTATTTGATTCTAAACACTTGGTTCCAAAATTGATACAAGAACTTAACTTATGTATGACCAATGGTCTACATATAGAGGATCAACTTTAGGTAGTCAAACATCTTTTCTTATAATATAAATATGTGTTTTTATGGATTTATATAGATTTTCAAGAAGTGCCACCCGAGATTTGCAAGCATGGGATTTTTTTGATACTAGATGCCAAGCCATTTTGTCTGCAAAGATATAGATATAGAATCAACCCAAACTATGCCAAACAAGTCAAAGACTAGCTAATATAAGTAGGATTTATCTATGCAATTGATTGGAGAGATTGGTTGTTTCCAATCATGGTAGTGCCCAAGAAGAATAGAAATCCCAAGTTTTTCTAGATTACATAAAGCTTAATGCCTCCCTTTCAATGACAGTATACTTGACCATGTTGCAAGACAAAAGATTTACTCATTTATGGATGGCTATAGTGGGTACAATTAGATTTCTTTGGCACCCAAGGATTACTAGGAAATTTCTTTTATCATAGAATGGGATGTATATTCCTACAAAGTAATGCCATTTGGTCTGCAAAATGCACCACCAAATTTATAGAGGTTCATGATTGAGACTTTTCAAGATTACATGATTGTGCTTATTGCCATCTGCTTGGATGATTTTTGTGTATACTCGGTAGTATTTGTGCATTAAGCTATCTTGAAAAGTTTTTTCCGCGTGTAGGTGGGTAGGAGTCTCATTGAAATTTTCTATGTGAAGAGTCATGTATTGCTTGGTGATGTGATTTCCAACGAAAGCATTTAGACCAAGCTGAGTAAGATCTACACAATCAAGTAAATTCTTGAGTCATAGATTCTGACATAACTTCAATCCTTTGTTGGATTCATCAACTTGTATAGGTACCAAGTTCCAATGGACCGAGTTGTCTGTAGCATTTCATGAACTCAAGAAATGATCAATTGAGACATCGATTCTTAGACAAACCCAATGGGATGTGATCTTGCATGTCTGCGTGGATGCTTTTAGCTATACAATTGGAATTATCTTGGCACATATAGATGGCAAGCTAGGTTACCTAGTCTATTATTTCAGCCAATTAATGACACCACTCAAGTGCAACTACAACACTACCTAATGTGAACCCTTAAATTTGTCTACATTGTCCAAACATTTAGGCTGCATAACCCATTTTTCTTGTATGTTGACCACCAAGCTTTGCTCTATTTAATCAACAAGACAGTCATTCAGGGACAGTTGGTAAGGTGGATGCTATTGTTATAAGAGTTTGATTTCCATATCATTCACAAGCTAGGGGAGTCCCATGCAAGTGCAAACTTCTTGTCACATTTTCCCACCCCAAATCAAAACTAGGGAGTCCCAACTGAGCTCGCAGCTGCACAATTGTTTGTTGTGGAAGTTTTTGAGATAGTATGATGGAATGCTCTAGTACCTATTGCAAGGCACATCTATTGTGCACATGCCTTGAGATAAGCACAAGAAGTTGGGTTTAAAAGACTGGAAATATAGTCTGGTTGGTGGCCAACAATATCACTAAGGAGTAGATGGAGTCTTGTGACATTGGGTTCTACCACATGAACAAACAATGATGCTCACTGAGGCACATACTAGGCCTACTGGAGGTCACTTCAGTGGTGAGTTGGTAGCTCTTTTTTTTTGGTAAGTAGCTATATGGTGGAGTACACTGTTCTGAGATGTATGTGCTCAGTGTGTCAAATGTCAAGTCTGTTAGGTTGCTTTCACATCACTACATGCCATTCAAACAAGCCAACCCGTGGACAACATTGTAGTGGTGGGGCTTGGATTACATTAGGCCTTATAAGAGATTTTCTCAATTCACATAGAATAAATACATAATTATGGATATGGATTATGCTACCATGTGGGTGGACACTCACAAAAAACACCTATATGCTTCTCATAGACAACACTGTGCAATTACAACAATTTGTTAGTTTTGATCCCTTATTACTCCTGGAAGCCTTTTATCTTGGTACCTAAATTGAAATTGAAATTTTCCTATGAAAAAGTATACATGAAGTCCCTCAACAATTGACATTAGCCAACTTTTCTATGAATCACACCTAAGAACTTAGCACATTTTGCAATTGATAGCAAAATTTTAGCACATTATTTTTTGGACACTAATGACTAGAAAGTGTTCCCCTAAGTTGTGGTTGAACACTCTAGAGTTGGTTATGCATAACTTTGAGTCATCTAGCTCAAGCTATTATACTAGGTCTATGACTTTTACTTAGAATGATGCAAGTTATTATGGAAAGTGTAGGTCTTTCTTAGAAATGTTCGTGCACACTATTTGGTGCATTATAATATCCAAATGTGACAAAATTTGGCAAGGTTTATGCAATTTTCCATAAGGGCAATGTTCTAACTTGGAAAAGGTCTTCCACAATGTGAATTTGTCCAAAAAACACAACAAATCTGCTAGGTTCACATTCATGCAAAAGATAAGAAGGAGCAAAAAGAAAGCTTTTTCCTTATTTTCCTTTGGAAAAGCAATTGCCATAGATAGACAATGCGGCTTTTTGAGCCAAACCAATTTTTATTGAAGTGTTATTTTACACCAAAATGTCATATAGTGATGAAATAACCTTTAACAAATTTCAAAATTCTTGAGCCCATAGCCCTTATAGGCCTTTTTTTAGTAGAAATGGAACAAAGCAATTGAATCTTTTCTAAAACTGAGAAAAGGGCTGAAGAAAGAGGTGGAATGCACTACAACAAGTGAAGAAAACCTAATATAAGATACATGAACATTAAAATCCTCACAAGTTCAAAACTATACTCAATAAAAGAATGATGGAGTTGTTTAATTTTTTGAAATTATATTGCTAGTGATAGAAGGGCAAGTTGTATAAGGAAAGTTTAATAGCTTGAACACTTGTAAATATGACAAGACCTACATTTCACACTTTCACATGGTCCCTACATTTCTCATGGAGTGGTTCATATGGAGGGAGGGTGTCAGAAGTGATTCCTATGGAGTGAGGGGTGTGAGGAGTGACCAATAGAGGATTGTGTTTAATACCTTTGCCACTAAGGCACTTGGATAAGATAAAGAACTAAGGATGTGTGTGATATTAGCTATAGACCATGGTGTCCTTGGTCTTAAAAGTGGCATGCCTAGAATAATTTGAGCTACCTCTAGAAGTGGACAAAAGTTGGAGAGAGAGAGAGAGAAGCGGTCTTTTCTCCTCGCCCCTTGGTTGTGCATAGTGCCTTGTGCTTGGTGCTTCATATGATTACACAGTGCTTGGTTACACCTCAGGTTAAAGATGCCCTCTCTTGCACTCCAAGGTATGCTTGTTATGCAAAACCTACTAACCTTCTTGCCTTTAAGATCCATTTCCACCTGGATTGGGCTGCTCATTTGCCACCTTGGGGTGGGCCTCCTTGTTAGTGGACTAAGTGGCAAGATTCTCTCCAAGACCTTCTTGCACTTGAGGGGCATGCTGATATTATGCTCAAGCTCCTTCCACTTTATTTCTTGGCCTAGATGTAAATATATTATCATTGATTTCATCTCTTGGCTAGTCATTTTCCTCAAGGAGAGGCTTGATCAAAGTGCGTGTAGCTCTTTGGTATGATCCAGTTGAGCTTGGTTAGTAATCTTTGAGTAGTTCTCAAAGCCAACACTTGGTTGGCATCATCAGAGACAAGAACCTATTCTTTGGGACTAGGAGGTGGTACATGTGTAGTTGGATTGGAGGGAGGCAAGGGTGTAAGTGTCTGTGTCTTAGGGGGGGTAGACATGTGGAGGGAGAGGACAAACTACTAAGGCTGTGCCTTAGCACAAATTAAGAAATTCTTGACTTATGGAACAGGTTGGATATATCCCCCAACCTGTTGCTTGGATTGAGCAAATATCCAACCTGTTGCACAAATCAAGAAAATTCTTGATTTGTGCAATTTTTTGATTTGTGCAACAGGTTGGATATATCCCCCAACCTGTTGAGCAACAGGTTGGGGGATATATCCAACCTGTTGCACAAATCAAAAACATTCATTAAATTTTGGTTGTATTTTAGGGTTAGGATTTAGGGTTTAGGGTTAGGGTTTAGGATTTAGGATTTAGGGTTTAGGGTTAGGGTTTAGGGTTAGGGTTAAGGGTTTAGGGTTTAGGATTTAGAATTTAGGATTTAAAGTTTAGGGTTTAGGGTTTAGGATTTATTGTTTAGGATTTAGGGTTTCGGAATTAAATGTTTAAAGTTTAGGATTTACGGTGGTAAAGATGTTTTGGTATTAATTGTTTAAAGTTTATCCAACCAACCATATATCCAATCTATTGCACAAATCAAGAAAATTCTTGATTTGTGCAATAGGTTGGATATATCCAATACTAGGTACGATCCTTTGCAAAGGCTTTACTTTAAGTAATTATAAGTCTACCTAGTTAAAGTATCCTACGTATTAGGGACAAGCACATAGGCTAAAAGCACACCGATTCATATTTTCTTACATTCATGCTGCATGGTGTATTAGAAGAAATGAAGAAGTATGTGATAAGAAATATTCATAAGAATCCATATCATGGATTCATGCCATGGATATCTGGTGGTTGCTAAAGTAGAAAAATGATATGGATTCAATGATACTGTAGTTTTGTACAAAGCCTTAAACAAAGTTTAAGGCTTTTGCAAAGTATTACATATTGTAACAAAGATAAGCAAGTATGCTAAATCTCTTCCAGATTCTATGGTTTTAAATACCTACCTTACAAATACATTATTATCTAATTCTTCATTCTTCGACTAACAAGTATTATACACATGGAAGAAAAGCATACATGCTAAAAGTACTTGTGTAAACTTTAATATTTCCTTATTTTTTAAATTAATTCAATTCTTTGATTGAATACCTTTTTAAAATTTAAAGGTTATTAGTATATAATATACATAATTTTAAATGTTATTAATGTATAATATTAATAATTTATATATTTATTTAAATTTATACAATAATTACATTATATTTATATTAGTTTTTAAGTTAATAATGTATATTTTTATTAAGACTAAAATTTACTATCTAGTTAATAGCAAGAAGAATATTGTAGAGATTTTTCATATTAAGAACTACCTTACAAATACATTCACTAATTCTTCATTGTTTTAAGCATAAGTATTATATAAAGCACATATGCTAGAAGACTTCCCATTCAAAAATATTTTTATTGTTATATTTTTTTAATTAATGTATTTATATATATATATTTATATAATAATTATATAATATTTATATTAATTTATAGATTAACAATATATATTTTTAGCAAAATTATATTTTAATATTAGTTAATAAAAATTTATTATATTATGAAGCAAAAATATTATAAATGGATTTCTTATATTAATAAAGTGTTGTGAGAAGAGTTTTTTGAGAGATTTATGATTAAATTTTGTTTTGAAGTTCTTGCGTATGCAATAGGTAGAGAGGTTTGAGTGGTTTTGAGGTTGAGAGAGAAATTTGTAATAGATTGTTTTCTAATTTATTTTTTTTGAAAAATTATTGCGTGCCCAATAGGCTGAGAGAGTTTGAGGTTGAGAGAAATTTGTGACAATAGGTTGTGAGAGTTTAAGGTAAAGAGGGAAATTTGTGGGAAAAAAGATTTAATGCAAAAGATGGTTTTTTGAAGTTGTTGCGTACACAACAAGTTTTTGAGAAAAGAATCGGATTTGAAAAAAAATTCAAATTTACAAAAACTTGATTCTTAGTTCTTGCGTACGCAATAGGTTGGAAATAAACTCACCTCTTGCAACATTTTGAAAATTTTGAGAATCCTGCAATAGGTTGATGAGAGGAGAGAAGCGTGGAGTGTGAAAGAATGAACTTTGAATGAAAGAGAGAATGAAGAACCTTCTACTTATAGTGAACCTAAAAGAACTAAAAAAACCTAAAAAACTAAAAAAAGCTGACTTTACCTAAAAGCTACCCATTTCCTATAAAACTCTACTTCTCCTCATTCTCTCTCACAACTTTCCTAAAGCTCCTCCACCACCTCCCCACCCAGGTACTCCCTCCCTCCCTTCCCTTCCCCTCTCCTCCCTCCCCTCCCTTCCCCTCTCCTCTTGCTTCCCATCCCCTCTCCTCCCTTCCCATCTCCTCCCGCTTCCCATCCCCTCTCCTCCAGCTTCCTCTCTCCCCTCCCCCCTCCCTCCTTCTGCTTCCCCCTTCCCCTCTCCTCCCTTCCCCTCCCCTCCTCCTCTTTTCCCCTGTTCTCTCCCTCCTCGCGCTTGCCCTTCCCTTCCCTTCCCCTCTCCTCCCACTTCCCCCTCCCCTCCGCTCCCCTCCCCTCCCTTTCCCTTTCCTCCCTCTTCCCCCTCCCCTCCCCTCCCCTTCTTTCCTCCCTCCCCTCCCCTCCCTTCCCCTCTCCTCCCCTCTTCTCTCGCTTCCCTCTCCCCTCCCCTCCCCTCCCCTCCTTTCCTCCCTCTCCTCCCGCTTCCCCTCCCCTCTTCTCCCGCTTCCTCCTTCGAGCGATGAGGGGGGGGTGAAGGGAGGGGAGGGGCGGGGCGGGGCGGGGAGGGAGGGGAGGGGCGGGGCGAGAGGGGAGGGGAGAGGGGAGGGGAGTGGAGGCGAGAGGGGAGGGGCAAGAGGGGAGGGGCGGGGCGGAGGGGAGGGAAGGGGGAGGAGCGGGGAGGGGAGGTGAGAGGGGAGGAGCGGGGGGAGGGGCAGGGCGCAAGAGGGGAGGGGCAGGGCGGGGAGGGGAGGGAAGGGGGAGGAGCGGGGAGGGGAGGCGAGAGGGGAGGGGCAGGGGGAGGGGCGAGGAGGGGAGAGGGGAGGGGCGAGGGGAGGGGAGGGGCAAGGCGGGGAGGCAGGAGGGGCGAGGGGAGGGATGGGGCGGGGAGGTGGGAGGGGAGTCTGCTTTGAACTTCTTTTGCCTCTCCCCCCTTGCAACCGTCTCTTTAGACTCCTCTTCTTGCGTCTGGTGGGTCCTTTGAGGTGGCTTGTCATGCCTAGGGGTCTTCTTTGTCCTTGGTCTCTTTTCCTTTTCATGAGGCTGTGAGACATCAGGCTGAGGCTCTTGCTCAACTCGTACTAGAGGCTCCTCATATGTGATAATATCGAGGCATAGAGGGTTGATGGTGCTCTTCCATGTAGTCTGCTTGGTTGGAGGATTGGGGCCAAGGTTCATTATATCTGTGAGCCTGCCAAATACTTCCTCTTGTTGTGGCCCCTTTAATCTCTCCATCTCCTCTCTTTTCCTTTCTTGCTCCCCGTTGGTGGTCTAGATGCTCCATGCTAGGACCCCACAGAGGAGGGAGGGGCAATTGATCATGATTGACTGGACTATTTTTCCCCTCTTGGGAGACCTCTCTACTTCCATGGTTAGTTGTGTGGAAGGACTGAGAGGACCCCTGATCGTGCTTGGATCCTTCATCGTGCTGGGATTCTTCATGGTGCTAAGATCCCTAGGATCCCCCATGAGAGTTGCATGGTGGGGACTCGCGTTGAATGGACTCTTGATGATGAGAACTGCGTTCAGATCCCTACTGATCATTGCCCTCTTAGCCACTGGGGCTTGCAGTGTGTTCGGAGGCCATGGAGTTGTGAGGAGGAGAACGGGTAGTGTTTAAATAGCCTCTAATGGGTCTAGGAGTTTGTTTAACTCGTGCCATAGAAATGAGGGATTTTAGGGTTTTGAAGTGCTTTATATAGTCTTTTTTAAAGCACTTTAGGGTTTTTCTTTTGAATTAGGGTTTTTTTAGTGGACCCCCTCCCTCCCCCAGTCTTTTGTCACCCCAGTTTGGTAATACTTAATCTTCACCACCCTCCCTTCCAACCCACTCACCTCTTCGCCCTACCATGTCGCACATGCAATTTTGCAATTTCCAAACAAATTTGTGAATTTTGGAATCTATAATTGACTCAAAATAGTGTTAACTTTATTCATCAAACATTTTACATTTGGGGCTCTCTTAAGACCTGCCTCCCCTGTCTGACTCTACTGTCTGACTCTACATTGCAACCAAAGTGCAACCCCTTGGCTCCTTGTTGAGGACTTCCAAGCAGCACATCTCCTTGTCTTCTTGACATGTTGAACTACTTTTGTGAGACTTGAGACCTCTACCTTATCGTGCTTGAGAGTCTTGGCCTCTAGACATCTATAAAACCAATTGAACATTTTGTGTAGTGCATTGCTTTGCATGATACCACCCCCATGTCTTGTATTCTTGAAGTATGCTACCTTTGCTCTGTAGTGCGATTTCTCCATTCCTTGAGTATTCCAAATGGACAGAGAGCCCCATTGCTCCACAAACCATGGTGCATGTGCATAAGGAATATGCTATAAAGAAAAACATTGTATTAGAAACATAAACTGACTCACGTTTAAAGCACAAAATTTCAACCTAAGGAGGATTACCATGTAATGTGTAACATGTGACTCCCCCCATGCTTCTACCATCAATAATATGAATTCTCCCAATGATGTCCTGAATCTCTCATAATAAAGCTCATCTATTTGACCTTGTCTAGGCAACTTTATAAATGCATCAAGCTTTGTCCATATTTTTGCTCTCAAAGTAGCAATTCATGGATGTGAAGCTTGATTTGTAGTGCACTCACACAAAGCTTTCCAGTACTCCCAACCTAGGGTGCTTTGAGCCAATGTATGTTTTTCTTTATCAGCATCGTGGTTGGACAAGAACCTCCTTGCCTTTCCTCCACCCATGGACACTTTAGTAAGAAGATTTTGTGTCTTTCCTAATTGCTTCTTGTCTTGCTTAAGCTTCACATTGCCTCTGTGAAGTCCCATTAGTGAGAGTAGTTCTTTAGCTTTTGTAATGCATTGTGCAAATAACTTGCTGTGGCCTCAAATTCCAAGCATAAACTAGATGGAGATAGAGTAACTTATCAAGTATACACAGTTGAGCATGCAAAGTACACACATGTACCCGCTCTAATGGAATTGGTAGAATGGGGTCCCACTTAGGATCCTTTTTGTGATGATCAGGGGCTACACTTTGGTTGCAAGAAAGGATGCCATTTTCCCACTATAGGCTTCCCTTTTGCATCTTCTGAGAGTGGGTGCAATACAAGCATGTCCATTTTGCATCTGCACCTGTATCACAACCATACAAGCACTTGAGGGTCTTCAAATCACCAACTAGATGCCATTTAACTTGAAACGTTCCATGCCCATCCACTATTAATGTTTGCCCTACGTCTTGTCTTCAAATAATCGATGGGATGCCGATTGTCTCCAAAACCCACTTCAATGTCTCGTGGCACTCCTTTGGGGTCTCAAAGGCTGCAAGCCACCATATGTCCTTCTCAGATTGGACTGAGAAACCCTGCTCAACTTCCTCATCCCCTTGAGCAAAATGCAAGGCATCATTCATAATACAAATGCTCACCCTCTCTAGCTTGTGCTCTTTTACCAAGTGAGCTTCATCCATTTTTATAACAAATACTAGCTTGCCATTTGTACAATGAAAGAGAAATACAGTAAGGATATAGAAATGAGAAGAAACAAAGTTGAATGTGAAGAGGGAATTTCTCTTACCTTCTTCTCTCATCTCATAGAATTTGACCATGGCTCTCTGCAAATTCTCTACATCCATGTAAACATTATTGAAAGCATTCATCTCAAATGTTTGGATGCCAGATTTCTTTTTACTCTTCCAAGTCATTGTGCCACTTGCACAATGGTATCCTCCAAGCTTTTCTCTAGCACATTGGTTTGTTTCTTGACGTGTAAGCCTTACAGACCAGGTGTTGGCAATGGCATTGTAGATATCTTATACTTTTCCTCCATAGCAGACTTCAAAATTTTAAAAACAAAGTTGTAAGCTTCACGACTTACACCAACAGCATCACAAGCTCCAAGCACCTCCTTTGCTTGCATGAGGCCCTTTAAATCCTTCATTTTGCCTCTCTAGCAACTTGTTCACGTAGCCCTTTTTGTCTAGGGTCCTTCAACACTTCCATGACATCACTTGGCTTTATTAAACTTCTTAGAACATATGAAGAATCAGTATCATCCATTTCCATTGTTCCCATAACATCCTCCATGAAATTCCTAAAGTAGAGTACAAATGAGTCTTAGTGAAAACAATGCAACACCACGAATATTTTGGAGTAAGAAATTTCATTGAAATTTTGGGAAACTAACCTTGCAGCCCGTATTCTCCTCTTTTGGGCACCATTATTGGTTAACAATGCATCCATCGATTGCAATTGTCTTTTCCTCTCCTTCAGTCCCAAAGATGTTCCCTTCAACTTTTGTACTCATTCTATCGACTTCTCTCGTTCCTTCTCCACAACACGTTGAACTTGGCCATAGATAGACCTTTCCAAATCTTGTTTTCTTTCAGCGAGCTTTTGGATTGATTCTTCCAATTCATGTCGCTCCAAGTCCAGTGCATGTGCTTTGTCACTGAGTTCTTTGTTTTGCAATTGGAGATCCTGCATACTATTATGCATTGCCACAATAGTAATATTTCCCAAATGTGCAAGTTCTTCTGCTTGGGCTCTCTGCACCTCGCTTGCTTACATAGCCAATGTCTAAGAATGGTTCAATCGATTGCAATAACCGAGTAATCCAGCATGTCCCTTGCCAACAAACCGAACAGCATCATGCACTGTATGAAAAGGAGGACTCTTTTGGGTGGCAGGGTCTAAAGGATACAAGTTTCCATCCACCCAAAGGTCAAGAAGCTTCTTCCCTTGTAATCAAAGATTGTGGAGCACACTTTGAGGAGTTCCACTATATCCCAGACAGCATGTGCTTGCATATTCTGCCTCCAGTTGTAGGTTCACATGGTACTTGTTGGATATATCCTCGAATGGTGCCATGAGTACTCAAAGAGAGGTATCAGTGATGCAGGCTAAAATGTAGGGGAGAGCTAGCAAAGATGGAGCAGTGAGAGGGAGAGAGTAGCAAGGAAGAGGGAGGAGGAAAAGTAGATGAGGGCAAGAGTAAGAGGAGGAGAGTAGGGCGATAGGTGTAGAAGGGAGGGAAGGAGCTACTGCAGAAGGGAGGAGGAGGGGAGAGATGCTACAGGAGGGAGGAGGAAGGGAGAGATTTTGCAGGAGGGAGGAGCAGAGGAGAGGGAGCCTGGGCGGCTGGAGAAGGAGGGGAGAGGAAGGAGGGAGGAGGAGCCAGAAGGAGGAGGAGGAGGGGAGAGGGAGGAGGGAGGAGGAGGAGCAAGATGGAGGAGGAGGGAGGGGGAGGGAGGGAGAGGGAGAGGGAGAGGGAGAGGAAGAGGGAGAGGGAGGAGGAGGGAGGGAGGGAGGGAGGGAGGGAGGAGGGGGAGGGAGAAAGAGGGAGGGAGGGAGAGAGAGAGAGAGGGAGGGAGGGAGATTCGAAATTTGAAATTCAAATTTCAAAAAGTGGGCCCCTCCCCTCATTGATGGGGGGAGAGGTGGGCTCAAATGTGGGCTTAACCCACCTAGGTTGGGCTGGTTAGGCCTCTTTGGGACCCTCCAAGCCCCTTGCATTAGCCCACTAGGCATTCCCTAATCCATTCCTTATGAGGTCCTTTTGAGACCCCAATTCTCCCCTAATGATTTTCGTAATGCCTCCCAATTGACTTTCTCTTCCGGGCTGAGGGCCCTGTACCATTGGTCTACCTTGCCATCTAGACTGAGGCCAAAATCATTAACCATTTTTAGATCTCTAGGAGCAACAAATGCTTCACATATTTGCTCAAATCACTCCACATGGGAGACCGGATCTCCTTCCCCAAGAAATTTAGCTATCAACTTGGAAATGGCTATGGGCCTGCTCTGAGAGGAATTGGTGATCCTTGCTAGAAATACAGGTGCCGTACATTGATATACTTAAGCAGGTGAGGGGACAATGGATTCTCTTTAACAGACCCAAGAAAGCACAACAAGGGCTTGCAAAAGGACATCCAGATCGTGAGAATTGGGATGTAAGTACACATTTTAATTATGAATCATTTTTTACAAGTCGGTTTTCGTAATTATTGCGAGTCTAATGGATTCATATATTTTGCAGGCTTTCATTGACACTGGCAAGGTAACATTGGGCAATAGCTTTGCCACGAAGGATGTACATATGATAATCACAAGCGATGCCATTTATGATGGTTGGATCTCCATCCTTGAGGATTACATTGCAGGCAAATATTCACAAGATGGAAAATGCCGTAGGCAACCCACTGTCTCAATGTTTAGATGCTTGCGTGGATTGAGTGATGATCAAATTGGTTAAATTCAAAATGACATTAAAGAAGGTAGAGTAGTCATAGCTAAAACAAAGACTGATGCCATGATTCTTGATATTGAAGGACGAGCTATGCAGATCAAGAGAGATGCTGCACTACAAGAAGAACTTTATATGTTTATATCCGCAGAACGGCCTTCTTTAATGTTAAAAAATTGGGATGAGTGCAGATTACATTTTAAAATTACTCCAGAATTGTATCATCGGATTCGTGGTTGCTCTGACTCATGGTTAAAAGTGAAGCTTCAATAGGGCAAGGAAACTCCACCATTGCCTGATGCTGCAAAGGGGTATCTGAGGTGGATTATGGGACAAAGTGAAGGTGCAAGTCATGGACCGAATTCCACCCGGCCTTGGAGGTTCTACACAGTTGGTTCAAACATGGAGGGAATGGAATTTATACATAATGTGTACCAAGAGCCAATGGCAATAGGGGTTGCCTTTTTGGATGTAATGTATGGACCAAGCAGAAGTAGAAATTGGAATGAGGATCGCTTTGAGTGTTTGTTGAGAAGCTTGATGACAATCGCTTCTCCCCCAGCGCAATTCCTTCTTGTGGTTTTCTTGACCATGGATCATGTATCATGTTTGAAGAATGCATTAAATAAGACATGCGGACAATATAAAATACACTTCGGTTGCCTTAATTTTGAAACTACAGATATATTTGTCACTCGATCTATGGATGGCTTAATTGCCTGTGTATTGGTAAGCAAGGAAAAGCATTTCAACGATATTGAGCACTATACCAATGCACAATGTAAGCCATCAATATATGTTGCAGATGAAAAATATGAAAAATCAAGTGGTGCAGAAGAATCAAGTGATGAGGATGATGATGACGAGGATGAAGATGATGAATTTGACATTGAATTGTCCTTGAAAAGAAAACGTTCAAGTATCATGAAAGACATGATCATGGGTTTCTGTAGAGAAGATGAGTATGTATTGGACTTGTTCTCTGAGGGGCTTGCTGCAATAGAGTCTCTTTCTTGTAAGAGGCGTGTTGTTTCAGTTGTTGAGACTTATGAGGAGTTGGCAAAGGTTGAAAGTATATGTTGCACGTATGCTTACAGTAATCATGAAATTCGACAATGGGCTGGCTTGCAAGAACCAATATTGGCAATAGAGGGGGTGCCAAAAGAAGATGATACAATTGAAGGTGGAGGGGATAAAGAAATTGAAACCATACCAGGACAAAAAGAGCTTCAACCCTTCAATGAAGAGCAGCGTGAGCATTTACAAAAACACGCTTCAAAGTTTTGGGAAACAGAAGAGGAAGCAACAGGTCCTTGAAATTGTCCTTTTATATGGTGTTCGTGTTTTCCATATGTTATCTTGCTATATTCTCCATATGATGTATTAATTTTGTTCCAAAGATCTTTTAATATTTCTTGGAAATTTCTTCTATCTCATTGCCATAGTTCAAACATTCATATGTATTCTTGAATATGTTTAATTTTCTATATTTCATGAAAAGATGTGTTTGCATGTTATAATACCTTCGGAGTGTGATACACATCCAAATTTATTTATGAGTTCATAAATGTTAAAAAGTGTGTTGAGTCTTGATCGTGATGAATGAATGAGTGTAAATTGTTGTTTCTATCCTTATTCACTTCATATGAATGCTCAAATATGTTTTGGCCGCTTGGCAAAATATTTTCTTAGTGGGAACACTCGGGCAATGCTAGATAATGTTGGACTCCACTCTATCTATTACGCAAAGGTTTTTGGCATTGTAAGGATATGTAGTTTTGGGGATTAAAATAACTTGAAAGGGTATAGATTCAACAACTTTAGGGGGTATACTAAGCATATGAACATGAATGCTTTCTTTTTTTTAGTATTCCAATTTTGTTTTGAAAAAGAAAAACATGAATGCTTTCACACAAACAAATTGCATTGAGAGCACACAACCTAAAGTTTGACAATTTGGTTTTCCATCTCAATCTTCAGTTTGTTTCTACTTATGAATTTCATTTCCTTGTTTATCAACAGATATTGGCCATCTCAATTTCACATCGCTAGAAGCATTGCCTGTACATGTGACACCTGATCCAATGATTCATTATGTGCCTAATTTGAACATTAGCATGCAAGTTCCAAGCTCAACATGGTTGCTTGAAAATGTTGAGGATGCAATGTCTGCAGTCAATGTTCCATTGACAAATGTGAATGCAAGCTTAGAAGGTAAAGGAGAAGATGCAATGTCATTGTATGAAGCCAAGGTGCAGGAAGAAATCTTAGAAGGTAAAGGAGAAGACATAATGTCACCCTCAGAAATAATGTCAAAAGAGGTGATAACAAAAATAAGACTAGCAGTGATAATAGATTTGAAAGGGTTATTGCTCGAGCATTGTTTTTCAAAGTCAAATAAACATATGAGCTTGCACAATGGGAAGCATTGGCTTGTTCTCCATCCTGGGTGTTTAGAGTTTCTACAATGGTTGCTCGATCACTACCATGTTGGCATTTGGTCCACTGGAGGAGAAAAGGGCATGGTGCAACACATGTTGGACACTTTGGAGCATCATGTTAACAGAAAGTTACATTTCTTCATGGTTTGGGGTGCGATGGCATGCCACAAGCATACAAAGAGTAGAATCATTCGACCAGATAGGATGAATATGGAAGCGGAGTTTAAACCATTAATGAGAGTGTGGTGTTGTTTTAAAGAGGAATGCAAACCAGCAAGAACAGTGTTCATTGATGTTTCGCCTTACACGGGTTGTGTTAATCCGGCAGAAAATTGCATTTTTCCTACAAAATTTGATATAGATTGTGGTGATTCTATTTTGCTTCATGAGTTATTACCGTACCTACAAATGCTAGATGATGCAGTAGATGTGCGCAGTGCCATCTCTTCTAACAAATTTGGTCAAGCTCCGATTGTCGAAGGGCATGATATGTTCTATTATTTTCAACCAGTGATCCTTGAATTCAAAGAAAAAAACAAAGAAGTTCTCGAAAGGATGAATGTCGAATCTCATATGTCTACTCGTAGTTCAAAAAAAGACACAGAGAAAGGTATTACTTCACCTATAACCAAAACTAGAGTGAGAGGGACTTGTCCTACTACAAGAAGTATGGTGCATGCTCAACATGTTATATTGAATGAAGAGGAAGAATGCATGCTAGGAAAAATTTCCAAAATGGGGCCATTGAAAGATAGTGAGGCAAAACGCTTTGCTATGGTTCTTGGATGCAAGGAAAGGGGAATCACTGCCGATGCTGCAAGGTCATTCTTAGCCAACTTCATTCGATTTTATTGTATAGACAACCCTTAGGGAATGTGAGTGATCTTGTTAATTAGAGTTGCAAACACAAATGCTCAACTAAAACATTTGTACCTACATTTTGATTTATATTTGGACACTATTTGGTTAGATTCGATTTGCAAAACATTATGTTTCAATTTGTTTTGTGAAAGAATTAATAGACATTGAGTTAGTACCTTGTTCAAAAAATGCTATGTGCTTTATGATGTGAGTTTGTATTCCTCCACTAAAAGAATGATTCTTTGATTTTAAACATATGATAGGTGTTGCAGATTGTCCTGAAAAGTTGAAGAGCTATCTTATTACAAATTTTGATCTTGCATCCAATGGCTTATGGAAACATAAATTGCCCATACCCATTGAGCACGTGTTCGAAATGAATGGCATCCATTATGAAGTAAAGAAATCAACAATACCTGGGGCAGAATATGGTCTTTTTGTACATACGAGCATCAAGAAAAAACAAGATTTGATGGTATATAATGGTCCAAAGTATGATTATGATACTTGGAGATCTCTCCTCAAGTTTTTCCCAAGGATGAAGACTTATGGAATGTTTGAAGATCCATTCATTGAGCCATTGACAGATGTGAAATGTATTGTGGGAGATGTATTGTATGGAAACATTGCTGGATATATAAATAGCTCAATGTATTATAAAGAAAGAACAAATGTTATATTTGTATACATCCCTAAACTACCACCTTGGGCTCAAAAGTCACAAGGAAATTTGAGTGCCCATGGCTACATTACTGTGCAAACCATAAAGGATATCTCCTTTGGAGATGAGCTACTTTGTGAGTATGAATACTAGTATGGAATTGTTAATGATTATGTTAAATGATGTGGTGCAAAATTGGCTATGTGTCAATGGTTTTGATTATATTTAGTACAAGAAAGCAATTTAAAAAAAGGTTTTTATCAAGACCATGTCTCTGAGTTTCATGAGCTCTATTGTGATGGAACGGTGTTTTTGAACACCACATTTATATGATGGATGTCAAAGCTCTACCATAATCCTATTGCATATGCCAATACTACAATTTATCAACATAGAAACATATGAATTTGACATTAATTTGATACATCTAATATACCAAATAAAAATTGACAGTTGTTGCAAGTTTAATTTTGTTTTTGAAGACCACATTTATATGATGGATGTCAAAGATTATAACAATCCTATTGCATATATCAATACTCTAATTTAATTTACTCCAATGAATCTTCCTAACGCAACATCTATAAATTGGCTTTTGTTTGTGGTTTCGATGCATACGAAACAACAAACATCTTTCTTTCACTAGCAAATCAACAAATGTTTTGGCCATGGAGCCATGTTCACATCTATTAAGGCCTTTTTCCATAGCAACATACGGAAGATTTTTGCTTGGGTTTCTAGGAATTGGGAAAGTATTGTGCATGGTCTAGTCTTCCCCAACATAATTGAAACTTGGGTCCTCAATGGAGCTAATGTTTCAATAAAAAACATCAAATTTTACTTTTGAAGTGACTATATTTTATTTCGTGGGAATTGGGATTTTCCCAAATTCTCTAATATAGTGTTCATTGGTGAGGGGAGTTAGCAATCGCGACAAATTGCCCATGGATAGTCTCTCTCTCCCCCCTATCTTACACACCTCTCTCTCTCTCTCTCTCTCTCTCTCTCTCCCTCTGTGTGTGTGTGTGTGTGTACACCTAAAAAAATGTGTGTGTGTGTGTGTGTGTGTGAACT
The DNA here is from genome assembly GCF_047967505.1 of Dipteris shenzhenensis. Taxonomy (NCBI): domain Eukaryota; kingdom Viridiplantae; phylum Streptophyta; class Polypodiopsida; order Gleicheniales; family Dipteridaceae; genus Dipteris; species Dipteris shenzhenensis. Next base: position 17,447,485 of record NC_141599.1, read on the forward strand.
CGTCTCTCTCTCTCTCTCTCTCTCTCTCTCTCTCTCTCTCTCTCTCTTTCTCTTGCTCTCTTTCTGAATTCAGATCCCTCTTGAAATGGCCAGCCCAATTGGTACAGGGTCTAGCAACCTCAATGAAGTGCGGATCTATTTGAATTACCTCTCGTCAGAGCTAATGATACGAAATGCAAATGGCGGAACCGTTGTGCTAAGTGAGGATGACCCCATGATAGCAAGGGCATTCGTGTGATGGCCATCACACATGTAAATGGCTGCCTGTAGACTGCGCAAGTGGAAGCCATTCAAGCGAGTGGATTGGGGCAGTTGTACATGCTGAACATGGAGTTGTCACGTGACTATGTGCTGGAGAGAGGAAAGGGAGCACCTGCCCACGCTCCGCCCACAATAGATCTCACCCGAAGCCCAGCCAATTTGAGGCAGAGACCATGTGAGTTGGACCCATCATTCCGAGCACGAGGGAAGGCAGCCATTGCACAAGTTACACCCACAATAGATCTCACGGCTAGCCCAAGAATCCCGAGCTCAAGGCCGAGTTCAAGCCATGTTAAACAACCATTAGCATGGCACGGTACTAATCGATGATGACAATGATACAGTAGTCGCAAATGGAGGGTCCTCAAGAAATCATGAGCATGTCGTCGTACATCAGGTCTTTTGGGGGAAGTCATTGACTGCTTTATCAATTGTTGCACAATTCAACCGCAATGGAGAAGTTAATGGAAGTTCTGACAATGTACAATGGGAACATTGCGTTCGAGCTACCGCCCACACCGCATGGACTGAGTGCAATGGACGGCATGGAGCAAAAGTACGACGGCCATTGCTGGACAAAACTAGTTTCGACAACAATGACATTTCCTGGCAAAGTTCGTCATAGTAGGTGTGTGGGGGAACTAGAGTGGACAAACCACCTTTGCTCCGGCAAGTCGATTAACGAATTGCCAAGCCGCACTGCATGGATAGGTCAGTGCATAGCACACCCATCGCCGAGAAATTGAGTTAAAGAACATTGACTATGTCTCTTTGATTGCACGTTATAATCTTCTCTCATCTCGTGTAGGAAAAATGAAAACAACATTCTGACTATTGGAATGTCTACTACTGGCTTGGGAACCTTGGCCTGTTTCTTTGCAAAAGGTCCCCCATTCTTTTGAAGCAATGTGAATGTGTGGCGCACTATGTGATGGCGGGGGCCAAAATGACGAGACTCTTTTTCCACGTGGGCATGCATAATCACGAGGTGCAAAGAGGTACATGTAGAGCCCACGTCAAAGACCTTAGGTGCATGGTTGAAGAGATGGTGAAGGACTTTTGTGCCGTAGGCCCCAAACACCTACAAATGGTAGTCGCAAAAAAAATAGTCTCAAGTGTCCTCATCCGTGATCTGGGCATCTCCCTTATGGATAATGAGTTGATGGCAATGCTTGAGGAGTGGGAGCCTCTTGTCCAAAGGCACAGGTAAACCATACAAGGCCAACCCAATGGCAAGTACATGCAAATGTGTTTTCTTTGCATTCTTAGAAGCAACATAACACGTAGTCGAATGGACAACCTGGCTCAGGTTCAAGCATATGGTACGTGGTGCTCATGCTGAAAGTGATGAAGGCATGGACTCCAGACTCCGGAAGTTAAAGCAAAGATGTGCTTACAGATTTTTCCATGGGAGCCTCTTCCTTGGTCAAGCGGTCGATGATGAAAGCAGATGCTTTAACTTCAAGATGTTGACAATAGGGCCTTCCTAGGGGGTAGATCTAGTGAACCGCATGCACCGCACTAGTGGTGGAGATCTATGAAATAGCTAGATCTATTTTGAACATGTGCGACACATATGTAGGTGGACAACCATGGCTGCTCACATATATGATCCGAGGTAAAGCAAATGCTAGTGTTCCTACATTTCCTCCAGCACCAAAAGGATGATGCTTATGCCTAACTTTAGTTGTGTGATGCAGCGTCCAAGAGTTGATGACTATTGCCGTGTGTGAGATGAAAGAGGACACGAAGGCTCAGATCCTTTTCTGGTGGAAGCTAAATGATGTCATGGAGAAGTCTGGGCACCCCACTATGAACTTTAAAGGCTTCATGGCATATTAGGCTGGCGCAAACTGGAGGGCAGTATGAACAGTCTTTAATAATGGACCAGAGAACGTGATGCATGGCCGGGAAAGGTCTTGCCTTTTCCATTGGGAGCAAAGGCTACAGATAAACACCTCCCAGTACATGCATAGGAGCTTCTAAGACAAGCACAAATGCCTGTGTCGATTGTGGAGGTGTGCATTGACAAAGGAGGATGCAACCACACACAACAAAGGTACATCTGAACTTGGTGGGCCAGAGGGAAGGTTTCTGATTCGAACATCCCTGTGATGGATTGTTGACGAAGCTGGTGGCATGTTCGATATCTGCGTTGGCAGAAGCACTTTGTTGGTATGAGTATCCATTCAGTAATACAAACTTTTATTTTTCCACCAAATTTTGCAAGCGAACCACTCACTATACTTCATCCTTGATAGGACGTGGAGAACATATCGCACGTGCTCCATGACAAATCTTGCTGAGCCTATACATGCAAGTTTACTGGCCCTGTCGAAGGCTTCAAGGGGATGTTGAATCTATACAATACGTGTCATTGACTTGGCCAACGCATTCATTGAAGGGAAGTACCATGATGCTAGCCCTAGTGCAAAGAACCTTGCAAGGCGAGCTCAGCAAGGGAAAAGCCCAACCGCTGCAGCAACGTCGAGGATGGTGGAGGGCGTCATAAGCAGCACTCCTATACATCAAGAGCCTGAATTTAGGGATGACAACATAGCAGTGGCTTGTAAGCGTAAAAGCATCAATAAGGTGACAACAGAGGAGAAAAACGCCACTCACAAGCTAGAATTTGTGGCAACAAACCAACCTTGCAAGAAAGGAGCAAGACAACTCAACTTTGAAAGCGCAACGGCACAAGTGAAAACGGAGCCCGCAACGGTCGATACATCTTTGGAGAAGGTGAAGTTCACAATACCATATGGGCAATTAGAATGCTTCCACCGCGCATCAGAGTGCAATGTCGAGGATGGCTAGGGGCACGACAAGGGAATGCTCGAACTTTCTCTCAAACTTACAACCTTTTCAGAATGCTCGATACATTTTGAAACCAATGGAGGTGCAAACCTCCATCCAAACCCTGAGAGTACACAAACTAATTCAAGAACTACTTCCTAATATTTGGTCTATATCTCTCAGTTGTATACAATAAGAGGTTGTATTCCTACTCCATGTTACATAGAAAAGTTCCAAGCTACTCAGATAATGCTTTGTAGGTGACAAAAATACCTTGGTACATGCAAAAGAGATGAGCGACAACCTTTTGGTGTTGTTACTAGATAGGTTAGTGCCTAAAGTGCAATTGGATGATGGATAGGAATGAGTGAACAAGAAAATACCAAAGAGATCCATGAAGACATTGCTCAAAGGATAGGAGTGTGTGTAACTAGTTCTTATCAAGCCATGAAAATAGTGCATAACAAATCTTTTAAATTGATAGATACATAAAATTGGGCTTTAACCAACTCCCAACACTAACACTACAAGTACGCCTCTTAATGTTGAGTAGATGCCTTGTCTGCTTGTCCAACGATACCAGCTCATAGTAAGTTGCTTGTCCAAATGATACCAGCTCATAGTAAGTTGCTTGTCCAACTGATACCAGCTCATACAAAGCTTCTCTAATGGCCAGCATTCAAGGTCCATCATCACCCTCACCAATCAGATTGCAGATCTCACTGCATTCCACAAGGCTAATCAACCCGCAAGCGACCCTATTAGCAAACACGCGTTGCAAAGGCACCAGCCGTTGGCATCTAAACTATTCCAAGAAGAAGATGAAAACAATTGGGCTCACCAGTACTGACGGCTGCGAAACCCCTCCTTGAATACAACGAGAGGCCTGTATGCAAAGACAGTATGCATCAAAGGAAACCTTCTTGAATACAATGAGAGGCCCATATGCAAAGACAGTAAGTATCAAAGGAACGCTTGACGATTGCATGATAGAGAGGAGTTCAACAAAACGACGTCCTTGCCTTCTCACATTCAGAGGGCCTTCACCCGGGGCTCCTCCCCCACCTCGGATGCAGGTCGCCACGCACTTCCGAGTGCAGGATTCTGCTTTAGCAGAATTGGGCTTTTGAATTCTTCGAGCTTTCTCCGCGCCTGCATACAGAAGCCCATCGGAACCGTGACATCTTAGATGGTGCTATCGAAAACGCCACCCCCCGAGAACAGAGAAACTCACCGGAAACGGTTGAAGGGACATTGCGGTAGGTGTCGGAGGGGGAAGGGGCTGGAATGGAGGAGGTGAGGGCAGAAGCGAGGAGGAAAGAGATGAAGGTACGCCTGAGAGCTTGGGAAGAAGAGTTGGAAAGATGATTTGTGTTGGCGGAGAGTATGAGAAGAGGGCAAGGGGCATGGAGGGCAGGAAGCTCAAGGGGAGAAGCCCATATCATCGTTGTGGCTGCACGCCATGGTTTGGAAAGTGAGCTCCATAACGAAGCTCCACAGTTGATCACCATTCCTCTATCGCAAGTTAGTTGAGGATGAAGAAGAGACTTGCAATGTACCACAGAATTGGCCATCTACAAAATAACTCCAAAGAATCCTCCTCTTTGATCATCATCGGAGCTCTCTAGAGCCCTTATAGGGGCCCGGCCCGGGAACTTTCCCGGCGGCAGGGAAGTCCTTGGAATATGGCAAGCCCGATTCCGATCGGAACATCCTACTCCACCTTCTTCCCCCACTTGGACTTCGGGAAAGAGTTTCTGAGTGTGCCAGATTTATATAACGGTACGCATGACGTGCCTCTTCCTAAACAATAGATCTAACTGCTCTATCTAGGGCTCACATGCAATGTGTTTTCTCGACCATTGGATGTATCCTTGATCGAAGAGCAGTGGTGGTTGATGATGGCCGAGAGCATTTGCAGTACATATTTTTCAATTCGGCAAGCCACTTGTCTCTGAAAGTGGCATCATTAGATGGCATAGATTTAATCTCCATCGACCAAGAACCTTTATGTTCATCTAAGGTCCTTTCTTTTACATGTGCATAGCTCAATGGTCACCGGACCATGTCATGATGCACATTACAAACCTCAACATGTCTTGGCTCTCCTTAGTGGCAGTCTAGATGTGATTGAAAGCCAAGGATGAGTACCTTACACTATTCGGTGATGAGTGTCAACTCAAATTGGCTATTGATTAGGTTAGATCAAGGCATCATTCATGTCTCGCTGGTAGTGCATGTTGTATCTTTCATTACAGTGAGGGGCTTTAAAAAAGGTAGAAGAAAGAAAAATTACATGCATAGTGGAGCGGAAGTTCACCCCCTTCCAATCTATTGATTCCCCATGTGTTGATCTCTTCTAAGCAAAGTCTTTCCAACCATAAGATCTCTATAAGTTAAGAAGAGTCTTAGTATCACCCCTCCTTAGTAGCACATAAGTCCTTGTAAATGCTAACTTGCCTTTCTAGTGGAGAAGGATTGCTCCCATGTAAGGGCCCACATCCACTTTTTTATTTATTGCATTTTTTCAATCCAAGGCACATGTTAGTGCTGGTTCCATTTTCAAACAATATCAAGGGAATTTTCAAAATCTATAGGCTTTGAGAGTGAGAAGAGTTGCCTGAGTGAAAGATTTAGAATTAGAATTAGGAAAGATTTAGATTCAAAGAGGGACTTTTAGATTGAAAAGCATGCTTCTAGAATTACGAAGGATTTAGAATTAAAGAGGGCCATTTAGATATAATGAGGCTTAACCACTAAAGATGCCCTTACTCAAAGGATTTGTAACAATAAAAAATGAAGCTTGCGCGTTTCATCAAAATAACTCATCACCTTCTTGGTGGACAACCCCACTCCTACTTAAAGCATTATGTAGAGATGTATCTCTAAATGGACTATTTAGCTTATGGACTTGAGCATGCTCTTAATTAAGGGAATAGGATGCATTCAAGGAAATTTCATCAACATGCTTCACCTCCTTATGAAAAGGCCTCCCCCAATATGTTGTGACCCCCTTAGCTCCCACTTGTCCCCATCCCTTTTCTTCCCTAGTATTTGTCCACCTTCCCATGTGTCTCCATCAACCCCTCTGTCCTACTTTGTAAGGGTTCCAAGGCTTCCCTCCACTAAAGCAAAATTTTCCAACTGTCTCAAATCCACTACAAGTCTTCCCCCATAGGCTTTTCCTATGGCTCTCAGGCCCTCTTACAAAATTTAAAAGCGTTGCTTTTCATTCCTATTTGCATTCTCTCAAGGAAATTGAAAGAGAGTAAATATGTTTGATTTTTTTGCTAGTATGAGGCCCCTTCCTCAAAGACAAAGATAGACCTCCACTCTTATATATCCCAAAGGATCCATGTGGTACATGGATTGCACAAGAGTTTAGGCTCGTATTAGGGGTTATCATGCAACCCTCAAGAATTATTCCACACGAATTCTCTAAGAAAGGATTGATAAAAAAATGGAGAAGCATTGGAAAGGCCATATTATTGGGATTGTGAAGAGAGAAATGAAAATTTGAAAGTGCATGTCCAAGATTTCCACATGACTCATGCATAGACTTGAACGTGATTTCCACATGACTCATGCATAGACTTGAATGTGCTACCTCAATTACACATTTTTCAAAAAATATTTTTCCCCAAATTGTCAATTTTTGTGAGCATTCAAGGCTTTCTATGTTGTTTAATTTATTTCATTCATCGTGTGTTTATCATTTCTTTTCCAATTTTTGCATTCTTACTATAGTTGGATCCTTTTTCTATTATGCCACTTTTTTTCTTCTTGCTTTGCCATTCTACACGATTTTGTATGCGGCTCTTTGAAGATTTTATATGAAATTCTTATATTATGTAATAAAGGTTCCCTTATTGTCACTGCTTAATCTTCTTCTCTTCTTCCATAAGAGATTCATGATGTGTACTAGCCTTGGTAAAGGAATATTAGACAATGTAGTAATTGTTAGATATCAATGCTCCACTCTCGTGTAACTACGCGGGGGCTAGCTAACTCTACTTCTAAGCCCCCCCATATGAGGAGAAGGCATTTGAGGAGCTCGGTTATCCGGTTTGGATACCAGATGGGGGCCATGTGTGGCCTGATGGCTGGACGGCTTCAGATAGAGTTGGCACACTGCCAACTAGGCTACATGCAAGTGCGGGAAGGCATCCCATGACTGACTGCACTGAGGGTAGCCGGAGCATTTCTCGGGGCAGCCCACTCTCGGGTTGCAGGGCTCGTTTGGAGCCCCAGATGATCCCGGATGGTTGTGGGCCGAACGGTAACCATAGGTTAGTTGCTCTATTTTGCGCCACAGTTCTATCATGTGGTCGGTGGCCTATTTCGGGACCGACCCCCACTCGGCCGTTTTGGGTAGACTAGGTCGGCGGTCACCCAATTGGGTCTAACCGACTATGAGTGGTGGCTATATAAGAGCAAGCCCGTGAAGCCCATTATCATCACTGGCTACAGCAACCCTGATTCCTTAGCATCCAACGTCCATCCTCTACTGTTTCCAGCATGCCATCGAAGCTTCTCTCACAGGAGTGCATGGCTAGGAGGCAGCGCCATCTATTGTATCAGTTCTACAGTAATCAAATTTTTGATTCTCCATACTATCTATTTTCTCTCTTGCATATGAGATCCTATTATCTGTTGAGCACAGACGTTGTATTTTTTCTTACAATAACGTTGTTTCTAAAGATAGACTCTTTAGCTGTACTACTAAAGACACATTTACATATTCATCTTTTACACCCAAGAGTTGGGTGGTTAGACATTTCATTTGGATAAGATATGTAGTGAGACAATTCTTGATTTTTTGTTTTAGCTTAAAGATTGCATAAGGATGCTTATCTTGGAACTCTTGGCTTGAATACCCACACTTCAAATGATGAGTCCTTTCCATCAATGTGATGAATGACCTCCTAACTCGATCCCAAGGCAAAAGTGGCAAGGTTTAATTCATCTTTTCCAATCCATATTTGTAGCTTCTAAGTCTCTAGTTTGGGGCTTCTTCTCCTTGCCTTTGGAAATATTCCACAATCCCTTATATATGGAATGCATTTCCATCAAATATTTCTACCTTTATTGATAGGAATGTCTTACCTTTGAGAGTCTTCTCCCAAACCATTGTCTAATTCCTTACAATAATAATGTTTCAAAAACCACCATCACCATACATCTACAGATTTTCTACAAATATTGCCTTAAAACATTTCGGAAAATTCAAAAGATTTGGCATAGTAATGCTAAGGGTAGGTCTTAACACTTGATTTAAGAAGTAACGGTAGTGCACCAAGATCTTTTACAACTATTGTGCATGCTCTGAAATAGCAATGTAGAAAACCCAAAAAATATTGAAAATAACTTGCACTAAGTGTTAGATATCAATGCTCCACTCTCGTGTAACTACGTGGGAACCAGCTAACTCTACTTGTAAGCCCCCCATATGAGGAGAAGGCATTTGAGTAGCTTGGTTATCTGGTAGGTCCTAGTTTGGACACCAGATGGGGGCCATGTGTGGCCTAATAGCTGGACGGCTTCAGATAGAGTTGGCACACTACCAACTAGGCTACATGCAACTGCGGGAAGGCATCCCATGACTGACCACACTAAGGGTAGATGGAGCATTTCCTAGGGTAGCCCACTCTTGGGTTGCGAGGCCTGTTTGGAGCCCCAGATGACCCCAGATGGCTCTATTTTGTGCACTGGTTCTATCGTGTGGTCGGTGGCCTATTTCGGGACCAACCCCCAATCGACTGTTTTGAAAAATCAGTACGAGACCCGAATTAGATGAGGATTCAGAATCTGGAGACTCAACTCGCGAATGAGAAACTGTCTGAGTCTAAAGCGGCAGAGAAGTTCATCACCAGGGTGAAGAATCTGTGCGATTAGATGACAGCAATTGGCATCACCATCACCAGTGAGAATCTAGCGTGAAGGTGCATACGGATTCTCCCACCAAAGTACGACGGTCTTGTCACGGTGCTGAATACGTAGAATAGAAATCTGCCCCTCAACTTTGAGGATTTCAGCGCGATGCTTCTGGAGGAGGAGATGCATCAAAAGACGAGGACTGGAGAAGATACGGCTTTCTACGCTGGATCAAAGAAAGGTAAGGGTAAGGACTCTAGTAACCCATCTTCTTCAGATGATAAAGAGAGAAAGAAGAAGATCAAGTGCTTGTATTGCAACAAGGCAGGGCACAAGCAGAATGAGTGCCGAAAGAAGATTGCAGATGAGAAGAACGGAGTAAAGAAAGAGTCCATCAACAGCACGTAGGTAGTACCAGTAGAGCTGTTCACAGCAATTGAGGAGATTTGCATGGAGGTAGTTCATGTACCTACGGATGAGCCTTGGAACCTTGGATCATTGATAGTGGTGCATCACGCCACATGACCAGTCGGAAGGATTGGTATACCTCTCTACATCTGGTAGGGAATGACATCCTGGTAGCAGTCGACAATGATGCAAAATGTCCAACAAAAGGAAAAGGTGCGATTGCTCTCATGTCAGATGAGTTGTAAAACAGTTGTCCGATGTTCTTTATGTGCCAGATATCAAGAGGAACTACTTGTTTGTTTTTACGATCACGGATCGGGACCTCAAAGTTCAATTCGATAAGAATGGCACATAGATTTTGGATCTTCAAGGGAAGGTCATTGGTAAAGGTACATGGCGCAACAACATTTACGAACTCTCAACTTTCAATGCTCGAGCTAGTGTGAAGAACACTAAACTATGGCATGAGAGGTTTGGTCATCTAAACCTTAGTTCTTTAAAGGAGATGCATAAAAGTGGAATGATTGCAGACCTACCAGAAATTATAGATCTGCCCGATGTATGTGAAGCTTGCATGATGGGCAAGCAGCATCAGCAGCCCTTTCCTAAAGAGGCCAGTAGGGCAAAGGCTCCTCTAGAGCTCGTACACACAGACCTGTGTGGAAAGATGGATGAAAGCTTTGGGTGGTTCCTACTACTTCATGACACATGGACCAGTCCAAAAGATTAGAGGAGCAAAGAAGGGTGCAAGAACACTTGGTCAACTATGCTTTGATGATAGAGGTGATCCGTGCTGATGAACCCAAGTGTCTTGAAGAGGCACAGGGTGATGATAGGTGGATGGAGGCTATGCAGTTGGAGTATGGCTCCATAATGAAGAACAACACTTGGACCTTGTGGTTCGACCACCAAAATGCAAGGTAATCGGCACCAAGTGGGTGTACAAGACCAAGTACAAGTTCGACGACATGTTGGATAAGTACAAGGCTCTCGACTTGTGGCAAAAGGATTCACACAAGTACATGGTTTTGATTATCAAGATACTTTTGCTCCCACATCTCGACTAACCACAATTCGCAGTGTTTTGGATTTAGCAACCCAGAGAAGTTGGCCCGTGTTTCAGATGGATGTAAAATCTGCCTTTCTGAATGGAGATCTCAAGGAGGAGGTATACTTGGAACGACCACCAGTTTCAAGCTTGACCTGAAGGATTATTTCTAGTAAAGGGTTCGAGTCTCCAACTTTTTGAGAAAAAGTCTCTCCATCGGAAGTGCCAGGTGTTGAAGACTCAGTCTCCACCTACGTGGCCAATAACCCAGAATCAACATAGGTTAGGATAAGTCAATCCCATGGCACAAGGTTGTTACTAAGCATGTAGTGGATACCACTGTCTATAATTGATAAGTAGTGGGCTAATGCAATAGTATGATGTTTTGTAACAAGGGCTGTTACTAAAAGATATAACTGACTGCAGACTTATAACAGTCGAAAGGGATCTGGACAGCTACAACAACCCATTTTGAAGTTGAGTTATTGTCTTCCTGATCATCAAGAGTCCCTTATCCCCTATGTTCTAAATTCCCTTCTCCCCTGCAATCTGGGGTGGGTCATTGTTTGCTTGGGTGTAGCCATTTTTGGTGAGGTTCAAGGACTTTTTTGTATATGGGTATCTTGCGTGACCCATAACTTATGCATGGCTCAACGGAATTCGGCAAACTTTGTCTTCAAGTTGTAGTACACATTCAAACTTAAACATGAGAGCAAAAATTATGGAATAAGGATTTGGAATGAGACCTAGCATTACAAGTGCTATGTTGCATGTGAAAGCATGCATCCTGAAGACTATAGGATATAGCAATTTATTCAAAAATATCAAAATTTTGTTCTATACATACATGCAACCAAGTAATCATTCTAAAGTACACTACATGAGCTTCTACTCAACCCAAGGACACACCTAAATGAAATCATTATGCATGGGTTAATGGGCCTCCAACGTTGTGCTAAAGTGACGCATACCCATTTGAGGGCACGCTCCATATCTTTTTTTGGATTTGTTGAAAACCAAAACGCATTGGAAATATGGAATCCAAACTATTGGGACTAGTGCATGGTGGTCTTAAAACATTGATAGTTGTTGGTATTGGTATCTAGATTCACCCTAAAATGGAAGAAGTTGGAAAAGTGCAATTTGTGCATGTGCAAAGATATTTTAATAAATCCAACACTATTTACAATTTTGAATTGTTTCTTTTTCCATGCACTTGCTTACTATATGGCTCATAAGAATGCCAAAGGTCATTGCATTTAATAATACACAACATCAAATCTGATAGCATGCCCTTTGGCCTATTTGTGTTTTGAAGCATTTTAGGCCACATTGCAGTTTGTTAATGTTATATAAACCAACACTGTGCTCGTACTATTCATAAATCCCAAGATTCCTAGAATACTGTGGAGTCTTGGGAAAGACCAGAAGCATAAGAAAGAGGATAAAGAAGCTACAAAGTAAAATTAGCGAGCACTCGCTATGTTTAGCAATCTTTGGCTGATTTTTGTCGGGCCTTGCTATTTTTAGCTCACCCCCCTCTATTTTAACCACCACTCAAGCTTTGAATGCTTCTCTTGCACCATTTGGCAGCACACGTGCCCTCCCTATCATCATCTTCTTCCACTCGCCCCCTTGCTCCACTCTCTTCCCTCCCCTTGGACCACTGGCCCCTGCTCCACGCTCTTTTGTCCCCTTGCGCCACCCTCCCTCTCTCCCTCTCAACCTCCCCTCCTCTCTTCCGCCTTTCCTACGTGTGTGAGGGGGGTGCACGTAGGAGAGGCTGAGAGGCTGAGGGAGGGGGCTGTGAGTAGTCGAGGGGGGCTGCTGATGGAGAGGCAAGAGAGGGGGGGCTGTCCAATGGAGAGGCGACAGAGGGGGGGGCTGTTGATGGAGAGGCGAGAGTGCGGGGCTGTTTGATGGAGAGGTGAGGGAGGGGAGGGGAGCTGAGAGGGAGAGAGGGGGGGGGGGGTTGTGTCGATGGAGAGGCGAGGGAGGAAGGGGGGGGGGCTGCCGGTGGAGAGGCGAGAGAGGGGGGGGGGTTGCGATGGAGAGGCGAGGGAGGGAGGGGGGTGCGATGGAGAGGAGAGAGAGGGGGGGGTATGATGGAGAGGTGAGGGGGGGGGTAGGTGAGGGAGGGAGGGGGGGCTGATCATAGCAGATGCAGGGCATGTGGATAGTAGGAGATCCACTTCTGGTTATGTGTTCACCTTTGCAGGTGGTGCAGTGTCGTGGATGTCTCACGCATAGAAGTGCGTTGCTTTGTCTACCACATAGGCTGAGTATGTTGCAGCCACAGAGGGTTGCAAGGAGGCTATATGGCTTGATCGGCTAGTGGGAGATTTGGGGATTCATACAGGCAGCAAGACGAGGGGCAGCGAAATGGCGAGGGGGCTGGTAGCGAAATGGCGAGGCAGGGGCTGGCAGCGAAATAGCGCAAGCAGGGGCTGGCAGCGTGATGGCGCAAGCAGGGGCTGGCAGCGAAATGGCACAAGCAGGGCTGACAGCAAAATGGCTTCAAGGACACGTCGAGGTGCGTGTGGGTTGCAGGGCATTACTTAATCTTCAAAGATTTGATGGGCGGGAGGTGTGAAAATTCAAAATTCACAGGAGTAGCAAAATTTTAGCTGCCAATTTCCCCCCCCTCTGGTGATACACATCAATAGACTTGGATATCCCAAACAACTCTTTACCTAGACTAAGTCCTAAGTGACAAGTCTTTCAAAAGAGTCTACAATCTAGACAAGTTACAACAGACTTTGGTTTTCCATTGTCTTCTTTCAAGTAAGTTGTCTTCTATTCTTTACTTGCCTCACTACCTAGCTTCTCTGGCTCTATTCTAGGGTGATCATGCCATGGCATCAATGGCAACATGCAGCTTGCGATGGCTTGCAAGAGAAGCAGACAGAGGCTACAAGACAGGAAAGCCGAAAAGCTAGGTCAAGGCACAAGGAACAGAGTGCGGGTCAAGGAAAGTGTTGGCATGGTATCAAATCGGCAACAGAAGCCACTTTTGCAACATCTACAAAGGGAGAAACAATGAGAAGAAAAGAAACGGTTGCAAATGCATGCATTCGATCATTGCCATCAGAGCGAAGAACAGGAGTTGTGGTGTCATGATTGGTGGAAGCATTCGAGGCAGCAATATCAAGCCATTCAGGTAATTACTAGTCTTGAGTCTTCACAAGCTTTAGCCTGCACCCTAAAGTTCATAGAGTAACAATGCTACCAACACCTCGGGAGATGCACGCCCAAGAGGCGATGCTCTCTAACTTGAGAAATGGCCTACAGAAAAACAAAGGAGAAATAGCTTGGGCACACAATGTCGAAGATGTTGTCAATCAGAAGGACCAATGTGGCTTTAGTGGTTGAACGTAAAGCAGAAGCAATGCACGATCATACCGATTCGAGAAGTCTATGGGCTTCAATAGACGCAAGAAAAGGAGAGACAGCCTAAGTGTGGAAGTCATTGCTATAGTGACAATGTTTTGGCATGAAAATACAAGAGTTTCTCCAAATAGAAAGGACATCTTTAAGAAGCGAATGGGACATAAGGTGTTTGAGGAGAACATTATACACATGCTAGATACAATGCAGGTTAGTGGTGCCTAAACTAGCCCGATGGTTGTTTGTGATTGAGCTTTGGGATAGTTTACTTGTTTCATTTCTTAAACCACAGGCTTGGACTAAATGTGATTGTCCTAAACCAGCCTGGTGGTTAGAACATCATGCAACCATAGGCTAGTTTAGCTCAATCACTAGTTATGTGATTGTCCTGAACCAGCATGATTGAACACACATTATTGTTGTCCAGCCCGGTGGCATGGTTGAGTACAAACTAACAGCAATATATTTCACAATATATTGTTATTTAACTAAACCAGTCTGGTGGTTGGAACATCATGCAACCGTGGTTGCTTTAGCTCAATCACCAGTTATGTTATTGTCCTGAACTAGCGTGGTTGAACAGGCAGTGGTTGTTGTCTAGCCCAGTGGTTGAAATTATTGTGTTTCTTAGTACTTAAATTCGTTAAATTTAATTTCCTGCTATTCATATACCACTGTTAAATTATGGAATTCAAAACTGAAAAGCAATATATTGTTATCTTTAATGGTGAAATTTAGAAATGAAAAGCAATATACTTGTTATTGTCTAATATGTGAAGTTGAGACCATTAGGCTAAACCATCTCAGTAGTTGAAACTGTGATAGTGTCCTAAACCATCTCGGTGTTTGAAATTACGACTATCCTAAATGTGCCCTAAACCAGCCCAATGGTTGACTGTCCTAAACCAGCTCGGTGATTGAAATTGTGACTATCCTAAACTAGCGCGGTGGTTGAAAATTGTTTTGCTTCATTATATACTTTAATTAGGTTGTGTTTTGTATACTTTTAGTAGTTAGCAAAAAGGGGGCTCATTGTTCTGTTGTTTCTGCATGTTGGGTCAACAAACGGAGTTGTATCTCGAGTTTGTGGATCATAATCTAGACATTTCAATTGAGGAGAGGAGCTTTGAGCATTGTAAGCCCTGGTATGTTAGTAGGAAACTGAAAGACAGGGATGTTTGTTGTTGCAAAACACACATACACTTTGACCTGGCCTGCTGACAAGCTATGAATGACTTGAGATCTAGTCGTGTTGGGAGCATTGCTCCATGGTTATCGATGAATGTGCAGTCTATAGGCCACCTGGATCCTCATCATGTGTTGCAAGGGAGGGCACGTTTTGTAGCCTAAGGTCTCTATGGGAGCTAGTGGTTTGTCCAAAGGGAGACCATGAGTGGCACAGGATTAAATGCATTCGCATAATATGCAAGAATTGTAGTTTGAAGCTGAAGAATAAGGCATTCAATGTCTGTCCAAATGAAATGAGGGAAGACAACCACATTGATTTAAAATGGAGGAGATTTGAAAATGTCAATGTTGAAGGATCTGATAAAAAGAGATTGCTACTGTCATATAGGAGACTCACCCAAGGGAGCTTGTAGGTCACGTGGTTCAATCCATCCCAAAATATGTGCATAATTTCATGGCCAGCTGATAGGATAAGCAGTTCAGGATGTGCCTTGCCAATTTTCCATGCCGTGACACTATTGTATCTGTTATAGATTTTGCAAAAAATTATTCTTTTCAAGAACAAGATGAGATACAAAGTGCTCACTAGTACAACAAGTAGATAAAAATTTTTGTGCATATCACGTATAGTCATTTGCTTGATTCTTCCACGCCTGATGCCAATCTTCTTGCTGACTCACAAGAGTCTAGGTCAGTGCAACGCACTTACCATTTCTACATTTCAGATGATAGGGAACATGACATCCTATTTGTGCAGCATGTTTTTCTACTGCATTGGGAATGGTTGAAAAAGGAAGATCCCCATGTAGAACATATAAAACAACATTGGGTGTGGTCAGACGGTGTTGCCTCTCAATTTAAATCAGCACGTGGATTCTACTTCATCTCAAGGTTCAAATCCTTGACCGGTCTAGACATGATGTGGAATTTCTTTGGGTCTAGCCATGGCAAGGATGAACATGATGAATGTGGTGCTGTTATTAAGCAATATTTGTTTAAACACCAATTAGCATGCCCTCAATAAAAACTCAATGCTGCCCATGATGTTGTAACATGGCTTACAACCAACCTCTCCACAGGCACATATTCAACATACAATAAACAAAGCCTTAAGAATATTGTAGTACGCAGAGTGTTCCATGAAGTGAAAGTGGATGAAGTGCAAAGGAGAAGCCGGCACGATTGCGAGAAAATTAAAGGAGTTCATGGCTAGCATATGGGGCTTTTCAAGCAACCCACTGATTAAAACGAGAAAACTTTCTTGTTTTTGTAGTGCATGCATCATAGGGGATCATGACGATTGTGAGAACATTGCAACTGTGAAGACATGGGAGTGAGTTCAAGTTTTCCCTCTACGTTCAGATGGAGTGACAAACAATGGAGAGACAAACGACTCGCCACAGTTTGGGGAGAGTTTTGATGACCAAACTGACAGTCTGGAGGAGAGGGATAACTTTGCAGTTGTTGCAGATTCTCGGGAGAATGAGGAAGATGACCCATACTTTCTGTTACAGTGCACAAAACCTAAGTACGAGGTTGAGGAAACATTTAGGGATAATTGGGGAACAACCTATGAGAAGTGGGATGTAGTAGTTGGAGCTTTTTGTACAAAAAGACATCCAAGAGAGGCCATAATTACAAACTACATAAGAGTCCACAAACATGTGTGTATTCTCATCTAGTAAGAGCTATTAGGTTCCAGATGCAACCTGTTCCACAAAGAAAGAAGGGCAAGAGTGTCTTCAAATTGGATTTAGACACACATGAGCACATCTTGGGGTGTCTTGTGGTGGTGGATGAGGACGACTGAGATAGTACTAAGAAAATGTATGGTCTCATTCCAAGGAAACAATATGTCCACTTGTCCTACAAAATGGAATTTATATTGTGACTGCTTCTTTTTAGTATATCCCACACAACCACCGTGCTGGTTTTATTAAATTGTTTTTGTAAATCCCAAATGGGAAAACCCATGCTTGTTTTTATTATATCCCAACAACCACCGCATTGGTTTCCCATAATGAATCCACACATCCTACAAATACATTTTTGTTGTAATAATAGAAGGAAACCACCACGCTAGTGGCTGTTAATATCCTAGTGCAAACCATCCACGGTGCTGGTGATAACTTATCCTGCACTACTATCATGCTATCCCTACACTACTGCCATGCTATTATAAAATTTGTTGCACACTGCTATACTAAAATAGTGCCCTTTAGACTGTTTATTATTTCATTAACCATCAGATTTCATCCCATGCTTGGTTTTAGTATATCCCAACAACCACCGTGCTGGTTTCCCATAATGAATCCACATATCCTACAAATTGATTCATCTTGTAATAATAGAAGCAAGCCACTGCACTAGTGGCTATTCATATCCTATTGTAACCAACCACCACACTGGCGATAACTTATCCTGCACTACTACTGTGCTATCCCTAAACTACTGCCAATGAGTGTGCATATGAGCTCGCTCAGAATTTTGAGCTCGGGTCAAGAATCCAAGCATGCCAACTGTAAGAAGTCCCAAGATTCCACACCCGGTGATGGTGGGAATGGGTAGCAGAAGAAGAGCTAGATGGCGAAGGACAACAATGGCTATGGTGGGTACTTGGATACATCGACACGAGCACTCTATGCCAAGGTGCACAATGCTAGTGCCCTATATACTGGTTATAGTTAACTGTCAGATTTCAACCATCGGGCTACTTAAAACATTTAAGTACTAACATGGAAGCAGGTCGATACAAAATTAGGTATTACGAGCACCATGAGAATATTCACAAGTTCAAGAAATGTTTGCAAGATTTTTATTATATTAAAACACAATGCCCAACTATCTTATCAGCCTCTCTATGGCAAGCATCTCCCAGCTCTTGAGGCCAGTCTACTTCACAATGGTAGAACTCTTCACACACTTGGATTACACATTGCTTGCTTGACTCAATCGACTTATACACCCATAGTAACTCCTCCTTTCACTGGGGGTCCTCTTCATCCTGGTCTTTGTGCTCTATACGTCTTTGTGCCTCTATCATGTCATGCCAAAAGAAACCTACATCATGAGCTTGACAAGTACCTTAAAGGAGTAGGAAAAACAATAGCCATGGAAATTAATATTCATCGTCTGTGCCGACTCCAAGTAATACACCCACCACTTAAGCATGTCCTCCTTGCAGCTATTTTCCTCCTTCTTCTTAGGGTCTGTTTCTGCTAGGATGCCATCTTGCTTGTGCCTTCTCTACCTTGGCTTCTGCACCTTCCTTGAGACTTTTCTCAAGTTGTGTTCCCTTTACTACATCAATGGCTTTCTCTTGTAGAAAAGTCACCTTCTGAGACATCTGCTTATCGTACTGCTCAAAAATCCCTTTGAGGGTAGATGCCATTAGGTGCATTGCAACAACAGCAAACCGAGATGACAATTGGGATTTCCCATCCACACAATTATTTAGGTTGGTTAACACGCTCTCGAAGATCACCCTTGAGAAAGATACATCATGTCCTTTCAATTGCTCTACTGCTGCTTGAACCTACTAGAACTTGCAGGTTTCCCTCGTATCAAGAAAGAAGTGAATGGTCCTCTTCAGCACATCTTGGAGGTCTGTTGGCGAGCTCAAAATCTTGACTTCACCATCTTTACTCATCTGAGCATTGGGGTATACGTCTAGAATATCCTGTCTCTTCGATTGCTTCTCAAAATAGTGTGCTTGCAAACTGCCTCTAGAAATTTCTAGAGCATTTTCAATCACGCTTTCATTGATGGTGATCTTCTGACCTTAACAGACTAGTTGCCCCTCCTTCATGTTCACATCTTGTATCAACCTGGTGAAGTTTTGGAGAGCATCTAAATTGGGCTTTTGAAGAGCAAGAGAGGAGCTCTTATATGTCACGACTTCAACATCCAGGGAGGAGGGGCTCTTGCACTGTGCTATAGAGCGGGAGGAAAGATTGTGTGAGGAGTTTTGTCATCTCTGACCAAAATCAAGAAATAATCGTGGCTATCCCAACTTTATAACCTGCTCACTGTGGGAAAAACCTCCCACTCCAAGGGATATGGGCTGCCTCTGCAAAGAATTCGTTAGGTATCAGTGCACTTACATCCTCTTGGAACACCACTCTCCTACTATCCACAGTCCTAGTTGTCTAAACATAGTATCCTCTCTGAAATAGACATTATGGCTATGTATTAGATCTCTAGCTCAAGAATCCCATATCCTGTAGTCCCTACTGGACTCACTATATCCAAGGAAGATACACCTCCTCGATCGAGAACCATGAGCATAAGCCTCGCAGCCAAACACACGTAAATGCTCATAACATGGTGTCCTACCTATCAAGAAGTCAAATGTCACTCTACCATCTAGAGATCTCCTGGGTGACCTATTAAGCAAGTATGCATTTGTCTTACATGCCTCAGCCCAATAGCATTCGGTAAGACTTGCATATCGTAGCATGCTACCAATCTAATTCAATAGAATCCGATTTATGCCATCTACCAAGGCATCATGAGCAACAAGATGAGGAGTGGTCAACACCCTCCTGATACCAAGTGTATCACATAGATGTTGAAATCTAGGAGAGGTAAACTCTACACCATCAGTCATCAAGCTCAATAGCTTCTTTCTTGACTAATTTTTAGCATTACCCAAGAAGCGCTGAAATGTATAATATATATCATGCTTCTAATGAATTGGATGTACCCATATGTACTTTGTAGTAGCATCAATAAATGTCATAAAGTAAAAGGCACCACCCAGTGAAACGATAGGCATAGGACCACAAACTGCACTATGAACCAACTGCAATGGCTCAACATACCTCTCACTAACTATCTTCCTCACAAAAGAGGATGCTGACTGTTGACCATCACGATAGTCATCACATAAAATCTGAGAAACATCCATAATAGGAATGTATCTCAATGTTGTAAGGGCTTCCATACCTGCAACAGACATATGTCCAAGTCTGCTGGCATACCATAAACTAGCTGATGGCTACTTACTAATCATAAGCATCTGATCTTGGACACCTGATACATGCAATGCATAAGAGAATCCAACCCGTGATCCCCTAGCCATAACCAATTGCCTCTAGCAATCTTCCATACATGATCACCCAGAGAGACATGATAACCTACCTCAACCAACTGTCTAGTACTGATCTTGCTCATAGTAAGTCCTGGTATATGTCTAACCCTCTGCAGAACAAGAATAGAGCTACTAGGCATAACAAGGTGGATATCCCCATAACCATAGACATCCATAGAATGATCAATGCCCATAAAACTACTCTCCACAATGCATTCCTGATATGCACTTGAACCATGACCTATGAGGGGTCATATGACATGAAGCACATGGATCTAACATCCAATCATCGAGAATGGGTACATCAGTGGCCAAGAAGGAGCTATCAAAGGTGCATTCATCATGTCGGGGTTAAAGGTCACTGTGCCTTTACCCCGGTTATGTACAATACTCAAATGCATATATAAATGAATGAAAAAGAAGATTAGGGTGTTTTGGGGAGTTAGCAAGCTAAGGGTGTCCACTTCCGGACCACTTTCGGGTGAGTGTGACACTCACTCAAGTGAAAATACAAAGGTTCTGCTTCGGTCCGCAATACCTCGATCGAGGTATTATCTCCAATGAAAATCACACACGAGGACAACTGAGCCAAGCCAATACCTCGATCGAGGTCCTGGACTTTTTTCATCAGAGCATGCCACCTATACATGCCACCTATACCTCGATCGAGGTATTGTGACAAGTCCACATACTTGATCTCGATCGTGTCATATACCTCGATCGAGCTATGTGCCATCCGACAGGGCAGTTGACATACCTCGATCGAGGTATGCTGGATCGATGACTTGGCCGCATGTCCAATACATCGATCGTCGAGGTATGTGGCATCTGGCTTGCTGACATACCTCGATCGAGGTATCGTGGCAAGTCCATACCTCGATTGAGGTAGATGGACCAATGTGTATGGGGCATGTCAAATACCTCGATCGAGGTATAGAGGTATGACGGAGCGATGTATATGTGGCATGTAAAATACCTCGATCGAGGTATCGTGGCATGTCTATACCTCGATCGAGGTATATGGATCGCTATGTATGTTGCATGTGAAATACCTCGATCGAGGTAGGGAAACCCTAAATTTTCGTATATAAAGAGAGAGACCCCCCCTCATTCTTCATACCTCGATCCAGCTCCTCCTCATCGAAATCGATGGATTTGCAGGAGCTCGACAAAATTGCGATAGCGACGGAGAGCGACCGACGGACAACGATGGAGATGGACGGAGCGGGAGAGTCCAGGTAAGGTTTTTTTTATGTAGCATTTTTTTTTGCGAAAATTTATTTAAATTTTAGTTTATAGGAATAATTATAAAATATTTCTAAATTTCAAATGCATTTTAAAGTTTTTTTTTTGGAATTACGTAATTTTTTATTTAAAATGTAAAAATGTAAATATTTTGTTTTTTAAAATCATCTTTAAAAAAAAAGAGATTAAAGTTATTTTTTAAATTAGTGCTATTTTTATTTAAATAAAAAAAGGTTTAAATTTTATTTTTAAAAATGATCTTTGAAAAAAAAAAAAAAAAAGAGTTTATAGGAAAATGTAATCTAATTATAAAATATTTCAAAATTTCAAATGCATTAAAAAAAATTTTTAAATAATTTTTTTTAATTATGTAATTTTTATTTAAAATGTGAAAATGTATATATTCTGTTTTTTAAATTCATCTATTTAAAAAAAGAGAGATTAAAGTAGGTTTTATGTATTTTTTCAAATTGGTGCTATTTTTATTTAAATAAAAAAATGTTTAAATTTAGTCTTAAAAATCATCTTTGAAAAAAAAAGAAAATAAGAGTTTAAGGTAGCTTTTATGTTATTTAAGTTAGTGAAGTTTTTATTTAAATGCCAGAAAGTATATATTTTGTTTTTTAAAATCATCTATTGAAAAAAAAGAGATTAAAGTAGTTTGCATGTTATTTTTTAAATTAGTGAAGTTTTGAATTAAATATAACGTTTAAATTTTGTTTTTAGAAATCATCTATTAAAAAAAAGAAATTATTGCGGTGTGCGTTTATCTATCTTTATGTGGAATATTATAGATTATATAGTTGGTTAAGAGTTGTTTCATAATTTAGGTAGAGTAAGTAGGCTGAGTTAACAAGCTAGAGCAAGATGATCTAGTTAAGGCCTAGTCAAAAAGTTGTTTAGGGCTAGCTATCCCAACTAGCTGGGAGCCAGTCGTGCCAACCAATCATTCAACAGATGCTCCAAGTCAAGCAGTATAACCAGGGTTATCTCAATGACCATAACCTATCTCTATCCTATAAATATTGTCATTTCCTATATATTCTATACATTTCAAGATGCTATTCTACATTAGTTTGGCATATGTTTAGAGGTGCAATTTGACTTCCACTTGCAATTATTGAGACGTGCATTTGTCCACCTTCATGTGGAATATTCTAGTATGCAGGTCTTGCCTTGGGTTATATCTTTCAAGTTAACATCTATTCCTTGTAGTTTATTATAATGTATTGTACATAACATTTTCTTTCTATCACTCAGTATCTTTACATCTCTCTTCCAAAAATACACCTCTACTACATACTTTGACATGCTAGTAGAGCCCATAGTAGTGTAGAGCCTCAAAAAATGGAGGGAGCATCTAGAACAAAAGCTATTTGCTATTAATTACAGCAAGGGTGAGTAGTATAGACAAGGAGAATAAGCTTGAAGAAACCGACTTTCTAAAGTAAACAACTTGTAAATAATTGTAAATACGAATTGAATTTGCAACATAGCACTGTTGTAGGCATAGCCACACATTTGGCCCATCTACCGGTAGGTGCATAGGATGATCCCAACGACATCCTACCTCATCAAGGAGTACGTACAAATAGTTTTCATTACGTAAATAGATTATAAGTCATATTGAATAGAATATTATTTTCATTACCCAAATAGAATATTAATTTCCATATGTTTTTTTTGTGCATGTGCTAGCCAACACATAGGTTCTAGCACCACTATTCGTATGCAGATAGAGATTCTGAGAGCTGAGATGAGGGCACTGCAGGATGCTAGGGCACCCCCTCACTTGGTTGCGAGTCTAGATTCAGTCATTGAGGCTCTGGGTCGGACACAGTTGAGGACGTTGTGGATAGCTTTCAGGCATAGGCTGAGGCAGAGATCACTGGTCATGGCTTGGATTGGAGAGCCATTCAATAGTTGTTTGAGTGTGAGTCACCTCACAGGCAGGCCTTAGAGGATATGTTTTGGGATGGTCACACTGAGGCGATGCGACCATGATTAGGGCTGCCCTTGCATATTTTACATTGTAGGCACCCCATCATAGCAGCACACATTTATTCGAGATATCTCGCTGCGAATGGTGGTCGATTGCCTCACAACCGTCAGATAGCGAGGTCATTTTCCATGCAGCTATACGCTGAGTTTGTGCTTGGTCATCGGGTAGACTACCTTAGTACCCTTCCAGGATCAGGAGCGGGACATGGTAGGATGGGGCGTCAGGGGCATCAGACTATAGGTGTTCGGCATCGACGTGAGGCACCAGAGTTGCACACTATCCCTACACCGGCATTGCGAGCTGTTGGAGGACGGATTAGTGGGGATGTTCATTCAGTGGCATCATCCTTGCATGACATGGTCTCTACCCTATCGAGATCACTTTCGGTTCTACCTCCCCCACCTCCCACATCTATGGAGCCTCCCACATCTACACCACCTCCCAATCTACACCGCCTTAGCACGAGTTGGAGACTCGAGATGCACGGATTGCAAAGTTGGAGGCATTGTTGGCCGAGTCGAGGGACGAGGTTAGTTATTTTGATTATTTAGTTTATTTTTTTGTAGCGTGTTTTGAACTGTAGTTTTTTGGTTAATTCTCACCATGTACGCGACATGTTTGCATTCCAGGCACATCTATTGCGACAGGATATGGAGTCTTGTGTACGACTATTGGAGGCAGATTTGGAGGAGCAGAGGATTCGGACACGCATAGCGTACCATCGTGTGGAGCACTATATTTTGCAGTTGAGACATATTAGTCGTGATCCATCTCGCCATAGGATCGACCCCAACGTGGCCCTATACCCCGCTCCTCCTGTAAATGTGCTAACTAGGAACCCATAGACGCACTAGTCATAGCCAGGCTTCCTACCGCCACTTGTGTCCTTTGCCACGAGGAGTTTGACACCATAGGGTGGTTTGGACTAGGGTGTGGCCACATCGCACATCTCCATTGCCTGACCCGCCACATGGTGGCATGATCAGTGTGCCCTGTATGCTTTGCTGACATTGATGTGGCCACATACAAAGGACTAGGCATGGATGATCTGTATCCTGGTCATCGTCTGACCATTGATCCATTCGCTCGCATGGTCTTGACAGAGCACTATAGGGAGGAGGCATAGAGAGCTTTGATGCAGCAGGAGGGTTCTGATACATCAGTGGTTGCAGTGTGTGTTCTACGATGCTTCTCATATGGTGATTTCATGCCAGGTGACGAGGCACGAGTAGAGGAGGCATGCCGTATTGAGCAAGAGGTAGAGCTTCAGACATCATTGCAGTAGTGGGTCGAGCAGCAACCTGGGCGGGGCTGAGACCAGCGTCTTCTACATGTAGAGATGATTACTCATGCTGGATTTGAGGCACAAGTATTCGCAGATGCATGACTTTGGGAGCTAAGACGTGCATACATAGAGGAGGCGAGGGAGGTAGAGATGGCAGTGGTGGCTCGTGCGGCATGCCCTCCTCTTTATCAGGATGAGGCTGGCCCATCTCATGCAGGAGATGAGGCTGGCCCATCTGATCTGGCTTTGCCTGAGGGCACACAGCGGACGGTTGGGCATTGGGTCATACAGGAGCCATGTTAGAGGATGACTAGAGGATCATATGTGGAGATATCAGATTTTGATTCAAGATGATTGTTTAGGCTTCACACATTTCTTGTTTAGGGATGCACTTCTGTACGATGATGATGATGATGTACACATTCATTTTGGTACTTTCATGATATTGTTCTTACTTTTATGATGTATGAGCATTTTCGTACTTTCATGATGTTCTTCTTACTTTATTTATCTCAGTTTATAGTTTGTTCAAATCTAACATAAACATTTAAAATTAGGAGTATGATTTTCAATTTCAAATATCTCAATTCACACATCTAATACATAAGGTATTTTAAAAAGAATACCATGTGAAGTAATTGTAAACATTAAGCATTGAAAAAGTGTTCAAGTATAAGGTCTCTCTCTCTCTCTCTCTCTCTCTCTTTCTCGTGCTATGAACTTTATCATTTTGAATATCATATTGAATTTCATATATATCAATGCTTGCAATTATTACACTAAACCTAAGAGCCGTGCGAAGTTTCATCCCCATGTGCGTATTTAAAATTAAGAGTATGATTTTGAATTTCAGATATCTCAATTCACACATCTAATACATAAGGTATTTTAAAAATAATTCCGTGTGTCATAATTGTAAACATTAAGCATTGAAAAGGTGTTCAAGTATAAGCTCTCTCTCTCTCTCTCTCTCTCTCTCTCTCTCTCTCTCTCTCTCTATCTATCTATCTCTCTCTTTCTAGAGCTCTCTTGTGCTATGAACTTTATCATTTTGAATATCATATTGAATTTTGTATATATCAATGCTTGCCATTTTTCATACCTAGTCACTAGTAGGGATTATACCTTCCACGTGGCACATACAAAATCAGTTAGAGACCAAATCTTGCGTGGATGTATGCATTATACCTTCCACGTGGCGCATACCAAATCAGTTGGAGACCAAATCTTGCATGGATGTACGTCTAGGGTAGCCTAAGATCCGTGCAAAGTTTAATCCCCAACAGATAAGTCCACATGCATATTTGGTTAGTATGTGCGCCATTTTTCATACGCAATCACTAGTAGGGAGTGCTTGCAAAAATGTACGCATTATACCTTCCACGTGGCACATACCAAATCAGTTGGAGACCAAATCTTGCATGGATGTACATCTAGGATAGCCTAGGAGCCATGTGAAGTTTCATCCCCAACAGGGTTTAGGGTTTAGTCGTGCTAGTAGGGGAGCCATGTGAAGTTTCATCCCCAACAGGGTTTAGGGTTTAGGGTTTAGTTGTGCTAGTAGGGATTGTAAAAATGTACGCATTATACCCTCCACGTGGCACATACCAAATCAGTTGGAGACCAAATCTTGCATGGATGTATGTATAGGGTAGCCTAAGAGCCGTGTGAAGTTTCATCCCCAACACGGTTTAGGGTTTAGGGTTTAGGGTTTAGTCGTGCTAGTAGGGATTGTAAAAATGTACACATTATACCTTCCACTGTAAGAAAATAGTACGCAGCGGAAGATAACAACAAAACGCAAGTACACGATGGAAAGCTGGAGAGAATACAAAAATTCTGATATACCAAACTGCTGATACAACTGATGGTTGGCTGTCCACCCGTGCGCTCTACAGACAGAGCTTCGATGGTGATCTAGACAGATGCTGGACGGAGGACTATGAGCGTGAAGAACTGGTGATCTGATGATAGGGGGTGGCCACTTATATAGTGTAAGTGGTTGACGGTCGGCCCTGTAATAGGCAGTCGGCCTAATAGACAGTCGGCCTGGAAGACCACCGACCCTTCAGAAAACATGCCGTTGGGCAGATGAAGGATCGCACATAGGTCATACCGTCGGGCCTGGGGCTACCGGCAGCCCCCGGACCCTGCCGCTGGGGGCTTTGCCCCCAGACCCCCACCGGGGGCCTGCGCCCCCCGGACCCCCTGCTATCGGGGGGGCTATCGCCCCCCCGAACCCCCCCTTTGTGCAGACGGGTATCTACTCTTGGCTCCTAAGCCGTCTCATAACCATCTGGTCTACTCTAAGACCCCTTCCAGTGTCTAAACTGGGGATCCCTCCCAATATCCGATACCCATCATGGCTTCTCCTCATATGGGGGCCTTACAACATTGGGTACACAGAATATTGGTGGGTTACATGAGAGGTGGACATTTGAGCTAACTCTAACATCCACATGGTGCATACCAAATCAGTTGGAGACCAAATCTTGCGTGGATGTACGTCTACGGTAGCCTAAGAGCCATGTGAAGTTTCATCTCCAACAGGGTTTAGGGTTTAGGGTTTAGTCGTGCTGTAGGGATTTGTAAAAATCTACGCATTATACCTTCCACGTGGTGCATACCAAATCAGTTGGAGACCAAATCTTGCATGGATGTACGTCTAGGGTAGCCTAAGAGCCGTGCAAATTTTAATCCCCAACAGATAATTCCACATGCGTATTTCATTAGTACGTGCGCCATTTTTCATACGTAGTCGTGCTAGTAGGGATTGTAAAAATGTACGCATTATACCTTCCACGTGGCGAATACCAAATCAGTTGGAGACCGAATCTTGCATGGATGTACGTCTAGGGTAGCCTAAGAGCCATGCAAATTTTAATCTCCAACAGATAAGTCCACATGCGTATTTCGTTAGTACGTGCGTCATTTTTCATACGTTGTCGTGCTAGTAGGGATTGTAAAAATGTATGCATTATACCTTCCATGTGGCGCATACCAAATCAGTACCAAATCAGTTGGAGACCAAATCTTGTGTGGATGTATGTCTAGGGTGGCCTAAGAGCCGTGCAAAGTTTCATCCCCAACAGATAAGTCCATCTACATATTTCATTAGTACGTGCGCCATTTTTCATACGTTGTCGTGCTAGTAGGGATTGTAAAAATGTACGCATTATACCTTCCACGTGGCACATACCAAATCAGTTGGAGACCAAATCTTGCATGGATGTATGTATAGGGTAGCCTAAGAGCCGTGTGCAGTTTCATCCCCAACACGGTTTAGGCTTTAGGGTTTAGGGTTTAGTCGTGCTAGTAGGGATTGTAAAAATGTACACATTATACCTTCCACGTGGTGCATACCAAATCAGTTGGAGACCAAATCTTGTGTGGATGTACGTCTATGGTAGTCTAAGAGCCGTGTGAAGTTTCATCCCCAACAGGGTTTAGTCGTGCGCTGTAGGGATTTGTAAAAATCTATGCATTATACCTTCCACATGGTGCATACCAAATCAGTTGGAGACCAAATCTTGCGTGGATGTACGTCTAGGGTAGCCTAAGAGCCGTGCAAAGTTTAATCCCCAACAGATAAGTCCACATGCGTATTTCATTAGTACGTGCGCCATTTTTCATACGTAGTGCTAGTAGGCATTGTAAAAATGTACGCATTATACCTTCCATGTGGCGCATACCAAATCAGTTAGAGACCAAATCTTGCATGGATGTACGTCTAGGGTAGCCTAAGAGCCGTGCGAATTTTAATCTCCAACAGATAAGTCCACATGTGTATTTCATTAGTACATGCGCCATTTTTCATACGTTGTCGTGCTAGTAGGGATTGTAAAAATGTACGCATTATACCTTCCATGTGGCGCATACCAAATCAGTTGGAGACCAAATCTTGTGTGGATGTATGTCTAGGGTGGCCTAAGAGCCGTGCAGAGTTTCATCCCCAACAGATAAGTCCATCTACGTATTTCATTAGTACGTGCGCCATTTTTCATACGTTGTCGTGCTAGTAGGGATTGTAAAAATGTACGCATTATACCTTCCATGTGGCACATACCAAATCAGTTGGAGACCAAATCTTGCGTGGATGTATGTCTAGGGTGGCCTAAGAGCCATGCAAAGTTTCATCCCCAACAGATAAGTCCATCTGCATATTTCATTGATACGTGTGCCATTTTTCATATATAGTCGTGCTAGTAGGGATTGTAAAAATGTATGCATTATACCTTCCACGTGGCACATACCAGATCAGTTGGAGACCAAATTTTTTGTGGATGTACATCTAGGGTAGCCTAAGAGCCGTGCAAAGTTTAATCCCCAACAGATAAGTCCACGTGCGTATTTCATTAGTACGTGTGCCATTTTTCATACGTAGTCATGCTAGTAGGGATTGTAAAAATGTACACATTATACCTGCCACGTGGTGTGTACCAAATTAATTGGAGACCAAATCTTGCGTGGATGTACGTCTAGGGTAGCCTAAGAGTTGTGCAAAGTTTAATCCCCAACAGATAAGTCCATGTGCGTATTTCATTAGTACATGCACCATTTTTCATACATAGTCATGCTGGTAGGGATTGTAAAAATGTACGCATTATACCTTCCATGTGGCACATACCAAATTAGTTGGAGACCAAATATTGCGTGGATGTACGTCTAGGGTAGCCTAAGAGTCGTGCGAAGTTTCATCCCCAACAGATAAGTCCATCTATGTATTTCGTTAGTACGTGCGCCATTTTTCATATGTAGTCGTGCTAGTAGGGATTGTAAAAATGTATGCATTATACCTTCCACGTGGCACATACCAAATTAGTTGGAGACCAAATCTTGCACGGATATATGTCTAGGGTGGCTAAGAGTCATGCAAAGTTTCATCCCCAACAGAAATGTCCACATGCATATTTCGTTAGTACATGCACCATTTTTCATACATAGTCATGCTAGTAGCGACCAATAGATAAGTCTACATGCGTATTTCGTTAGTACGTGTGTGAATTTTCTTAGTCATGTTTTTAAAATGTCCTAAAGCATAAAAAACAATTACAACATTACTACTAATAAACAATTTTTTATTTTACAAACACAACAAATCCCATTGAGAAGACATCGGACATCATGTATAAAATAGAATCTAATACAATGATGTGTATGAACATGTATACAAGCATCAGAGTGAAATACAAAATACGAGTCCATGAAAATTACAATGGTATGGTCACACAGTGAGCCTATACATATCGAATACAAAAATGTGTAATCAACTAGTGATACCCAATAAAAATCAATCCGATCAACTGATGATCCCAAAAAATATGATATGTAATGTGCTACTCCTCAGAATCAGCTCTCATGCCAATAGTTGCAAGTATGCTCTCATGATTCGCCACTACAAGGCGCCATCGTGGAGTGGACATCGCCTTGCGAGTGCGAACATGACTCAAAGTAATCTTGATCACAACAACAAGATGAGAATACATGTATGCCTCCTGATCCGCCATGTACTCCTGGAACTCAATATAGCGACCACGCCTCTGTATCTGCTAAAAATAGTGGCCACCTATGATCATGCTATGAGACAACCATCCCTATAGGAAATGTCCTCAAACATGCATGGAATTGACGATCCTCCCATTTCGCAGTGTGCGAGTGGTGTATGTAGCGGTACAGCTTCCCTCGAAAATTGTCAATGAATACAACACGTGGTGTCTCCTTCCCCACAAGCTGCAACCTCCTCGACTGTGCACCACCATCTAATGTCAAGGTACTGTACTCATATTGCTGCCAACGAACCATCTGCACATCACAAGTATCTAGTGCAACTCGTGGCACTCTAGCAAAGTCACTACACAAAGTACACCTGCTTCCACACAATCAAGGGAGTGGAATAAAGCATCACCATCTCGTGTACACAATATGGAATGAATGAAGTCGCGAGGGCTAGTAGGAACCACTCCCCTATGACAATCAAGGGAACGGAATCCATCATACATCAATCCAAAATTCACATGGTAGTGACAATAGCATGTGTCACGCTCCTGAGAGCATCGCACAAACCATGGCCCGCATCGCTCAAATGACCTCTACCCAATCCTGAACTCTGGGTGCACCTCTACAAATTGAGTGTACAACTTAGTCTGGGTACACTCCAAAAAACATGCACCATGCTGAATGTACACACCACGTGACACCCTCTTCCACAATGCCTTCTTGAACACCGGGGATGCTCTGCAATGCTCCTCCCAAAACTGTTGTATGAAGGACCTAGTGGAATCATCCAATAATCGATCGCTGCAAGGTGCATGACCACTCGAAGCCCAAAGAGCATCAGTCTCACTATCCTTTAGACTCTGCCTCCTAATCATGCCTGCTTGCAATGTGCACGGTGCAATCTGAAGAAGACGTGAAGTGGTACACACATGGCCTACCATATGAGGTCTACTAATGGTAGCCACAATAGCACGACGTGCTGCCAAGGCATCACTGGAGTTCCTATGCTTAATAGAAGCATAGGAACAGCGAACACTACTAAGGACCTCGCCACATACAACCCTATCTCTATGTGCACCAAGACCAGCAAGCCTCCTACACTCTACCAAGTCAGGGTGATCAATCAGGGATGTGAGAAGAGAGGACTACGAAGCTAGCGTGAGGTCATAAAAAAAAGACTGCACAATCTTGCTAGTACGACGACGGATAGTGGACTTCGGAAAGTCATGTCATGAAGCAACACTGCTGCTGCAAGGTGGGGCAAGGGGATCAATGGGAGATGGTAGGGTGGAGGGGCGAAGGGAGGCGCCAAGCGGAATGAGGGGAGGGGGAGGGGGAGGGGGGAGGGTGGAGGGGGAAGAGGTAGAGGTGAAGGCCAAAATGTAGGTGGCTAGGGGAAGGGCGGAGGCTGGAGGTAGGGGAGCAGATGAGGATGGGGGGACAATGGAGGTGGGGGTGGGGGTGGGGGTGGGGGTGGGGGTGGAGGTGGAGGTGGAGGTGGGATGTAGAGGTGGAGGTGGATCGGTGGTGGCAGCGTGAGCTCTAGCTCTAGAAGCTCTCTTGTGCTCATGAGCCTTCCGCTTGTGCTCCTCGTCAATAAAATTTGGGGGGGGTTCCTACATCTCACGTCTACTAGCTCTACGGCTTTGAGAACCCATTCTCAATGAAAGTAGGATGGAAGGTGTGACAAAGTGATGAGGAGGCAAGAATGGCTAAGAATGGGTGAAATGAACCAAAACGTGGTGTCTTATAGAGAGCCTCAACTCATCCACTAGATTGCTCTTCATTATTATCGGTGGAGAAGGTGCTAAGATTGAAACTAATTGGCTGGAATCCAATGTTAATTTCGAATATTCGCATCGTTTGATTTTATTCTAGCTTTGTACCTACAAATACCTCGATCGAGGTATGCTATGCCTAGGTCATATACCTCGATTGAGGTATTCAATGCCTCACGCAGGTATAAACCTCGATCGAGGTACATACCCCATGGTCATATACCTCGATCGAGGTATTCTATGCGTCACACAGGTCATAAACCTCGATCGAGGTATTCTATGCCTCGCACATCGCGGTCATAAACCTCGATCGAGGTATTCTATGCCTTGCGTAGATTGTGATGTGTATACATGTGGTTGATGTGGCACCATGCATGGTCATGATGTGGCAATATGGTGTGGAATATATGAGTCTCTTCCATGACATGGAAATGTGATGTGGCATGATGAGTTGGCATTCATGAGGTGGTAGATTGACATGGCAAATTGAGGTGGAGGGATTGGTGATGTGGCAAGGTTGACGAGGTATGCCAAGGTGGCAAGGTGTGATGACATGGCTCCAAGAGTTCCTATGATGTGAAATGATGAGGTGGCACATGTGGTTGATGTGGCAGCACATGTGGCAATGTAAGGTGACATGGCAAGGAGTGATGTCACATCTCCTTGATGACATGGCACCACACGGTCTAACAACGTGGCATGGTTGCAAGGCCAAAATAGATGACTCAGCCTTCTACATGGGCAGCATGCACACTCCAAAGGCTTGCCACCAGGGTCGGTGATGCTCCTAGCCTACCTCACCAAGCCTAATACCAAGCCTACCTTGTCTTGGTATTAGGCTTGGGTGGCCCTTTTTCCCCCACAAAAGGGAGATTTCACTCTTGGAGGCCATATCATACGTTTCCGTTACTCAAATTTAACCAAAAATTTTTCCTCTTATTCATCATGTGGAGGACTAAAAAAATTGACATTTTTGAAATGTTTGGTCATGTTTGAGAATTACTAGATTTATTTTTAATATTCTTTATTGATCCTCTAAGGAGTAAAAGTAAAAATTAAACTTCAATCTTCCTAAATCTAACCATTGGATTTGGGATTTGATGATTCAACCACACACCCTTATGTGCCTACTAACCTTCCACTGAATTGGATTTGCTTAATTATTCAAAATACTAAAAAAATGTAGTGTGCTACTAAAATGCATGTATTTTATGACTTTATTTATTATAAATAATTATTTATAATTACATAAATCATTCAAAAAATTACCAATAAATCAAGTTAAGCTCTACATAATGTAAAGAGACCACTTACAAAGTTTCAATAACATTTAATCTAAAATGAGTGAGAAATTTAGAATTTAATATGACACTCTCTGTTCATGACAAAGGTGTGACCACCCTGGAACCATGCCGTGTGACACAAATAAATTTTTTGTGTGTGCATCGAATTTTTGATTAGACTATACGATTGTGTGCACAATAGCAAGTGTGATGTTGTGTCTGAAGACTTCAAAGACTAGATCCATAGGGAAGTAGGTGAGATTTGCATTTTTGTGTGCTAAAAAGCTTGTTTTTCCACCTCCTAAGGATTGGGGAGTGAACAAAAAGTGGACACCCTTAGCTTGCTAC
This sequence comes from Dipteris shenzhenensis, assembly GCF_047967505.1. Classification (NCBI taxonomy): domain Eukaryota; kingdom Viridiplantae; phylum Streptophyta; class Polypodiopsida; order Gleicheniales; family Dipteridaceae; genus Dipteris; species Dipteris shenzhenensis. The sequence continues at coordinate 17,480,976 of NC_141599.1, forward strand.
TTCCCTTTGCACCCACCAAAACTTGTGTGGCTCTCTGTCTCTCTCTCTCCCTCTTCTGTTTTGCTTCCGTTGAGAGTACTCTCAACTGGTATCAGAGCCTGGGTGATCTAGCTGAGCGTATGTGAATGCCTAGAAGCTCAGTAGCTCTATGGGAGGAAGGCGAAGCTCTGTGGGAAGCTTTGTGGGTGACTTTACTTACATCCGAGTGTGTAGAACCTTAGAGGAACCTTTGGAAAAGTCACTTTGGCTTTGCGAAGTGGTTTTGAGAGCCTGTTAAGTGTTTTGAAAGAAAAAGTCGTTTTTTGAGCTTTTCCCTGTTCCGTTCGATGACAAAGACTCTGTATTAACTTGTAGAGGCAACTATTCCTTGCTTTTGGTGTCCACTTCACTTCAAGAGCTTGGAAACACCTTTATTCTTGAATCTAGGATCATTTCATTGGATTTTTGACTTATTGTGTCAGTTCCTACATTTTTTAGCTCGGGTGTTGGAACTCAAGTTTGGAGCAACCATTTGCAGATCTGTCAGTTCCGATGGACTCAGGAGTCCTAAAACTTCTATGTTGCTCATCATTCGCACTCTGGTGGAGTTTACAAACAGCTCTATTTCCAAAAACGTTTTTTAATCCATGTTTGGACCTAGTGATTGAGACCATGGTTTCCAAAACCGTCTATCCCATTGCATTTCGGACGCCCAAAAACCCCTACCTATCAGTTCTTGCATGATTCGGTGGAGTATTTTCAGAGTTATAGATCTCTATGTATTCGATTTCGTCTCTCTGTTATGCATTTTATATTCTAAAGTTTTGAAACCTTAGATTTATGCCACATGGCAGTGGATAAGTGTTGACTCCCATTTCTCACTCATCGGTTAGGATTTTGGAGTTTCGGCAAAAGAGAGATATTTGCAAATTTTCTTGCTGAGTCCGATTATGCAATGGCACCCATGTTTTGAGGCATCTCAGGTTCTATTTTTCAGTAGCGATCTTTTTCGTGGGACCATGATTTCTTGAGCATACCTTATGTAGATCACTCTGGTTGTAGTTTGAGCCATGTGCGCTCATTCGTGGTGTGCATTGGGTTGTAGTGGATTTATAGGCCATTTGGATGCATTGCGATGCTTATTAGATGCGCTGATAGGCCTAGATTGCCTTGTGGGATGCTATTTTTATGGACGCTTTGCACATGGATGCTATATTATGCTGAGGGACAACTTTGACACATTGCAGGTGATGGACTGATAGTGTTATGCTCTCTTGGATGAGATATTATTGATGCATATGCCCATGGACGCGGTGTTTATGCTTGAGCCATTTGGCACCTATTGGCATTTTGGATTGCCATTACAGTTGGCATTTTCTTTTGGGCCAGATTTGCTCATATGGATGCATAGTACATGCACATGAGTCAGCTACATCTTTTGATGCTTTGAGCTTTGAGTTTTGGTGATATTTCAGTCTATTGTGGGAACACATTTGGGTGCACCTGGTATATGGTGTGATTCTCTCTTATAGGCACTAGCATTTGGGATTTTGCTTTATTTGCATTATGGCGTCCTCTTCCATGTCTGAAAAGGAGTTTTTCAACATTAAAAAGTTTGATGGGACAAAATTTTCTTTGTGGAAAGAACAGATAAGGGATGTGCTTATTCAAAAGAAGCACATTAAACCCTTGGCAGGGATTGAAGCTAAGCCTGCAAATATGTCCGAGGATGATTGGAATGAGTTGGATGCATTAGCAAAGTCTACTATTAGACTTCATCTTGCAGAGTCAGTTTATTTCATAGTAGTAAATGAGCAGACTACGGAAGATTTGTCGCAGAAAATATGTGCCACTTATGAGAAGGAAACTGCCTCTAATAAAGTTTATCTCATGAAGAGGTTGTTTGAGCTACAAATGAAGGAAGGGGTCTCCATTGCTTCTCACTTGAATGAATTCAATATTATTTTTAGCTAGCTTCAGGCTCAAAAGATGAATTTTGATGTGGAGACTAAGGCAATATTTCTCTTATGTTCATTGCCATCCTCATGGGATACCTTCCATACAACTGTCAGTAACTTCGCACCTGGTGGAGTACTGAAATTTGATGATGTTGTGGGGAGCTTGTTGGCCGAGGAGATTAGACGGAAGTGTATGGATGGCAACAAGCAGGATGCAGCCTTAAATGTGCAAAGGGGCAGATCACAATTCAGGGGGAAGTCCCAAGAAATAGGGAATTCTCGTAGCAAATCCAGGGCACGGAACATTGAGTGTTACCACTGTGGCAAGAAGGGCCATATGGAAAAGGATTGCTACAAGCTAAAAAGAGAGCAAAAGGATAAGAAAAAGAATGTAAATTGGGGTGCAAATCAGAAGGAAGAGAGTTCAAGGGGGGACAAAGGAAAAGTGAAGATCGAGGAGATCAATGCAATCACACATGATAGTGACAATGATGTTCTCTTCATGTCTAGTTTATCTGCAGAGTTGCTTACCACTTCAGATGATGCATATTCCCAGGATTGGATTTTGGATTCTGGTGCTTCATTCCATGTTACTCCCCATAGGGAATGGTTCTCCACTTATGACAGTGGAAAGACAGGTTGTGTGCATCTTGGAAATGACTATGCATGTGACATAGTGGGAGTAGGTGACAAAGTTTTCTTTTGCAAATGGGTCTGCATTTATTTTGAAACATGTGAGACATGTGCCTAAGTTGACCAAGAGTCTTATTTCAGTGGGTCAGCTAGATGATGCTAGTTTTCACACCACTTTTGGCTTTTAGAGTTGGAAAATTTAGAAGGGCTCTATGCTTTTGGCCAGGGGTGCCAAGTGTGGGACTTTGTATCCCTTACATGTATCAGGGGTATTTGATCATGTTGTTGCAATAACCGAGCAGCCAAGCACTTCTTTGTGGCATTGCAGGTTGGGGCACATGAGCTAGAATGGAATGAAACTCTTATGATGTTTGGGTTATGTACCGCATTTGAGTTTCTTTTTGAATTTTGTGAGCACTAACTCTATGGGAAGCAGACTAAATCAGCCCATAAAAGAAGGGGAAAGAAAGAGTTTGAAAAGCTTGATTTGGTCCATTCAGACGTATGTGGTCCCATACCTACACGGTCATTAGGCGGGGCTGAATACTATGTGACATTCATTGATGATGCAACTAGGAAAGTGTGGGCTTATGCTATAGCTCAAAAAAGTGATGTGTTCCGGGTATTTTAGAAATGGCTGGCCTTGGTTAAGAATCAGTCAGATAGAATGCTTAAATGCCTACGGACTGACAATGGTGGAGAGTATCTCTCTCATGACTTTTAGCATTTCTATGATACACGTGGGATTAAGAGGGAGCTCACATCCCCTCATACTCCAGAGCAAAATCCAGTTGCAAAAAAGATGAACTGTACCATTCAAGAAAGGTTGCAATGCATGCTTTCCAATGCAAGTCTTTCTGGTGGTTTTTGGGCTGAGGCAATGAAGACTACAGTGCATGTGATCAATAGATCACCTAGTAAGAGTTTGGATGGTGGTATTCCTGAAGAGGCATGGAGTGGCAAGAAGCCCTCTTACTCTCATTTGTGTATATTTGGTGTGAGGCATATGCACATGTGCCAAAAGAGCTTCAAAAGAAGCTAGATCCTAAGTCTAGGAAATGCATCTTTCTGGGTTATGGTGAAAGTGGAGAGATGGCCTATCGTCTCTGGGATCCAAAAGCAAAGAAGATCATATGCAGCCATGATGTAGTCTTCAATGAGAAGAAGATGCATAAGGCACCCATGAGGGATGTGGAAATGAGGAGAATCACTTTCTAGGATGTGAATCCACATGCATATGTTGATAGATAGCAAGCTGTCCATGCACCAAATGTGCAAGAAATGGTACCACCAAATACTCCCACAGGTATACAATCAAGGGTAGATGATGGATCATCTATCGGTGGAAATGATGAGCCAAATGTGGTTGATATGCAGGTGGGACAACAAGTTGAAATGCCCTTGAGAAGATCATCTAGAGTGTCTAGACCACCTGATAGGTTTGTTCCAAGGGTAGACTATGTGATGCTTACTGATTCGGGGAGCCTTCTTACTATAGAGAGGCTATGATGCGCGAGGATCAATGTAAGTGGGAGTATGCTATGCAATCAGAGATGAGTTCACTTATGAAGAATAAGAATTGTGACTTGGTTTCTTTGCCACATGGAAAGAAAGCATTGCCATGTAAATGGGTCTACAAGATGAAGGTCACAGATGATGATGTGCCTAGGTACAAGGCCTGTTTGGTTGCTAAAGGGTTCAAGCAAGAGAAGGGTGTGGACTTTGATGAGATACTCTCTCAAGTTGTGAAGATGACCACACTTAGATGCATGCTTGGACTAGTGGCATCAGAGGATATGGAGCTTATGCAGATGGATGTCAAGACATCTTTCTTGCACGGGGATCTGCATGAGGAAATTTACATGGTGCAGCCAGAAGGCTTTGAAGAAAAGGGCAAAGAACATTTAGTTTGCAAGCTGAAGAAGAGTCTCTATGGTCTTAAGCAAGCACCTAGAGAATGGTATCAGAAGTTTGATGCTTTCATTCGGTCCTAGGGTTTTAGAAGGACTGAAATTGATCACTGCCTCTACACTAAAAGGCCTAAGGATAATAGCCTGATAATCCTGGCACTATATGTGGATGATATGCTATTGGCTAGCAAGAATACTTATGAGCTAGATGCATTCCCAGGGGATTCACAGGGGGAAACTTATGATATCACATGAGTGTACAATAGGGGGTTTTTTTGAAATGAGGCATAAGCTTATACATTAGGGGTAGGGGCCCTTTTTTTTCCCCAATATTGAATTTAAGCTAGGGGGACCATGTCATATTTAAGAAGGGGGGACATAATATAGGTTACCTTGGGTAACTAGTCCAAACAAGTTTGATTTTGTGTATGGTTTTAAATAGTCATAGGAAAAGTAACCTAAATTTGCTTATTGTGTAATCTAAATGCTTGAGAGAGAATGTAGATTTAAGGAAAGGGGGGGACATAATGGAATTTTGGTGGTATCTTATAAGCTTAAATAGGGGTGTTTTATCATCCTACGTGGATCTTAAATAGGGGGTTTTCTTGAAGTTCATGCACGCAGGTGATGTCCCCCTTTAATGAAGAGTGAATCCCCTGGAAAGGCCAAGTTGTATGAGGCCTTTGATATGAAGGATTTAGGACTTGCAGGTCATATTCTTGGTATGTGCATCACCCGTGATCGGAGTAGGAAACTCCTTTGGCTTTCATAGAAGGAGTATGTTACAAAAGCAGTTACAAAAGCATTGTAGCATTTCAATATGGAGGGGGGGAAGGCAATGAGTACTCCATTGCCTCCGTATGTGAAATTGAGTCATACAGATAGTCCCAAATCAGATGAGGAGAGGGCCATGATGGCCAAGGTTCCTTATGCATCAGTAGTTGGGAGTCTTATGTATGCTATGATAGCTACTAGACCAGACATTGCATTTGTAGTGGGAGTTGTTAGCCGGTATATGGCTAATCCAGGAAAGAGGCATTGGGAGGTAGTTAAGTGCATCATGAGGTACATGAAGGGTACCAAGGAGATGTGCATCTGCTTTGGTAGAGGAGACATGCATGTACTTGGATACACAGATTCAGACTATGCAGGGCATGTGGATAGTAGGAGATCCACTTCTGGTTATGTGTTCACCTTTGCAGGTGGTGCAATGTCTTGGATGTCTCGCACACAGAAGTGTGTTGCTTTATCTACCACAAAGGCTGAGTATGTTGCAGCAACAGAGGATTGCAAGGAGGCCATATGGTTTGATCTGCTAGTGGGAGATTTGGGGATTCATACAGGTGTATAGACATTGCATAGTGAGAGTGCTATTCATCTAGCACGAAATCCGGTCTTTCATGCAAAGACCAAACACATTGAGGTCAGGTACCATTTCATCAGGGAGGTACTTGAGGACAAGCGCATAGAGCTTGTCAAGGTCCATACAGATGATAACCCTGTAGATATGCTGACGAAGAGTCTACCTAGTCAGCAGTTTAAGTATTGTCATGTATTGATGGGCATTGGATAGTATGCTCACTGGTTGTTCTCCCTTAAAGGCACATTGTCCTTTAAGTGGGAGGTTGTGGGGGTTAAAGGTCACTGTTCCTTTACCCCAGTTATGTACAATACTCAAACACATATATAAATGAATGAAAAAGAAGATTAGGGGGTTCTGCACCCACCAAACTTGTGTGGCTCTTTGTCTCTCTCTCTCTCTCCTTCTTCCATTCTTGCTTCTGTTGAGAGCACTCTCACAAATATGGTTTGAGAGCTCATTATTGACCTTTATGGCATAGGATTTCAGCAATGCTTCAACTGTTCTTGCCGGCACCTCGTTTGGAACTTCAGAATAGGCTTGAGGATTGGATTTTACATTCTTCTTCCTCTTCAGCCCATCCTTTGAAGCTCTCACATATCACAGTGTCATCTCTGTATAAAGTGTTATTATTTCCGCCTTGGATTTCTGACAAAGCAAATACTGTTTGGCATATGGATCGCCCACTAAAGTGCTGGAGAAAGCGACTGCGTCTCTTTTGGCATTATAAAGTCCCTCTTCGGCAATAGCTTTTCCTTTGGCGAGTCCTACTTGGCATTTTTCCATCTGGCCAGTTACTCGCACATAGACATATTGCTCCGGCTGTTTGCCACACATGCCTACACTATGCTGAATTTGTGCTTCACATCTTCTGGCACTATCCACACACTTGTGATTTCATCGCTCTCATCCGACAGAGGGTTCGAGCGAGATTCCTATTGTTACTTTTGGCAGGTTTTTCTGGTTCATATAGATGATAACCTTGTAGATATGCTGACGAAGAGTCTACCTAGTCATAAGTGGGAGGTTGTGGGGGTTAAAGGTCACTGTGCCTTTACCCTAGTTATGTACAATACTCAAATGCATATATAAATGAATGAAAAAGAAGATTAGGGTGTTCTGCACCAAACAAAACTTGTGTGGCTCTCTGTCTCTCTCTCTCCCTCTTCTGTTCTTGCTTCCGTTGAGAGCACTCTCACATCACTGCTACTTTCAATGGAAACCCTGGCATCCACGCCTTCAAGCTCAACATACTTTTTCTCCTTCTTCCTATCATTCTTAACCTTGCCCTTCTTCTTGCATTTTCTTAGCCATTTCCAGCAGTACTTTTTCATGTGGCCATACTTTCCACAATAGAAACATCTAACACAAGTTCGAGAGCTAGACTTGCTCTTGGAATTCCCCCTTGAACATGACCTGTTTCTACCAATTGATCTACCTTTGGAGTGCATACCAAGGCTGTATTTCAGCCCATCAGGGCATTTCAACCCATCATGCTGTAACACAACACTATCATGGTCATACATCCGGCATATACGAGTATAGAACTCATATGCATGGCAATCTACACCATGTACACCATCCTGTACCTGCAAGTAGACTAACTTCAAGAGTGATGATTGAATGATAGAGCATGCTTGCTCATCCATGTCATCCCAATCACTCTGTTTAATGCTTTTAGGCTTAACACCTTTGCATTGTATGGGCTTATGCTACCTCTTCTGCACTAACACATCATAAATCTGCTCTTTCCAATACTTAAAGTTTGATCCATCCAACCTCTTAATATCAAAGAGGGCACTACCATTTGTAGATGCCATATCTGTGGCACAATAGCTGACAACCAAAGAGCAGTATAGTGCAATAGGCAACCCAAATGACCAAAAAATATAGTGCTGTCCAGACCAATCAGGTCTCCAAATAAACTAGCTGATCCAATGCTCAAAAGCACTCAGCCATAAAGAGGCATAAACAGGAATATATGCAACCCAGTAACCTGCCAATGCCTAGCAATCCAAGTAAGCAATGCACTGAACCAAATGAGCAATGGCAGCTCAACCAATGGCAGTAGGAGCCCGGCTCAACTATCCATAAACATTAGTGTGGCATACACCAATGCAAATCCATAATGCATCGAAATGGCATTTACTGCATCACCAATGCATCACCTCAAGTGGGCAACCCTTTGGCATCAAAATCAAGCATTCACCACTTGCCAAATGTGCCAAAGTGACTTGCCAAAATGCTAATAATGCCCTTGGACTGAAGTGAGATTCCAATCATTTTCTATAATTTAATGTGAGTTCCCAATTTACTGTTGTGCAAGAGAAATTCCTACAACAGTACCTCACATCCACTGTGGGCAAGATAACATGCTGTCCCTATATTTGAACAGCGATATCTTTTCACCGAAAGACCGAATGCCAAAGTTGTAAACAACAAAGTTGTAGCTTGTAGAAAGCTCTACAACTTGTCAGTTGACCTTAAGAGACAAATCCTTGTGGATTCTTAGATATTCTCACCTGAAAACAGCTTCGTGCACATTGGTCACAAATAGATAGTAGACTGTAACTTTTTGTGGTTTTGCAGAGGCTGTAACTCCTGTAGTGTATACCAGATCAACTTGCTTCCAAAAGCAAAGTTGTAGTCTGTTCTACAAACTACAACTTTCCAGTTCAGCACAAGATGCAATTCCACACCAGGAAAGAGAGATTCAATCCTGAAAATGACTGTTTCATCATAAAAACAGCAACAACAACTTCCTTGTATGCTTGCTGCCCTTTACAGCACTCATCTGCTTCGGCAAAACAGCCCCAAAAATAGCCTCGACATATGCCAAGTGTAATGTTCTGACCAACGGCAAACACAATGCCATAAAATCAGCCGTGAATACGGTAACAAATCAGCCCCAAAATGCTAACAAACCAGCCCTGAAATAGCTCCAAACAATGCTAATCTGACAAGATCTCAGTACATCACCGTACCACCGCGTATGTATCCAACATAGGCAAATAACCATGCATCAAACGAACCGTTAATGTATCTCAACCAAGCATGTACCACTGTCAAAGCATGTGTGAACTTTCTAGCATCTGATCAAGGGCCTCTTGCAGAGAGCACTCCTAAACTGGTGAGTCTCAATGCTAGCCTACTGTGGCTCAAGGTGCCTAACCATACCCCCGAGCCAAGCCAATCACGGGAAATACTTCCTATCTAGGTGTCCAACATGGACATAGGCACCAGAAAGATAGGCAACATGCCTCAAATGCACTGATTTGACCGCGAAGCTTTACCATGCATGAAGAAGGCTCCAAGAGGTGTTAGGCACAAGGAACATGCTTCTCCATGTGAGCCATGGCTTTGAGGTAAACACTTAATGATTTAATCATTAAGGTTATTAAGGTTACTAATAACCTTATCTCAAACAATTGGCAACGTCTGCAGCAATGGCAGTGAAACATGGGACATTTGATGGTGGTGTGAGGCGGTGCTGGACTACCACAAATGCCAGCTACTTAGTCACCCCACTCGACTGTGGAATGTATGCCCAAAGCATCAAAGCACTGCCTCTCAAGAAAGGAAGATATGACACTTCCACAGTGCACCCCTCAGCTTGTATGCCTCTAGCCCAAAATCCCGTAGTTCCACCTTCGCTCCGATTCCATCTCTCCAGGTAACAACAACTGCATCAACCGATGCTTCCTGCAATGCCTCTTCCTCTATTAAGTTTCTCATGCTACTGCTGCTGCTGCAGCCCGTGCCTTTGAAGTTCCAATGACAGGGTCAAAGAATGGGAGGAGGGGTTGTCATCCCCAGGAGATCTCATGCTTCTGTCATAGTGTCTCATATCCCCCGAGCTTGCCTCCACATCCCAGCATCACCCCTGAAATGCCACAATATTGCACACTAGTGGAGGCCAATCGTTATTCTCAATTCATGTTTGACAACCTTCATAGCTCCTTGGCTGACTCATTGTTGTCCAACTGCACCAAGCTGCTCACTCCAACATCCAGATCCTTACTTCTGCTACATGGAAATAGCAAATTGATGACAAGAGGATAGAGACGGGTTTGAACACTAGGAGGAGGAGACTGACTCGGCATCCAATTTTGGCCTTGCTTCACACTCTCTCCAACTCAAGCTCCATAGTTGCAAGTTCCATGTGCCACATCCATGAACACTAGCCTGAAGCACACAATCAGCTTGAATGCTCCTCCCACAAATCTTGATCGGAATACTCGTGCTCAGGAAAGAGACCAAGCTTTAGACTCCTTGCTCTCCCTTGGATCGAGCACCACAGCTCTGATACCAGTTGTGGGAGAGGAGAGCACACACAAAGGGATAAGGAGACACCAGAACTGGTGGAGCAAAAGCTACTCCAGCTTATTCCTCTATCATACATATATGAGTATACATGGGCATTGTACAAATGGGCACTGCCCTTTACCCCAACAACCTCCCACTTAAAGAATGTGTGCCTTTAAGGGAGTATAGTACACATATAATACAATCAGCCATAGGCTAAAAAACAAGATGACCAGACTACCATCCTATGCCCATCAGCACTTTACAATGTGCAAAGTGCATAGAGGATAAGATGCTAGCAGACATCAAGTCTGCAGGATAAAAAATGACAAGCTGTAGATGCATGTTAACCAAGATCTCATGCCAGATCTCACTGGGGGAGTGAACTCTCACCACCACATGCTCTTGTGCTAAGTCTATAGCACCCGAACTGTCACTGTGCAAAGAAAATGTCTTTGTACCACCTGTGACCATAAGCACATAACCTACAATAGACCTCTGCTAGTCTACCCAACCTGCATCACCTGCATGCTACTCCTAGAAGCATAAGGAACTGATGTCCACAACCGCCTCCCTACTGCCAAAATTTGCCATAATCATGCTACCAACTCCCACTACAACGAAAGTAAGAACCAAAAGTGTAGCCCCAATGGCAAACATGTGAGAACTAAGTCTCAACCCAGTCATGGATGCATGAAGTACTATGGCTGCCATATCAACCATAACCTACTACTCAATTGATCTGTGATCATCAAAGCTGCAGTGTTTCAGGTATGGAGCCAATATAGGCAATGGAGTACTTAGTATTGTAGTGGTTGGCCCGAATTTTGAATAATTCAAGGTAGCGGTATTGACTTGCATGGTAATGAATGATTTAGGTGGTGGCATCTATGATTCCTAGCCACGTCTGTGGTGGTGGCTAAGACCTATCGGGCTAGTAGTTAATTACCAACCACCGCAGTGGCCCACAATTACTCAGCTTCCAGTTACCACCACCGAGCTTGCATGCATGATTACTATGAGTGCAGTAAATTAGCAGTCACCGGGCTTGCATGCTCAAGAGAGTACTAGAGTGCATGGTAATGAGGGATTAGAGGTGATTAGGCCTCATGATTTACTTTTGTGGGAATTACTACCCGATGGAGGTGGTTGTCATCAGCACGTCTATCGTGGCTACGATTCCACAGTGCCACTGCACATCCATCACCATGCTTTAGCATGCATGATCACTATGAGTGCATTAAAAATTACCAGTCACTGGGCTCGCATGCTCAATAGAGAACTAGATTGCATGGTAATGAGTGATTAGAGCTTCATCATTTACTTGTGTGGGAATTACATCCCGGTGGTGGTGGCTCCCATAAGCCACATCTGTCGTGGCTAAGATTCCACCGGACTGGCAATTAATTACTAGCCACTGGAGTGGCACCACATGGCGCCTTCTTCACGATTACTAGCCCATCTGGGGGATTCCCACAGTGGCCTACAATTAATATGGATGGAACCCCGGGCTCCAGCCACCACGGTGGCTCAAACTTTATAATATATATAAGATCTGTGGCATTTGGCATTTTACTGCGTTGCTTTGATTTGCCCATGCTTTGCTACTTTGCTTGACATGCTTTGCTACTTTCCTCCACACCCCTCCTCTAGCTCTTTTCCGCCCCTGCTCTACTTTGCTCCATGCTCCCTCCTCTAACTCTCGCCACTCATCTGCTCCCCTTCTCATCTGCTACTCACCCACTCTCATCTTCAGCATGCCTACTACCCCCCCCCTCGATGCTCTATGATCCCAATGTTATTTGACTTCTCATATAAGGTGATTACATTGCATTCATTTGGAGTAGAAATGCTAGCACTAGAGGAGACCCTTCGTTCCCACAATCGATACCCCACACATTTGAATGCCATCACCTTAGATGACATGCTCACAAAGGGCCTCTTTCTGGCTGTGCTGTATGGGTTTCCCCTAGATGTCGACAAAGGCCTCAGTATTTTCATAGCAGAGTACTCTTGAGTTGCTGGGGGGGCCGTAATCTGAGTCTTGGCAATGTGCATGGTCTTCGGCCTCTCCATCGTATCCTCCTTTGGCTCCCTAAAAAATTTTAATGCAACAAGCTAGACTGGTGGAAAACTGAGTTGTGCAAATTCCCTCTTGCTCACATGAGGCTCTCAACAATGGCTATATGTATTCTTTTGGGCTCTCAACGATCTTTTGGATCACTAGATGTAATGTTTTGGTCTCTAAGGCATTTATGTGATCTCTTTTTGTTCAATTTGAGGCTCTCACAGTAATGCAATGTTGTTAACTTTTATATTTGTATTTGAATGGTTATGGCCACTACCTGTAATCTTTTGGCCTTTAAGGCTCTCAACAATTGCTGAGTTTTTATAAATATAAGATCCTCTGTTCAATTTTGGCTTGCTATAAGTTGATAATTTTTATATAACCTGTTATCAGATGTAGATGTACATTGTAATCTCTTTTGCTCAATTTTCACTTGATAAATTTTGCTTTTGCCCTCACTGTATATTTACCAGCAACAAGGACTAAAATACCAAGAAAGAAGGACTACAATTTCCTTGGTTTATGACCAAAATAGCGCTAAAATGACTCCAACAACCCCACCATTGTGGTTGCATGGAGATACATCTAGAAAAATACAATTAAACTTTTAGAAAATGCAATTGATGATATGGCCCTTGAGGGGTCCCCTCTAGGGGCAAGGGCCATATTGATGTGCATTATACAATATCCAAGATGCCATTGGACAAAAATGGCATGCCGATATGGCCCTTGCCCCTAAAGGGGACTCCTCAAGGGCCATATTGTCAATTGCATTTTTCTTGGTTGCACAGCAGAATACATTTTCCTTGGTACACAAATGTATAACTCAAAGAACTAGTGCAGTGGATTTCATAGATCTCCTTCTATTTGCCAGAGTGCTAATCATCATAGACCTCCTCCTATAATACATAAAAATAGGTAATCGAGCTATAACTCCAAGAACCAACACGGTGGTCTCTCTAAGACAACCTTGAATTTTGGGCTATGACAGGTCGTGAGGCCAGAGACTGCACTGAGGCGTGATACTCAGAATGATAGGTTGCATCTCTCTGAGTCAACCTATGATTTGCATGGGCTACGGGCAAAGATGCAGCAAAAGATTGCACGATGACAAGTGGTTAGGCCAGAGACTATGCTATGGTAGTGTTCAAAATGATAGATTACGTCTAATTATTACGCCAAAAACCATCACGTTGGTCTCTCCAGACTCCAAGCCAATGTTCACTTTTCATGATCTGCATGGGTGCATGCCCAATGACAGGTGGCAAAGCGACAGCAAAAGGCTGCGCGATGATAAGTGATCAGGCGACGTAGGCATTGTGCGAAGCAATGCAGAGATGCTATGTGTTGAGCAATGTGGTGTTTTAAACTAATAGATTGCGTCTCATTATTATGCCAGTGCACCTTCATGATGTTAGGAAAATTTTTGGTGAGAGTGTAGGTCCATGCAAAATTCAAATATTCACCCAGGAGCGCATCGCATCGTGGCCCCAAAATGGCCCCGAAAATAGTTCCGCAATGGCTACACCCAAGCAAACAATGACCCGAGTCCCTTCTCTCTTGTGGTGGTCTAGAGGTCCTTCTAGATCATAGAGCCAGTAGCGTACTCCCATAGAGTCAAGAGTCCCTTCTTCAGAGGTGACTGCCCATTGTACTAGCTCATCATGCTAGGGCAGCAGGCGTAGTAGCAGGGAGAGCTCTGGGGGATGCATGGCATAGTGCTTTGGGGGTAATGGCGGGGGGGGGGGAGGATTCAAATGATGCAGACATGCCAAAGGGTGATGGAATGATCTTCTATGACATCACTATGATGGGCAACATCTTGATGGATGCACGAGGGAAGCACGTCATGGCCTTCATGCGCTCTATAGTTCATAACAACTATAGAGATTGCTTTATTCCATTCAAAGAGCAGAAAAAATGTTTGGATGATGATACCATCAATGCTATATGCTCTAGGTATCCCAATCCATCCAATGTTGAGTTCATAGAGAAATGGTCAAAGTCAAAGATTACCATTATCCTTGCCAATAAGAGATCTTTGCTTAAGAGGCAGGCACTAGCTGAGATTGTCAGGAGAGAGGGAGGTCAACCACCAAGGGGCTAGTCTCACATCGCTCATAAGCACGAGTGGAAGAAAGCGATGAAGGCAGTAAAGGCAGACCCCAATCTGCAGCACGTGGAGGCACAGAGGATCTAGATGGAGCAATATGGAAACATGCGTTTTGGAGAGAGGGTATTGCATCATGGGAGGCCCAATTTGTATGTATCAATCTCAAATTATATTGTGTTTATGTGGTTTATTAGGAGGTTATTTCTTTGTACTAACCCCTCTACAAATTGTGCCATCCTACAACTTGATATCGTGGGCAGATAACCTACTCCTGCCGAGACAGCCTACCATCGTGGACATCGCTGGCATCATACATGGAGGCACTTTTATGATGAGGGGTTGATTATTGAGGAGTAGTATATCTGAGCTATTGGAGCCATAACAAGACAAAGCACCTACAGACGTGCACATAGATGCATTTCCTTATCTAAAAATAAACTTATGGGCATGTTTATTTGTGCATCTATTGGCACATCTACAGACCCATGTCTATATCACAAACAGACGCACCTATAGACGCGCAAATAGACGCCTTGCTAGAAATTTAAAAAAACCAGACAGACGTGTATGTAGATGCATTTATAGATGCTCTTATCGATGCTATACAGACAGATGCGTGTATAAACACGGTTATAGATGCGCTCATAGATGCTCTACAGAATCGTTTTTTTAATAATAAAAGTAGAATTTTGTGTGGTTGAACAGAATGTTGTGTATGTTGTGTATGCTATGTAGTTACAAGAATCCCATTTCCACATTGTGTAATTCAATTCTTATAGCCAACCGCATTTTAACTAGCATGATTGCAAGCATGTCTATAGCCAACGATTACAATTCCAAATAAAACATTACAACTCCAAAATGTTTAGTTCACAAGGCATTCATTCATAGAACGTTGCATAGGGAAATTGAAAGCCATATAGCACGAAGCCAAGCCACGTCCTGTGGCTTCAAGTATGAAAAATAAGAGGAGTGTATATACAAGAGAGGAACGAAGCCAAGCCACTGGCTTCAAAAAAGAGTAGCTAGCACTACTTCTACGACTAATCTAAGTTCTCCGCGTCCTCGCTCACTTCTTTGTCCCCTTCTTCACTCCCTTCTTCCTCATCTTCTCCCTCTTGATTAGCCGCAAGGTCCTGTAAACAAGGAACAACATGTGTCAATGTATGAAAAATCAAATCTTTACTTACAATATTGACATTATTTAATTACTTTCAAATATCTGGGGGGCACTCCAGTAGCTTGGATATACTACTCCTCAGTAATCAACCCGTCATCATAGAAGTGCCTCCATGTATCTTTTTTGTGATGGTGGTGGTGGTAGGTTGTCTCGATAAGAGTAGGGTACTTGTCCACGATATCAAGCTACAAGATGACACAATTTGTGGAGGGGTTAGTACAAAGAAACAACCTCCTAATAAACTACATAAACAATATAATTTGAGATCGATACTTACAAATTGAGCCTCCCATGATTCAACACCCCCTGCTCCAAAATGCATGCTTCCATATTGCTCCATTTGGATCCTTCATGCCTCCATGTGCTGCAGACTGGTGTCCACCTTCGCTGCCTTCATTGCTTTCTTCCAGTCACGCTTGTGAGCGGTGTGGGGATGGCCCCTTGGTGGTTGACCTCCCTCGATCTTGACAATCTCGGCTAGTACTTGCCTCTTAAGCAAAGATCTTTTATTGCCAAGTATCATAACAATCTTTGACTTGGCCCATTTGTCTGTGAACTAAACATTGGAGAGATTGGGATACCTAGAGCGAATAGTAGCGAGGGTCTCATCAGCCAACTTTTTTGGATGGTCTTTGTAGTAAATAAAGTAATCTCTGTAGTTGTTAGCAATTACAAAGTGCATGAAGGCCATGATGTCCTTCCCCTGTGCATCCATCAAGATGCCTCCTATTTGAGTGATGTCATAGTAAATCATACCATCACCCTCTAGCACGTTTGCATCATCTGAATCATCCTTGTCCCCACCACTACCCCCCTAAGTAGGCTGCCATGCATCCCCCACTGCTGTCCCTACTACTATGCCTGCTGCCCTGTCATGTCAACCTAGTATGCTGGTCGTTCATAGCTGGAGAAGCGACTCTCGATTGCACGGGAGTACTTTGGCCACTCATAGTTGGAGAAGCGACTCGCGATGGCACGGGAGTACGCTGATGGCTCTATGAGGCATAAGGACCTCTTGACCATAGGGGAGGAGAACGGGCTCGACTTTGTAGCCAGTTGGGCTATCTCGACTCTACTGGGGTAATCTCACTGGTGTGGGATTGGGGTGGTTTGGAGTCTATATTGCCGACTCCTAGGGGTTGTTTGTAGTACCTATCATGTATGTATATAACTCTGCAGGAGTGGGAGGGTGCCCCAAAATGTTATATAACTCCCGAAAGATGGCATCCGAAGATCAAGTGAGGCTGAAGATCCTAGCCACATGATGAAATGAAGAAAATAAAAGAAGAAGATTACCATCAAGCATGCCCTTGTCACGAGATGTAAAAGAAAAAATAGAGTGATAGCCTGACATTGAGCAAGCATTTACAGACTCTTGCATTCTTTGAATTAGATTAACAGAAGTCTGTATCTGCTTGCTCAATGTTAGGCTATTGAAGCTTCACATGGGAAAAGAGAGGAAAAGAGAGGAGAAAAAAGAAAGGAGATAAGAGAGAAAAGAGAGGAGGGACAGAGAGAAAAAGAGACAAGGAAAGAGATGAAAAAAGAGACAAAAAGAGAAAGAAAGAGAGGAGATAAGAGAGGAAAATTAGCACGAAAAGAGAAGGAAAGAGAGGATAAAAGAGAGAAGGAAAAAGAGAGACAAGGTGAAGGAAAGAGAGGATAAAAGGGAGGAAAATAGAGAGAAGGAAAGAGGGGAAAAGACAGGAGAATAGAGGAAAAGACAGGAGAAAAAAAGAGAGGAGATAAGAGAGAAAAATTACCACGAAAAGAGAAGGAAAGAGAGGATAAAAGAGAGAAGGAAAAAGAGAGACAAGGTGAAGGAAAGAGGGGATAAAAGAGAGGAAAATAGAGAGAAGGAAAGAGAGGAGAAAAGAGAGAAAAAGAGAGGAAAAGAGAGGAGAAAAAAGAAAGGAGATAAGAGAGAAAAAGAGAGGAGAAAAGAGAAGGAAAGAGAGGAGAAAGGAGAGAAAAAGAGAACCAATCCCTTATTTTCTCATGAATGCAATCCCTTTCTTCAATCATGCTTTCCCTTTCCATCATTCATGCAATCCCTTTCTTCAATCATGCAATCCCTTTCCATCATTCATGCAATCTTGGAAGTGGAAGTGGAAGGGAAAGGGCGAGGGAAAAGAGAAGGAAAAGGAAGGGGAAAGGGAAGAACAGCTAAGACTATCGGAGCACATCTATAGATGCATCTAATAGCACGTCTATAGGTGCGCCTATCTATTTTTCCAAAAGATAAATGCATCTATAGACGTGCTAGTAGACGCGTCTATAGACACATGTTCTTCCTTGAGTGCTTCATGAAAACCTTGAAGGGTTTTGTGAGACAAAATGCAAGACCCGAAGGTAGCATGACCGAGGGTTGGTTGGTACAAGAGTCACTTGTATATGTTTTTGAGTTTCTTGATGATGTGTATAGCTCTCTCCCATCACTATGGAGAGATGATGAAGACCTAAGGATGACCTCTATTGTGCCTCAAGGGAAAGGACATAGCAAAGTAATAGGCACGGAGTTGCTTAATAATATCAACCTCTATTGCATGCTTAATAGTGATGTGATGAAAAGATGGGTGACAAGATACGAGGATGCAAAGGCAAGAAGACAAGGAGAAAGGGCCCTCTTTCGTACACACCACGGATCTGTATGCCATACCCTCAGCATCTAAGAGCACTTCCAAAGGATATTCATGTGGATTGGCTACTTGACGAAATGGAGAGAGCAGAGAGAGACGAGGGGATGCATATCACAATGGAAGAATGGGAGTATGGTAGGGGATGCATGAGCAAGGTTGGTATATAGAATGTTATGCATAAGTTAGAAGCTTTCAACAATTTAGATTGCTTATTTAATTGATTTTGTCTTGGTGCAGTGTACTATGTTCAATGCTATATGGTGTGAGGGCAAGCATTTTCGAACACAATGGATTGATGATAAGAGAAACACACAAGATTGCGGCATCATTACTAGCTTTGAGGAAGCCAATGGAGCCATGGATGATTATTGTGGCATAATCCAAGATATTATTAAGCTTGACTTTCGACGCTTCTTTGTGTATGTTTTGGATGTAAAGCGATTTAAGGACGTAGTGGAAAGAGGCCCTAATGCAACAATCAAATGCCATGCAAGTGGCTTTGTAACTATTGACTCCACAAAGTTTTGGCAAAGGACACACTAGTACGACTGCAACAATGTGAACAGGTATTGTACACATATAAAAATACTCACTTTTAAATATTTGATACTTTCGATGCAAGGAAAATAACATGATTGTATTTGTGTTTGAATTAGGTTATCTGTCAACCAATGGTAGATAATAATAGGTGGTGGCATGTCATACCTATTATGCCACGTTCCAAAGTGATGTATTGTACATTTACTAATATGGAGTGTATGGAGGATGATCATGGCCATGGAGGTGATGATGACTGTGATACGAGAGAGGAGGATGATCATGAGATAGGAGATACAGATATTAAGGTGATTACCCATGAGGACGAGCCTACCATTGGTGATGCTGATTTCGATGAGCACATGAGTAGCACAAGTAGTAGTGGGTTGAATGTATTTGTAGATCTTAACATTGGTTTGGATTTTGAAGTACATAGTTTGGCAAGGGTTGATCTCATTGAGGATGAGATTCAACCGTAGCCCATCATTGATATTGGCAAAACTATTTTACATATTATCTCATTCTCCTCATCTCACTTTATTTTTGTATATGTGAGTTAGCAAAAAGCATTGATATTTTTGTTAAAATTATGTGCTTTGGTAATCATGGGCAATGTTAGGAAAGCAATGATGTACATTTATCAGCTTGCACGAAAATTTCACTTTCTGTATTCTTTGTTTTGCATCTAATTTCGTGTCTAAATCCGTGTCTAAGCCATAGTACAGACATGCTAATAGACGCGCCATTAGATGCGCCCATTTTTTTGCTATTCTAGTAGTGCCTATAGATGCACTCACTATTTTGCGCATCTATCAAGCACATCTATAGTTGCTTTGTATTGTTGTGAGTGCCCTTGTTTGCAGATATTTAAAAGTACTTAAATAATGACAATGTTGTAAATAAAGATTTGATTTTTCATACATTGATACATGTTGTCCCTCATTTACAAGCCCTCGAGGATATTCTAGAGGAAGAAGGCAAGGATACTGAGGAGGAAGAAGGCAATGACGAAGGGATCGAGGATGCAAATGACTTCAATTAGTCATAGAAGTAGTGCTAGAATTAGTGCTAGCTACTCTTTTTTGTACTTGAAGCCATTGGCTTGGCTTCGTACCTCTCTTGTATATAAACTCCTTTTATTTTTTGTACTTGAAGCCACAGGTGGCTTGGCTTTGTGCTATATGTATATACTTTTAATTTCTATAGGGTGTCTAATAGCATGTTTATAGGTATGTCTCTCTGTTATATAGACTTGCCTATAGATGTGGGTCTGTAGATGCGCAAATAGATGCGCCCGTCACTTTTTTTTTAAATTCAAGAAACGCATCTGTATGCACGTCTATGTTGTTGTGTGGGAGGAGAGGCCTTTGATAAGCCCATTGGTTCAAAAAATTAAAGAGGCCTTGGCATTTATATAGATCAATTATTTTGGCAGGAACCATAAGAGAGATAGGTATACAAAGTCATGAACATTGTCATGGACAATGTGAAGAGTTGTAAAAGCTCTAGTAGACTATTACAAGGAGAATTTGAATATTTTTATGCCTCAATGTGTTGTACTCACACCTTGAACTTGGTGTTGAAATGTTGGTACAATCATGTGCCTTAGTTTAAGAAGATTTATACACCATGCTCATGAAATTATTAAGTTTGTATGACCACATCGATGGCTCAAGACAATAATATATAGTGTAGGGGTTGGGTCCACGATGTTACAATTGCTTGAAAGAACAAGATGTTGCATGTACTTTTTTTACATTACAATCATTGATTAAGAACATAAGACCTTTTTTATTGAGACATAGCATTGTGACATTTTTCTAAGATGGGTGTTTGAGTGTGGGAATAGAGTGGTTACAAATAAATGTGATGATATGAAAGAAAAGATAGTATCTCTAAGGTTAAGGAAGTCTTTTGCGGATGCCATGATAATAAATTTCTCTATCATTCTTGCATTGATATCTCTGGACTCAAGGGCCCCAACCATTGAAAAATCTTGGATGCAATTTTGAAGCATAGAGCCAACACTCATGCTACAAATTCATCAATGCACCCAGATGAGTAAATTGTAAATTTCTTGCGAAATAGGACTCTATTTTTATGAGGAGTTCATACAAAGTTCTTTGAACTATTATGGTAGAGAAAAATGATAACTTGAAGGAATTGATAGATTTAAACACAAAAGTAAACAACAAGGAGTACCTATGGAAACACTATATATTGCTCTAGATCACTTTTAATTACTATGCGTATGAACATGATAATGGAAAATAATGTTGTAACCACCTCTATAGCCCTCTACTCTTTCATGAGCCTACAATTTAACAAGGTTCATAGAGAGTTTTGGGCCAATGAGAAATCAATGTCTATGATAAATTTCCATGGGTCAATGCAAGGGCTTCTACATTTGCACATCACACACAATCAAAATGGCATACTTTGAAATTGTACCTAGCCAAACTTTGATCCTTATTATACTTTTTACAATATTGGTGACTTCGAGGAGATGCATGAAGAGATTAGTTTGTAGAGAGAGTTGCTTGGCTAAAGATGAGTTATGCTTTGATGCAAGAACTACTCCACTAGAATACAAATAAAACCTAAGCTTAGAGTCACTCCAAGAACCATGACAGTGGCAAACTATTTAGTGTACAATGTGGCACATCCAACTTGAATCATGCCTTGGTCTTTATGAAAACATATCTCATGCAATACTATTGTAGTAATGGTTAAATTGTTCCACTAGATTGTGGTAAAACTTACTACTTTGACACAAGCATTGTAGTCGTTAACATGATTATGAAGATTGATGTGGGCCATAGGTTTGGTTGACATGTTGCACCATGGCACTAGTCATCATATACTAGGAGTGGATAATTTAGCTAATGTGGTAGTTGGACATGGCCCATGGGGCTATTTCCATCTATCCGAGTACTAAACGTGTCGGTTAAAGTCTCCACAAATGCCGTTTGCACATGTAAGTTGAATTGTGTTTTTGGGAAATTCTAAAACATCCATTGCAAATTTAGTATTTTGAAGCTGGCCACATTTAGATAGCAAATTAGTTGAGCTTCTTTGACATATTACACTAGAGATTTTTTTAAAGCATAAATTTATGGTTCATTTAGAAGAATAAACATAGATCTCTCCATTTATAACTTGAAGCTAGCTCACATTATAAAATTATTTATGTACTTGGAATACCATTATTTGTGGTCTAGTGCATACTTATATCTCAAAGGTGCATTTATAGTGGACATAAGCAAAGAGTTGTCCATTACCACTTTAAGGTAAGGGCATAGGCAAGATTTAGTAATTACTTCCTTATTTCATATCTATCTTTATGATAAGGACATACGCAAAGAAGCGATTTAGTTACTTTCTATTGTACATTTGTAGATAGGGAAACTTCAACTTTCCACCACGTTGTAACCAAAATAAGCAAAAAATTACGAGCTTAAAAACTACAAACGATCCAATTCTGTAGTTTTACCACAAAGTACAGATAACTTAATTTCCCTATGATCTAACAGTGCATGGGCGACGTATCATGAGGCACGGGGATAGCGTGCAGTGCATTGGCTTTGAAGGCGACGACACCCATCTCCTCTCGGGAGAAATCAGGGCTCTTAGCTTCTTCTTGCCCGCCCGGTAGCTGCCAATCGAAGCAATGAATCAAATTGGAGAGCGCCAGCTCCAGCACCGCCCTCCCAAAAGGCATCCCTGGGCAGCTTCTTCTCCCTGCCCCAAACGGTATCACCTCGGTGTGCTTCCCAGTTACGTTTATCTCCCTCCCCAGGAACCTCTCAGGCCAGAATTTCTCCGGTTTCTGCCACACCTTTGGGTCCCTTGCTATCGCCCATGCATTAACTAACACCCTCGTTCCCTTTGGAATACTGTACCCTGCGACCTCGCAGTCCTGAATCGCAGCATGCGGTATGAGTAGCGGCAGCGGTGGATGCAGCCGTAGCGCCTCATTCAGCACCGCGTCAAGGTATCCCAAGTTAGGGATGTGTGATTCCTCCACCATCCTACCAGGCCCCACCACTGCGTTGAGCTCGTCTCGTAGCTTTTGCATCGCTCTTGGGCTCAGCAACAGTTCCGAGAGCGTCCACTCCAAAGAAGCTGTCGTCGTGTCTAAACCAGCACCAAGCATTTCCTGCACAACGGTCAAGGAAAAGCTACAGTTAAACAAAGTACAGCTTAGGCAATGCCTAAAAATAGCTGTCCCTACACTTAAGGATGCCTTATTACAAAGGGAAAAAAGTGATCTCCCCGGCCCCAACGACATTTAGCGCTGCTGCCATTCTGATTATGTCAGAGACCCAATCTTGCTGAGCTTGCAGGGCCTACGTGAGGCCTGTACATTTAGAATCACCCACATCGCAATGCGCGAACACAAAAGTGTGTGGGATTCACTGAGTTCTCAGCTGTCGAGACTCGAGAGACCAATTTCTAGCTTGAGGGCGTTTCCAAACTACGCACTGCTACATTAGCCATCCATGTAGGGCACGCCACTTGCCCCGAGGGCCGAGTTGGGGTTGTCAGTGTACCTCCCTATAACGCGCATCCGCTTCCGCAATGGCACGACGAGGTCTCCTTTAAAAATGGCGCACGTGGAGGTGGCGAGGAAAGTGAAAAAACGATTTTCAGAAGGAACACCCAGTAAGGTAGAGCGCAAACCTTGCAGCGATTACTTCTCTCCTTGACCTGCTAAAAATCGCAGATCAAAGCTTTCTTTGGGCACGTCTTGATGTTTTGTGGATGACTGTTGTAATCATCGGATTAGGCATCTAGATGCCATCTCAAAGGTCCGTCTGAGAGAATTTTCCAAGCTAGCAGTAAAAGATGTAGCAAGAAAATCTAGCACTAAGAAGATGTAGCAGACGATCCTTTCTGCAGGGCGTAGCGAGGAAAGAGAAAAGTTGAAGAGAGGCAACGTTAAGCGAGAATATAGGGACAAGAGAACTACGCTGACGTTCGCTACTTCTATATATTGCTGCAATCCGAAACTGTAGGAAACTAACACAGGCGGGAAAACCAAAGACGCACAGCCCTTCCCACCACCAGCTCGCCAGATTCGCTATGCAGATACAATCTTCAGGAGCACAAGCGTAGATTGAGGTAAAGCGCAGTCCCTGAGCTGAAGTGTAGTTGCAGTCGTGGACAGTGGAAAGCATGCTAGCCAAGTGGAAAGGATACTACTGAAGACCATCGTATGACCCTGTTCGGCGGAATTTTTCATAATTACTGTGAGACGATTGCGAGTCATTCAGAGGAACTATAGAAAACACGTCCTGATAACTAGAAAGGCGAATGATAGGCTGGTGAGCAGGAAGAACTGTAGAAAAAGAAACAACAGAACGCCTTTCATCGTGAAACACCAGTACACCAATCAACGCTCTTACCAACAGAATGCCTTTCATCTTGTCTTTGTCGATTTCGCTGGAAAGAAGAACGGCAAGGAAGTCGTCTTTGCAATTCCTCCTTTCGTCCGCTTCACGCTCGGCTAGAATATTCTCCAGGACTGTATCTGCGCTGTTATGCAGCGATCGCAGTCGCTTCCTTAGCTTCAAATCCATCCAACCGAGGAAAGGAATATATTCACCGATCAGTGGAATATGAAACACCTCGCTGCCTTCATGGAGAATATCGCTAAGCGTGCTACCATCTTTGCAATCAAACGCTTCGTTTAGTTCTTTAGTGAAGAGAACACGACCCATGATATTCTCAGAGAGCATTGCAAAGCTACGCCTCATATTCACAGCAACCTTCCCGTTTAGACTCCTCTTAGTGATGTCGTGAAGCATGGACTTAATCTCTTCCGTTCTGATATCATGAAGCTCGCGAATCTTCTTTGCGGTGAAAAGTTGGAGAGTGCACAGTTTCCGCATTTCTCTCCAACTGCTCCCATAGGGCCCTAGGACGACACTGTTCTCCGCACCATAGTGGGAGAACTGTAATAACTGAAAAGGTGGTCGGGAGGCAAAAGACTGACCCTGGGTGACAAGGATTTCTTTGGCCAACTCCGGGCTAGAGACGACGACGTGAGGCAAGCAACCGAATCGAAGGTAGAGCAAGGGGCCATAGCGGCGGGAGAGGCGAGCTAAGGTGTGGTGAGGGAGGCGGCCTGAGAGAGCGAGCTCAAGCATATTTCCAATGATGGGCAAAGCGAGAGGACCTGGAGGGAGCCTAGCTCCAGATGATTTGGAGAAGCTGGCAACGAACAGGACGACTGAGAGGAGGAGGAGGAGGAGGAGCGAGGCAACATTCCAGGAACCCAATAGCTCCATTGCGAGAATTGACGAGCAGAGCTCACAAACAATTGTGAACACAAATGGTTGTGAGCTGAGAGTTCGCAATATAAGATCTGAAGAAATACATTTAATCCATCGTCAACCTTAATATTTAAGACCGGTCAGCGAGAGTTAGGTAGAAGGTTTGCTCTTGTAGTCTTTAAAATTATATATTGATTGACGGCAACTTTAATAGCTTCACATGGGGTCAACAGCTTTGCTTTGTTCTCTCCCCTAACCTCCTAGTCGTCCATGTTCTCTTGTCAAATATGAAAGAAACCCCGACCCAAAATGCTATTATGTATATATATATACATGAATTCCCAAAGATGAAAGAGGACTTGGGGGAATTTTTGGACAAGAGAAGTGCACAATAGTTTCACAATCCAAGCAAGCAAGGAATGAGGGAATTTTCACAAGAGAAGTGCACAATAGTTTCAAAGATTTTCCAAAAGGAAGAAAGGAAAATTTTCTATTAGAAAAGGAAGCAAGGAACACTTCTCTATTAGAAAAGGAAGCAAGGAAGGCTTGTCTATTAGAAAAGGAAGCAAGGACACTTGTCTATTAGAAAAAGAAGCGTGTAATTCATCCTCTCTCTCTCTCTCTCTCTCTCTCTCTCCCCTTCCCCTATTTTTTGCCTCTTTGATTTCCACCATGTAAATTCTCTAAAATAGGCACAACGAAAATAGTTCTTGGCATATTGACCTCATCCCTCAGATTGCTTTGAAGACACAATCAAGCATCATTAGAGCACAAGACCAATCAAGGCGAAACTAGGTTCAAACTCACCATGACATCCATTTCCCCTTCCTGTGTTTTGCCTCTTTAGTTTCACCCATGTAAATCTTCTAAAATAGGCATAATGAAAATAGATCTTGGGCAATCGACCTCGTTCCTCAGATTTCTTTGAGATTTGCAAAGACGCAATCAAGCACCATCATAGCACAAGTGACAAGACCATTCAAGGCGAAACTAGGTTCAAACTACCGATGACATCCATTCCTCCACCTGGCAATCATTTCTTATATACCAGGCTACCATTTAATGTCACAAAGGGCAGTAAGCCAAATTCATAAAGAAGTTCCATGTGGCATGTAGGACAATAAGGTATGATAGTTAAAATAATTTGTCTGATTATGTCATCCAGTGGTCCAACAGGAACACATATAATCTAATGGTCTTATTCGATGAGTGATCACTCTTGCTTTGTGTGCTTAATAAATCAATAGACTAATAGATTCATAGATATGGAAACTGAACTGATTAATAGACTTCTAATGTATTCTATGCCATGTAACATTATGCTCATTTCGTCTCCTATGACCAAGATATCATCCATCTATTTTAGCCATGTCACAACTTCGGCAGCTTTTTACCACATCTGCTGATATGTCCCCACAATTAACGCCAGACACTACAGCTTGAACATCACAAATTCACAATCACGGACAAAGCATGTACCATGAGAAGCATGGAATTGGGTGCTGTGGAATAATTTGCGGGACGCCATCCATATCCATTGTGCGATAGAGCATCCCCATAAACAATGCGGAATCATCTACAAGATACCATCCTCACAACTAGTGCATCTGCCATCTATCTGCGTGTGCTCTAGCCAAGGGCCAATGGGTAGTCCCCCATGTGCCAGCAGCCAGATTAAATAAGAAATCTTCCACAAATGCAAGCTCATCCAAAGGTGGGGCCAGAAGCGACCTATGACCTCTCTTGGTACCTCGGGGGGTTCACTACTAAGAAACCATATGTATCAAGTGCGTTCAAAGGATATTATTCCATAGGCACCACACTACTCCCTCCAGGTTTGATAAGACTATGGAAGGATCGATGTACGAATCAGCAACAATCATACAAATGGATCTTCTCTAAAGCTCTACTGACAAGGAAGGGTTCTCCATTGATGAGGAGTCTCTACAGAGTGTGGTAGAGGTTGGCAGGAGGACTCATTCAAGCTAGGCCATCTTGCAAAGAGGAGTTTGACATATAGCCAAATGGGCATAGTGGGACAAGGGACCGACCAGATCTTTTGGGACATGGAGATGACATCCTAGAGAGTTAAAGGCCCATAGACAATCTCTCTCTTACCTCTACGGAGCAAGCACATCGCACCAGGATACAAGAGATTGAGGCAATCTCGGACTCTTGGTGGGAGGGATTACAAAGCCCTTAGACCCCTCATTACTAGTCATGATAGTTCTCGCAGACAGGGGCACCACTTTGTATATGCTTCTTTTGGGAGTCTCTTGGCCTCCCTTGGTCTTGTTTCTATAGGGTGGGATTAGGAGGCTCACTACCGGTTGAGTGGGAGATGGAGGAGGAGACAGAGGTGGACCTAGCTCGGATCTGGAATGGTAGAAGCCCCTTATGGAGTAAGTGCTTCCAAGGTTCTTCCCCTATGGTGAGGCCTCTCACTATAAGACTATTTTATGAAGTACCTACGGTCTCGAGGCATCTCCTCGCTGCCCTCCACTAACTTGTGAATGCATATTCCTTATTCCTACTCTTATTCTCTTCTTATTCCTACTCTCCTCTCTCCTCTTGTCTCTCTTTCTTTCCTCTTCCTCCCTCTTCTCTTTCCCCTCTTTTTCTTTGCTCTTTCTCTCCTCTCTTTTCATCTCCCTCTCTCTTTTTTTCTCTTTCCTTTTCTTACTCTTTCTCTTTCTCTCATATCTCTTCTGTTTTCTATATTTCTTTCCCTCGTTCTCTCTTCCCTCTTTTCCTCTCTTCCTCTTTCTCTCCTCCCTCTTCTCTTTTCTCTATTTCTTTCCCTCGTTCTCTTTTCCCTCCTTTTCTCTCCTCCTTCTCTTCTCTATTTTACTCTCTTTTCTTGCTCTCCATTTTGCTTTTCTTTCTCTTATCCTCCCTCTTCTCTTTTGCTCTCTTTTCCTCCCTCTTCTCTTTTCTCTCATTCTTTCCTCTTATTCCCTCTTCTCTTGTCTCTCTTTCTTTCCTCTTCCTCCCTCCTCTTTTTCCTCTTTTTCTATCCTCTCTTTTCTCTCCTCTCTTATTTTCTTTCTCTCCTCTCTTTTGCTCTCTCTCTTTCTCTCCTCTTCTCTCATTCCTATTCTTGCTTTTCCTCTTTCTCTCCTTCCTCTTCTCCTCCTTCCTTTTCTTTATCTTTTCCTCCCTCTTCTCTTTTGCTCTCTTTTCTTCCCTCAGCTCTTTTCTTTCTTTGCTCTTATTCCCTCTTCTCTTGTTTCTTTTTTTCCTCTTATTCCCTCGTTCTCTCTTCGCTCTTTTCCTCTCTTCCTCTTTCTCTCGTCCCTCTTCTCTTCAATTCTCTATTTCTTTCCCTTGTTCTCTCTTTTGATCTTTTCCATCTTCTCTTTTCCCTCTTTCCCTCTCTTTTCTTTCTCTCCTCCTTCCTTTTCTTTCTCTTTCCCTCCCTCTTCTCTTTTCGTCTCTTTTCCTCCCTCTTCTCTTTTCTCTCTTTGTTTCCTCTTATTCCCTCCTCTTGTCTCTCTTTCTTTCCTCTTCCTCCCTCTTTTTTTCCCCTATTTTTCTCCTCTTTCTCTCCTCTTTTTTCTCTCCTCTCTTATTTTGTTTCTCTTCTCTCTTTCCTCTCTTTTTCTCTCTCTTTCTCTCTTCTGTCCTTCCTTTTCTTTCTTTCCTCTTGTTCCTTCTTCTCTTCCCCTCTCTTTCTTTTCCCTCTTTTTCCCTCTTTCCATGTTTTCGTGTTTCCTTGGTTTTTTCCTTTCTGCATTTTTGTCTTTTTGCCAATGACTTTCACTGTTCAATAAGTTATAAATTTTCCTAGCACACTTTTGCTGTGGTCGATGGCATGAAACAATGGTGAGAAGAAGTACCTCATGAAAGTATCAGGGAAAGGTTTATAACTTCATGGATGGCTACTTTCCTTTTCTATCTTCTCCCTCTTCTTCTTTCACTCTTTTCTATTCTCCCTCTTCTTGTCCTCTTCTTCTTGCCCTCTTATTCTTCTCTCTCCTCTTTCTTTTTTCTTTTTTGTCTTGTTTCTCCTCCTCTCCTCTCCCTCTTCTCTTCTCTTCCTCTTTTCTTCTTCTTTCTTCCTTCGTTCTTTTGTTTCTTTCTCCTTTCTTCTTTTACTTATTCCCTTCTTATTCTCTTCTTCTTTCTCTCCCCTCTTTCCTATCTTTTCTTTCTCCTCTTCTTTGTCTCCTCCTTCCTTTTCTTTCTCTACTCCTCCCTCTTCTCTTTTGCTCTCTTTTCCGCTCTCTTCTCTCCTCTTCTTATTTTTCTCATTTTGCTTCTCTTTTCTTTTCTTTTTTAAGCAAAAAGGAGAGTTTTTAATACATCCTTTAAAGTATGCTTGTCTTTTCTCCTTCCTTTTATTTCACTTTCCTCCTCCTTCCTTTTCTTTCTCTTTTCCTCTCTTTTAAGTATTTGTTTCCCTCGTTCTCTCTTCCTCTCCACTCTTTTCCTCTATTTCTTCTCTTTTTCGTTCCTCTTCTTATTCTCTTCTCTTCCTCTTTTCTCCTTATGTCTTCCTTCTTTCTTTTCTTTGTTTCGGCTTTCTTATCCATCCTTAGATATGATGGTGGTCTCTTCCCAAAACATAAAAGAGTAAAATATAAGTATCTATTGTTTTTCTACTTCTTATTCGATTTTGTGTTTGTCCTTATTTTATTGTTTGTATTTATGTTTGTCCAATCCCATTAACTTCGACATGACGTCCGGAGAGCGGACTCCCAATGATCATGGGACTCCTCGTAGCAGGAGAGCTCATGGGCTCTACTCTCTATAGGACTTTGATTCCCCTCAACTGACTCCTTAGGAGACTACACTTGAGGGACTCGTCAAGGGCCAACTCCTCAGGGGACTACCACTTGAGGGACTCCTCTACTAGCAGCCCATGGCTTCATCGTCCTGATGAGTTTGTTGTAGCCATAAGCAACACGAAGAGAGAGAGATTCTTTTCTCTTCTATCCCTGAGGACCTCCACTATTTCCTCTCATGCGCCCCTATTGTCTCTGTGCCAACATGGGCTTAGGTAGAACAGAATGTGTGTGTAGAGTAGCGGCGAAGCTCCACTTGTACTTGCATAAGGCTAGACATAATCCCTCTTAGAAATCCAACTTGCATGTTCTACATGCAAGTTCTACATACGATTCCTACATGTGAGTTCTACATGCAACTCCTACATGCGAGTCCTACATGT
Organism: Dipteris shenzhenensis; assembly: GCF_047967505.1. Taxonomy (NCBI): domain Eukaryota; kingdom Viridiplantae; phylum Streptophyta; class Polypodiopsida; order Gleicheniales; family Dipteridaceae; genus Dipteris; species Dipteris shenzhenensis. The sequence goes on from NC_141599.1 coordinate 17,511,106, forward strand.
GAGTCCTACATGCGAGGTCTACATACGAGTTCTACGTGCCACTCCTACATACAACTCCTACATGCAACTCCTACATGCAACTCCTACATGCAAGTTCTACATGCAACTCCTACATGCAACTCCTATATGCAAGTTCTACATGCGAGTTCTACATGCAACTTCTACATGCTACTCCTACATGCAACTCCTGCATGCGAGTTCTACATGTAGAGAGAGAATGTCTTACAATTCCTGCATGCAGAGAGAGAAGCTCTCCAACTTGTATAAATACCCCCCTCCACCACCACACCCTCCATTTCCCCCCCCTTTTTTCCCCTCCCTCCATTCTTCCCCCCCTCCTCCATCTCCACCAACCCCCCTCCTCCATCTCCACCACCTCCCCCTCCACCACCCCCTCCCCCCTCCATCTCCACCACCCCCTCCCCCCCTCCATCTCCACCACCTCTTTTCTCACCCCCTTTCCTCCAGCCCTCCCCCTCCACCCCCTTCCCCCCCCCCCCCCCTCCTCCATCTCCACCACCCCCCCCCCCCTCTACCACCACCACCACCACCTCCCCCTCCCCCTTCCCCCCCCTCCATCTCCACCACCACCCCTTTCCCGCCCCCCCCTTCTCCCTCCACCACCACCCCATCTCCCCCCCCCTTCTCCCTCTACCACCACCCTTTCTCCCCCCCCCCCCACACCCCCTCCCTCCCTCCACCCCCCCTCCATCTCCACCACCCTTACCCCCTCCCTTCTACCTCCACAACCACCCTCTCTCTCTTTCTCTCTCTCTCTCTCTCTCTCTCTCTCTCTCTCTCTCTCTCTCTCTCTCTCTCTACCCCCCCTCGCCGGTCGCTCCTACCCTACCTACCTAATACTAACACTAAAGCAAGGGCGTAAGCCCTTGCTCTAGCCGTGACAAGCCAGATGCCCACGGCGACGTGCCCGTGGTGCCCACCCTACCAACGATGATGCCCGTCGATGCTCGCGCCCATGCCATCTACCACCTGCACCCACCCTCTCCACTCTGCCCATCTGACCCTCTGCCTCCGCTCCCCCCTCCCTTCTGTAGAGCCCTCCTTCTCGCTTGCCTCACGTCGCTCTGTAGCGCCCGCCCCTCCACTCTGCCCGCGCTCCCCCTTCCCCTCCCCTCGACCCTCTCCCTCTGCCCCCCCTCCCCCTCCCCTCCACCCTCCTCTCCCCTCCCCCCTCCACCTCCCTCCTCTCCCCTTTGTTCAACGAAGATTACCAAAAAGTGAGCGAAGAAAAGCGAGCAGCTCCAAATAAGCGAGCAAGATTAAATAGGTTTCAAGCGAGCGAGAATCTCATCCAGCATCTTATTCCTCTCAATATCATTGGAACAATTGATGTGATCATAAGCAAATTAAACGTATTCCAACAATGAAGGCATGCCTGAAACTCACAATTAACTTCTCTTTCATCCCCATACTATCACATTTGAGTCGTGGTGGAGAGGTAGAGACACAACAATACATAAAATTTGTGATAAAAAAAGCAAACACTACTCACATTGAACATCCACACAGCAAGATAATGATAGATCACAAGGTAGAATATATGACTGAAAATATGTAAACATGATCATGTGCTACATATACATATCATGTCTTTTATGCTTGCAGAAGATCATCCATACATTCGATCCAAAAACATGGAAATAGAACCATGTCAAAAGAAAAAAATACATTTTCATCATAAGGATTAATTTTGCTTAATGAAAATACCTATGTAATCTAGAAAATACCATGCTTTAAAAAACTTAGGGAGCCAAAAAAGGATTTTAGCCCTCCATACTTCTATTATGACCAATGTCTGAATGATAGTTCTATCGGAAATGGTTGGTGGATACACCACGGCATAGATCCGAATAAATATTTGGTTTTTTGCTTCAACTTGCTTGACTAGACTTTCCTTGATGATTGTTCAATTGTGCCTAATGAGTGGTCACTGGCTTAATTGATGCATTAAGTGCAATGTTTTCATTAAAGTTCCTCATACTACAGGATATGAGTTTGCTTATAGGGGTGGAAATAGAAGCTCGTTAACGCCTAGTTCATATTTTTTGTTAGATGCAACAGGATACTAGACCTGTGCAAAATAGGCTCACTTCCAGGTGCTCTCAAGAAATCCCTGGTCTTCCTTGTCTTTGCCAATTATTTTACTTGAATCATGCTCCTCTTATGCTTGAGTTAGTGGGGTCAACACAACATGGTATGCACGGGTATCCAGATGGTTTTTTGGCAGGGCTAGAACGATTGTCCCCTTCGATACAAATTCGATATACTGGACCCCCAGATGGGTATGCATGGGTATCCTTATGGTTTTTTCGCAGGGTTAAGTGTCCCACTTCAATGCAACTTTGATACACTAGACCACCAGATCCCATGAGATGAGATTAACTACTTCATACAGTTGGATCTACTCTAGCTCTAAACGTTACAGACTTCGCGAGGGGGGGGACCAAGGTTTCCCACCAAGATCCAGGTCTACAGCAAGCACTTTTTAAGAGTATAAAAGGATGAAGTGATCATTAGAGCCCAATACCTAGAGGATAGAGGACTTTCACTTGTGTTGAGCATTTCCTATGTACCTACCTAGTCTATTATGAGATCCGAAAACAATATCACTACCTTTTTCAGGAGGGGCTTGGACCACTCTCTTGGCCAATCCACTTCCATGACTAGAAATCAGGTAGCAGTAGTAGCACGAGATGATAGTGCCATAGCAGCATGCTAAGATAGACCAAGCATAGCGACATGTCACGGAATTCTACCCATTTGAGTCAGAGCCCTAGGACATACAGGAGTGGAGGAGAGGAGATAGTTGAAATGAGGGTAGAGTGGATCAGCGGCGTGAAAAGATAAGAAAGGCTACAGAGCTAGAGATGTAGAGACCACACATGATACAAAGGGTGGCTAGAGCATGTACAATGGAGGTATGCCCACCACCAGATAGCGAGATGTCTCGATAAACACACATACAAGATATCTTTGCTACTTTCAAAGAGCCAACATGGCACCTAGATATGTATGTTGAGCATTAGTTTGAGTGTTTGAGTTTTCGAAATTATTAGCATAGCAATCAACAACACGTGCCTAGTGCCATTCTCCCATCGCAATGTCAACCCATAGTGGCTAGTATGAGTTGTCTTTTCTATTTTATCTAGTCTCATAGGCCCACAAGGCCTCTTGAAGACATTACTATAACTTTTTTTCTTTCTATCTCTGATATTTCAAAAATAATAAACTATATGATAAATAATTTCTAAGGTATATACACCTTATGAGAAACACTCCTCTTATCAATACTATTATAGCCATAAGATGCTACTTGTCATATAGAATTGCAGCAACCCCATTTTTTAAAATGTAAGGGCTCTCTAAGTTCATATTTTTAGTCGTCTTGCCCATCCTCATCTTCTGTTGCACTCCTCCTCCCTCACCCCCATTCTTTATACCTTACCCTCTCTCTGTATCTCTTTGTCATGAGAAGGATGCAATTCATAATTTTAGAATTGAATAAAATAGTAAACAATTCACAATACGAGAATCAATGATAGAAAAACTCTAAGCCTTTTGTCAATGCTACTCTCTCTCTCTCTCTCTCTCTCTCTCTCTCTCTCTCTCTCTCTCTCTCTCTCGCCCCCCTACGACCCCCTTCTCGCCCATCCTTTGCCCCTCCCACTCTTTGCCAAGGCAACAACATAACTCCATGATTACAAAGAGAATGAAACCACCCAAGGAAACTAGGGGTTTCTTAAGAGCCATCCCTTACTCTAGTAGCCATGCACAAAGATGAAAGAAACACAACTCTAGACCAAAATATACATCATGTCTCCCTTGGATTTCCTAGTAAATACATGCTTTAGTGAGGGTCTTTTGGCCTCCACATTTTCTTGGATTTCTTTTTTTTCCCTAAAAAAGAGACTTCCATTAAGTATGAACAAAACCCGTGAAAGAAACCTCAAAGCAGAAATACATCATGCAATGAATGAGAAAAAACTCCTCATAAAGAGGTGGGAAATAACCAAGGTTGAGGCTGAAAGTGCCATCTCAACCCTGTAGTACACTCAGAGAAGAAGGGTGAAGCTCTCCATTCTTTAACAGAACCCTCTTTGCAGAAGCTACACCGAAGGACCCCTCCACGCTCGCCAGATGGCCATCATTGTATTTATATAGTGTCAGCCTGTATACTAGCCAAAGTGTGAGAAGGGTGAACATGGGTCCCATCCAATGCCTTTGTACATCAGGTTCTCCAAATATGCATCATTACAATACTCGCCAGTATCTCCCATGAAGAGTCCACAGAGCCATGCACACCTCTCAATGATGATGCAGGAACATCATCCAAAGAGCATTACTCCAGTAAGTGGCATCAAATCGATAAAGCCCAACAGGGTTCATGTCTCTCATTAAAAAGACTTCAGGCCCCAAAAGAGAACCAAGAAACTGGGCCCCAAGTCATGAAGAAGGGGGAATTGACAAAAGTATTGAGGATCCTAGCTATCGCCCTTCAAATAATCCTCCCATGTTTGCAATCCCATAGACAGTGCAAAATTGACTCCACAGCAGTAGAAATGAGGACAAGTAGGGTCAGCCCCGAACTTGGATCACAAGTTCACTCCAATCCTACCATGAATAAAAAGCCAAGGGGAAAAGAGTGACTTTTATGTTCCTGAGGGATTTCCATAGTCTCTTCCAAAACTTTGTCTGTATGTCAGCAGAAATCTCAAACCCTTCCCAATGGGGAGCTGTGGGTGGCCTCCAACCTCTACGACTGAGCTGAAATCTCCTGGTGTTGCTAACAGTGTAATGAAAGAAGAGGCTCCTCTCTCGATGCCATTCATTGATCCACTCCCCTGACCAAGATTCCATTGCAAAAACTTTATGGAAACACCTCCATAAAGTCACAATTTCCATGCATCTAGGGTAATAAGATGCAAATGAGGGTCTGTGTACCACTCTGAGTCTGAACTATGATCCACAAGACCAACAATCCTAACAAGTTGAAATGCAATCTCTAATAAAACATCATGCATGGGCAGCCAAAAACTAATGAAAGGTACATCAAGTGAGACCCGCATCTCTAGTTTCACTAACATAGGAATACATTGCCATATAGCATATTTGGCATCATCTTTGGTCTATGTATCAGGGTCTGCTCTAAGAAGGGAGGCATAATAATCTATAGCTATGCGCATGATGATATCAGGATCTTTCTACCAAACCCCGTTTGAGTCAAGAAGCTTTGAGGCACTATGTCTAGGGCCAAGAGTATTGAAGAAGTGTTTATTGACTCTACTCCCATCTAAATCTAGAATGACTCGCTTGCATGAAAGGCATACTCTACTCTTTGATCTAGCAATATCTACTAATGGGCCCTTGCTGCAGCAAGGCGCTCCTGAATCCAAGCATCTGTAGGCCATTTCTACTCTTCGCTTTGTGGATGCCAACTACTGGCGAATACCAATCTCGCATCTGAAAATGTCACATCTCCTAGTGCCAGAAACTGAATGGTAAAAATCATTAACACCAGTGAGGGCTGCAACCACATTTAAAGGGGATGGCACTCCACTCTGCACATGAGAAACCCAAATCTGCAAGGCTACCTCTATGAGGTCCTCCTTTGCATACAAGGCATCCAAGATCCTGAGACTAACAGAGTGTATTCTCAAATGAGGCTCCGAATTCATCAATACCACAGGAAATTGATCTGAAGTGGATACCCTAGTGGAAATACATCCTGACCCACCTCTATCCAAAACCCAATCATCAACATAGAATCTATCAATCCGTGCATGGATAGGCATCTGCAACCTCCTACTCAATCACAAAAACAGGAGTGATTGTGGCATAGTGTGAAAGGCATCATCAAACCAGGCATCTCTGCTCCCACTGAATCAAAAAATGAACGCATCCCAGGCTTCTATCTCGAAGGAGTGAATGCCACCCTCTCTACCCCCTTTCTTATCTGAAGGCAAGTCCACCATGTTGATGTCTCCTCCAATAACCCATTATTTTGTAATGGGGGCCCAAGAGAGAAGCTCCTTCCACATAAGGACATGATCCACTCTATTATTGGGTGTGTAAAGTTTGAGGAAGCCAACCTTACGTCCCTCAATTAAAAGAAGAATCCACTGATCTCTAGAGGGAATGATGACTTCGTGTCCAACAAGCAAAGGGGAGAATGGAGTCTGAAATTCAAATGCATGTGCCTCTGATAGTGCCAATTGCAGGTGACCAAAAAGTGTAACTTAAAAGCATCTTTCCTGACTTGGCACAATCTCTTGTGTCCAATTTGTATTCCCGAATGAAAAGAATACCAATAGAACCCCCATTAACACCAGGATGAAGCTGATTACGAATAAGATACCTCTCCATAGGCAGCAATGAGAGACACCACTGAGGCCCTATATGTTCCACGTGACAATCCTCATCGGTGGAGGAACTCGGGTGGAACACCTTACCTGACTTGGTGGGAGAAAAAAATCTCTCTTGAAAAGAAGCCCTCCTGTGCTAAGACTGCCAAGGAAAGGGAAATCAATGGGGGAGAGAACTGCCACATCTGCGGAGGGAGATGCTCTGTCGATAGGAAATCCAATAACAGTTTGCCCAAAGATGGACAGCACAAATACCCCCTCCACAATCTCCGCCATATCTACTAGGACAGAAAATGGGTTCTTATGAACTAGGCCTAAAACCTGGTGTGTGAAGAATCCTAGCACTTGAGGAAGGTGAAGCGTATGAACCCCCTTGCCTCTATCAGTGAATGTATCCCAAAGAGCAGAAGAGGAAGGGGGCTACTCGAGTAGAGGTAAAACATCTACATGAGAATCATCATTGGTCCTATCCACGGCTGAAACTAAGATAAATCTAGTGGGAACTGAGGCATCCAATGGTCTGAACCTTATGGAATGGCCCTCATTCTTGCCACCCCAACCAAAACAAGAATGCATCCTGCCGACATTAAACAATAGATCGGGGGACAAGGGGTGTCCTCCTGAACTGTAGCTAGTGGAGCGACAAACCTAAAAACCCTTTTAGAAATACCCAAAAAAAATTTGTGGCTTATGTAAAGTCTTGAAACACCATATAGCAAGTCCTCAGGCTAGCACACAAGTTAGCTAAGCAAATACTCACAACATAGGAAGCTCTATAACTTCTCTTCAATTTTTAGGATCTGAAGAAACCACTATTAGTTAGTATTAGTTGTTAGTCCCATGTGTCATATCCTTATAAGCACATATCTCTCTCTCTCTCTCTCTCTCTCTCTCTCTCTCTCTCTCTCTCTCTGTGTGTACCTACTAGCCGTAGAATCCATACTCCCCTTATCGTACCTATAGCACAGTTTGTACCTACTCCCTACACAGTCTGTACCTACTAGTCGTACCTGCTCTGTAGGCCAACCAGTGCTGGCTCAATTGGCACAATCCCAACCCGTGCAGACCTAGCTCTAGCCCACGTGGGTCAACTCCTCGTCTCCAGCCGCTCCAAAAGCTCCTCAACAAGCCAGTCGGTTTGTCTTTGAAGAATACACCCCTAGTTGGGCTGAAGCCCCAGTCACCTAGGGGGTTAGTTCACCGCAGGGGTAGTAAAAAAAATGGTCAGCAAGGATTGGCCCAACCTCCATTCCTCTTCCTCCAAAACCCCCTTCACTCCAACAACCCTGCACAATAGGACTAGATATGCCACTGTTGCAACTCGATCACCTTCTCCATATGCACATGTTTATAAACAAGGTCGTCTTTCTAACCAACCCATTATTAGGTATCATGAACAGGTTTTATTCTTGCAGGCAAAGGTGCAAGATTTGAGATTACAACTAGCGGACTCAATAACCAAGATTTTGATCCTTGAAGGCCCTTGTAAGCAAACAGTAATAGATGAGGCCGTCAAGTCTTGCAAGGCTTCCCCCCTTACTCCTCAATTAATTTCTACTGTCAAAGATTTGGTTCAAAATGAAGTAGAAACAGCCAAGCAAGAGGTCACTGTAGAGGTTGAAGCAAAGAGATCAAAGAACATTAAGCCAAACTAGACAATGCATTAAAAATCAAAATTTAGGGGCTTCCAAACAGATGGTATAAGGCAGATGATTCCTTTGATGATACTTTAGCATAAGTCCAAGCAACTTTGCCTAACATTGATTGGACAGAAGATGAAGATGATAAGCCCGACAAACCTAATGAAGAGGGTGAAGCTAGAGTAGTCAATATTAGTTACCACAAAGAGAGCATGTTGTAATTTCATTTAATTCACGAGGTGTACGACTTCAAGTCAACATACATCCTTACAAGTTGAAAGGAACTAAACTATGCATAGCCAAGAAACTCACAAGAGGCCAGCTGAAAGATAAAGCAACGAAATGAGCTAAGGTTAAAGCCGCCATGAAAGATGGAAAGTGGGCAGTTTACCATGGTGGAATAGCACTTATCAAGGAGTTTAAATCCAAACCAAAAGACTCTTAGTCTTAAAATGATGGATGGCCAATGATATATATGATCTTAGAACATAATCTAGGTACTCTAAATAAATGGAATTACTTATGCACTTCTTGGGAATTGGCACCATGTGCCCTCCCTAAGATGATATACTACATGGTTTTTTTCTATTGTCCCATAGATTTGTGTGTTTGTGTGTGTGTGTGTGTGTGTGTGTGCGCGCGCGTGCGTGCATGTGTGTGTGTGTGGAGTGCAGAGCTAGCACCATGTGCCCTCACTAAGATGATATATTGCATGGTTTTTTCATATTGTCCCATAGACCTCTGGTTTCTCGTGATGGATGTTAATAGACTCTCTTAATACTGCATGGTTTATTTCTATTGTCCCAGAGACCTCTGGTCTCCCATGGACGTTAATACTCTCTCTCTCTCTCTATCCCATAGACTCCCACAGACGTTAATACTCTCTCTCTCTCCCTCTCTCCAGTAGTTGAGGTGCATATAACATCTATGCTGCTAAAAAGACTCCTGCAACCAATACATCTCTCTCCATGACTATGCTCTCCATACACATACACACCTACACATGCAAATATCCATGAAGGAAACAACCTCTTTCTACATAACCTTTCCTACACAATGAACTTTAATGAATCCTTGCAATCTAAGGACTTTCACACAAAAGGGAAGGCATTCTATGTGCATGAGCCACAATGGCCATGAGCAACCATGCTATGTTGTTTTCTTAGAGTTATAAGATTAATGAGCATTGTTAAGAATGCATGTAAGGAACAAACTCTCCTCCAAGCCCAAGTGGCTCAAAGTTCCTCTATGCACTCACCTCCCTCCCTGTCACAAGATCGCTCAACACATAGATGCAGACTCTCACCTAACACATAGAAAAGGACCCTATGAGAACTGTAGAATTTATGACTTGATGAATTCCTCTTGAAAACCATATCACTGTAACAATGTGGCCCACCCTTTTGTGTAAAAAATTCTCACAAATCTTAATTTTCAGCCCTTTGTTTAATGATTGTATCCATTTTTTATGATTATGTATATTTGACCTAAGTTCTCAAACTTTTAAAGATTTCTTTTAGTTAGTGAACTTTATAAGACTTTGATATCAGATAGAAATATCAGAAGGATCTTCCACCAATAATCTAGTTTTAGTAAGAAATAGTGTAGAATAAAGGGATGCATGCCAAAATAGCAAATGACTAACAAAGGATGCAGATCATAAAGTAGGTTGGTTTTGTTTTGTTTGTTTGAAATGTTAAGGCACTTCATGATAAATCATAAAATAAAAGACTACGATTATATGTCGGTTTGTGCTTTAAATCAAGGAAATTTCCCTAAGGTGCAGCTCATACAAAAGCATACCAAATTCTTTCATTTACAATATCAACAAGCACGTCTATCTTATCAAAAGGGGTTGGGGAGTCTAAGGAAGGCAGGAAAAGTGGAGGCCAAGGGGGGAATGGTGGTGGTAAAAGAGAAAATACATGCCTACCTCTTTCGGATATTGTGTACCATCATACTCAACTATAAATTTTCAATGAACCTCAATTTAACATCCACCATGGCAAGGATACACAAATCACACCTCCCTACAAAACATGAAGAGTCTATACTAGATAAATGACAAAGTCTGAAATGTCCCAATTTGTTATCATAAATTGAAACAATTCATATTAACGACTTGATTTTCCAAATTGGTTGAAAAAATCTTCTGAGATATCATAAAAATGCTCCTCATCATGCCTTTTTTTGTCTCTGTTTCCAGGCAAAAAAAACAAGCCATAAATCGCATCAATGTAAATTGGACTTACTGAGAAATGTGCATGATATATGTGAACGTTTACTTTTGTTAAAGAACAAAAAGAAAGATACATTAGGATCAACGCTTTGTTTATTTTTTCAAAAAAGGAACCTTCTATTAATGCTTGAAAGACTTCATACAAAACAGCAGCCCCAAAGGTGCTGAGTATGGAAGAAAACCAAGAAAAGGCTGAAAGAAAAACCAGCATGTTCTAGAGAAACCCAGCTCACTGCCTAGGGAATCTCTGGTCCTGGGGCTAACAGCTAAGTGGGGGACTATACAACCAATGAATCCCTCACGGGGTGAAGATGTGGAAAACTCCTGCTGGCCAAGCCTTGCAGAAACGAGCACGCCTCTCAATAGTCGCGCCCTAGAGCCCGAAGTCCCACGCTCCCAGGTGGACCGTATTATGTAAATGATGTCCTGCTAAATGGCAACTAGGGTAGCTAAGGGTGGAACCAGGTGCTCACCTGTCACAAGACTACAATGATCCACCCAAATGTTCCATGCCGTGATGCTGGCTACCACCTCCCTAGGAGGAGCTAGACTGTCAGGAGGGACTGCCTCGTGGAGTGGTATCCTCTAGATGCTCTAACCCTCTAGAGAGATCTCATCTATCTGAAACGCATGTCCTCCCTCTCCACCATCCCTTAAGTGTAGTCTCTCTGAAGACTCTACATACGTGTCATGATCTTGAGGGCTCCCATCCAAATCCTCACTGCGCTGCTGCGATAGCTCCAGAGGCAACGCGGGATAGTCTCCAAGACACCATCGGGGCAACAATGGCACTACCCCTCCACTCGCATCTACTCCAACCACGGTCCGATGGGCAAACCTCCATGAGCAATCAGCCAGAAGAAGTATGAGATCTTCCTCGGCCGCAAACTGGACCCCACAACCGCGTCCAAAACCTAGAGCGAAGCTCCCGAGGCACTCTGTGGGTCACCCAATGCCTCTCCCTCGAGGAGGTCCACCTCGATGAGTCCATCTGAAGCCTCTTGCCAATCCGTGTGGTGTAGAAGAAGGGCACCTCATCCACTTGCTTGGCTAGGCCGCCCCTAAAGGGCCAGAACCACTCTCTCGGATCCCACTGGACCTCCCTCAGGGGTCTACCCTCCCATAGCCTAAGGCACCATCTAGGAGCATCCTACACTGAAATACTGGGAGGGTCAATGTGCCACTCCTTCCCCAAATGTCCCACCACTCTGATCATCTACCAGTGAATCCCATCAAGACTCCCATCCATCTCGGGGTCTCTCATAGTGAGTGGCTGAAGTAGGCCTCCAGGTCCTACACAGAAGAAGCCGGGGTGTCTGCTGCCTCGCTGCATCAATATCCTGAAGGGACACCAGTAAGCAAAAACTGCCCCAACCATCTGTTGTCTCTCCATACGCGAAGTCCTTCCCACTAGGACTCAGGAATGGCAAAGTCAATCTCGCACACCCGCTACCCTGTCCCTCCAGATCCACTAAGGCATCAAGCCTATCCTCTGTCTCCATGGGTAATCCGCTCCAACGGCCAAAGGACCCTGCCGGACCATTGTCCCACTATGCCCAACTAATGTGAGTGCGTTGTCCGAGCATACGTCCCTCTTGATCTCTGATCTCTAGGTGCCACATAAGGGACTGACGCTCAAACTCCTCTTTGCATCTCGACGGAGCACGAATGAGCCCCCTGCCAATCTCTACCGGACCCTCTACAACGCCTCCTCGGAGCACCCCACCTTCACAATGTTGACTCTCACTCAGGCTCACGAGCACAGAATCGAGCAACACCGGCCACGCTCTAGCATAGCCAACGAAACTCCAACTCTGCCTAGAGACGACTCCTTCACCTGCAAGATAAAATCTTAAAGTTTCCATTAGAATCTTTAAGATTCCGCTAGATAGACATTATCCATCACCCTATCTACAAGGGTAACCACACACAAAGGTGTGGTCTATTTGTTGCCACGCGGCACCCTATCTACCACCTCAGCAGGTGCCACATCAACAACTCGGGTCCCAGGCTATGTCATCATCGACTGCCACGTCAACGTGTCATGTCACTCTGACATATCATCATCCATGTCAGCACGCCACGTCGCCAGTGCCATATCATCATCAAACCCAATCATCATTGACCAGTCAACCTACCACATCATCTATCACCTTAGCTACCACATCATCATTGCCACATGGCACTATCCCTTACCGGATACAATTGCCCCTTCACTAGCACTTGGGCCCTTGCATGTGCGTATAGCTGCCATCTCATCATTGTGGTTCGCAGGCATACTCCTTGCTAGGCACAGTTTCTCCATGTGAACATAGTTCCCACATCACAGTGCCACATCATCATTTTGCACCCTTTTTGCCCCTCGACCTACATCAAGCCGTATCTCTTGATCTAAGAAGAATTTGAGGATGCTCCAAAAAGAAAAAACACTCAATTTCTTGTACCACATCACACACACATTTCAACGCAAGTATCACACATTTTAAGCCTCAATGACAAATCCACTTCTTTCACACACATCAGCCTCTACATCAATGCATCTAACCCAACAGCTAAAATGAACAAAGAAAAGAAATTAGTGTTGCTTTTACATCACTTGACCGTTGGTCTAAATCTAGTTTAGAGTAGATTAGATCATCCATAGCACGGAGAGAACTCCAAAGCAGACAATCAAAGCCATGCCGAAATTTTCCTTAATAGTTCTTACTCGAAGTCGGTCCCTTTGCTCACATGCAGTTTCACATCATCACATTACCTGAAACCTAATGTTCCATAGTTCAGTGAGTAGACTGACCGATTGTTCAATGGGTAGATAGCACATGATTTGATTTCACACACACATGCCATCATTGTAAAGCCTATTTGGCTATTTTATGACCTTATGCATATCATTTCAAGCCTTGTAAAGCCTTTTAGCTATTCCCGGCATCATTTTCCACAAGCCTTGTAACAAATTTGATTATATATTGCAGTTCTATCTTCACTGATGAAGGAACATGGTGGAAATAGGGAGAGAGAGAGGGGGTAGGCTAGGGAGACAGAAAGTGATACTCAAAAGGAGACATAATGAAATGGAAATGAAATGACTAGAGCAATGAACAAAAATGAGAGTACTCACATGTAGACCAAAGAGCTTGTAGCTTGATACTTGATTGATTTGACACTAGACAAGTATAGCTCTTATATAAGAGCACACACACACATGAATATCTATGCATATGGGATAACTCCCAATATGACAAGTGGCATCCATAGGACACTAGACTAGAACTCACACTACAACATACTAGAACACACCAAATTGACTCAACTTGGCTTCATATTCTAACAACTGACAGTTCATATTTTAGTTGACACAGTCAGTGCTTTGCAGTTGATTTAGATAGTGATTTCACAGACAATTTGACTACATTTCTTGCATCATATCTACGACTAGCAACCTCAATCTAGAGGCATCTACTAAGCTAGACAACTCCAATTACAGCACATGGAAATACCAAATGGAGACCACTCCAATTATCAAGCATTCACATCTTCATATAGAAGCAGAGGCAGAGGCAAAGACAGAGGTAGAGGTAGAGGTAGAGGTAGATCATTCCAATGAAATGGTCATCATCAACAACAAAGTCAGCATCAAAGTCAGAATCAGCATCAACATCATCCTCAGCTATATCAGCATCAATTAAGAGAAAATCATTCCAACCGAGGAAGATTCCAAGGCGAGGGAATGCATCTACCAATGTGTCAAACATTCAGTGCAATTATTGCCATAAGTTTGGACAACCTGAAAGAGATTGTCACAAGGAGCAGTATGACCAAGGAGGTCAATCCAACAGCAATCGAGGGAATTTCAGAGGAAGAGAAAATCATCGCGGTGGACATTTAAGTCACTATCATTATGCCAATGAACCTGAGAACATGTTTCTTGCAAGCGAGGATATGCTGAAGACTAAAACAGTGTATCTTAACATTGATTGCAATGTGAAAGAGAATTAAACATTGAATCTTGACATTGATTGCAATGCGAAAGGGGGGTGCAATTATCAAGTCGATCAACCAGATCAAGATCCTTGGTATATCAACAGCGGTGCATCATCTCATATGACAAAACATCAAGAATGGTTCACACAGATGAAACCATTAAAAGGAGAGAAGAACGTTATCTACACTGCAGATAATACACCGAATCCAGTTCAAGGAAAAGGCATTGTCCTTATGAACAATTTCACTAGTACGAAAGGATTAGTGAAAGATGTACTCTATGTTCTGAAACTCACCAAGAACCTCTTATCAGTTGGTCAAATGATGGAACAACACAACTACCGAGTCATCTTTGATGGAATACACAATCAGAGACAAATCTAGAAGACATCAGCTAGTAGGAAAAGCAGTCAAGAAAGGATGCTTGTTCAGAATACTGGCTACAATACCAAATTTGCATGCCAAATCAGCTCAACCACAACAAATGCCACTTTTCGCAAATGGCACAAGAGATATGAACATGTCAATTTCAAAAGCTTGATAGAACCACAAATTAGAATATGGCAATTGAAATTCCAAAACTTCAGTTTCTTGGAAAAGTTAGCAAAGCATGCTGCTTCGGCAAACAAAAGCGAACCAACTTTGGCAAAAGTACCTCTCAAGCACGAGATATTCTTGATTTAATACATACAGATGGATGGGGTCATGCCCAATGGTTCACTTTACTACTTGACTTTCATCGACGCCTACAGCAAGTATTGTTGGGTCTGTTTTCTGAAAGAGAAATCTGAAGTGTTTTCCAAATTTCAAGAATTCAAAGCCATGGTTGAAAACCAGACTGGCATAAAGATCAAAGTCATGAGATCAAACAGAGGAGGTGAATACATGTCTTCAGCATTCATGATCTTTTGTAGAAGTCACGGCATTCGAAGACAACCCACATGTGCAAATACTCCTCAGCAGAATGCAAGAGATGAAAGGAAGAATGATACTTTAGCAGACAGTGCTAGAGCAATGCTCAATTAGAAGCATCTTCTGAATCAGTATTGGGCAAAAGCAATAGCCACTACAAACTACTTCCTTAATCAGCTTCCGACCGAACCAATTCAGGGTATGACATCTTATGAAGCATTCACTGGACACAAGCTACGCATTGGGCATCCTCGCATATTTGGTTGCATAGCATATGCCCAAATACATTATGATCATCGCAGAAAATTGGCGTAAATGCATCATGGTTAATGAAGAAAGCGAAGCATACAAGCTGTATGATCCCATCAACTGAAGGGTCATTATCCCCATAGATGTGATCTTTGATGAGGAATCTGAATGGAAAACCTCAAATACACAGGAGATAGATGCACAGATTACACAATCATCTACAGGAAAAGGTTGATGAAGAAGAGCAAGAATTGCAAGAAGCACCCCAAGAAGAGTCACAGCAACTCAGACGGTCTACTAGGAAAAGCCAACCACCAGCCAGATTGACAATTGCTCAGAAAGGCAAAGCAATTCAGGTTGAAACCACTAATTATGCTCTTATGACTACCATCATGGCTACAGAAGAGCCAGTGTACTTTGAAGACACAGTTGACAAGCCAGAATGGCAAACTGCTATGAATGACGAAATGGGAGCTTTATATGCAACCTTTCACTAAGAAAGAAGGTCATAGCAAACAAATGGATATACAAAGTGAAGTACAATCCAGATGGAAGCATTCAAAGAGACAATGCCAAACTAGTTGCAAAAGGATTTGCACAGCAATATGGTAAGGATTATGATGAGACTTATACTCAAGTAGCAAAGATGTGGTTCTTGATATTACTCACAACACTCAGCAGATGGAATGTGTACCATCTCAATGTCAAGAATGCTTTTCTCAATGGTTACCTAGACAAGGAAGTCTATATGTAACCACCAACAGGTTATGTTGAACCAGGGAAAGAGAATCAGGTTTGCAAAGGCTTAAAGCAAGCACCCAGAAGCAGAAGTTTGTACAGCAGAATTGACAAGTATTTTGCTAATCTGGGATACATAAAATCCAATGCAGATCATACTCTCTACTACAAAGTTCAAGGGAAAGACATTACTATTGCACGTTTATACGTAGATGATATGATTGTGACCGGAAGCAATGACAGCTTCATCAAAAAGAAAAAACAAGACTTATCTGCAGAGTTCGACATGAAAGACCTTGGGCTTATTCACTATTGTCTTGGAATTGAGTTCTGGAGAGATTCATACAGCATCTTAATGAGTCAGCTAAAATATGTTGACAGTCTCCTAAAGAAGTTTCATATGGCAGATTGCAAAATTGCAGCCACTCCCATGGAACAGAGTTTGAAACTTACAAAAGATTCAAAAAATTCTACAATCAATGACAGGTACTATCAGCAGCTCATCGGATCTCTTATATATCTGACTATCACACGACCAGATATTTATTATGCGGTAAGTTCGCTAGCACAGTTTATGGCAAATCCAAAACAGTCTCACTGGAATGCAGCCAAAAGAGTCTTGAGATACATCAGAGATGCAAGACAATTTGAAATAGAATACAGAGGAAGTCATCCAAGGTTGCATGGATACTGTGACAGTGCCTATGCCGGAGATCATGAGACTAGGAGATCCACTCAAGGATATGCATTTTTCCTTGGTTGGGGTACTATATCATGATTGTCAAACAAACAGCCAACTGTTTCTTTGTCTTCAACTGAAGCAGAATATAGAGCACTCACTATAGGTGCATGTGAGGCTATATGGCTCAAAAGACTATTGTTAGAAATAGACTACTATGATGAATCAAAGCCAACAACAAATTAGATGCCCTAACCCTAACCCTAAAATGGTTTGTATGTATTCTAAATTGTCAACTGAATCTAGTGTACAGTTACTCATTTGTAGAGTGCTCTCTAGATGTGCCCTCTCTCCTCATCTCCACTCTTCTTCTCTCCCCTCTTCATATTTTATCATGGCATTGATCTGCTTAGGGTTGGAGGAGCAGTACAAGAAGGTTACACATTGGCCATTGAATCAGTGAATCCTAGGGGTATGCTTCTAAACGGCATTAAACTTTGCTCTGAGCACTTTTTATGGAATCTTTAGCTTGTGCTGACATTGGCACAGCGGCACGTCACAGACTTCTATACATTTGAGTCAACCCCCGGACACAGTGGAGTGGAGGAAGAGGAGCTAGCCGATATGAGAGCAATCAGGATGAGCAACTGGCACAGTACCACTGAGAGAGGGGTGCAAAGGCCACATGTGCGATAGGGAGCCCCCAGAGTACACTCTATTGAGGTCCGGACCTATCACAACTTTCCTCAGGGGAGACCGACAGAGACGAGGGGTCACTCTAGACATAGCCCAGAGAGTCCAGAGAGCAAGGAGACCGCGCCCCCCACCATAGCGCAAGATAGCTCGACAGACGCACATACGAGACATTTTTGCAGCCCACCAGAGAGCCATCATTGTACCAGGCTTCGGTTTCGTCCCAGTGCATGGATAGATTGCTTGATATGATTATGATTATGATTATGATTCTGTTAGCATAGATTAGTACTCAATAGTACTCAGCAAGGGTCCTAGTGTATCCTTTGCTTCAGCCCACTGAGGCTTGTATGAGTTCGCTTTTCTGTGCACTGTGTCCCATAGGCCCGCGAGGTCTTGCGTGGACGTTAATATCTCTTTCTTTCTTTCTTGTCATCATCCGGATGTTTGCCCCTCTCAGATGGGAAAGTGTCTACCCTCGTGCCTTTATCTCCGTGAGGAGGCATCTCCAAGTCCCAAATGACCTAGTTGGGCCACGGTCAAGCTGTGACGAGCCAATGTGTGCCCTCTGCCTTAGCATAAGACTGTCTTGATCTTACACATGTGGGTGTAAAATGAGTGGTTTTCTCTTAATCTCCTCCGGGAATGTGGGGATGGCTATAATGAGTCCACTAGGCAATTGTTGCCACACCTTTCTAAAGGCTTCACATCAAGGGGAGGCCCTTCCTTGTGAGGGGAGCCTTTAAGACATTTCATTTATGGGATTGCTTCCATTGTCCTCCTGTGCGAGCCTTGTTCCTAAGAAGCCCTCGCTCTAGCAAGAGCTTCTAGCCTAGGGTGAGATCATTAGGGTGAGACCATGTACCACTAGCTTGCCCAAAAGGGCTTTGCTATGCATCTCGGGGTTGATTGCTAGTCAGCTAGGCATGGATACCTCCTTTTTTATGCATTGAGCACTAAAGGTAGGCACAAAGTCAATCATGCCTTCAGTGCACTATCCAAGCCTCCTCCAAAATCACATAAGTCCATGGTTTAAGACAAGCTTCCATCCCCCCTCCCCTCCCCCCCCCCCCCCGCCTTTGGGGGTGCCATTCACTAAGAAGGAGCTTTGGGAGGCCCACCCATCTTAGAAGTGCCCAAGAAAAAATGGTTTGACTCCGTCCTTTACCTGTTTTTGGGAGCACATCCTCACCCTTCTTTTGTTAGCTATTCACGAGATTTTTACTTGGGCTCTCCCCCTCAATCTAGTGATAAATCAAGCTAGATTTATTTGATCTCAAGTGGAGACCCATCACTATGTTGGACACAACCTACAATGGCCTTGTTCAAGAGCACTATTTCAAGAGCAGAGTACCCTGGACAATATTTTCACCTCTTGGGAGGCATTGGATTGTGAACGGGAGGAGTATTAACCTATTGTAATCCTTCTTTTGGATTTCGAGAAGGCTTATGACAGGGTGGAGTGATTCTTTTTAGAGGGCACAATATAGAGGATGGGCTTTTCAGACAAATAGATTTGTGGGGTCTCCATCATGAGTGCAAGGAGTGCCAGCAGATGCTCATAGGTGGTCACATAGGAGAGGTCTTTGCTCTTTCACGATCAGTTCATCAAAGCTTCCCCCTTCTCTTCCTCTTTGGGCTAAATTTTACCCTCCCAAGTAGCAGGCCTCACAGGGATGAGGTTTCCAATCCCCCAAGAGGAGGATCTTTTGGATTCAAAGTTTGCAAACGATACAACACTCTATGTGGAGGGCATGAGGAGAGCCTAGAGAGGGTTCCCTATAGACTTACCGTTTGGCCTTGGGACCCAATATCAACTGGATCAAATCAATGGGTTTCCTCACGGTGGCAAGATATTTCGGCTGCCAAGATGGCATTGATATTTCAGCAGAGCTGCTAATTGCCCTAGAGCTAGACAGTGCATAGTGCAAGCTTTTGTACTAGAGCTCAGCCAAACTCTCTTTGGTAGGCAGGGCCCTCGAGCTCAATCAGCTCCTCCTACCAATGGCATGGTACATAGCCTCTTGCTAGTGTTATCATAGAGGATGAATGGGTCAGCTCACGTGCCCTGTGTGCAATTTCTTATGGGCAAGTTCCGCTAGTACAAGGAGCACTAGAGCCAGGCTTGGCAGATGGTGATCCTGACACAAAGACAACTTTGCATGCAAGTAGAAATATCTTAAAATTCCAAATGACTCTAAGACATCAAGGACTAGATTTCCCATAGGTATTGCGGGTCCTCTCCTCATTATCAAGAAACTCAATGATGGAGCTTATAAGTAAAAACTCTCTTCCAATGTTAAGGTTCATCCAATTTTTCAGGTAAGTAGACTCAAGGAGGAACTTGAAGATGGAGATAGTCTACTATCTCCCAAAGCATTGATAGAGTTGGATTAGAAGTTGTCCTATATATTAAGTGGAAAGATAGCCAGATGGAGATTTAACTTGGGAGAGCGTTATTGACTGAAAGAAAACTTCCCTAGCTTGGACGTAAATATCTAAAGGGGGAAGAATGCAACATTCCTAGCTAACCTTGGTTAGCTATTGACTTCCCTATGGGTCCTAGTGGGTCAAGTTAGGAGGTCAGGATGAGTACTCCTAACTAGAGTGTAGCATCTAGAAGGTGTTCTAGAAGGGAATGGGACCTAGATGTGGACTGTGGCTATATATTGGTAAAGGGGACTTAGGGTTAGACACTAATCAATACCTTGATAGTGGTTTCTACTAGAGGCATGGATGTACTAGTAAGCTACTCGTGGATGGGGCTTCCTATTTATGGGACGCAAAGTCCTACTAACCTAGAGATGGGCCGTGTGTCTTTCGTATAACCCCCAGTACTCGTGGGTGAGCAAACCACTAGTGTTGATGTTTCTATGGTTGGATGGTGAGTTCCAAATTATGCACTCAGTGGTTCGGTTCCTAGTTTGTGGTTTAGTGAAGACGATCTAGGTGTTGGGAAAGGAGTCGTCTCGAGTAGACTAAATGATAATGATTGTAAGCTAATGAGAGTTTGTCCTTTACCTATAAATGCAAAAAAGGCCTATAAGTGAGTCCACCTATATCCCATCCAAAACACTTTCTTCTCTCAAAGCACAAAGGCCCATGCCTAGGGCACGCAGCCAGCAAGTTCAATTCGAGGTTCAGCTCCAGGCTTGGAGTAAGTCGGGCAGCTGGAAGTGGGGTCGTTTAGCAGCAGCTCTAGGATCAAAGTCAGGGCAACCAGCAGGTCGCATGTCACAAGCAAGGCAAAAGGGCCAGCAGCTCAATTTTTCTCTAGGCTGGGCTGAACCCTCGGTCCAGCGTGGGGGTTACAGCTAAGGGCTACCCAGATCTCAGAAGCTAGAATGGAATTTCTGAAGACAAAATTGTTCCCCCATGACCCCAACCAACAAGATGAACATATTTATTCCTACAGCAAGAACTCAGAGACGTAAAGCTATGAATTGCATCTTTGGAGAGAAAAGTTTCAGAAATGAGCAAACAGGAAGTAATCCAAGAGGTTTTACAGCAATGCAATACAGCAGCACCTGCACCATAGCAAGAGACCAGGGCTGCTAATAATTGGATCATACACATAGGAGGGCTGCCAGAGGGCTGGACAGTAGGAGAAGGAAATGGAAACAAAGGTTGAACATCTCCAAAAGTCAATCCCCCAAATTGAATGGGACACAGAAGAGATAGAATTTGTTGTCCAAAAGGGGGCAAGATTAATCTTTGAAGACAAGATTGCAAGGAGCAAAGTTCTCAGACAAACTAACAAACTAAGAGGTACCAGTACGTGTATTTCGAAGGATCTCACCCCGATTCAGCTTAAGGCAAGAAATGCAGAATTGACTAAAGTAAAGGAAGCCCAAAAGGAAGGAAAATGGGCTGTTTATCGCGTTGGTAAAGCACAAATCAGAGACTTCAAAGCTAGACCCAAAGACTCTTAGTCTAAAAATCATGTACTTTATGTTAGGGCTAGGATTTAGTAGTGCACTACATAATTCGAGTTGTGTCCCTGTGCGCTCCCCGAATCTCTCTAACACTCGGAGATGTAATGGCTACTCTTTTTTGGATGTGTACTTTGTCTCATAGGCCTGTGAGGCCTTCTGGAGACGTTATAACAACTCTCTCTCTCTCTCTCTCTCTCTCTCTCTCTGACCCGCTATGCACCGAGAGCAGTTCCTCTTCGCCGGCGACCCTGTTGAGATAGTTGACTCTTACACATACTTGGGCGTTGTCTTCTCAGGCCCGATCTTCACGATGCGCCCAGCCATGCAGGCCAGGATCAGCCGAGGCTATGCCGCTCTTGCCAGGCTGGAGCGACAATGCTACCACTCCCACTTCCAGGACCCGCGGACCAAGTCTCTCCTTTTTTATTCTTTGGTCCGCCCACCAGGCATGTACGGTAGCCCGTGGTGGGGAGCCGACCTTTCAGACACAGAGTGGGCTCGAGTCGAGCGCCTACAAATACTGATGTTTGCTCGGATGATCCGCAGCAAACCATCGGTACCACACCAGATCATTCTAGCAGAGTTCGGCGCCTCACCCCTACAGCTCGATGCGGCTTTCCAGGCTATCACTTATCTACACAAAGTCAGGGATTTCAGCTCCTCCTCCGACGGTCGCCTCCGCTTACCTTGGCTAGCCCTATCCTCCTCTATGGCCCTATCCGTTGATGGGGACCAGCGATCCTGATATAGTCGTCTTTCCAGTTGGTTCACCCGACTGGGCCTCGACTTAGACCGGTTGCCTCCTTTTCAGTACAGCCTCGACGCTCCACCATCTCCCCTCTCCCCCACTGACCAGGAGGTCAACCGGCTCATTCGAGCGGATCTGCTCCAGCTCCACACCTAGCGGACATGGTTTCTTCACCCCGAGCTTCTTGTGAAGCTCGACTTCTACCGCCAACACTGCCTCCAGATCTCACAGGAGGGCTTCATCACACCTCCGGGTTACACACAGCTTCATCTACCACATGCGCTCCGGATCTCCCTCGGTCTGTTTAGGGTTTCATCACACCGATTACGGATCAAGAGCGGACGTGCAGAGGGTATCCCACGAGAGGGCCGCCTTTGCCCACTTTGCGACTTGTAGGAGATCGAGTCGGAGGAGCACTTTGCTTTCAGATGTCCTATCTATTATGCCATTCGAGGCCGGTACCACTGCCTCTTCCGCGACGGATTCGGCCCCTTCCCACACATGCTGCAATTCCCGGATCAGCGATGCCTAGCCGCTTTCTTACATGAGATGACTCGCCACCGAGATACCTCTCTCCGAGCACGGAGACACGCGCAGCACACACAACGTGAGGACACCCAGCGGCCCATCACTGATTTCTTCCAGTCACAGAATACCTCTCCTCAGTCTAGCCGACGACGCGGACGTGAGCGAGAGCCAGAGCCACGACAGCTGCGCCAACGGACAAACTCACACATCCGGGTCCATGACATCTCAACTCTGCTCTCTACCCGCCCCACCGGGGTTATCGTTGCCCTCATCCACAGGGCCACCCGCCGCCCCCGATGACCGAGCTCGACTAGGCCGCGTGACGTCAGGGGCCAATCATCTATCGCAGGGTTTTTTCCAGCCTCCCATTTGACGGCCCCTCTATGATTGGTCTCTCACAATCACCACCTGCACATATATATTGTATCTCCCCCCTCTGTCCCATTTTTGGTACCCCCCCCTTCTTTTTTGTATCATCGGGAGGTAGACACATTTCTTTTGTATCAGGACTAGACACACCGTCCTTCATAACCTCTTTTTTTGTAGAAACAGTTGGCTGGCCCGTTTTGAGACCACCACCGTTATGCTCATTGTATCAGTTATCTTTAGTCTCATAGACCTTCACGGTCTCCCGAAGACTTTAATAAACTTTCTTTCTTTCTTTCTTTCTCTCTCTCTCTCTCTTTGCACATTAACAATAGGTTTTGCCCCTAATCTTAGTGTAGATGTTCAATCATGATGCATGCCCAAAGTACAGGACCCCATGGAAATTGAAAACTACCGCACTCTCATAATTGGTCACACATTAGCCAAGATTTATGATCAGTACTAGAGAGAGTGATCAGCTCCTATACATAGGCACTGGGACAGCAGGCTTTGGGACAGGCTGGGTTCTGGAGGCAATATTGCACTCTTGATCACATGTTCACTCTATGGACTATCATCGAGGAGGCGAAATCAAGATATATATTCAAAAGGCCTTTGAAACAATCCATGATCCCGCATGATCAGGGAACTTCAAGCGATGCACACCCTAGGAGACATGATTTGGGGGGTGATGAGTCTACATGAGTCAATCAAAGAGACAGCGCATGCCCCTCAAAGCTTGGCAAAGAACAATCTGAGTGAAGTAAGGATGCCCCCTCACCGACACTCTTTAGGATCAGTCCCATCACGACCACTTTTTGAGAGTATTATAGGATAGAGTGATTATTAGACCCCAATACTTGAGGACAGACGAGCACATGCACTGAGAATTGAGAGAACAATCTGAGTGAAGTAAGGATGCCCCCTCACCAACACTCTTTATAGGATCAGTCCCATCACGACCACTTTTTTAGAGAACAATCTGAGTGAAGTAAGGATGCCCCCTCACCGACACTCTTTAGGATCAGTCCCATCACGACCACTTTTTGAGAGTATTATAGGATAGAGTGATTATTAGACCCCAATACTTCAGGACAGACGAGCACATGCACTGAGAATTGGCACTAGACAGATGCAGGAATTGTCCTACCATCTGAGGATTGAGACAAAGAGAACCACAAGCACACCTAGAGAGTAGTAGATCTGCAGGTTATGCACACTAGAGGAGATGGAGATAGAGGCACATTTCCTATGTACTTGCCCAAGTCTATTATGAGATCCATAGATGATATCATTGTCTCTTTCAAGAGGGGCACGGTTTTGGGCCACTCTTTTGGCTGATCCACATTCATGACCAGGTCTGCATTTGTCTCTATCTGATTGAGATGCGGCAACACAGAGAAACTCTATTGAGACAAATCAAACAGCAAGAGGTGACAATGGCACACGAGACAGAGACAGATCGAGCACAGTGATGTGTCACAAATTTCTACGCATTTGAGCCAGCCCCAAGACAATGTGGAATGGAGGAGGAGAATCTAGCTCATATATGAGGGCAGAGTGGATTAGTGGGAAGAGCCGATGGGCAGATGTGGAGCCAAAGACACAAGGACACCACAAAAAGGTTGACCAAAGCATGCACGATGGAGGTCCAGCCCGTCCCATGTCTACTTAGAGAGGACCGCCGGATCCGAGGTGTCACTCTCGATATGGCTTATCGGATACACACATCAATATGGCTCAATATGGCTCACCAGATACACACATCATGGAGACCAAGCCCCCCACTGCAGAGCGAGGGACAACCCAATATCCTCGCATCCCACGTAAGAGCTGCCATGGCATAGGATCATAGATGACACTCGGTCACATCTCTTGTCATTTCAGGAGTTTTAAGTTTTGGTGTTTTGAGTACTAGTCATAATTTCTGTGTTTCTTAGTATAGCACTGAGCAAGGTCCCTAGCAAACCCTTTGCATCAGCCCATGGTGGCTTGGATGAGTTACTCTTTCTGATTGTAACTTGTCTCATAGCCCCATGAGGCCTCCCAAAAATGTTAATACATCTTTCTTTCTTTTTTCTCATTGGTAAAGTACACAGATCACTATAACTATAAATGCGTCCACAATGCATATATTGAATTCTTTGATTTTGCATGTCTATTCTTTTAGGAAAATGCCAGTTGATTTGTGTATGTTTATGATGACATTTCAATGGATAAGTTGATTTCAGGAAAGGAAAAGTCATCTTTCAAAGGATACGTATGCCAAACCTGAATATTTTTTCATGACTTTGGTGCAGGCACTCCTTTGCCAAGTCGATGTTTGTGCTCCTTAATTTCTTTGCAATCTTCAACTCAAGTCATGGCATTCAGTTAACAAAGACCTTCTAATGGACTTCAGATAAAGTGTATCTTCTTTAATTAGTAAAACCTCTGTAAATTTCAGCCTGCAGCGCAACGAAGTTATGTTTTATCCCATAAGCTTCTAAAGAGAGGAAAGCCTGCTTGGGTGTGTGTTGACACGGATTTCGTGTCAGAAGTATGTCTTTACACAAAATGGCCCAATAATGTCGGTGATGAGGAGATAATAGATAAGGACATTATCTCAATGTGGTAGATGGTATTATGCTTAATTATAGCTGGAGATGGCATTTATAATGAAACATAAAC
The DNA here is from genome assembly GCF_047967505.1 of Dipteris shenzhenensis. Lineage (NCBI taxonomy): Eukaryota > Viridiplantae > Streptophyta > Polypodiopsida > Gleicheniales > Dipteridaceae > Dipteris > Dipteris shenzhenensis. Next base: position 17,536,867 of record NC_141599.1, read on the forward strand.
TGTGCACTTACTTCATCTTGTGTCTTTTCCCATTGCTTCCTTGCTATTTCTTGCTGCAGATCATGTTGTCTCTTATCTTCAACGTCATGAAGCTGTCTTAGCTTGCAGTCTTCTATTTGTTGACGTCGTACCTCAGAAACTCTTCTGGTTACTTCTGCATCCCTCAAAGTCTCAGCATCTTGCAGCTCATATCGCTTGGCAGGAATGATGCCAACCTGCACAAACGGATTGTTTTGGTCCATGTATGCATTAAGTGAGAGCATGACATGGATTTAAAGTCGGCATGTTGCAAACTAAAATCACACTCAATCCAACAACGAGCCCTTCCCATAACAATCATATGCAAATATGAATGTGCCAGCCAACAGGCCTGGAACACGATATCAAAATTTGGGAAAGATTAATTGGCATGTAAGTATACTTTCTCATTCAGGGGTTCATGATCTGTCTTAAGTTTCCATCTCTCTTTGAATTCCTCATGTTGTTTTTCCCAATATTCTTCTAAGGTGGACCTTGCTTGAATCCTTTGTTTCCTGAGAAAGAAAATCTTTGTGTCAGGACCAGACCTTTTCAACCATATGGAAAAAAGAGTTGAAAAGGAAATAAGTTTGAGAAAAAAATCATACATTTCGGCAAGCATTCATGGAAAAGAAAAGGTAGCATTGTATAGCTTAAAAGGATGCACATTCCAAAGGTTGTGAGCAAAAGCAGACTTAGTAAAACCTTTTCACTGAAAGGTTAGACATTAAAAAATATGTAAATTTTCTTTTGGATACCTTCATAGATGCATTTTTGCCTAGTGTGAAGTTCGGGAAACTGTTAACAAGGACAAAATTATGTGCAAGACAAAAAAAGTAGAGTTCGAGTACCTCAAATCTTCTTCCTCTCTATTCCAAATTTCTTTTTGAAAAGCTTGAAGGTTCTCTGTCATGTAAATATGGAACAGAAGTTCCTTTTCAGACTATTTGTGTATATCTATATTCCATGTATTTGTGTAGAGTTTTTTTCAAAAAGGTTAACCTTAAAAATGAGAATTCTTTTTGCTCCCAAGAAAAGGCAATGACATTCAGAAAAACACCCTAACGCTACAGAGACACCAAGTTAAAAATACAACTCCCCTAGAAACGGTAGAGAGACAAGAGAGGAGGAGATCTCCCCTAGCTGACCGCTCTTTGGGGTGATCCCTCGTGCAGGCTTAGTAAAAGAGCGACTCAAGTGGCCTATAATGCCATACAATACCTCTCTCTTCCATATGTAGGAAAGGGCCCAGCTCCCAGGTATTGAGAAGGGCCACTCTTCATCTCCCAATGCGGTCAGAGTTTCCCTGCAAACCTCAGAATTATGCACAATGTCCTGCCAGATACTAGTGAGGGTCTCGAGAACAGAAGTACTCTGCTGATTAATAGCATGTCTGCATCTAGCTCTCTGTTCCACGCAATGATGCTGCTAGGTATGATCTGGTATCCTGCAAGGCATATAGCAATGCTCCCTTGAAGGTTGGTCGCTAGGGCAACACCACCATCTCTCCCTGGCTGCCAGCAAAGACCAATCTAAAAGCTCGGCTCCAAACCTCCTATGCATGTGGGCAACCCAGATATAGTAAAGTGATCGGCTCTACATAAAAGTGGCCTTAAAGCAGACTAGTCATTCGACCCAATTTTTGCTTCTTTTTTTCCCTCAGAGCAAATTTTAGATCTAAATCCTAATTTATTGAAATTATCATGCATCCCTAGATATGACCATACATGAAGTGATAAGAAACAACTTAGTCATATGACCCTATTTTTGCCTCACTTTCTTTCTCAGAGTAAATTACTCTCTTTCCCTATGAAGTATACTCCCATGTACCAATTGTGGCCTATTGGTATAGGTATGACTTCAAATTTAGATATAAATCCCAATGTATTGGAGTTTCGATGCATCTACATAGTATTTATAGTGTCCCATACCACTACAGTCCATCTTCCTAGTGCCTCGTCTAGCTTGGAGGATCATTGATCTTTCTGTAGGAATTGCCAAAAAACATGTTTGCAAGGCCAGATAAAATTCACTGCCCAAACCTGTATAAATACTCATATATCGACTAGCCTTTAGTGAGGGAAGGCATTAACCATAATAACTGCATGTCTTCCCTGACACGAGTAATATTATATGCCATATTAGGCATGTCATTTTTGTCCACAACTGAGTGCTTTCATACTACCCACACTGGACATATGAAACTTGTTCATAGAAGTTATAATTCAAACCTTTCATTTAACAAGAAAAAGAGACTGATTGAGGAAGTAAGAAATTTAATTCCTTACACACAAACGATTTCAAATTACTTAGAAACCCTATAGGATCATTAAAAGTGCCAAACCCCTTAGAAATCCAACAAAAACTGGGGAGTTTTCTGTTATAAGAAATCTGGAAGGTCACTCATCTATGACCGCAAGATCTCTTGTGCAGAGTAACTAGAAGAGAGAGTTGGTTGGAGCCAGGCAGCAGCTTATACGAATTCACAACTGCATGTAAGTTTCTGTAGAAGTGATATAGTCATAGCCGTTGAAAACAAACTGCTCAGAAGCAATGCAGCACCTCACCACAATTGAACACACTTTTATGTTAGTAATGGCGGATCACAAAAAGCCATGAGAAAAATCCATGACAAAGGAGGCTTTAATGTTTGCCGGTGATTTTGATATATGTTTATCACCTTGTGGTTCAGAGGTACGGTTTTCCATGGTACCTAAAGCAGCTATATCTGCAATGTTGGCTTTCCAAACTTACCATCCAACAGGTTCTCATGTTTCTATTGCTTACCAACATCCTTAAGATCAGGGTGGTTTTGGTTTCCCAAAGAAGGATGTGCAGATCTTTAACGGAATTTTCAATAATGAGGAAATTCTCAATCAGAATAATGATCCAAACATTATCAGAGATCAGTAAAATTATCCAAAAATAATAACAAATCAAAATAATGATAAGTGGAAATAACACACAGAATGCAAGGTAGCAAACTGAAAATCTGCGAGAAACTGAAAACCTTCAGCAAACTGAAAATCTGTGAGAAACTGAGAATTTCCAGCAAATTGGAAGTCTGCAGGAAATTGAAATTCTGCAGCAACCATCAGTTCAAGATCTTAAAAAAATTATGGCCAGTGTGCAGCAGATTACAAGTAACCAAGAAACTGTTGAAGAACAGGTACAATAGGGATCTGAAAATGTATGTTTAAAGCTGAACCATCAAACCAAATTCCAGGGGATGTGGAAGACCATGTGTTGTCTTTGCAGCTTGTGACGACGATGACAACAAGGCATGTTCAGGAGATTCTATGATACACATGGTGCCTGTCTTGGATCGAGATGTCCTTATGGTTTATTAGTGTGATCAATTGTGAGCTGTGTTGATGAACAGTTAGCCTTGATCGTGAGGTAGCTGCTGTTAGTCATCGGTTTTTCCCTTATATACCTCCACTTTCATCTCGGCTTCAGGGGGCATTGTTGGCAGTAAGCCTTCTGAGGTGACTTGGCGACTCATAATTGGAGGATATATGCTGGTTGAGAGGTTCTGATACCAAAAAGAGTCGAAGAGTTTGGTTTGTTGAAACACTAGCTATAGTCAGTTGGCTTTTACATACGATAGCATGTGGCGGTGCATGCAACAGCTCATGGTTGCTAGCAAGTTCTAGAGGTGGCAAGCAGAGGCAGCGTCTCTCTCCTTACCTGGTCCTTACAAATACATGAACGATGGATGCAATCTGTACTTTTGTCGAGGCCTCAGACCAACAGTGTCGCAGCTGCTAGGAGTCTTGAGTCTAGGGTCCTTAGATTGAGTCGAATCAATTGCTACCAAGCAACAAACCTGGTAGGGGTGTGCTGAGGAATAACATCTGGTTTGCAAGTCGGCTACATGCTCATCAAATGCGTCTTGTTTTGAATTCAATAGTGTTTTTCATCAGCTCTTCGTGTTCATGCTCGGAGTGGAAGTATCATTTAGTATGAAGTACCTGGTTATTCTGTTTTTGAAAAGGTTAAGTTACAGTCTTCAAATCTAAGGGAAAATTTCCCGGATCAGCCACAATAGGTGGAAGAGACTCAAATCCAATTGCATTTGAGGGTGCAGAAAGAAGTTAGAATAGATGTTAAGGAAATTCAGAAGTACAGCCCACGCATATATCTGTTTCTGACGATTATTGTATTCTCCCAAGGAAATGGAAGAAATTGAAAGCAAAGCTAGCAACCAAAAATGAGATGCAGTTCAACTCAGGAATTTATAGATAACGGATGTCCATGTGACTTTCGGAAAGGGGATAAATAGATTAGATGAAAGTTGAGGATGATTTGGAAGAGTATTCCTTGAAGTTGGATTATTTACGTGTTTTTCAGATGAATGATAATCAGATTATTAGGATTATTCTATTAAAGATGAAATCAAACTGAGCATTGGAACAGCAGACAAAAACCAATAGAAAAAAAATCAAAAATCAAAAAATGTCAGGAAATGTTAGAAGTCAGAAAATGTCAGGAAATTCAGTTGGTATTCAGAGTATCATGCAAATAGAGAGATTTGGTCATGGATATTTCAGCAAAAGCTTCATTGCTAAAGAAGATGAATTAAAGGATTTGGATTTGGATTAAGGAGAAGATCTGAAGATTGCCAAATTCAGTGTTCAGGAGGAAAAACAATTCGACAAGTATTTATTGACAAGGTTTAAAGATATTTTACAATTTTGATGCACAAAGGATGGTTCAGACCATTCAGAATCGAATCAAGAACAAACTATGTTGGAGTTCAGGTTCGGCACCTAATTCGATGTGTTTCAGATTCAGACTTTAAACACAGATGATCAGATCAAGAATCAAAGATGGAATTTTATTCTTAAAATATTTCAGAAAACTCAAGAATGTATTTCAGAAAGTCAGGATACTTCTGGTAGTCTGATAGAAAAATCCAACTTCAGGCACAATCCAACTATCCTTGTTTTCTTGATGCAATTGTTGTATTCCTACTTGGCATGATTTTATGGTCTTTTATCTTGTGCTTCAACTTGGTGGTGTGCCATATTTTGTACATGTTCCTCATGATGATGGATCTACATCAGCATATCTAGATAGTGATAGGCTATTTTCGGCCTATGATGCAGATACTAAAGCTTCATGCAGATTCTCATAACGGATCACTTCATGTGCTTGGAGTATAGATTTGATTCTTGATGCATAGTTCTACATGTTCATATCATATGATCTAGCATGGTATCACACGCATACCACTATGCAGTACATTGGCATGATCCTATTATGATGGAAGTTAGTGGGTTCAAGTATAGGATTTTCAAATCCTGTCCACTGGGTATGCCTTAGTCTCTTTAGAAGGAATATGGGAACTCGTGAGTCGTGAATGTATGGATATGGAAAGCTCTTAGTCAAATAGATATGAAAGGTCATTGGCCATGGATAGGAAATGTCATGAGTCATGGCTATGTCTAGATATATGGTTGTAGCTCTTTAAGACAGATACAAAAAGAAAGAAAAGAAAGAAAGTTTATTAAAGTCTTCGGAAGACCGATGGGTCTATGAGACTGTGAAAATCCTGATACAACAAGCTGTGGTAGTGGAGCTACTAAACGAGCATCCATACCAATGCAAAATGCAAAAATGCAGAATGGCAGTACTAAGTCCTAAGTACAACATAGTCATGTCCATGGTCGACTATATATCGATCAGCATCATCATCATCAGCGGCAACAAGATATCAGAATGGATGAGGCAGTGGAGGCATGAAGTTGGCAATAGAGTGCTGTCGGCCACTCAGATATGCGGTCCTGGCACGTCTCCTGGTCGTAGCTCTGCGTCTGACCAGGGCTACTGTGACCCCCGCTGGTCGGGCTCCGACGCGAAACAAGGAGGGGATGTCCCCAAGTGTGATATGTGTGTCGACCCTCTGTCTGAGCTGTCGGGTCACAGGCTCCAGGTCACAGTCATGTCGAGGCCTCGTCTCGTGGGGGTCCATGTGATCTAGCTAAAAGAACTCCGTGATAGAGCTTTGAGAGGGATCAGCCGAGGAAGAAGTCTGCTCCTGTCTCCGTGCTCGGAGTATCCTCTCGCGGTGTCTAAGTGCCTCATGAATGAAACCTGCCAAACACTGCTGGTCCAGGTAGGAGAGGAAACGGGCCAAAATCGGCAGTGGAAACGCCCTCGGATCTCATAGTAGACAAGACACCTGAAGATGAAATGCTCCTTAGTCTCAACCTCTTGTATGTCACACAGTGTGCATATGCGCCTCTCCCTCGGTAGTTGCTCTACTCTGCCGCTCTCGATGCGAAGTCTGTGTGAAGAGACCCAGAACTGCCCAAAAGAGACCCTTAGCGAGTGGGGTAGGTGGATATGCATGTATCCTAGTGGGTCAATGAAACCCTCCACTGTGATATGTAAGAAGTGATCTCTGTAGAAGCTAAGCTTCACTGGGAGTTCACTCAATCCTAACTAGGTTTGAAATGTGTGTAGCTATAGTAGATCCTCACGAATAACCTAGTTGACCTCGTGTGATCGAAGGGGAGAGAACGGAGCATCCATGCTGTACTGGAAGGGAGGTAGCCTATCCATGTGAAGCCCCCGTCGCTCAAACCATCTCTCTGTATGTGCATACCAGCACCTCTGGTCCCCTCCTGCTGCAAGTGCCATAGAAGAGGATAGAGCTATCCATGGTAGCCTGCTACGCCCCGAGGTGTAATCCCCGTATTTCCTAACTCGATACAGGGACGTGATGACCTGAAATGCGGCATCTAGCTGTAAAGGAGGTGACCCAAACTCAGCCTAAATGATATGATGAGGAACGGATGGCTTACCACGAATCATCCATGATAACATGAGAATCTGTAGCCACTCCACACGGGCCCACTCTGTATCCGACAAGTCTGGGCCCCAACAAGGGCTGCCGTACATCCCCGCTGGGCAAACCAAGGAGTCGAAAAGCAAACCCTTGGTGCGTGGATCCTAAAAGTGCAAGCGGAAGCACTACCTCTCTAGTCTGGCCAATGAAGCATACCCTCTGCTCAAGCGTGCCTGCATCGCGGGTCTCATAGTGAAGCTGGGTCCGGAACAGATAACCCAAAGATAAGTGTATGATGAAACTATCTCAACAGGTGACCCCTCAAATGTAAACTGCTCCTGACGCATGATGGCTCGAGATGTATTGAATATCATGACCTTAGGTTGACCTTCAAATCATGAGACTCACAAAAGGACTGTAGTGCATCTAGGTGTCTCTCGAGCTCCTCTGCTGAGGAAGACAAGAGAGCCACGTCATCTGCATAGAGCAATATCTGGATCAGCATGCCCACAAGAGAGCAACCTAGAACCCCCCGTGTCTGCATCACTGTCTCAAGCTCGTCAATGTAGAGGCCAAACAAGGTAGGCAACAAAGGACATCCTTGCTTGACCCCGATGGTGCTCATGATCTCGTCTGTCCATCCAGATCTTGCACGAACTCTGCCTGAAACTCGCTCGTAAAGTGCCATGACGGCCCAAATGATCTCCTGGTCATAACCCTAGTCTAGTAGGCATCGTATGAGGCGGGCTCTCGGAACCGTGTCAAATGCCTTGCGAAAATCCACAAAGCAATAATAAACCCTCTGCTTCCATGCCCTCGCCTCCTCGATGATACATCTGAGCGTGAGAATGTCGTCCATGGTTTCATAATCACGCCGGAATCTGGCCTGTCCTGCTGCTCTAAGTCCTCGACATTCTGCAAATATGCTAACCTCAGAGTCAAGTACTGATGCATAAATCTTGAACATGACATGTCCAATCATAATGGTCCTGTAGTTCTCCAAGCTCATGGAATCCCCTGCGTTGTGGATGGGTAAGATAGTGTTAATGGTCCAAGTGTATGGAAACCCCAAACAAACAGCTTCATTAAAAAGCTTTGCTAAGATCGGGGCTAGGATGTTAATCCCAAATGCAATGAACTCAGTGCATAACCCCTCATGATCCTTCGCTCGGCCATTATGAAGTTTCATTACAGCATCCTTTACCCCTCCTCTAGTGAAGAGGGTGCAAGATGTGGGATGAGGCACGTGTGAGAGATTAGGGACTAGCTGATTTGGGATGTCATAAAGTGTGCGTGCATAATCAAACCAGATCTGAGTGTCACTGAGTGGCGGAGGAGGGGACCATCCTAGAAATTTCCGCCAAAAGTCCTTAGAGTTGTTACTAAACAAAATGATCAATAGCTCCTTCTCGTTCCGACGAACGAAGTCTAGTTTCTTCCTCCATACCAGTCTACGGTACTCGCGTAGCGTATCTAGTGCGCTCGGAAGACTGTTTTTTGTTTCAAATCTGAGCTGATGGCGTAAAGTCTTACACTCATCATCGTACCAACTATTACAAGGTACGGTCCCAAGGAGTGGTGGACAAGTGGAGCGGGTGGTGTGGGGGAAAGCGTGAATGGCAGCCTCGTGTAGTGAGCAGGTAACAAGGGCAGCACGATCCTCTAAAAGGGGTATGAAGTCAATATAAGCGAGAAGTATGTACAGATGACCAGAGTAAGGAGGTGAATGATCCCGATCAAAGTGTATATCGTGGTAGGTGGAGTAAGAACTAAGTGGGGTGGAAGGTGCTATGCGAAGAGGAGTGGCGATGCTAAAGCAAAGGTATGTATGATCAGCCCCCAGAGAAAGAGGTGCTACAGTGAAGTCAGTGATGCGAGATGTGAAGGCAAGGGATCCCATGATGTAATCATCAACAATGGAGCCCCCCCATGTGGAAAGCATGTGAAACCACCTGAGGCGGGTCACCTTTCAAGACCATTGTAGATAATGAGATCATGTATCCAGCTGAGGTCTAATAGGGCCATGCCCATAAGATGAGAATGGACCTCGCCTATCAACCGAAACCCGTAGCATACCTGCCCCCTCAAGGTCAATATCTGGCAGTAGAGTAGAATCATCTCTGAAATCAAGAAGTGGTACCTGACGGGCTCTTGTCCTCACGTTGAAGTCCCCCACTAGGAGGACTTCTCCGCGGCTAGAGAACTCAATGATGGATTGATAAAGAGTAGCAAATAGGGATGTCTCATCATCACCTCGTATATCTCTGGCAAAGTGGGGGATCTCAGGGGGGAAGTAGCAAACTGCGACAGACAGATCCCGGCTGTCTATGTGCCGAATTCAGATCCAAAGAAATCTGGAATATGTATCTCTCTACTCTACTGAAATGGTGCCCAGAAGTGTGGATCTGAAAAGGACTGCAACTCCACCTGAACCTCGAACTCCTCCTGTACCCCTCATCTCATCTTTGTAGGCAAACTCCCATGTATATCCGCTGACTACTGGAAGAGGGCGCTTTGGACTCTGATGAGTCTCTGTATAAAAGACTATGTCGTAACCTGTATAGGATTCCGAGAAGTTTCCTGGTTCTGACCATAAGGTACCATTACAGTTCCAAATGGTGCAAGACAGGGTCTCGGATATCTGAGTCTCATAGACCCCGCTCCCCTATATAGGAGAGGGGACAGGTGCCCTACGAGGGCCTGTAAGAAGTCGTCCCTCTCGTACCACTGTCCACATCCCCTCCTTTTGGGCCTGATCCCGCTGCTGCAGTAAGGAGCGCCTCTCCTCAACCTGTAGATGTGTGAGGTCCTCATCCATAGAGATCGCTGGCTAATCTCAAAGGACTGACCTACGTCGTAGAGCTGAAAATCGTGCCTGAGTGTCATGGAACCCTCTCGGTTGGGATCTCTCTCCACCCACCATGCCCTCTCTATCCTGTGCTCAGTCACACCTAGGGTAGCGGCCACGAACGCAGTCGCATCTACCATCGGTGTAGCCTCAGTGCGTGGGATCCCGCGTACTCTAATGTTGAGAGCCTTACTGGCTGTCTGCTGTTGCTCCGTGAGGGTAGCCGAAACGGTTACCCTAGCGGGTTCCCGTTTGGCCACGTCAACCCATCTAGATGTCTCCTCAATAGCACATTGCATGCTCGCAATCTGTGCCTCGACCTCCGGGGTAGTCCCTGAGATAGTCTGTATGGCTGTGACCTCCTGTCGGAGCTGCATGATATCTTGTCTGAGTCCTTGAATGAGACCAGCCTGCTCCCGAATGGCCCTAGCCTGCTCCTGTATGATGCGGCTGTATAATGCGGCTCTGCTCCTAGTTGAAGCGGACCTGCTCCCGTTCGAAGAGAATTAGCTCCATCTCATGCTCACAAAAACTATGTATCTCCATGAGCAGGGTCTCACACGGCTCTAGCGTATCAACCCACCCATGTCCAAGCTGAAACTGTGATGACTGAGGCATCAAACTGTGGGACTGAGTCCGAAAACTGGACGGTGACTAGGTGAGCTGGGTGAGGAACGGAGATGACAGTGGAATGGATGAGGTAGTCCCAACGAGGTGTGGGAGCGTGGGCTGACTGAGAGGGAGAGGGGAGAGTGAAGCGTAATGCGGAACAGTGTATGACACCTCCGAAGTAGGGGTCATAACCGGTGCAAGGGCTGTAACAAGAGAGGAGGGGAAGGGATCAACCGGCGCCATGGGCATGAGTATGTCACTGATCATAGATGTAGAGGAAGCTGAGGCTGGAACTGGAGCTGAGCCTGAAGCGGGGGCTGAAGTCGAAGTAGAGATAGATATAGAGGGAGCTGAGGCTGGAACTGAAACTGAAACTGTAGCGGGAGCTGAGGTCAAGGTAGAGATAGAGGCTGAAGAGGCTGAGGCTGGTCCTGCCTTTGCTTTGCTGTCTACCCCGAGTCCACTTCAGTTGTAATGTGTGTTCACATCCTCCAGTTTCAGTTGTGTCATTTGCTATTTTTTGTTGTTGTTGTCGTCTTTCTTGGCTTTGTCTCCCATTTCTCTTGGACTTTTTTTCCTTTTTTTTTTTTTTGTGAAGGTCTTAGTGTCCGACCAAGAGCGGGAGCACCGGCTCCCCCCCCATGATGGGAGGCACGCCCAGTGCGAGGTGGTGGCGAGGCAGGGTGGAAGCCTGAGGTGGAGAGGCAGCCAAGAGGTGGAGAAGGAGAAGCTAAGGTGGTGGGGGGGGATTTTTTTCGATGAAGAAATGCAGATACACAGTTGCAGAGAGTATTCTATGAAGATATTTAAGCAGCAATATAATTTGTCATATTATGTTCCTGATTTCACTCATTATGTTCCTGATTTCACTCTATAGCATTCTAATGTTTTATCTATTCTGTAGTATTCTGCAATATTCTGATTTTTTATAAGTACTGAAGTGTATAATTATGAAGTCTTGAGCTTGAACTGTTGATCAGAACTTATGTTTGTTGAATGTTTCTTATAAAGGGTCTGTTTTCCCTTTAAAATGATAGCCTTCTGAGACCTAAGAACCCTGCCTTCCACCTGGGTATCAAAGCTTACCCGCAATCAAAGTCATAGCTCCGAGTCTACTATCCTTGTTTCTTGTATGGTTCGATTCATCACCTGCTCCTCCTCCTCTTCCATCTTACACATGATCTATGACGACAACTCCCGGTTGGACTGGGACACCTCATTTCACCTTGCGATGAGTGGAAGGGCATGCTCGCTCTTCTTTGCCCATACTTTTGCTCTCCTACATTTAAACTTCTTCAGTCAAACGCAAACCTGACTCTTCTATCCTTCGTTGAAGAAATATTCTTCCTCAGAGCTGGATTTGTATCTCCCTTGTGATTCTTTTGACCACATTTTGGTATCATTGGAACTGTTACCTTTGGAAACCAGTAAGGACCTTGATAGTCATGCACATTTCGAGCTATGAGAGCAAGCAAAAAGAAGGTAATGTTTTCTAAGGGAGTTGTTAGTTGACGAAGTAATCACTGACTTCTTGGCATGTCTTCTAAAGCCCAGCTTTTGGATGAGGTCTTGGCCCTTGTGTGATGACAAGATCTTCGGTGTTGAGTTGTCATCAGAGGTGTAATCTTTGGATTATGACCTTCTCACTGACAGTCATGCACTTTCCAAGCTAGAAGAGGAAGCACGAGAATAACGTGATGTTTTGTAAGGTGAGTTGTCAGTTGAAGTAGCCGATGACTTCTTTGGTGGCATGCCTCCTAACATCCTTGTGCCATCTTTTGAGGTGGATGAGGTCTTGGGTGATGAGATCTTTGAGTCGAGTTGTCATCAGAGATGTCATCTTTAGATTGTAACCTTCTCACTACCTAGCACTGCCCCCATCATGTGATGATTGTCTACCTCCCTGCCACTACTACCTCAACCATGCTTACTTGAGATGTGATGTGCTAGCGTGAGCACATATAGGAAGTGAGACCATGGACATAGTGGTGTTTGATATTTCTCTTTGAACAATTGCTACAAGGTGTTCTCTTGTCGCAAGCTCTGGATGAGCTTCCTCAACTCTTCAAGATATCTATATTTGGAAATATCATGCCCACAGGTCTCATGGAATTTACAAATGAAGCATAAGTTGATATCTTACATTTTGAGGGGCATTTCCAGAGGGTATTTGCTGTACTCTGAGTATCTCTCCAATTTCTCCCTCCCCGTACGTCATTCAAACTTCTGGCGGGACTTGGCTAGATGGCCAAGCTCTCAACGACGATGGCATTGTCCTGGAAGACCCAGCCCCGCAACCCGCTGAAGAACTATCCCTTTCAAAAGGGTCTCGAAGCGGCGTCCATCACAACCAGGCAAGCCTTTGGCACCCCACCACCCATGAGGACTGACCTTGTCATCCTAGGGGACTCTAGAACCACACCAAACATCTTACCAATCGAGGATATACCCATACTCTTGTATGACAATCCCGAGAATCTCAAAGTCACTGGCTGTCTAGGGATCTGGTGGCGTGCAGCTTGTCATCGACTATGAAACCAGGGTACCAGGCCATTAAAAATACAAAATGAGGCCCCACGTATATCATGAATCTCTCATGCAATATCTAGGCCATCTCAATAGGTGCTGATTGATTACGAAAACACCATGTCTGTATATGGTCACCTCTTGGATATGGTCTCTGTCCAACAAGGATTGTTTGTACTCGGTCTCAAACTTGACGTTGAGTGGAGTAAGGGGCCACAAGACACCCAATCACTGCTTTGTCAATTAGTTCTTGCGCTTCTTGCTCGACCTGCTTTTTGTCCTTCTGGGAAAGCAAGATCAAATAGGAGGTGGGACTTGAGGATGTTACCATAAGAGCTCGTCTAGACAAACCCCTTGGAATCACCTACCAGACATCAAGACCACCTCAATGATGCACACATGGCTGGCAAGATGTAGGAGAGATACTACATCACTCGGGGCTATGTGGCCTGGCTCACACAATCATGCCCTAAAGATCTCAAGACAAGGCCATTTTGATCCAAAGAGTCGTCCACAATACCAATATCTATGTATAGACCCCATCCCTCTTGTAGATTTGGCTTGGGAGATTATTGCCAGTCTCACTGCATGGCAAATATGGAGATCAAGATGCATAGAGGCTATAGATGGACTAAGACTTTTGTTTCTGAGTCATTCTTAGTTATCAGATAGGAAATTATCCACACGCTCATGCCAGTTGGAGCACAATTCAGGGCTCCTCACGCACCAAGAGAACTTCTTTCATGAGATAGTGGATTGTGGTTTATTCTATACATATATCACCATAAAGCCTTCACGGCAATTCCACTCGTTGGATTGGTTACTCAATTCCACTCGTTGAATTGGTAACTACAACTCACTTCTTCTTTACATGATTTTGTATGAGGTTTTTATAGGATTTTATCCTGATTTTTGTATTTTGGTCATACTTCATAGAAACTCTCTCGTGCGAAACAAAATAATAAATAGATTCTTGACTTTGAAAACCCAGCCCCCTATCTGGATTGCTATGATATTCAAATTCTTGACGCAATAATAAGAGTGGAAGAACTGAAAGAAAGTCTTACTTACGTCATTAATTGAGTAACATCCTCTGTTATGTGTGTGATCTTAAAGTAAAAACTGAAAACTGTCACACAAACATACTGAGTAGGTTGTGTCATGCCAAATGCAGTAAGAAAGACGTTAAGCTGTAAGCTTGGGTTTGAAGATAAGATGTTCTGAGTGTTTGTTAAAAGTCCTAGACTATTTCAAGTCAGTGAACTCTCCCCTTCTCCAGGAGCGTATATCGTGATGCGAATCATGGTGTCATCATATATATTATGACAAAGACTATCACTGGAAAAGATAAGGTCCCAAGATCATACCATCTTCCTTTTTCAGGTGTTCATCAATTTTCCTGAAATCTCCCTTTTCTTTCAATTGAAGCTCCAGCTTTTGCACATCAACCTTTCGAACATTCAATTTTATGCATGTAAATTCACATCAGCAATAATGCAAGCCAAAATACTATGTCATGAATAAACTAGCAGCCTCTGCTATAAGTACTACATTTGCAATCCATAAAGAAACAAAATTTCTTACAGAAACAAATTTCCAGAACACAGAAAATTGAAAAGCCAATTTTTTTCTTTGACTTAACAATGGTAAACAAATAGTTTGCATACCCAAAGAGAGTGCATGTATAAATCACAATAATCAGCAATGAGCCCCATAGAAATAAATTGAATGGATGGACCAAAATCTCTTCGATTCACTAACCTCTCAACATCAAAGACCAAAAACTCCCCTCAATATGAATGTAATCCCCCGTCCGATGTACTCCAAGAGGATGGTATATAACCATTCTCTAAACCTAATCTAGCAATTCAATTCCGAAGAAAGAATCCCTGAGAGATCTAGGTGAAATCATACCAATGAATCCAGAAAGAACCCCTAAGAGATTTTGTTGGCCTATACCAGTGAATTGGGTGTGTTAAAGATAATAGCCTACACCATCCAAAAAACTTCTACTGAATCAAGAATTGGTCTATTTGAATGAACATTCCACTTTGAATCTAATCCCTTTCTTTTCCATAGCTTCTGAAGCTGGGACCTAGCATGGATATGCTCTCAACTATTAAGAGACCACACTAGCCAACCTAGTAGAAATTTCATTACAGCTTCCCTGTAGGAGAGTCACAACATAATTTATCTATCATTTTTTAAAAGATTTACATCAAAGGTTTATGCGCTTGAGATTTAGGTGAGTTTGCAAATAATGAGCATGCAATTGAAAGAAAGGGGAAATAACAGGTGGACTTAGACGTGGAAAATGAAATGTTCTTCACTAATGGTCGAGTGAAGCCATATAATGAACAAACTAGTGAATACTTCCCAAATTCTTATGAGAAATGTGCTTACTGAATTTACACAATTGGGAGCAAAAATGCGAGCTTTTCTAGCTTCCTCATCAAAGCGCCTGACCCTTGAAAAATCTTTACCTCCAATAAAATCATCCTTAGCTTTTCTTTCTTTTCCCATCATTTTGGGAGTTACTCAAGCACCAGGCCTGCCAAAATTGTTCCAGTAATGTAATGTGTCAGTCAGATTCCAAGAAAGGTAAGAGAGAATATTTATAAGAAATGAAACTGCTACATTGAAGTTTCAAAGGTCCTTCATTATTGTATCCTTCACCCACAGAAATACACACATGTGCACATGCACACATACATAGGCATGCATCCAAACTTCCACCGTAACAGGAATGCATTGGTAATGTGAGAATGCACATGTGCGCACGACCACGTGCACACACATGTCGACCCACCGAGGGTGCTATAAATTTGCACGGTTAAAGTTATTAAGCAATTCGTAGCCTATTTTGCTGCTGTTCTTTGGACAATCTCTTGTAATATATTGAAACTTAGAGGCAGCTCATTCTTTGCTTCCTTTTGCAGTTTCGGGCATAACTTCATCATCAATTTGGTTGCCTAGGTGCTGATGTATTCAGCAATGTTTTGGGCTGTTTTTGGGTAGCTTTTTTAAAGGTATTGGATGTCGTCCAATATCAGACACTACATACCTCCCAATTGCAATTTGATGACCCAATCATTGTCCTCTATGAAAGATCAAATCATTGTCCTCTGTGAAGCCTTTAAAAGTTTCTTGGAGATTATGGAAGATCATTAATGGAGCCCACACGATGCAAATGTCATGAAAGATGAAAGGACGGTGATGGACAGATCCAAATAATGTTCAGAAGTGGGAGAGGAAAGAAGTAAATGGTTATGTGGACTTGATACAAACCACGAAGGACAATGTTGTCCCATCGATTCTAATGGCCCCAATGCAAACAAGGCTTGGTGACCTTCAAGGATTCATACGAGTCCATCAACCCAACAAGGATTCCAAATCGTCTAATTCACATGAATCTCATGAGAAGATAAGGTGAAGGAGGACTTCTTAACAAAAATTAAATATTATCAAAAACGTGTAAGGATTCCAAATCTTCTAAATCAACATTAATCTCACGACAAGATAAGGGTCTCGTAAGTTTGAGACTATTGGGTTAGTTGAAAATGGTGAGAGGCATGAGCAAAGAGACGATGGAGGAAATAGATGTTAGGATGGAGCTCGAGGAAGGTTAAGAGGGTGGTAGCAGAAAGGGTAAGTGAGGTTATGATGTTGGTAGAAAGAGTGGTTAGATATGGGAAGTTGGATGTGAGATAGGCCCTGTCATCTTCCGACACTTCCTTTTGCTAGTGCGATGGGATGATCAGCTGCATGGATGAGATGTCAGTTATGTCATGCCTTGCAAATAATAGGGATGCTTCTCAATGAAATTAAAGATCTTTAGAAACAATTGATATAAATGCTCTTGCAATGATGGTGTTTAGCAAGCTTCCTCGTCGGCATTGCTCAAGTAGAACTAGGATTAAGAACCTGCTACGCTGGTCCCGATAGTATCACAAGGTCACAATGAATTTTGAGAAGGTCTTACATATGTAAATTTTCATATTCAACAACTTATCGAGGCAAGAGTCTTACGTCAGAAAGTGATGGGATGATCAGCTGCATGGATGAGATGTCAGTTATGTCATGCCTTTCAAATAATAGGGATGCTTCTCAATGAAATTAAAGATCATTAGAAACAATTGATATAAATGCTCTTGCAATGATGGTGTTTAGCAAGCTTCCTCGTCGACATTGCTCAAGTAGAACTGGGATTAAGAACCTACTAGGCTGGTCCCGATAGTATCACAAGGTCACAATGAATTTTGAGAAGGTCTGACATATGTAAATTTTCATATTCAACAACTTATCGAGGCAAGAGTCTTACGTCAGAACCATGACAACGTGCAAGCATGGGGAGCCACACCTGGATCAATAAGATTTAAGACATGAGCATCATTTCAATGGCAACAAGACCATCTTGGTGACATTAGTGGACAATAGGCCAAAATGCATGGAATTATAAATAGGAGACATGAGTTTATGTGGCACCAATCTGTCAAGTAAACATTAAACAAGTACAAACCCTTCAAATGCTCGCGTTTGGGAAGGATTGAAGTATAGGTGTGAAGTATAGGTGCCTCAATTTCTTAACACCTAAAGAAGGAGACACTAGGATAGGATACATTCTAGAGAAGGTTATCCTCCACTAACATATCTGGCCGTAAGGATGAGTTGGAGAAGCCAATGATCCATGGTCACTTGAGGGGGCTTTAGGCTGGTCATGTCAACCACTTGAAGCTCATCTATGGGTTGGGCCTATGGCCAACTAGGCCGTGCAAGAACCCATGGTCACCTAGAGGGACAGATGATTTGTCCAACCAAACCAAGCTGCAATTATTGACCAAGCCAGCTCCTATACTTGATTGATTGCCCCACTAGGTCATGTAGTGGGGTGCCACTTGTAGGCTACGTAAGTAGCCCTTTCGGGCTATAAAAACACATACATAGCAACTACTAAAGGCCATTAATACAATGCGTTTTGTTTTGTGTGCCACTCCTAGACTAGACAATTGTGTTGTAACCATTCTCCTTGGGTCGGCCGCCTACATGGATCCCTCATAAGTCTCGAATGTGCATGTGGATTATCTTCTTGTTTACCTTATTGAGACCTCTCACATGCACTTCTACAATGGTTAAGTCTCATAGTCATATCTGACACCATAGTCTCCCAAACCTGTCCTGAGCCCAAAAATCCATGGATGGGGCCCTGTCATGGAATAATGTGTTCAACCAATGTGTGGGAAAACAGAACCTTCAAATGTGCAATTACCAATGTTTCCAATCGTCTCCCAAACCATGTCTTAGGCTTAACTAAAAAGACGACCATATGGGGCGAACGCTCCCCTCAAAGGTCTAAGGCCATGCTGCTTGTCTAACATGTCCTTAGCCTTAAACAAATAGACGTTTTGATGAGGTAGCCGGTCCTCCTAGAGCTATATACCCAAAATGCTTGGTTCAACAATGAGTCATGCTAGGAGCATCAAGCCTTTAGATGGTATAAGCTACACCATGTCTAAAGTCTAATGGGAAAAAGCTCCTCCTTTTGCTGTATGACTGAACTAGAGGCAACCATGCCCTTGATAATGAAGGGCTGCTTCTTCCTATGCCATTACAAAAAAGAAGCAAATGATCCAGAAGCAATGTGACACCCATCCCGAAATTAAGTAGATTCGCATGCTATGTCTGTCTCTCAACCCTCAGTGAGTGTTGCAAATGGCTAGCTGTCCACTATATATGAGATCACTATCCTAGATAGATCTCAAGTTGTGAAGGATGTGATCCTAAAAACAACCCAATATTGCATACAACTATCTGTCCTCTATCTATGAGATCATTATCCTAGGTTGTGAAGGATGTGATCATAAGTCTCAAATCGTGAAGGATGTAATCATAAAAAGAACCCAATATTTATACTTCTTCATATTGACCTCTTTGGTCCCCCTCCTTGCCTCAGCTCCCCTTGCTTTTCTGCTGCAGCTGCCATTCTTTCACTCTTTCCCAGTTGATTTTGCCTTTTTCCCCACCTCTTGCATTCATCTCCCTCCATTGCTGTTTTCTGCTCTCTCTCTCTCTCTCTCTCTCTCTCTCTCCCCCCCCCCCCACCCTTTTCCTACTTATTTTCTACTCCTTACATTTCACATCCCACTACAGATTGAGGAGCGACGAGTTCTTCTGCAGCAGCGGGATGTTGCCCGCAAGGAGGGGAAATGGGCCGTGGTTCGAGATGGTAGGTTGTTGACCGGCACCCGTCGGGCTCCCACCCGTACCCCCTAGGGGGACGGGGCCTATGAGACTCAGGTTTTCAAGACCCTAGACTGCACCATTTGGAACTGTAATGGCACCTTATGGTCAGACCCAGGAAACTTCTTGGAGTCTTATACAGGACGAGACATAGTCTTTTACACGTAGACATACCAGAGCCCAAAGCGTCCACTACCCATAGTCAATGGCTACACATGGGAGTCAGCCTTCAGGGATGAGACGAGGGATACAGGAGGAGTCCGAGGATCAGGCGGGGTCGCAGTATTGTACAGGTCTTCCCTCACTGGAGCCATCTCCATTGAGAGGAAGGACACAAACTCCCGCGCTTCCAGACATGGACCTAGACGGAGCAAGTATGACTAGGACCTCATCGGACTGACACGGACCTGTTACACCATATGGACACGCGCTCCTTGATTTGGGCAGGATGCATGATCTCATCATCTACAACGGGCTCGACCTATGGCCCTCCTCATGTGGTTTTACTTGCTTCCCACACGGGAGGGGCACTAGCATAGTAGATTACATCATGGGATCCCTACCTTCACTTCATGTATCACCGACTTCACCGTAGCACCACTCCCTCCAGGAGCTGATCACACATACCTATTCTTCACTATCGCGACCCCATGCTTAGCCACACCACACACACCACATAGGAAGCACGACACCTACCACGACATACAGTTTGATCATAGCCTCTCACCGGCCTACTCTGGACGCCTAAACAGACTCCTAACCTATATCGATCACATACCACTCATAGAGGACCGTGCTGCCCTGGTTAGTCGCACACTCCACGAGGCTGCCCTCCAAATCTTTCCCCACACCACACGGTCCACTAGACTACCACCTCTTGGTTCTATACGCTGCAACAATTGACAGCTCCGACTTGAAACCAGAGGTCACCTCCCGAACACACCAGACACGGTATGCAAGTACCAACGTCTCGTATGTCGGAAGAAGCAAGCTTTTTTTCGTCAAAATGAGGAGGAGCTGCTGCACATCTTGTACAGCAACAACTCTAAGGATTTTTGGCGGAGATTCCTTGAGCGTAGGTCCCCATCACCCCTCACCGACACGAGAGTCTGGCACATGTATGCACACCATCTATATGATGTCCCACACCAGCCCACTCCAGACCTCATACACACACCTCGTCCCACCACTTGCATGTTGTTCACCAGAGGGGGGGTCAAGGACGTGACATTGAAACTGCACAATGGCCGCGCTATGGATCACGAGGGGCTATGCACTGAGTTTATCGCATATGGGATCGACACGTTAGCCCCAATCCTAGCAAAGCTATTCAATGATGCTGTTTGCCTTGGCTTCCCCCGCATTTGGACACTCAACACCATTAACCCCATCCACAAGGTAGGGGATCCCATGGACCCGAGTAACTACATGACTATCATGATTGGACATGTGATGTCCAAGATCTATGCAACTGTATTGGATGCATCGGTCAGCTTGTTCGCAGAGATGAGAGGGCTCAGAGCAGAGGGTCAGGCCAGTTTCAGTCGAGACCATGGGACTATGGATCACATACTCACACTCAAGAGTGTCATTGAGGAGGCCAGATCACGGAAGGAGAGGGTATACTGTTGCTTTGTGGATTTCGGCAAAGCCTTTGACACAATACCTCGAGCTCGTCTTATCACACGCCTACAGACACTGGGATTTGATCAGGAGATCATCTGGGCAGTCATGGCACTGTATGAGTCTCAGGCCGAGTTCTCGCCGCCTCCGCATAGACAGCGGTAGAGCAGAGGGGATTCCTAGGGAGCATCGCTTATGCATACTTGCAACTATCAGGAGGTTGAGTCGGAGGAGCATTTTCAGGTGCCCAGTGTACTACGAGATCCGAGGTCGCTACCACTACCTCTTCCAAGACGGCTCCGGGCTCCTTTCGAGATTCCTCGCCTAACCAGATCAAAGATTCCTCGCGGCCTTCATTCATGAGGGAATCCAACATAGAGAGTACTTACTCAGGCGACGGGGCTTGGTCACATCATCAGACACCTCTCAGAGCAGGGTCAGAGTGTTCTTCCCATTGAGTGACATTGATCGTCCAGTCTCTAGCCGCTGACGTGACAGAGACCCCGACCCGACGATCGCAGCACGACACATGAGACATCGAGGGGACACACAGATCACTCTGGGGGGCCTCCCATCATTGTTTAGACCCGGGATACGTCCCACGGGAGTCACGGTGACTCTGGTCTTGCGTCGAGCCTCGTCGTCCAAGAGACCGAGACGCACGGCACCCCTTGACGGGCACCAGCGTCCCATCACCAGCTATGCACCAGCCAGGGGGACATGACATACGGAGGATTCCGCTCCGCTCCAGTCATTTTCTTTTCATTGTTACATCCAGATGTATTTGATTATGTATGATCAGACTTAGGATTCAGCACGGGTGATGATGCTCATTTCAGTAGCTCCACCCTTACTGTGATTTGTATCAGGTTTTCTTTCAGTCTCATAGACCCATCGGTCTTCCGAAGACTCTAATAAAATTTCTTTCTTTCTTTCTTTCTTTCTTTCTCCTTCCTTTGTTTTGGTTGTTTGCCTTCTAGTTATCATGCGTAACAATAAATTTGAATGGGTTGAGCGACCTATAAAGAATCTAAGCTTGTGTAATTTCCTTGCCCTGTCTCACTACCAAATGGGGTCTCTTTTGCGAAAGCGCAAAAAGAAATAGGAGCTATCAATGGTCAGGTACCACCTTGCGATTTAATATGAAGCTTTGCTATTGACTGTGCACGATCTGATACATCATATGCCTTTGCTGTAAGCAATCCACTACATTTAACTCCCTCAATTCTCGCAATGAGTAAGTTGACGCTGCACTTTCAGATTTGCCTTTCACAAATATGGCATCTTCAGACTGCTTGACTCTTACCCAGTTGTCTCCAATCCAAAGGAGCTCTCCTTAGAATGATAGAAATCCTGTACAATTCAGCCTCACAAGCATGCAACTTCCTACCTGTTCTTTCGTTTCCTTGGGAAACAAGAAAACTGTATTGAATTTCAAAAGAGTATTTTACAAGACAGGAGATAAAGTTCATGTACTGAAAGCAAGAAAGCAAAAGATCTTGAATTATGAGCCATCCCACACTAAGATGAGGGAAATCAATAAACAATACATCTTCAAAGAAAGGATCTACTGGGTGGACTAGAGATTCTGAAAACTTAATAGCCAAATTGATCCCTACCTGAGCACCAAATTTTTAATGCCCTGATCTGCCATACATGAAACACGTGACCCAGAATTACCTATTGGCCATGGTGGATGAGAGACCTCTTGTGTCATCAAGAACACTTATTCATTTAATAATTTAAAGGATGTGATTAGCTGGTTGTGCCTAGAGCCTCTGGGGGTCAATGCCTAGAGCCTCTGAACTGTCAGAGAATGGGGACCAGTGCCACATATGAGCTCCCAAATGACAAGGACAGAGGGGCTTGAACCTGCAAGAGAATAGGGTATAGGCTGCTCATCAATGGGCTGGAGAGGATTTCCACGTGGGCAGAGGCTATGTCTGTCGCATAGGCAGATCTGAGAGCAACATGGGCTGCACAGAAGCAGCACCTTGGGGCATGTGGGCAGAAGATCAGAGCTCATTTGGCAGCCACATGGGCAGCAAAGGAATTACTAGCCACGCAGGCTGGAAGGCCAATCATATGGGCATGCATATGACGCACTTACAGGACCTATGGGGTCTAGAGAAGACCTTCCCGGAGGCAGGAGGGGCCACCTGGAGGCTAAACTGTTAAAGGCATGTAGGAGCTGGGGCACATCAGGATCAAGCTGGCCATGGGTTGGCCTGTATGTGGAGTTGGCTATGGCAAACAGGTCAGCCCTGTCAAAGAGCTTGTCGGCCCGTGGCAGCAAGCCCTTTCCTAAAAGTAAAGGCCCTTTGGGCTAGTGACAAAGAGTCCTCCAAGAAGAACTGAAGCCCCATTCACAGGGGCACACCGGGAGTGCAGCAGATAGGAAGGGCTATACACCCTCCTGTGGTACTTAGTCAGTAAAGCATCTAGGCTTCAAGTACTTCCCCCACCAAGCTGTAGGTGTGCAGTACTTGTTGGGTCCATTTCGTACTATGATTAGCCCACATTCTGGAGTATGATATACCATTACTTCCTTAAGATCCATGGCTTTACACATACCTATTCTCAACTTCAAGGAGGGCAAGTTGAAGGGGAGTCCGCTATAGAAGGTGAAGGTCAGGTACCTTACGATGGCAAGGAAGATTTGGAAGGTGGCCACTGATGTAGAGATGAAGCCCACAGTGCAACATTTGGAGAACAAGAAGGTGATGTCTATGATTATTGCAACAACCTCAGATGGAGTGAACCTACATATTTAGTTGGTAGACACTGCTTTGAAGGCATGGCCTATTCTAAAAGGTTTGTGCAAGACATATACTTATGCAGGTATCCATATACTCCAGAATCAATTGTTCACCATTGGAGGATGATTACCTCACGAAAGTGAAGGTGGTTGCAATTGGTCAGAAGGTGAACATGAATCAGTTATCCATGCAGTTAACCATGCTCATGATTGACATGCTTTCAAGAAGCTTCGAGGGTAGATTACTAGTGTAGAACTGTACAGCAAGTGAAGCCTCTCACATTCACGCAATTTGGGCGGTCGTGACTACAGGAGAGGAAACCAAAGAGAAGATATATGAAAGAGTTGGTGACAAGGCGGCCTTTAATGCTGAGCATTCGGACTACCAGGCAGATAATTCAATTAGGCAATCGTCACTCGTTTGATGTACTGGTGCGTACTCTTAGTTCGCCTCACTCTTGCACTACTCAACACCTTCAAGGGATAATTTAGGCACTTAGAGCTTTCCACCATTCTCAAAGAATGAATTACCTTTGAGGCTATCTATTTGAAAGCTGGCATCCAAATCCCCATGGGAGCTTAAGCTCAAGATGTCGTAAAATACAGTTCCAGGAGACTAAAGACTCCTGATATGCATCAAATATATCTTTTGTCAAAGAACTGATCGACCAGCCGAGGCCCTTCTCGGTCATTCCCAGGACAGTTGCGGCTTGAAACTTCTCGTAGTTTTTCACAATTGAGCCCAGAAACAAGAAAGATATCCAATGGCACATCTCGAGGCTACGCTACTCGAATCCATACTCTCAATTCGAAGACAAAACTAGACCGGGGAAAATCGAGGGCAGTTCTATTTTTTTCGAGCACCCAACATTTTGTTGCTGGCGCATCCACTCGAAGAGATCAATTTGTTAAAATCCTTGTCACAGATCGATTCGCTAAGGATTCGATTGACAAACCTGCAGTTCCGGTGGTAAATCTGAACAAGAATCTGAGATTCTTACGCCCTGGAGGGCATTCATCACGATCGCTCTCAACAGGGCGTTTAGTTTTTTCCGCCCACAAAACCACGGCGTTTTAGTTATTCGCATATACTCTCATAAGAATGGGATATGAAGAGCTACTAATGTGGGGTTCACACCACCCTCCCCCTCTTCAGATCATCAAGCTGCTAATTTATGTCACCGACGTGTGATTCTCACTGGATGGTGCGGTGGTTCCCACTACCCGCCGATCATCAAGCTGCTAATTTATGTCACCAACCTGTGATTGGTGTACCTCTTAGATGAGATAGAATAGGCCAATCGCAGGAGTCTGCCATGGAGTGGGCAACTTTCATGGGCTCGGGACACAAATCTTTTGTGTCAATGTCCAGGCCCGCTTGCAGGTGAGTGGTGTTAACCCAGCCAAAATTGTGGGGGCGGCTCCTTGGTCATTGGTGCAGGGGTCTGTGAACATGTTGGCATAATTAGCATTCCCACGAGTTCACACAACCCACCCAATCATCCACATATAGGTACACATATTTGCATGGAGGTTAGTCAGTGCGCATGGTGTCATTAGTCTCTCACAAAACGCCTGAGGAGTGAGTTGGGTGCTCGAAAGTTTGTCGTGAGCAATGTACGCCGAATTGCATGAATGCCTTTCATCAACCTACACTCTGCATTAGGGAAGATTTGGACTAAAAAAGGGCCTCATAAGGAATGGATTAGGAAAACGGATTAGAGCTACAAGGCCTAGAGTGGGTTCCATTGCTCCCTTAAAAGTGCACCCCCTATGCTTTGATGGTCTCCACTATTGCCCACATAGTGCACCTCCCCTCTAGGGCCTCCATCTCCCAAAAGCTACCCTCTTTCCTCATGAAGGTGGTCCACCCTCCATCTCCCAAGAGCTACCCCTCTTTCCTCACCAAGGTGGTCTAACCTCCAAAATTTTGAAACTTGTTTAGTGTCAAAAATGCTTGAATTCCTTCCAAAGCTTCGCCTAAACATTCCTATGCGCCCATTTCATGAGCTAACCCACAAATCCTTCTTCTCAAATCTTTGTTACTTCCCTCTCTTCTTATTCTTCTTACCCTATTGCCATATTTCAATCTCAAATCTTGGTTTTGAGGATCTTACAAACAAGAAGCGAAAAAAGCTCCTTACACATCCAAGTTGTACCCAAGCATATGATACAACTTGCCAGTGCAATGGCAATGAGAACGTGGACAAAGAAACATTGAATTTACTAAGGGAGTAAGGGCAAGGCATCTCAACCTATGGACTATTGGCAGGCTCTATTGATCAAAGCCTCTAATAGGTGCGCCTCCATATTTGAAAATGTGTCAAGGTTGATTCAATAGGAAAGAGATGGTCTATATGGATCACTTAGTTATCCCAATCACATTCTTCCCAAGGGTTTGACTTCCTAGTAGGGCTATAGTGTTTTCACCTTTGATATGGGACTCAGATCCGTGCGAATAGCTTGAGCATCACCTTCACAATCTTCTAGTTCTCTTAAACAACGGAGTTCTTCCAGGCATCTTCTTTATCACATCAAAAAACACATGCCTATACTAGGCATAACATGCAATCAAGTACACTCAAGACCATTTAGTAAGGTGGGATGAATACAATACCAAATGTACCCGGCGTCTCCACCAAAAGATGTGACATGAAGTTGGGGATAATAAACTTCACGCACCTCTTCACTTCCTACTGCTTTTAAACTGAGTGACAAAGATATTTATCATTGAGAAAGGGACATTAAAAAGAAGCTTTTATGCCAAAATACCACACCATAATTTCCTTCCGTAGATGAGAATGAAGATGGTAACATCGCAAGTGATGTTGTACTCAAGCATAGGGAGAAGGAAAGGATCAACAGAGGCCATAATCTCAGCAAGCCGGCGGTCTGTGCCAAAGAGAAGAGCAATATGTTGTTGAAAGAAGATCTTGCGGCTCAACATGACATGAACTGATATATATCGAGGAGTTTGAAGGGGCTGATTGGGTCTGTTCCGAGGAAACATTGCACCTCCTCCATAGATACCTTTACAATTAGCTCAAAACACTCTATAAACTATCATTAGACACAGAGGCCTATAACTTTCACTAGATACATGATGTCAAATATTCAAACACATAAAGAGATGCCCCTTGAGATGGGCTTCGTAGTAATATACTTTTCGTAAAAAACAAAGAAGTGGCCAGAAAGTTATGGGCAGTTTACTAGACGGGGGTAAAAACTATCAAAAAAACAGACTAAAAACAGACTGTTAGACACAGAGACTCATAACTTTTTGATGTAGTATCTTATTCAAGTCTAATCACATAGAAACATGCACCTTTAAGAGAGCTTCGTGTGGATATATGTTTCGTAAGAAACAAAGAAGCAGTCATAAAGTTATGGGCGGTTTACTAGATGGGGGTAAAAACTATCATGAAAACAGGTTGTCAGACACAGAGACTCATAACTTTTTGCTGTAATATCTGATTCAAGGTCTAGTCACATAGAGACATGTGCTTGAAGAGAGCTTTGTGCTGATATAAGTTTCATTAAAATTGGACTATCGAGCAAAAAGTTATAAGCAAAACACTAATAGGGGGTCAAACTGTCATAAAAATTGCCCTCCACCCATGCTAATTTCGTCTGATCAGGATGCTCCCTCAAGACTCCATCTTCATCAACGATCCACCACTCATATATTTTGCCTAGAAGAGGGTAAGTAACTCCCTTGGTGGCTCAGGAAATGGATGGACCATGTGTGTGCGATGAGCAGCCGAATAGAAAGAACTTTTAAGGCTTTGAAAGAAAGAAAAGGGAAGAGAGATTTAAGAGAGGGAATATGAAGTGACCTTCATTGTCAATAGAGTGAGACTCCACTCCAATGCAAATCAAAATAATACAAACACAAGGGAGAAGAAGAGGTTTCATACGTACAAGAGGGAGCGGAAGCTCCAAGACTACTCATAGAGAGAGAATAAACTAGAGAGAGATGGACTCAAGAGTCTACATAAGAGAATATCAACAAGAGGGAGAGAAGGCTCAACAAGAGGGAGAGAAGGCTCAGGGAAGAGGCTTGAGGAGACTAGACCTACAGCAACGTGAGGCCTAATGGTGGAAGAAATGTTGAACAAGGGAGAGGAGGGCTCCTTTTATAGAGATTTTGTCACCCTCCTTTACCCATTTACAATTGATGCCTGTAGATTCCTTTCCCCATCAATCACATAAGCCCGTTTGTCACCATCCATGTCCTTTTTGGCTACTCTTACCATGTGTCTTATCAAAAGATGCTCAAGACTCTTAAAATATTGAAAAAGTCAAGAGTCTCCCCACATGGAGTCCATAGGGACCCTCTCTTTTCCATATGTCCACATTCTTCTTATTCCACATAGGAATTCTAGAAAGATTTCTCTTGACTCCACACTCCTCCACATGCCTTCCACATGCTTGGCATGTGATCTCTCTTATATTATTGGAACACATGGACATGAGCCCACCTCTTTATATGACTCACTCTTCCTATTTTCTAAAAACCCCATAATATCCCATACACAAATAACTCTCACCCCATACTAAGGTATTTATCATTCATACACATGGTATTTACAATGATCCATTCCACTCATCCTCTCAATCCCATATAATATCTTAGAAAATAGAAATAAGTGAGAGCCGCTAGGCTATCACTTGATACTAAAACTCTTATCGGACATAGAGAAAAACAATACCAATGCCAAATAAAAAATTATCAATTTTTAGCGTCACAGCATGGAGCTTGCACTAAACATATGAAGCATGAATCTTGGAGGCTCAAATGATTCACCATGGGGTGTTTGCATAACTAGGAACAATTGGACAATTAGAACTCAAACAAAGAGAGCTTTCACTATCCAAACTGTTCCAAGATATACAAACCAACAAATGGTGAACCATTTATGCCTTGAAGACAAATCAATTTGTATGTGCCTCACAAGTTGCATCTCCTTGTTCATGAGGGCCCTTTTGAATGCATTGCAAAGACGCTCATGTCTTCAAGAATCGAGACTATAGATAGTGTTGCAGTTGGACCGGTTCTATCAAGGAGAGGTTGAGATCATCTCTACATTGGCAATCCAATATGAAACTTTATGGACAAAGTATAAAAGGGTAGCTTTGCAAGGATGATTCTTGAATTCATGTATACACAATGTTTTCATGGTGTTGGTTGGTCACTTATTTTTGAAGATTTTGTTGAGGATCACATTATGGAGGGTTTTTAACAAGTGATGATGCATAATAAGTTGGTCTTGGTATACTAAGGCTCAGTGGGATCTTGTTTGGGATATTATTTGGATCTTGGTGTTTCCGTTTTGTGTTTCATCATGGTGAAGATTCTAGTGTTTCGAGGGACCCAAGGGGAAGACCCAGAGTCTTATCTTTGGGATTTTGTTCGAGGATGCCGGCTTTCTGGATGGTCCATGAAGGATCAAGCAGAGATTTTTCCTGATTTTCTTAAAGGTGTAGCCTTGAGTTGGCATGAGACCTTGCCGGACTCTACCAAGGAGGACTAGGACCAAGTGGTGGCTGCAATGAAGTAGAGATTTGGGGCACTGGAGTCGCCAAAATGCTTTGATGTTACAGTTGGACTGGTTCTATCAAGTAGAGGATGAGATGGTCTCTGTGTTGGCAATCCGATTTGAAACTTTATGGACAAAGTATGAAAGGGAAGCTTTGCGAGTTGTGGCATCTGCATCATCGGCCCCTCAAAGTCTCTCAAGGATGGAGCACTTAAAGATGAGCAAATTTGTTATGGCTTTGGAGCCTCGTCTATGCTCAAAAGTAATGAGTAAAGATCCAACAACATACGTGGAGGCACTTCGCATTGCAACCAAGAAAGAAGCTTCTTTAAAGATCGAATCCTCTTTTGTGTCTTCAACAGTTTCAACTTCTAAGGTGGAGGTAATGGTACCAAAGTCCTCTGAGTTAGATCATAATATCTCCCAATTGATGGCAGAGTTTGCTGATTTGAAATTGCATTTGGTTAATGCACGACAACTTAGAGCACCAAAGAGTGAAGATAGGCCTCGAGATAAGAGTGGGGTCACTTGCTATGAATGTAATAAAAAAGGTCACTAATAGCCCTGAGTGTCCTAGATTGATAAAGAAAGAAGAAAGAAGTATCCTTGTTAGAAGATTCTTCAAGGGATGAGGAAAGAGAGGTAATGATGGCTAAATGGGGGCGTGGTAAAGCAAAAGAAGAAGAAGAAAGCAAGGAAGAAGTAGATGAGGAACATAAGGAAGAGGAATGCCGTAGTAAGAAAAAGAAGACATATAGAAGGAGAATTAGCCAGTCAGACTTTCCTTTAGGACAAGGCATTGGAAGCTATGACTTGTTGTCCGACCTTAAAGAAAAGGAAGCTCATGTCACCTTTGGTCAATTACTTGCTTTGTCTCCAAAACTATGGAAGGAATGGGGAAAGTTAGCAAGCACAAGAGTGTCAAAGAAGAAAAAGAAGAAAAGTGCCATTCCTATTGTTCAAAAGGTAGATATAGATGTTGGGGCGATGATATGTACCTGTGGTTGATGTGATCATTGATGGTCAAGTGATTTCTAATGTTTACATTGATGGAGGTGCATCGATTAATGTCATGAGTGAGAAGACCATGATAGATGCTGATTTGAAATACTCTAGTACTACCTCTCTCTATTGCATCAAATTGGCTGACAACACTAGGGTAAAGACCTTGGGAGTTGTGAAGAATCTAGAAGTGGATGTATGTGGAATTTCTGTGCCGACTACTTTTCAGGTGATCCCTACCAAGCTAGATGCACATGCCTATCCTTTGATTTTGGTGGGAAGGCCTTGGCTACGCAAGGTGAAGGCTGTTCAAAAGTGGGATACTGGAGAATTGATTTTGCAAGGAAATGATAAGAAGGTGCTCTACAACATCAGAAGCCGTAAAAAGGAAGTTGTCAAGGAGGAGTCTTCAACACTAGAGAGTTCAAGCTCTGACTTAATCGATGAAGAAGAAGAGACAGGGCATAGCTTCGAGGAGTCTAGCTTAGAGGGTGGGGTGGAAGGAGTGGCCTTTGCTCTTTGTCTTGGTGCTGATCGGGACGAGATAGGAAGGAACAAGGTGGTGATGCAAGAAGATCCTGTAGAGACACTTCATGTGGAGGATGTGGAGCACACTAAATGACGCCAATGCAATGAAGAGCTTCTTGGTGATTCTCTATCAGGTAGTGAGAAGCTCGAGTGGTTGGATATGCTAGATGATTTCCCATATCTCTTTGCAACAAGCTATTCAAAAGTTTGACCAATCTCTCTTATGGAGCACAAGATTGAGTTGAAGCTAGAAAGCAAGACAGTTGTGCAACACTTAAGGTGATTGGGAGTGATCCAAGCTGAGGCACTAAAGAAAGAGGTAACACAACTACTTGAGGCGGGATTCATCTTTCCTGTTGATGATTTAGAATGGATATCTCTTGTAGTTGTCACACCAAAGAAAGGAAATAAGTGGCGGGTTTGTGTGGACTTTCGTCCTTTGAATGCATACACTAAGAGGGATCATTTTCCTTTGCCATTCCAAGATGAAATACTAGACCAAGTAGCGGGGCATGAGATGTATTATGTATGTGATGGGTATTTCGGGTACTTTCAAATTCGCATTCGGAGAAAGATCAAAAGAAGACATCATTTGTCACACCTTGGGGAGTTTTTGCTTACAAAGTGATGCCTTTTAGGTTGACCAATGCACCAGCTACATTTCAAAGGTTCATGAGTCAAGTGCTTGAGCCTTACTTGGGAAAGTTCATAAGGGTGCTTTTGGATGACTTTTGCATTTATTCTCAGTGCATAGATCACATGGAGAAGTTAAAGATGGCCTTAACTAGGATTGATGAGGCAAAAGGGTGTCTAAATCCTAGCAAGTGTCATTTGGCTCAAATAAAAGTAGTCTTGTTAGGGCATATTGTGTCTGAAGAAGGCTTGCAAATGGATCCTAACAAGGTTCAAGCAATCATGGCATTGCCAAATCTTGAGAGTGTCACTGGTGTTCACAGAATTCTAGGAAAGAGCAACTATTATCAATGCTTCTGTGATGATTTCATAGAGATAGTGCATCCCATGAACTTATTGACAAGAAAAGGAGTTTCTTTCCAATGGGGTGTGGAGCAACAAGAGTCCTTTCAGCAACTTAAGGAGGCCATGAGTAAGGGCCCAATATTGAAGCCCCCTGATTGGTCTCAAGGCTTTTATGTAAATCCAAGTGTATCTTTGCATTTAGTTGGTGTTGTATTACTACAAAAAGGAGAGGCTGGTAGAATGCAACCCATCTATTATGCCAGCCGACAGCTTACAGAGGTGGAAACAAGGTATGAAGAAATAGAGTAGCAAGCCCTCTCTTTGGTGTTTTCAGTCAGAAAGTTTCGCTCCTTTTTATTACCTCGACCATTTTTCTTCCTTACCTCTCAATCTGTATTAGCATATTTAATTTGCAAGCCTAATCCTGGGGGGAGATTTGCAAAACGTTGTCAGAGCTTCAAGAGTTCTCTTTCTCTTTTGTCACTGAAAATACCATTAGGTCCATTGTGGCAGATTTGCTCATAGGACGGAAGGATCTAGGACAAGAAAAGAAATGTAAGGAGCACATTAAAGATGAAAGTGATCCACCATCAGCAGCTTTTGTTTTGTATTTTGATGGGCTTTTAGTCCTTCATGCCAACAAGGAGTCGAGGGGATAGTCTTGATGAATTCTGAAGGTCAAGAGGTATGGGCAAGAGGACAAGAGCTTCCAGGTATCACAACTAACAATGCAGCTGAGTATAATTCTTTGATTCTTGGCTTGGAGGGTTATCTTCAAAATCAAGTTAAAGAATTGGAAGTAAGAGGAGATTCTCAGCTTATTATAAAGCAAATGCAAGGGCATTACAAGACAAGAGTCCTCATTTGAATGAGCTTAATCAAAAGGCTATGGAATTATGTAGTCAGTATGATTTTTGCAAGTTTGTTCATATAAATAGAAAAGAAAATCAAAGGGCAGATGAGTAAGCTACTTCAAGCCATTGCAGTACAAGACCGGGGGGTGGTTTCTTTAGTAGACAGTGGATGGCCATAACTACAAGATGTTTAGCAATATGTGAAAGAAGGCATGTTTCCTCGAGGGTTAACTCCACAACAGAAGTAGATATTGGTAAGGAAGGCTTGTCCATATATATTGTTGATGAAATTCTTTATAAATTGGGAAAAGATAAGGTGCTCTATCGGGTGGTCCATCCCATGGACACTAGGAGAATCTTAGAAATGTGTCATGAATGCTCTGGTCATTTTGCTTCAGCGAGCACAGTTAGGAGAATTCTTAATGCAGGTTACTTTTGGCCATGCCTCCATAAGGATGTACATGAATGGTGTCAAAGTTGTACAGTATGCCAAACGTTTGGAAGGTGAAAGTCGATTCCTGGTCCCTTAAAACCTATTCCAGCATATGGACCTTTTGAGAGGTGGGGGTTGGACTTTCTTGGACCACTCCCTCGCTCATCTCAGGGAAAGTATTATTTATTGGTGGCCACAGATTATGCAACTCGGTGGGTAGAGGCCAAGGCCACAGTCAATAGCAAGGCAAGCACAGTTGCAAAATTTCCTTTAATCAAATTTGTTCACGCTTTGGTTGTCCTTTGGAAATTCTCACTGATGGAGGAACCTCTTTTAAAAATGAACTAATTGAAGATGTGGTGCATAAGCTAAAGATAAATCATAGCATGTCCACGCCATACTATCCCCAATGTAATGGCTTTTGGCTGAGAAAACAAATGGTTTATTGTGCAATTCAATGGGAAAGCTTGTAGACACCAAGAAAAGGCCTTGGGATAGGCACTTGGTAGAAGTTTTATGGGCTTACAAAACCACACACAAGCTAGCTATTGGGTTTACACCATTCCAACTAGTGTATGGGATAGAAGCCATTTTGCCCATTGAATTGGAGATACATAGTCTTCGCACTGCTATTGCAAGAATAGAAGGACAAGAGGATGCCTATGCTCAATGCTTGGTATAGCTAGAAGCCTTCGATGAATGCAAATTACAGGCCTTACAAAACTTGGAAGCTTCTCAAAAAAAGCGCAAGGCCCATTTTGACACTAAATTATGCAAGAAGAAAGATATTACAGAAGGAGATTTGGTAGCTGTTTGGACAAGCGGCTAGACAAAAAGTTTATTGGCCGATGGGAGGGACCATATCGAGTCAAGAGGAAGTTCACCAATGGAACCTATCAGCTTGAGGATGTTGATGGCATGGTGATACCTGAATGCACCAATGAGTATCGCCTTAAATTCTTCTATGCTTGACCACCTTAAGGGCTAGTAGACCGTCTCTATCACTAGAGAGAATCTGCTGGGGGGAAAAGATGTGACACCCAAAATTGATATTTTTTAATTGGCATTGGTATTGTTTTTCTCTATGTGTGATAAGAGTTTTAGTATCAAGTAATAGCTTAGCGACTCCCAGTTATTTCTATTTTCTAAGATATTTATGGGATTGAGAGGATGAGTGGAATGGATCATTGTAAATACCATGTGTATGAATGATAAATATCTTGTTATGAGGTGAGAGTTATTTGTGTATGGGATATTATGGGGTTTTTAGAAAATAGGAAGAGTGAGTCATATAAAGAGGTGGGCTCATGTCCATGTATTCCAATAATATAAGAGAGATCACATGCTAAGCGTGTGGAAGGCATGTGGAGGAGTGTGGAGTCAAGAGGAATCTTTCTAGAATTCTATGTGGAATAAGAAGAATGTGGACATATGGAAAAGACAGGGTCCCTATGAGCTCCATGTGGGGAGACTCTTGACTTTCTCAATATTTTAAGAGTCTTGAGCAACTTTTGATGGGACACATGGCAAGAGTAGCCAAAAAGGACATGGATGGTGACATATGGGCTTATGTGATTGATGGGGAAAGGAATCTATAGGCAACAATTATAAATGGGTGAAGGAGGGTGACAAAATCTCTATAAAAGGAGCCCTCCTCTCCCTTGTTCAAGATCTCTTCCACCATTAGGTCTCATGTTATTGTAGTTCTAGTCTCCTCAAGTCTCTTCCATAAACCTTCTCTCCCTCTTGTAGATATTCTCTTATGTAGACTCTTGAGTCCATCTCTCTCTAGTTCACTCTCTCTCTATGAGTAGTCTTGGATCTTCCGCTCCCTCTTGTATGTATGAAACCTCTTCTTCTCCCTTTGTTTGTAGTATTTTGAGTTGCATTAGAGTGGAGTCTCACTCTATTGACAATGAATATCACTTCGTATTCTCTGTCTTGAGTCTCTCTTCCCTTTTCTTTCTTTCAAAGCCTTAAAGTTTCTTTCTATTCGGCTGCTCATTGCACACACATGGTCCATCCATTTTCTGAGCCACCGAGGGAGTTACTTACCCTCTTCTAGGAGAAATCTATGAGTGGTGGATCGTTGATGAAGGTGGAGTCTTGATGGAGCATCCTGCTTAGGCAAAATTAGCATGGGTGGAGGGCAGTTTTTATGACAGTTTGACCCCCTGTTAGTGCTTTGCTTATAACTTTTCGCTTGGTAGTCCAATTTTGATGAAACTTATATCAACACGAAGCTCTATTCAAGTGCATGTCTCTATGTAATTAGACCTTGAATCAAATACTATAGCAAAAAGTTATGAGTTGTTGTGTCTAACAGTTTGTTTTCAAGATAGTTTTTACCCCCGTCTAGTAAACCACCCATAACTTTTTGACCACTTCTTTGTTTCTTACGAAACATATATCACCATGAAGTCTTCAACACACATGTTTTTATGTGATTAGACCTTGGATCAGATACTACAGCAAAAAGTTATGAGTTTCTGTGTCCTTAAAGTCTGTTTTCATCATAGTTTTTACCCCTGTCTAGTAAACCATCCATAACTTTCGGACCGCTTCTTTGTTTTTTACAAAAAGTATATCAGCGTGAAACCCATCTCAAGGCGCATCTCTATATGTGTTTGAATCTTTGATATCATGTCTATACTGAAAGTTATAGGCCTTTGTGTCTAATGACAGTTTGCAGAGTGTTTTGAGCTATTTGTAAAGGTATCTATGAAGGAGGTGCAATGTTTCCTTGGAACCTACCCATCCGACCCAGTTAGCCCCTTCAAACTCCTCGATATATATCATTTCATGTCATGTTGAGCCACAAAATCTTCTTTCAACAACGTATCAGTCTTCTCTTTGGTGTAGACCAGCTTGCCGAGATTATGGCCTCCGTTGATCCTTTCCTTCTCCCTATGCTTGAGTACAACATCACTTGGGATGTTACCATATTCATTCTCATCTAAGGGAGGAAAGTATGGTGTGGTATCTTGGCATAAAAGCTTCTTTTTAATGTCCCTTTCTCAATGATAAATATCTTTGTCACTCAGTTCAAAAGCAGTAGGAAGTGAAGAGGTGCATGAAGTTTATTATCCCCAACTTCATGTCACAATGCCCTTGCTCATGTTGTGATCTGCATTGCACACAAGTTCATCATGTGAAGAGGGAGACCCTAGACAATTTAAATGCATCTTCCAAGGCAAAAAGAGAAATGGATTGAATTAAAAAGGCCATCTTATATTCCTCCATTACTCCCTTCACCAAATGAGGGAATTAATCTCTTGAATTCTAGTACTTTATGATCTCGTATAATGCTTTCACATGTGGCTTCTTACATTATCTCCTTCCATTATTTTTTACACCACCATTGTTACATACTTCTTCCCTACTTCTTCATAATTGTCACTACCAGTACCATTGCTTGTATCACATCTACACCAAGCCCTTTCCCTCCTCCCTTTGGCACCATTGGTTTTCCACCCCTATGTGGTAGATAATATCACCATGTGTGGTAGATATTTTCCTCTAACCAAACTCCTAGGTGATGATATTTTTATTCGATTGAACTCATGTTTTCCACCCTATGTGGTAGGTATCTCCTTTGACCAAATTCCTTGCCCATCAAAAAACTATTAGAATATGGGACCTTCTCTGATGCTTTGTATCAACAATCTTTTAACAAAATTAACAAACATCAACAAAAGCATAGAAATGCCCACTAGAATTTTGCACCATTTAAGCATCAAAATAAGTGTCTATAATGCTAATGAGATAAATTATAACCTTGAAAAATTTCCCATCTCACTTTGATGAGATACGTTCTAAATTTTCATAGTCTATTACATGGAAATTGTGTGGAAAACCCTTAGTATACTAGAATCTTCCATAGGCTTTTAGAAACATTTTTGAATATGTGTAATGGATGCAAAATAGACTAACTTTAAATGTTTCCAATAAAATTCCATTTCCATCATCCAATCCCATTCCTTCATCATTGAAGATGCTTCCTCTCACCAAATGAAGCAAGGATGGAGTACGGATTATCCATAAGAAGATACTTTTGATGGTTTTCATGCACCACTTTTCTTTGCAACATTTGATGAATATCATATGTACCCCTTAATAGCTAGTTGTGACACCTCTGTGAAATGGCTAGTTGTGACACCTCTGTGAAATTGACATCTCCTATGGCATCCTCATCAAGAAGCTCTAAATGCCTAGTTGTGACACCTCTGTGAAATTGACATCTCCTTTGGCATCCTCATCAAGAAGCTCTAAATGCCTCAAGCACCTTACAAGTGACCCTACTATGAGATTTGGATCACAAGGCCAATATCTCATTGTAAATGTTGTGCTACTTGTATGAGTCAACCCTAATATGAAGTTTGGATCACAAGGCCAATATCCTTTTGCAAATGTTGTTCTACATGTTTTGCATGCAATTTCTTCACAAAATAGCATAGTTATCCCCTTTCTTTTCCTCCTTCTTTTGCAATGCTTGAAGCATCATGTAACCCTATATTCATGTGTTTTTCCTGTATTTATGACAAATTTCTCTTGGTCCATATGCTTCCTACAAACACTATCTATGCTTGCCATGACAAGAGATATGATTGTAATGTGTAGTTGGGTAAGGAGTCATGGCATGCTTAACTAATGCCTTTTCAATTATGATAAAACTAAGGATTCCTTCATGGAGTTCTTGCAATTGTGATTGTCAGCAGATACATGGAAGTAATGAAAGAAATTATGGACTTTTAGCTTTTCAATTGCACAAAAGAATCTTTACATGAGTCTCTATTGTGCCCTAAAACAACAAGAGCCACATTCCACCATCATGAATATTTTATAGGTGATTGCAAAAAATGTGACATACACAAAATGCCATGTTGCCCATACGAGATAAAAAATGTGTTGGTGAATATCTTTGAGGATATGGAAGAACTCACTAAGGTAAAGGGGAAAAGAAGCAAAGGAAATATCTTTTAGGCAAGAAGATGCTTTGCAATAATCTTTTACTATTCTTCAAGACTTGACTCGCAAAATTAATCAAGTACCATTACATTTGTAGGTAGGCAGAGGTTTCTTGAAAATGTGGTGGTATTGGTAGTGGACTTTGTAAAAAAGCTACACTTTCAAAGAGTAAAAAGAGATTCAGTCTATGAGATAGTATTATACTATTCCCATAAAGTAAATTATAAAATATGCAAAACTAACAATTATCCATCCTTGAAAATATAGCTTTCCTCCAAAAAAATAAAATAAAATAACCTAAGCAATAAGATAATTAGATACATAACCTTTTATCATCAATAATACGATCGATATAAGACAAGTGTCAACAAAACCATCAAAACTACATTAATCATGGTTAAAAACATTGGTAATTTCAAGTAGGAATGATTTTTTGATGCTTTCAAGTGTAAGGCCCCCTTTCAAGCATCCACTACATTCACTTTTACTAGAGTTTTATGTCAAAGCATGATATTGCATGCTATTTATAGTGTTCATTTGCTTAGTCACATATGGACCTTTATAATCGCCTTAGTTTACTCATTTATAGACATTATTATGTGTTGTTATCTGGCACACCAAGGACCTATAATTAATCATGGATATGTATAATATGTGGGCTAATGAATTGAGTTGGACCATGAAAATTCCAATCTCTATTAGTTTCTACAATAAAAACATATGCAAGGCCCCATTATTATTAGAGATAATTTACAACCATACAAATTATTATCCTATTGTTCCATGTGACATGTATTTGTCACTTTATCCTCACTCATTTCCATAGGGGAAGCACACAGAGTGGACTAATCTTCTACTTCAATCATGGGCTACTTTTTGATAGAAATAAATGCCACACACAAATAATGGCATGTGCATTGCTCCACCATCATTGGAATTAATTTATCCATTTTAAATCAGTAAGTGCTACATC
Source organism: Dipteris shenzhenensis (assembly GCF_047967505.1). NCBI lineage: Eukaryota > Viridiplantae > Streptophyta > Polypodiopsida > Gleicheniales > Dipteridaceae > Dipteris > Dipteris shenzhenensis. The sequence goes on from NC_141599.1 coordinate 17,575,561, forward strand.
ATATTACAAATAAGGCGCCAAAATTTTCATAATTTGCATGAAGGAGGTCCAATGGAATCCACGTATTGACACCCTTGGAGTGGATTTTCACTCTTACCAATGTGCATCTTTTAAAATAAACTAAAAGAAACCTAGCCATGGATATTTTCATTGAAAAGGGTGAATGCATGCTATGACGTATGTACCATTTGCAAGAAATAGTGTACAAGACTTTAATTTTCATTCATTTCTAAATACATTACCAATAGCCACATGTATTTTTAAATCAACATCCATGGATAGAATCTTGGTACTTGCAAAGTGCCAAAATTCTCTACAACTAGTTTTAAAATCTATGTTTATTACTCAAATATTACAATGAATTCCCTTACCAAAAATAGTACTACATGGGTACACCGTAGCCTACTTTCACCCAAAAAACTATCAATATATAGACTTTCTAGAGTTGATACGATTGGCTATAAGAGTATCATCTTTAAAGGAGTCAATAATACCATCTATAAATTCCCCTACTAAAAAGAGTACTAAGTTATATTTTCTCCTCTTTTATTGATCCTTTGCTTCTCTGCTCTTCACAAGTCCTTTGGAGGCGTTCATGGTTCTAGAAGCAAAGCTAGTATGTAGCAACATATAGTGTTGTCATGAAGTTAGATTCCTCCCTCCTATATTCATCCCTTGCTTCTCTCATTTTCAGAAGTCCTTTGGATGAAGGTTCTTGATTTTAGATGCAAAGATGGCAACCTTAGACCGAGCCATAAGATAAAGCACCACTTGCTTAGGACATTGGTGCTCATAAATCCATTCTCTTTGATCTTATTCCATTTTCATACACCTTTGGAAGTCCATTTTGGTTACTTTGCTTAGAGGTCCATGCAAGTGGTCTACATGTGGAATATAAGATTGAAGAGAATGGCTTCAATGAAGTTGCATAGTCCCAAGGTTAGATCAAAACAACTTTATAGTAGAACCTTTGCACTGCCCCTATCCTTAAAAAAATTTAGTAAGTGATGGAGTGGGAAAGTAAACAATGTTTAAACATGGTTGCTTCATTAGGTTTCCCGATATCATATACTAGACATAATTGGGGAGAGCCAACCTTGTGGCTTGTGCAAATATGTAGCTATAGGGACCTCTTGTGTTGAATGCTAGCAATAGCCATCAATCTCCCCAGTGAAGGCTTGTTAACTTTTCTTGAAGCATAAACACACACACACACACACGCGCGCGCGCACACACACACACACACACACACACAAGAAGATGCTTTGCAAGAAGATGCTTTACAATATCTTTTAGGCAAGAAGATGCTTTGCAATAATCTTTTACTATTCTTCAAGACTTGACTCGCAAAATTAATCAAGTACCATTACATTTGTAGGTAGGCAGAGGTTTCTTGAAAATGTGGTGGTATTGGTAGTGGACTTTGTAAAAAAGCTACACTTTCAAAGAGTAAAAAGAGATTCAGTCTATGAGATAGTATTATACTATTCCCATAAACTGCATCCAACGTAAACATCCTGCCCTTCTTCTTTCCTTTTGCTATCAAGCGATCATTATTTTTCATATCCTCAACAAAGCATCCATGAGGATTAAATCTGACCTGCAAGCCCTGCTCAAGCATCTGACCAACAGAAACCAGGTTCTTGGTGATGTTCGGGACATGAAATACATCAGACAAGTATTTCTTTTTCCCATCCTGCATAGACAAAGGAATTTTGCCAATCTGCACAATAGGATGTGCAGTATCATCACCAGTCTCCACAAATCCTGGCTTTTCCATTTTCCTTGCATCTTGCATCCATTCTGCATGACCTGTCATGTGGTTTGACGCACCTGAGTCAACATACCACACATCATTTTGTTCTTCTGCACTTGTCACAGAATTGGTCATATGCTGCACCATAAATAGATGCTCATTTCTGTCATCACCCTGCCTGCTAGAAGATGCATAATTGCCTTGCTGCAATTTTCCATTCATAATGTCATTTTGCTTTTTGTAGCAGTCCTTAGCCATATGACCCATTTTGCCACAATAGTAGCATTCAACATTGCTGTTTGCATTTTGGCTTCTCTGCCATCCACCACGGCCTCTTTGGCTCCCCCTGCCTCTAGAGTTACCACGTCCTCCTGCATAGGACTGGTTTTCTTGCGTTTGCTGCATATTCTGATTTCTACCACGACCTGCAAATCGGCCTCCTCTACCTCTGCCTCTACCTCTGCCAGCATTTGAGTAGAAGACAGTTTCTTTTGAAGTTCCTGCTGAAGAAGATGCACCACCATTTCTCTGCTCTTCAGAAATTAGAAGAGCAATCAGCTCCTCAAAATCAAGAAATTTTTCACGGATGGCAATGGATGTCCGGAACTGTGCATAATCCTTTCCTAGACCATTCAAGGTCACAGAAACCAAATCATCATCATCCACTGGCAACCCAATGGAAGCAAGTGCATCTGCAATTTTCTTCACTTTCATGTGGTAGTCATTTATGCTCAAATTTTCTCTCTGCACATTGTGCAACTCTTGTTTGAGTTGCATTTTCCTGGCTTGCGTATTTGTGCTGTACATTTTTGCCAAAGTATCCCATGCCTCCTTTGGCGTACTTGCATCCTGAATATGCACAATCATGGAGTCCAAAATACTGATAGACAGCCAGTACATAACTTTCCTGGCTCTCTCATGCCATCCTTTGAATGCCTGCATTTCCTGTTGACTGGGAACATTAGGAAGAACAGGTTCTTCTTCATTTCCTGTAATGAATTCCCAATAGCCTTTTCCCATCAAGAAATTCGTCATTCTAAACTTCCATGACTGGAAGTTGTTCTTGTCAAGCTTTTCAGTGACAATCTGTGAAAGAGAATCAGATGCCATTACAGAACACTGCAAAATATTCTATCACTGCAAAAAAACACAGCTTTTGCCTCACACGGGCAGATCTGCAAAACTGACGAAAGTGGTATTTCACCACACAGTCACTTCCTAGTGACGATTTTGCATCAACAGGAAACAGGCATGAATCTGCAACTCCCAATATCTCTGCACACAGGCATACGATGCAATTTCTGTGGCACCTTTCCACCGACTAGCCGCGCAGTGGTCGCACAGCAAAAAACAGGGCCTTTTTCTGAGTGCCTGCGAAGAACTTCCGCCTTCAAAACGGGCCCCGAAACGGCCTCAAATCAGAAAAATATACTGCGCTCTCGCCACACTGCGAAGGGCGTCTCAATCTGAAACAGTGCACTCCTGCACTTCTGGCTGTGCTACCTGCAGAGATTTGCTCCCAAACTCGAAATAGGAAAGCAATACTGGTCCTCTTACCAGGACACCACGAACTTGGCTTGCTTTCTTGAGCTCCTTACCACTAACAAGGCTCTGATACCATGTGAAGATTGTGGGAGAGAGGGAAGGAGTCTCACTTGCTGCTTTCTCACATGCACAATGGGGGAATACACACAAAGGTGGAGGCTGAAAATAGTTTTCCTCTTCTTAGTTGTGAAAGCCAAAAGAACTCTAGTACAAAGAAATAGAAGAACCCTATATGTGGGTCTAAAACCAAACTCAACTAACTAAGGTGGCATACTAACTAAGCCACGAACTAGTGTAGATAAGGATAGCTGTCATCCAGCTATTATTCGTGGGCGGTGTACCAACCGCATCTCCAGCTAACAAGTCGGTGACATAAATGCACAACAGTCACCCTGGCATATCGCGAGTGGAGCTCGATATCTCAACAAGCTCGTCGTCTTCACTAGAGTTGTAGATGATTTTGCCAGCCAAGGGCCCAACCATTCCTTTTTAAAGGCCCTTTTATGTATCTCCTCTTCTAAGCTAGGTCATGAGTCAACCAGTCGATAAGCAAAAACTACCTTAAATTATTAAAAAAAATCCATCATATTTTGCCTTGGCTAAATGTCCTAGCACTACCTCCACCTAACATTGTATTTTATAGTAATGTTAATTAATTGGATTTCAGAATGTGTTGATTTTTATAATACCTTACCAACTCTTGTCTCCCTACAAAACCAAAACACAAAGATCCCTCTAGCATGCAATAGAGTCAAAATACTCCTTTGCAGTTTGGGTCTTTTCTTTTTTGGTCAGGACTTTCCATGAGCACATCCTTGCTCTGGTGTAACATATGGGGTTTAGTAGGGGTTACATTATTGTTGATTCACTGGATTTAGATTTGAACCTACAAAGAAGACTTTGGACTCATTTACACAATGAAGGGCCCTTTTTGTTTTGGTTTTGCAAGTGTTCCCAGAGATGACAGCCAATAAGGCATGTTGTAGGATTTTATTATCCATTTTTGTTTTGGGTCTTTTTTTTAATGCTAGTAAGAGTTAAAGTTGTCATATTTGTCTGTACTATAGGCTAGTTAGGGTGTAAAATATGATGTTAGGTAGGGGTTATAGTAATGTTAATTTGCTAGATTCGATTTTGTCTCAGTTTGGTTACTAAATTGCAAAGGAGTCTCTAGAGTCACTTTCATGCTGGAGGGCCTCTTCGATTCTGGTTTTGGAGATGCTCCAAGGAGATGAGTGCAATGAGATAAGATTGAATGAGGGAGACCCTAAGAGGTGATGGCATCAGCCATTGAGAGCGAGAGACCTTGAGAGTAAGGATGTTTTTATCGAAGCTATACTTATATATTAATATAAAATGTTGGCAAAGGTTTATCGAGCTAGTTTTTTTAGTTTCACAATATTTGTAGAACATACTACAATTTTATATATTTTCTTTTGAATTTTAAATAAAAAGTTATAAATCCTGGTGAAAGTTTAAATTTTTTCACATAAAACTTTCAAATCTTGGCGAATTTTTCAAACCTCTATTTTTTTAAGGACATACAAACTTTTGACACCAATATAAAAGTTTTGCTTCTTAACGAAACTAAAAAATCATCCATGCTTGAGAGGTGGAGGCACCAGGTAAGTGAGTCAGGATTGAATTTGTATGAATTTGAAAGAGATTAGGAGAGATCCAAAACAAGATATACCTATGAAAGTCTGAGTTTGGGGACAGATTGAGGCCCATGTCCCCATTTTACAAAATCAAACTCCGTCTTGAACCTATTTTAAGGCACTGCTATAGTGCTCTTTAGCATAGTTAAAGCACCTTTTCTACACTTTTTAGTAGTTTTTGGAAGCTTTTAAGCACTTTTCATCAATTGTGGGCACTTTAAAAGAATACCAAGTGTTTTTTCATCTCTTTGGGTTCCCTTAGCATCTTTAAGCACTCTTATGGCACTTTCTAGGACTATTTCTTGTTACCATCAGACCATTAGAGGCATTGCAAGGTAGTAAGATTGTAAGAGAGGCATATACAAAGGACCCGACCCCATGGGTGATTAACCTTTGATTACCATTGTAAATCTCCTTCAACGTCATCAATGTAATAGCCATTTAGGGATTTAATCTTTGTATGGCTAGCATCATAATTCCTCCCTAATTCAAAGGATGAGCATTGGATGAGTGAGGATTAGAGAGAGATACATAAATATTAACTATAACTTATTACACACACACACACACACACACACACAATTATGGATAAATTTGACCAAGATAAAAGGCATAAATATATGTGTGTGCTTGTATGTGGCAATAGTATAATAAAATATGGTGTGCATAGGGCCCAGGGTTGAGGTGGCAGGGCATGACCATGTGCCACCCTTCCACATAAGAGGACCCATAAGGTGTGTTGTACATAATCCATGGTAGTTATATTATAAAATGGTAAGGTGGCAGGGTTCCTCCATGTGCCACCCCTCCACCTAGGTGGACCCATGCCTGCATTTAGTGAGCCATGGCCCAAGGACCATAGGAGAAGTAATATAAAATAGGTGGAGATGGATATTATATTGGATTATTCCCTCCATGTAGGATAGGCCCATGTGGGGGGGGTGTAGATAGTCAAAGAATGCAAGTTAAATAATTGGGAAAGTAGGATGAGGTGGCAAGACTTCTTGTGCCAACCCTCCATTTGTCCTCCTAAATGTTTGAACGAATTATAAAATGGGGTTTGATTTATGTGGAAAAATGAGGCAAAGGGTTGTCGCACACAATTCAGAGTGCGTACCCACCTAGCCCACATGGGGGACTCTTCCACACATACCATGCATGTGGGAGGATGCATTTATTGGGAGAGACCCCCTCTCTTGGCTATAAAAGGAGGGGGCTATTCCTTGATGGGACACACTCATTCTTGTAAAGCCACCTAGCCCCCCCCCCCATCCTTCCTTTCAAATAAAGCATGACTCTCTTCCCTTGATGTCTCCATCTCTACATTCCACCTCCCATCATGTACATGCTCCTCTTCCCCCTCTCCCTTCCCCCTTGTGGCTTAGTCCCTCTCTTCATTCCCACGCCTCCTTTTTCCCCACCTATGTTAATGCTTCTTCCCTCACGTTCCCTTTTCCTCTATGGCCCTCGAGTGTCACCATGCCTCGCATCTAGCATCATGCCTCGAATTCTTTTCTAGTTAATAACACACACACACACACACACACACACACTTATGCCGATGTATATAGGATATGGGTTGGCAAGCTTATCTGTGCTAGACCATGATGTTTTTTCCTCATGATATACATCTGACAGAGAATTGATTCCAAGTCTCTTCCTAACTGAACATGGCTATACATCGCCGACAAGTTATATGTGTTAAGAAAAATTTTGTGGCCCATATTGGACTTGCATTTGCAACTATATAGACTAAAGACAAACCTATGATTGGACCTTGTCTAACATGGTTTTCACACTATTGGTCACCCATAAAAGAAATTGTATATATGTATAAAAGGCTTGCATATGTGGGCTCTAAATTCTTGAAATATTAATCCTAGACTTACCAATGCTATCGAAGCCTATGGGATCCTATGTGTATACTTTTTAGAATTATTAAATCTTGGTGGGAGCCTATGGGATCATATGTCATTATAAAGGTTTTATGTGAATCCCGAAAATCACAAAGTCTTGAAATTGCAAAGCCCAAAAATAACATGACTTACGTGAAAATGCTCATGAAAGAATGAAAGGTCGTGGATGATGAATTGACTGTGTCGACTGAGCTCCTATTCTTGCTATAAAATGGCTTCTGTAGCTTTGTAGCTTCTCATAAGTTTTGTGCGCATCTAGCTTTCACTTTGATCTACATCCCTGGCCAGCACAGCCTCCCTTGCCATTGCTGCCTCCTGTGTATGGTGCAACCTCCGTTACCATTACTACCTCCCTTACGTGATCATCTTAGCTACTGGCACACTACGTATAAGCCTCCCTCACCATTGCTGCCTCCTGTTTATGGTCAATTTATTGGCAGCTACTACTTTGGTAAGATATTGGACTGAGTGATGGATTTGTTAGCATAGGCAATGCAGTGACCGTAGCCACCTGCAAAAGATTATGGTGGAATCGCTAGTTGCTGAAATGATAATGATATTGGCAAGGAAGACTGTAGCCTTATGTGAAGGGTGGCCAAAAAACTCCTCAAAGACTTTATGGATGAGGACATCATAGAAGAACAGTTTCATGATCAAAATAGCTACGCTCAGCTTGGCTCGAATCTTCCGCTATGATTCTAACTCATGAGAGATGGCGAGATAGGCAAAAAGCTCAAGCCAAGGCTAGTGGTAGAGTGCATGCAACCACACTGATCAAAGACATTGAGGTAAGAGGTAAAAACCTTATTTGGTATACTCACACCAGTATGATTATTTACCTTTTGAATATGACTATGATTTGTGCAAAGAATGGCCTACCTCTACAAATCTGAGCATTGATACTACTAAAGCTAGCAAGAATATGGAGAGTCTCTGGTACATACAAGAGCCATTGAGAGACTCCAAGACCACATACTTGCAGGTCGACACCTCAAAAAATTAAGGTAAGTATCTAAAATCAAAGGTCAAATTTTAACTATCTTTTTCGGCTCCATATGCATAGCACGATGTTTGCTGAGGTGGCTCATGATGTTTCTTAATCTCAGTATATTTGAAAATATTCTTACCTTTATAAGTTTTAAATAACATTCATTAGCATGATTGGCACCATCACCCCTCTTGTGTATTTGAGCAATACAAAAAATGAGTGCTTATAGAGTCATATATATGAATGCATGGAGGCTTTATACACAGGGTATTAACTCACCAAGATGTGTCTATCTTCACCAAGGCTTGTCTATCTTTCCATCCTATATATGATTGGCTCTAAAATGCCTCGCCCACGTAATTACTCCCATTATTGTGTTTTGAATCTATGTGTGTGATAGGATATGAGAATGACTCTGACAGGTCTGTTTTTTACCTTTGCTATATGAGAAGGAAAGGAAACAAATACTTTAGTAAAAATAAGCATTTTTACAAAGGGCAACTATGGCTTCTACGTAGGGATATAACTCCATATTATGATGATCATAGTCTTTATGTATTGGTGTATTTGACTTATTGACCATTTTTTCTTCTGATGGGGATACTTTATAAATTATGAAAGGAATTTTCTCATTACCCCATATTGGGGAATTTGTATAATGCCAGTTCTATGGATACCTGTGACTCAAACATTGGGGTGCCACACGATGCACCGCCATCCAAGGTCGATAAGTTTTGCTATTATTAATATCTTATGGTGTTGTGACATCGATAATAAGTGGAGCTGTGCTTTGAAGCTTACAGTCCCACAATCTAAGGTTCTTGTTTTGACTTGTCCTTGTTGTGGATGGATGCAAGTGAGTGGAGCTCCTTCAATATCATTCGGTATTTATAATTGAGATAAATTACATGATTTTTTCATAAACTTTCTTTGTAGAGATTATCTTATCACAAATTGTCTTGATCGATAAGTCTAAGATGGATAATGTTTGTCTTGAAAGCGCGCGCATGCACACACACACACACACACACACACACACACACACACACACACACACACACATCACTTTGGGGACCCTTGTGTGCTTCAAGCTTGTCAACATATTGATGGACTATGAAGGTAGGAAATCATATTGAGGTCTTTCATTAAGATTATGATGTTCACTTATGCACATGCTCCATCCCATAGAGGTTATTGCATCCTCTGGAACATGGTAATGATGTTTATTATTGTTTGCTCCATAATGCTTTTTATTATTCAACATGGATATATTATACTAAAAATAATGGAGGAACCTCGGAGGAACATGGCTAAGTTATTGTTTATTATAAACTTTATCCATTAGCAAGGGGAATTATAGGGTTGATTAAATTTTGAAACACCAATTATACATGAGAGAACCTAAATAATTGAAAGGATTGTCAGTGATGGACAAAATTCTATACACAATTTATAATGGCCTGAGATGGAAAGGGATTGAGAGTTATTGGAAATGGCGAGTAAACCTACCCCTACTAATGGCATTGAGATTAGAGATTTGGAGAATCTCCATGACACTATAAGGAGAATATAGAAGTACTAGATGAGTGTAAGAAAGAATTGGTACTTGACGCTGATGAAGGAAATAACAACGTGCCCTTTTCCCACCTTCTTTTGCCTCGGGGAACCATATATGTAATTCCATAGGGAAGTACATTTGAGACTTTCCCCCCCTTTCTTTCCCCCCCTCTCTCTCTCCCTACTCCCAAGATGGGGTATCCGATGCACTTTACACGAACAAAATGAAGGTGGACTGCATACACAGCTCCCAAGCTTATGTTGCAGGAGAATGAGAACCAGAGTGTTGGACCTGCACCTCAACTCATGGACCATTTGGTAGTACTTCGAACAAAAAGGTTAGCAGAGTTTGGCCTCCTCCATTTCCTTGTGAAGAGAGAGAGGTTAGCAGAGTTTGATTGAAGGCCAGCTCTCATGTAATATCCTTGAAGAAGCTTCATAGTCTGGCCGAGGGTACTACGTTGGAGCTTCATAGTAATACATTAGAACCACGACAGCACCTCTAGTGCATAGCATGGACTTTGATCTCTGTGGGTGCCAACTCCGATAACTATTCCTTCTTGCAGATTGCCCATGACTGAGAATTTTGTTATGCCTCTTAGAACAGTGTAGTTTATACAATTAGTTTTTGGATGTACTTTAGCTTTGCCTATGATAGATATGATTGTCTCGAAGGAAATCATGGATGATTCACTATTCTTACACGTGCATGGCCCAAGAACAAATAGGGTATGATGAGGCAAACTCTGTGCCAGGACTACCAATTGGCTCTTATGCTACTGATCTTGGGAATAGAAGCGACTCTTGTGTTGTGTAACCACAGCTTCCATGTTCTACTAATATTGTGATTTTATCTCATGAGAACTTGTATGGTAACACTTACACTTTACACTTTATGCTCTAATATTTTACAGTTTACATTTTATACTTTGATAAATGGAAAAGGCCAACATTTCTAATTTATTTTTGCCATGAGTTGATAACTTGTTATAATTAGGAAAATTGGACTTGGAATGGACCATGGCCTTATAGCATGGAGTCTTTCCTTCGATACTGGTAATTTGAAAATGCCAACAGGAAATTAGGAAAAGGTATAAGTATACGGAGGGTATATCTAGATTTTTTGACCTTGGGAATTCCCTGGGACTTGGTTGGAACCCCCATATTTATGGTTTGTTTGAGATTCCCATTATTACTTGGATTTCACTAACATTTTATATACTTTATTCATATTTGTAATTGCCCACCTCTCATTACTATTGAATAGTAAAATGCTAGGATTTGATTATGCTAATCTAGATCGAGTGACATGGATAACAACTGTGTGCTGGCATTGAAGCCTGTAGTCCCACAATTCATAGTGTGCACATTCTAACATGCTATGTTTGTGGATGGATGTAGGTGAGTTGGCATACCTCTCCATCAAGTTTGCATTAGAAAATCTAAGGCATGAAGACACGGTGTTGGCAACCTTGTTAAGAGGAATGGTATGATATGGATTATTTACACTTATGAGGTATTGAGTTGGTTTTATTAATGGACTATTCTCACTAATTGTTTGAAAAGGGCAATAGTAGATGTTTGTAATTGATTTACTTTGACATTGAAAATTGGTCCAGTAGTATAATAGGATAGAAAAATCCATTGTAAGATAAAGAAAATCTTACGACTGATGGCTATACTTGGATTGACTTGTTTCGGTTGATTGAAGTTTCAAGCCTGATTGTGGCATGAGGATTATGGATCTAACCCCTTCCCTTAGTTGCTATGCCATGATGTTTGGACCAATATCGAGTTATTGGACACATCCATTGCCCATGGTATGGAAGATTGACAAAATGCAATTCCTCCTCATGTATTTGATATTCACATGGAGTCTCCATATGGCAGAGGTAATCTATCTAGAAGCTCAAAATGTTAATCATCATTAGAAGCATGTTATAATTTTGATACTTGGGATTGATACCATTGACCAACTGGTCGAGCGCATTGCACTTGATTCACTCTATGATTACCCTTGACCTACTGGTCTACAAACTCTTCCATGACTATGGAAATTAAACCACCCTCCACCGGCTGGTTAGAGAGGATTGATACTTTTACTTACTTTTCACTTACTAGCTAGAAAGGATTAATGAGACACTGGTATATCCATTTAAGTTTATGACTTAATCTAGGGCAAGAGTGTGATGCAATCCATTGTGATGGGCAGATTGCTCCCCTCACTTAAATTATGTGTCGGACCTATGGGAATGCGATCGGTGGGAAACACACACACACACACACACACACACACACTCACACATACACATCCCTTTGGGGACCCTTGTGTGCTTCAAGCTTGTCAACATATTGATGGCCTATGAAGGTAGGAAATCATATTGAGGTCTTTCATTAAGATTATGATGTTCCACTTATGCACAGGCTCTGTCTCGTAGAGGTTATTGCATCCTCTGGAACATGGTAATGATGTTTATTATTGTTTGCACCACAATGCTTTTTATTATTCAACATGGATATATTATACTGAAAATAATGGAGGAACATGGCTAAGTTATTGTTTATTATGCACTTTATCCATTAGCAAGGGGAAGTTATAGGGTTGATTAAATTTTGAAACACCAATTATACATGAGAGAACCTGAATAATTGAAAGGATTGTCAGTGATGGACAAAATACTATACACAATTTATAATGGCCTGAGATGGAAAGGGATTGAGAGTTATTAGAAATGGGGAGTACGCCTACCCCTACTAATGGCATTGAGATTAGATATTTGGAGAATCTCCATGACAATATAAGGAGAATATAGATGTACTAGATGAGTGTAATAAAAAATTGGTACTTGGGGCTGATGAAGGAAATAACCACGTGCCCTTTTTCCCACTTCTTTTGCCTCGAGGAACCATATATGTAACTCTATAGGGAAGTACATTTGAGACTTTCCCCCCCTTTCTTTTCCCCCCCTCTATCTCTCCTTACTCCCAAGATGGGGTATTCGATGCACTTTACACGAACAGGGTAAAGGTGGACTACATACATAGCTCCCAAGATTATGTTGTAGGAGAATGAGAACCAGAGTGTTGGACCTACATGGACGTTTGTTAAAGAAGATGAACATTTCAGTACTAGAGCACCTCAACTCATGGACCATTTGGTAGTACTTCCTTGTGAAGAGAGAGACGTTAAGAGAGTTTGGCCTCCTCCATTTCCTCCATATCCTTATAAAGAGAGAGACTCTATTTGATTTCTAAAACACATTGAAGTTTTTAGATGAGGGCTCTTGTTACGCACGCCATGGAGACTACGCAAGACCATGTGAAATTAAGCTGTACAAAGTGAAGCCTGTAGATTTTACACGATAATCCAGGGACCCACGCACTTGAACATAAATTCTCCTTCTTGTGGTTGCTGACGCTGTAGCTCACTATGCATCTCAGTATTGATCGTAGGTATAGCTCACACAAAGGTAAGGAATCATCAAAGTTACTGAGCTCTGGAGCTCAAAATGCATCTAAAGGATATGTAGAAAGTTACGTAAACATTTGCTATACATTTCATTCACCGGGTCTCTAGAAGCCGCTACAAGGTTGGACGAACTAGTTATAGACATGTTTTTTGTAGCTCTACATAATATGCCCTGCCTACTATGGTGACGCTACAGAGGATTTAAGCTCCTGATGTGTCGCTATAGAGCACATATATGCCCGTATCTTGTTGTCTCCACTGTCCCTCTGTGCAAGAGATTTGACACTCATATTTTTGGTGTCTTGGTGAACCTATCTGCACTAACATTGCGTTGGCAGTACACAAAATAGTGCATGGAACTTATACTCCAGAATAGAACACTCGGTTGTCTACGTTGAGCCCACACTCGGCTTTCTGTTCCATCTTCCAATTCTAGAAGGAGTCTCCCGAAGAAATATCTACTGTATGAGAAAGCGCTTATGAAGAAGAGAGTGAGAGATGCTGCCTTTGCCTCCACGGGGTAGCAGTTGTGCATAGATTAGCACTCGTCCACCCAAGAGCCCACGTATTAGCACTACCAGCTATGAAGCTCTCACAGGATTGCCACAAACAGAACAACACGACGTATTGAACCAAGGATTTTCCACCTTTAAAATTATAGAGCCAGGCTTCATCAGTGAAGGCTTCCAGCCGCCCCCTGGCCTTCAAAAACTGGTTATTGGACCTTGTTTTGAGGATAGGCGGTTGTTTTGTACCTGTAAAGGGTTCACCCGATGGCTTTGCAAACATTAATGCACTGGGACACCTTCACAAAGCTGTGTGTGATCGCGGTGATCTACTGTAACGAAACGAATCTGTTGATTGAATAACACGTTGATCGAAGGCCAGCTCTCGTGTGATATCCTTGAAGAAGCTTCATAGGCTGGCCGAGGGTACTACGTTGGAGCTTCATAGCAATACATTAGGACCATGACAGCACCTCTAGTGCATAGCATGGACTTTGATCTCTCTGGGTGCCAGCTCCTGTAACTAGTCCGTCTGCGAATTGCCCACGACTGAGAATTTTGTTATGGCTCTTAGAATAGTGTAGTTTATACAATTAGTTTTTGGACGTACTTTAGCTTTGCCTACGACAGATATGATTGTCTCCAAGGAAATCAGGATTCGCTATTCTTACACTTGTATGGCCCAAGGACAAATAGGGTATGATGAGGCGGACTCTATGCCAGGACTACAAGTTGGCTCTTATGCTACTGATCTTGGGAATAGAAGCGACTCTTGTATTGTGTAACCACAGCTTCCATGTTCTACTAATGTAGGATACGCTAGGAAGCGGTAGATTTGATCAGATATAGAGAGAAGCTTATGATATGTATGCCCAACAACTATGTTCAAGATATAGCAACATGGCTTTATCTATAGACCATCTTAAGAAGAGATGTATATTGGTCGTTTCATCTTACTTAACACTTTTTTGCAGTTTCTATTGCTTTAGAATGTGATAGTTTCTATTAATAGACATTATACAATCGGCTTAAAACCATTACCTCCCTATATTTTGAAGTATATTCTAGCAGGGCCTTCTATGGGCATTTCTTGCATCTACACAACGAATTACTTGGGGGAAATTTTATCAAAATGGAGGATTTCTTTACAATTTTTTGATTTCAAATTAGCACTCTATGATCCTTTGAATGTTGATGAGATCTTAGTATTGGTTATACTAGAAATATTTTCCCCCATCTACTAATCTAGCCTCAATCTACCATGGCAATTTTATTGTATTGGGACACTTGGCATGAAAATTTTACTATAATCATAATGATCTTAGTAGACATTAATCATTTCAATTACATGATAAAGTTTATCTAGTCTCTCATGAGAACTTGTGCCATTGTGATTTTATCTCATAAGAACTTATATGGTAAAATGAATCCCCAAATCTCCCACTAGTCGATCAAGCCATATAGCCTCCTTGCAATCCTTTGTGGATGAAACATACTCGGCCTATGTGGTAGAAAAAGCAACACAATTTGTGCACAAGACATCCATGACACTGCACCACCTGTAAAGGTGCACACATAAACAAAAGTGGATCTCCTGCGATCCACATGCCCTGCATAGTGAATATGTGTACCTAAGTACATGGATCTTCCTTTGCCAAAGCAGATGCATATCTCCTTGGTACCTTTCATGTACCTCATGATGCTCTTAACTGCCTCCCAATGCCTCTTTCTTGGATTATCCATATATTGTGACTAACAAGTTATAACTCCCATTGCAAATGCAATGTCTAGTCTAGAAGCTACCATAGCATACATAAGACTCCCAACTATTGATGCATAAGGAACCTTGGCCATCATGGCCCTCTCCTCATATGATTTGGGACTATATGCTTGACTCAGTTTCACATATGGAGGCAATGGAGTACTTACAGCGTCCCGCTCCTCCATATTGAAACATTGCAATACTTTCGTAACATACTCCTTCTATGAAAGCCAAAGGAGTTTCCTACTTCGGTCACACATGATGTGCATACCAAGAATATGATGTATAGGTCCCAAATCTTTCATGTAAGGCCTCATGCAACTTGGACTTTAATGCATCTAGCTCATAGTGTTCTTTCTAGCCAATAGCATATCATCCACATAAAGTGTAGAATCACGTGGGATAGAATAGATGCATCTTGGAAGAGGAGTGAGAGCACAAGATGAAACCAAAATGTTGTTCTCTATTGATTGTGAGAGAGGTGACTCTCTCTTATAGAAAGGGGGAGAAGGTAGCACCTTCCCTACATAAGTGGCAGTCAGCCCCTACATCAGTGGGATTGGCCTAAATCAAAGGAACCTCCCATGTGGAGGCCTTTGGCTTACATCATCACTTAGGTCACACACTAGACACATCATAGCACTTGATGTGCTTCTACAACACACACAAACACACATGTGACTCCCCTAGATGCACACATGTACCATAGATCTAGCCCTTGATCACACTTATCCCAACATACCCCCCCTCAAGGGGTTGCCTCTTACAATGTCAAGGATACATCTAGTCTCATAGTTTCTCATGCCATCTCATGGTGGTCAAGGATAAATCTATGGCTAGGATCTCATGCTAGCAAGGGTTCTCGAGGGTGTGAGGTTCACAAAAATGGGATAGACAAAACACATATCACATGGTCTACATCATATGGTGACCAGAGGTGATTTACAAAAGACAAAACATATGATATTCTTTTTGGAGTACTACTCCAGGCAGAGAACCTCAAAATTTAACCAAGTGATGATAAACAAAAATTCAAAAGACAAAGTGCTCAAAAAGCATAGTCTTTATCTTCAAAGTTTGCCATAGGACCTTCTACGATAAACCGCACAAGTTTAACTATTCGTGACACTACAAGGTCTTGCAATTCATCCATGAAAAATACGCATGGCTTCTCCCAAGCATGACCGCTCATTGTTATGAAATGCTCTGTACCAATGCCATTGATATGTGCAAATTTTGTATCATTCTCTGATAGCAGGATATCATAAGAGAAGCTGAATGGAGAACCATCATCTAAACCACCAATTGCTCTACCTTGGGTAGTGGACTGCAAGGCCTTTTTCTTGATGTCCACATATTCTATCTCAACAACCTTTGGCATTTTAGCTCTTAGATCCTTTGTTGGTGTGGCATCTACATCCATTGAAGCCAACCACTTTCTAGCCCATGTCTTATCAAGGAGTTGACCTAGGCTAAGTGCTTTCTTCTTATCCACATCAATTGACTTGCCAGCTAACTCATCATCAGATTTCAATAAAAATAATAGTGCCGAGAGAGCAGCCTCACTTTGAATCATTCGGGTGACCACTTCATCTAAGTTGCTATGCTTGCTCTTCTTTCCAAAGAAGCAGTCACCACTTAGGATCTTCTTGCATACTTCTTCTGTTATTGCATCTAGAACAAACCTTAATGCTCTCCACCAAACAATAGACATCGGTTTCTTTATTTCTTTCCTCTGAGTTGCAATGTGCTCTGGTGCCTCAAAGGATATCTTCCCTGTTTCATATGCTTGGCAAACATCCACGATGCTCTGAAACACTGAGTCCTCGCGGAAGACAATGCAAGTAACATCCCTGTATCTTGCAACGGCGGTGTTCAAATCCTTTTCCTCAACCTTATTACCTGGTATGCCTTGCATATTGCTTACAACACCTTTCAAGCATCTATAGAACCGAGTCCTCTTTGCCATGTACTCAGATGTACTCAGATGTAGGTCTCCTGCCGTTCACTGTTTGTGGCTTTCAATAGCCCATCCATAACTCCCTTGCCTTTATCAAGATCTCAGAAAGAGAAGAGCTTTTTTTCAACCTAAATGGAGCAGAATTCAGCCTTTCTGATTCTAGAATGTACTTCGAGTCATCATTAAATATGCATATATGACAAATGACCCGTTGAAACTTTTCCATCCACTCAATCTGTGGCAAGTTTCCTTTTCTTCCCTCATCAAGGGCCATCCTGCAAGCTTCACAAAAGTGTTGCCCATCAATGGACTCAAACCTGCATCTTTCCAAGAATCTATTCTTTGCTAGCATGTATCTCTTCTTGATGTCACTCCCATATCGGCTTTGATACAAAGCCTCTCCACGAACAAAGTCACTCCTTCTAAAGTTCTTAAAAGCATCAAGAAAGTCCACGCGCTTTTGAAATGTGACATCAGGCAATGTAGGATCATCTTCTTGAAGTCTCTTAAACGCCATAGGACGAAGAGTGATATTAGTGGCAACTGGAGTTCTTGTTTTCCTTGTATCTTCATACAATTTGTGTGCAAATATCTTATCGAGCTTTCTTTGATTTGTGAACAACGAAGCTCGATCAATAAGCATTGTGGCCACGCTGAATTGTGAAAATCCCCAAATGTATCCCTCATCCTCTGGAGGATGTAAGTCTGCCACACTTATAGAAAAGTATTCGAGACTTGTATCTTCTTCTTGAGGATCCTCCTCTTCATCGCTATCCAATTTTTTGCCTGGTTTTAAATAGCCTGCACTTGAACGATCTGTATGTGGAGTAGGAGTTATTTTTGCTCTCTTTCTGGGAATAGCTGTAGAACTTGAATCTGCTCCACGATCACTCCTTGTTCTTGTAGTTGCAGCAGTCGATGGTGTAGGTAAAGTTGGAGATACTGTAGTTACACTTGCCGGAGTTACCGGAGTTACCGCCACAGATATTGACGGTACTTGAGGGTTATATGTTATAGATGGCGTACTTACTGTTGCTGAAGGTACAATACCACCACTTGAAAATGCATCCCACATTTTCTTCAATGCTTCTAAGGCACTAAGTAATTCTTGGGATCCCTCAATTGAATCTGGTAATGGCTTCAAGAAGTGCTTCGGAGTAACTCGTAACTTGTAAACCACCTCATCATTCTTTCCTTTGCACACAACTTCTATCAAATTGTTTTCTTTAATGTTGATGTTTGAGACCATGCCACCATTTCTTACTGGCTTTGTAGAATATTTTGCGCTTGATATATTCTCTGCAGTGATCACCAAAAAATACTTTGATTTATGCTCCATAAAATACCAAGCATGTTCAAGGTATTTGAAAGACACCTTGGAACCAAAACTGGAAGCCATAGTTTTCTGAAAAACAATCAAAAATAAAAAATGAGAATTACAATGATTTTCAAACTCAAAATATTAAATAAATTTTTAATTAAATATTATTTTAAGTTTTATTTATTTTTAATTTTTAAAATAAAATAATTTTTTTCCTTTTTTAATTATTTTATTTTAATTAATTAGTTTATTTTTATATTTAAAATTTAATTTAATTTTTTAATTTTTTTAAGTTTTATTTATTTTAACTTTTTAATTTTGAGGGGACAAGGCGCGGGGAGGGAAAGGGGCGAGGGAGGGGGAGGGCACGCGGAAGGGGGAGTGGGAGGGGATGGGGTGACGGTGGGGGAGGAGGCCCCTGTTGTGTGCGCAACAGGTGGGGGTCCCCCCACCTGTTGCGCACGCAATAGGTGGGGATACCCCTCCCCTCCCCTCCCCGCCCCCGCCCCCTCCCCTTCCCCTGCCGCTGCCCCTCCCCTCCCCCGCCCTGCCCCCTCCCCTCGTCCCCCTGTCGCTCCCCCTCCCCCCCTCCCCTCGCCCCCTTCCCCTCCCCCTTACCCCCCCGCCCGCCCCGCCCCCTTCCCCTCCCCGTGCCCGCTCCCTTCCCCTCCCCTTTCCCCCCCTTCCCTGTCGAGCCCCCTCCCCCGCGCCCACCCCCTTCCCCTCCCCCTTTCCCCCCCCTCACCTGTTGCGTGTGCAACAGGTGGGGGATCCCCCCACCTATTGCACATGCAATAGGTGAGGGGGGCATTGCCCCCCCTCCCCCTCCCCGCCCCCGTCCCCTCCCCCTCCCCTCGGCCCCCCTCCCTGCCTCCCCCTTCCCCCCCCTCCCCATCTGCTCTTCCCCCCCCCCGTCGAGCCCCCCTCCCCCGCGCCCGCCCCGCCCCCTTCCCTGCTCGCCTCGCCCCTGCCCCCGCCCCCTTCCCCTCCCCCGCCGACCGCCCCCTTTTCCTCCCCTTCCCCCCCTCCTCATCGAGCCGCCTCCCCCGCGCTCACCCCCTTCCCCTCCCCCTTCCCCCCCTCCCTGTCGAGCCGACGGGGATGGGGGGGAAGGGGGAGGGGAAGGGGGTGGGTGCGGGGGAGGGGAAGGGGGCGGGGCAGGCGGGGCGGGCAAGGGGACGGGGTGGGTGGGGGGCAAGGGGGAGGGGGAGGGGGCGGGGAGGGGGCGGGGGCGGAGAGGGGGAGGGGGGCATTGCCCCCCTCACCTGTTGCGCACGCAAGGATCCCCCCCACCTGTTGCGCACACAACAGGTGAGGGGGGCGATGCCCCCCCTCCCCCTCCCCGCCCCTGCCCCTCCCCCTCCCCTTGCCCCCCTTCCCCTCCTCCCCCCACCCCCTTCCCCTCCCCCTTGCCCCCCCGCCCGCCCCGCCCCTTCCCCTCCCCCTTCCCCCCCTCCCCGTCTGCTCTTCCCCCCCCTCCCCGTCGAGCCCCCCTCCCTCGCGCCCGCCTCGCCCCCTTCCCTGCCCGCGCCCTGCCCCCTTCCCCTCCCCCGCGCCCGCCCCCTTCCCTTCCCCCTTCCTCCCCTCCCTGTCGAGCCCCCCTCCCCCACGCCCTTCCCCTTCCCCTACCCCTTCCCCCCCCCTCCCGTCGGCTGGACGGGAGGGGGGGGGAAGGGGCAGGGGAAGGGGGCGGGCATGGGGGAGGGGAAGGGGGCGGGGCGGGGGGGGCAAGGGGGAGGGGAAGGGGTGGGGCGGGCAGAGGGAAGGGGGCGGGGCAAGGGGGAGGGGAAGGCAGCGGGGCGAGACGGGGGAGGGAAAGGGGGCAGGGCGGGGGAGGGGGGGCAAGGGGGAGGGGGAGAAGGGAGGGATGGTAGAGGGGGAAGGGATGAACGGTAGGAGGGAGGGGCCTGCGAGGAGGCAGAGGGAGAGGAAGGGAGGGGAAGGGCCCATGGGGAGGGAGAGGAGGGGAAGCGGAAGGGAAGGCAGGGAAGAGAGGGGAAGGGGGAAGGGAAGGGAGGGGAGAAGCGGGAGGAGAGGGGAAGGGAGGGGGAGGGGAGGGCAAGGAAGGGGAGAGAGGAAGCTGGAGAAGAGGAAGGGAGGGAGTACCTGAGTGGAGAGGTGGTGGAGCTCTAGGAAAGTTGTGAGAGAGAATAAGAGAGTTGTGAGACAGAATGAGGAGTATAGTTTTATAGGAAATGGATAGCTTTTAGGTCAAGTCAGCTTTTTTTAGTTTTTAAGGTTTTTTTAGTTCTTTTAGGTTCACTATAAGTAGAACATTCTTCATTCTCTCTTTCATTCAAAGATCATTCATTTACACTCCACGCTTCTCTCCTCTCATCAACTTATTGCAAGATTCTAAAAAATTTTCAAAATGTTGCAAGAGGTGAGTTCATTTCTAACCTATTGCGTATGCAAGAACTTCTAAGAATCAAGTTTTTATAAATTTGAATTTTTTTTCAAATCCGATTCTTTTCTCAAAAACTTGTGTGTACGCAACAACTTAAAAAACCATTTTTGCATTAAATCTTTTTTCCCACAAATTTTCCTCTTTACCTCAAGCTCTTATAACCCCTCCCTACCTATTGCATGCGCAACAACTTCAAAACAAAATTTAATCATAAATCTCTCCAAAAAACTCCTTTTAAAAAAAACAATCTATTACAAATTTCTCTCTCAACCTCAAAACCACTCAAACCCTACCTATTGCGTACACAACAACTTCAAAACAAAATTTAATCATAAATCTCTCCAAAAAACTCCTTTAAAAAAAAAACAATCTATTACACATTTCTCTTTCAACCTCAAAACCACTCAAACCTCCCTACCTATTGCGTATGCAACAACTTCAAAACAAAAATTAATCATAAATCTCTCCAAAAAACTCTTCTCATGACACTTTATTACAAATTTCTCTATCAACCTCAAAACCACTCAAATGTTCCTACCTATTGCGTACGCAACAACTTCAAAACAAAATTTAATCATAAATCTTTTGAAAAAACTCTTCTCACTACACTTTATTAATATAAGAAATCCATTTATAATATTTTTACTCCATAATATAATAAATTTTTATAAACTAATGTTAAAATATAATTTTCTAAAAATATATATTATTAATCTATAAATTAATATAAATATTATATAATTATTATATAAATAAATATATAAATACATAAATTAAAAAAATATAACTTGAAAGGGAGGTCTTCTAGCATATGTGCTTTATATAATACTTACTCTTAAAACAATGAAGAATTAGTGAATATATTGCTATTCTATACATTATTAACTTAAAAACTAATATACATATAAATTAATTATTATATAAATTTAAATAAATATACAAATAATTAATATTATACATTAATAACATGAAAAATTATGTAGATTATATACTAATAATCTTTCAATTTTCAAAAGTAGTCAATAAAAGAAATAAATTAATTTAAAAAGTAAGAAAATATTAAAATTTACACACTTACTTTTAGCATGTATGCTTTTATTCCATGTGTATAATACTTGTTAGTTAGTCGAAGAATGAAAATTAGATAATGTATTTGTAAGGTAGGTATTTAAAACCATAGAATCTAGAAGACTATAGTATCATTGCATCCATATCATTTTTTTACTTTAGCAACCATCAGATATCCATGATTCCATGTGTATAATACTTGTTAGTTAGTCAAAGAATGCAAAATTAGATAATGTATTTGTAAGGTAGGTATTTAAAACCATAGAATCTAGAAGACTACAGTATCATTGCATCCATATCATTTTTTTACTTTAGCAACCACCAGATATCCATGGTATCCATGATATGGAATACATATTTCTTCGAATATTTCTTATCACATACTTTTTCATTTCTTCTCATATACCATGCAGCATGAATGTAAGAAAATATGAATCGGTGTGCTTTTAGCCTATGTACTTGTCCCTAATCAGTAGGATACTTTGACTAGGTAGGCTTGTAACTACTTAAAGTAAAGCCTTTGCAAAGGATCGTACCTTCTGATACACCATGCAGCATGAATGTAAAAAAATATGAATCGGTGTGCTTTTAGCCTATGTGCTTATCCCTAATGAGTAGGATACTTTGACTAGGTAGACTTATACTTACTTAAAGTAAAGCCTTTGCAATGTATCGTACCTATAAACAAAACACTTTGGAAAGCATATAACATATAGTCTATATATATCTAAACTAAATACTTTAGAATGCATATTTTATATAGTCTATATATCTTAAATCTTACACCCTAAATCTTAAATTCTAAAGTTCCCTAAATCTTAGGTTATACAATCTAAGCTCTTAAACTTATATAATAGTTATAATCCCTAAACCTTAAACCCTAACCCCTATAACTTAAATTCTAAAACCTAATTTTCATTTCTAAACCCTAGATTCTACACTCTAAGCTCATGATCTTATATACTAAATCCTAAACCCTAAAACAATAATCATAAACCCTAAATGCTAAACCCTAAACCCTAGATTTTAAACCCTAAACCCTAGATTTTTAACCCTAAACCCTAAACCCTAAATCCTAAACCCTAAACCCTAAAAACATAATCATAAACACGAAACCCTAAACACCAAATCTTAAATCCTAAGCCCTAAATCCTTAACCCTAAATACTAAACCCTAAACCCTAACCCTAAAATACAATCAAAATTTTATGATTTTTTTCAATTTGTGTAATAGGTTTGATATATCCTCCAAACTATTGCAAGTCGAATAGGTTAATGGTGCACTCAACCTATTGTAAATATCAAGGAATTTTCTTGATTTGTGCAACAGGTTGGATATACCCCCAACCTGTTGCTTGAGCAACAGGTTGGGGGGTATATCCAACCTGTTGCACAAATCGATTCGTGCAACAAATTGGATATACTCCCCAACCTGTTGCTCAAGCAATAGGTTGGGGGGTATATCCAACATGTTGCACAAATCGAGAATTTTCTTGATTTGTGCAATAGATTGGATATACTCCCCAACCTGTTGCTCAAATCAGGAAAATTTTCTTGATTTGTTGGATATACCCCCAACCTGTTGCTTGAGCAACAGGTTGGGGGGTAATATCCAACCTGTTGCACAAATCGATTTGTGCAACAGGTTGAATTGGATATACTCCCCAACCTGTTGCTTGAGCAACAGGTTGGGGAGTATATCCAATCTATTGCACAAATCGATTTGTGCAACAGGTTGGATATACCCCCCAACCTGTTGCTCAAGCAACAGGTTGGGGGGTATATCCAACATGTTGCACAAATCGAGAATTTTCTTGATTTGTGCAATCAAGCAACAGGTTGGGGGGTATATCCAATCTGTTGCACAAATCAGGAAAATTCTCGACTTGTGCAACAGGTTGGATATACCCCCCAACCTTTGAGCAACAGGTTGGGGGGTATATCCAACCTGTTGCACAAGTTGAGAATTTTCTTGATTTGTGCAACAGATTGGATATACCCCCCAACCTATTGCTCAAGCAACAAGTTGGGAGATATATCCAACAATAGGCCTCCAACCTGTTGCTTGGGGAATACATCCAACAATAGGCCTCCAGGTTGGGGGGTATATCCAACCTGTTGCACAAATCGAGAATTTTTTGGATTTGTGCAACAGATTGGATATACCCCAGGTTGGGAGATATATCCAACAATAGGCCTCCAATCTGTTGCTTGGGGGATATATCCAACAACTGGCCTCCAACATGTTGCTCAACCTTGCACAAATCAAGAAAATTTTTCAGTTGTAGGTTGGATATATTCCCCAATTGTATATCAAATTGTTGCACAAATAAGAAAAATTCTTGATTTGTGCAACAAGTTGGATATATCCCCCAACCTGTTGCTTGATAAATCCAACCTGTTGCTCAAGCAACAGGTTGGGGGATATATCCAACCTATTGCACAAATTAAAAAAATTTATTAAATTTTGGTTGTATTTTAGGGTTTAAGATTTAAGATTTAGGGTTTAGGATTTAAGATTTAGGGTTTAGGATTTAGAGTTTAGGGTTTAAGGTTTAGGATTTATTGTTTAGGAGTTTAGGATTTAGGGTTTAGGAATTAAATGTTTAAAGTTTAGGATTTACAGTGGTTAAGATGTTTTGGTATTAATTATTTAAAGTTTAGGATGTAGGGTTTACTTATATTATGAGGAATATATACATACATATTGAATAACCACCACTATTATTAGGGTTTAATGCCTTCTCTGCTAGTTTTGATATAGAAGTTATTAAGTAATAATAAGCTCAATGATTATTTATTATGTTCATTTTGAGTTGCTAATCTACTTTTATACATAAAACAGGTATTCACCCTAACAGAGGGTATGGATGTGGTGTTATATAAGAAGAATGAAGTGGTGGCTTTTGGACAAATTCATAGTCTTGATCCTATGAATGTGTGTCATTTCCAACGTTGTGGTGAGAGAAGATGTGTAGTGATAATCACCAACATTGTAAATCCTGAAGTACATTTAAAATATCCACATGGAGACTTTGAAACATTGGGAGATATCTTACAATGTGACATATTTGATATGCAAGCACACAGAACACTCTGGGACCAAGACGAAATTGTTCCAAAGACATACTTTCAAGATATCAAGAAAACTTATTTTCAGGGGGAAAAAGTAGAGATGTTATCTTGCTCTGGAGAAGTTTTAGCAATTGGCAACTTTAAGGGCTATGCTCATAGTTTTCTCTGTATAGTGGAGATAATTAAGTTGACTAGTGCAGGTGTCATTCAAAATGCAATGGATAGTACTTCACAATTAGACGTCCATAATACTACGTCTCAACTACAAGTTCATAGTACTTGTAAATGGGGGTTAGCTTTCTTGAAATCAAGTTTGCCCGAGACAGTTTCCTTCAATGTCATGGAAGACACAACAGAATATTATCAGAAGAAAAAGACTATAACACAAATGGGATCCAAATTGATAAGAAGCTATAGTAGTAATCAAGAGTATCATAGTGGTATGCTCACAGGTATTGAGGACATTATAGTAACAGATGTTGATGTAGAAAAGGTTTCTTGTGTTGCAAGTGACTCAAATATACTCACTGGTATAGAAGACTTGTCTTGTGTTGCAAGTGACTCGAACAGGCTCATTGGTATAGAAGACTTGTCATGTGTTGCAAGTGACTCGAACAGGCTCACTGGTATAGAAGACTTGTCCTCTTCTGTTGTAAGTGACTCGAACAGGCTCACTGGTATAGAAGACTTGTCTTGTGCTGCAAGTGACTCAAACATGCTTATTGATATAAAAGACTTGTCTTGTGTTGAGAATAATAAGATGGGACCACAAAGAAAAATACACGCAAAGATCGATGGGATAAGTGATGCAATAACAGGAATTGATGATATTAGTGACAATGATCATGATGTTACCACAAGGCAAAAGGGGCAGAGAATCTGAGACTTGTCATGTTGTTCGTAATATTATTGCTAGCATGCTAGAGAATATAGATGGGAGAATCTTGAGTTACGAAGGAGAAACAGTTCAACCACAAAATTCAAGAGGCATTGGCAACAAATTGACATCAATGAACATGTCGACCAGATTGCCATTTCCAAGATATTATAAGGTATCAAATAATTCTCAAGCCCACACAGCATTTGATTATAAAGATGAAGATTCAAGGGAAATGGATTCGAGGTTTGATGGTCTTACAACTAGAAAACGCAAGACACTATTCACAAAAAGAAAGTATGTGAGTGTGAAGAGGCGAAGAATCATGACATCAATTCCAGAACCAAAGAGACATGTGATGCTATCCGAGGAGAATATGGAAAGGATGCTTATGTGATTTTGTTGCAAGAGACTTTGCATTAGAAAAGTTGGGAAAGATGATTGTGCAGCCATACACCTTGGTATTTGGAGTAAGACAGTGCCTAATAGACATAACTATCTTCTTCAAGAGTTTTCATGCTTTCTTCGTCAAGGCACTAATCAAGATTTGAGCACAAGACACTGTAAACCTAGATTGAAACCCATGGTTAATGGGAGACCCATTTGCAATCGAGGATATCAATGGTTAACTGGACTATCACATGGCACATACTGGACCATCTGGGCAGAGGTGAAAGAAAAAGTTATTCATACAATTCATGGAAATACCTACAAGCTTAAATGCCATGGAAGCACTATAAATGCAACTGCAACATTAAAGCAAGTTCTCGAAGACCATGCATTACCGCAGCCTCATCTTCAACAAACAATGCTAGATGGATCTCTTGTAGTTGGTGGAGCTCGTACTCAGCTGTCTCCACGATCGACCCATCGAGAGAGCTCGTTGCAAACAGTGCTGGACAGAACAAGAGAGCAATGAGTAGAAACATGTGTACTGTCAATAAAACTTTACAAGACAGAGACGAGAGCATGATTTCACGATCAACCTTGTACAAAATTTGGCGTAGAGATTTTTGCCATGTCAAGACACCATCAAAGCAAAGGATGTCAAAATGTAAGACATGTGATGAATTAAAAAATGCCATTGAACATAGTAAATGTGAGCAGCAGCGAGGAAGATATATTAAATGGCGATCAATCCATTTACGTCACGTGCAGGATGCTCGAAAGTTGTATGCTTCTTGGAGAGAGGAAGCTATTTCACATGTCGATAAGTCCATGTGCATCACCATTGATGGCATGGACCAGAATACAACCACTTTGCCACGATATAGACGTATCCCACCGGCATTGGAGGGCAAAAGTGGACTAAAAACACACTTGTGTGGAGTATTAGTACATGGATACCGAATCTTTTGTGATGTATGGATTGATAGTTTGCATGAACATGATAGTAACCAGGTTGTTACATCAATAATGAAAGCAATAAGAAAGGTCAGAGATGCTCACGGATATTTGCCTAACACATTGCGAATACAAGCTGATAATTGTTGGAGAGAGAACAAGAATAAATATATATTTGCTTTATGCTCTATGCTAGTTGGTTTGAAAATATTTGAAGAAGTGGAAGTTGGCTTTCTTCTTGTCAGCCATACACATGAAGACATAGATCAAATCTTCAGTGTTATCTCTGGTGAGTTGAAGGCAATGGATGTTTTGACAATGGAGGATATGCTATTTCGAATTGGGAAAAAAATTGGAGGTTCTCGCAAGGAAGAATCAGAAGTGGCTATCTTAGAGAGGATGGTAGATTGGAGAGCATTCATAGAGCCACATTTACAAACAGGAGATGATGCCCTAATAGGACACACAAATCCACACTACTTTCGGTTTCACATGCATAACAATATTTTAGTGATGCAATGGAAGCACTACTCAGTAGATGGAGATCATTTATGGAGTGAGTCATATGCTTTATTACAACGAATAATTCCATTGGAGGAAACTAGATTTGTTCTTGCAAAAAACAAATCACTTGACATAGATGAAATGAAAGGCTTGAAAGCCTTCATTAAACATCTTCAAAGTATGATGCAGAAAGATCCTGAGTAATCAACTAAGAATTTGGAGACAATTAAATCAACTGAAGCACTTATCCAATCTTTAGAATGACAAGAAAACTTAATGAGATTGAATACTCTGAATCCTTTTGGCCGGAACAAGCTAGGTCACCAAGTTTTCCTTTGGATATAAATATGTTAGTAGATATGGAGGAAGCAGAGGAATGCCTTTTACCTCAAAAATCTTGTGGCAGGAAGGGAGACAAACCCTTACCAGAGTTTATACCATCTAATGAGATTGAAGAGTGTCTATTTGTTGTAGTTTGGGCATCTGATCTAGGTTTAGAGTTGGATGACCAAGGTGGCCCAATTTGGGTTGCAAAGGTTGCTAAGACAGAAAGGGATGACAAGGGAACTCCTATAACATTTACAGCTTTATGGTATGAACCAAAGCCATTGAAAAATCTCCCGAGAAGATATACAATAAAACAACTCTAGGAGGGATGCTTGCAAAAGAAACGTGAATGGGTTCCAAATAATGAGGGATTAACAGAGGTGGAAGTTAGTAGCATTATTCATTGCTGGAAATCGAGGACACGAAGTTTTAAAAAGAAGCATGGATACAATGTTGAAAATGTATCACAATCCCTGATCCAAGTCGTGTCCATATTAAACATCATTTGGCAAGACTTGACCCATCAAGCTCAAATACATTACATGAATCTGATGACTCTAAACGAGATTCAGATGCATAAGATAATGTTTTGTATGCTTTTTTCCATACAAATGGTGTATCTATACACCACGAATAAGATAATTTATTGTATGGTTTGTTTTTCAAAAAAAGGGTGTATCTATACACCACTTATATATTGAATTCAACAAACTCTTTTTTTTCAAAAAAATGGTGTATCTATACACCACTTATATGTTGAATTCAACAAACTCTTTTCATATGGTGTCATATTTTCACTTCATAGTGTTAAAATTGAACTTGAGTTAGGAGACTACTATTATTATTATTATAGTTATTGGATGGGGACACCATGCATGAGTTTGGGAATTATAGCTTCACTGAGCCATTTTTTTTAAAATTAGAGGTTACCACTTGAATTTTTAGCTTAATAAGGCCATATTTGTATATAAGTGACCCATTTAGTGCTCAAAAAAACCCAATTTTTTAGCTCACTAAGTGAAGTTGAGTGGAGAGGATATGCTCCAAAAAAAAGTCCAAACCAAGAGAGAAAGTCCAAAAATTTTGAATAGTGTGTTTTCATTCTCTTTGGAGTTGTTCTTCTTCATGGAATAACACATTCCCTTTTCCAATTGTAGCCAAAGGAACTTCATAAGTAAGATATATTTGAAGTATTTCCCTTGTGCACCAAATACTATGAGAAGATGATCCCAAGCTTCATGTGAAGTTTCAAAGCCATCAATGTGGTGAATGTATGAGTCACTTAATCCCAAAGCAATGATAGCAAGAGCCTTCTTGTCTTTGATCAACCAATTAGCTTCTTCTTTTGTAGACTTCTTTTCCTTTCCATTCACAACATACCATATCTCCTTTTTCATAAGCACAAACTTAGCTTTTGTTTACCAAGTATGGAAACTAGTTCCGTCAAACTTCTCTACTTGCTTGGGCTTAGTCATGTTTATAGTTCAAGTACTCATCAAAGGGAATGACATAGTCATCATTCTAAATGCAAAGTATAAGGACACTTATGAGCTCCATGACTGAGTTCTACTACTCAAGTACAAGGAAAACAATGAAAGTTTGTAGTAAATAATAGAAGCCCCAAACTTATGGTGATTGCTCAACACCCTTTGTCCAAAAGATGTAGAATTCTGTCAATAGAGACCAGGGTAGATTGGAGGGTGCAATTCGCATAGCTCATAGCTCTATTCAAGGGGCTTTTTATGCAAAAAGAACACTAGTATACTAGACCAGGGCTACCAACAAGAAGAGGCACAATGTTGTGCCAGGTCGCCATGTCGAAGCTTGGCAAAATCGACTGGTCTTTTTTCTGTTGCTCCTCTAATACTTGACCAATCGGGCTTAGACTTCATTAACAGCATGCTTGTAGTGTCACCCAACTCGAGCTCAAAGGAATTTGCAAATGAGTAACCACAAAGGCGGCATTATACGATACATCGACGGATAGTCTTCTTGTTGGTACAGGCGATGGAGGCGCAATTTTGTGACAAGCTTCGAGCTAAAGGGGTGCCCTATAGAGATGGTTCTATGGCACAAAGGGCTTGGAGAATAGTTGCTTGTAGGTAGAGAACAAGCTCACACAAAATTTTGGAAGGAAAGAGGAAAAATGGAGATGATGAGGAATCTTTGAAAAACTAGTAGTTCATAATAGAGAGAGCATCTAATGCTAGGCTAAGCTAGATCTAGAACCTAAAGCTCTGATACCAAATGTAGAATCATGTGGGATAGAATAGATGCATCTTGGAAGAGGAGTGAGAGCACAAGCTGAAACCAAAATGTTGTTCTCTATTGATTGTGAGAGAGGTGACTCTCTCTTATAGAAAGGGGGAGAAGGTAGCACGTTCCCTACATAAGTGGCAATGAGCCCCTACATCAGTGGGAATCAGCCCCTACATCAGTGGGACTGGCCTAAATCAAAGGAACCTCCCATGTGGGGGCCTTTGGCTTACATCATCACTTAGGTCACACACTAGACAAATCATAGCACTTGATGTGCCCCTACAACACACACAAACACACATGTGACTCCCCTAGATGCACACATGCACCATAGAGCAAGCCCTTGATCACACTTATCCCAACATAAAGTGCCATGTGTATCAGATGATTATCCTTAGCCCTTTTAGTGTAGAGGAAATCAAACTTCTGATACCATTCTCTAGGTGTTTGCTTAAGGCCATAAAGACTCTTTTTCAGTGTGCAAACCAAATGGTTCTTTGCCCTTTTCTTCAAAGCCTTCCGGCTGCACCATGTAAATTTCCTCATGTAGATCCCCATGCAAGAAATCTATCTTTACATCCATTTGCATAAACTGCATATCCTTTGTTGCCACAAGTCCAATTATGCATCTAAGTGTGGTCATCTTCACCATCGGAGAGAAGATCTCATCAAATTCCACACCCTTCTCTTGATTGAACCCTTTAGCAACCAAATGGGCTTTATACTTGGGCATATCATCACCTGCGACCTTCATCTTGTAGAGCCATTTACATGGCAATGCTTTCTTTCCATGTGGTAAAGAAACCAAGTCCCAAGTATTATTCTTCATTGTGAACTCATCTTTGATTGCATAGCATACTTCCACTTGTGTTGATCCTCATGCATCATAGCCTCTTTGTAGATAGCAAGAAGGCTTCCTACAATCAGTAAGCATCACAAGTTGCACCCCTATATCAAGTGGTCTAGACACTCTAGCTAATCTTCTCAAGGGCATTTTAGCTTGCTTTCTTGCCTGCATATCAGCCATATTTGGCTCATCATTTCCACCAATAGATGATCCATCATCTGCTCTTGATTGTGTACCTGTGGGAGTACTTGGTGGCACCATTTCTTGCACATTTGGTGCATGAACAACTTGTTTTTTATCAGCATTTGCAGGTGGATTCACATCACGAAAAGTGATTCTCCTCATTTCCACATACTTCATGGGTGTCTTCTCTTCAATGGACCACATCATGGCTTCATATGACCTTCTTTGCTCTGGAGTACAAGGGGATGTGAGCTCCCTCTTGATTACACATGTATCATAGAAATGCTAAAAGTCATGAGAGAGATACTCTCCACCATTGCCAGTCCATAGGCATTCAAGCATTCTACCTAACTAATTTTCAACCAAAGCCAGCCATTTTTGAAATGCATGGAGCAAATTGCTCTTCCAAGCCATAGCATAAGACCACACTTTCCTAGTTGCATAAATGCCACCTAGTATTCAATGCCATCTAATGACCGTGTGTAGGCACCAAACCTCAAAGGCTCAAAGCATCAAAAAATGCAACTAATTCATGTACATATACTATGCATCCATATGAGCAAATCTGGCCCAAAAGAAAATGCTAACCTACAATGACAAAGAAATGGTGGCAAACCCAATGCTTATAAGAGCCAAATGGCTCAAGCATAAACACCGTCTATGGGCATAATGTTAAGAGATCACGCTCAACATCATGTGATCCTACGTACATAGCACTAACACTTTTAGAGTGCTATAAAGGAAAGGGTTAGATGC
This sequence comes from Dipteris shenzhenensis, assembly GCF_047967505.1. Lineage (NCBI taxonomy): Eukaryota > Viridiplantae > Streptophyta > Polypodiopsida > Gleicheniales > Dipteridaceae > Dipteris > Dipteris shenzhenensis. Next base: position 17,607,645 of record NC_141599.1, read on the forward strand.
CCTAACCCTAACCCTACATGGGTTTGTATATATTCTACATTTTCAACTAAATCTAGTGTACAGTTAGTCATTTGTGGTGTGCTCTCTAGTTGTGTCCTCTTTCCTCATCTCCACTCTTCTCCTCTCCCCGCTTCATATTTAATCATGGTATCAGAGCTCCCTTGCCTTCCGCTGATGCATTGTGACCCTTGAGAGAGAGATCAAGAGTGTGAGAGATCGAGAGATTGAGTGTTCTCTTCTACTGAGAGAACCTCTGCTTTCTTTGAGAGAAAATTTCCATCCACTTCGAGGGAAATTTCCGTCCATAGGAATTCCGTTCATCTATTTCGAGGGTTCGTGAGAGATCTATTGAAAGAGAGAGAGATTTAACTCATCCCGTTCATTATTTTGAGATCTTTGTGTGAGAGAGATTCATTGTTCTTTGATAGATCTATTGTTATAAATTTATGTTTTCATTGTTTGAGAGATTCTTTGAGCAAGAGAGAGTCTCTTTTCTCTACTCCATGAGATTTCAGTTTCTTTCCTATGAGGAACAGAGAGAACTTTAGAGCCTAGATGCATAGGCTACAATAGCAAGCAGGACAATAGCTCCTGCAACTCCTACAACAAGCAAACTAGCTATTACAAGCAACGAGCAAGCAATGCATCTGACGATCATCTGCAACTGCTCACCCAAGGGCAGCGACTCTGCAATTGCCAAAGATCTCCTCCACGTGAGCCTTAAGCTTCAAAAATTGTAGCAAGGATGCTTCAAAGGCAACTCCTACAATGAGGAGCCCCTACACCAGCCATTGACCAACACCCTTCAAGCAGCCTTGCCTCCACAATGATCTTCTGCTCCAAGTGCACCTTTGCATCGACTATTGTCATCAAATGGTTGACAGTAGCTCCAACTGCAATATCCATAGCCAACCTCAACTATAGCACCATCACGGGCACCTCCTATGACACATCACACTTCATCGACTAGCTCTAGCTCTAGTGCTATGCCTCCATGATGGGACTACAAGCCGCCATCACTCAACACACTCCAAGAGGCTCATGTACAACAGGATCCAATGCCACCTTGCCTCACCGAATGACTCCACAACTCCACCAACCGGCACCTCTATAGCTCACGACTGACTTCACACAAGTAGCACAATAGAGACCAAGGCTGCCAAGAGCCTCGATTGCCAGCTAAGGCTGTGCAAGATGGCTCGTCTCCAGTCGACACAACTACAAGCTCATCACGACTCCTTCGAGTGCTACATAGCGACCCATCTTAGATGACTCGATGCATTGTTTGGACGGCACCACTAGGCTTGCATGCGATCTAAGTGTGTTTATAGACTACGACTACCCATGGTGCATTGAATGCATCTGTGACGTGGGTGAGCAAACATCGTAGAGGCAATATTGCCCATCATGGATGGCGATGCACTAGTCACTAGCATGGTGTCTACTTCATGTGGCACCATTGGCATGCATGTGATTTAATTACCACTTACCTGTCACCATTGGAATGGAGGCTCCTTCATGATCATTTGGATGTATGGATTGATATTTTTTGATTATTTCTAGTGCAATTAATTATGAATCATTGTGTTGGCATGTGATTAAGTAGTGGCTCATGATTCTATAATTTGATGGGCTTCCATGTGATTCTTTTTGGGGCAAAACAAGCAATCTAGCCCAGTTCATTCCCAATCACCGTGGTGCCCTCACCTTTAATGAGAAGGCCAAAATTTACTCTAGCCTTCTAATTTTAAAAATGGTTCCCTTGTTTTGAAGCCCAAATTATTTTTGGGCCTTTTGATGAAGCTTTGCATGGCAAATAATGTCTACAAAATATAGCACTGCCCAAGTGGTAGACATGTAATAATTGGTGGCTTGAATTTCGTTCAAATTGAAGATGGATCATGATTAATTGGATGGCACCACTGGGCCTCAAGTCACCATGGTGGCTCGAACTTTGATTAATTTAAAGTGGTTGATTATTATTAGGACAATTGTAGAGTGCCACTATTACTATTTAATCGTGGCCCTGAACATGGACAATGCTATTTGGATACTTTGCTCCATGCTCCCTCCTCAAGCTCTCATCACCCATGCTCTCCTACTTTGCTCCATGCTCCTTGCTCCAGAACTCATCCACCCTTGCTTTGCTACTTTTCTCCATGCTCCCTTCTCCAGTGCTCACCCACTCCAGTGCCCATCCACTCCAGTGCTCACCCACTCTTTTTACCTCTCCCCTTGATTCAATGTGATCTAAATCTTGTCTAATTTCTTGTACTGGGTCATTGTGTTGCACTCGATAGGAATTGAAATTCCTGCTCTTGTGCATAGTCTTCGTAGTCTCCATTGATTCCTCCAACACCTTGGAGGTGTCACCTTCGATGGCATGCACATAGCTGGCCTCTTTATGGATGTGTTATATGGATTCTCTAGAGATGTTAATGAAGGGATAAGGATTTTAAAAGTAGAGCTTTCTCATGTTGTTGTTGGTCCCAACCCTATATTTTGAGTCCTGTAATTGTGCATGATCTTTGGTCTCTCCATCATTTCCTCCATCGGCTCCCCAAAAAATTTGGATGTAGCAAGCTCACATTTGTGAATACAATAATGTATAGTGGGCTATTAGCAAGCCTCAATGAGCCTCTTGGCAATACTGAGTTGTACAAATATCCTCTTTACAACTTACACTCAACAAGTCTCATAACCACTTAGCAAAGTTTGAGTGGTTATCCTCACTCGTAGGATGTAACCTTTTGGGATCTTACAAATGGTTGAGTAGTTATCCTTGCCAGATGTAATTTTTTATTTCAACTTTAATATAATACTATTATAGCCAAAACTATCTTAGGATATTATAACTTTTGCTTGATGAGGCTCTCAACAATTGTTGAGTTGCTAATATTAACTATCTTAGGGTGTAGATGTAATCTCTTTTGTTCAATTTTTGTTGGAAGAAGGATCACGGCAATCGCTGAGCTGTTATAAATGATATTTGGATGTAGATGTAATATCTTTTGTTCAATTTTTACTTGATGAGGCTCTTAGTAATTGCTAAGTTGTTAGTTGTTATAAACTGGCTTTGGATGTAGATGTAATCTCTTTTGTTCAACTTTTGTTCTTAGCAATGGCTCACTTGTTATAATCACTTAGTATAATCTCTTTTAAATTTCAACTTTAATACAAATAATACTATTATCATAGTCATTGCTGGTAGTAGTCGTTGTTTTTTGTTGATATTGCTGATAGTGGTCATTGTTAGTTGCAGTCATTGCACAAGCAATTGGTGTAAAAGGAAATACATTTTGCTTGGTTTTAGGATTAACTAGAAGTAGCACTAAAATAGTTCCAAGAACCAATGTAGTGGTTGCAAGGAAATACATTTTCTTGATTAACTGCAACCCGCACTAAAATAGAACCAATAGTTTGGTTGCACAAGGAAGTACATTTTCCTTGGTTTTAGGATTAACGGGAAGCGACATTGAAATAGTTCCAAGAACCAGCATGGTAGTTACAAGGAAATATATTTTTCTTTATTTAGGATTAACTGAAACCACACCAAAATAGAACTAGCATGGTGATTGCACAAGGAAATACATTTTCCTTGATTTAGGGTAACTTTTAGCCATTTGTTTTAAACTATCAATTGCACTCTCCTTACATGATAACAACATGCTTTTCTAACCACCGGGCTAGTTTTAAACCTACCCGATGGCACACTACGAACATAAAATAAGATATTTAAAATGAAATTGTAGATATGGTCCCCTTTGAGAGAAAGGGCCATATAGACATGCGACACATGTTATGTGGCATGTCTATATGGCCCGTGTTCCTAAAGGGGACCCTCAGTAGCCCTATCAACATGAAAGAGGATCCCTTGATGCAAAATATATGAACAATTATGGGAATCCAACACGGGTCTCATGTCACATCCAATTAAGGTAAATACATTTTCTTTGGTTGGAGAAGTTACAACCACCACTCAAATAACTCCCAAGGACCAGTTGCTCCAAGCTAATATCACCACCTTGTCAATGTGGTGGTCGTGAATCTAGATTAGCACAAAAAGCTATGCATAGATGGTAGATGGCAAGTTGCAGGTGGATGATTGGTGGTGAGATATGAGTAGATAAGAAGATAGACTGTGGATAGTTTGATGCACAAAGATGCACACAAAGATTGTGTAAAGGAGGGTAGAATTGCTCAAGTAGTGACATGTGTTGAGATCTACAATGTCCAAAATTTCAAGTTTTAACGATTGAATCTCATTATTTCACTAGTGTGGCAATCATTATGTCAAAAAAATTCTGGCGAGAGCACAAGTCTGTCCAAAATTCAAAATATTGCCCACCAGCACGTCACATTGCGGCCTCAAAACTACTCCCCCAAAATAGTTTTATGATTGGATCCACCCAATCGTGCATTGAACCTTATGGAACTCAACTCCAAAATCTATGACTCATGTGCTACGTGTGAAGACTAGAATATGCTATTTGTCCTTGTGTTAGCTTGTCATGCATATTGTGCACAATACCTTTAAGCTACTCAAAGGGCAATTGAAGCCTTTGGAAAGTGGGATTATTCATCATGAAACTCACTCCCTCCTCCCTGTGCCTCCTCCTCCCCCTCCCTCCCTCCCTCCTCCATGCCTGCTCCTCCTCCCCTCCCCTTCCCTCCCTCCTCCATGCCTGCTCCTCCTCCCCTCCCCCTCCCTCCCTCCTCCATGCCTGACTCCCTTCCTCCTCCACGCTTGCTCCTCCTCCCCTCCCCCTCCCTTCTCCTCCATGCCTGCTCCTCCTCCCCCCTCCCTCTTGCTCCTCCCTCCTCCCTCCCTCCTCCTCCATGCCTACTCCTCCTCACCCTCCACACCTGCTAGTTTGCCCCCCTTCCCTCCTCTTCAATTGCTGGTCTTCCCTCCTACCATCCTCCTTTTGACCGATCAATTTAGAACCAAGGTGTTGTGAGGCCAAAAAAGCAGAATCTCCAGAACCTCTGCAAGGTGAATTAGCATAGATCACGAAGCCCGCTTGCTTGCATGACCTGTCATGAACACCACACTTAACCTCTTGGAGAAGAACTAATCCCACTCTCAGCTTTTTAATTACCCCCAAACAACAATGTTGCTTTGCTCTGTCATAGCATCCCCTTATGTTCCACAACATTATAGCTCCCCCCTAGCGTCAATGCTTCCTTGAACCTAGGTCATTATGCAAATGCCTTGTAAGCATCTTTAAGGAAATTTAATATGTTCTCCTCCCTAGCCTAGGCTTATCGAGCCACTTCCTTGAGTCTCTTGGAAATGCTCCTCTGTTTTGAGGACGCTTCTTCACCACCTTTTGAGTGCTTTGCAGCTCTTTCCTTCAACAGGCGCTTCTTGTGGTAAGCCTCCGGAAGCTCTTCTTTGGACCCATCGACATGCAAAGGTTCCGTGTCTTTTTGAAGATCCTCCACCTTCGCCACCTTTCTAAGGTCCTCCCCACACAGGCCCACACTAGATTCTTCTGTGGACACACCACCCTTAGAGTCAAACTCAACCAGCACCACCGTGGTCCTCCCCTTCCCTTCTTGCCAACCATGTGCCATCCTTCACCACATTTTGGCGAGTCACATTTGTCGACATCCAAACCCACTGGATCGTCTTTCTTGACATGCGATTGATCAAATTCCACCATCATGTCTCCTTTCGGCACATTTGATTTCCCTTCTTGGCCATCTGATTGCACCTCTTACTCCGACTCCTGCATTCCATCCCCTTGTGCCGGGTTGTATTCCCTGCACGATCGAGACAAGACCTCGCGAAATGTCCCAGCTTCTTGCATATGAAGCATGCATCCGAGAAGGCCTCGAATCTAATCTATTGAGCCATAGTGAGCCCATCCAGGAGTCGGATGTCGATGAAGTCAGAAAGATCTTGAGATTTGTCCCATAAAATACAGGCACGCTGAGGCACCAACAAAACTCATCCCAACGCTAATGCTAAGTTACCCACATTGTTGCCCATCCATGGAGGGAGGTTTGGGAAGTCCACCCACACCGGAACTCGTCGATACTGAAGTTAGCACTCCATTGAATGACCAAGATAGACACCCCCGCGGACATATAGGACCTACCCAGAATATTGTTTTGGAGAATCTCAGACAAACAATGAACCAGGAAGAACCTCTACCTTGAAGCTTCGCCACATTTGCATTTGCTGGGAGATCACACTCATACACCAAAAACTGCTCCAGCTCCTCCAGAGATGAGACCCACCTTGTGAAGAACATATATACCCCTCTCCTTGTTGCGAGCTTCTCTAGCTCTGGCTTGACATTGACCATCTCCAACTTGCACGAGACCAAGTGTTAGCGTCTCGTCTCAAACCACGGCTTCTTGGAGACCTCTTTGGCCCTACATGCCACCTCACCTTGTAAAAGAGTTTTGACCTCGTCCTCTTGCAATGGGGAAAAGTCCACCTGAAGCTTTTTGGCCACCACTTCAAGGTACAACTCAGCTTCTGGGTTGTCTCACTACTTGTCATGCACGTTGCACTTCGATTCCCCGCTCCCATTGGAGGAGGAGATAGAGTCTTGCTCATCATTGCACCCACTCATCCCGTCTACAAGGCTGGCATCCATCGATTCCCGTTCTCTTCTTGTTTAACCCCCCAACATGATAAGGCCACATGGAGGACATGCACCTAGGCACTCACCAACCCTCGCTCCCCAATAAAGCTACCATTTTCATCTTTTAAAAAGGACTTATTGCTTAATGCATTCTCTTGCCATGAATGATGAAAAGGACCTATCCACTCATGCATGGTATCGGCAATTCAAAGTCTTGATAAAAAATTGTGTTGCTGATGTCAAAGTTAGTCTCGCAACACACACACACACACACTTACTATCCCTTTCCCACTTTACATTCACTTTACTTTTTAGCCCTTTCCCCCTATTTATTTCCATCTTTAATCTCCCCCCCCTTCCTTTCCCTTCCTTCCCCCCACCCCCTCTCTATTTTTTCTTTCTAATTTTTCTAACCCCCTTCTCTCCCTAACAAACTCTCACTCTAAACCTTTCCCTAACTAATTCCTATTCTGGCCAACCTAACCCCTTTAAAATTTAATTCCCCACTTAATTTTTATTTACCCCCCCTTGTCCCTAACACACTCACCTTTTTTCACATTTACCTCTCTAATTCATGACCTTTGATTTCCACGCCCCTCTTAAACCTCTCCCCTTAATTTATTTTTACTTTTATAATTTGTTCTTAATTTTATTCAGTCATCTTTTACTTTCCTTCGGTTGTTCTATTTCGTTGCTTTCTTATTTTCCTTTTCCTTCATTTATTCTAACCGTGCCCTCCATAAAAATGCTTTTTCCAAACCCCCTCATCTCTTCCTAATTTTCCTATCTTTAAACCATTTTCTCCTATTTTTTATTTACACACTTCTAACTAAACCCCCCTTCCACCCCGACTACCCTTCCCCAAGTATCTCTTCCCTGACTCTCCCCTTTCACGTAACTATATAATAGAGGCAAATTGCCCACTCATAAACTCTGCCTAGCCTGGCCTAACGATTGCCCAACCTAGCTAGCTACTACCCAGCCCACTTTCTTTACTATGCTCTACCTCTACTCACAAACTTTTGTGCACTGGCGCGCTGCCCTATGCATTGCCTGTAGCCTCGTAGATTCCTGAGCAGTAGATGAGAGCGACGCAGTCGAGGTTGTCCTTCCCACTCGTGTGCGCACTTCCTCTTTCTAGGCCCTAATAAGCCTTGCTAGTACTTGCTACTTAGCACTGGTTAGTATTTACTACGGTGTCGGTCCCTCATGCGTGCTACAATTATTTGATCCATGGATGGCTACGCCTCGTACTTCCCCCCTTGACTTACAGGTTTGCAGACTCCCCTCTTCAATAAAAGTGATGCTTGCCATGACTTATCAAGCGCAACCTTTTGAACAATTGTGCATTCTACAATTTTTTAACCTTTGTCAAAACATTAGCATTCAATATTTTTCATTAATGACAATTGCTCTCTCTTTTGAGCTACATTGTATTCATTTCACTATGGAAAGGGGTCTAAAACACACACACACACACATATGTGTGCGTGCATGTGTGCACATGCGCACACATGATAAGCATTGAAACTTCACAATATTCTCTCTCTCTCTCTCTCTCTCTCTCAAATGCTCTCATACACACATAGGCATGTGCATTGCAATTTCATGGCATAACATCTTCTTCTAAACAACACCTTAGCATTACTATCATGATGAGTAAGCATCTATTATGAATGTTCACACTATGCTCTCTCTCTCTCTCTCTCATGTGTTAACGCACACATGCACATAAGCACTGCAATTTTATGGCATATTATCTTCTATTAAACAAGGCTACACATTAGCATTAGTATCATGGCGTAATATCACACCATTCTCTTTGACTTTCTCAATTAATCAATAGATAGATAGATAACACCCAACAATTGATACTTTGACTAGGTTGGATTCTTAAGACCTGTGATTCTAGACCAAGACATGAGTAGAGGGAATACAACAAGATGATAAACTAAAAAAAGCAATCTTTGTTAGGAATCTCCCTTATACACACCACTCCCTTGCTTGCAAGTGCTGCATGTGATTGTAGAATATACGCCCCATCGTCTGCTAAATCCATTTCAACTAGTTACAAATGCAAAGCCTCATTGCCCCGTAGGTGAACCAATAAACCTCCCCCCACGAATGTAGCACAATGTAGTCCAACATAGACGTTGATACGACACAATGGACTTGGGCCAAGGTGTGCCTTTTAAGCTCCATTAAACCCATGTAAGTTGCATTGTATTATTTGAATCACATGGTGTCACAAGTGATGGAACAAAAAGGTTTTCCGCGACAAGATGCATCATGCCCCTTTGAAACAAAGGGGGCCTTGAGCATATCAAATCAAAAGATAAGTGCTTTGAGCTGTGCCTTATGAGGAAGTTGGTTGACTAAGGTGTGAACTTTATTTTACCACTCGCATTCCTTTAAAGAGACTCTCTCTCTCTCTCTCTCTCTCTCTCTCTCTCTCTCCTTTGAGGCATGCCTTATAAGGAAGTTGGTTGACGAAGGTGTGAACTTTATTTTACCACTCGCATTCCTTTAAAGACTCTCTCTCTCTCTCTCTCTCTCTCTCTCTCGCTTTGTTCAAAGTTGTCAATGTAGGGTCGCATACACACACGTCTTTAATGGAAATGCAACACATAAGATTTGATGTGTCCTGCATGAATAAGAATGGAACATGTCAACTTTTGGTATATTACTCTTTTAAATAGGATTGAGAACGCCAATGAGGAAAAAGAGAGGAGACCTGAGTGTTTTGAGATCTGTAGGGGTGTCGAAAGGTAAAATTCCAACACACCTTGTTCAAGTAAAGGACTTCTTGCAACATGAGTGGAGTGAAAAAAAATTTATGCCTTTATTTGGAGAGTGACAGATAGAGAGAGAGGAATCATCACCCACTATGTCACTTCTCCCTCAAGTGTGTGTGTGTGTGTAACCTTTCTTCACCCATGAGGTCACAAGCTTGAATTAAAGATGGGTTCGCACTTGTCTCCATAGTGATTTGCACGCACGCATGCACTTGTGTGTGTGTGTGTAGACGATCTTTGCTTGCCCTACAATGCAAAACATTGGAGAGGTTGAGAAACATGAAAATGTAGAGAGTTAGATTGCCCCACTTTTCTTTAAAGTCATGAAAATACTTGTGCCCACGACGAGGGGCAAGGGGTATCCTTTGGTGTGCACAGGGGAGGACAAGGGCACTATAGTAGTGGGAGCAAACATTGTGCCAGCATCATCTTCTCCTCCACCTCCTCCTCGTCAACTATGATCTCCTTCATGAAATCCCCCCCGTAAAAAATACCACCACTATGATATCCTTCTCCTTCATCAACTTTGGACCTTATATCCTCAACTATCAAACCGTTCAAGAGCTTTTGGTCTCATCCATCTTTGCAACTCCATGTCGTTCTACTATTTGCATCTTTTTCCTAGCATATGCAAAGCTTGCATGCCCTCACTTTGATTTTTTTTTAATCACCTTTACCTCTCCGATTAATCTCCATTTCCTAGATTCTTCTTGAAGGGAGCATCTTTTCTCATCGATGGTGGCGACCTCCTGAATGTGGTCACCTTCCCAACCATATCATCTTCTTCCCCTCAGTGGGGAGTTCTTGAATGTGTGACGCCAAGCTCGCCTAGATCCAATCTCGAACCTGCTCATGAGCTGCAACTCATCTGGATCCAATCTCGAACCTTGCTCATCTATTGCATAGTCTAGCTAAGAGGACGTCCCCATTTCATCGCTGATGCTTGGGAGGCCTACCACTGGGAAGCGGAAGCGAGGGTGCCTTGTGTGTCCTTCGCATCAGTTGTTGAAATTATGTTCTCGGCAAAGCAGGTGTCTGCGGAGAGATTGAAGAGGCGATAGAATTTGTGTTAAGGGCTATTTGACAAGGTAGACTATTGGATATCCCAATCCAACGGTGGAATGCTGGGTCGAAATCCTCGAGACGATGGAGTTGCGTTGGTAGTCCATTGCCAATGTAGACAATCGTCTGCACTATGAGCCGTTTGCATTGGCGTTTACATGAAAGCAGGTTGTCGATAGCTCTCTCCTAGCACTACTCCCGTTTGGCACCGTGAGCCGTCTGCAATGGCGCTTACATGAAAACAGGGCTGCTAGCAGACAGCTCATAGTGCAGACATTTGTCTGCACTTGCGTTCACATGAAAACAACTGCTGCTCCTCCAACACTACTCCTGTTTGCAGTGAGAGTCGTTTGTAAAATGAAAGCAACCTTTCGGTAGCGCTCAGCTGTCTGCACTGAGAGACGTCTACACTGGCGTTTACATGAAAACAGCTACCGATAGCACTCCTCCAACACTAGTCCTGTCTGAATTGTGAGCCGTTTGCAAAATGAAAAGAGGCTCCCAGTAGCGCGCAGCCATGTGCACAGAGAGTCGTCTACACTGGCATTTACATGAAAACAGTTTGTCGATAACGCTCCTCGAGCGCTACTCCTGCCTGCATTGTGAGATGAAAAGAGGGTCTGCATTTTGTGAGATGAAAACAAGCTACCAGGAGCACTCTCACCCTAGGCACATGTACCATTTTTTGCAAGGTTTAGGCAGGTAATGCAATTGGATGCCTGACGGGCACAATCGAACTACATAGGCAGGTAAGGTCCGGCAAGAGCTGGATAGCCAATAAAAACACATCTCAGAGTTCAGCTTGAGCATGGGTCCGACACCGTCAGGCAACCATGTGCCCCTGATTCCGATAGCATCGAAGCTTACCGGATTTCAACCTCAAACATACATGTGTCCGGGCTATTTCCGAGCACAAACTCCGGTCTGTATTGTGAGCAGTCCAAGTTGGGGTAAACTCAAGCGTTGCATGTCACCTCATCAAAAGCTTACTTTGCATGCTTCATCTTCAGCTTCTCCTTTCATGGCTGCTCTGTAGCCTGGCTATGGCTGCCGGCAAGCCCACGAATTGGAGGACAGGCCGGCGCTGCATCAGTCAGCCAAGCTCACTCGCTATGGCACGCATATTCTGGGACTCTGAACATCGACGCCTTTGAATAGCTCTGGCTACAATATAATTCATCCAGCACCTGAAACCTCTCACCCGCATGACGATCATCAAGCTCCTGGCTATGGCGGCCTGCCACAGCCATGGCGTCCTGCAACCCCTCGGGTCCCAATCCCTCCACCCACCGTGTTCCCCACTGCCTCCCTTTTTGACTCGAGCTGCCTTTCCTTGACTTTCTTGTCCCCAGCTCCGCTCTGTTGGTATGGCCACGGCGCCAGGATCAGGTTTCTGTTGGCAATGGACAGATAGCTGCTGAGAGAGTTGCCTGCGCGTTGAACAGCGTACTCCTGTAGCACGCTGTCGGTTTGCGTTTAGCCTTGCCCAGGGTATAGCTTTTACTTCGGACTGGAAAAGTCTGACGTAAGAAGGAAGGGTTTTGGCTTCTTTCTCGTCGAACAGTACTGGCATCGCTAGTGGAGCAGGGTTTTTGAGTGTAGGACGAGTTGAGCTTGTGAAATAGCGTTCTCTCGTGAGGTGCACCTTGTGGAGTTCGGAGCCGAGGGAGAGAGAGGGAGAGAGAGAGAGCGAGCGAGAGAGAGAGCGCGCGAGCGAGCAAGGCGTGGCGAAACGAGCTTTCGATCGTCGCAGGTTAGAGGATGCATCGAGGTAGCACCCAGGAGAGACGCTCGTGTCGATGCCTGTGCTGATTTCGTGTGCCGATCCGATCGGAGCTAAAAGAGGAGCGTCACGCAAAATTCGAGGAAGGGTTTAAGGAGCGTAGGAGGGGGGGACGGAGGCGGCGAAGACAGGGCCGCGAGCGACGGGAAAATCATGTGAGGCGATGCAAGGTGTGCGGATGGGCAATGCAGGCGGGAGGAGTGAGAGCGACGACGGAGCTACGAAGCAGCAGAGGGGCAGGGGAGGGGGAGGAGGAGGAGGAGGGGGGGGGGGGGGGTGCGGGGAGCGGAGGGGGGGAGGGGGGGGGAGGGGGAAGATGAGGAGATGGTGGGTTGTGTGGGGGATGTGGGTGGTGGTGGTGGTGGTGCAGTACTGCGCCATAGCCAGGGGAGCAAAGACGACGGATCGAGAGATATTGAAGGAGATGAGCGAGAAGCTAAAGGGATCATCATCATCGTCTTCGTCTCCATCTTCTTCGTGGAACACCAGCAACAACGATCCTTGCAAATGGGTTGGTGTTCAATGTAATGGCGATAGCATCTTCTTCCTCAATCTCTCGCAATTTCATCTCTCTGGCTTCATCCCTCCCTCCATTGGCCTCCTCTCCTCTCTCTCCCTCCTCAACCTCTCCTCTAACTCCCTCTCTGGCTCCATCCCCCCCTCCCTCTCCAATTGCTCCTCCCTCTCCTCCCTTGACCTCTCCTCTAACTCCCTCTCCGGCTCCATCCCCCTTGCCCTTTCCTCCCTCTCCTCCCTCCTCACCCTCCGCCTTGACCTTAACTCCCTCACCGGCCCCATCCCCCCCGAGTTCTCCCTCCTTTCCTCCTTGCAAACCCTTTCCCTCTCGCAGAACCGCCTCTCCGGTACCATCCCGCAGGCATTTCGTAACCTCAGCAGCCTCAGCATTTTCTCAGCGTATCAGAACCGCCTCGATGGCCCATTGCCGCAAATGAACACGCAAAATCTAAGCTGGATAAATTTGGCTTCTAATAACCTCAGTGGAGCTCTCCCAGGCAAGCTTTGCGCATCTGGCAAGCTAGCAGTCCTTATTCTTACCGAGAACAGTTTCAATGATACGCTTCCGGAAGATTTGGGTTCCTGTATGACTCTGACTACTTTGAGAGTGGGGCACAATTCTTTTAGCGGATCTATTCCTGATCAATATGGACAGCTCCAAAAGCTGATCTACTTCGAAGCAGATCAGAATCAGCTAACAGGCCAAATACCTTCACATATCAGCGGTTGGAAGAACTTGAGTCTTCTCAACCTCGCTGACAACTTACTCACTGGCAATATCCCGGCCGATTTGAGCAAAGTTTCTAACATTCAGGAACTGCATTTATCCCACAATAATCTGACAGGAGAGATTCCTAAGGGACTGTCTCAGTGTAAGCTGCTAAGTGTGCTTGACCTCAGTGGGAATAATCTGAGTGGAGCAATCCCTAACGACCTCTGCAATGGTTCTAAACTCATGATTCTACGGCTGGAAGGCAATTCCTTTTCTGCAGAAATCCCGGCTGCAATTGGTGGTTGTTTACGACTACTAGAGTTGCAGTTAGGTGATAACACCTTTAGTGGCAACATTCCTTCAACAATTGGAAGTCTCTCCCACCTGCAAGTTTCGCTCAATCTCAGCCTGAATCGCTTAACAGGCACGATTCCGGCCTCCCTTGGGAAGTTGACGAATCTAGTCTCCTTGGATGTCTCGCACAATGAACTTTCTGGAGAGATTCCCCTCTTGACGAGCATGATAAGCCTGCTGGATTGGAATTTCTCTAACAATCTCTTGAGTGGTCCGGTGCCACCAATTGGCTCGGGGTTGAATAGCTCATCTAGCAATTCTGCCAGCAATTATGCTAATAATTCTGGGCTCTGTGGTCCTCCTCTACCTCCATGTGGGAATGATGCATCCCACAGATCCAAAGTAAAGCGCGGGCTGGCAACCTTTTGGAAGGCTGCTGGCATTGCTGTTTCATGTGCCATTGTGGCGCTGGTAATTTTCGCATGCATGGCTGTTGGAGTGATGTACAAGTCCAATCTGTCTTCAGCAGTAGATCCTGTGCCTCCATTCGTGGTCAGCCGTGTCTTTACGGATACGTTTGAACAGGCTATCAATTTTGATAGTATCAAGGAAGCTACTTGCAGCAATGATAATGTAATTAGTAGCAATCATTTCAGCACTATCTACAAGGCAGTCATGCCTTCAGGTTTGGTACTAGCTGCAAAAAAGTTTCACTCCCCAGAGAAAGGCATAGTCATCCATCAAAGAAGGCTGACGTTAGAGCTAGACAAACTGTGGAGGCTCTCACAGGAGAATATTATGCGACCTGTTGGCTATTTCTTGGAGAATGATCTAGCAGTTATCTTGTATGACTTTGTGCCCTTGTGTAGCCTTGGGCAGGAACTGCATAGAAACTCTGAACGTTTACTAACCTGGCGGATGCGTTATGAAATAGCCCTAGGAGCCGCACAAGGTCTAGCTTTTCTACATCACTCTTGCCATCCACCCATGATACATATGGACGTCACGTCTAACAACATATTTCTGGGTCATCAATTGGAGGTACAAATAGGAGATATTGAGGTTGCCAAACTTTTGGATCCATCTAAAAACACAGGGAGCATTAGTGCAGTGGCAGGATCCTTCGGCTACATTGCTCCAGGTGCATTTACATACCCTCCGAATGTTTCTCCTTTGTGCATTTGTACAATTCCTAACTGCACCACTATTTAATTATAATGTATGTTCGTTTTGTACAGAGTATGCATTTACGATGCAAGTGACGTCAGCAAGCAATGTATATAGCTTTGGGGTTGTTTTATTGGAACTCCTCACTGGCCGGCTTCCCATTGATGAAAGTTTTGGAGATGGTTTAGACCTTGTCAGGTGGGTCCATGGAGCATCTTTCCGGGGGGAAACTCCTGAACAAATTCTGGATGCCAGGATCAGTACACTCTCTTTTGCTTCACGACAGGACATGCTTGGAGTCTTGAAAGTGGCTTTGATGTGCACGAGTGCTTCTGCCTTGCGGAGGCCTAGAATGAGGAAAGTTGTGGAGATGCTTCTGGCATCAAAGGTGCAAGAAGAAGCCAACTTGACCGCACGTTGATATTTGTTTTTGCTCGGGCGGTCTGAAGCACACAGTAATGCTTTATGTACTGTTCACCTAGCTTTTTGTGTATATAACCGTATAAACATACCTCATGTGACCACCATGAGATTGCTACGTGCTGGGTTTTCTCGCCATAAATAGTTATCATCTAGTGAAGGGGAGTAGAGTAGCTTAAGCAAAAACGAGTTGGTCTTACAGCAGCAGTGGTGTGCTCATCTCCACTGCCTCTGTCAGTCTAGAGGGAGTGGCACTTTGGGAATACCTCCCATTTTGAGCCTGTAAGCTTTTTTTGGTGTAATATGTCATAGTGGTCACAACATTGCTCCAGGCTGATTTAGCCAAGCAACAGGTACATTTCCACTTGAGTAATGTTTGGATTTTCGTTGTATCCGAACTGTATGAGTATCATAACAATGTCAACAGGAGCCCTTCGTTTCAGATCATTGATAAAGTATGGATATTGGTGCCTCACTTTTGAGCCCTAACTTTCATTAGTGTTATGCTTAGCTATATGTAAATTCTTGGCTTGGACAAGTTTTGATCATGATTATGTTGATCTCTATGAGCTGGTGTGCACATGGCCTCAAAGCGTGACTGCTGCGCTTCAGAATTGTGCATCATTGTGCACACAGCCTAATAGCTTTGAGCCCTTGGAATGCTCTTGGTCACACTTTTACTTTGGAGGAGGTGACCCAGCTCCCTAAAGAGAGCAACAAAGGGACCTTAGCTAAATTTTGATATACAGATTCGAAGCGTTGAAGGCTCTGTTTATAAGTCTCAAGTTGTGTCCAAGGTTACAAGAAAGGAAAAGTTGTTAGACGTCAACATCTCCTGATGTCACTGAGAGTTTGCTTGTGGGCGTGCCCGCCCAGTGAGTAAGGCTAGGGTATATGACTGGGGACCTGTGTTGTGAGGCTAGGGTAGATTTTGTGGGGGGTGAGCCCTCTTTATAGGGCATGGGCAACTCTAGTGGTGGGTCGGCCCACCCAGGCTGGTCGGCCCTACTACTAGGGGTCTAGCATAGCCGACTAGGCAGCACCTTGTGGAGCAGCATAGCCTGCCTTGTTGAGCAGTTCTAGGGCAGGGGTGTGGAGCAGTCCTTCCTCTCTTTGTGCCTCCATTTCTTGTGGTTGTTGAGCTGTCCGGTTGAGCTCTTGAGCAGCCTGTTTGTGCAGAGGTTTTCCCCCAGTTGTAGCGGGGTTTTCTCTAGAGATCACTCGCAGTTCTCTTGTGTCTTTCTCTCCTTTCCCTCTTTCTCAGTGTGGTGTGTGAGGCGTTCTCTCTCTCTCTCTCTCTTCCGTTCATTTCCGCTGCACTTCTCACAGTAGTACGAGAATGAACTGCTAGAGGAAAGGAGGCTGTACAAGAACATGCACAGCATAAGATTCATGGCCAATCTGCAGGAAAATTTGAAGGGAGAATGTCTTTCTATCAATGGCAAACCTATGCTGAAATACCAGAACAAGGTATCTGATATGGAACACTCATCTTCTGTTGCATCAAGCAAGCACCAATGGTTGTGTCAAAAGCGTCAAACAACGAACATGTGGAAGTGCAATTTTCAGTTTGGAGGCTGAACGAGTGGAGATTTTGAAAGCATGAGTTTGAGATATTGGAATGTATCATCACACTACTTGGTCCATATGAAGGGCTCGGTATGAACTCGTGAGTGTAGAGAGGGTGTAGAGGTGCAGCGATGTCGGCAAGATATCAGAGCATCCAGCTATGCCACCAGACCTGGTCCAAGAATGATGATAACTACTTTGTTATCGTCAAACATTTGGCTTTAAATTTGCTCAACCTTGGTTGGATCAAGGGTTCTTCCATACTCACAAACAATATGGCTAAGTAGCATGCCACTTCTCACTGAAAAAGTGCATCTCGTTGGATTAAGGGATAGCTGAGCAGCCTGGTATAGGCACAGCTCGAGCTGAGGGAGGAGCTATTTGGGCACCAAAAAACTGAAGTCGTCCAAGAAGATGCGCATGAAGAATGTTAAGTACTCATCAAAGATATCTTGGATAAGGAGAAGCTCTGTGGGAAGCTTTGTGGGTGACTTTACTTGCATCCGAGTGTGCAGAGACCTTGGAGGAACCTTTGGAAAAGTCAGTTTGATTTTGCCAAGTGGTTTTGAGAGCTTGTTAAGTATTTTCAAAGAAAAAGTCGTTTTTTGAGCTTTTCGCTGTTCCGTTCGATGACAGAGACTCCGTATTGACTTGTAGAGGCAACTATTGCTTGCTTTTGGTGTCCACTTCACTTCAGGAGCTTGGAAACACCTTCATTCTTGAATCTGGGATCATTTCATTGGATTTTCGACTCACTGTGTCAGTTTCTGCGTTTTTTTACCTGGGTGTTGGAACTCAAGTTTGGAGCAACCATTTGTAGATTTGTCAGTTCCGGTGGACTTAGAAGGTCCTGAAACTTCTATGTTGCTCATCATTCGCACTCCGATGGAGTTTACAAACAGCTCTGCTTCCAAAAACGTTTTTCAGTCCATTTGTTGGACCCAGTGATTGAGACCGCAGTTTTCAAAACCATCTGTCCCATTGCGTTCTGGATACCCAAAAACCCCTACCTCTTAGTTCTTGCACGATTCGGTGGAGTATTTTCAGAGTTATAGATCTCTGGGTATTCGATTTCGTCTCTCTGTTATGCATTTTTCATTCTAAGGTTTTGAAACCTTAGATTTATGCCACATGGCAGTGGATAAGTGTTGACTCCCATTTCTCACTCACTGGTTGGGATTTTGGAGTTTCGCCAGAAGAGAGATATTTGCAGATTTTCTTGCTGAGTTCGATTATGCAATGGTGCCCATGTTTAAAGGCATCTCAGGTTCTATTTTCAGTAGCGGTCTTTTCTGTGGGACCATGATTTCTTGAGCATACCTTATGCAGATCACTCTGGTTGTAGTTTGAGCCATGTGCGCTTATTCGTGGTGTGCATTGGGTTGTAGTGGATGATTTATAGGCCATTTGGATGCATTGCGATCCTTATTGGATGCGCTGATAGGCCCAGATTGCCTTGTGGGATGCTATTTTTATGGATGCTTTGCACATGGATGCTATTTTATGCTGAGGGATAGCTTTGACACATTGCAGGTGATGCACTGATAGTGTTATGCTCTCTTGGATGAGATATTATTGATGCATATGTCCATGGACGGTGTTTATGCTTGAGCCATTTGGCACCTATTGGCATTTTGGATTGCCATTGACGTTGGCATTTTCTTTTGGGCCAGATTTGCTCATATGGATGCACAGTACATGCACATGAGTCAGCTGCATCTTTTGATTCTTTGAGCTTTGAGTTTTGGTGATATTTCAGTCTATTGTGGCATACACATTTGGATGCACCTGGTATTTAGTGTGATTCTCTCTTACAGGCACTAGCATTTGGGATTTTGCTTTATTTGCATCATGGCATCCTCTTCCATGTCTGAAAAGGAGTTTTTCAACATTAAAAAGTTTAATGGGACAAACTTTTCTTTGTGGAAAGAATAGATAAGGGATGTGCTTATTCAAAAGAAGCAGATTAAACCCTTGGCAGGGATTGAAGCTAAGCCTGCAAATATGTCTGAGGATGATTGGAATGAGTTAAATGCATTAGCAAAGTCTACTATTAGACTTCATCTTGCAGAGTTAGTTTATTTCACAGTAGTAAATGAGCAGACTATGGAAGATTTGTGAAAGAAACTGTGTGCCACTTATGAGAAGGAAACTGCCTCTAATAAAGTTTATCTCATGAAGAGGTTGTTTGAGCTGCAGATGAAGGAAGGGGTCTCCATTGCTTCTCACTTGAATGAATTCAATATTATTTTCAGCCAGCTTCAGGCTCAGAAGATGAATTTTGATGCGGAGACTAAGGCAATATTTCTCTTATGTTCATTGCCATCCTCATGGGATACCTTCTGTACAGCTGTCAGTAACTCTGCACTTGGTGGAGTACTAAAATTTGATGATGTTGTGGGTAGCTTGTTGGCCAAGGAGATTAGACGGAAGTCTATGGATGGCAACAAGCAGGATGCAGCCTTAAATGTGCAAAAGGGCAGATCACAGTTCAGGGGGAAGTCCCAAGAAAGAGGGAAGTCTCGTAGTAAATCTAGGGCACGGAACATCGAGTGTTACCATTGTGGCAAGAAGGGCCATATGAAAAAGGATTGCTACAAGCTGAAAAGAGAGCAAAAGGATAAGAAAAAGAATACAAATTGGGGTGCAAATCAAAAGGAAGAGAGTCCAAGGGAGGACAAAGGAAAAGTGAAGATCAAGGAGATCAATGCAGTCACACATGATAGTGACAATGACGTTCTCTTCATGTCTATTTTATCTGTAGAGTTGCTTACCACTTCAGATGATGCATATTCCTAGGATTGGATTTTGGATTCTGGTGCTTCATTCCATGTTACTCCCCATAGGGAATGGTTCTCCACTTATGATAGTGGAAAGACAGGTTGTGTGCATCTTGGAAATGACTATGCATGTGACATAGTGGGAGTAGGTGACATAAAGTTTTCTTTTGCAAATGGGTCTGCATTTATTTTGAAACATGTGAGACATGTGCTTAAGTTGACCAAGAGTCTTATTTCAGTGGGTCAACTAGATGATGCTGGTTTTCACACCACTTTTGGCTTTCAGAGTTGGAAAATTCAGAAGGGCTCTATGCTTTTGGCCAGGGGTGCCAAGTGTGGGACTTTGTATCCCTTACATGTATCAGGGGTATTTGATCATGTTGTTGCAATAACCGAGCAGCCAAGCACTTCTTTATGGCATTGTAGATTGGGGCACATGAGCCAAAATGGAATGAAACTCTTATGCCGTTTGGGTTATGTACCGCATTTGAGTTTCTCTGATTTTGAATTTTGTGAGCACTGTCTCTATGGGAAGCAGACTAAATCAGCCCATAAAAGAAGGGGAAAGAAAGAGTTTGAAAAGCTTGATTTGGTGCATTCAGACGGGTGTGGTCCCATGCCTACACGGTCATTAGGCGGGGCTGCATACTATGTGACATTCATTGATGATGCAACTAGGAAAGTGTGGGCTTATGCTATAGCTCGAAAGAGTGATGTGTTCCAGGTATTTCAGAAATGGCTAGCCTTGGTTGAGAATCAGGCAGGTAGAATGCTTAAATGCCTACGGACTGACAATGGTGGAGAGTATCTCTCTCATGACTTTCAGCATTTCTGTGATACACATGGGATTGAGAGGGAGCTCACATCCCCTCGTACTCCAGAGCAAAATCCAGTTGTAGAAAAGATAAACCGTACCATTCAAGAAAGGTTGCAATGCATGCTTTCCAATGCAAGTCTTTCTGGTGGTTTTTGGGCTGAGGCAATGAAGACTGCAGTGCATGTGATCAATAGATCACCTAGTAAGAGTTTGGATGGTGGTATTCCTGAAGAGGCATGGAGTGGCAAGAAGCCCTCTTACTCTCATTTGCGTATATATGAACATGTGCCAAAAGAGCTTCAAAAGAAGCTAGATCCTAAGTCTAGGAAATGCATCTTTCTAGGTTATGGTGAAAGTGGAGAGATGGGCTATCATCTCTGGGATCCAGAAGCAAAGAAGATCATACGTAGCCATGATGTAGTCTTCAATGAGAAGAAGATGCATAAGGCACCCATGAGGGATGTGGAAATGAGGAGAATCACTTTCCAGGATGTGAATCCACCTGCATATGTTGATAGACAGCAAGCTATCCATGTACCAAATGTGCAAGAAATGGTACCACCAAGTACTCCCACAGGTATACAATCAAGGGTAAATGATGGATCATCTATTGGTGGAAATGATGAGCCAAATGTGGCTGATATGCAGGTGGGACAGCAAGCTGAAATGCCCTTGAGAAGATCATCTAGAGTGTCTAGACCGCCTAATAGGTTTGTTCAAGGGGTAGACTATGTGATGCTTACTAATTGCAGTTAGCCTTCTTGCTACAGAGAGGCTATGATGCGCGAGGATCAACGCAAGTGGGAGTATGTTATGCAATCAGAGATGAGTTCACTTACAAAGAATAAGACTTGGGACTTGGTTTCTTTGCCACATGGAAAGAAAGCATTGCCATGTAAATGGGTCTATAAGATGAAGGTCACAGGTGATGATGTGCCTAAGTACAAGGCCCATTTGGTTGCTAAAGGATTCAAGCAAGAGAAGGGTGTGGACTTTGATGAGATATTCTCTCCAGTTGTGTATATGACCACTTAGATACATGCTTGGACTAGTGGCATCAGAGGATATGGAGCTTATGCAGATGGATGTCAAGAGAGTTTTCTTGCATGGGGATTTGCATGAGGAAATTTACATGGTGCAGCCGGAAGGCTTTGAAGAAAAGGGCAAAGAGCATTTAGTTTGTAAGCTGAAGAAGAGTCTCTATGGTCTTAAGCAAGCGCCTAGAGAATGGTATCAAAAGTTTGATGCTTTCATTCGGTCCCAGGGTTTTAGAAGGAGTGAAATTGATCACTGCATCTATACTAAAAGGGCTAAGGATAATAGCCTGACACTATATGTGGATGATATGCTATTGGCTAGCAAGAATACTTATGAGCTAGATGCATTAAAGGCCAAGTTGCATGAGGCCTTTGATATGAAGGATTTGGGACTTGCAGGTCATATTCTTGGTATGCGCATCACGTGTGATCAGAGTAGGAAACTCCTTTGGCTTTCATAGAAGGAGTATGTTACAAAAGTATTGTAGCGTTTCAATATGGAGGGGAGGAAGACAGTGAGTACTCCATTGCCTCCATATGTGAAACAGAGTCATATAGATAGTTCCAAATTAGATGAGGAGAGGGCCATGATGGCCAAGGTTCCTTATGCATAAGCAGTTGGGAGTCTTATGTATGCTATGATAGCTACTAGACCAGACGTTGCATTTGTAGTGGGAGTTGTTAGCTGGTATATGGCTAATCCAGGAAAGAGTCATTGGGAGGTAGTTAAGTGCATCATGAGGTACATGAAGGGTACCAAGGAGACGTGCATCTGCTTTGGTAAAGGAGACATGTGTGTAATTGGGTACACAGATTCAGACTATGCAGGGCATGTGGATAGTAGGAGATCCACATCTGGTTATGTGTTCACCTTTGCAGGTGGTGCAGTGTCATGGATGTCTCGCGCACAGAAGTGCGTTGCTTTGTCTACCACAGAGGCTGAGTATGTTGCAGCCACAGAGGGTTGCAAGGAGGCTATATGGCTTGATCAGCTAGTGGGAGATTTGGGGATTCATACCGGTGTACCGACATTGCATAGTGATTCCATGAGTGCTATTCAGCTAGCACGGAATCCGGTCTTTCATGCAAAGACCAAACACATTGAGGTCAGGTACCATTTCATTAGGGAGGTACTTGAGGACAAGTGCATAGAGCTTATCAAGGATCATACAGATGATAACCCTGCAGATATGCTGACGAAGAGTCTACCTAGTCAGCGGTTTGAGTATTGTCATGTATTGATGGGCATTGGATAGTATGCTCACTGGTTGTTCTCCCTTAAAGGCACATTGTCCTTCAAGTGGGAGGTTGTGGGGGTTAAAGGTCACTGTGCCTTTACCCCAGTTATGTACAATACTCAAACACATATATAAATGAATGAAAAAGAAGATTAGGGTGTTCTGCACCCACCAAAACTTGTGTGGCTCTCTGTTTCTCTCTCTACCTCTTCTGTTATTGCTTCCATTGGGAGCACTCTCAGAATACCTCCCTTGTGAGGAATGGCAACTCAGCTTGCCGAAAGTATTTTCATGCAAAGAAAACCACAACATATCTTTCTCCTTGCTTCCCTTAGAGGAGAATGAATATGGTAACATCCCAAGTGACGTTGTAGTCTAGCATCAGGAGAAGAAAAGGATCTACAAAGGCCATTATCTCACCAAGCCGGTTGGTGCCAAAGAGAAGAGCAATGCATTGTTGGAAGAAGATCTTTCGGCTCAATATGACATGAACTGATATATATCTAGGGGTTGAAGGGGCTGATTTGGATGGAAGGGTAAATTCTGGGGAAACATGGTACCTCCTTCACAGAAGCCTCTAGAAATGGCTCAAATCATTCTACAAATTGCTAGAAAACACAGAGGTTTATAACTTCCACCAAAAAATTGATATAAAAAATTAAAGTACATAAGGGATGTGCCTTGAAGTGAGATTCGTATTGATATAAGTTTCGTTGAAAACAGATAACCGGTTGAAGAGATATGTTGAGTTTACTAAAAGGGGGTAAAAATTACCATAGAAATAAATAGTCATACACAGAGACTCATAACTTCTTGTCCTAGACCGAATGTAAAAAACTAATTACATGTGAGGAAGATCTTAAATAGAGCTTTACGCTGATATAAGTTTCATTGAAATCAGACCACTGAGGAGAAAGTTATAGGCAGAATACTGACATGGGGTCTAACTGCTATATTAACTACCATCTGCCCATGTAGATTTGCCTAAGCAAACTACTCCCTCAAGGCTCCACAATTATCAATGATCTAATACCCCTAGAGTTTGCCTAAAATAGAGGAAGAAGCTTGCATGGTGGCTTGGAAAACGGATGGACCATGTGTGCACAGTGAGCGGCCGAACAAGAACTACTTTAGAGACTTGAATAGAGAGAGAAAAGAACATAGAAATGGAGAAAAGGAATGGAGACTCAAGGAAAATGATATCCCAGTCCTCCTTGGTAGAGTCTGGCAAGGTCTCACACCAACTCAAGGCTACACCTTCAAGAAAATCAGGCAAAATCTCTGCCTGATCCTTCATGGACCATCCAGAAAGCCAGTATCCTGGAATAAAATCCTAAAAATAAGACTCCGGGTCATCCCCTTGGGGCCCTCGAAACACTAGAATCTTCACCATGATGAAACACAAAAAGGAAACACCAAGATCCAAATAATATCCCAAACATGATCCAAACAAGATCCCACAGAGGCTTAGTATACCAAGAGCAACTTTTTATGCATAACCACTTGTTGAAAACCCTCCACAACGTGATCCTCAACAAAATCTTTAAAAATAAGTGACCAATCAGCACCATGAAAACATTGTGT
Organism: Dipteris shenzhenensis; assembly: GCF_047967505.1. Lineage (NCBI taxonomy): Eukaryota > Viridiplantae > Streptophyta > Polypodiopsida > Gleicheniales > Dipteridaceae > Dipteris > Dipteris shenzhenensis. Next base: position 17,632,021 of record NC_141599.1, read on the forward strand.
ATACATGCATTCAAGAATCACCCTCCTCAAAATTGGAAGTGCACATAACAGCTTCAAGATATTGTACTCTTCATCGTTTTCATAGCAAACGAAGTTGAAAGCATTGAGAATCACCACTCCATTGTTATAGTCAAAAACTACCCAAAGGCTCATCTTCTTCACACCAAGCTGCTAGTGCATGAAACAATCCCCAATCTGTCATTGTGCTTGCTACCAGCATTGTCGATTCACCAACATATTCAAGAGTGCAAACATAAACGATATGATCATAATGACCATGCGAATAGCTTGAGCATCACCTTCACAATCTTCTAGTTCTCTTAAACGGGCTGCAATCTCTTCTAACAGAGTTCTTCCAGGCATGTTCTTTATCACATCAAAAAACACATTCCTATACTAGGCATAACATGCAATCAAGTACACCCAAGACCATTTAGTAAGGTGGGATGAATCCAATACCAAAGGTACCCGACGTCTCCACCAAAAAGATGTGACATGAAGTTGAGGGTAATGAAACTTCACGCACCTCTTAGCTTCCTGCTCTTCCCAATCTTAATAATAGAGATCCTTATCACTTGCAAAGAGAGATGAAGAAAATATTTTCATGCAAAGAAAATCACAACATATCTTTCTCCTTGCTTCCCTTATAGGAGAATGAATATGGTAACATCCCAAGTGACATTGTAGTCCAGCATCGGGAGAAGAAAAGGATCCGCAGAGGCCATTATCTCACCAAGCCGGTTGACGCCAAAGAGAATAGTGATGCGTTGTTGGAAGAAGATTTTTCGGCTCAATATGACATGAACTGATATATATCTAGGGGTTTGAAAGGGCTGATTTGGATGGATGGGTAAATTCCGGGGAAACATGGCACCTCCTTCATAGAAGCCTCTAGAAATGGCTCAAATCATTCTACAAAATGCTAGAAAACATAGAGGTCTATAACTTCCACCAAGAAACTGATATTAGAAATGAAAGTACATATAGGGATGTGTCTTGAAGTGAGCTTCGTACTGATATAATTTTCGTTGAAAACAGATAACTGGTTGAAGAGATATGGATAGTTTATTGCAAGGGGGTAAAAACTGCCATAGAAATAAATAGTTATACACAGAGACTCATAACTTCTTGTCCTAGACCCAATGTAAAAAACTAATTACATGGAAGGGAGACCCTTAAAGAGAGCTTCGCGTTGATATAAGTTTCATTGAAATCATACCACCGAGGAGAAAGTTATAGGCCAAATATTGACAAGGGGTCTAACTGCTATATTGACTGCCATCTACACATGCAGATTTTGCCTAAGCAAATTACTCCCTGAAGGCTCCACAATGATCAACGATCCAATAACCCTAGAGTTTGACTAAAATAGAGGAAGAATCTTGCATGGTAGCTTGGGAAACGGATGGACCATGTGTGCACAATGAGCGGCCGTACAAGAACTACTTTAGAGACTTAAATAGACAGAGAAAAGAACATAGAAATGGAGACTCAAGGAAAATGATAAGAAGTGATTTTATTTCCATGAGAGTAATAATCCCCTCAAATACACTCAATATACTATAAAGACAAGCGAGAAGAAGAGGTTTCATACATACAAGAGGGAGTGGAAGCTCTAAGACTACTCATAGAGAGAGAATGAACTAGAGAGAGATGGACTCAAGAGTCTACATAAGAGAATATCTACAAGAGGGAGAGAAGGCTCATGGAAGAGGCTTGAGGAGGCTACAGCTACAACAACATGAGGCCTAATGGTGGAAGAGATGATGAACAAGGGAGAGGAGAGCTCCTTTTATAGAGATTTTGTCACCCTCCTTCATCCATTTATAATTGCTGCCTGTAGATTCCTTTCCCCATCAATCACATAAGCCCGTATGTCACCATCCATGTCCTTTTTGGCTACTCTTGTCATGTGTCCCATCAAAGGATGCTCAAGACTCTTAAAATATTGAGAAAGTCAAGAGTCTCCCCACATGGAGCCCATAGGGACCCTCTCTTTTCCATATGTCCACATCCTCCTTATTTCACATAGGAATTCTAGAAGGATTCCTCTTGACTCCACCTTCCTCCACATGCCTTCTACATGCTTAACATGTGATCTCTCTTATATTATTGGAACACATGGACATGAGCCCACCTCTTTATATGACTCACTCTTCCTATTTTCTAAAAACCCCATAATATTTCATACACAAATAACTCTCACCCCATACCAAGGCATTTATAATTCATACCTATGGTTTTTACAATGATCCATTCCACTCATTCTCTCAATCCCATATAATATCTTAGAAAATAAAAATAAGTGAGAGTCACTAGGGTATCACTTGATACTCAAACTCTTATCAAACATAGAAGAAAACAATACCAATGCCAAATAAAAAATATCAAATTTTGGCATCACAATGCCTTAACTAAAGGTACAACCATGCTCTGATACCATGTGAAAGTGAGGGATAAAGGAGGATCAAAGCACCATGGGAGAAACATAGGGTAGCAGACACTCAATCTATTGAAATATATATAATCAAGGATACATGATAGGCTTCTTATATAGAGAGAGCCTTTAGTATAGTCAAACCATGTGGGATCCTCTGATCGACATCTCTCCTTGTGGATATCCTCAATCCACATCTCCACATTATGTAGTCCACATCCTAGGATGGCTACTTTGATTCTTTCCTATACCATACCTTAGCCTTTGAATCTATGTGCTCATGGCACCACATCTCAACAAATGGGTGCTCAAGAAATAGGCTCTTAGTAAGATCTCTGCGAGGACGGTGGTCTACAGGCATCTCACCCATGATTTCTGCACCATCCCCTCTCTCAACAGGAAATGGATGGTGTGTAGAGGGAGAAAGTAGTGGATTGAAAGACTCAAGAGTATATGGAAAGAAGGAGCCTCAGGAAAAGTCCTCTTCTTGCTTTGGAAAATCATCAATCAATGGCTCCCCTTGAGAGAAAAACTCTCCAAGAGAATCTCGATGGAATCATGCTGCCCATTGTGTGGCAAAGCGATGGAAGTGACCAACAATCTCCTCTGAAACTGTGTCATCTCTTGAGGTATTTGGTTCAAAGTGGAAAGAGCCATCTGAAAATAAGGCATTATGAAGACCTTTAAGCTCAGAGTTCAGTGGAGGGTAGACCTTCTAGGAGACTCCTACAAAGAGCCTTCCACACTCGTGGCCTACTGGCCCTATGTTAGAGCAAGTGCTATGCTTGCCATCTAGGAGACCAGAAACCAAGTAGTGTTTCAACACAAACCAGGTAGTACAGGCTATCTCTAGTCAACCATCACTTCGCGCACCTGTCAGAATTTGAGAGACCTGGGGCACCAACTCCCTTTAGTAAGAAAACCTATCAAAATCTTGAGCGTGAGATGAATTTAACAATATGCCATGAGTAGAAATTATTCAAATTAATATGCTTGTGTTCTACACTAAAAGAGCTTCAAATATGTCTTTACACCTTGAAATTTGGGTAACACATGAAAAAGTTACATTAATTTGAAAGGAGATGGGTTTTCATATTTTAGTGTAAATTTTGTTTTACCCCCCCCATCCAAAACACCCCCTCCTTAGGCCTCACATATTATGAAAAATATGTACAAATTTTAAAATCTTGCATATTTTTCAAAGTACATACCTTATATTTTGTGGGAGGGGGGCCATGAAATTTTCATATTTTTCCCTTGCATATTTGAATTTGTAAAAGGAAATCCAAGCATATTATATACGGACCTTGTCCCGCCATACCCTATATTTTAGATGAGGGTAGTAACATATTACATATTGAGTTGGTGCCCCAGGCTGAGAGACTTCACTGGTGAGTCATATCCTCCTAAAAATCCGAAACTGCATTTTGGTTGCGTATTTACTCTAAGTTATCTAGTCTTCCTCTTCATGGCTTTTTATTGCTACTTGTAGCATAGGTTGAGGGTGGCAAGCTCGGGTTACGACCAAATTTTGTATCAACAGTCTTGTTTTGCAGGGTTGACCACCCCTTATAATATACTCGGCATTTTACTTGTAAATAAAAAATTTAAAAAATGGCTCAACAAGTGTCCCTCTAGTTGCACTCAAAAACATTGCAAGCCAGGATAAGAGATTGCCACCACTGGTGGCATAATGATTTGAAGGCGATAAAAAATTCTTGTTTACAATCTTGCTTGACCTATCTTTCTAGTCATTAGTGATCCGAGTTTGTAACTTGATCTCATTGCGTGTAAGCTCATTTAGGTGGAGTATCTTCTTGTGCCATGTCATTGTAGTAATTGCTCATTATACTATTGAAAGATGTGTGTTTCCCTAATGTGATACATTTTGTATTAACACAATATGTTAATGTATTCTTGAAGAATATATATTCCCCGCATCACCCAATATGATACATAGTATTTGCCAATGTCATCTCATACATTAATTTTTTGGATCGCAATAATTCATCACTGCGATAATTGTGTCACAGCCCATTTGCAAAACGGGTCAACGGTTGCTTCGGTGTAGCTAATCATGGAACTATTTTTTGGATTATTTTGGAGTCGTGACACGACACATGTTGAGAGTTGTGGTGCCATGAGCACATGTAGAGCAAAGGTATGAGTAAAGGGAAAGCTGCCACATGGCATGGAGGAGATATCCCACATGTGAGCAAGCAAATGGATGTAAGTACCCTCACCTATAAAAGGGAGGTTCATTTGAAGTAATATCAATCAAGCACTATGCACTATCTCAAGATTCTCTTTATGAGTCCAAGCTAATCTATCTTGGAACCTAATTGACTTGAGGTACATGTCATGAGCACTCTCTTCATCATGTTTCCACATAGGTTCCATCCACCTTAGAGTGCTCCATAGATCCTGAGGCACACATGTTTTGTCATGGTATCAGAGCATAGGTTTAGATCTCCTAGTTTAGCTCATTAGTAGTTCACTAGGATTGCTCCCATTCCTAGATTAGTTTCAGAATGTAAGATTAGTTTTAGATCTAGAGAGTTCTTTAGAGTGTTTCTTGAGTAGTGAGAGAGATCTAGATTCATTCTTTTTGTGAAAGAATTCCGTCCATTGGGTGTTTGAGAGAGAGAGAGATTATCCTTGTTTAATTTTGGTGAAGTATGAGAGAATGTGAGTGGCTCATGAGCATTCTGTTGTGAGTATTGTGAGCTATCAGAGAGCTTGGCTCTCCCTTCTCTGAGTGTGGCTGCCGACTCTATCAACAAGCCTCTACAACGAACGAGCTCCACAGCTCTTGCAAACTCCCACAAGTGGCATGCAATAGTCAAAGCTTCAGACCCTGAGCAAACAAGCGACAGCCAGATCTCAGCTGCTCCAACGCCTCAGCAGCTCCAGAAGCCAAGAGCGAGGGAGAGAGCGTGCATGGCACACATGAGCTGTGTATAGCAACCTACGTCAAGAGAAGAAGCAAACATGACGACTGTGTGTTGAAGACAGAATTGATGGAGCAAGTGAGAGTGAGGACACATCGCGTTTTCTATGTAATTGAGGCGAAGCCAATGAATCAAGCAAAGAAGCTCTCACGCAGAGCACGCATGCAAGGAGGCTAGCCTTGCAGCGTGGACTTTAGCCCGGCTTGCTCTAGCTAACGGACAAATTCTGAGTGCTCCATCAAGCTTCAACGATGCCTCCAACTACTCAACCTCCGAGTTCTCCACGACTAGCGTCAACAGCCGCTCCACCAGCCGCGATCTCCATCGAGCCTTGTAAGAGCTCTCAGCATCAGCCCTGAACCCTGCAACAAATAACGCCCATGACCCGTCAAACCAGCTCCATCGACTGCTCTGCCTCTTCTGGAATGCCTCGCAAAGCATCTGCAACACACAACAGCACAGCGCTCCAGCATCAAATGACGGAGCTTTGTACAATAAGATGAAAGTTCCGAGGCCATCCATAGTTTGCTGGTAGCATTGCAAGGAGACGCATGATACCTTCCGCTTCCTCGTCTAGCTCGTTGCGACTGTGTCCACATCGCCGTCGTCGCTGCAAATTCTTTGCAGCCTCAAAGTTTGTCTAAGGTGTAACCTTAAGACACATGGCAGATAATAACTAACCAGGGTTAGTTAGAAACATCCTTGGTTGGGTTTGTGGTCACACTAGGGTTAGCTCACCCTTGGTCAAATGGGTAACCATGGTTAAAGTTAGGGCTAGTTAAGCCACATCAGCATGCATAGTCAGCAGTGCCTTCTAAACACACAGCCTCTTGTTAAGCACAGTATGGAATTCAGCATGTGAATCCCTGTGCCACATCATCAAAGGCCCCTCCTCTTCACAAAAGCTTCAACAAGCCATAACTTGCAATCCAAAAAGAATTTGCACGTGCTCCAAAAAGGAAAAATGATCGTCTTTTTGAGCTCTATGCGCCTGTCAGATCAGAATCATTGTATGCAATTAGACACTGCCAATATTGAAAGAAATCAATTGGTAAGAACTTTGCAACAATTGGAAAAGCAAAGCATGAATGCAAACATCGATGTAAAAATCAAGCCGAAAGCACAAGTGTATGAGATGACCATAGCCCGAAACATGGCATCCACACATAAAGCATTAAGGAACATGGAAGAAAAAAGCATCATGCATCAAGCTAAGAAGACAACAAGGTCATCATCAAGCCATGAGCAAAATGACAGGAATAGCATGTATTGAGAAACGAAAACCCTTGACAACCTTGCCTATATTTTGTAATCAAACCTGACCACTTGAGAGTAGCTATGAAAGCACCCAGGGGAGGTATTGACATGTAAACCACACTTGACCACCTTAAGTAGCAATGCATGCACTAAGGGGAGGTGATGGAATGTAACTCACATCTGACCACCTTGCAGTAGCCAAATGATTATGGCACCAAGGGGAGGTGTTGAGAGTTGTGGTGCCATGAGCACATGTAGAGCAAAGGTATGAGTAAAGGGAAAGCTGCCACATGGCATGGAGGAGATATCCCACATGTGAGCAAGCAAATGGATGTAAGTACCCTCACCTATAAAAGGGAGGTTCATTTGAAGTAATATCAATCAAGCACTATGCACTATCTCAAGATTCTCTTTATGAGTCCAAGCTAATCTATCTTGGAACCTAATTGACTTGAGGTACATGTCATGAGCACTCTCTTCATCATGTTTCCACATAGGTTCCATCCACCTTAGAGTGCTCCATAGATCCTGAGGCACACATGTTTTGTCAACACACTATGGGTGAAATTTTAAATTTTACACAAACCTGTGCTCTCGCTAGAAATTTTTCCGATGTCATGATGCCACATGGCATAATAATGAGACACAATCTATTTATTTTAAACACTACAGAGCTCGATACACGATAACTCTGGCACTGCTTCGCATAGTGCAGTCTTTGGCCTTACCACCTATCATCGCGTAGCCTTTTGCTGCAGCTTTGCCACCTATCTTTGGGCAACGTGCCCATGCAGATCATTAAAACTCAAGATGGGCTTGGAGAGACCACAACAATGGTTCTTGGCATAATAATGAAATGCAATCTATCATTGTAAACACCACCACAGTGTAGTCTCTGGCCTAACCACCTATCATTGTGTAGCCTTTGTTTGTAGCTTTGCCACTTGCCACTAGGCAGCACACCCATGCAGATCATAGGTTGGCTTGGAGAGACCAATGTGCTAGTTTTTTGCATAATAATGAGATGCAATCTATCATTTTGAACATTGCCTTAGCACAGTCTTTGGCCTGAGTAGCTATCATCGCCAAAAATTCAAGGTTGTCTTGGAGCAACCACCGTGCTAGTTCTTGGAGTTATAGCTCTGTTACCTATTTTTAAGTATTATAGGAGGAGGTCTATGATGACCACCACACTAGCAAATAGAAGGAGATCTATGATAGCCACCACGTTGGTTCTTGGAGTTATATATTTGTGTACCAAGGAAAATATATTTCCCTGTGCAACCAAGGAAAATGCAATTGATGATATGGCCATTGACGGGTCCCTTTTAGGGGCAAGGGCCATATCGACATGCCATATCTATCCAGTGGCATCCTTGATATTGTATAATGCATGTTGATATGGCTCTTTGCCCTAAAGGGGATCAAGCCTTAAGGGCCATATCATCAATTGCATTTTCTAAAAGTTTAATTGTCTTTTTCTAGATGTATCTCCATGCAACCTCAATGATGGGTCATTGGAACTATTTTAGCACTATTTTGGTCCTAAACCAAGGAAATTGTAGTCCTATTTTACTAGTATTTTAGTCCTTGTTGCAGTAAATCCTAAATGAGGGAAAAAGTATTTTGAGCCACCGTGGTGACTAGAGGCTCGGTCGTCCATCCAGATAATCAACTACAATTCACCGAGTGAAAATTGAGCAAAATAGATTACAATGTACATCTACATCCAATAAAAGGTTAGACAAAATTTAACAACTTATACTAAGCAAAAATTGAACAGAGGATCTTATATTTATAAAAACTCAAAAGTTGCTCAAAGGGGTTTTTGAGCAATACGATAAGAAGATGTTTCAGAAGGTGACTTTTCTACAAGAGAAAGCCACCAATGTAGCAAAGGTATCGCAACTCGAGAAAATTCTCAGGGAGGGTGCATAAGCCAAGGTAAAGGAGGCAGAAGCGAGGGGCTTGTAGGCACAAGAGCAAGCTAAGGCCATTGCAAAAATGATTGACATGTAAAGGCATAGAAGAGAAGAAGCAGAGAAGTGCATTAAGGAGCTCCGAGATATGCTTGAAGAAGTTAGAAGTGATGGGGACAATGCGGACAAGGAGCTAGCAATGATTCAAAAGGAGCTTGAAGATTAGAGAGCCGAAAAGGAGGGTCTTTATAAATAGCTCTATAACATGTAGAACACATTGAAATTTGAAAAAAACCAGATGATGAAGGAGCTAAAAAGGGAGAATCCATCATCCTAAGAGATTTCCAAACTAGAGTGGAAGTCTTGGAAACGGCTCATATTGATATTTTTGAGCAATTTAAGCGGCTTCAATAGATGCTAAGGGATTCACATGAGGCTATTGTACAGAGGGAGCAAAGAGTGGAGGAGAGGGAGGAGAACATCCACAACCTTAGGATGAGGGATGAAGGAATCGAGAAGCAACTCCATCATGTACAGAGCAAGACTGTGGTATTAACGATGGCAATAGTTAAATCTAATGCCTATCTTGCTATGCAGCAGGGTTTGAAATGCATGGTTTGCCACACCTCCATCATAGATGAGTGCATGATCCAATGGCCTACATGCTACCACCCTGTGCACATTTTTTGCTTTGGGTGTTTGTGCCTGCAAGATCACTATGTAGATAATGTCATTTGCCATTGCCCAGGTCATGTACGTATCAAATGTGCCTTCCTGCTATAGCTATCTACAATGAGAGAGTAGATGCTACATCTCAATTTGCCATTTGGGCACAAAATGCAAAAGACAAGGAGCTCAAATCGAAGAAGGCTAAGACTAAGCTTGACTATGAGGAAAAGGAGCCTGGAGGTCTGGAAAGGGGCAACAAGGGCTGATCCTGCAACCTGGAAGCTCAAATCAAGGAAAGAGGAAGTGACATAAAGGGAGGGGCCAGGCCCTTAAATGAAGGAACCAACCCCCTTTGGGAAAGGAGCAAGGAGGGCCGATCATTAGGGAGCTCAAAAACGTGACCAACCCCCTGAAGGAAAATAGTCCTTGAGATGTAATCTGAAGGAAAGGAGTCTTTGAGATGTAATATGTGTGTAACCTATTGAATTATTAATTTTCTCTAGAGTTTACTTGGGCAATGTATCTGTTTTTGGATAACACCAACACGGTGGTTTGCTTCTATTATTACTATTATTACAAGACAATATGAATGGCATAAAATTCATTCGTTTACGAATTGTGGATTAGTTATGGGATTTCATATTTCTCAATGTAAGTGCATTTGTTAAGATACACACACACACACACACACACACACACACACACACACACACACACACAATAATATATGTATATGTATATATATGAAATATTATAATATTACCAAAGTAACTGAAATGATGTTTTCTCAGCTATGTGACTAGATAGTGTCCTTTGACAGAGGCCAAGGACCATAAGGTGAGAAGAAATATTTTGATTAAATAACTAATGTGAGATGAAAGATTTCGAATAGACAACTAATGTGAGACTAACGATTTTGATTAAATAGCCGAATGATGAGGTGGATATGTTGGTTGTATGAAAGAAGAATGAGAAGATTGGGCTCCATTAACTCTCTACCTATTTAAGTGCAGTGCAGACACAACTAAGAGCCCATTATGAAATCTAGCCCCAAAACTCTATACACCAATCCACCTACTGCAAATCTATGGCATACCCAAAAGACTTTGGAATGCTCATGTTCTATTTGAGAACAATGTTGGATGGCCTCCTCACAGAAACAGACCCGAAGAAGAGGGAGGAAAATAGCTACAAGGAGGACATGCTTCACAATTGGGTGTATGGCTTTGAGTCGGCAAAGACGGTGAATATTAATTTCGTTGGCTATCATTTTTCTTTAAGGTACTTGTTAAGCTCATGATGAAGGTTTCTTTTGGCAGGACATGATGGTGGCATGAAGTTGTATAGAGTACCAATAATAGGATGATGACCTCGAGAGAAAGGAGGACTTACTATGGGTGTACAAGTTGGCAGAGGCAAGCAAGTAGTTGGTGGTCCAATTGTGTAATGAGGTCTTCAATAGTTCAACAAACTAGCCTAAAGAGCTAGGAGATGCTTGCTATAGAGAGGTTGATAAGATAATTGGGAGTTTGGAATTTCCTTGGGCTGCAAAATATTGTTGTATTTTAAAAAAAGTAAAAATCTTGTAGGCATTTCTTGGACTTGTAGAATTTCTTAGATTGTCATCATCCATGATGTATGGTGCTTGCAATACTTGATTTCATGTCAACCTGCTTTCATGTTGATACTTAAATGTTTTAAGTAGCCCGGTGGTTGACATCTGACAGTTAAAGATAATCGGTCTAAAGGGGATTGTTTTAGTATAGCACTATGTGATGAATTTTAGGATAGCACAACGATAGTTTAGGATAAGTGGTTGCCAACATGGTGGTTGGTCACACAATAGGATATTAACAGCCACTAGCATGGTGGTTTGCTTCTATTATTTCAAGATGAATGGATTTGTGGATGTGTGGATTCATTATGGGATTTAATAAAGCAAGCACGATGGTTGTTTGGGATATACTAAAAACAAGCATGGGATTTATCATTTGGGATTTACAAAAACAATTTTAATAAAACCAGCTCAGTGGTGGTTTGGGATATACTAAAAACAAGCATGGGATTTATCATTTGGTATTTACAAAAACAATTTAATAAAACGTTCACAGTGGTTGTTTGGGATATACTAAAACACAAGCATGGGATTTATTGTTTGGGATTTACAAAAACAAGTACAGTGGTTAGTTTGCGATTTACTCAGAGAAGCATGTCTCAAATACATTTTCCATTTTCCAAGATAAGTGGAATATTGTTTCCTTGCAATCAATGAGACTACATTTTCTTAGTACTAGTCGTCCTTGTCCACCACTCCAAGACACCCCAAGATGTACTCATGCGTGTCTAAATCCAATTTGAAGACATTGTTTCCCTTCTTTCTTTGTGGTATAGGTTACATCCAGAACTTAATAGCTCTTACTAGATGAGAGTACACAAATGTTTGTGGACTATTATGTAGCAGTTCGTAATGGTGGACTCTCTTGGATGGTTTTTTTGTACCAAGAAGCTCCAACTACTACATCCCACTTCTCATAGGTTGTTCCCCAATTATCCTTAGATGCCAACTCAATCTTGTGCTTAGGTTTTGTGCACTGCAACTAAAAGTATGGGTCATCTTCCTCGTTCTCCCTAGAGGCAATGACAATTGCAAGGTTTTCCCCCTCTTCCAAATAGTCAGTGAGGTCATGGAAACTCTTCGCAAATAGTGGCGAGTCATTGTTTGTCATTCCATCTGAACATAGAGGGAAAACTTGAACTCACTCCCATGTCTTCATGGTTGCAATGTTCTCACAATCGTCATGATCACCTATGATGCACGCATTATAGAAACAAGAAAGTTTTTTTCTTTTAATCAATTGGTTGTTTGAAAAGACCCATATGTTGTGCAAACCACAAACTCCTTTAATTTTCTTGGAATCGTGCTCACTTCTCCTTTGCTCTTCATCCACTTTCACTTCATGGAACACTATGCGTGTTGCACTATTCTTAACGCTTTGTTTATTGTATGTTGAATGCATGCTTGCGGAGAGGTTGGTTGTGAGCCATGTTACAGCATCATGGAAATCATTGGGTTTTTCTTGAGGGCATGTTAATTGGTGTTTAAACAAAGCTTGCTTAATAACTGCACCACATCCATCATGCACCCTTGCCATGGTTAGACCCAAAGAAATTCCACATCATGTCTAGATCGGTCAGGGATTTGAACCTTGAGACAAAGTAGAATCTAGGACTGATTTAAATTGAGAGGTAGCACCATTTGACCACACCGAATGTTGGTTTATATTTTTTGAATGGGTCCTTTTTCAGCCATTCCCAATGTAGTAGAAAAGCATGCTACAAGGTGTCATGTTCCCTATCATCTGAGTGAGTTAGCAAGCATATTGGCATTAGTCATAGAAGAATCAAGCAAATGACTGTATGTGATATGCACATGAATTATTGTCTGCTTGCTGTACCAATGAGCACTTTGTATCTCATCTTGTCCTTGAAATGAATAATTTTCAGAAAAAACTATGACAAAGACAATAGTGTCATGGGGAAAATTGGCAAGGCATGCCCTGAACTGCTTTTCATGCCAACTGGTCATAAAATTGCGAAGCACATATTTTGGGATGGATTGAACCATGTGACCTATAAGATCCCTCAACTGAGTGCTCTTATGCGATAGTAGCCATCTTTTTTTAGCATATACACATATCCTTGGTACCCTTGATGCACCTCATGATGCACTTAATTGACTCAATGCCTCTTTCCTGTACTAGCCATATACCGACTGACAACTCCCACTACAAATGCAATGTTTGGTCTAGTAGCTATCATAGCGTACATAGGACTCCCAACCGCTGATGCATAAGGAACCTTGGCCATCATGGCCCTCTCCTCATCTGATTTGGGACTATCCTGACTCAGTTTCACAAATGGAGGCAATGGAGTACTTACTACCTTCCCCCCCTCCATATTGAAATGCTGCAACACTTTTGTAACATACTCCTTCTATGAAAGCCAAAGGAGTTCCATCAGGTGTAACAACAGAAGGAATACCCAACTCATCATCAAGGCTCTGTTTTGAGCCCCACTGGATTCACCATCCACATAAGAGTGACCTGCATTCACATATACCATGGGTTGATCTACTTTCTCTTTTCCCTTTCATGATACTTGCATACCACTATTTGCATTGCTTTGAGGAGATTCTCTTGGTCTCAATCTGCCTGTCCATTGCGAAGTATATGAACCACTACTAGAGGACACTACAGGTCCACTAATATTTTGTGATTGCTTCTTTGAATTCTGTGTAGCATTACCATTTTGTGCATCTACATCATCAATCACATTTATTGGTTTATACTAGTTGCTCATCTCATCAAAAACAACATCTCTGCTTACTGTAAACTTACGAGTAGAAGGGTTATAGCATCTATACCCTTTCTACTACAGAGAATAACCAATAAAGATGCACTTCTTAGCTTTTGGATCCAACTTGGATCTCAACTCATCTAGCACATGAACATAGGCAATGCAACCAAAAACTTTCAAATGAGAAATATATGGTTTCCTACCAGTATACCTCTCCTCTAGTGTCATGCCATGTATTGCTGCAGCGGGAGTCCTGTTCATTATGTAGACTGCTGTAGCAACTGATTCAGCCCAATAATAATCTGGCAGCTCTTTTTTGTTGAGCATGGCATGAGATACCTCTCCAATATGCCTGTTTTTCCTTTCTGCAAGTCCATTTTGCTGTGGGGTATGATTGCATGAATATTGATGCTTTATGCCATGCTCCTGCAAGAACCTTGCAAACTCATTTGAGAGGTACTCTCCCCCTCCATCTGACCTTAGGAATTTTATTTGTAGGCCTGTTTCTTTTTCTTCCATAGCTTTAAAAGCTTTGAAATGCCCAAACACTTCACTTTTCTTTTTCATAAAATACACCCAAAATTTTCTGCTGTAGTCATCAATAAAAGTGACAAAATAATGACATCCTCCAATAGATGCAGCTTTAGTACTCCACACATCAGAGTGGATTAATTCCAATGGCCTCTTACTCTCTTGAAGATGTCTAGGAAATGGTTTCCTTGCTTGTTTTCCGAATTGACAAGCTTCACATAACTTATGCATTTCTGCAACCTTGAACTTAGGCAATCCTGCAACAATATTTTCGGCGTGCATTAATTTAAGTCATTGTACATTAACATGACCAATGCGTTTATGCCAGATATCAATATTTGCAACTACATCGGTCCCATAAACATTGCTGCACTCAATTCAGGCATGTTTGCATCCAACGTAAACATCCTACCCTTCATATTCCCTTTTGCTATCAAGCGACCTTTATTTTTCATATCCTCAACAAAGCATCCATGAGGATTAAATCTGACCTGCAAGCCCTACTCAACCATTCGACCAACACAAACCAGGTTCTTGGTGATATTAGGGACATGAAATACATCAGGCAGGTATTTCTTTTTCCCATCTTGCATGAAATTTTACCAATCTGCACAATAGGATGTGCAGTATCATCACCAGTCTCCACAAATCCTGGTCTTTCCATTTTCCTTGCATCCTGCATTCATTCTGCATGACCTGTCATGTGGTTTGACGCACCTGAGTCAACATACCACACATCATTGCTTTCTTCTGCACTTGTCACAGAATTGGTCATGTGCTGCACCGCTCATTTCTATCATTACCCTATCTACTAGAGGATGCATAATTGCCTTGCTGCAATTTTCCATTCATGATGTCATTCTGCTTTTAGTAGCAGTCTTTAGCCATATGACCCATTTTACCACAGTAGTAGCATTCAACATTGCTATTTGCATTTTGGCCTCTCTGCCATCTGGTTTTCTTGAATTTGTTGCATATTTTGATTTCTGCCATGGCCTCCAGATCGGCCTACTCTACCTCTGCCTCTACCTCTTCCAACATTTGAGTAGAAGACAATTTCTTTTGAATTTCCTCCTGAAGAGGATGGACTACCATTTCTCTGCTCTTTAGAAATTAGAAGAGCAATTAACTCCCCAAAATTAGGAAAATTCTCACAAACGGCAATGGATGTCCAAAACTATGCATAATCCTTTCCTAGACCATTCAAGGTCACTGAAACCAAATCATCATCTTCCATTGGCAACCCAATGGAAGCAAGTGCATCTGCAATCTTCTTCACCTTCATGTGGTAGTCATTGATGCTCATATTTTCTCTCTGCACATTATGCAACTCCTACTTGAGCTGCATTTTCCTAGCTTGCATATTTTTGTCAAAGTATCCCACGCCTCCTTCGGCTTGCTTGCTAGAAAATTACAGAGGAGAGCATTCTATTCAAGCTTTGTGTAGATATCTGCTATCGCCATGAGCAAGGGAGCTATTGGATTTGAATTGAGTAGTGACATTTTTCACTGCCACTACAACATGTGGGAAAATTAACGATGCTGTCTATTGATGCTTCACGGGCGGTCATTGTTTGCTTGGGTGTAGCCATTTTTGGTGATGTTCAGGGAATTTTCCTTATATAGGTATATTGCATGACCCATACTTATGCATTGCTCAATGGAATTCGGAAACTTTTGTCTTCAAGTTGTAGTACACATTCCAAACTTGAACATGAGACAAAAAATTATTTTTGAATAAGGATTTAGAACGAGACCATTAAAGCATTAGAAGTGCTATGTTGCATGTGACACATGCATCCTAAAGACTATAGGATATAACAACTTATTCAAAAACATCAAAATTTTATTCTATACATACATGCAACCAAGTAATCATTCAAAAGTACACTCATGAGCTTCTCCTCAACCTAAGGGCACACCTAAAACAAAACATTAGATATGGGTTAATGGGCCTACAGTGTTGTGCTAAAGTGATCTGCACACTAATTTGAGGGCACGCCCCATAACATTTTTTTGATTTGTTGAAAACCAAAATGGATTGAAAATTTGGAATCCAAACAAGTGGTACTACTGCAAGGTGGTCTTAAAACAATGATAGTTATTGATATTGGTATCTAGATTCACCCTAAAAAGGGAGTTGATATTTTAATAAATCTAACACTATTTACAATTTTGAATTGCTTCTTTTTCCATGCACTTGCTTGCTATATGGCTCATAAGCATGCCAAAGGTCATTTAATCCACAACATCAAAACTGATCGCATGCCCTTTGCATTATTTGTGTTTTGAAGCATTTTAGGCCACATTGCACTTGTTTGGGATATCCAATTCTATTGACGTGTATCATCGGAGGGGGGAAACCTGATGGCTAAAAAGTTTTCTACTCGCATGAATTTTGAATTTTCACACCTCTCGCCCATCGAATCTTGGAATATCAAGTACTTGCAACCTGCCCCCGCCTTAGAAATGCATTTCAGCCTACACACACCTCGACGTGACCTTGCGTGATGGTCTCAACTTCACATATTAGACCATGACAAGTATATTGCTTTTCATTTCTGAATTTCACCATTAGAAAATAACAATCTATTGCTTTACATTTTTGAACTTCATAATTTAACTGTGGTTTATGATCCGAATAGTAGAAAATTAATTTTAACAAATTTAAGTACTAAGAAACACAATAATTTCAACCACCAGGCTGGTCAATAACTAATGTTTGTTCAACCATGCTGGTTCAGAACAATCACATAACTAGTGATTGAGCTGAAGCAGCCACGGTTGCATGATGTTCCAACCACTGGGATGGTTTAGTAAAATAACAATATATTACAAAATATATTGCTGTTAATTTCTCCTCAAGCTATTTGATCTAAGCTGTGCACCCCCTTCACTTTCTCTAGGCCATTTCTTAGGTTAGAGAGCATCACCTCTTGGGCGTGCATCTCCTAAGGTGTTGGTAGGGTTATTACTCTACAAACTTTAGGGTGCAAGCTAAAGCTTGTGAAGACTTGAGACTGGTAATCACCTGAATGGCCTGATGTTGCTGCCTCAAATGCTCCCACCCATCGTGACACCACAACTCATGTTCTTTGCTCCAATGGTAATGATTGAATGTGTGCATATGCAACTGCTTCTTGTTGCTGCTCTGCAAGGAGTCTTCTTTCTTCTCGTTGTTTCTCCCTTCATATATGTTACAAAAAGTGTCTTTTGTTGTTGATTTGATATCATTCTAGTGCTTTCCTCGACCTGCACTTTGTTCCTTATGCCTTGACTTGGATTTTTGGCTTTCTTGTCTCATAGCCTTTGTTTGCTTCTCTTGCAAGCCATGGCGAGTTGCATGTTGCCATTGATGCCATGGCCATGATCAATCCAGGATAGACCTAGAGAAGCTAGTTGGTGAGGCAAGCAAAGAATAAAAGACAAATTACATGAAAGAAGACAATGGCAAACCAAAGTCTATGCAAGGTCATGTTGAGGTGCGTACAGGTTGCAGGGCATTTGCAGGGCCGGGGCAGGTTGCACGTACTTAATCTTCCAAGATTTGATGGGCGGGAGGTGTGAAAATTCAAAATTCATGAGAGTAGCAAAATTTTAGCTGTTGGTTTTTCCCCCTCTGACAATACACGTCAGCAAACTTGGATATCCCAAACAAGTGCAATGAAGCCTAAAATGCTTCAAAATACAAATAGGCCAAAGGAGACACTATCAAGTTTGATGATGTGTATTATTAAATGCAATGACCTTTGGCATCATGATGAGCCATATAACAAGCAAGTGCATGGAAAAAGAAACAATTCAAAATTGTAAATAGTGTTGGACTTATTAAAATATATTTGCACATGCACAAATTGCACTTTTCCAATTTCTTCTATTTTAGGGTGAATCTAGATACCAATACCAACAAGTATCAATGCTTTATGACCACGATGCATTAGTCCCAATACTTTAGATTCCAAATTTTCAATTGGTTTTGGTTTTCAATAAAAAGAAAAAAAGTTATGGAGCGTGCCCTCAAATGGGTATGCATCACTTTAGCAACACATCGGAGTCCCGGTAACCCATGCATAATGATCTCATTTAGGTGTGTCCTTGGGTTGAGGAGAAGATCATGTAGTGTATTTTAGAATGATTACTGGAATGCATGTATATATAGAACAAAATTTTGATGTTTTTGAATAAATTGCTATATCCTATAGTCTTCAGGATGCATGCTTCACATGCAACATAGCACTTGTAATCGTTTAACAGTCTCATTCCAAATACTTATTCCATAATTTTTTGCTCTCATGTTCAATTTGGAATGTGTACTACAACTTGAAGACAAAGTTTTCCGAATTCCATTGAGCAATGCATAAGTAATGGGTCATGCATTGAGTTACCTATATACAGAAAGTCCCTGAACCTCACCAAAAATGGCTACACCCAAGCAAACAATGACCCCTATATACAACTTTGCACCACCATCATGTCCTGCCAAAAGAAACCTACATCATGAGCTTGATAAGTCTCTTAAAGGAGCAGGAAAAATGATATCCAAGGAAATTAATTTCATCGTCTTTGCTGACTCCATGTCATACAACCAATTACATGTAGATTACATAGATTACATTTCAAAGACTCCTTTCCTTCAGGGGCCTGGCTCCACATTACTTTGAGGAAGTTGACTTTTTGAGCTGGACATGATTGCAGGCTTGGCCCACCTTGCTCCTTTCCTTTCTCCTTTCTCGAAGGGGGATGGTTCCTTCCTTCAAGGGCGTGACCCCTCCCTTCATGTCGCTTCCTCTTTCCTTTCTTTGAGCTTCCTAGTTGTAGGCTTGGCCCTTCTTGCTCCTTTTCTAAAGGGGGCTAGCTCCTCCCTTCGTGCTCCTTTTCCTTGACGCCAGTGGCCTTCTTCAATTCAAGCTCCTTGGCAATTTTCCTTGTAGCCAATGGCCAGTGGCCTTCTTCAATTCAAGCTCCTTCCTTCAAGGGCGTGACCCCTCCCTTCATGTCGCTTCCTCTTTCCTTTCTTTGAGCTTCCTAGTTGTAGGCTTGGCCCTTCTTGCTCCTTTTCTAAAGGGGGCTAGCTCCTCCCTTCGTGCTCCTTTTCCTTGACGCCAGTGGCCTTCTTCAATTCAAGCTCCTTGGCAATTTTCCTTGTAGCCAATGGCCAGTGGCCTTCTTCAATTCAAGCTCCTTTGCAATTTTCCCAAATGGCATGAACATTTGATTTGTCCAAGAGAAGTGGACGCGTGAGATAGAGAGAGAGAGAGAGAGAGAGAGAGAGAGAGAGAGAGAGAGAGAGAGAGAGAGAGAGAGAGATTGTGAAAAATTATTTAAAAAA
Source organism: Dipteris shenzhenensis (assembly GCF_047967505.1). Classification (NCBI taxonomy): domain Eukaryota; kingdom Viridiplantae; phylum Streptophyta; class Polypodiopsida; order Gleicheniales; family Dipteridaceae; genus Dipteris; species Dipteris shenzhenensis. The sequence continues at coordinate 17,651,470 of NC_141599.1, forward strand.
TATATATATATACATATATATCTCTTTACAGAAATAGAAACAAACATTATTATTTAAAATCTCTCTATTTGTAGAAATAGTTTTCGATGTTGCCTAGTGGTAAGAAAGTGTGCACGCATGCATGCATGCATAAGTGTTTGTGTATGTGTGTGTGTGTGTGCAAGTGCATGCATGCATGCATGCATGCGTGCATGCGTGTGTGTGTGTGTGTGTGTGTGTGTGTGTGTGTGTGTGAAAGAGAGAGAGAGAGCATGCATGCGTGAGTTCAGACCTCAACTAGGTCTTTGCAGCACCACAATTAAAAAAAAAAAGAGAAACATTTATTTAGTGTTTTCTTTTGAGAGGGGGGGATGATGTGGATGGATGCAAAAAGACAGAGAGGGAGAGAGAGAGAAGCATGTCCTCCTTGTAGCTACTATCCTCCCTCTTCTCTAGGTTTGGTTCATGAGGAGGTCATCCAAGAGTGTTCTCAGATAGAATATGATCATTCCAAAGTCTTTTGGGTATGCCATAGATTTGTAGTAGATGGATCAATCTACAGAGTTTTGGAGCTAGATTTGAGAATGGGCTCTTAGTTGTGTGTGCACTGCACTTAAATAGGGAGAGAGTTTATTGAGCCTGGCCTTCTCATTCTTCTTTCATATGACTTGACATGCCCACCTCTCATCATTTGGCTAAGGTGGATAGTCTTTTCTGTTAGCGTATTGGAGATCTTGCACAGATATGCAAAGATGAAGTGCAAGCAATGACTTCCATACATGAAAGTTACATTAAGAAGCACAAATAAATATTAAAATATTTTCAAAGTGATTGAAGTTCAATTGTCCTTTGATAGGCCAAGTACCATAATGTGAGATGAAAGATGTCAATTAAATTGATTTCTCATTGAGTTGATCAGACATTATCTTTGCATATCTTTGCTAGAGTTACAACATGCTTACAGAGAAGACTACCCACCTCGGCCAAATGATGAGAGGTTGACGTGTCACGTTGTATGAAAGAAGAAAGAGAAGGTTGGGCTCAATGAAGTCTCTCTCTATTTAAGTGCCAAATGATGAGACGTGGACATGTTATGTTGTATGAAAGAAGAATGAGAAGGCCGGGCTCAATGAACTCTCTTGCACACTAGGATATTAACTACCACCAACGCAGTGGTTTGCTTCTATTATTACAATATGAATATGAATGTCATACAATTCATACATTTAGGATTTAGAATTTGTTTACAATTCCTTCATTTCAGCGGTCACATATATTCTTGTGACATCACCCCATGGCACATATATACATATACATATATTATTATATGTACATATATATATATATATATATATATCTTAACAACTACACTTACATTGAGAAATATGAAATCCCAAAACTAATCCACAAATCCACAATTCTTGAACGAATGAATTATGTCATTCATCTTGTAATAATAATAATAGAAGCAAACCATCGCGCTAGTGGTAGTTAATATCCTAGTGCGCAACCAACCACCGTGATGGTGGTAGCTAAGTTAATATCCTAGGAATAATAGAAGCAAATCACCATGCTGGTGGCAGCTAATATCCTAGTGTGCACTATGCAACTAACCTCCAAGATACAACCAACCAGTGCTATACCAGAACGAATCGCATTGCTACAAAGTGTTATCCTAAAATAGATACTTGCCCACGTAAATGTTAGAGAACATTAATAAGTAAACAGATTACATATAGATTACATCTCAAAGACTCCTTTCCTTAAGGGGTGAGGTTCCATATTGCTTTGATCAGGTCGCCTTTATTAGCTCCCTGATTCCAAGCTTGGCCCACCTTTTTGATTTCTTGAAGGGGGATGGTTCCTCCCTTCAGGGGTTGGTTCCACATTGCTTTGAGCAGGTCGCCCTTTTGAGCTCCTTGATTGTAGGTTCGGCCCTCCTTGCTCGGGCTGGCTCCTCCATTCAAGGGACCGGCCCCTCCCTTCATGTCGCTTCCTCTTTCCTTGCTTTGAGCTCCCTAGTTGCAGGCTTGGCCCACCTTGCTCCTTTCCTTTCTCCTTTCTCGAAGGGGGATGGTTCCTTCCTTCAAGGGCGTGACCCCTCCCTTCATGTCGCTTCCTCTTTCCTTTCTTTGAGCTTCCTAGTTGTAGGCTTGGCCCTTCTTGCTCCTTTTCTAAAGGGGGCTAGCTCCTCCCTTCGTGCTCCTTTTCCTTGACGCCAGTGGCCTTCTTCAATTCAAGCTCCTTGGCAATTTTCCTTGTAGCCAATGGCCAGTGGCCTTCTTCAATTCAAGCTCCTTCCTTCAAGGGCGTGACCCCTCCCTTCATGTCGCTTCCTCTTTCCTTTCTTTGAGCTTCCTAGTTGTAGGCTTGGCCCTTCTTGCTCCTTTTCTAAAGGGGGCTAGCTCCTCCCTTCGTGCTCCTTTTCCTTGACGCCAGTGGCCTTCTTCAATTCAAGCTCCTTGGCAATTTTCCTTGTAGCCAATGGCCAGTGGCCTTCTTCAATTCAAGCTCCTTTGCAATTTTCCCAAATGGCATGAACATTTGATTTGTCCAAGAGAAGTGGACGCGTGAGATAGAGAGAGAGAGAGAGAGAGAGAGAGAGAGAGAGAGAGAGAGAGAGAGAGAGAGAGAGAGAGATTGTGAAAAATTATTTAAAAAATATATATATATACATATATATCTCTTTACAGAAATAGAAACAAACATTATTATTTAAAATCTCTCTATTTGTAGAAATAGTTTTCGATGTTGCCTAGTGGTAAGAAAGTGTGCACGCATGCATGCATGCATAAGTGTTTGTGTATGTGTGTGTGTGTGTGCAAGTGCATGCATGCATGCATGCATGCGTGCATGCGTGTGTGTGTGTGTGTGTGTGTGTGTGTGTGTGTGTGTGAAAGAGAGAGAGAGAGCATGCATGCGTGAGTTCAGACCTCAACTAGGTCTTTGCAGCACCACAATTAAAAAAAAAAAGAGAAACATTTATTTAGTGTTTTCTTTTGAGAGGGGGGGATGATGTGGATGGATGCAAAAAGACAGAGAGGGAGAGAGAGAGAAGCATGTCCTCCTTGTAGCTACTATCCTCCCTCTTCTCTAGGTTTGGTTCATGAGGAGGTCATCCAAGAGTGTTCTCAGATAGAATATGATCATTCCAAAGTCTTTTGGGTATGCCATAGATTTGTAGTAGATGGATCAATCTACAGAGTTTTGGAGCTAGATTTGAGAATGGGCTCTTAGTTGTGTGTGCACTGCACTTAAATAGGGAGAGAGTTTATTGAGCCTGGCCTTCTCATTCTTCTTTCATATGACTTGACATGCCCACCTCTCATCATTTGGCTAAGGTGGATAGTCTTTTCTGTTAGCGTATTGGAGATCTTGCACAGATATGCAAAGATGAAGTGCAAGCAATGACTTCCATACATGAAAGTTACATTAAGAAGCACAAATAAATATTAAAATATTTTCAAAGTGATTGAAGTTCAATTGTCCTTTGATAGGCCAAGTACCATAATGTGAGATGAAAGATGTCAATTAAATTGATTTCTCATTGAGTTGATCAGACATTATCTTTGCATATCTTTGCTAGAGTTACAACATGCTTACAGAGAAGACTACCCACCTCGGCCAAATGATGAGAGGTTGACGTGTCACGTTGTATGAAAGAAGAAAGAGAAGGTTGGGCTCAATGAAGTCTCTCTCTATTTAAGTGCCAAATGATGAGACGTGGACATGTTATGTTGTATGAAAGAAGAATGAGAAGGCCGGGCTCAATGAACTCTCTTGCACACTAGGATATTAACTACCACCAACGCAGTGGTTTGCTTCTATTATTACAATATGAATATGAATGTCATACAATTCATACATTTAGGATTTAGAATTTGTTTACAATTCCTTCATTTCAGCGGTCACATATATTCTTGTGACATCACCCCATGGCACATATATACATATACATATATTATTATATGTACATATATATATATATATATATATATCTTAACAACTACACTTACATTGAGAAATATGAAATCCCAAAACTAATCCACAAATCCACAATTCTTGAACGAATGAATTATGTCATTCATCTTGTAATAATAATAATAGAAGCAAACCATCGCGCTAGTGGTAGTTAATATCCTAGTGCGCAACCAACCACCGTGATGGTGGTAGCTAAGTTAATATCCTAGGAATAATAGAAGCAAATCACCATGCTGGTGGCAGCTAATATCCTAGTGTGCACTATGCAACTAACCTCCAAGATACAACCAACCAGTGCTATACCAGAACGAATCGCATTGCTACAAAGTGTTATCCTAAAATAGATACTTGCCCACGTAAATGTTAGAGAACATTAATAAGTAAACAGATTACATATAGATTACATCTCAAAGACTCCTTTCCTTAAGGGGTGAGGTTCCATATTGCTTTGATCAGGTCGCCTTTATTAGCTCCCTGATTCCAAGCTTGGCCCACCTTTTTGATTTCTTGAAGGGGGATGGTTCCTCCCTTCAGGGGTTGGTTCCACATTGCTTTGAGCAGGTCGCCCTTTTGAGCTCCTTGATTGTAGGTTCGGCCCTCCTTGCTCGGGCTGGCTCCTCCATTCAAGGGACCGGCCCCTCCCTTCATGTCGCTTCCTCTTTCCTTGCTTTGAGCTCCCTAGTTGCAGGCAACCCTTCTTGCTCCTTTCTTGAAGGGGGCTGGTTCCTCCCTTCAGGCTCCTTTTCTTTGTAGTCAAGCTTGGGCTTTGCAATCAAGCTCGGGCTTCTTCAATTCAAGCTCCTTATCTTTTGCAATTTTTGCCCAAATGGAAAATTGAGCTATAGCATCTACTTTCTTGCTGTAGATAGATGTAGTAGGTACACACATTTGATCTATCCATGACTTGGGCAATGGCAAATGACATACCGAGCTTGGATTGATAAAAACCCCAAAGAAAAAAACATGCACAGGGTGGTAGCACAGGCCATCAGATCATGTAGTCATCTATGATGGGGGTATGGCAGACCATGCATTTTGGACCCTGGTGCATAATAGGATAGGCATTTGATTTTAATTATTTTGTGGCCATCAATACCACAGTCTAGCTCTGTACATGAAGAAGTTGCTTCTTGATTCCTTCCTCCCTCATCCTAAGGCTGCGGATGTTCCCCTTCATCTCCTCCACTCTTTGCTCACTAAGTTATGGGTCATGCAAGATACCTATATACAGAAAAGTCCATGAACCTCACCAAAAATGGCTACACCCAAGCAAACAATGACCCTACTAGAAGGAAAAGCATCTACAGAAGGGAAAGAGCACCTATAGGAGAGGGCTAAGCAAGAGGCCATAGAGCAAGGGAGGGAAGATCAAGAGAGAAAAGAGAAGGCAGAGGTAGAGCATGAGGGGATAAAGCAAGAGGAGGAACAGCAATAGTGAGAAGACCAGGAGAGAAAAGACCACCTGTAGGAGGTGTTGTAACCCAAATTTTGAAAAATGGAGGGAGAGAGAAGTTGGACCAGAGAAAAGGAGAAGAGAGAGAGGTGGTAGGCCTATAGTAGGCTAGAGGACAAAATAAATTCGTCCAAAAGGTCCCACAATGGAGGGAGAGGGCAGTTGGACTTGAGCAGAGGAGCAAAGAAAGGTGGTAGGCCTATAGTAGGCTAGATGACAAAAGAAATTCATCCAAAAGGTCCCACAATGGAGGAAGAGGGTAGATGGACCAGAGCAGAGGAGCAAAGAAAGAGGAGACAAACCTACAATACACCCAAGGAGAAGAGAAATTCGGCCACAAGGGCCCACAAAGACTTAAATGAGATTTGGGGATGATATCGGGTGGGTGCACATGGGAGGGTGGTCAAGCATGGGTTAAGGGGGGGAGGATGGTTTGGGTGGTCCCCAATGTAAGAGGAATAGCCAATAGGGGATCTCTGCATGCCTTCCATCTCTTCACCTCAAAATACCATTGCCCCACACAAAGGAGCACTCTCATTGGTACACATCAAATCCCTCTCTAATCCCTTGAAATTAGGCATTAGGGGAGAATTGGGGTCTCCAAAGGGCCCCCAATTAGTGTTTCCTAATTTCAAGGGATGAGTGAGGTATTTGAGGTGTACCAATGGGAGTGCTCCTTTTTGTGGGGCAATGCCATGTTGAGGTGGAGGGTGGGCAGACCTGCAAACAACCCTTATTGGCTACTCCTCTTACATCGGGGACTGTTAAAGATAGTGTAAATTGCACTATCCACATAGGGCATAGGGACAAACCCTAACCCTAACCCTAACCCTAATCCTAAGGGGTTCACATGTATATCTTCATGTTCATTGTCAATACACTTAGTGTACAGGTAGCTATATGGTGTGCACTCCTCTCTCTCTCCCTCTCTCACTTCTGCTATCATGGTATCAGAGCCAATGGTGCTCCACTCCCTTCATGAGAGTTAAGCCCTCCTTGCTTGAGGCATCTTCCATTGAGAGAGATTTCCGTTGAGAGAGAGTCAAGACCTTGCTTCATCAAGGCACGCAAGCCCTTGCTCCGTCAAGGCACAAGCCTCTCCGTGAGTCACATTTGTTGTCTTCTCCAGCTCTTCTTGTAGACTCCTCCTCTCCATTTCAGTTCAAAAAGCTCGCCATTCGGAGCTATGGATAGAGAGATATGTTCATTCGGTTCTCTGTTTCTTTGAGAGATTTCAAGAGGATGAGTGTTGTGGAATGCTTATTTTTCTGTGAGGGAAGAGAGACTCAACTCTTTCTCTGAGAGAGTTTTCAACTCTTTTGGTACTCGAGATAGAGCTCTTCAAGGGTTTCTTTTGGCCATTCTTCAAGTGACTATTCAGGTCCAACAAAGGCGGTTTGACTCAACCGGCCAAAGATGGAGAAAGCTCAGAGCAAAGGCCTCATCAACGGCCCTACATCTTGAGTGTCCTCTTCTACACTCTAGTCCATAGCTCTCAGCACCTTTTAGACCCTCGCGGCTCCTCAATGCCATGGCTCAACCTCTCAGCACGACCTTCACGACTCCTCTGTCAACAACATCGTTCTTCATATACTCCTCAAGAGAACCTAGCTCCGATGGGCCACACACAGGCTTCACATAGTTGTAGCCTCAAACGCTCAGCTTCCGAGATCCTATAAGTTGGCTCGAGTGGCAACGAACAGCGGCTCTCTCCTCCAACAACTACGCTCAAAGCATCTACATGACCTTCTCCAAATGAAGTAGCTCGGATAGTTTGACAAGCTCACCTCAATAGAGCCATTCCAGGGAGGATTAAATTTGACCTGCAAGCCCTACTCAACCATTTGACCAATAGAAACTAGGTTCTTAGTGACGTTCGAAACATGAAATACATTAGATAGGTATTTCTTTTTCCCATCCTGCATAGACAAAGGAATTTTACCAATCTGCACAATAGGATGTGCAGTATCATCACCAGTCTCCACAAATCTTGGTTTTTCCATTTTTGTTGCATCCTGCATCCATTCTGCATGACTTGTCATGTGGTTTGATGTGCACCTAAGTCAACATACCACACATCGTTGCTTTCTTTTGCACTTGTCACAGAAATTGGTCATGTGCTGCACCATAAACAAATGCTCATTTCTGCCATCACCCTGTCTACTAGAGGATGCATAATTGCCTTGCTGCAATTTTCCATTCATGATGTCATTCTGCTTTTTGTAGCAGTCTTTAGCCATATGACCCATTTTACCACAATAGTAGCATTCAACAATGCTGTTTGCATTTTGGCCTCTCTGCCATCCACCACGACCTCTTTGGCTCCCCCTGCCTCTAAGGTTACCATGTCCTCCTCCATAGGACTGGTTTTCTTGAATTTGCTACATATTTTGATTTTTGCCATGGCCTCCAAATCGGCCTGCTCTACCTCTGCCTCTACCTCTTCCAGTATTTGAGTTGAAGATAGTTTCTTTTGAAGTTCCTCCTGAAGAAAATGCACCACCATTTTTCTGCTCTTCAAAAATTAGAAGAGCAATCAACTCCTCAAAATTAGGAAATTTTTCACGGACGGCAATGGATGTCCGGAACTGTGCAGAATCCTTTCCTAGACCATTCAAGGTCACAGAAACTAAATCATCATCTTCCACTGGTGACCCAATGGAAGCAAGTGCATCTGTAATCTTCTTCACCTTCATGTGGTAGTCATTGATGCTCATATTTTCTCTCTGCACATTGTCCAACTCCTGCTTGAGCTGCATTTTCCTGGCTTGCATATTTGTGCTGTACATTTTTGCCAAAGTATCCCACGCCTCCTTTGGCATGCTTGCATCCTGAATATGCACAATCATAGAATCTGAAATACTGATAGATAGCCAGTACATAACTTTTCTGGCTCTCTCATGCTAGCCTTTAAATGCCTGCATTTCCTGTTGATTGGGAACATTAGGAAGAACTGGTTCTTGTTCATTTCGTGTAATGAACTCCTAATAGCCTTTTCCCATAAGTGAATTCATCATTCTAAAGTTCCATGCTTGGAAGTTGTTCTTGTCAAGCTTTTCAGTGACAGTTTGTGAAAGAGAGTTAGATGCCATTACAAAACACTGGAATATATTCTGTCATTACAAAAAACACACATTCTGCCTCACAAGGCAAATCTGCAAAACTGACGAAAGTGGTATTTGACCACACAGTCACTTCCTAGTGACGATTTTTCATCAACAGGCAATAAGAATGATACTGTCACTCCCAATATCTATGCGCATATGCAGACGATGCAATTTTTGCGGCAACTTTTCACCGACCTGTAGAACAATGGTCGCACAGCCAAAACAGGCCACTTTTTTGAGTGCCAGTGGAAAACTTCCGCCACCAAAACGGGCCCTACAATGGCCTCAAATCAAAAAAATAATGTCACCAAGGGCTATGCCTTCGCCCGTACCATACACTACCCTCTCGCCGCACTGCGAAAGGCATCTCAATCTGAGACAGTGCACTCTTGCACTTTCCGGCTGTGCTACTTGCAGAGATTTACTCAAAAAGGAAAGCAACACTAATCCTCTTACCAAGACACTGCGAACTTGGTTTGCTTCCTTGAGCTCCTTACCATGAATCGACCTCTAATACCATGTGAAGAGAGTGGGAGAGAGGTAAGGAGTCTCACTTGCAACTTTCTCACATACACAATGGGGGAATACACACAAAGGTGGAGGCTGAAAACAGTTTTCCTCTTCTTAGTTGTGAAAGCCAAAAAACTCTCTCTCTAGTACAAAAGAAATTGATGAACCCTATATGTGGGTCTCAAACCAAACTTAGCTAACCTAGGTGGCATACTAGCTGAGCCACTAACTAGAGTACATAAAGATAGCTATCATCTAGCTATTATTCATAGGCAGTGTACCAATTGCATTTGTATCTAACAAGTCAGTGACATAAATGCACAACAGTCTCCCTGGCATATCACGAGTGGAGCTTGATATCTCAACATTATTTCTGTAGATGAGCCCAACATCTACAATGAAGAGCCCATAGATGAAGAAGCTGAGGAGTGGGAAGCTGCATTGGCCCTAGAAGTGCTCCAACAACCTCGTGAACCCCACTCTACTTCTCAAATTCCATCCAACTCGGGCACGAGCACGAGCTTGTGATATGGTTTCTTGCTCCCCTTCTTGTCGATGGAGAACAATACCTCTTTCTCCATTACATCGAGGTTATGTTTGGTCTCTGGGAGGATGAAGATCTTGGTGTCCTGTGTGGATACAAGGTGGACACGACTATGCAAGAACCTAGATTTTTGGGAGCAGATGATTCAATAGAAGAGGGTCTTGCTTTAACACTCACCAAAATCAAAGATGAGATATCAATCTACTCCAACCTACCTGATGTTCAAGAAGAAGCCTCCACATCTCACTCCAGGCAGCAGGAGGCCTTTGGATTTATCCTCATTGACAAAGAGGAAGGGATTGAGCATGACGATTCCATAGTGGTAAGAAACTATGAGCTTTGAATTTCTTCTCTCTGGGTGTAATTTTGATTTAACGGAATTCTAATGTAATGTTGGACTGTTGCAGGAGGCATTTCAGGTCGACCTATTCTCATCTCGGCAACGCCTTGTTCACAGTAGCTTAGGCTGAGATCACTCACTAGCACATTACCTTGGCCAAGCAAAAGGGCGCTTTGTGGTTATCCACAAAAAGTTTTCTCCACATGGCACTGATGACCTCTTTAAGTGCAAGGCCTTGTCATGAGTGATTGGTCAGGCTGACATCAATCGCAATGCTGACAAGGTCATTTTGGTGAACCGCATGGCTGCCCTCAATGCTTTTGAAACCAATTTTCAAGGTATGGCATTGACGGCAGTAGCCATGTCCCTAGCCAGCAACGATAATAGAGTTGACTCTCTATCGACTAGGTTTAGAGCTAGGAGTGTATTTGGGAACTCAAAGCCTGATGTTCTCAGTGTTTTAGAGAAGAGAGAAAGGCTCTAAAGCCTTATTGTATACAACTTTTATTTTATATGAATACAAATATACTTTTTATAAAGTGCCCCATTTTGTGTTCTTTTACAAAATGTATTTTATAATGTCATTGTATTTTGTAACTTCAATTGTTGTTGGAATTAATATTTTCATTCACTATTCTGTTCAAAAGCATGCTATCAAATACATTTTTGCACAATAATGGTTTTTGAGCAATCTAGTAAGAATCTCACCGTGGGGCAGAAGGCAAATGTGTTCGGCATTGTGTGGGGAGCTCAGAAATGCCAAAACCTGCTATGGCATGTATGAGCTCAGAAATTCCAAAACCCGCTATGGCACATATGCCGAACACATTTTCCTTTTGCGCCACAGCAAAAAAACATCATTTGACCACTCAAATTCACACTAAACTTGCATAAACTGATGGAAAGCATCACGTAACATGTATAATAACATGGGAATAGTAATAGAACATAAAAATATATTTTATTCATTGGCGTCAAAGGGCAAAGATTTACAAAAGGATTCAGGTTACACCAAATGAACCTAAACAACATCAAGGGCCTAAGGGAGGGATCAGAACGGATGCACTTATAGAGTGCAAGGTCCTTGTCCATCATTGTTACTCTTTTGGCATGGATAGCACATAAGTTCACATCTTCAAAAAGACCTACTGTCATCTACTCTGTTGCTACTTGAATTGCTCCCATAGCGCCTAAAGTGGAAGGGTGCATGGGGAATGAGATTGTCCACAGTGGTTTGGAACTTTCGGATTTCTTGAAGTGCCTTCACGCCTGATTTTTTGTGCCTCTTAATCTTTGGAGGACCTGGCACTGGTCTCTGGACATGGCCCCATGGCCGCTTGTCCGCTTTGAACTTCTTTCGCGTCTCCTCCCTGCAATCGCCTCTTCAGACTCTTCTTGTGTCTGGTGGGTCCTTCAAGGTGGCTTGTCATGCCTAGGGGTCTTCTTTTTCCTTGGTCCCTTTTCCTTTTGATGAGGCTATGAGATAGCAGGATGAGGCTCTTGCTCAGCTCGTACTAGAGGCTCCTCATATGTGACAATATCGAGGCACAGAGGGTTGATGGTGCTCTTCCGTGTGGTCTGCTTGGTTGGAGGATTGGGGCCAAGGTTCATTATATCTGCAAGCCCGTCAAATACTTCCTCTTGTTGTGGCCCCTTTAATCTCTCCATCTCCTCTCTTTGCCTTTCTTGCTCCCCTTGTTGGTCTAGATGCTCCGTGCTAAGACCCCATGGAGGAGGGAGGGGCACTTGATCATGATGGATTGGACTATTTTGTCCCTCTTGGGAGACCTCTCTACTTCCACGGTTAGTTGTGTGGAAGGACTGAGAAGAACCCTGATTGTGCTTGGATCCTTCATCATGCTAGGATTACTCATAGTGCTGAGATCCCTCGGATCCCCCATGAGGGTCGGATGGTGGACACTCATGTTGCTGGGACTCTTGGTGATGAGAACTGCCTTCAGATCCCTGCTAATCATTGCCCTCTTGGCCATTGGGGCTTGCATTGTGTTCGGAGGCCATGGAGTTATGAGGAGGAGAGCAAGTAGCATCTAAATGGCATCCAGTGTGTCTAGCAGTTTGTTTAACTCATGCCATAGAAATGAGGAATTTTAGGGTTTTGAAGTGCTTTATATAGTCTTTTTTAAATTAGTTTAGGGTTTTCTTTTAAATTAGGGTTTTTGGAGTGCACCCCCTCCCCCCCCGGTCTTTTGTCGCCAGTTCGATAATACTTAATCTTCACCACCCTCCCTCCCAACCCAGTCACCCCTCCATCTTGCCATGTCACACATGAAATTCTACAATTTTCAAACAAATTTGTGAATTTTGGAATCTATAATTGACTCAAAATAGTGTTAACTTTATTCATCAAACATTTTACATTTAGGGTTCTCTTAGGATCCAATGCCTCCCCTGTCTAACTCTACATTGCAACCAAAGTGCAACCCCTTGGCTCCTCGTTGAGGACTTCCAAGCAGCACATCTCCTTGTCTTCTTGACATGTTGAACTGCTTTTGTGAGACTTGAGACCTCTACCTTATCGCGCTTGAGAGTCTTGGCGTCTAGACATCTATAAAACCAGTCGAACGTTTCGTGTAGTGCATTGCTTTGCACGATACCACCCCCATGCCTTGTGTTCTTGAAGTATGCTGCCTTTGCTCTGTAGTGTGATTACTTACACAATGGTATCCTCCAAGATTTTCTCTAGCACATTGGTTTGTTTCTTGACGTGTAAGCCTTACAGACCATGGTGTTGGCAATGGCATTGTAGATATCTTATACTTTTCCTCCATAGCAGACTTGAGAATTTTAAAAATGGAGTTATAAGCTTCACGACTTACACCAGTAGTATCACAAGCTCCAAGCATCTCCTTTGCTTACACGAGGCCCTTGAAGTCCTTCATTACCTCTCTAGCAACTTGTTCACGTAGCCCTTTTTGTCTAGGGTCCTTCAACACTTCCATGACATCACTTGGCTTTATTAAACTTCTTAGAGCATATTAAGGATCACTATCATCCATTTCCATTATTCCCATCACATCCTCCATTAGGGGAGAATCGGGGTCTCAAAAGGGCCTCATAAGGAATGGAATAGGGAATGCTTAGTGGGCTAATGCAAGGGGCTTGGAGGGTCCCAAAGAGGCCTAACCAGCCCAACCTAGGTGGGTTAAGCCCACATTTGAGCCCACCTCTTCCCCCATCAATGAGGGGAGGGGGCCACTTTTTGAAATTTGAAGTTCAAATTTCCACACGCTCTTTGGGATATAGTGGAACTCCTCAAAGTGTGCTCCACAGTCTTTGATTGCAAGGGAAGAAGCTTCTTGACCTTTGGGTGGATGGAAACTTGTATCCTTTAGACCCTGCCACCCAAAAGAGTCCTCCTTTTCATATAGTGCATGATGTTGTTCGGTTTGTTGGCAAGGGACATGCTGGATTGCTCGGTTATTGCAATCGATTGAACCATTCTCAGACATTGGCTATGCAAGCAAGCGAGGTGCAGAGAGCCCAAGTAGAAGAACTTGCACATTTGGGAAATATTACTATTGTGGCAATGCATAATAGTATGCAGGATCTCCAATTGCAAAACAAAGAACTCAGTGACAAAGCACATGCACTTACTATTGTGGCAATGCATAATAGTATGCAGGATCTCCAATTGCAAAACAAAGAACTCAGTGACAAAGCACATGCACTAGACTTGGAGCGACATGAATTGGAATAATCAATCGAGAAGCTTGCTGAAAGCAAACAAGATTTGGAAAGGTCTATCTATGGCCAAGTTCAAGGCTATGGAGAAGGAACGAGAGAAGTCGATAGAATAAGTATAAAAGTTGAAGGGAGAAACTTTGGGACTGAAGGAGAGGAAAAGACAATTACAATCTATGGATGCACTGTCAACCAATAGTGGTGCCCGAAAGAGGAGAATACGGGCTACAAGATTAGTTCCCCAAATTTTCAATGAAATTTTTTACCCCAAAATATTTGTGGTGTTGCATTCTTTCCATAAGACTCATTTGTACTCTTCTTTAGGAATTTCATGGAGGATGTGATGCCAACAATGGAAATGGATGATAGTGATCCTTCATATGTTCTAAGAAGTTTAATAAAGCCAAGTGATGTCATGGAAGTGTTGAAGGACCCTAGACAAAAAGGGCTGTGTAAACAAGTTGCTAGAGAGGTAATGAAGGATTTCAAGTGCCTCGTCCAAGCAAAGGAGGTGCTTGGAGCTTGTGATGCTGCTGGTGTAAGTTGTGAAGCTTACACCTCTATTTTTAAAATTTTTTAGTCTGCTATGGAGGAAAAGTATAAGATATCTACAATGCCATTGCCAACACCGTGTTCTGTAAGGCTTGTACATCAAGAAACCAACCAATGTGCTAGAGAAAAGCTTGGAGGATACCATTGTGTAAGTGGCACAATGACTTGGAAGAGTAAATGAAATCTGGCATCCAAACGTTTGAGATGAATGCTTTCAATAGTGTTTACATGGATGTAGAGAATTCGCAGAGAGCCATGGTCAAATTCTATGGGATGCGAGAAGAAGGTAAGAGAAATTCCCTCTTCACATTCAACTTTATTTCTTCTAATTTCCATATCCTTATTGAATTTCTCTTTCATTGTACAGATGGCAAGCTAGTATTTGTTATAAAAATGGATGAAGCTTAGTTGGTAAAAGAGCACAAGCTAGAGAGGGTGAGCATTTGTTTTATGAACGACGCCTTGCGTTTTGTTGAAGGGGATGAGGAAGTTGAGTAGAGTTTCTCAGTACAATATGAGAAGGAAAAATGGTGGCTTGTAGCCTTTGAGACCCCGAAGGAGTGCCACGAGACATTGAAGTGGGTTTTGGAGAGAACCAGCATCCCGTCAATTATTCAAAGACAAGAGGCAGGGCAAACATTAATTGTGGATGGGCATGGAATGTTTCAAGTTGAACGGCATCTAGCAAGTGATTTGAAGACCCTCAAGTGCTTGTATGGTTGTGATATAGGTGCAGATGCAAAATGGACATGCTTGTATTGCACCCACTCTCAAAAGATGCAAAAGGGATGCCTAAATGGGAAAATGGCATCCTTTCTTGCAACCAAAGTGCAGCTGCCAATTGCTATTTTGAGAGCAAAACCATGGACAAGGTTTGATGCATTTATAAAAGTTGCTTAGACAAGGTCAAACAGATGAGCTTTATTATGAGAGATTCAGGACAGCATTGGGAGAATTCATGTCATTGATGGTAGAAGCATGGGGGAGTCACATATTACACATTACATGGTAATCCTCCTTAGGTTGAAATTTTGTGCTTCAAACTTGAGCCAGTTTGTGTTTCTAATACAATGTTTTTCTTTACGCACATGCACCATGGTTTGTGGAGCAATGGGGCCCTCTGTCCATTTGGAATACTCAAGGAATGGAGAAATCACACTACAAAGCAAAGGCAACATACTTTAAGAATACAAGGCATGGGGTGGTATTGCGCAAAGCAATGCACTACACGATATGTTTGATTGGTTTTAGATGTCTAAAGGCTAGGAGTCTCAAGCGTGATAAGGTAGAGGTCTCAAGTCTCGCAAAAGCAGTTCAACATGTCAAGAAGACAAGGAGATGTGCTGCTTGGAAGTCCTCAATAGGGAGCCAAGGGGTTGCGCTTTGGTTGCAATGTAGAGTCAAACAGGGGAGGCGTTGGGTCCATATAGAGCCCCAAATGTAAAATGTTTGATGAATAAAGTTAAAACTATTTTGAGTCAACTATAGATTTTAAAAAATTACAAATTTGTTTGGAAATTGCAGAATTGCATGCGCAACATGGCAGGGCGGAGGGGTGAGTGGGTTGGGAGGGAGGGTGGTGAAGATTAAGTATTATCGAACTGGCGACAAAACACTGGGGGGGAGGGGGTGCACTCAAAAAACCCTAATTTAAAAGAAAAACCCAAAAGTGCTTTAAAAGAGACTATATAAAGCACTTAAAAACCCTAAAATCCCTCATTTCTATGGCATGTATTAAACAAACTACTAGACCCACTGGATGCCATTTAGATGCTACCCATTGTCCTCCTCAGAACACCATGGCCTCTGAATACACTACAAGCCCCAGTGGCCAAGAGGGCAATGATCACCGAGGATTTGAAGGCAGTTCTCATCATCACGAGTCCAAGCAACGCAAGTCCCCACCATCTGACTCTCATGGGGGATCCCAGGGATCTTAGCAGCATGAGGAATCCCAGCACGATGAAGGATCCAAGCACAATTAGGGGTCCTCTCAGTCCTTCCACACAACTAACCGTGGAAGTAGAGAGGTCTCCCAAGAGGGGCAAAATAGTCAAGTCAATCCTGATCAACTGCCCCTCCCTCCTATGTGGGGTCCTGGCGTGGAGCATCTAGACGAACAAGGGGAGCAACAAAGGCAGAGAGGAGGTGGAGAGATTACAGGGGCCACAACAAGAGGAAGTATATGGTGGGCTCACAGATATAATGAACCTTGGCCCCAATCCTCTAACCAAATAGACCGCACAGAAGAGCACCATCAACCCTCTGTGCCTCGAGATGATCAAATATGAGGAGCCTCTAGTGCGAGTTGAGCAAGAACCTCAGCCTGCTGTCTCACAGCCTCGTGAAAAGGAAAAGAGACAAAGGACAAAGTAGACCTCTAGGCGTGAGAAGCCACCTCGAATGACCCATCAGACACAGGAACAGGAGTCTGAAAAGGTGGTTGCAAGGGAGGAGAGGCGAAAGAAGTTCAAAGCAGACAAGCGGCCATGGAGCCATGTCCAAAGGCCAGTGCAGGGTCCCCCAAAGATTAAGAGGCACAAAAAATCAGGCATGAAGGCACTTTAGGAGATCCTCAAGTTCCAAACCACTGTGGACAATCTCATTCCCCGTGCACCCTTCCAGCGTGTTGTACGTGAAATAGCACAGCATTACAAGAGTGATGTGTGTTTCACTTCAGGCGCTACAGGCAAGGCCTATTTCTAAAATCCCTTATCTGTAAATTTTTCATTAATAAAATGTACCCCTTTTCTATACAAATCTGTAAATTTTTCCCAAAACAATTTTAAATAGTCCCTTATGTATATTTATTTCTGTAAATTTTAGAAATAAAAAATATCCTTCTGTTGAACTCACGTGATAGGGTTACATATGATGAGTGACCCCCCCGAGCAAGAGCTTCATCCTCTCGGAGACCAAACATAACCTCTATGTCATGGAGAAAGACGTATTGTTCTCCATCGACAAGAAGGGGAGCAAGAAACCATATCATTATTGTGGGGTCAACAGAGGTGGTGCCCGAGGTGGATGGAATTTGAGAAATAGAATGGGGTTGAGGAGGTCGCTGGAGCACTGCCAGGGCCAATGCAGCTTCCTGCTCCTCAGCTTCTTCATCTGTGGGGTCTTCATTGTAGATGTTGGGCTCATCTATAGAAATAAGAGGATTGAAAAGGCAGGGGCAGGGTCAGGGCCTGAGGTCAAGGCCTCCTCTTCCATTTCTCCCTACTGGAGAAGGAAAATAAAGGTCATTTCCCAGGATAACCTATTTCCTATGTTTCCGATGACTCCACATGCTAGGAGGTCATCAGTGTCTGGACACCTCCCTAAACCCTAGGGGTGTGAGCTAGGCTCGAAAGTGATCTAAACACTTCACGAACCTGGGTTCTTGATTAAACAAGTACTTCAAATAATCAATTGGGACCCACCTTTTTGTAGACTCATCAAGTTGATATGCAAAACTCATGATGTAGTGTTGCATGTACTTGATGAGGTCTTTAAAAGGCTCGCGCTCCCAAGTAGGTGCCTAGGACATCTATGCTCTTATCAAAGACTGGAAATAACTCCTCTCTAGCAATTAATGGAGTACGGGAGATGGAATCGTGGAAGGCAGACCTAACATAATCCATGGTAGTTTGGTAGCTAGGAGAACTATGGCTATGATAGTGAAACTTTGAAACTAAAGTAACTTTATAGCCTATATATACCCAAATGTTCTAAATATAAAAAATAAAAAGAATTATAAATTTTTTGGGAAAAACTTGACATTGACATGAAACAAAACCATTCAAAACATCAAAATTAATTGCACCACTATTAATTGGAAAATGTCAAGATCCACAATTGTTCCACCCCACATTTTCTAGACAATCTTCAATATTGTAGGAGGGATAAAAGTGGCACTATGCACAAGCTTCTCTAGACGCTTTCCTACCTTTTCACCATTTAAGGTAAAGTGAAAGGACTCAGACATGCCATCCTCCATGACCAATAGGTGTTCTCGCATGTCCTTGAGAGTCCATTGTGACGTGACAGTCACATTCTTGACATCTCCTAAATGAGAGCCAATAAACTTACCCCTATATTATCATCATCGTTAGAGTCAAGGGGGAGCCAATTGCCACCTGTTTTCTTCCGGCAGCTAGATTGGAAAGAAAAATATAACATTTGGTAGGAGATGTGGTACTTGACAACCACATTGTCCTTACATACATGGCATTGAAACAGATCACCCTTTTGTTCACCTGTCCTACTTCCCCAATTCACCCCAAGCAATTCCTCAAGGGCATTCTCATGTAGGCACTTGCATGACCACATGGTTTTTGTTCTGTGCATCTGGATATTATGAAAACAAGAAGCAAAAATGTGCAGAGGCATAAACCAAGACAACCTTACCCATTTAGAGCCAAATGTAAACTTCATGGCCATGCCCACATCCTTTGCAATCTTTTCCTTGTATGATTTCATTGTTTTTGTGTCCACCATGCTACAACCCATCAATAGATATTTCTCTATTTCAAAGCAGAGGACTTCTCTCCAGCATGCATTTGCCTTCCTAAATCCTCATGAATGGCAGTAAACTTACCTAAGAAGCACTCAACTGGTTCCCACTCGTTAAATCTGAATGAAATGCATCTGCTATGCACAAGTGCTATTTCAAAATACAATTTCAAACTGACTCATTACACTAGTTCTGTTTTAAAATACAATTTCAAGCTAACTCATTACACTTCAAAATCTTATACAAAATGTATACTTATAATGCGATGGTATTGTCGATTGATTGCTTGATGGAGGAAGGCGCATGTCGTTCCCCATGTAGATGTGTTGCACCTTTTCAAGCAATCCTTTCTTCCTAAGCTTGAACTTCATGATGTGGCCCTTCCATTCATGCAAAAGATCACCTCTTTTGCTCTTGGTAAGCTTATGTGGAACCTTGGCAGATCCTCTCATGACTATCCAATCATTCAAGCTGTAGGTGCAAGGCACCCATTCACCCAGTGCATTTTTGTTGGTGTGGGACACAGAGTAAATGTATGGTCTCCTCACCATGCTTGTGCAGAGGTCACAATAGCAATAGTGGACTAGAAAGTGCAGCTTGGAGGGAGAGAATAGCTTCGATAGAGGGAGAGAGAGGGAGAAGGTATAGAGGGTGCAATTGAACAATGAGAGAAGCTTCAAGAGGTGCTGTAGCTAGGAATGGAGGGAGAAAGAGTAGAGGGGGATGAGCAGCTGCTCTAGGAGGTGTTGTAGCTAGGAATGGAAGGAGAAAGAGCAGAGGGGGTTGAGCAGCCACTACAAGAGGTATTGTAGCTAGGAATGGAGGAAGAAAGAGCAGAGGGGGATGAGCAGCTGCTGCTATAGGAGGTGTTGTAGCTAGGAATGGAGAGAGAATGAGCAGCTACTACAGGAGGTGCTGGAGAGGGAGAAACACAGTGCACTAGAGCAGGAGGGGGTAGAGAAGATGCCAAATGAGTTTCCACATTTGAAAAATGGAGGGAGAATGGAGCTGGACCAAAGAAGAGGAGGGGGCAAGCCTGTAACAAGCTGAGAGGGGGGAAAAGTTCGCCCAGAAGGGCCCATTGCCTCTTGAATGACTTGTAGGCTTGTTTGGGGAAGGTGCATATGGGAGAAGGGTCAAGCATGGGTTGAGGTGGGGGGGGATGGTTTGAGTGGTCTCTGGTGTAAGAGGAGTAACCAATAGGGGCTGTTTACAGGTCTGCCCACCCTCCACCTCAACATGGCATTGCCCCACAAAAAGGAGCACTCCAATTGGTACACCTCAAATACCTCACTAATCCCTTGAAATTAGGAAACACTAATTGGGGGCCCTTTGGAGACCCCAATTCTCCCCTAATGCATGAAATTCCTAAAGTAGAGAACAAATGAGTCTTAGTGGGAACAATGCAACACCATGAATATTTTGGAGTAAGAAATTTCATTGAAAATTTGGGGAACTAACCTTGCAGCTGCTATTCTTCTCTTTCGGGCACCACTATTGGTTGACAATGCATCCATAGATTGCAATTATCTTTTCCTCTCCTTTAGTCCCAAAGGTGTTCTCTTCAACTTTTGTACTCATTCTATCGACTTCTCTTGTTCCTTCTCCACAGCACATTGAACTTGACCTTTCCAAATCTTGTTTGTTTTCAGCGAGCTTCTAGATTGATTCTTCCAATTCCCGTTGCTCCAAGTCCAATGCATGTGCTTTGTCACTGAGTTCTTTGTTTTGCAATTGGAGATCTTGCATATGATTATGCATTGCCACAATAGTAATATTTCCCAAATGTGCAAGTTCTTCTACTTGGGCTCTCTGCACCTCGCTTGCTTGCATAGCCAATGTCTAAGAATGGTTCAATTGATTGCAATAATCGAGCAATCGAGCATGTCCTTTGCCAATACAAACCGAACAACATCATGCACTATATGAAAAGGAGGTTTCTTTTGGGTGGCAGGGTCTAAAGGATACAAGTTTCCATCCACCCAAAGGTCAAGATGCTTATTCCCTTGCAATCGAAGACTATGGAGCACACTTTGAGGAGTTCTAGTATATCCCAAATGGCGTGTGCTTGCATATTCTGCCTCCAGTTGTAGGTTCACATGGTACTTGTTGGATATGTCCTCGAATGGTGCCATGAGTACTCAAAGAGAGGTATTAGTGATGCAAGCTAAAATGTAGGGGAGAGCTAGCAAAGATGGAGCAGTGAGAGGGAGAGAGTAGCAAGGAAGAGGGAGGAGGAGAAATAGATGAGGGCAAGAGGAAGAGGAGGAGGAGAGTAGGGCGACACGTGTAGAAGGGAGGGAAGGAATTGCTGTAGACGGGAGAAGGAGGGGAGAGCTGCTATAGGAGGGAGGAGGAGGGGAGAGATTCTGCAGGAGGGAGGAGCAAAGGAGAGGGAGCCTGGACGACTGGAGAAGGAGGGGAGAGAAAGGAGGGAGGAGGAGCCAGAAGGAGGAGGAGGAGGGGAGAGGGAGGAGGGAGGAGGAGCAAGACGGAGGAGGGGAGAGGAAGAGGGAGGGAGAGGGAGGGAGAGGGAGAGGGAGATAGAGGAGCGAGGGAGGGAGGGAGAGAGGGAGGAGGAGGAGGGAGAGAGAGGGAGGGAGGGAGAGAGAGAGAGGGAGGGAGGGAGATTCAAAATTTGAAATTCAATTTTCAAAAAGTGCCCCCCCCCCTCATTGATGGGGGGGAGAGGTGGGCTCAAATGTGGGCTTAACCCAACTGTTGGAAATCAGAAGAGAATTTAGGCTTGCCAATCCTAATCAATCTTTGATTACTAGTAGACTATAGCTTTGCAACAATGAGATAACAGCCCCTTGCATTAGCACACTAAGCATTCCCTAATCCATTCCTTATGAGGCCCTTTTGAGACCCCAATTCTCCCCTAATGAAACACTAATTGGAGGCCCTTTTGAGACCCCATTTCTCCCCTAATGCTAGGTGCTAAAGTGTTGATGAGCAAGTATAAACCCACAAGTGATTGTCTCAACTTTGCATAGTGCATAGTGTTTGATTCTTTATCTCTTTAAGGCATTCATCAAAGTCTATGCAATGACTACTAGCAAAGGTACTCACTCATTTGTTGTCCCCCATGTGAAGCTATTTAAAGTTGAAGGTTCTAGGTGCTAAATTGCTTACTAGCCCTAAGGTATTTATACCCACATGTAATGGTCTCAAGTTTGCATTCTCTCTTTAAGGCATTCAATGAAGTCTATGTAATGAATAATTGCAAAGGTAATCTCTCCCCTCTACAAATTCGCATGAACATTTATTGAATCCCATGTGAAGTTATTTAAAGTTGAAAGTTTTGGGTGCCAACCCACTGACAAGGAAGTAAAAACCCACATTTAATGGTCTTAGCTTTGCATAGTGCATAGTGCTTGATTCTTTCTCTCTTTAAGGGATTCAACCTTTCAAGCTCGAGGGGATACACTACTAAGAAACCCTATGTATCACGTGCATTCAAGGGATATTAAAAAAACACCTAGACTAAATTTCCTCTCCCAATAAAAACACCCCTCTTTACTTATGAACTAAGTGATTTAAAAAAATTTTTGAAATAAAAAAGCCTCCTGTTATCGTAATCCTGTTAAATTTGTTCAAAAAGTTCAATTAAAATACCCCTCCTTTTGAATGCACATGGTACAAAAAAATTTTGTGAGGTGAAACCCCGAGCTTTCAGGAAAGTTTATACAATGACTAATTGCAAAGGTAATCTCTTCCCCATGCAAGTCCGTATGAACATTTGTTGACCCCAGGTGTTAATCTGTTGACTAGCAAGTAAAAACCCACATGAGAAGGTCTCACCTTTGCATAGTGCATAGTGTTTGATTTTTTCTCTCTTTAAGGCATTCAACAACTTCTGTGCAATGACTAATGATCATGGATGATTTTTTCATGTTAGTTTCACTAAGGATTGAAACTTTTAGATTGGTGTCGAAAGTTTGTTTACCATTTAAAAAAAAAATGTTGGAAACATTTGCCAAGATTTGAAACTTTTATGCAAAAAAATTTAAATTTTTGTCAGGATTTACATCTTTTCCTTATAAATTCAAAATTAAATGTATAAAAATGTACTATATCTATTAATATTGTGAAACGAAATAAACTAGATGATAAACTTTTGCCAAGATTTATATTAATATGTAAGCGTACCTTCGATGAAAACATCCATGCTCGTAATCCCTCCCTACTATAAGTCAACATGAACATTTGTTTATCCCTATTTGAAGTTATTCAAAGTTGAAGGTAATTGCAACAAGTAATCCCTCCCCCATGGATGCTTGTAATCCCTCCCATTTGTTGATCCCTATTTGAAGTTATTCAAAGTTGAAGGTAATTGCAACAAGTAATCCCTCCCCCTTGCAAGACCGCATGAACATTTGCAGACCCCCATGCGAAGTTATGTAAAGTCGAAAGTTCTAGGTGCTAAACTATGACTAGAAAGCAAAAAGCCATATGCGATGGTCTCAACTTTCGAGAATGCCATGTGAAATTATTAAAGTGGGCGCTAAGCCGCTTTCTTGTCCTACAGGTATTAAATCTGAAGGTTGACACCCCCGATCTTATATATTGATCCAATAGTGCATGTTCAAGCTCAACGTGCAGCATGCTGGCTATGGCGATATCAATTTCCTGGGGTGCTGTCCTCCTGCTCCTCCTCCTCCTCCTCTCCGTCGTCTTCTTCGTTAACAGCTTCTCCAAATCCTCTGCAGCTAGGCTTCCTCCCGGTCCCCCCCCTCTTCCCATCATCGGAAACGCCCTTCAGATCCTTCTCTCAGGCGGCCTCCTTCTCCCACACCGCACCCTTGCCCGCTTCTCCCACCGTTACGGCCCCTTGCTTTACCTTCGATTCGGTTTCTTGTCTCACGTCGTGGTTTCTAGCCCTGAGCTCGCCAGAGAGGTCCTCGTCACCCAGGATCAGTCTTTTGCCACCCGACCATCTTTTCAGATATTCCAGTTCTCCCACTATGGTGAGGAGAACAGTGTCGTCCTAGGGCCCTATGGGAGCCGGTGGAGAGAGTTGCGTAGAATCTGCACTCTCCAACTCTTCACCGCAAAGAGGATTCGCGAGTTTAATGGTGTCAGGATGGAAGAGATTAAGTCCATGCTCCACAACATGGCCGAGAGGAGTCAAAACGGGAAGTTTGCTGTGAATATGAGGCATAGCCTAGAAATGCTCTCAGAAAATGTCATGGGTCGCGTTCTCTTCACGAAAAAACTAAGCGAAGCGTTTTATCACAACGATCGCTCGCTTAGCACCATTCTGCAAGAGGCCAGTGAGGTATTTCACACGCCGCTGATCGGTGAATACATTCCTTTCCTTGGTTGGATGGATTGGAAGTTAAGGCAGCAACTGCGGAGGCTACACAAAGAAGCAGATACCGTCTTGGAGGATATTCTTGCTGAGCGTAAAGTGGACCAAACGGCAGACAACAAAAATGACTTTCTCGCTGTTCTACTTTCTGACGAAATCGGGAAAGACACGATGAAAGGCATTCTGGTGGTAAGAGTGGTTCTTGGTGCTGCTATTTTCTATAGTCGTCCTGCTCATTGCAACATGGGCATCCGGTCCTGATCCAAAGGTTGCCCCAACCATTGACATACATCACATCATAGTGCGAATCGGTAGGCATCTTTCTGTAGTGTTGGCCACCACAACCTCGCTTGCAGTACCTTCTTGGTCGTGATTTCTCCCACCTGCCACTCCGCAATGTGCCTCCATGAGCACAGCTTCTTGCTCGTGCGAAAGTATGCATCGGACCAGAACATCCACCAAATGTCTATGGTAGACCTGATCAACCACCACTTCGAATCCGCAGCTTCTTAGTGCCAACGGATTTCGTTGATTCCTGGTTAGGTAATTTGGCAGATCCCATACGATAGTAGCATTAAGTTTTCGGTAGTCGACACAGATCCATATCTTCTGGTTCTTGGGCACGATCACGATTGGAGAAATCTACTCTGATTGCTCAATTGGTGCAATGAATCCTACCTACAGGAACCGCTCTAGTATGGTCTTTACCTGCTTTGCCACATGCGGATTCATGCAGTACTGGTGCATTTTGATGGGCATGGCATCCTTCTTCAGATTTACGCAGTGCTGGTAAAATTTTGGGTCCAACCCCCGCATATTGGATAGTCCCAAGTGAACACATCCACAAACTCTGTGAGCAGTGCCACTAACTCCTTTCTGAATTCCTCTTTTAGGAGTGTGTTGATCTTTATGGGCTTGGAACTCCCATCTGTGCCTAAGAACACCGTCTCCAATGCATCTTCTTGCATGCGTGTCACTCGCATCATGCGCTTCTCAAACTCCCTTTCCTACTCCAGGACATCCTTCATATGCATATCCGCAATCAATAAGTCCTTCATTGGTTGTATCTGTGGTGGTTGCAATATTACGAGACTGGTGGTCCATGATCCTGGCAAGAGATATTGTGCATAAATTTCCATGACATCGACCGTAACGAACAGCAGTTCAGCTTGGTCTGCGCTTGGACTGGGTCTGCGCTTGAGCTCAATCTGAACTTCTTCTCCTGGAGACTATATGCGCCTGGCTAGGACTCCATCTTGAGGGACTAGGTCTGTATCTGTCGCTACCAATTAGAGCCGTCCCTATGCAAAGGAAGTGCTCAACCTTGAATTGAGATGTAGAAAATACTGTTATAGGTTCCCATTGTAGGCAAAACGACCAGCCTATGGATGAATGTTTGGAGGTTGACCAAATTGTTCTGTATCCAACCTTCCGACATGGTTTTTCGTTGATTCTGATGCATCCTTCAGCAACGTTTTTTAGGAGCTGTTAACATAGCTTTTTCTTCACAGGAAATGCTTGGTGCTGGTTTAGACACGACGTCAGCTGCTTTGGAGTGGGCGCTATCGGAACTCTTGCGTAACCCTAGGGCGATGCAGAAGCTACGAGACGAGCTGAACGCAGTGGTGGGAGGCGGGAGGATGGTGGACGAATCTCACATACCTAAGCTAGGGTACCTGAATGCGGTGTTGAAGGAGACGCTACGACTGCATCCACCGCTGGCGCTACTGGTACCTCATGCTGCGATGAAGGACTGCGAGCTGGCAGGATACAAGATACCGAAGGGAACGAGGGTGTTGGTGAATGCCTGGGCGATAGCGACGGACCCAAAGGTGTGGCAGAAACCGGAGGAATTCTGGCCAGAGAGGTTCGAGGGGAGGCCGGAGCTAGACGTAACGGGGAAGTGCACTGAGGTAATACCGTTTGGGACAGGGAGAAGAGGCTGCCCAGGGATGACTTTTGGGATGGCGATGCTGGAGCTGGCGCTTTCTAATCTGATTCACTGCTTCGATTGGCAGCTCCCGGGCGGGCAACAAGAAGCTCAGAGCCCTGATTTCGTCGCAGAGAGGATGGGTACAGTCATCTTCAAAGCTAATATCCTCCACGCTATCCCGGTTCCTCGCTCTCTTGCTGCTATCTCATAGAGCATTTTGGAATTCTGCTTGAACGTCGAGGTAACCTTAATCATACTACATGAATGCGATGATGGACTAAAGCCCTATCAATGCCGCCATCGGTAAAGCATATATCCATGTACTAGTAATCTTTAATGAATAAAGTCTTTCATTGCCACAAAATTTCAAGCAGATGGGTAAAACCTTGTAAATGCTCCAAGATATCAAGTGAGTGTTTTGTGCTTATTCTCTAAAATCAAACACAAATGATTTTAAAACCTCCTTTTAATACACTAAATAAAAGTCAACTAATTTTCCATTTAAATGAAAATATCAAAGACTCGCACTCCTCTCCATAAGATTTGTAACTCCTCTATCAAAGGTGCCATGTACACGTCCATATTTTTGGCCTTATACTTCCCTGGCACAAGTAGTGCAGGCATGAGGTGTCCCTTCTTTATTGTTAGCCATGGTGGGATATTGTAATTCACCAAGACTAGGCTATGTCGACCAAGATGTCAAGCGTAACCCGAAAGGATTCATGCCGTCCATGGCAAGGCCAAGATGTAAGTTGCGTGGCTCTCTCGCAAAGTCCGGCCACTGATTGTCTATGTGCTTCCAAGCTACACAATCTGCGAGAATCCTCAATGTGTTATTAGTGGACCGAGGAGATGCATGCCATGTCATCAACTTCGTTATGGATTTGCATCGGAACATGTGCTATATTCTTGCAATGATGGGAAAGTGTCTCAAGAACTTTACCGGTATCTGCTCACCCTGTAAGTCATCTCTATATCGTTGTTCCCAACACTTCAGAAAACTATCCAAATCTCCATGCTCATGACGAAAGAGAATACAGTCATAACGGCAAGCATGGATCGTATCATAATCCATACCCACCATTGTTAGCATCATCTTTGCTTCATCTCTTGATGTGGGCATGGTATTTGGTGCAGGCAACATCTTCTGGGGCAACCTATCATAATTCAAATATACATAGGCTTCGAATAATGATGATCCTCAAAGCAACAAAGAAGTCATGTCACTAATCCTACAGCTTAGAATACCTATAAGACATTGAGCAAGCTTAGAATCCTACAACTTGACATTGAGCAAACATTTACAGACTCCTGCATTCTTTGAATTAGAGTGATAGAAGTATGTATTTGTTTGCTCAATGGTAAGCTATTGAAGCCTCATGTGGGAAAAAAGAGAAGGAAAGAGAGAGGAATAGAGATGAGAAAAAGAGAGGAGAAAAAAGACAGAAAAAGAGAGGAGATAAGAGAGAAGAAGAGAAAAAGTGAAAAGAGAAAAAGTGGGGATAAAAGAGAAAAGAAGAGAAGGAAAGAGAGGAGAAAAGAGACGAAAAGAGGAGATAAAAGAGAAAAAGAGAGGAGAAAAGAGACGAAAAGAGAGGATAAAAGAGAGAATGATAAAAGAGAGTCACAATTCAAACATACATAGGCTTCAAATAATGATGATTCTCAAACATACATGATGATTCTCGAAACAAACAATATCCAAATAATGAGTCAAATTAATGCGGGGACCGTATCTCATTAAGGCCGAGACACTTGTATTCGACCACCCATAGTTTGCTCACAGATTTAAGATTGAGAGACAAGCCCGTAGTTTAGACATCCTAGCACCCTCGTACAATTGTGTTGATTGCAACTCTCGCATTTTGACCTTAGACTGTGATATCACATGTACATATGATATAGTGCCCCTAAAAATAGAATCCATCATGTCCACCATACCCTCGTTAACATGTGAGAGACTATAGTCTTGCTCAAAGTATGAAGGTATATGCGCACCCTCGCCACCCTCCTCATCTTGTTTCAAGATTTCATGTAAACATAAGATCTTATCTCAAGGTTTCGTGTCATAATGGTATCCAATATTAACCGTCCACTCAAATAGCATTGACTTACTAATGATCCATCACCATGTGCAACACCAACGGTGGGTACTGGTTCGGGCTCCTCCCCATACATCCATAAGTGGTGCATGATAATATGACGTTGATGTCGTACTTCTCGCTTGCAATGAGTGCAATGATAATACAACCTCTCCGTAAGCCACTCTGTGATCCCGGGCATTGGTGCATCATCTGACGAGCTTCCACTTGTCCCTTCCATCTGCACACTTTTAAAATCACAACATGAGCTGCAAGGAAATCTATTAAGATCCAAAAAATAGCCACCCATGAGCTTCTTTTCTCTCTTTTAACAATAAGTTCCCTGCCCTGTTCTGTCGCTATATAGCGATGCTTTGTCTTGTTTCATCGCTATATAGCGATGCTTTTTGGAAATGAACATCACTATATAGCGACTGACCAACGTCACTATATAGTGACATTGGGGGCTTAAACCCGAAACCCCACGTGATGCTATCTTCTGCTATCTTTGACATCTCTATTGCGGCCGAAAAAGCAAAAATCTCTAGACCTCCCACCATATATTCGATGACCTCGCTTTCCTCCTCTCTATTCTCCACTCTTCACCCCTACCCAGCCCCTCTCCTAACACTTGTGCTCCTTCTCTATCCTTCTCCCTCTCTGCTTGTGTGAAAAGAAGTTTTTCAAGAAGGTGAGTCTCTTTAAGCAATGTAGGTTCATTTTTGTGAGATTTCATTTTGTGGGTATTGAAGCATGTTTCTCCTTATATTGGTAAGGCTATGTGCTAGTTTTCATGCTTGACTTTTAGAGGTTAAGGACAAAAAATGAGATTTGGTGAAAGAAAGAAGATTCACCTCTTCTCTTTTTGGTATTTCTCTTCCTCCTCTTTCTCCTTGTTTGTAGGCTTATGCTTGTCTCCTCAATCCAATCCCTTTGAGAAGTTGCTTCTCTGAACTCGTCCTTCCTTTAACTAGTTATTTGAAAAATAGTATGTTTCCTCTCTTGTGTAGGGCCAGTCCACAAAACACTGAGTGGGACTACTCCAAGTAAGAAAGTGCTTCCTCTTTTCTCCTTTTGTTATTTTTGTTCTTTGCATTGGCCTGCAACTAGCGCTTAAAGCGCTAGCTGCATTGATGGGCGTAGGAACCCTCTCTTCCCCTCTCTTCCCTTATTCCCTCTCTTTCCCTTATTCCCTCTTCTTTTTCCCCTCTTTCAATCTCTTTTCCTCTTTTCCTCTCTCTTTTCCCCCCTCTTTCCCCTCTTTCAATCTCTTTTCATAAGCATATGCTCATGCATAAGCATAAGCATAGGCAAATACATATGCTTATGAAAAGAGATTGAAAGAGGGGAAAGAGAGAGGAATGCATAAGCACAAGCTTATGCTTTCTCTCTTTTTCTTTTATGCTCATATGCTCATGCATAAGCATAGGCATATGCTTTCTTTCCTTTTCTCTTATGCTTATGCTCTTTTTCCCTCTTCCTTCTCTTATGCTTATGCTTATGCATGAGCATATGTCTCCTTCTCCTTCTCCTTCTCCTCTTTTCCTCTCTCTTTTCCCTCCTCTTTCCCCTCTTTCAATCTCTTTTCATAAGCATATGTATTTGCCTATGCTTAAGCTTTCTCTCTTTTTCTTTTATGCTCATATGCTCATGCATAAGCATAAGCATATGCTTTCTTTCCTTTTTTCTTATGCTTATGGTCTTTTTCCCTCTTCCTTCTCTTATGTTTATGCTTATGCATGAACATATGTCTCCATCTCCTTCTCCTTTCATTCTCTTCTTTTTCCCTCTCTTTTTCTCTTCTTTTCATAAGCATATGCCTATGCCTATGCCTATGCCTATGCCTATGCTCATATGCTTATGCATAAGCATAAGCATATGCTTTCTCAATGTATTCTCTTATGCATCTTTATTCTCTCTTTTTTCTCTTATGCATATTTGGTTATTTTCCCCTCTTTCAATCTCTTTTTCCGTTTTATTTCCCTTCTTTTCCCCTCTCCTTCTCTTATGCTTCTCCTTCTCTTTTGCTTATGTTTGCTTTCCCTCATATGCTTTCCGCTTCTTACCCACTCTTATTTTTTGTTTTCTGTTTTCGTGTTTGTGTCTACATAAGACGTGGGATCACGTCGCACGTCCGACGAGTACGAAAACCCTAGTAGGAGGAGACATCATGATCTCTATTCTGCAGAGGACTTTGATTCCCCTCAGGCGACACCTCAAGGGCCTATCCTTGTGACTACCCCTGGCCTGACTCCACTCTAATGTAGCACTATGACTAACCCTCAGGGAACTCCTTTGCTAGTAGCCCATGGCTTTGTCGGGAGTCTCGACGAGTTTGTGGCACAGATGACTGATGAGGAGGCAACAAGACTCTTCTCTCTGCTATCCCAGAGGACCTCAGCAATTCCCTCACCTACACCAACAGCTGGACCTACTGCCCAGCTGTCCTCTCTAGACCCTTTGACTGAGGGGTCATCACCTGGGCGTGCCCATCGTAAGGGAAGGAAAAGTAGAAGGGGTCGCTTATGTTGTGTTGACTCGGGAGATGTAGACGAGTCAACACACTCACATCCCTACAGGTCTCCACTTGGTCTCGAGACCCAGTACTAGTCAGGTCCCTTGCCCTCTCCTACTCCGACTACTACTCCTCGCTCTAGAAGCGCTCGCACAAGCACCACATGCTTTGACTCTACCACTACTATGAGTCCTCCTTACCCGATTGAGGACTTGTCCTATCAAATCACGACTGCTAGAGAGATAATAGAAGATAAAAAGGGCACAATAGTGATGGCCACTATGAGGCGGTTGATGAGCTACCACTTCAGGAGTGGCATAGCTACTAACTGGCGGTATCAAGATGACTAAAAGAAGCAAGCAATCATCGATGAATTGAAAGCAAAATACCTTAACCCCCCAAATTAAGAGTTCAATGAGAATTACATGCGAGAGTGCATGGGTTTCGTCTTGAAGCATCGTAGGTCAACCTTGCGTACTTCCATCGCAAAGGGGAGGGCTAAACCCTGCTGGGTAGACAAAGCTGATTGGAAGTTTTTCAAGAAGCAGAACAGGGACCATCCTGAAATGTTTGAGGGTCAGAGGAGGGCTAGGAGGAGACGGTTGGACGCCGTAGGTACTTTGCACTTTGGTGCAGGCAGACGGTTGGTGTTCAAGGCAACGGTGGTAAGTCTACTTCTTCTCATTTAATGTATTGTTCTATTTGTTTTACTACATATTGCATGCACTTTATCCAACCCTCATAAATTGGGCACATAGCAAGCTACGATGGGTTGCCTTCCTACAAACACAGAGACAAGACATGCGTTTCGCATAGGAACAAAACCGTGGTTTTTTGAGCAAGAGGCAATGGGAGCGATGATCGATTGGGCTGAGGTGGCTGCTCGCACGGTATAAGTCTACTCCTACTTGTAATCTCACTTTTTAAATTGTTTTATTCTTTAAGTTCCAATCTTATTTCCAATTAATATGGTTTCACTCTTAGAATCAAAGCTCAAGCATCCCATCAGTAGAGGTGAGTGGTGATGATGAGGGATTAGGCTTACATGGCTTCAATGAGGGCTAGGGATAAGGTGCAACTCACGAGGGCCAAGGATCAGGCATAGCTCACGAGGGCCAAGAATCATGCCAGCAAGACAAGGATGAGGAGGACGACAATGATTTAGATGAGCAGTAGTAGTAGTAGTACTTTGCATATCCTTCGCCATGTATATGCTTTTGTATATCGGCTCGTTTGAGCGATTTTGGATCACCCTTTTCGAAAGGGTAATTTTGTAACAAACAATGTTGTATATCTTCAACATGTATATGCTTCTGTCGCTTGATTGGTTCATTTGAGCGATTGTGTATCACCCTTTCCACAAGGGAAATTTTGTAATTAAAAACTTTTTTTTATAATTACTAAATTAAAAAAATTAGTGGAAAAAAACAGGGCTTGCTGTGGCCCTCTTTAGCCCCACTAATGTTTTTTTTAGCTTCTGTTAATTGTCACTATATAGGATGTTTACCAGTGTCACTATATAGCGATGTTTATATAGTGACGCTTATATAGCGACCGTTCTTTTTCGATGCTTATAGCGATGTAAATAATGACCTTTTGCGCTCGTCAAAAAAAAAAAGTGTAAAAAACGTCGGTATTTTTGTCAAAAAAGAGCCTATGCCTTGTACTGCCTCCACCTCTTCCTCTTGCCCTGACTTGCTTCTCCTCCTCCCTCTTCCCTGTTACTCCCTCCCTCTCACTGCTCCCTCTTTGCCAGCTTCTCCTCTTCCTGCTCTCCCCTATGTTTCACCTTGTAACACTAATACCTCTCCTTGAGTACTCATGGCACCATTCGAGGACATCAACGAGTACCATGTGAACTTACAACTGGAATCTGAATATGCAAGCACATGCCATTTGGGATTTAGTGGAAATCCTCAAAGTGTGCTCCACAGTCTTCAATTGCAAGGGAAGAAACATCTTGACCTTTGGGTGGAAGGAACATTGTATCCTTTAGGCGTGCCACCCAAAAGAGTCCTCCTTTTCGTACAATGCATGATGTTGTTTGGTTTGTTGGTAACAACATGCTGGATTGCTCGATTATTGCAATTAATTGAACCATTCTCAGACATTGGCTATGCAAGCAAGCGAGGTGTAGAGAGCCCAAGTAGAAGAACTAGCACATTTGGGAAATATTACTATTGTGGCAATGCATAGTAGTATGCATGATCTCCAATTGCAAAACAAGGAACTAGTGACAAAGCCCATGCAGCACTAAACTTGGAGTGACAAGAATTGGAAGAATCAATCCATAAGCTCCACTACAAAGTACAAGCCGTTTTTCGACACAAATACTGACCTTTTTTATACTAAAATGTTTTCTTTTAATGGGCAAAAAGGTCGGTATTTACATTGCTATTAGCATCAAAAAATGTGCATCGTTATATAAGCATCGGTATATACTAATGCTGGTAAAGGTCTGTATATACTGACATCGATAAAGCATCGATATTTATCGACCTTTAACAGAACTTTAAAAAAAATTAGTGGGGAAAAACAGGGCTTGATGTGGCCCCATTTTGCCCTACTAATATTTATTTTTTTACATTACAAAAGAATGTTTACAAGCAAACAGGTGAGATAAAACTCTCAAACCTTGTTTGTTACAAAATTTCCATTGTGAAAAACGTGATACAAAATCGCTCAAACGGACTGACAGACAAAATCATATACATGTCAAAGTATATACAACCTTGTTTGTTACAAAATTTCCCTTTCAAAAAGGGTGATATAAAATTGTTGAAACGAGCCGACAGATAAAAGCATATACATGCCGAAGTATATACAAACTGCTACTACTACTGCTCATTCGACTCATTGTCGTCATCGTCGCCCTGGCTCTCATGACCTCTGCCTAATCCCTGGCCCTCGTCGACATCATATCAGACAAATCCCTTGAGAGCTGCCTCCTTGTTCATCATCACTCACCTCTGCTAACGGGACATTCGAGCTTGCATCCTAAGAGTGAAACCATTTTAATTTGAAATTATATTGGAATTTAAAGAATAAAAATTTTAAAAAGTGAGATTACAAGTTGGAGTAGACTTATATTGAGCGAGAAGCCACCGCAGCCCAATCGACTACCACTCCCTGCACCTCCATCTTGGAAAACCACGGCATCGCTCCTATGCAGAATGTGTGTTTCATCTCTTCGTTTGTGGGAAGGCGACCAATCGCAGATTACTGTGGACCCAAATTACAAGAGTTGGATAAAGTACATGCAATGTGTAATAAAACAAATAGAACAATAAATTAAATGAGAAGAAGTAGACTTACGACCCATGTCTCGAATGCGGCCATTCTGCCACTACCAAGGTGCGAGGCACCTATGGTGTCCATCCGTCTCCTTGTAGCCCTCCTCTGATTGTCAAACTTTTGGGGGTTGTCCCTCAGCTCCTTCAAAAACTTCCACTTAGCCGCCTAGCTAGGTTTAGGCTTTTTCGCCATGATGGCTTCTCGCAAGTCCGACATGCGATCCTTCAAGATAGTACACATGCTCTCTCACATGTAATTGTCATCGAACTCTCACCTGGAGGGATTAGGGTATTGTATTTTCAATTCCTCGATGACTTCCTTCTTCTTTTCATCATCCTGGTGCCGCCAATCAATTGTTATGCCACTCTTGAAATGGTGGCTCATCAACCGCCTAATGGTTGCTCATCAACTACCTAATGGTGGCTAGCAGTTCTTTGCCCTTTTTATTTTCTATGATCTCTTAAACCCTAGTGAGGTTAGAGTACAGGTCCTCGGGTGGGGGAGTAGCAATAGCAGAGCTAGAGCGAGGAGTGGTACCGCGAGTGCTTAAAGAGCAAGGAGTAGCAAAGGGAGTGGGGCTCTGGGGTGCCTCTACCTCTGGAGAGGGCAAGGGACCTGATAGGTACTGGGTCTGATGACCAAGTGGAGACCTGTAAGGATGTGAGTGTGCTGACTTGTCTACATCCCTCGAGTCACCACAGTAGCCTCGACCCTTCCTAATCTTCTTGGACTTACGATGGGTATGCCTAGGTAATGACCCCTCGGTCGAAGGGGCTATAGGGAACGGCTACTGTCAAGTAGGTCCAGTCATCGATGGCCGTGATCTACCCCCGAGGGGTGTAGGAGAGGGAATACTTGAGGTCTTCTAGGATAGCAGAGAGAAGAATCTTGCTTCATCCGCATCGCTCATGGATGCGACAAACTTATTGGGACTTCTGAGGAAGCCATGGGCTGCTAGCAAAGGAGTTCATTGAGGGGTAGTCATAATGCTAAGCCCGAGAGGATTTGGCCCAGGGGTAGTCACAGGGGTAGGCCCCTCGAGTTGGTTGAGGGGAATCAAAGTCCTCTAGAGAGTAAAGATCATGACGTCTCCTCCTATGAGGATTTCGTACTCTCCGAACGTGCGACGTGATGCCATGTCTAATTTGGGGGGATTGGACAAACACAGACACAAACATGAAAACAAAAACAAACACAAAAGCGGGTAAGAATCGAAAAGACAATTTATTACTTCAAACTTGATTTCAATTTAATAAAACTATGAAAAGATAATTATGAAAAGACAATTATGAAAGGACAATTATTTACTTAAGACAAATGGAATCCAAGAGAGTTTTCATATACAAAAAACATCGAAAAAAATAGTATTGTTAAACAAGAGTTCTCATATACAAAAAATATCATGAAAATAGTATTGTTAAGCAAAATCTATCTCCAAAAGAGACTCAAAAAAGACATTCTCCAAAAAAGCCAAAATAGAAGAGGAGGTCTATTGCTCTGCCGCTACTATCCGAGGTACTTTTCTCCTCCTCACTGTTAGATGGGACTCGGGACCTCATCTTCTACTTCTTCTCATATATATCATACTCTTCATGGATTATCTAATTACAGTCCATGAAGACCTCTATACAATCCATTATGTCTTTATAGTATCATCCTTGCTATATAGTCGGTTGTAGCAATCTCTCCAAAGATTACGGAGATCTAGTAGGTTGTTTTGCCTTCCTTAGTCTTCCCCGCTCCACGTGCGATTGGTTAGGGCCCCACCCACGTGCACACACTTCGATGTTATACTTCACCTAGTCTGTATTGTGTGTAATTTTCTCTGCTACACGTGATAGCAGAGTTTGGATGTCCCAAATCGCTCCAACGTGGGGAACTGGGTTGGAATTTTGGGAAGACACTCGTGGTGAGGGCGTTCCATTTAGAATATATTTGAAAAAAAAGAACCAAATATGGATAAGGAGCAAAAGAAAAGAGAGGTGGAGGATAAGAAGAGGAAAAGAGAGAAGAAAAGAGAGGAAAAGAGAGAAGAAAAGAGGAACTACTACACACGGGCCTTATTTTGACAGCTAAGCATCGACGTTTAGCGCACACAGGGTGCTAAAGTATTGCTATATAGTGACATTTTCCAAACTTGTAAAAGGTCGCTATATAGCGACTCTGAGACACTTTCCTATATAGCAACATTTTACAAAGAGCATTTTTTCCCATACGGACCTTTAAAGATAGTTTTTTCCAATGACAAAAAAAATTGCTTTTCATACATGTTTGATCCTTTGAAAGAATAAAAGTACAGGAGCATGTACATCAAGTTTGAAGCTCATATATTCATGTCCAAGTTTGAGATGAAAAAAATCAATGAATAGCATCTACATCAACGGCTTCATCTTGAGCCAAGTCTAGCATGCCAAACAAGTCTATCTCCAACTCAATATCGAGTTGATCTCCTATATCATCATCGTACTATGGCATCGTATGTTCACCTAAGAATTGATCATGTTCTTTAATAAAGTCGGATAATTCTTGATTCCTCAATATCGTGATCTCCATCTTCCTCCCGTACGATGCCATTATGTGCATCTTCCTCGACTCATATTGTGATCTTCATCTTCTTCACTAGATACATCTGGATCAATTAGATCCGGCATTGGTAGTGGCATCTCCATATCCACATCTCTATCTTCAAAAAATTGCTTACTTCGTGGTGCAACTTGGATCATGTACCACCATTTTGGATCAGAACGATCTGGATGAAAAACCACCTATATTGAAGATGGGTGCCAAATGCCATCCATTATATGATATTATGCTTAAGTACATGTACTAATTGATCTTTAAAGACTAAATATTTGATTAATTAAATCATTATTATGCACTTGCTCACAATGCTCGGGGAGAACAAAAGTATCACTTTCATTGGTCCAAAGTCTCGTGGAGTCTATTGCAAAGAAACCACTACTGTCTTTCCTCACTGTCACATGGGGACCGTTGTAAATAGTTCTAAACCATTTTACATCAAGAGCAAAAATACTAAATTGCCTAAAATCAATTTCATAGATTTTGCGTACGGTCCCACAATAGTCCAACTGCGAGGAGAGAAGATTGGTATCAGAAGCACTTGCTCGGCTATCTTGTGTGAAGTTAGCCATGACTCTACAATCATACGTGGCTCTCTTTGAATCAATGTGTTCCACATGAAAATATCATCCATATGACCATAGGGTGGATGCATGATAAGGTGGTACAAAAAGTGGTGTTCGGGACATTGCTATGTTGGTGCTTTAATAGTGCTCTGCAGTGTACAATGTATGAAAATTTAAAAACGTAGCCCATAATTGAAATCAGCCACAAGTCTTCTTGTAACGACCTATAACAACCTCCATGTCATGTCTCTGCCCCCCATGACCTCCTTTTCGTCTCTGTCTCTGTCACTCTCTCTCTATCTCTCTCATTCCCCTCCTTGCATCCAAGCTCTGTTTGTTTGTCTTTCACCTGCACAAGAGGAAGGTGCTTTGAGCTATGTGTGTGTGTGTGTATCAATTTTGGTGAGTTTGTTGCTGGTCTCTGATATCGATTCAAATAGTTCCAAGAAATTCCTTCCACAATGTTGGTCTAATATTCACCTTCATGGAAAACGCACTATTGTTTGTGCTGATTCTGCAATTCTGGTAATGCTCTCTACTCAGCCAGCTATCTGAAGACAAGAAACATGGTTGTGGCTTTAGTTCCTGTCATGTGTCTCTTGATTGATGCTCTTAAGCAACCATAGCTTGCACACACTCTCTCTCTCTCATGCTCTTTAGTTGTTTTATTTCTCTGTAAACATATTGTTATACGATCTGTTCAGTGATCCTCTTTCTCAGTTGTTGTTGTATTGCACTATTCATGCATACTTTAACATGGATGGCACACATGATTTCAAGAAGCCACAATGATTTGTGCAGATGCTCCATCCCTGCATCCTTAACGTGCACCCATTGTGCTCGAGACCAACGCACAGTTATAAGGGAATATGAAGTGAGAAGAAAAAGGGAACAATGCAACAAAGCAAGGCTTCAAGAATCCAATCTCACTTCTAATGAAAGAAAGAGGAAAAAAGCTTGTCACGATGTGGCAATGTTTTTTTCTCAACAAACAGCTAGAATGGACAGTGGAGCAAAGAGAGACATATTGGATAGATTATAGGCACATCCTACCCTAAGAGTAGCTCAACTACAAGAAACAAGAGATGAATCTAGTGTTCATGCAGCTCTCCTATGTGGTGTTCACAATACCCTCGAAATGGTGAAGCGACCAAAGTCATCAGATGAACTATTTTTCAAAAGGTCTAGTTTGATGATGCTAGTGAACGATGGGACAGAAGGGGCTCCCAATCTAAACATTTCAGCAACTTCAAGAGTTTTAAACATTCATAGGAGGAATTTTTATGAAGACAAATATAGACTCCTTTTAAAGGAGGATGAAAATCTCCCCTTGTCCACTTGTCGATGGCAAGAACGTAGTAGCATCATCACCCACGAAGTGAAGGACTTGGTGTTCTCCTGTTGGTCAATGCAAACTCGCGTGTCACCCAATAAGAAGGATGTATGCCGCAAACAGATAGGGAGAAAGTATTATATAAAACACCCTATTCATCTTCTTGATATTCCCCAGGTGAGTGTTGTATCAAGATCCTTATCATCCAAATCCCCCCTACTGATAGTGCTTGGTGGTGTCATATATTGCTTGTTAAACTTACATATTGCTTGTTCATTCTCTTCATGTGACATACTACTTGTTAGTGCCACATTTTCTTGTTAGTGGTACTTATTGTGATAGAGTACTTGCTAAGTATTCTAGTTATGGCATATTCATACTTGTTACTGCTACTTAGCAGGAGACATTGCTTGTTAGTGCTACTAATTTCTTGTTGTGGTTAGTGTAGTCACTATGACATAGTGCTTGATACTGCTAATTAGTGCTTCAAGTACTACTTGTTTATTGCAACACTGTAGTTCCTATTATTGCTTAATAGTGGTTATTAGTGCTTGTTCGTACTTGCTAATGCCGCATATAAGTTGTTGGTGCTTGGTAGTGCTTGGTAGTGCTTGTTTGTGCTACATATTTCATGTTACTTCCACTTACTGTCACATAGTGCTTGTTAGTGCCTACTAGTTCAGTAACCTACTAATTAGTTTTTGTTAATACTTGTTGGTGCTAATTAGTGCTTGTTAGTGCCTGTTAGTTCAGTAACCTGATAATTAGTACTTGTTAATACTTGTTGGTGCTAATTAGTACTTGTTAATACTTGTTAGTGCCTTGTTAGTTCAGTAAACTGCTCCTTAGTACCTGTTAGTGGTTGTTAGTGCATGTTTGTTCAGTAACTTGCTAATTAATACTGCTTAATGACATGCTATTTCATGCTTGTTGGTTTAATGCTATCTAGTGTTGCTTGTTTTTTCCTATTAGTGCCTGATAATGCCTGTTAGTGCCTATTCGTGCCTATTAGTGTTGCTTGCTAGTGTTTCTTGTTATTGCCCCACTTATTGCTTGTTAGTGCCTATTAGTGCTAGCTAGTTCCTGTTAGTTCAGAAACCTTCTAATTAGTACCTTTTAGTGCCTGTTAATCCTTGTTGTTGCTTGTTATTTCCCCACTTAGTGCTTGCTATGCCTATTAGTTCAGTAATGTGCTACTTAGTACTACTTAATGACATGCTATTTCATGCTTGTTAGTTTAATGCTATCTAGTGTTGCTTGTTTTTGCAAATGTGCTGCTTGGAAGTCCTCAATAGGGAGCCAAGGGGTTGCGATTTGGTTGCAATGTAGAGTCAGACAGGGGAGGCATTGGGTCCTAAGAGAACCCCAAATGTAAAATGTTTTATGAATAAAGTTAACACTATTTTGAGTCAATTATAGATTCCAAAATTCACAAATTTGTTTGGAAAATATAGAATTGCATGTGCGACATGGCAGGGCAGAGGGGTGAGTGGGTTGGGAGGGAGGGTGGTGAAGATTAAGTATTACCAAACTGGCGACAAAAGATGGGGGGGGAGGGGGTGCACTCAAAAAACCCTAATTTAAAAGAAAAACCCTAAAGTGCTTTAAAAAAGACTATATAAAGCACTTCAAAACCCTAAGTCCCTCATTTCTATGGCACGAGTCAAACAAACTGCTAGACCCATTGGATGCCATTTAGACGCTACTTGTTGTCCTCCTCACAACGCCATGGCCTCTGAACACACTGCAAGCCCTACTGGCCAAGAGGGCGATGATCATCAGTAAGGATCTGAAGGCGGTTCACATCATCAGGAGTCCAAGCAACCCGAGTCCCCACCATCTGACTCTCATGGGGGATCCCAGGGATCTCAACACCATGAGGAATCCGAGCACGATATATCGAGCTCCACTCGTGATATGCCAGGGTGACCGTTGTGCATTTATGTCACCGACTTGTTAGCTACAGATGCGGTTGATACACCGCCCACGAATAATAGTTGGATGATAGCTATCCTTATCTACTCTAGTTCGTGGCTCAGTTAGTATGCCACCTTAGTTAGTTGAGTTTGGTTTGAGACCCACATATAGGTTTCTTCTATTTCTTTGTACTAGAGATCTTTTGGCTTTCACAACTAAGAAGAGGAAAACTGTTTTCAGCCTCCACCTTTGTGTGTATTTCCCCATTGTGTATGTGAGAAAGCCACAAGTGAGACTCCTTCCCTCTCTCCCCCTATCTTCACATGGTATCAGAGCCTTGTTCGTGGTAAGGAGCTCAAGAAAGCAAACCAAGTTCGTGGTGTCCTAGTAAGAGGACCAGTGTTGTTTTTCTATTTTGAGTTTGGGAGCAAATCTCTGCAGGTAGCACAGTTAGAAGTGCAAGAGTGCACTGTCTCAGATTGAGATGCCCTTCGTGGTGTGGTAAGGGCCATTTATGCTGTGGTCAAGGGCGAAGCCCTTAGTGACTTTATTTTTCTGATTCGAGGCCATTTTGGGGCCCGTTTTGAAGGCGGAAGTTCTTCGCAGGCACTCAAAAAAAGGCCCTGTTTTTGCTATGCGACCACTGCTCAATTGGTCGGTGAAAAGTTGCCATAGAAATTGCATCATATGCCTGTGTACAGAGATATTGGAACTTGCAGAATCATGCTTGTTGCCTGTTGATGCAAAATCATCACTAGGAAGTGACTATATGGTCAAATACCACTTTCATCATTTTTGCAGATCTGCCCGTGTGAGGCAAAAGCTGTGTTTTTCGCAGTGACAGAATATTTTGCAGTGTTCTGTAATGGCATCTGATTCTCTTTCACAGATTGTCACCGAAAAGCTTGACAAGAACAACTTCCAAGCATGGAAGTTTAGAATGACGAATTTCCTTATGGGAAAAGGCTATTGGGAGTTCATTACAGGAAATGAAGAAGAACCATTTCTTCCTAATGTTCCCAATCAATAGGAAATGCAGGCATTTAAAGGATGGCATGAGAGAGCCAGAAAAGTTATGTATTGGCTGTCTATCAATATTTCGGATTCTATGATTGTGCATATTCAAGATGCAAGTACGCCAAAGGAGGCATGGGATACTTTGGCAAAAATGTATAGCACAAATACGCAAGCCAGGAAAATGCAGCTCAAACAGGAGTTGCACAATGTGCAGAGAAGCATAAATGACTACCACATGAAGGTGAAGAAAATTGCAGATGCACTTGCTTCCATTGGGTCGCCAGTGGAAGATGATGATCTAGTTTCTGTGACCTTAAATGGTCTAGGAAAGGATTATGCATAGTTCTGGACATCCATTGCCGTTCGTGAAAAATTTCCTAATTTTGAAGAGTTGTTTGCTCTTCTAATTTCTGAAGAGTAGAGAAATGGGGGTGCATCTTCTTCAGGAGGAACTTCAAAAGAAACTGTCTTCTACTCAAATGCTGGAAGAGGTAGAGGCAGAGGTAGAGGAGGCCGATCTAGAGGCCGTGGTAGAAATCAAAATATGCAGCAAACTCAAGAAAACCAATCCTATGGAGGAGGACGTGGTAACTCTAGAGGCAGGGGGAGCCAAAGAAGCCGTGGTGGATGGCAGAGAGGCCAAAATGCAAACAGCAATGTTGAATTCTACTACTGTGGAAAAATGGGACATATGGATAAAGACTGCTACAAAAAGCAGAATGACATTATGAATGGAAAATTGCAGCAAGGCAATTATGCATCTTCTAATAGACAGGGCAATGATAGAAATGAGCATCTATTTATGGTGCAGCACATGACCAATTCTATGACAGATGCAGAAGAACGAAATGATGTGTGGTATGTTGACTCAGGTGCGTCAAACCACATGATAGGTCATGCAGAGTGGATGCAAGATGCAAGGAAAATGAAAAAACTAGGATTTGTGGAGACTGGTGATGATACTACACATCCTATTGTGCAGATTGGTAAAATTCCTTTGTCTATGCAGGATGGGAAAAAGAAATACCTGTCTAATGTATTTCATGTCTCAAACATCACCAAGAACCTGGTTTCTATTGGTCAAATGGTTGAGCAGGGCTTGCAGGTTAGATTTAATCCTCATGGATGTTTTGTTGAGGATATGAAAAATAACAGTCACTTGATAGCAAAAGGAAAGAAGAAGGGCAGGATGTTTACGTTGGATGCGGACATGCCTGAATTGAGTGCAGCAATGTTTGCACATGGGATCGGTGTAGTTGCAGATATTGATATCTGGCACAAACACATTGGTCATGTTAATATAAAGCGACTTAAATCAATGCAAGCCCAAAACATTGTTGCAGGATTGCCTAACTTCAAGGTTGCAGAAATGCATAAGGTTTGTGAAGCCTGTCAATTTGGAAAACAGGCAAGGAAACCATTTCCTAGGCATGTTCAAGAGAGTAAAAAGCCATTGGAATTAATCCACTCTGATGTGTGGACTACTAAAGCTGCATCTATTGGAGGCTATCACTATTTTGTCACTTTTATTGATGACTTCAGTAGAAAAGTTTGGGTGTATTTTATGAAAAAGAAAAGTGAAGTGTTTGGGCACTTAAAAGCCTTTAAAGCTATGGTTGAAAAAGAAACAGGCCTGCAAATAAAATGCCTAAGGTCAGATGGAGGGGGAGAGTACCTCTCAAATGAGTTTGCAAGGTTCCTGCAGGAGCATGGCATAAAGCAGCAATATTCATGCAGTCATACCCCACAGCAAAATGGAATTGCAGAAAGGAAAAACAGGCATATTGGAGAGGTATCTAAGGCCATGCTAAATGAGAAAGATCTACCAGATTATTATTGGGCTGAAGCAGTTGCTACAACAGTTTACATAATGAATAGGACTCCCACTGCAGCAATACATGGCATGATGCCAGAGGAGATGTATACTGGTAGAAACCAGATATTTCTCATTTGAAAATTTTTGGTTGCATTGCCTATGTTCATGTGCCAGATGAGTTCAGATCCAAAAGCTGAGAAGTGCATCTTTATTGGTTATTCTCTGCAGCAAAAAGGGTATAGATGCTATAACCCTTCTACTCGTAAGTTTACAGTGAGTAGAGATGTTGTTTTTGATGAGATGAGTAGCTGGTATAAACCAGTAAATGTGATGATTGATGTAGATGCACAAAATGGTAATGCTACACACAATTCAATGTAGCAGTCACAAAATATCAGTGGACTTGCAGTGTCCTCTAGCAGTGGTTCACATACTTCACCATGGATAGGCAGATTGAGATCAGGAGAATCTCCTCAAAGCAATGCAAATAGTGGTATGCAGGTATCACGAAAAGAAAAAGAGAAGGTAGATCAGCCCATGTTTGATGTGAATGCATGTCACTCTTATGTGGATGGTGAATCCAGTGGCTCAGAATAGAGCATTGATGATGAGTTGGGTATTCCTTATGTTGTTACACCTGGAGTAAGGAAGACCAGGGATGTTTTGAGAGCACGTGGAAGTGAGTCTATTTTGTGCAGGTCTACTAGAGCTAGGTATCTTGTGGATAGGCTAAAATATGATGGATTTACAGCCATTCACTATGCCTATATGGTCAAAGTGATACAGGAACCAGAACCCACTTCTTTGTACAAGCCATGGGAAATGAAAAATGGGAGAAAGCCATGGATGAAGAAATGGATGCCT
Organism: Dipteris shenzhenensis; assembly: GCF_047967505.1. Taxonomy (NCBI): domain Eukaryota; kingdom Viridiplantae; phylum Streptophyta; class Polypodiopsida; order Gleicheniales; family Dipteridaceae; genus Dipteris; species Dipteris shenzhenensis. The sequence continues at coordinate 17,695,366 of NC_141599.1, forward strand.
TGGAAGCAAATGCTACATGGGAATTGGTGCCTTTGCCTAAAGACAAGAATGCAATTGGCTGTAAGTGGGTTTATAAGGTCAAGCACAATGCAGATGGTTCTGTGAATAGATACAAGGCAAGATTAGTTGTCAAGGGGTATGCACAGACATATGGCATTGATTATGAAGAAACATTCACTCCGGTTGCAAGGATGGCAAGTGTAAGAGCAGTCATTGCTATGGCTGCATCAAAGGGATGGTCTTTACATCAGATGGATGTAAAGAATGCCTTCTTGCATGGTGATTTGCAAGAAGAGGTGTTTATGGAGTAGCCACCAGGTTATGTTCATGTTGTTCATCCCGAGTTTGTTTGCAAGTTGAAGAAAGCCTTGTATGGCTTGAAGCAAGCACCTAGAGCATGGTTTGACAAGATAGGATAGTATCTTGTCACTATTGGCTTTCAGATTTCCATGGCAGATTTCTCACTTTATGTGAGAAAAACAGAGAAACGTATTATGCTACTTGTCATTTATGTTGATGATTTGATCATCACAGGTGATAGTGATGAAGATATCCTTCACGTGAAAATGCTATTGAAGCAAAAGTTTGAGATGAAGGACTTGGGAGAGCTGCGTTATTTCTTGGGCATTGAGGTGATTAGATCACCAAGTGGGATACAGCACTTGCAGAGGCAGTATGGATTGGACATGCTATCTAAATATGGGATGACAGGTTGTAAGCCTATTTCAGTTCCTTTGGAGTAGAATGTGAAGCTGAGCACAGATGCAGGTGAGCTTCTAGAAGACCCTACTATGTACAGACGCATAGTAGGAAGTTTGATTTATATGACTATAACCAGAGGCCAGATTTGAGCTATGCTGTTGGATTGGTAAGTCAGTTTATGCAGGCTCCAAGGAAACCGCATTTGGATGCGGCTAGATGCATACTCAGGTATGTGAAGTCCACATTGCAATATGGACTATTTTATGAGGCTGGGGTTCAGATACAGTTGCATGGATACACTGATGCTGATTAGGCTGGTAGTACTTCTGATAGACGATCTACCAGTGGATATGTGTTCTCTTTTGGGAGTGCTGCAGTCACTTGGAGCAGCAAGAAACAGCCTACAATTGCCTTGTCGAGCACAGAGGCTGAGTACAGGGGTGTAGCAATGGCTGCATGTGAGGTAGCTTGGTTGCATAAGCTACTTTATGATATGCATCAGTCTATAGATGGGCCAGTTGTCATTTATTGTGACAACATGAGTAGTATACACTTGGCAAATAACCCAGTCTATCATGCTAGAACAAAGCACATTGAGGTGCATTAGCATTATGTGTGGGAGAAGGTTTTACTAGGTCTTATTGATCTAGTTTATGTCAGCACAGAGGATCAGGTAGCTGACATATTTACGAAGGCATTGGGTGCAGAGAAGCTGCTGCGCAAGTTCAGAGACTTGCTTGGTGTGCAAGAATTGGGATTGAGCTCGAGGGGGAGTGTTGAGATATCGAGCTCCACTCGTGATATGCCAGGGTGACCGTTGTGCATTTATGTCACCGACTTGTTAGCTGCAGATGCGGTTGGTACACCGCCCATGAATAATAGCTAGATGACAGTTATCCTTATCTACTCTAGTTTGTGGCTCAGTTAGTACGCCACCTTAGTTAGTTGAGTTTGGTTTGAGACCCACATATAGGGTTCTTCTATTTCTTTGTACTAGAGTTCTTTTGGCTTTCACAACTAAGAAGAGGAAAACTGTTTTCAGCCTCCACCTTTGTGTGTATTCCCCCATTGTGTATGTGAGAAAGCTGTAAGTGAGACTCCTTCCCTCTCTCCCACTATCTTCACACTCTCAATCCTTCCACACAACCATGGAAGTAGAGAGGTCTCCCAAGAGGGGAAAAATAGTCCAGTCAATCCTGATCAATGCCCCTCCCTCCTCCATGGGGTCCTAGCATGGAGCATCTAGACCAACAAGGGGAGCAAGAAAGGCAAAGAGAGGAGATGGAGAGATTACAGGGGCCACAACAAGAGGAAGTATTTGGTGGGCTTGCAGATATAATGAACCTTGGCCCCAATCCTCCAACCAAGCAGACTGCACGGAAGAGCACCATCAACCCTCTGTGCCTCAATATTATCAGATATGAGGAGCCTCTAGTACGAGCTGAGCAAGAGCCTCATCCTGTTGTCTCAGAGCCTCATCAAAAGGAAAAGAGACCAAGGACAAAGCAAACCCCTAGGCATGACAAGCCACCTCGAAGGACCCACCAGACACAGGAAGAGGATTCTGAAGAGGTGGTTGCAAAGGAGAAGAGGCAAAAGAAGTTTAAAGCGGACAAGCGCCATGACCCATGTCCAGAGGTTAGTGCAGAGTCCCCCAAAGATTAAGAGGCACAAAAAATTAGGCATGAAGGCACTTCAGGAGATCTACAAGCTCCAAACCACTGTGGACAATCTCATTCCCCATGCACCCTTCCAGCATGTTGTATGTGAAATATCACAGCAATACAAGAATGATGTGTGTTTCATTTCAAGCACTATGGGAGCAATTCATGAGGCAACGGAGCAGATGACAGTAGGTCTTTTTGAAGACACAACTTATGTAGTATCCATGCCGAAAGAGTAACAGTGATGGACAAGGACCTTGCACTCGCCAAGCGCATCTGCTCCGATACCTCCCTTAGGCCCTAGATGTTGTTTAGGTTCATTTGGTGTAACTTGAATCATTTTGTAAATCTCTACCCTTTGAGGCCAATGAATAAAATATGTTTTTATGTTCTATTACTATTCCCATGTTATTATACATGTTACATGATACTTTCCATCAGTTTATGCAAGTTCAGTGTGAATTTGAGTGGTCAAATGATGTTTTTTCACCTTGGTCAAATAGGCCCCATATGCACCATAGTGGGTTTTGGCATTTCTGGGCTCCATGTGTGATGCCGAACACATTTGCCTTCTGCCGCACGGTGAGATTCTTACTGAATTGCTCAAAAATGACCATTATAGTGCAAATATTTATCTGATAGCATGCTTTTGAATAGAAAAGTGAATGAAAATATTAATGCCAACAACAATTAAAGTTACAAAATACAATGACAGTATAAAATAAATTTTGTAAAAGAATACAAAATGGGGCACTGTATAAAAATTATATATGTATTCATATAAAATAAAATTTCTATACAATAAGGCTTTAGAGCCTTTCTCTCTTCTCTAAAACACCATGAACATCGGGCTTTGAATTCCCAAATACACTCCTGGCTCTAAACCTAGTCGATAGAGAGTCAATGCTATTGTCATTGCTAGCCATGGACATGGCTGCTGCCATCAATGCCATACCTTGAAAATTGGTTCCAAAGGCATTGAGGGTAGCCATGCGGTTCACCAAAATGACCTTGCCAGCATTGCGATTGATGTCAGCATGACCAATCACTCATGACAAGTCCTTGCACTTCAGGAGGTCATCAGTGCCATGTGGAGAAAACTTTTTGTGGATAACCACAAAGCGCCCTTTTGCTTTGCCAAGGTAATGTGCAAGTGAGTGATCTCAGCCGAAGCTACTACAAACAAGGCATTGCTGAGATGAGAATAGGTCAACCTTAAATGCCTCTTACAACAGTCCAACATTACATTAGAATTCCATTAAAACAAAAGTATACCAAGAGAAGAAATTCAAAGCTCATAGTTTCTTACCACTATGGAGTCGTCATGCTCAATCCCTTCCTCTTTGTTAATGAGGATGGATCTAGAGGCATCCTGCTATCTGGAGTGAGTTGTGGAGGCTTCTTTTGGAACATTAGGTAGGCCGAACTAGATTGATGTCTCTGCATCTTTGATTTGGGCCAGTGTTAAAGCAAGAAGCTCTTCTATTGAATCATTTGCTCCCAAAAACCCAGGTTCTTGCATAGTCATTTCCACCTTGTATCCACACAGGACACCAAGAGCTTCATCCTTCGAAAGACCAAACATAACCTCTATGTTATGGAGAAAGAGGTATTGTTCCCCATCAATAAGAAGGGGAGCAAGAAACCATATCATTAATGTGGGGTCAACAAAGGTGGTGCCCGAGGTGGATGGAACTTGAGAAGAAGAATGGGGTTCAGGTCATTGGAGCACTTCCAGGGCCAATGCAACTTCCCGCCCCTCAGTTTCTTCATCTATGGGCTCTTCATTGTAGATGTTAGGCTCATCTATAGAAATAAGAGGATCGAAAAGGGTAGGGCCAAGGTCAAGGCTTGAGGTCGAGCCCTCCTCTTCCATTCGTCTCTCCTAGAGAAGGAAAATAAAGGTCATTTCCTAGGATAGGAACCTATTTCCTGCGTTTCTGATGACTCCACATGCTAAAAGGTCATCAGTGTCCACCTCTCTAATTCCTAGGGGTGTGAGCTGGGCTCAAAAGCGATCTAAATGCTTCACGAACGTGGGTTCTTGATTGAACAAGTACTTCAAATTATCAATAGGAACCCATCTTTTTGTAGACTTATCAAGTTGATATGCAAAACTCGTGATGTATTCTTACATGTACTTGATGAGGTCTTCAAAATCGTCTCACGCTCCCAAGTAGGCGCCTAGGACATCTATGCTCTTATCAAAGATTGGAAATAATTTTTCCTCTCTATCAATTGATGGAGTACGGGAGATGAAATCATGGAAGGCAAACCTACCAGAATCCATGGTAGTTTGGTAGCTAGGAGAACTATGGCTATGATAGTGAAACTTTGAAACTAAAGTAACTTTATAACATATATATACCCAAATGTTCTTAATATAAAAAATAAAAAGAATTATAAATTTTTTGGGAAAAACTTGACATTGTCATGAAACAAAACCATTAAAAACATCAAAATTAATTGCACCACTATTAATTGGAGACTATCAAAATCCATAATTGTTCCACCCCACATTGTTTATCATCTTCGATATTGTAGGAGGGATAAAAGTGGCACTATGCACGAGCTTCTCTACATGCTTTCCTACATTTTCACCATTTAAGGTAAAGTGAAAGGACTCAGACATGCCATCCTCCATGACCAATAGGTGTTCCCAAATGTCCCTGAGAGTCCACTGTGATGTGACAGTCACATTCTTGACATCTCCCTAATGAGAACCAATACATAAACTTACCCCTGTATTATCATCATCGTTAGAGTCAAAAGGGAGACAATTGCCACCTGTTTTCTTCCAGTGCCTATATTGGAAAGCAAAATATAACATTTGGCAGGAGATGTGGTACTTGACAACCACATTGTCCTTACATATATGGCATTGAAATAGATCACCCTTTTGTTCACCTGACCTGCTTCCCCAATTCACTTCAAGTAATTCCTCAAGGGCATTCTCATGTAGACACTTGCATGACCACATGGTTGTTGTTCTGTGCATCTGGATATTCTGAAAACAAGAAGAAAAAATGTGCAAAGGCATAAACCAAGACAACCTTACCCATTTAGAGCCAAATGTAAACTTCATGGCCATGCCCACATCCTTTGCAATCTTTTCCTTGTATGATTGCATTGTTCTTGTGTCCACCATGCTACAATCCATGTCTTCAAGTTGTGGTGTTGCAATGCATTGAAGATGGCCATAGCCTCATGCCATCCTTGGAGTAATGTACTTGGCATTATGCCAATAGATATTTCTATATTTCAAAGCAAAGGACTTCTCTCCAGCATGCATTTGCCTTTCTAAATCCTCATGAATGGCAGTTAACTTACCCAAGAAGCACTCGATTGGTTCCCACTCCTCAAAGTCTAAACAAAATACATCTGCTATGCACAAGTGCTATTTCAAAATAGAATTTCAAACTAACTCATTACACTGGTTCTATTTCAAAATACAATTTCAAGCTGACTCATTACACTTCAAAATCTTACACAAAATGCAAACTTACAATGCGATGGTATTGTCGATTGATTGCTTGACGAAGGAAGGTGCATGTCCTTCCCCATGTAGATGTGTTGCACCTTTGCAAGCAATCCTTTCTTCCCAAGCTTGAACTTCATGATGTGGTCCTTCCATTCATGCAAAAGATCACCTCTTTTGCTCTTGGGAACCTTATGTGGACCCTTGGCAAATCCTCTCATGACTATCCAATCATTCAAGCTGTAGGTGCAAGGCACCCATTCATCCAATGCATTTTTGCTCCTGTGGGAAATAGAGTACATGTATGGTCTCCTCACCATGCTTGTACAGAGGTCACAATAGCAATAATGGACTAGAAAATGCAGCTTGGAGGGAGAGAGCAGCTCGGATAGAGGGAGAGAGAGGGAGAAGGTATAGAGGGTGTAACTGAAGGTTGAGAGAAGCTCAAAGAGGTGCTATAGCTAGGAATGGAGGGAGAAAGAGTAGAGCGGGATGAGCAGTTGCTCCAAGAGGTGTTGTAGCTAGGAATGGAGGGAGAAAGAGTAGAGGGGGATGAGCAACCACTACAAGAGGTACTATAGCTAGGAATGGAGGGAGAAAGAGTAGAGGGGGATGAGCAACTGTGCTACTGTAGGAGGTGCTGTAGCTAGGAATGGAGAGAGAATGAGCAGTTGCTATAGGAGGTGCTAGAACACTACCTTCTCCTCCTTCCCATCCCTAGTTTCCCTTCTTGTGAAGCAACATCGAGTGAGAGTCTGATAGCCTTGGCTTGTGACACCCATGGACGAGTTTGCATCAAAGGCTCGCATCGATCTATGGTGCGAGGGTAGAGGGTGAGCTCCTTTATCGGCATGTATATCATTCCCCATGACATGTTGAGGTTGGAGGTAGGTCACTATTTCCCTTAACACCCCCACAAGCTAGGGAGTTGAAGCATGAAAAGGAAATATAGCCATCAATGCCAACAAACATAACAACATTCAAAGCTTTAGTAAATTATCAACAAACCTACTTACGTACAAACCTATATTAAGTTCAAAAGAGATTCAAAAAACCATTATCCTTTTTTCAAATTCAGTCCTGACATCTTTCTTGATGAGGGCCAGAAGCAAACCAAAGAGTCCACATGGAAAACTTAAATCTTCATTTAGATCCACTCACGATATCTCCCTTTGCATTGATTTCAAGTATGTAGGCTATGTGAAGATAGTGGGAGAGAGGGAACGAGTCTCACTTGCGGCTTTCTCACATACACAATGGGAAAATACACACAAAGGTGGAGGCTGAAAACAGTTTTCCTCTTCTTAGTTGTGAAAGCCAAAAGAACTCTAGTACAAAGAAATAGGAGAACCCTATATGTGGGTCTCAAACCAAACTCAGCTAACTAAGGTGGCATACTAACTGAGCCACGAACTAGAGTACATAAGGATCGCTGTCATCCAGCTATTATTCATGGGCGATGTACCAACCGCATCTGCAGCTAACAAGTCGATGACATAAATGCACAACGATCACCCTGAGCTCGATCTCAACACTCCCCCTCGAGCTCAATCCTAATTCTTGCACACCAAGCAGGTCTCTGAACTTGCACAGCTTCTCTGCGCCCAATGCCTTCATGAATATGTCAGCTACCTGATTCTCTGTGCTGACATAAACTAGATCAATAAGACCTAGTAAGACCTTCTCCCGCACATAGTGATAATGCACCTCAATGTGCTTTGTTCTAGCATGATAGACTACTAGGTTATTTGCCAAGTGTATACTGCTGATGTTGTCACAATAAATGACAATTGGCCCATCTGTAGATTGATGCGTATCATAAAGTAGCTTATGCAACCAAGCTACCTCACATGTAGCCATTGCTGCACCCCTGTACTTAGCCTCTGTGCTCGACAAGGCAACTGTAGGCTGTTTCTTGCTGCTCCAAGTGATTGCAGTACTCCCAAAAGAGAACACATATCCACTGGTAGATCATCTATCTGAAATACTACCAGCCCAATCAGCATCAGTGTATCCATGCAACTGTATCTGAACCCCAGCCTCATAAAATAGTCCATACTGCAATGTGGACTTCACATACCTGAGTATGCATCTAGCCGCATCCAAATGCGGTTTCCTTGGAACCTGCATAAACTGACTTACCAATCCAACAGCATAGCTCAAATCTGGCCTCTGGTTATAGTCATATAAATCAAACTTCCTACTATGCGTCTGTACATAGTAGGGTCTTCTAGAAGCTCACCTGCATCTGTGCTCAGCTTCACATTCTACTCCAAAGGAACTGAAATAGGCTTACAACCTGTCATCCCATATTTAGATAGCATGTCCAATCCATACTGCCTCTGCAAGAGCTGTATCCCACTTGGTGATCTAATCACCTCAATGCCCAAGAAATAACGCAGCTCTCCCAAGTCCTTTATCTCAAACTTTTGCTTCAATAGCATTTTCACGTGAAGGATATCTTCATCACTATCACCTGTGATGATCAAATCATCAACATAAATGACAAGCAGCATAATACCTTTCTCTGTTTTTCTCACATAAAGTGAGAAATCTGCCATGGAAATCTGAAAGCCAATAGTGACAAGATACTATCCTATCTTGTCAAACCATGCTCTAGGTGCTTGCTTCAAGCCATACAAGGCTTTCTTCAACCTGCAAACAAACTCGGGATGAACAACATGAACATAACCTAGTGGCTACTCCATAAACACCTCTTCTTGCAAATCACCATGCAAGAAGGCATTCTTTACATCCATCTGATGTAAAGACCATCCCTTTGATGCAGCCATAGCAATGACTGCTCTTACACTTGTCATCCTTGCAACCGGATTGAATGTTTCTTCATAATCAATGCCATATGTCTGTGCATACCCCTTGACAACTAATCTTGCCTTGTATCTATTCACAGAACCATCTGCATTGTGCTTGACCTTATAAACCCACTTACAGCCAATTGCATTCTTGTCTTTAGGCAAAGGCACCAATTCCCATGTAACATTTGCTTCCAAGGCATCCATTTCTTCATCCATGGATTTCTCCCATTTTTCTTTTCCCATGGCTTGCTCAAAAGAAGTGGGTTCTGGTTCCTGTATCACTTTGACCATATAGGCATAGTGAATGCCTGTAAATCCATCATATTTCAGCCTATCCACAGGATATCTAGCTCTAGTAGACCTGCACAAAATAGGCTCACTTCCAGCTACTCTCAAAACATCCCTGGTCTTCCTTACTCCAAGTGTAACAACAGAAGGAATACCCAACTCATCATCAATGCTCTGTTCTGAGCCACTGGATTCACCATCCACATAAGAGTGACCTGCATTCACATCAAACATGGGCTGATCTACCTTCTCTTTTCCTTTTTGTGATACCTGCATACCACTATCTGCAGATCTCAATCTGCCTGTCCATGGCGAAGTATGTGAACCACTGCTAGAGGACACTATAGGTCCACTAATATTTTGTGATTGCTGCTGTGAATTCTGTGCAGCATTACCATTTTGTGCATCTACATCATCAATCACATTTACTGGTTTATACCAGCTGCTCATCTCATAAAAAACATCTCTTCTCACTGTAAACTTATGCGTAGAAGGGTTATAGCATCTATACCCTTTCTGCTGCAGAGAATAACCAATAAAGATGCACTTCTCAGCTTTTGGATCCAACTTGGACCTCAACTCATTTGGCACATGAACATAGGCAATGCAACCAAAAATTTTCAAATGAGAAATGTCTGGTTTCCTACTAGTATACATCTCCTCTAGCATCATGCCATGTTTTGCTACAGTGGGAGTCCTGTTCATTATGTAAACTGCTATAGCAACTGCTTCAGCCCAATAATAATCTAGAAGGTCTTTTTCATTTAGCATGGCCCGAGATACCTCTCCAATATGCCTATTTTTCCTTTTTGCAAGTCCATTTTTCTATGGGGTATGACTGCATGAATATTGCTGCTTTATGCCATCCTCCTGCAGGAACCTTGCAAACTCATTTGAGAGGTATTGTCCCCCTCCATTTGACCTTAGGCATTTTATTTGCAAGCCTGTTTCTTTTTCAACCATAGCTTTCAAAGCTTTGAAGTGCCCAAACACTTCACTTTTTTTTTTCAAAAAATACACCCAAACTTTTCTGCTGTAGTCATCAATAAAAGTGACAAAATAATGACAACCTCCAATAGATGCAACATTAGTAGTCCACACATCAGAGTGGATTAGTTCCAATGGCTTCTTACTCTCTTGAACATGCCTAGGAAATGGTTTCCTTGCCTGTTTTCCAAATTGATAGGCTTCACATACCTTATGCATTTCTGCAACCTTGAATTTAGGAAATCCTGCAACAATATTTTGGGCCTGCATTGATTTAAGTTGCTGAACATTAACATGACCAATGCGTTTATGCCAGATATCAATATCTGCAACTACACCGGTCCCATGTGCAAACATTGCTGCACTCAATTAAGGCATGTCCGCATCCATCTTGCCCTTCTTCTTTCCTTTTGCTATCAAGCGACCGTTATTTTTCATATCCTCAACAAAGCATCCATGAGGATTAAATCTGACTTGCAAGCCCTACTCAACCATTTGACCAACAGAAACCAGGTTCTTGGTGATGTTCGAGACATGAAATACATCAGACAGGTATTTCTTTTTCCCATCCTACATAGACAAAGGAATTTTACCAATCTGCACAATAGGATGTGTAGTATCATCATCAGTCTCCACAAATCCTAGTTTTTCCATTTTCCTTGCATCCTGCATCCATTCTGCATGACCTATCATGTGGTTTGATGCACCTAAGTCAACATACCACACATCATTTCTTTCTTTTGCGCTTGTCACAGAATTTGTCATGTGCTACACCATAAACAGATGCTCATTTTGTCATCACCCTGTCTACTAGAAGATGCATAATTGCCTTGCTGCAATTTTCCATTCATAATGTCATTCTGCTTTTTGTAGCAATCTTTAGCCATATGACCCATTTTACCATAATAGTAGCATTCAACATTGTTGTTTGCATTTTTGCCTCTCTGCCATCCACCACGACCTCTTTGGCTCCCCCTGCCTCTAGAGTTACCATGTCCTCCAAAGGATTGGTTTTCTTGAGTTTGCTGCACATTTTGATTTCTACCACGGCCTCCAGATCAGCCTCCTCTACCTCTGCCTCTACCTCTTCCAGCATTTGAGTAGAAGACAGTTTCTTTTGAAGTTCCTCCTGAAGAAGATGCACCACCATTTCTCTGCTCTTCAGACATTAGAAGAGCAAAAAACACCTCAAAATCAGGAAATTTTTTACGGACGGCAATGGATGTCCGGAACTGTGCATAATCCTTTCCTAGACCATTCAAGGTCACAGAAACTAGATCGTCATCTTCCACTGGTGACCCAATGGAAGCAAGTACGTCTGCAATTTTCTTCACCTTCATGTGGTAGTCATTGATGCTCATATTTTCTCTCTGTACATTGTGCAACTCCTGCTTGAGCTACATTTTCTTGGCGTGTGTATTTGTGCTGTACATTTTTGCCTAAGTATCCCATGCCTCCTTTGGCGTACTTGCATCCTGAATATGCACAATCATAGAATCCGAAATACTGATAGAAAGCCAGTACATAAATTTTCTGGCTCTCTCATGCCATCCTTTAAATGCCTGCATTTCCTGTTGATTGGGAACATTAGGAAGAACTGGTTCTTCTTCATTTCTTGTAATGAACTCCCAATAGCCTTTTCTCATAAGGAAATTTGTCATTCTAAGCTTCCATGCCTAGAAGTTGTTCTTGTTAAATCTTTTCAGTGACAATCTGTGAAAGAGAATCAGATGCCATTACAGAACACTGCAAAATATTATGTCACTGCAAAAAACACAGCTTTTGCCTCACACGGGCAGATCTGCAAAACTGACGAAAGTGGTATTTGACCACACACCACTTCCTAGTGACGATTTTGCATCAACAGGCAACAAGGATGATTCTACAACTCCTAATATCTCTGCGCACAGGCATACGATGCAATTTCTGTGGCAACTTTTCACCGACCTGCAGAGCAATGGTCACATAGCAAAAACAGGGCCTTTTTCTGAGTGCCTGCGAAGAACTTCCGCCTTCAAAATGGGCCACGAAATGGCCTCGAATCAGAAAAATAAAGTCACCGAGGGCTTTGCCTTTACCCCGTAGCATATAATGCCCTCTCGCCACATCACAAAGGGTGTCTCACTCTGAGACAGTGCACTCTTGCACTTTCGGCTGTGCTACCTACAGAGATTTGCTCCCAAACTCGAAAAAGGAAAGCAACACTAGTCCTCTTACCAGGACACTGTGAACTTGGTTTGCTTTCTTGAGCTCCTTACCACGAACCAGACTCTGATACCATGTGAAGATAGTGGGAGAGAGGGAAGGAGTCTCACTTGCGGCTTTCTCACATACACAATGGGGGAATACACACAAAGGTGGAGGCTGAAAACAGTTTTCCTCATCTTAGTTGTGAAAGACAAAAGAACTCTAGTACAAAGAAATAGTAGAACCCTATATGTGGGTCTCAAACCAAACTCAGCTAACTAAGGTGGCATACTAACTGAGCCACGAACTAGAGTACATAAGGATAGTTGTCATCCAGCTATTATTCATGGGCGGTGTACCAACCGAAAGTGAGCAAGGTTCCCCTCTTTGAAGTTCGCAAATTTGTTTTAACTTGCAAGCATGCAAGCCTTGCTTGCTCTGGCTACATCGATGCAGCCTCAGCTTTTGCAATGCATGGAAGCAAGCAGGAGGGAGTTTCCATGGGTGGCTCATGATGAAGGTTTGAGATATCAAGACTTTTATGTAAAATGCTTATTGGTTTTACAGTTTTATGTTTAATGAGTACTTTCTTTCAATATCGATATATAGGCTTCTTAGCAGGGGATGATTGAAAGGCATGCTTACTTGCCTATTGAGATATCGAGCTCCACTCGTGATATGCCAGGGTGACCGTTGTGCATTTATGTCACCGAATCCATGCTTACTTTAAAGATGAGGCACGCAAGAGTGGCTTATCTTTTTTGAATGTTTTGGCATTGGGTGCAAAATGCACATGAATTCATGCATCAAGCTTTCCTGACAAAGGTGGAGCTCTTTCAAGATCGCAGAGGGAGGCAGTGCAATGTGCCCATATAGCACTCATGCTGTGCCGATTTTGTGGAGATTGACATCCCATCCATATGTCTAGAATCCGCTTGAAATTTTGGTTGTTCTTTCATCAAATGCAAAGCTCTTTTCTTTGGGTGCTTTAAGGAAGGAGACATTTTTGGTTTGGTCATTTTTGCAAATGGTTGAATTCTATATTTGGGCCTAAATATCAATATTTAAGCAAAAAGAAATACAATGAATATGGTTTGCAACTTTTTTTGCATAGTTCAGGCAACAATGAGAATGACTTCTTATATCTTTGTAGTTTTTTAGACCTAAATATCAATCTTTAATAAAAAACAAAAACAATCAATATGGTTTGGAAAGAGAGATAGAGTTAGAAAGACAAGTTCTTATGGCAACATTGAAAACATCCAAGTAATATCTACAATGTAATACGTCCAAAACAAGCAAATACACGTGAAATTTAGTATAATATTATTGAAAATGGAGGCAATGACAAAGGATTTGAAGCCAAATCTCCCTTACATTATTGGAAATATGTTGTATCTATTGGTGATACTAACTTCAATATGTGCTCATGAATGTAGTGTCTTCCACATGCATGTATTTTGACGAAAATTTTGTTTCAAAATTCTTCTTGTTTGGACCGAATTTTTTGTGTTCTAAAAACTAGGAATTGGGATATTCCCACTTTTCCTAATACGGTCTTAGAGGAAGTTATAAAAGTAGATTTGGCTACATGGAAGGCCTGCCCCATGAGCAAAGGCATATTTGTAGAAGAGTCAGTCACCACGGAGAGAATAGCCTTCGTGAATGCATTGCAAACACATATAAAAACCAAAGGAAGGGACATTCAAAGCCCATGGTATTCCCCGCTCCTAGAGCCTGAGGACTTAGAGAATTGGATGCATCTATTGACTTAAAGAATTGGATGTATCTATTGGCCATCTTCGACCTTCAAAAGATTCAATCGTCGCCCATAGAAAGAAAAGCCTCTAGCACCATAGTGTCCATGAATATGATTTAGGCCTCCTATTTTGAACCAAGAGTTTTCCTTGTTGAATTTAATTTAATTGTCTCAACCATGCCAGTGTGTTAGTAGATGAATATCATGAGTTCTCACTAGTGGTGGGGCTCACATCTTGGTAGCATTATGACTCCAATTGGTTACACTAAGGCAGTAATGGAAGAGGACCTACAACCCATTTGCAAGGAGAATGCCAAAGAAGCCATAAAAAGAGAAAGTCTCACCACCCTAGCTCCTAGAACAGTTTTTCAAGCTGTGACCAAGTGCTTATAGACCCCCTCAACCAACAAAAGATTGCATTTGCCATGGAATGGGGTGTGCATGCATACAAGGTAATGCCCTTTGGATTAACTAATACCCCAGCCACATTTCAATGGCTCATGAGCATAGCTTTCAAGGAATATATGAAAGACTTCTTAGAGGTCTGCCTAGATGATCTATGTGTGAACTCTAGCTGGAGTGATCACTTGAAGTGCTTGAGAAAGGTATTGTAGAAGTGCCACTTGTACCATATATCCCTCAACCCATTAAGACGCCCAATTTTGGATCAAACATGGAGTAATTCTTGGGCACGTTGTGTCCAAGAATGGGATCTCCATAGATTTGGGGAAGATTAAAGTCATAGTCAAACTACCACCTCCTACCAACGCTAAGGGTGTCAAACGCTTCATGTGACACACCCGATTTTATAGACGATTCATATTTGAGTATGTTGAGATGGTGCGACCTCTTTACCACTTATTAATTATCTTCATATAGACAAAGGAGTGCCAACGCTCCTATGATAGGTTGAAGAAAGCCCTGGTTTTTGCACCTATACTCTGAGGTCCAAGGTGGGAGCTGATCTTACATGTGCAATAGATGCCTTGAGTTTTGCAATAGGGTGTGTATTGGCACAGCTAGGGGAACATAATTTGGGCATAATTTGGACTACCGTTCTATTTACAAGATGCCAATTGAATGAGGTAGAGGTCAACTACATGACCATGGAACGTGAAGGTGGTGTATGCGGTGCACAAGCTTTGTCATTACCTTGTGGCCAATACCTTTGTTTTTTGTTGATGATTAGGCCCTACTTTACCTTGTAACGACATGTTGCATTACACAATGGATGCTTATTCTTTTGGAATTTGACTTCACAGTCGTGGTTTGCAAGAGTTGGCTATCACGTGTACCCAACAATGATCCAGCCACAAGAGTGGAAGATGATCTTCCAAATGCCCCACTTTTCTAGTTGGACTTAGTTCCAAAATGGGTAGAAGCCTCATCAGCCATTTTTTAGCTAAAGGTTTTCCATGGGATAAGCAAATAAACAAGGAGGGATCTCACAAATTGCTTTAAGGATGCAACTCCCTATCAACTTATTGTAGGCCAAGTTTACAAAATAGGCAAGGATGGTACACTGAAAAGATGTGTCAAAGAGACAAAATTCGTGGATGTGCTCAAACAAGCCCATTCAAGGATAGCAAGACGACACTTTATAGTGGATACCACAACACAAAAGGTGTTATAGGCAGAACTTTGGTGGCCCAATCTTTTCATGGATGACCCCTATATTAGTAAATCAAATCTTTGAGAAATGGGGGATCTGTTGAAGATGCAACGAAGAAAACGGGAGGAAGTTAGAGACTTAGAGACACAAGAGCCAGCATGTGGTGGGAGCAAAAGTCACCCTTATCTTCTATGTCATCCATTTATATATGTGTTTGAGTATTGTACATAACCGGGGTTAAGGCACAATGGCCTTTATCCCCCACAACCTCCCACTTAAAGGACGATGTGCCTTTAAGGGAGAAAAACCAATGGACATACTATCCAATGCCCATCTATACAAGACAATACTCAAATCGATGACTAGATAGACTCTTTGTCAGCATATCTGCAGGGTTATCATCTATGTGAACCTTGACAAGCTGAATGCACTTGTCCTCTATCACCTCTTTGATGAAGTGATACTTCAGTTCAATATGCTTTGTCTTAGCATGCAAAACAAGATTCTGTGCCAACTGGATGGCACTCTAACTATAACAATGCAAAGCTAGAATCTCTCCTACTATACCCAATTATCCCACTAGACGAGTAAGCCATATAGCTTTCTTTCACGCCTCTATGGCTGCAACATACTCTGCCTCATTGGTAGATATAGCCGTACATGGTTGCAAACAAGAGACCACTACCTATGAAAGTGAAAACATATCCTATGGTAGACCGTCTGGTGTCGACATTCCCTACAAAATTGGCATCTGCATATCCAAGAACATGCATGTCCTGCTTCCCAAAGCAAATGTACATATCTCTAATACCATTCAGCTATCATACGCTTCACTGCCTCCCAATGCTCCCTTCTTGCCAAGATTCACCATATACTTGCTAACCACTCCTATAGCAAAAGTAATGTCTGGATGTGTAGCAATCGTGGCATACATCAAGCTACCAACTACGGATGCATAATGCATTTGGGCCATCTCTACCCTCTATTCATCTAATTGTGGGTTGTCCTGTTGGCTAAGTTTCACATATGGAGGCAATGGAACACCTATGGGGTTCACCCTCTCCATATTAAAATGCTCAAGTACCTTGCCAATGTACTCTTGATGTGACAAATAGAGGACTCTCTTATTTTTGTCCTGTACAATGCGCGTAACATAAATGACTAGCATCACCCAAGTCCTTCATGTCAAACATCATGTGTATGTTTCCCAACTATAAGCGTATTATCAACATATAAATCCAAGATAATGAGCCCATAATGAGGCTGCCATCTAAATCCTTCTTGGTGTAGAGGCAGTGATCGATCTCACCCCTTGCATAACCTTGGGATCTCATAAAAGTATCAAACGTATGGTACCACTCCCTCAGATCCTACTTCAAGCCATATAGAATATTTTTGAGCTATCATACCATCTTTTCTTTGTATATATGTTCTCATGTAGATCTCCATGTAAGAAGGTTTTCTTGACATCCATCTGGACAAGCTCCATGTCCTCTCTGGCAACCAAGGAAAGAATTGTATGAAGGGTTGTCATCTTGACCACTGGAGAAAAGATCTCATCAAAGTCTCTACTCCCTTCTCTTGCTTAAATCCTTTGGCTACCAATCATGCCTTATACTTAGGCACTACATCTGTTGGAGACACCTTCATCTTGTAAACCCACTTGCATGGTAATACATGTTTACCTTTGGGCAAAGGAACTAGATCCCAAGTTGTATTCTTCATCAATGAAGCCATCTCTGACTACATGGCCTTCTCCCAATTATGCATGTCATCCCTAGACATAGCATCCTCAAAGTATAAAGGCTCACTACAATATGTAAACATGACATAATGTAGAGATGGTGTAAACGTGCCTTGAGGCCTAGAAAGTCTGATAGACTGCCGCAAGACTTGCTCTCCCTAAGCAACTAGCTATCCTAGTGCATGTTCCTACATATTATGAGGCTCTCCCACTATCTGTGGAGCTCTCACCTCAACATTTGCTGGCTATACTTGCTGTCCATTTACAACATTATGTGGGACTGCATGTGGAACATGAGGTGGCTGTTCATCCTCCTGGAACACCACTCTCCTGACTTCCATTATCTTTATGGCCTACTTATGCATTGCTTCCTCATTAAAAATGACATCATTGCTATGCACAATCTTTTTGGCTACTGGATCCCATAGACGGTATCATTCACCTGAATCAGCATATCCAAGGAAGATGCATTTATGTAACTTTGGCTCAAGCTTTTTTCACTTGTCCTTTGGTATGTGTACATAAGGCTCGCATCCAAATACACCCAAGTGCTTACAAGAGGGTGGCTTTCCAGACCATGCCTCTTCTTCACTGCTTCAGCCCAAAAGCCATGTGTAAGACCTGCATTCGAGAGCATACTTGTGGCCCTTTCCTATATGGTTCTGTTCACCTTTTCTACCACACCATTCTACTCTATATTTTGGGGAGGTGGCAAATCCCTCTTGATGCCATGCATATCATAGAAGATTTCAAAAGCATGAGAGGTTATACTCTCCACCATCATCTGTGTGCAAACATTTGAGCTTCCTGCCAGAGTGATTTTTAGCAAATGCGAGAGACGTCTCAAAAATTGTCAAACACATCACTCTTTTTCTTTATGGGATACACTGATATCTTGCATGTAGCATCATCAATGAATGTAACATAATATAGTGCTCCTCCCAAAGAAACTATAGGCATAGGATCACATAGTTCACCGTGGTCAGCTGGGCCATGTCACCTGAGGCCTCACTCAATATGTCTAGCTTGCGCTAGGTAATGTCATCTAGGTCCTCAAGCTCTTCAACAGGAGCTTGTTGTGATTGATGGAGTTGCCGAGATAAGTTCTATACCTACGTGTCCTTGGTGGTAACATCTTTTTGAAGAGCATCTACCTGATCTCTATCCTGGCGAGCCACTGTGATGGCAGAGATATGGAGATGGGCCATCTTGGTTGTGAGAGATTCAAGACAGGCTTTTTGGTAATCGACCTAGCATTGGACCACATCTGCGAGCTCCCTAGTCTCAGCTTTTTTAGTGTGCTACTGTTAAATTTATTCGAGCTACTGTTGTTGCTGTAACTTTTCTTCTTGGAGCTTCTAGGTGGTGGTCGTAAGTGTGTTGACGTGACTGCGCAGGGCCTGTAGCTCTTCGTCCTTTTGTGCAAAGATTTGTTGTTGCATTGTAGCATATTGACTAAGCATTTGTATGAAATTTGTTTCATCCAATCAAGCCATTGCGGGGTGGGTAGCATGGTGCAGCTGATATGTGTCCTTGTTGTTGTATACACTAGATGTGCAATGCTCAAAGGACTTGGCCATGGAAGCAAGAGCCGTAGACGAGGCTGATGTAGGAGGAGGTGAGGGTGGGGTTGTTGATGACGAAGATGGGGTGCGGTGTATTTTTAGACCAGAGGTTTCCATTGAGGGGCCTTCCTTTCCCTTCCCTTTTTGTAGATCTTGGTCTTCTGCCTACTTTTTCTTTGCCATTATTTCTTCTCGTGCCTTGTTCTCTCACTCTACTTGTGCCATTAGCATGGCCTACTCCCTTGCTATTTGTCCTTGGGAAGAGCCTTCGGAGGTGTCATCCTTTTATTTCTTTGTCCCCTTCTCTAGAGAGAGGATGTCTTCCTCCACAAGGTCATATGTGGGGGGTTCCAAGGGCCAGCCGACAAGATGATAGAACAGGGCTAAGATGATCCAAGGGTTACCAATCCATTGTCGATGGTCTCCACATGCTGATGTGATCTCTTGAAGAAGTAGTTAGCCCAATTGGTCTTTGTTGGCTAGACTAATCGGCTAAACATGGTGGACTGGCTAATGGCATAGTGGTCGGTCCACTTGACCCATTGTAGGAGGGCAAGGGCATGAGCGGGTTTGATGAGCTCTTGCTTCTTGATGGTAGTATAGGGGGATGCCATGTTTTGGAACCTATCCCACAGCTTCGGTTAGGTCGACATAATGTAGTTGCTTGTAGGACTCCTGTATTGTCTCAAGGCTGAAGGCTGTTCTGATGTTGGTAAGGTCATGGCTAACAACCGAGGGTGCCACCTTGTTTGTTGGGGATCTTGGAAGTGAGTGGACCTACCTTGTAGTTGGCCATGAAGTTGCAAATTGTCTCGAAGTCCAACTCGAATGGGAACTTGGCTGCCATGTCCTCGAGATCGATCATTTGCAAGTATGGTACCACTTCGGGGTCCTTTAGGCCTGCAAATGCCTCGAGAGTGTGGTAGGTGAGGGTGAAGGGTTGTCGCCCCTCCAAAGTGAATGTGGAGTGGACGAGATGGCCATTCAAGCTCACCAACCACTCCTTGCCAAGGTCTTGACGCGGAGGGTGATGTTCTTCTGCCTAGGATGCCCATTGATGGTTTGAGCTCGGATTCTTCTTTTGTGAGGAATCAATGAAGAGGTTTGGGTGGCGGTGGTAACGTTCTGTGATGAGGTTGGGGCTGATGTGGTAAAAGTGGTGGGGGGGCTACAGTTTCCAAGGTGAAAGGACGTCGTCGGGTTCAGTGGTGAGGTGGGCGAGGGTGAATTCTAGTGAAATGCCGTGTGACTACATGAAGTTGTCATGATCAAATTGATCAACTTCACAGTGCTCGTTGTTGGACATTTGGGAAGTTGTGATGGTTTTGTGGTATTGATAGTGAGTGAGCTGAAGAGGGGGTTTAGGAGGTAGTTGGTGGCGGTTCGCAATTTCTTGGGAAATTTGGCAGAGTTTCGACAGAAGATCGCAAAAACACGAGTTGGAAGGGGGGGCTACTCCTTTTATAGATCTGTCTATAACTCCACGCGTGGAATTGCAAGTAGTAAATCCACACGTGGAATTGCAATTCCTTGGGTAGCAGTTAAGTAAATCCATGCATAGACTTGTTGCAACTCCATGGGTAGAGTTAATTCCACATGCAGAATTGTTGCAATTCCACGGGTTGCAGATGTTATCTCCATGCGTAGAATTGCAAGTCCACGCATAAAGTTATGTCAATTCCCTTCATACATTTCTGTCAAATCCACACGTACACTTGATGTGAATCCACATGTATACTTGTAGCATTTTCATGTGTAGACTTAATCTATTTCCTTGCATAGAGTTGTCGCATATCCATGCGTACTATTGATGTGAATCCACACGTAGACTTGGAGTATTTTTGCACATAGAATTAGTACATCTCCATGTGTAAAGTTGTCGCATATCTACGCATAGACTTGGCACATATCCACGTGTAGAATTTTTGCATATCCATGCGTAGAGGTACTGCAACTTCACCTGTAGACTTGTTGCAACTCCACGCATGGATTTGTGGTCTGACTATTTTGACAACTTTGGCATTTTGGCTCTATCTGAGGCTCAAAATGAAGGTGGTTTGCCTCTTGGGGCCATGTCATAAGCACGGGATTCAGCCTTGTAGAGGGGGCTGAGTGAACAGACAAGGGCATTAAGGTTGCCTTAGCATGCCAAAATGGAGTTGGCTGGCACTGGGTTGGAGGATGATTGCTAGGTTGGACTTAGATGAACATGGATTTGACACAGGAGTAGGGAGAGTAGCAAGATTGAACCATGTCAAACACTGCTTCAAGGCCATGGTGAGCTTGGCAGATTGTCTTGTGAATAGCTCATGGGCCTCCGTTTGTAGCTTCATTGCTGCTATGTGTGTGGATTGTTGCTGCAAAGGTTCTTGTGGTTCTACCCAGGAGTGGGCATGTTCTTGTGAGTGTCTTGTGAATAGCTCATGGGTCTCCGTTTGTAGCTTCATTGCTGGTATGTGTGTGGATTGTTGTTGCAAAGGTTCTTGTGGTTCTACCCAGGAGTGGGCATGTTCTTGTGGGTCTTTGAGCTCTATCCATGTAACCATGGCATTGGGACTTGGCAGCATAAGAGTGAAGGAGATGTCCACTGCCCTTGGGCCCGACTGCATAGTTGGTTCTTGTGGGGCAACTAACAAAATAGTCATCGATGCTAGTTGCACTACCATTGGGAACTAGGTGGGGCTTACGGGTATCGCTTGGACATTGTGTGCATCATAGTGGGCATGGCTCGTCTTTTCATCCAAGGAGATAGGTTCTTGTGGGGCTATCCCTTGGACCTCTTGTTGGGTGAGTGGTGATGTGGCCTTTTTGTCCAAGGTGCTAGGTTCTTGTGGGACTAACCCTTGGACCTCTTCATGTATCCGTCTTTGGAAGACCTTAGGGTGCCACTACGAGTGAATTGTATCCTTCTTTATAGTTAGGAGGGTAGGTTCTTGTGTGAGTACCCCCTCGTCCTCCTCTTGAATGGGGGGTAATTCGAGTCTTGGTCTCCACACTTGCAAGGATTTAATCTTGGGAAGGGGTGTTGGAGCTTTACCTTAAACTATCGCAGTGACTATCGGGGTGGTAGTGCAAGCCCTTTTAGGTATCCAAATGGAAGGGTTGCCGTTATAAAAACCTTGGGCTTTGAGCAGGCTCTTGGGGACCCATAGGTCACGATGGGGGTGTGAATATGGTATCCACCATCGTGGCTTCTTGCGTCTGGAGGGGTTTGAATCAAGAGTTGGGAATTGGGGTTGATGACGCGGGTGTTTTGGTACCCAAACTTGGACTTCATCCCCTTTTGGTAGGCAATTGAGGAGTAAGTCCTTTAGGACCCATTGCGATGTAGTTCTCAGGGGTGGCAGTACTTCTTTTATTAATCCTGGTGGGGGGAATGATGGGTTCTTCCCTCTCTAGGTCAACAAGCATGGCCATGTTGATTGTGATATGGGCCCTCCTTTGTTGAGCCTTTGCTACGCAAGACCAAGCCTCACGAATAGCCTCTTCTTTCATGAGCTTCAGCTTGCGTTCTAGTTCCTTATTTTGATGAATAGCACGGAGGCTTTCCTCCATTAACGGACCATAGTACCACTTGAGTTTGCTACCATTGATATAACTAGCCATTTTGACATTGAATCAGGGGTCTTGATCTAAGCGGTGCCCTGTGGTGTGATTTCAGTGACTCGATACGGTCCTAGACCTTGATACTTAAGTTTTCGTTTGGTGTTGTGCACATTGAATAGGAGGCATAAGTCTCCTTCGTTAAGGTTCTTGGTCTTTAAGTTGTTGTCAAACCATCACTTGGGCTGTAGCTTCTCAACCATCATTCCATGCACCGACCTTAGGCTGGTCTCATCCAATTGCTCCAATGAGACAAGCCTTTCTGCAAGGGCATTGCCTAGAAGTCTTTTCTGTACCGCAATGCAAAGGCTGGGCACTAGGAACTCCATGGGCATGACTGCCTCTAGACCAAATGCAAGGTTGAAGGGGGTGCTATTAGTTGCCACTGTTCGATAGGCCCACAAGGATGCAGTAAGTTTATTTTCCCAATTAGTCCTATTGCTAGCTACGGTTTTTGTAATGATCAAGATGACCATTTTGTTTGAGCTTGTGGCTTGTCCATTGCACTCTGGGGTAATAGGGGGTGGATTTGCAGTGTATGTGACAAGGAACTCTAAAAGCAATATGGCAATCACCTCATTAATAAAGTGTGTACCAAGATCACTAATGATCTCTAATGGGCACCCAAACTGTGATAGAACATTCTCATAAAGAAATTTGGCCATTGATCTAGCATCAGCCTTCTTCGTGGCTTTGGCTTCTACCTGCTTGGTGCAAGGGGAAGGGAAAGAAGCGAGTTTTTCGAGCGAGTTTAAGAGCAAGTTTTTTTTGGCAACCCACTATTTCTTATTCCACCTATGCCACTTGTGACCTCTCTCTCTCTCTCTCTCTCTCTCTCTCTCTCTCTCTCTCTCTCTCTCTCTCTCTCTCTCTCTCCATCTCCATCTCCAAATTTACATCCCTCTCTCTTTCTATGTCTCTCTCTCTATCGCTTTCTTTCTGTCCCCCTACAAATTCATCTCTCTCTCTCTCTCTCTCTCTCTCTCTCTCTCTCTCTCTCTCTTTCTCGCTTTCAAACATTATTTTACAACTTGAAAGCGCATAGGAAATTTGTATACTTTATTAGCACTGGCTCTCCTAGAGACACTACCTTAGGATTGAGTTGAGTGGGAGTTTTGTGATTATTCTTAATTTTTTTGGAATTTCTAAAATTCTTAACCTCTACTTTTAGATGGCTGTTGGCTTTTCAACTTTTAGCTTGTGTGTGGCTCTTGGATTTTCAACTTTTAGCTTGTGTGTGCTTTTTACCTCCTCCAACATGGGTATAAATCAATTCAGGGGCTCTACTCTCCCTCCATGCTTGAGCTCTCCCTAGAACAATTGCTTGGCTTCCTCTAGCTACAAGTCTTCAAGTCACTTCAAGCTTTCCAGTTGCTCTCGTATGTTTGTTTGTGAGCAAGGCTCTAAAGCCGATTTGCCTATCAAGCCGTTGCTTGCAAAAAAATTGCTATCCAAAAAGTTGTTTGCCAGAAAAGCAGGTTTGCCTGTTTAAAAAATATGTGTTCATGTTGAAAGGGCATTATACCAGCAGCCAAATGGGCTTTATGCTGGCTAGTGAAAAGATTGTCGTCTACTCGATCTATTTATAAAAATAAAGCCAAAAAAGAACCCTAGAAAGTTGACATCAAAACTTTACAGGTGGCATTCGTAAAACCTTCAAGGAAAAATAACGCCGATTTACCTTTCAGTTTTAAATAGACTGAGTAAGACATGAGAGGGAGATAGAAAATGCATATCTAAATCAAATCAATACAACATAGGCTTCTTATATCGAGAGAGCCTTTAGAATAGTTAAACCATGTGGGATACTCTCATCCACATCTCTCCTTGTGGATATCCTCAATCCACATCTCCACATCATGTAGTCCACATCCTAGGGTGGCTACTTTGATTCTTTCCTATATCATACCTTAGCCTCTAATTATGTGCTCATGGCACCACAACTCTCAACACAGAGAAGCACTTGCCTCCAATTTGTGGGTTTAACAGGTCTTTAGACATTGTCGATTGTTTAGAAAGAAATAATAAAAAGGAAACGCTTTGAAGACTCGCAAGATCCATTAGGCTTTGCCAAGGTTTTATAGTTATTTGCATGCTCTCACACTGATTGCAAAGCCATTGCCTTTATTTAACCTTGATCTCTTGCATTTCACATGGTATCAAAGCTTAGGTCTTGCTCATGTTCACATCTCCAATTTGAGAGGAAAAGCTTAAAATTTCCGCTTTGAGAAATTTCCATACATCTCTTTGATATTTCTGTCATTCCTTTGAAAGTGAGTTCTTCATTCTTCTTTGAGTATTTCTTTGTGAGGATTCATGTGAGGAGAGATTTGAAAGGTTTGAGAGAGAGAGAGATGTATAGGGAGATTATTGAGAGCCCTAGTTTTCCAATGAGAGACTAGACTAGTCCTAGTCTATGTAGAAAGAGCCGACCTCTGCCAGCAATGATTAGCTTCAACAACAGTGAGCGTCGAAACTACCCAGCTGCCTTCTATGCTCTATGCAGCTCTATGATGTAGGTCCAAGAAAGAAGATCCCCTACAGCTTGATCTGTGGTCTCATGCAAGAAACGAAAAATAGTAGCAGCCAAGCCAAGCCATCTCCTCTAACACCAAATTCTGGTTCAAATAAACCTTTTTCCTTTTGTTTTCTCAATAATCTCCTGTTTTTTTTTAAATGTTGTCTTTTAATTTTCATTTTGTTTTCTTTTAAACTTTATGTTTTATAAATATATTTTTAACTTCTTTTCATTCTATCTTTTTTTTTTTAAATTACACTGCAAGAGAAGGGGAACTAAGGGAAGGGGGAAAATTAGGAACTAGAGGGACTTAGAGGAACTTAGAGAGAAATGAGGACTTAGAGGAACTAACTAAGGAAATGGGGTACTTAGAGCCTTAGAGGAGGGGGAAAAGAGCCTTAGAGGAAGGCATACTTAGAGCCTTAGAGGAGGGGGAAAAGTGCCTTACACAAAGTGGGAGGGTCCTACTGTAGATGCCAAGGTCACGTACATCAAGAATGCATGGTGAGATTACAAAGGCAAAGGAGCTACCTTGACCTCCCTTCCATCAATGCACCCACGCCCCCAAGCATAGCCGCAACCACAAGCATCAATGCACCCACGCCCCTAGTCAGATGCTGCATTACATCCACCACAACCACAAGCACCAATACACCCAAAGTTTACCTATGAAAAGACAGAGAAATAGACTTAAGGAGCACCTATATAGTTTGGCATTTAGGGGAGATTTGTGGGGATCATCCTTGTTGCCAGTGGGAGGGCTCCGTTATAAGATCACATGATGGTAGTCTACTCTCTTACATCGAGATAGTTAAAAGCCAACTACAGATGCGGCATGCAGCCTTTCCATAGTCGAGCACATAACTACTAACTCAAAATTGAACCTAAATCCTTGTATTTTATCAAGATTTTAAGGAAAAAAGCAAGTGAGTAAAATGTTGGACATGACACGTGACACAGGCTCCATTCGGACTAGATACTCCCCGCAATTATCAAGGGTGGTTATTTTTTATTGATTTCATGATATCTATATTTTGGAAGCTAAAGTTCATCAAATACATGAATAAGGCGATATATTAACTTATCCTCGTTGTAGTCTATACAATAGTCACATGGACTATAACCGTATGAATAAAGGTGTCATTTATGTTATGGGGGTGGATCTCACACTCATTATTATTATTATTTCTCTCCACTCTCCGTGGGAAGGTCCCCTCTGCGTGGATCTCAACGTTTCTTCGATCTTGCATCCATCTTTGATTTGTTGCTCCCTCGCATCCATAACATGCATCAAAAGAGAGGAATGTTCTAAGAATTCAAATTGAAAAAAACCACTTTTGAATGGACGAGCATTGAAAATATCTATATGATACTAGATATAATATATAATTATTATAACCACACAGCGTGTGGGCGAGGAGGTGGTGCGCTTCCTTCCCCAAAGAGTTATAATCCAAGGAACGGGCCCTTCCTTGGGTGCCGAGATAACGTCGAGATTATAAACGTTGAGAATATTAGCGTCGAGAATAAGTCATTCCTGAAATGCACGAGTCTTTGCAGTTATCGTTGACCCACAACTATAGTGGAAGATCAAAGAAAAACAGTGAGCCTCGGAAGAATTTCCTGCTCCACCAATCTTCACCCAACAATGTTCTTCCCCTCAAGATTGAAATCATCATATGTTTGAATCACTCCACTACCTACGCGGTCTCCACATGTATATTTCAGGTTGGAAGACTCATCGTAGGAAAGTATAACCAGATCTTCTTCTTGTTGGACTGAGCCATATCTGCCTAGAGCTGAGCTCTTTGCCATGCAGATGTCTTGTGCTTCACCTCAGCAGCTCGGGGTGGCAAGCTTGGAGATGGTGTTGCCTTTGTGCTTGCTATGCTACTGGGAGTTTTTGATCGGGCTTGGTAGTGTCGAAGAAATCCCAAGCTTCTTGAGGAAAGATTGATTCCACCGGATGTTCTCTTCCCGTTGGTTGTGGTACCCTCTACACAAGCTTACGCTTGCAAATTCCCAGAAGGGTTTGGGCATTCTTCAAACAAGGGCCTGAAACTTTGCCTCGGGGGGGTCACTATGTATAAACCCTCTATATCACGTGCGTTCAAGGCCTATATTTAAAATCCCTTATCTGTAAAATTTTTCATTAATAAAATGTACCCCTTTTCTATACAAATCTGTAAATTTTTTCCAAAACTATTTTAAATAGTCCTTTATGTATATTTATTTCTGTAAATTTTAGGAATAAAAAATATCCTTCTTTTGAATTCACGTGATAGGGTTACATATGATGAGTGACCCCCCCGAGAACTTTGCTATTCTTTGATCCCAAGGAACTTTGAGATGTTCTCTGTATAGGAAAAAAAGAGGATTCTCTATATCATTTACTAGTTTGAAATGAACATAACTAGTAAGAAACACTTATTTCATTAATTTTGGACTCATATGTCTACTTTTGGACTATTCCTTATGGGCATCTTCGTGTATTTGGCTATGAAGCTTATGTTCATATCCCTAAGGAAAAATGCAGCAAGCTTGAAGGAAGTGCCTTTTTCTTGGATGTGGTGATTCAGGCGAGATGGGATATCAATTGTGGGATCCAGAGGCCACTGAAAAGTTTACTTTATAAAACTGTTATTCGAGAATCAAAAGCTTACTTTCTGGCACTATCATTTTCTGAACATAAGACATTTCAAAATATCTCTCTACAATGTTGTACAAATAATGCAAAAACTACTATTAAATCCTAAATTTGTATTTCTTGTTTATAAGAATCATATTCTTAAAATAAAAAATCCGAGTTATTAGTTTAAATCCATGAAAAACCATGCTATTGAGGATTCACAACATTTTAAAAATGTATACATAAGAGACCACAACATTTTAAAAATGTATACATAAGAGACCTGTAAGACTCTTTTTACTTTCAATGCAGAAAACTATAACACTCTTGAATATTCAAGAAATTAAAAGGTTTATATACACATGAGACATGATGGAAGCCTCTTTTGTACTCCAAAAAATAGCAATAGCTATGCTTGCAATTTTACATTATCATGTCATAAGTTTTACAACAAATATTGCTCTGGATGAGTCTCTGTACAAAGGACTCCTGTGGCCTTTTCAATAATTTAATTTTTCCTTTACAATGAGTTTAGTACAAATGGGCGATCCAAACATTTGCTTGTTTGGATGTCCTTTTCTATCATGATCACAGAAATGAGCGATCCAAACATTTGCTTGTTCAGAATGTCCTTTCCGTCATCACTTGTCGCTTGGGTGCCATCTTCATTCACTCTCATCTAACAACCACCACCACCTTCACTCTTTCTCGATATTTGAATGGTGTTATCATGGGCATTCTTCATTTGCGCTATCTCCTTCTACTTCCTCCCGGGCGAGCATCTTTGTGAACTCTGTAATGTGCGTAATAATTGGTTGCAGTAATTTTATTTTGTCTTCTACATCATACCCCATGTGCTTCTTTGTTTTCTTTGACCTTGATTTCCAGGATACTATGACTGTCTCTGTGGAACGTCTTGAAATTGCTTCATGGTTTGGGACCCATTCCTTTTTCAAACAACTACTATACAATGTACTGTTATCTTGGTTCTCCTTCCTGCCCCTTGGCTCATACCATACCGTTGTAAATGTTGTAGCTCTCCCCCGGTCATCCATGCTCACGTCAACTACTTTCGCAACCCAAAACTTCACGTTCTCATGTTCATCATCCGATGGTCGAACTGCAACAAAACAATGGACATCTATGTCTATTTGTGGCATAAACTCTCTCTTCTTGGGTCCACAATATGGACGTGGGAGCAACGATTCAAACTCATTTTCAAAGAGACCACATGCTGGACGCAAGTCATTACCAACATTTGGCCAAAATAAAGGCCGTTCTGCCTTAATATCATCTTCTCGCATTTTTGCAAGGTCCTTTATCAATTGGTAGGTCTTGCTAATTACAACAGTAGTGTGTTCCTTCCAAGAGGGCTTCCAATCAGGAAATCTCCGGAGCATTTCCTCTTTGTATGCAATAAAAGCTTTTAAGCCTTCTATTTCACCTTTGGATTTCTCGCTGAATTCTTTTATAGGAGCCCATGTTGGATGCATTTCTTTGCTCAGGATTGAAGTTAAGAGAGAGTAAGGTTCTTCAGGTTCCTATTTTGTATCAAGAGAATAGTGTTGCCATTGCATCACTGGTTTTTCACCCTTTAAGAAAAATCGAAAATAGTGTGGAGCGCTATGACCAATCAGGGCATCACCACCTTTTTGTATGAAAGGTAGAATAAACTCTTCCAATCATACATCCTCTCAACCATTGAGCATATTGTTCCTTCCTTACGGCCACCAACTTGCCTCCCACATTTTCTTATCAAGTCATCCATTGTCTCCATGTCCTTGTGTTTTAGTTCTCTTGAAACTGTGCTAAATACCTGATCGATATCCTCATGTTGTGCCCAACCAACAAAAACCCAACTTCAATCTCATTGAAGATTCTATGAGCGATTAGCATTGAGCAAAATGCAAAGAAGAGTACATTCTTATTCTCTCGTCCGCAATTGTCTGCTTGTATTCTCAAAGTTGCTGGTAGGCGACCTTTTTCTGCATGTACATTGTGAATTGCCTTCATAACGGATGTTACAACTTGATTGCTATCGTGTAGATGCAAGGAATCAATCCATATGTCTGCAAAAAACTTACATCCGTGCACTAACACTCCACATAGATGTGTCTTTAAAAAGTATTTGCCTTGTAGCTTAGGTGGAGTGTTAATGAATCGAGGTAATGTTGTTGTATTTTGATCCATACCATCTACAATAATGCACATGTACTCATTTGGGTGAGAAATAGCTTGCTCCTTCCAAAATGCATATTTTATTCTAGAATGTCGAACAAGTCCATGATGAAATTCTCTCTTTCTTTTGTAAGCTTCTTTTTGTTCCGGAGATGTTGCACTCTCAAGTGCTCGCTTTAGATCATCACAGTCGTTGCACTTTGACATTTTTTGCCTCTTTGGGATTTTAACATGTCCAAAGCTTTTTTTCCAAAGAGTATACAAAGTATGAAATGTAAGAAAATAGTAGGCAGCGGAAGATAACAACAAAACGCAAGTACACGATGGAAAGCTGGAGAGAATACAAAAATCCTGATATACCAAAGTGCTGATACAACTGATGGTTGGCTGTCCACCCGTGTGCTCTACAGTCGATGGTGATCTAGACAGATGCTGGACGGAGGACTATGAGCGTGAAGAACTGGTTATCTGATGATAGGGGGTGGCCACTTATATAGTGTAAGTGGTTGACGGTCGGCCCTGTAATAGGCAGTCGGCCTAATAGACAGTCGGCCTGGAAGACCACCGACCCTTCAGAAAACATGCCGGCGGGCAGATGAAGGATCGCGCATAGGTCATACCCTGCCGCTGGGGGCTTTGCCCCTAGACCCCCACCGGGGGCCTGCACCCCCCGGACCCCTTGTTATCGGGGGGGCTATCGCCCCCCCGAACCCCCCCTTTGTGCAGACGGGTATCTACTCTTGGCTCCTAAGCCGTCTCATAACCATCTGGTCTACTCTAAGACCCCTTCTAGTGTCTAAACTGGGGATCCCTCCCAATATCTGATACCCATCATGGCTTCTCCTCATATGGGGGCCTTACAACATTGGGTACACAGAATATTGGTGGGTTACATGAGAGGTGGACATTTGAGCTAACTCTAACACCCCCCCTCAATGTTCACCCGAAGATGAACTACGTGTTCGGACCAATGCCGAGTCGATGTAGATGCCGCAACAATAAATCACTCCCAAGAGCCTTCGTGAAGATGTCTGCGCAATTGTCCTCTGTGGGACAATACTCCAGCTCTATGACTCCATCCTCGATGAGCTCTCGTACGTAGTGATACTGGATCTCTATGTGCTTTGTACGAGCATGGAACACAGGATTCTTTGCGATGGCCATGCAACTCTGATTGTCACATTTTAGAACCGTCGCATCTTCGATTGGAACTCCTATGTCTTGCAGGATCCTCCTTAGCCAAACTGCTTCACAAGCAGCAATGCATGCTGCCTTGTACTCAGCTTCCGTCAAAGATAGTGCCACTGTTGGTTGCTTCTTGCTAATCCAAGAGAACACTCCTGAACCAAGTGAGAAACAATATCCAGAAACTGACTTTCTAGAATCACAATCTCCCGCCCAATCTGAGTCACAGTAACCCGCCAAGGTCTTCCCTGCTCTGTAGGTAATGCCATACTCCAGTGTACCTTTCACGTACTTTAGCACACGCATCCCTGCTTTCCAATGGTTCTCTCGAGGTTGATTTGAGAACCTACTAAGTACACCAACTGCAAAGCTGATATCAGGTCTAGTGTTGCACAGAAAAATGAGACTCCCCACAAGTTTCCTATACTCCTTGATGTCGACAAGTGGTGATGCATCCTCCACTGAGAGCTTACCATTCACCTCCATGGGAGAGACCACGTCCTTACACTCGGTCATACCGAATGCCTTCAAGATCTCGCAAGCATATCTCTGCTGAGAGATGAAAATCCTGCCAGGTTTTTGCCAAACCTGAATGCCGAGGCAAAAGTGCATGAGCCCCAAATCTGTCATCTCAAACTCGGAACTCAACGACTCCCTCAACTGTTGCAGCATCTTCTCATGATCTCCTGTGATGATCAAGTCATCCACGTAAAGGACTATTACCACATACTTGCCATCCTGCTTACAAACATACAGTTTAGCATCAGAAGCACTTTTTGAGAAACCAATAGATATGAGAAAGCTATCAATCCATTGGTACCATGCCCTTGGGGCCTGTTTCAGCCCGTACAATGCCTTCTTTAGTCTGCAAACCTTGTTCTCTGAATTGGGCACCTCAAATCCTGGTGGCTGGAACACATATACCTCCTCCTTGAGATGTCCATTCAAGAATGCAGATTTCACGTCCATTTGAAACACCGGCCACTGCTTATGAGCAGCCAAGGCAAGTACCACCCGAATAGTTGTCATCCTTGCTGTAGGAGCAAAGGAATCCTCAAAATCAAAGCCTTCAACTTGAGAGTATCCTTGTGCAACAAGCCTAGCCTTGTACTTTTCCAAAGATCCATCAGATTTGTACTTGGCCTTCCATACCCATTTGGTACCAATGATCTTCCTTTTTTCTGGACGATCAACCAAGTCCCAAGTCTGATTCTTCATGATGCTGTCATACTCCTCTTGCATGGCAGCTTTCCAATTTGGATCCGCCATTGCCTCATCCAAATTCGTAGGCTCTTGAACTTTCATAATCTCAACCATCAAGGCCATATTGACTATGTGTTCAGAAGCCCTTTTCTGCTCCTCTATCCTCTTTGATCGTCGAAGTCCATCTGCAGATGACTCCGCCAAGTCTGGAACCGTATTCTTCTCATCAAAGAGCTGCCTTGCCCACTTTGGAAGTGGCTTACCTTGTGGAGCCAAGGCATGTTGTGGTGTTGGTGGAGTCTATTCCTCGAAGTACTCCTCCTCATTCTGCAACTCTACTTTAGATACGGGCACAAGGTGAGTTACTTTTACGGCTGATGATAAAGTGGAAGGGCATACCTCCTCCTCCATTGTATGTGGCTGTTCCCAAAACACCACATCACAACTGACCACGATCTTCTTTGCCTCTGGATCATATAGCCGGTACGCCTTTGACTCCTGGCTATAGCCCATGAAGATACACTTTCTGCTCTTTGGATCTAATTTCTTTCTGGTGCTGTCTGGAACATGAACAAAGCACTCACATCCAAATGTTCTGAAATGAGAAGCAGAAGGCTTTTTACCTGAGTAAGCCTCCAAAGGTGTTTTGCCCATCAAGGCCTTTGTGAAGCTTCGATTGAGGAACTCTCCTCCTCGATCTGTGCGAAGCTTCTTTACCTTCAGCCCGCTTTCGTTTTCCACCATCTTTTGCCACTGTTTGAATTTTCCAAGAGCTTCAGCCTTATCTCGTAAAAAATACACCCACATGTATCTACTGTAGTCGTCGACGATAAGCATATAGTAGTTACATCCCCCCAAAGCTTGAGTCGGAGCTTTCCCACTGAGATCAGCATGAACCAATTCTAGAGGAGCCTTTGCCCGATAGCCGCTCTCATGTGGAAAAGCCTTCCTTTGTTGCTTGCCCATCATACAAGCTTCACAAGGTTCCTGCACCTTTGAGAGTGCAGGCAAGTGTGCAACCATCCCTGTTTTCTGCATTTCCAAAAGAATAGGATAACTAAGATGACCAAATCTTTCATGCCATACCTTACTGATGCCCACTCCTGAAGAGACTGTTAGTGCCGTCAGCTCGTAGAGATTGTTCTTCCTTACTGCCTTGCCGACCACCTTGCCCGCTGCATTAAGGATTTCTGCTCCGGTCCTCTTGAAACGCACCTCCAAGTTGCGATCAGTTATCGCAGCAACCGAAAGCAAGTTCTTCTTTAGCTGGGGAACTAGTAATACATCAGAAAGCTCTTTAGTTTCACCCTCTTGAATGGAAAGAGAGATAGTACCTGTACCTTCCACAGGGCATTTTGCATTATTACCGACCGTCACGTTCATGGGCTCTTGTAGAGGCTTGAAAGAGCTATACCAGTCCTTCTTTCTGGTCATGTGACGGGACGCTCCACTATCAAGGAGCCACGAATCATTCGTTGTTGAAACTTCTGTTGAGGAGCATATTTCTTCAATTGCAACCCATAGCTCCAACTCAGTTTCAACTGTGTTGGTAGATTCCTTGCCTTTCGAAGAAGACTGTGTAGTGCCATTCTTTTCGTCCTGCTGCTTCTTTCTGCAATCCTTGATCATGTGACCGCTTTTGTTGCAGTAGTGGCACTTACCTGAAAACTTCTTCTTCTTACCATTCTTCTTCTCTCCACCCTTCCCTTTGGATGTGGTTGAGAATGCTGCATCACTTCCACCATCGCGGGTCTTCATTCGCATCTCCTCCTCTAGAAGCATCGCGCTGAACTCTTCAAAAGTGAGGGGTGGATTTCTTACCTGCGTGTTGAGTGTCGTGACCAATGCATCGTACTTTTGTGGAAAGATCCGAATGCACCTTCTGGCCAACTCTTCGCTGGTCTTTGTAATCCCAACCGCCGCCATCTGATCACGTAGATTCTTGATCCGTGTGATGAATGTCTCAGCTGATTCTCCATCAGAGCACCTCTCTGCAGCAAGCATATTCTCTAGATTTTGAATTCTGGTCTGATTCCGCGTTTCATACTGACCTTTCAGTATGTTCCAAGCCTCACTTGCCTTGTCTGTATGCTGAATCAGAGTCAAAACAGAATCACTTGAACTGGTAACAAGAGCGCAGAGTGCATCTGCGTTCCTTCGTTTCCATGCCCGAAGAAGATCTGCATTCGGTGGTGTTATGACGTTGGGGTTGTTTGGATTCGGTGATCCAACCGGTTCTGGATCCAATCCCAGAACAGTATCCAGAAGCTCATATGAATCCAAGATCGCGCTGATCTTGAATTTCCACAAAGTATAATTCGTCCCATCGAGCTTGCCTTCATTGAAGGCAGGTGGACGAATTCGCAACGGGGTTGGTGCAGCCATCACTCCTAGTAGCCTTTGCTAACAAAGCTCGTTGAACTTGCAATAAAGTCGTTACTCAGATAGCCTGAGCTCTGATACCATGTAAGAAAATAGTACGCAGCGGAAGATAACAACAAAACGCAAGTACACGATGGAAAGCTGGAGAGAATACAAAAATTCTAATATACCAAACTGCTGATACAACTGATGGTTGGCTGTCCACCCATGCGCTCTACAGACAGAGCTTCGATGGTGATCTAGACAGATGCTGGACGGAGGACTATGAGCATGAAGAACTGGTTATCTGATGATAGGGGGTGGCCACTTATATAGTGTAAGTGGTTGACGGTCGGCCCTGTAATAAGCAGTCGGCCTAATAGACAGTCGGCCTGGAAGACCACCGACCCTTCAGAAAACATGCCGGCGGGCAGATGAAGGATCGCGCATAGGTCATACCCTGCCGATGGGGGCTTTGCCCCCAGACCCCCACCGAGGGCCTGCGCCCCCCGGACCCCCTGCTATCGGGGGGGCTATCGCCCCCCGAACCCCCCCTTTGTGCAGACGGGTATCTACTCTTGGCTCCTAAGCCGTCTCATAACCATCTGGTCTACTCTAAGACCCCTTCCAGTGTCTAAACTGGGGATCCCTCCCAATATCTGATACCCATCATGGCGTCTCCTCATATGGGGGCCTTACAACATTGGGTACACAGAATATTGGTGGGTTACATGAGAGGTGGACATTTGAGCTAACTCTAACATGAAAAGATGCCGGTGCATGCCCTCTTTGCCTCTGTGTTTCTCCAATAGAGTTAAATACTTCTTTTTTGGTCAAACCTATCGGAAGATGCATTTCTGATAGGTGGGGTTGCGGTAAAGCATTTTCATAAATGTAATCTTTCAAAATTGCTGTTGCCGCAACCGTTGAGGCTCTTGTTTTGGGCCTTCCTATGTTTCCATGAATGTTAAATTTAACTCCATACTTTGCTTTATTAGCCAAATTCTAATATGTGCCATGTGATAATCCTGTAATAATGCGATATGCATTATTGCATATACTTTTTCCATTTATAAGAGGCCTTATTTGATGTCCTGAACTTCGCCTTCTCTTATCATTTACAAGAAAGCAAGACAATCTCGTGAGTAGGTATTCATTTCTTCTGCTTCCTTTCCTTTGCCAGACGTGTTCTCTACAACCCTTGATGTCATGTAAGTTAATGGATCGCATACATGTATGCTTACAGCATGTAGATCGCATTGCTTTTAGCATAACATCTTCATTCATTACTCTTATTCTCTTTGGTTGCTTTTCTGGATCTGCCTGCACTCGTTGTCTTTTCATGCATCTGTATGTCCGTTTTGGGACCTTCTGTACATTCTTATTTGGATTTGTGTAGTTCTCCTTGTAAGATTTATTTGTCACATTGTTTTCATGAGATGTTGCATCCTTGATCTTATCACTCTGACAGTCAAATATTGAATATTCCTTTGTTGATGTCATCCTTGCTTTTGATACATTCATCAAACCATTTGTAACATTTACAAGTTCACAATCAAAGTCAAACACCGAATAGTCCTTTGTTGATCTCATCCCTACTTTTGATACAATCGTAGAACCACTTGTCACAATGGCATTAGAGTGTCTTGAATGATCTTCAAACTCATCTATTCCTGAGAGAACATCACTCATTGATGCACTTTCTATGGATTTCATAACTCCATAGTCAGTGGTGATAGAGTGTCTAGAATGATCTTCAAACTCATCTATTCCTGAGAGAACATCGCTCATTGATGCACTTTCTATGGATTTCATAACTCCATAGTCTTGAAACTCCTCTACTCCAGAGAGAACATCACTCATTATACTATCGTGCATGATTTCCATAATTCCATAGTTACCTGCTTTGACTCCAAGAACTTTATCAGTATCCATGAAGCCATCCATGCTTGAAGATATAACACTTTTGACATCTTTGCCCAAGTTCTCAATGTGCATGAACTCATCCACCCCGGATAAGGCATCACTTGTGAAATATTTTTCTTTCTCGATACCAATGAACTCATCGACTTTTGATAAGACGTCAGTGCTATAGTTGAGTGCATTGGAATCATCCATGTCTGAAGGAATAGAGCTTGGTACATTGGCATATTCTTTCAATTCTCTGATGTTGTAGTATACATTATGTTTATCATTAAAAACCGCATGCCGAGTCCTTCCAATCTTTAAAAATTGCATGCTCCATCTCAAATCCTTACCTACCTCATAGTAGGGACCATCCAATGACATTGAGTTATCATCCATACCATCATCAGTAACTTTTTGAATTCTCATCTGCGCAAATGTCC
This sequence comes from Dipteris shenzhenensis, assembly GCF_047967505.1. Taxonomy (NCBI): domain Eukaryota; kingdom Viridiplantae; phylum Streptophyta; class Polypodiopsida; order Gleicheniales; family Dipteridaceae; genus Dipteris; species Dipteris shenzhenensis. Next base: position 17,732,193 of record NC_141599.1, read on the forward strand.
AGTGTTCAACTTGTTCAAATCCCAAGACTTGACCTTTTGCTACATACTTATTTGTAAATGATAACATTTGTAAAATATCTCCCACTCTAAAATCCAAAGATATGCACTTTGTATTCCTGATGACATGTGTTGGATAAGTCTCATCTCTGTCCCATGCAATAAATGCTTTGTTGGAAGTATTATAGGGCATAACATCTCCAAGGATTTCCATATCCCCACACTTATGCTTTAGCTCAACATGTGCACTAAGAATCCTTGATACGATAATCGCCACCTTATCTTCGCCAAGTCTTCTAAAGTGACAAATAGAATCTGGATCACTTTCATGGATTGTAGCAAATGCAACTACTTCTCTTTTGCAACATAAAATCACCTCCATCCCCGGAATAAATTTTGTAGCCATCTCCTTTGTGAGTTTCCTTTTTTGCAAACAAGCTGTAACAACCATTATAAAGAACATTAGTCTCTTCTCAATAATCTACTTTATTAATGATTTAAAAATCCAGAACGTCTTTGAAAATTTAATTAGACACTAACCAATAACAACCGTAAACCAAAAACAACCCTAAACCCTAAACCCTAAACCAAAACAACCCTAAACCCTAACCAATAACAACCCTAAACCCTAAACCCTAAACCTTAACTCCCAAACCCTAAACCCTAAACCCTAAACCCTAACCCCCAAACGCTAAACCCTAAACCCTAACCTTCAAACCCCAAACCCTAACTCCCAAACCCTAAACCCTAAATCCCAAACCCTAAACCCTAACTCCCAAACCCTAAAGCATAAACCCTAAACCCTTAACCCTAACCCCCAAACCCTAAACCCTAAACCCTAACTCCCAAACCCCAAACCCTAAACCCAAACTCCCAAACCCAAAACCCTAAACCCTAAACCCTAACTCCTAAACCGTAAACCCTAAACCCTAAACCCTAACCCCCAAACCCTAAACTCTAAACCCTAACTCCTAAACCCTAAACCCTAAACCCTAAACCCTTAACCCTAACCCCCAAACCCTAAACTCTAAACCCTAACCCCTAAACCCTAAACCCTAACTCCTAAATCCTAAACCCTAAACCCTAAATCCCAAACCCTAAATCCTAACCCCCAAACCCTAAACCCTAAACCCTAACTCCCAAACCCTAAACCCTAACTCCCAAACCCTAAACCCTAAACCCCAAACCCTAAACCCGAAACCTTAAACTCTAACTCCCAAACCCTAAACCCTAACCCCCAAACCCTAAACCCTAAACCCTAACCCCCAAACCCTAAACCCTAAACCCTAAATCCTAAACCCTAAACCCTAAATCCTAAACCCTAACCCCCAAACCCTAAACCCTAAACCACCAAACTCTAAACCCTAACCCCCAAACCCTAACCCTCAAACCTTGAACCCTAAACCCTAAACCCTAAACCCTAACTCACCAAACCCCAAATCCTAAACCCAAACCAAGAAATCCTAAACCTTAAATCCTATGAGTGTTTTCAAGTAATATCATTTATTTAAGTAATAGTTTTAATTAGAATTCATAAGTAATAGTGGAATTGATAGTTGGGAGGGTGGTAGTGGGAGAAAGGGAGAGTGGGAAAGTGGAGAAAGGGAGTGTGGGAGGGTGGTAGTGGGAGAAAGGGAGAGTGGGAGAGGGAGTGGGAATGGGGGCGGTGGGGGTGGGGGTGGGAGGATGGGAGTGGGAGTGGGAGAGGGAGTGGGAATGGGGGAGGTGGGGGTGGGGGTGGGAGAATGGGAGTGGGAGTGGGAGAGGGAGTGGGAATGGGGAAGGTGGGGGTGGGGTGAGGGTGGGAGGATGGGAGTGGGAGTGAGAGGGGTGGGGAGTGGGAGTGGGAGGATGGGAGTGGGAGAGGGAGTGGGAATGGGGGAGGTGGGGGTGGAAGTGGGAGGGGTGAGGTGGGAGGATGGGAGTGGGAATGGGGGAGGTGGGGGTGGAAGTGGGAGGGGTGGGGTGGTAGGATGGGGGAGGGAGTGGGAGTGGGGGAGGTGGGGGGGTGGGAAAATGGGAGTGGGAGTGGGAATGGGGGAGGTGGGGGGGTGGGAAAATGGGAGTGGGAGTGGGAGTGGGAGTGGGAGAGGGAGTGGGAGGATGGGAGTGGGAGGGGTGAGGTGGGAGGATAAGGGTGGGAGAGTGGGAGTGGGAGTGGGAATGGGGGGGGAGGGGTGGGGGTGGGAGGATGGGAGTGGGAGTGAGAGGTGTAGGTGGGAGGATGGGAGTGGGTGGGAGAATGGGAGTGGGAGTGGGAGTGGGAATGGGGGAGGTGGGGGTGGGGTGAGGGTGGGAGTGGGAGGGGTGGGGTGGGAGGATGGGAGTGGAAGAGGGAGTGGGAATGGGGAAGGTGAAAGAATGGGCGTGGGCGTGGGCGTGGGAGTGAGAATGGGGGAGGTGGGGTGGGAGGATGGGGGTGGGAGTGGGAGTGGGAATGGGGTGGGAGTGGGAATGGGATGGGAGGATGGGAGTGGGTGGGAGAGAGAGAGAAGATAATCTAATACAGAGGCCAATGGGAGAGGAGATAATGTTATAGAAGGACCAATGAGAGAGAAGCACTTAAAACCCTAGTTTTTCTTATATATACTCTCCTTCTCTCATTGTTTCTCTCATTTCAACAAGGAAGAGCAAGAGGAGAAGCAAAAAGAGGAGGAAGAGCAAAAGCAAGCACAAGCATCGATTTCAACATTTTTCCAGGTACTTTTTTTAAAATTTGTATTCTTTGAAATTTTATTATAGAGAGAGAATATAAGAGAGAGAGTCTTGCTGCCTCGGCAGCAAAATAGAGAGAGAAAGAGAGAGGGAGAGAGAGGAGAGAAGGGGGGGGAAAGAGAGGGGAGAGAAAGGGAGGGGGGAGAGAAGGGGGAGGGGGGGAAGAGAGGGGAGAGAGGGGGGAAGCCGCAAGGGGGGGAGAGAGAGGGGGGAGGGGGAGGCCGCTGTCGCGGCAGCGGAGAGGGGGGGAGGGAGGGGAGGGAGAGGGGAGGGGAGAGGGAGGGGGGGAGGGAGAGAGAAGGGGGGGCGGCGAGAGAGGGAGGGGGGGGAGAGAGAAGGGGGGGCGGCGAGAGAGAGGGGGGAGAGGGAGGGGAGGGGAGGGGAAGAGAGAGAAGGGGGGGCCGCTGCCGCTACCGCGACAGCGAGAGAGGGGGGGGAGAGGGAAGGGGGGGGTGGGGGCAGCGAGAGAGAGGGGAGGGAGAGAGAGAGAAGGGGGGGCCGCTGCCGCTGCCGCGGCAGCGAGAGAGGGGGAGGGGGGGAGAGGGAAGGGTGGGAGGGCGGGGGCAGCGAGAGAGAGGGGAGGGGGAGAGAGAGAAGGGGGGGGCCGCAGAGAGGGGGGAAGCCGCGAGGGGGGGGAGAGAGAGAGGAGAGGGGGGGAGGGAGGGGAGGGAGAGGGGAGGGGAGAGGCAGGGGGGGGGAGAGAGAAGGGGGGGCGGCGAGAGAGGGAGGGGGGGAGAGAGAAGGGGGGGCGGTGAGAGAGAGGGGGGAGAGGGAGGGGAGGGGAGGGGGAGAGAGAGAAGGGGGGGCCGTTGCCGCTGTCGCGGCAGCGAGAGAGGGGGAGGGGGAGGAGAGGGGAGGGGGGGCGGGGGCAGCAAGAGAGAGGGGAGGGAGAGAGAGAGAAGGGGGGGCCGCTGCCGCTGCCGCAACAGCGAGAGAGGGGGAGGGGGGGAGAGGGAAGGCGGGGGGGGCGGGAGCAGCGAGAGAGAGGGGAGGGGGAGAGAGAGAAGGGGGGGCCCGCTGCCGCTGCCACGGCAGCAAGAGAGGGGGAGGGGGAAGAGGGAAGGGGGGGCAGGGGCAGCGAGAGAGAGGGGAGGAGGAGAGAGAGAAGGGGGGGCCGCTGCCGCTGCCGTGGCAGCGAGAGAGGGGGAGGGGGGGGAGAGGGAAGGGGGGGGCGGGGGCAACGAGAGAGAGGGGAGGGAGAGAGAGAGAGGGGGGAGAGGGAGGGGAGGGGAGGGGAGGGGAGAGAGAGAGGGGGGAGCCGCTGCCGCTGCCGCGGCAGCGAGAGAGGGAGGAGGGGGGGAGAGAGAGAAGGGGGGGCAGCGAGAGAGAGGGGAGAGAGAGAGAGAGAGGGGGGAGAGGGAGGGGAGGGGAGGGGAGGGGAGGGGAGAGAGAGAGGGGGGAGCCGCTGCCGCGGCAGTGAGAGAGGGGAAGGGGGGGGAGAGGGGAGGGGTGGGGAGAGGGAAGAGAGAGGGGGGGGCCGCTGCCACGGCAACGAGAGAGGAGGGGGGGAGAGAGATAAGGGGGGGTAGCGAGAGAGAGGGGGGGGAGAGGGAGGGGAGGGGAGGGGAGAGAGAGAGGGGGGGCCGCTGCCGTGGCAGCGAGAGAGGAGGGGGGGAGAGAGAGAAGGGGGGAGATGCGAGAGCGAGAGAGAGGGGGAGGGAGAGAGAGAGAGGAGGGGGGGCCGCTGCCGCGGCAGCGAAAGAGAGGGAGGGGGGGAGAGAGAGAGAGAGAGAGAGGGGGAGGCCGCTGTTGCGGCAGCGAGAGGGAGAGAGGGGGGAGAGAGAGAGAGGGGAGGAGGGGAGGTCGCGGCAAGTGAGAGAGAGAGTGGGGAGCGCAAGTGAGAGAGAGGGAAAAGGTGAGGAGAAAGGGAGAGAGAGAGAGAGAGGGGAAATGAAGAGGAGGGGAGAGAGTAGACTAAGATGAGAGGAAACGTAGACTAGAGCGGAGAGGAAAGAGAGAGAGAGAAGAGTGAGAGAGATGAAAATTTAGAGAGGGAGGACATGAGAAAGTACGATCGAGATAGAAAATCTTACCAATGAAGAGGAGAAATGAGTGGGCGACGATCGAGACAAGATAAAGGAGCTACGATCAATGAGGCATATGAGAGGAGATTGGTATGTGATTTAGTCGAAACTTAAACAAACAAAACTATAAACCTTCGTGTTTGATGAAAATTTAGAGAGGAAGGGCACAAGAGAAAGTACGATCAAGATAAAAAATCTTACCAATGAGGAGAAAAAATGAGTGGGCGACGATCAAGAAGAGATAAAGGAGAGATGTTTTGATGGAAGAATTTGGGAGCTACGATCAATGAGGCATATTAGAGGAGATTGGTGTGTGATTTAGTCGAAACTTAAACAAACAAAACTATAAACCTTGGTGTTTGAAAAGAGAAACGTGTGGAAACTAGAATTTCAAATTTCCCGCCTTTTTTCAAACTATGAATCCTTGTGTTTGAAAAGATAAACGTGTGAAAACTTGAAAATTGTGATAAAAGACAACCTTGTGTTTCAAAAGACAAACGCGTGGATGTGAAAAGACAAATGTATGCTAAAAGCAAAACTTGTAGAAACTTGAATTTTAAATTTTTCTTTGTTTTTGAATTTAAAATGAGTTTCACTTTCATTTTTAATTTAGTAGTTTAATTTAGACTATAATGCATTTTGTTTTGGAATATAAAAAGTATAATTTTAATTTTATTACATTTTAAATTAAAATTTTAAAAGTAGTTTAACTTACATTCATTATTATTACTTTAATTTATTTCTTTTTAGGGAGAATTAATATATTCTTCTAGGTAAATATTAAATTTTTAATTTTAAGTCTTGTTTTCTTTATTTTACGTTATTTTTTCATAAACTTTAAGTTAAACTACTTTATAGTTTTTATTATTTAAATTCAAATTTATTAAGATTTTAACTTCTTATTAATGTGAATGTAGGTAAATATTAAATTTTTAATTTTAAGTCTTGTTTTCTTTATTTTACGTTATTTTTTCATAAACTTTAAGTTAAACTACTTTATAGTTTTTATTATTTAAATTCAAATTTATTAAGATTTTAACTTCTTATTAATGTGAATGTTCAATTCTTATGAGTTGTAAGTAAATTAGTTTTTGAAAATATAAATTTTATCTTTTTTAAAATGAGAAGGGGAAGGGAGAGAGAGAGAAGGGGGGGAGCCGCTGCCGCGGCAGCGAGAGAGAATGGGGGGGGAGAGAGAGAGAAAGGGGTGGGAGGATGGGAGTGGGAATGGGGAAGGTGAAAGAATGGACGTGGGCGTGGGAGTGAGAATGGGGAAGGTGGGGTGGGAGGATGGGGGCGGCAGCGAGAGAGAAGGGGGGGAGAGAGAGAGAAAGGGGTGTGAGTTTAAAAAAGATAAAATATAAATTTTATCTTTTTTAAACTCACAACCTTAGTGTATTAAAAAGAATAATGGAAAATAGATTATTTTTTTCTTTTAATTCGCAACCTAAGGATATTAAAAAGAACAATGGAAAAGAAATTATTTCTTGCTCTTCGCTTCGACGGTTGGTGTAGTCTAGATTAGCATAGATTAGTTTGTCCTTAGAGGAGAGAACTCCAAAAAAACCAATCAAAGCCATGCTCAAAATTTCCCGACTAGTTCCTAATCGGAGTTAGTCCATTCGTTCACATTCGGTTTCACAGTCACAGCAACCCTACCATTTAAGCAACGATTAAGGTTTTTAAACTTTCAAGATGATTGAAAGTTGTATCAGTGGACATGACAGATTACAGTTGTGGAAGTTGACAGAGCATTTTACACTTATATCAGTTGCGGGAGTTGACAGAGTATTTTGCACTTATATATGACAGACTTCAAATTTGTATTCAGAGATCATTGTAAATCCTTATTTTTTTTCACATTTATGCTCTAAGCCTTGTAAAGCCTTTTAGGCTATTCCCAAAGCATTTATGCTCTAAGCCTTGTAAAGCCTTTTAGGCTATTCCCAAAGCATTTATGCTCTAAGCCTTGTAAAGCCTTTTAGGCTATTCCCAAAGCATGAAATTGATACTTATATGCTTGGGAAGAATAAAAACTTGAGGTGTATTAATGGGACTCATTGTACTTTTGATTTTTCAAAGTAATTGTAGTTTGTCAAAGTACTTAAAATTTGTGTTGTGCTTGAATACAGGATGGATCTTGAGGCTACAGCATTTGTCAATGGTATGACACTGAAATACAATGGAAGAATTTATGCCCCAAAGGACTTCACAAACTGGACAGTTGTTGACACAACAAAGAAAGCATGGTTCTTGGTCTTAAGTAAAGGAAATCTCATTCTAATGATGACAAAGAGAGAGTTGGAGAAAGATGAGTGCGCATCAAATGTATCTTTCTCAAAGAGCGATTTGATTCAAGGGGGCACCTTAGTAGGAATAAAAATTGAAAAAGACAGCAGTACAATGATGATTTACACAAAGTCAAGAATGAGCAACAGATCATTTCTTCTTTCTAAGAAAGATGCAATGCACTTTGTGATGCCGCCACCAAAAGCACCTAGATTTCTTGAATTGGTTCCTACATTGGAGATCCTTCAACATGTGTGGGAGGAATTTCCCATTGAGGAAGCAAGAAAAATGCAGTCAAAGATTATCCTTGAATACTTTCAGGGTGTCATCCAACAAGGTTCAACTTCATTGGAGGGACCTAAGGTGCAAGAATCCACACATGAGAAAGGAAGTGATGAGACACGCCATGTAGACCTGGTTCATGGTAATACAAATGAGAGAGGAAGTGGAGTGGATGAGACAGAACACATTGTAGCAATGGATGAGGGTCTTGTACACGTGGATGCTTACAAGGGATCTACATCTGAGACAGGAATTGAATTGGTGGAGACCGGACATGCACATGCATCTCAGACAGAAATTGAATTGAGTGAGACACGACATGCATCAGATAAGACAGGACATGCACACACATCTCTTGTTCATGGTATTACTCACTTAGATGGTGTAACTCATGAAGTTGATGGAATAACAGAACAAGTGAAGCCCTTAAGTATACCTGAAGTTGAGGCAATAGAAGAAGAAGTAGGGCGATCTAAAGCAGTTCACATTGAGCCCCTAAAAAATAAACCTTGACGTCAAATGCAAAAGGCAAGTACTTCACGAGCTACAGTTCCAAGTCCTATAAATGGAAAAAGAGGTCGTTAATATACAAAGAAAGGGCAAAGAAGAGAAGAAAGGAAGAACATGAAGAGGATGCGGAGGGTCTTGAAATGGAGTCAGATCTAGAAGTAGAAATGTTATCAATGAAGAACCTAAATCTTCGCTTGAATGAGGCTGTGACAGATGAGGATCCAGGATAAATATGGGGCCAGAAGACTCAAGTTATACATGCTTCAACAGTGGTCAAAGCAAGTGTCTTCACCAACAGCAGAACCTTAGATACAGCCTATGCTGAAAAGATTTTTCAGGCTTTGATTGATGGAAAAAGACCAGTTGTTTCTAATTTGGTACTCCGTCCAAGAACATTTTGGCCAGTCATGGGAGATTATAGTCAATCCATCAATTTCTCTCAGCCTATAGATTTTGAGATGCAATTCACTAAGTTCCTCGAAAAACAAGTTCCCTCACTTCAAGAAGGACAGAGTTCAGTGAATGATCCAGAACGACATATAAGGGATGCCAAGAGAAATTTCTTAGCTCATTGTACATTTGAGGCAATAGATGGTCAGCACTATGCCTATGCTTGTAATGAGCGCTCTAGAGATGCATACAAGAAAGGAGAAATTACTTATCAAACCTTCGCGAGTGTGCCTCAATTTCACTACTATTCTGCATGCATCTGTATCTTCAAGAACGAGAAAAAATATTTGATTGAGTCGAAAAGACTTAATCATGACATTTATGCACTACGAAAAATCACCTCCACTTCAGAGATGTTGCTCAAAGCTAGGACCATATGGAAAACTTTTAATTCTCCTTTGACCACTCTCAAAAGAACTGCAACTAAAGTGGAAGCGGATAATCTTGTTGACTTCTACACATGCTTGAGTGCCATTGTACCAAGGGGAAAGCAGGAAAGAGCAGAGGTGATTACAAGCTTCAAGACAGTAAGGGATAGGTATCAAGACTACACAAGCATACTTTTCCATAGTGATGAAGTTTTTCATCAGATCAAAGACGTGTGTCTTGCATGTGATGAAGGAGATGTTACATATGAGGCTCCATCATTGATTAAAGAGAAGGCAAAGAAGATTGAGAAAAAAGAGATGACAGCTCGGATGTGGAGGCCTTTAAGAAACCTACCGGACAAATACGCAAGTCTTGCTGCAGAGAAATTAATGTCCAAAGAATGGTTTTTTGGCAAAAAGGATAAAGATCATTGCATGGAAGATTGCATCATCCAACAGGTCAAGCGTGATGCAGTAAAGAGTGCAATTGAATATTTATTGGGAGAAAAAAATATTCCAATTAGCCAATGTAAAATTGATCATAACATTGTGAGGCAGATGGCATCAGCTTTACCGTCAGCTAAACAGAAGGCTTGGGTGCATAAATGGGTGAAGGTAGAAGATGATGGATCTGAAATTACTCCCTCTATGAGAAGTGACATTCCGGAAAATGTGTATGCATATGCACAAAAAGTCATCAATAACCACACTCTCAGAAAAGAAAAAACTTTGAACAAGGGCTTTTATTTCATACATGAAATCATTTCAGAGTCTGGAAAGAGTAGTGTTGAGTGCAAGGGAGTTTCATTGAGTGATTTTTTGTCCGACGACACTGCTTGGGAGAGACCTCAGCTTTTCTTTGTCTATGAAATATCACCGGATGACATCCGTCAACTCCTTGACAGAATATTACATACCACCATTCGTAGAGTGGGACAATGTAATATAGTCATATTTGCTAATAAAGATGACAAGGAACAAATGTCTGCTACCCTACAAAAACAATATGGCAATGAGCTCAAGATTTACAATGGGATATACTCAAGAAAAAGGGACAAGAGAGAATGCGGTCTCAAGATACAGAGTCTAGAAACCTTTTTCTTGTGCGTGAAGAGCCCTTACAATGATCACTCCTTACAAAACAATATAAGAGGGAATGCAAAGAGATTGCAACTACTACTGGAAGAGCATGAAGCTCCAAGTCCCCTCCATCGCAACGCAAATCACTATGAAAGGCCAGCAAAAAGTGCTGATCTTTTAATTAGTATGATGGAATTTTTGCTACCGTCCGGATGGGAAGTCACATTGTGCCGAATGGGACATCTGTTTGAAGCTCTTATCAGAAAAGGACACAATGTAAATATTATTGAGAGCCCTGCTTGCTTGGAATACCTTGATACCATGGCTTCTCTCACAATAAAGTTTGATAAGAAAGGTCCGATCTCACATGAAGAGGATGACATAGAGCAGATCATGTATGATGAGAGCAAGAAAGATGATGAAAATGATCAAAGCTCTGGATATAATAGTGAGGACACCAGCGATAGCAAGGAAGCAGAAGAAGATGGATATGACACTGACCTTGCCTCTGAAGGTTACATAAAAAGACCACGAAGATATGAAGAGGTATGAAGACTTATGTTTAATTTTCTTTATTCATTTAAAGGTCCTTTTAAATTTATAATTAATTTAAAATTTTGAATCTCATAATTATTTTATCCTTTTATAGGAGAAGGGAGAGGAGGAGGATGAGGAGGACATAGCTGGAGCAGAGAATATAGAAAGCTCATCTCAAGAAAGCAAAGCTGCTCTGGCTATCCGTCGGATGACTCTAGAAAATAATCATACATTGCAGCAAATGGAGAAGTCATTTCAAGTTAGGTTTCAAGTTCGAGAACAACCTCTTACTTTTATATTCGATGAAGAGGACATTTCAATCCTCATAAACTTCAAGAAAGACGTCAATGACAAGGTTATAATAGCCATCCTCAGGTTTGACACAAAATTTTTACTGACTTTATGCTTTTGTATTTCCATTGGATCAAATGAACTAATATTCTTTTCTTTTTATTATAGTATGGTTTTACAACAGCTTCCACTATATATACAAAGATGTGCATATATGGTCGATCCTCTTGTTTCTAGTGTACTTAGCAATAAGCAGAAGACCATAGATGATGTTTTTAAGTGGTTGCAACCTATTGATTTGACTGCGGCGCGAGTTATCTTTACCGCATATCACGAGGAGTGAGTATCAATCCCTACCTAGCTTATCTCTTACATTGTGGAGGATTCTCGGGGGGGTCACTCTGTATAAACCCTCTATATCACGTGCGTTCAAGGCCTATATTTAAAATCCCTTATCTATAAAATTTTTCATTAATAAAATGTACCCCTTTTCTATACAAATCTGTAAATTTTTTCCAAAACTATTTTAAATAGTCCCTTATGTATATTTATTTCTGTAAATTTTAGGAATAAAAAATATCCTTCTTTTGAACTCACGTGATAGGGTTACATATGATGAGTGACCCCCCCGAGGGAGGATTATATCAAATAATAATTATTCTTAATTGATAATGCAGCTTGCATTGGAGCTTGGTAATTGTGGACATCTTAGCCAAGCAATGCTTCTTTGTCAATTCAATAGCATCTATCCATGGCAGTGTGTCAGAGTAAGTAGAACCTACTTGTGTCATAATTATGTCAATGAGATGCATCCTATGCAATGCGCACATTCATTTATGTTTTCTATTTTGATGTGTAGATCTGCTCGAAAGTTGGTAAGTGCTATAGATGCACTTATGCAAATGGAGGGTGACTTGGAAGATCAAATAGAGTATGTAACATGCCCTGCAGTGAAGCAGAATGATGACCACAGTTGTGGGTGGAGAGTTGGATATAACTGCTTTTTGCTCCTTGCTCAAATTTTTAATTTGAGAGGCGGTGAAACCTCATTGTCCACATATACAGACTTGCATCTATATGCATTTATGTCATCTATCATTAAGGCATTTATTGATAACGTGGTGGAGCATCCAGAGGAAACATTGGTTGCTACGCCCATAAGTTGTCCTGATGTAACCGCTGTATTGGACGAAATGGGGAGCTCTTCTGAGGTTAAGGTCATCATTAGCAAGCAACCTCGTGTTTTGACTTTTGGTAGCGAGGAAGTTACAATCCTCTCCGACCCTTTGAAAGAGGCTAATGACAAAGTCATGACGGCCAGCCTCAGGTTTGATATGAACATCTCTTGACTTGATACTTCAATCATTTGATTCAATCTGCTTCTAACATTTGTTTATTTATTGCTGCAGTACGGTTATATCTCATTTTCCTAGATCAGTACAGAATCGCGTCTGTATGCTCCTCGATTCTCTTCTTTCAGCTGTACTTAGTGATACCAAGAAGACAATAGATGATGTTTGTTCAATTCTACAACCTTTAGACTTGGATGGCATACTACTTGTCTTTATGCCATACTATGAGAAGTAAGTATGGTCTTAATCTTTCTTTTACTCTCTCATTTATAATATTGTGTCAATTAATACTTAATATTGTGATAAATCTTATCGCTCTTTATTGGTAATGTAGTTCACATTGGAGCCTAATAGTATGGGACCTTGATGACAACCATTGTTGGTTTGTCAACTCAATTACAGGTTTTCACGGAGTGTTCAGGTAAGTGTTCTTTTATCATATCATTATGAACATGCATCTTACTATTTACTACACAAATTCACTTTGTCATATGTCATGATGGACAGGTCTGCAAACAAGTTAGTTTCTGTGATTATGAAAATCAGGGAGCATCAAGACCAACCAAATTTCCAAACATGCCTCGTAGTGGAGCAAAAAGACATGTTTAGTAGTGGGTGGAGAATTGCCTACAACTTCATGTTGTATCTCAATGAAATTTTTGAACATGTCTTCATAGAAGCTGTAAGAAAATAGTACGCAGCGGAAGATAACAACAAAACGCAAGTACACGATGGAAGCTGGAGAGAATACAAAAATTGTGATATACCAAACTGCTGATACAACTGATGGTTGGCTGTCCACCCGTGCGCTCTACAGACAGAGCTTCGACGGTGATCTAGACAGATGCTGGACGGAGGACTATGAGCGTGAAGAACTGGTGATCTGATGATAGGGGGTGGCCACTTATATAGTGTAAGTGGTTGACGGTCGGCCCTGTAATAGGCAGTCGGCCTAATAGACAGTCGGCCTGGAAGACCACCGACCCTTCAGAAAACATGCCGTCGGGCAGATGAAGGATCGCGCATAGGTCATACCGTCGGGCAGATGAAGGATCGCGCATAGGTCATACCCTGCCGCTGGGGGCTTTGCCCCCAGACCCCCACCGGGGGCCTGCGCCCCCCGGACCCCCTACTATCGGGGGGGCTATCGCCCCCCCGTACCCCCCCTTCGTGCAGACGGGTATCTACTCTTGGCTCCTAAGCCGTCTCATAACCATCTGGTCTACTCTAAGACCCCTTCCAGTGTCTAAACTGGGGATCCCTCCCAATATCCGATACCCATCATGGCTTCTCCTCATATGGGGGCCTTACAACATTGGGTACACAGAATATTGGTGGGTTACATGAGAGGTGGACATTTGAGCTAACTCTAACACCCCCCCTCAATGTTCACCCGAAGATGAACTACGTGTTCGGACCAATGCCGAGTCGATGTAGATGCCGCAACAATAAATCACTCCCAAGAGCCTTCGTGAAGATGTCTGCGCAATTGTCCTCTGTGGGACAATACTCCAGCTCTATGACTCCATCCTCGATGAGCTCTCGTACGTAGTGATACTGGATCTCTATGTGCTTTGTACGAGCATGGAACACAGGATTCTTTGCGATGGCCATGCAACTCTGATTGTCGCATTTTAGAACCGTCGCATCTTCGATTGGAACTCCTATGTCTTGCAGGATCCTCCTTAGCCAAACTGCTTCACAAGCAGCAATGCATGCTGCCTTGTACTCAGCTTCCGTCAAAGATAGTGCCACTGTTGGTTGCTTCTTGCTAATCCAAGAGAACACTCCTGAACCAAGTGAGAAACAATATCCAGAAACTGACTTTCTAGAATCACAATCTCCCGCCCAATCTGAGTCACAGTAACCCGCCAAGGTCTTCCCTGCTCTGTAGGTAATGCCATACTCCAGTGTACCTTTCACGTACTTTAGCACACGCATCCCTGCTTTCCAATGGTTCTCTCGAGGTTGATTTGAGAACCTACTAAGTACACCAACTGCAAAGCTGATATCAGGTCTAGTGTTGCACAGAAAAATGAGACTCCCCACAAGTTTCCTATACTCCTTGATGTCGACAAGTGGTGATGCATCCTCCACTGAGAGCTTACCATTCACCTCCATGGGAGAGACCACGTCCTTACACTCGGTCATACCGAATGCCTTCAAGATCTCGCAAGCATATCTCTGCTGAGAGATGAAAATCCTGCCAGGTTTTTTGCCAAACCTCAATGCCGAGGCAAAAGTGCATGAGCCCCAAATTTGTCATCTCAAACTCGGAACTCAACGACTCCCTCAACTGTTGCAGCATCTTCTCATGATCTCCTGTGATGATCAAGTCATCCACGTAAAGGACTATTACCACATACTTGCCATCCTGCTTACAAACATACAGGTTAGCATCAGAAGCACTTTTTGAGAAACCAATAGATATGAGAAAGCTATCAATCCGTTGGTACCATGCCCTTGGGGCCTGTTTCAGCCCGTACAATGCCTTCTTTAGTCTGCAAACCTTGTTCTCTGAATTGGGCACCTCAAATCCTGGTGGCTGGAACACATATACCTCCTCCTTGAGATGTCCATTCAAGAACGCAGATTTCACGTCCATTTGAAACACCGGCCACTGCTTATGAGCAGCCAAGGCAAGTACCACCCGAATAGTTGTCATCCTTGCTGTAGGAGCAAAGGAATCCTCAAAATCAAAGCCTTCAACTTGAGAGTATCCTTGTGCAACAAGCCTAGCCTTGTACTTTTCCAAAGATCCATCAGATTTGTACTTGGCCTTCCATACCCATTTGGTACCAATGATCTTCCTTTTTTTCTGGACGATCAACCAAGTCCCAAGTCTGATTCTTCATTATGCTGTCATACTCCTCTTGCATGGCAGCTTTCCAATTTGGATCAACCATTGCCTCATCCAAATGCGTAGGCTCTTGAACTTTCATAATCTCAGCCATCAAGGCCATATTGACTATGTGTTCAAAAGCCCTTTTCTGCTCCTCTATCCTCTTTGATCGTCGAAGTCCATCTGCAGATGACTCCGCCAAGTCTGGAACCGGATTCTTCTCATCAAAGAGCTGCCTTGCCCACTTTGGAAGTGGCTTACCTTGTGGAGCCAAGGCATGTTGTGGTGTTGGTGGAGTCTGTTCCTCGAAGTACTCCTCCTCATTCTGCAACTCTGCTTTAGATACGGGCACAAGGTGAGTTACTTTTACGGCTGATGATAAAGTGGAAGGGCATACCTCCTCCTCCACTGTATGTGGCTGTTCCCAAAACACCACATCACGACTGACCATGATCTTCTTTGCCTCTGGATCATATAGCCGGTACGCCTTTGACTCCTGGCTATAGCCCATGAAGATACACTTTCTGCTCTTTGGATCTAATTTCTTTCTGGTGCTATCTGGAACATGAACAAAGCACTCACATCCAAATGTTCTGAAATGAGAAGCGGAAGGCTTTTTACCTGAGTAAGCCTCCAAAGGTGTTTTGCCCGTCAAGGCCTTTGTGAAGCTTCGATTGAGGATGTAGACTGCTGTATTGACTGCCTCAGCCCAAAAAGACTTAGGCAATCCTTTACCTAGTGCCATGCATCGTGCCATCTCCATGGCAGTACGATTGCGACGCTCTACAACACCATTTTGTTGCGGAGTATGTGCAGTCGTGAGTTGGCGCTTAATGCCATTCTCGTGCAAGTATGTGTCGAACTCTTTTGACAGGAACTCTCCTCCTCGATCCGTGCGAAGCTTCTTTACCTTCAGCCCGCTTTCGTTTTCCACCATCTTTTGCCACTGTTTGAATTTTCCAAGAGCTTCAGCCTTATCTCGTAAAAAATACACCCACATGTATCTACTGTAGTCGTCGACGATAAGCATATAGTAGTTACATCCCCCCAAAGCTTGAGTCGGAGCTTTCCCACTGAGATCAGCATGAACCAATTCTAGAGGAGCCTTTGCCCGATAGCCG
The DNA here is from genome assembly GCF_047967505.1 of Dipteris shenzhenensis. Classification (NCBI taxonomy): domain Eukaryota; kingdom Viridiplantae; phylum Streptophyta; class Polypodiopsida; order Gleicheniales; family Dipteridaceae; genus Dipteris; species Dipteris shenzhenensis. The sequence continues at coordinate 17,748,051 of NC_141599.1, forward strand.
CTCTCATGTGGAAAAGCCTTCCTTTGTTGCTTGCCCATCATACAAGCTTCACAAGGTTCCTGCACCTTTGAGAGTGCAGGCAAGTGTGCAACCATCCCTGTTTTCTGCATTTCCAAAAGAATAGGATAACTAAGATGACCAAATCTTTCATGCCATACCTTACTGATGCCCACTCCTGAAGAGACTGTTAGTGCCGTCAGCTCGTAGAGATTGTTCTTCCTTACTGCCTTGCCGACCACCTTGCCCGCTGCATTAAGGATTTCTGCTCCGGTCCTCTTGAAACGCACCTCCAAGTTGCGATCAGTTATCGCAGCAACCGAAAGCAAGTTCTTCTTTAGCTGAGGAACTAGTAATACATCAGAAAGCTCTTTAGTTTCACCCTCTTGAATGGAAAGAGAGATAGTACCTGTACCTTCCACAGGGCATTTTGCATTATTACCGACCGTCACGTTCATGGGCTCTTGTAGAGGCTTGAAAGAGCTATACCAGTCCTTCTTTCTGGTCATGTGACGGGACGCTCCACTATCAAGGAGCCACGAATCATTCATTGTTGAAACTTCTGTTGAGGAGCATATTTCTTCAATTGCAACCCATAGCTCCAACTCAGTTTCAACTGTGTTGGCAGATTCCTTGCCTTTCGAAGAAGACTGTGTAGTGCCATTCTTTTCGTCCTGCTGCTTCTTTCTGCAATCCTTGATCATGTGACCGCTTTTGTTGCAGTAGTGGCACTTACCTGAAAACTTCTTCTTCTTACCATTCTTCTTCTCTCCACCCTTCCCTTTGGATGTGGTTGAGAATGCTGCATCACTTCCGCCATCGCGGGTCTTCATTCGCATCTCCTCCTCTAGAAGCATCGCGCTGAACTCTTCAAAAGTGAGGGGTGGATTTCTTACCTGCGTATTGAGTGTCGTGACCAACGCATCGTACTTTTGTGGAAGGATCCGAATGCACCTTCTGGCCAACTCTTCGCTGGTCTTTGTAATCCCAACCGCCGCCATCTGATCACGTAGATTCTTGATCCGTGTGATGAATGTCTCAGCTGATTCTCCATCAGAGCACCTCTCTGCAGCAAGCATATTCTCCAGATTTTGAATTCTGGTCTGATTCCGCGTTTCATACTGACCTTTCAGTATGTTCCAAGCCTCACTTGCCTTGTCTGTATGCTGAATCAGAGTCAAAACAGAATCACTTGAACTGGTAACAAGAGCGCAGAGTGCATCTGCGTTCCTTAGTTTCCATGCCCGATGAAGATCTGCATTCGGTGGCGTTATGACGTTGGGGTTGTTTGGATTCGGTGATCCAACCGGTTCTGGATCCAATCCCAGAACAGTATCCAGAAGCTCATATGAATCCAAGATCGCGCTGATCTTGAATTTCCACAAAGTATAATTCGTCCCATCGAGCTTGCCTTCATTGAAGGCAGGTGGACGAATTCGCAACGGGGTTGGTGCAGCCATCACTCCTAGTAGCCTTTGCTAACAAAGCTCGTTGAACTTGCAATAAAGTCGTTACTCAGATAGCCTGAGCTCTGATACCATGTAAGAAAATAGTACGCAGCGGAAGATAACAACAAAACGCAAGTACACGATGGAAAGCTGGAGAGAATACAAAAATTCTGATATACCAAACTGCTGATACAACTGATGGTTGGCTGTCCACCCGTGCGCTCTACAGACAGAGCTTCGATGGTGATCTAGACAGATGCTGGACGGAGGACTATGAGCGTGAAGAACTGGTGATCTGATGATAGGGGGTGGCCACTTATATAGTGTAAGTGGTTGACGGTCGGCCCTGTAATAGGCAGTCGGCCTAATAGACAGTCGGCTTGGAAGACCACCGACCCTTCAGAAAACATGCCGTCGGGCAGATGAAGGATCGCGCATAGGTCATACCGTCGGGCAGATGAAGGATCGCGCATAGGTCATACCCTGCCGCTGGGGGCTTTGCCCCCAGACCCCCACCGGGGGCCTGCGCCCCCCGGACCCCCTGCTATCGGGGGGGCTATCGCCCCCCCGAACCCCCCCTTCGTGCAGACGGGTATCTACTCTTGGCTCCTAAGCCGTCTCATAACCATCTGGTCTACTCTAAGACCCCTTCCAGTGTCTAAACTGGGGATCCCTCCCAATATCCGATACCCATCATGGCTTCTCCTCATATGGGGGCCTTACAACATTGGGTACACAGAATATTGGTGGGTTACATGAGAGGTGGACATTTGAGCTAACTCTAACAGAAGCATATACCAAGCTCGAGCTACAAGATTTTATGGCTAAGACTGTTCACTATCTAACTGCTATCATTGGGAAACAACATGATGGACTCAATGAAGAACCTGAGGGAGCCAAAGAAAAAGAAGAGACAATTCAGTCTCCTTCTGTATCACAGCCTCAAGTAGAAGCATTACAGTCTACACTTGAATTAGAGACTCAATGCATTCTTCCTACACAAGAAGTGGAGACTCAATGTGCATCTACAACATCACATCTTGTAAAGGAGGAAGAGATTAAGTCTATCCCGATTGCACCAGAAGTAGAATCTCAATGTATACCATCCACAAAAGTAGAGACTCAATGTACTCTTAGAGAATCACAGCCTCAAGAGGACTCATCAGACTCTATTCAGTTGTAAAACATGTAGAAAGAAACATGAGTCCTTGAAGATTTTTGTCTCGTTTGTATTGATTAATGATAGTGTTTTTAAAACTTATGTTAAATGTTGCAATACATTAGGATATTTTATGATATTTATTCATTACAATACATTAGGTTTTACTTTTTTGAAAGTCTAATTTATTATGTACAATAAATATCTTATGATGAGAATCTAATAATTATATCATTCTTATGTTCCATCACTTTATTTTATAGATTTCAATGTACTCAAAATCTATCATTTATTATGTACAGCAAGTCTAACTTATATTGTATTAAAAGAATATCTCATGATGAGATTCTAATAATTACTAACTTATATTATATTAAAAGAATATCTCATGATGAGATTCTATTAATTATATCATTCTTGTGTTCCATCATTTTACTTTATAGATTTCAATGTACTATCACTATCTTATATGTCTCAAATGTCTCCCATTATGGTCTTGCATCCCATCATTTTATTTTATAATGTCTCGCATTACGATCTTGCATCTAGTCATCTCGCATTACGGTCTTGCATCTGTAGTTCTATAAATTCCCTAGTAGTCGTTCATCTTCTATATATCTCACCCGCAGCAGACACTTCTTCCACTTTGCTCTTCTTAACTTACTCCTCTCCTCAAGCTTGCTCCTTCCTCTCCTCAAGCTTGCTCCTTCCATCTTGCCCGCAGCCTTGCCTCCTCTTCTCAACCATACTCCTTTCATCTTGCCTTACCTCCTCTAGTTACGATCTTCCTATATCCCCAACATTCTTGGAACCTAGTGTAGATCTATGTGATTTCCTGGCTAAGTTAGGTGTCAATACTATGTCTTTTCAAGCCCTCATCTTTCCTCACTCTCGTTACCTTCCTCACCTCGTTCGTCTTCTATATCTCACCCGCAGCAAAAACTTCTTCCACTTTACTCTTCTTACCTTACTCCTCTCCACACTTCTTCCACTTTACTCTTCTTACCTTACTCCTCTCCACACTTCTTCCACTTTACTCTTCTTACCTTACTCCTCTCCTCTCCACACTTCTTCCACTTTACTCTTCTTACCTTACTCCACACTTCTTCCACTTTACTCTTCTTACCTTACTTCTTCCACTTTACTCTTCTTACCTTACTTTATCTTATATGTCTCAATTGTCTCCCATTACGGTCTGCATCCCATCATTTTATAATGTCTCGCATTATGATCTTGCATCTAGTTATCTCGCATTACGGTCTTGCATCTGTAGTTCTATAAATTCCCTAGTAGTCGTTCATCTTCTATCTCACCCGCAGCAGACACTTCTTCCACTTTGCTCTTCTTACCTTACTCCTCTCCTCAACCTTGCTCCTTCCTCTCCTCAAGCTTGCTCCTTCCATCTTGCCCGCATCCTTGCCTCCTCTTCTCAACCATACTCCTTTCATCTTGCCTTACCTCCTCTAGTTACCTTCCTCACTCTCGTTACCTTCCTCACCTCGTTCGTCTTCTATATCTTTCCTCACTCTCGTTACCTTCCTCACCTCGTTCGTCTTCTATATCTCACCCGCAGCAAAAACTTCTTCCACTTTACTCTTCTTACCTTACTCCTCTCCACACTTCTTCCACTTTACTCTTCTTACCTTACTCCTCTCCTCAAGCTTGCTCCTTCCATCTTGCCCGCAACCTTACCTCCTCTTCTCAAGCATACTCCTTTCATCTTGCAGCCATTATGGATCTTTTTAAGGTAATCGATTCTGTCGAGCAAGCCATTAGCAGCCTCAAAGAATGGATTGCCGAGAACCAAGGAAAGAGAGAGGAGAGAAAGCAAAATCCAGCTCCATTAACCCAGTACGAGAAGGATGACTTTGCTTGTCAGAAGGGCTTAGAGAAGGAAGAGGAAAGAAAAATAAGTATGGCTACTACTGAAATAGATAAATTGCAGTCATATAGGAGAGAGTTGATAGACTTTCAAAGTGAGATATCTTCGCATGTGGCTCGTTATGGAAGATTTTCCCCCGAGGAAGCGCAAGCCATTCGGAACAAACAAAGTGTTATGCAGGAGAAAATTCATCAATCCTTACTTCTCTTCTATAATTTTAACTACATCGATGAGGAAGAGATGAGCTCAGCTCTTGAATGGGTTGAATTTAGGCTAAGGACTTGAAAATAGAAAATTCATCAAATTGAATGGCTGTAGTCTTGAAAATCTCAGGCTTAACTTTTGAAGGTGTTTATTAACACCATTAAATATTAAGAGAGTTACAACAACTGAATCTTATTTTTTCATGTAACTTATGTAGTCTTGAAAATCTCAGGCTTAACTTTTGAAGGTGTTTATTAACACCATTAAATATTAAGAGAGTTTACAACAACAAATCTTATTTTTTCATGTAACTTATGTAGGCTGCATTAAATTTTATAATTTTAGTTTCATGTCCTTAAAAAATATATTAAAAAATGCTTGTTTTTATGTTTTTATATGTGCTTTGAAGATTGGGTTTTCTTAAATTTTATCTGAAAACTAGTCCAAAAGTATATGTAAAAATGAATTTGTACATTGACAAGTCCAAAATTAATGAAATAAGTGTTAAGAGTGCAAACTAGAGAAAATGGAACACTTCCTAGTTACCTTATCTAGGGAATCAATCAAAAAATTCCCTATGCAAGTCAATGCAGGGAATCATCAGAGAATTTCACCATATAGGAAAATTTTCCTAGATAGTGAAATTCATTAGTAATTCCCTACATAGTCTAACTAGGAAATGTTCCATTTTCCCTAGTTTGCACACTTCCTAGTTATAGTCTAGTAAATGATATAGAGAATCCTCTTTTTCTTTGTAAGACAAACTAGGAAATGCCCCATTTTTCATAGTTTGCAAACTTCCTGGTTATGAACTAGTAAACAATATTGAGAATATTCTATTTCCCTATATAGGGAGAATGCAAAATAAGTGATTTTGTCTTAGTTATATCATTTAAGAAATGAAGCACTCATGTTTCACATTTTTATATGTAGCAATTGTTATTATAATTACCTTAACTCACATTATCTACACTAAGATTCAACAAAACCATCAAAAAGATTATGGAGTTCTCTTTAATATTTTTACAAATAATAAGAAGGTAAAAAGTCCATTCGTTATTACAATATTCAAAAGAAAAAGCAAAAAACTTTTACTATAAGAAATATAAGACAACCAAAGAGAGCTAAAAGAGCTCTACATAACAATTTGAAGACTTATTTGAATCAAGCTAAATGTCATATCAAAATCTCCATATCTTCTAAACTAAGCACATCAGATTTTTCCATGAATCTAACTTTTTGACTTTCAATAAGCCAATGCACAATGTCCCTTATCATAATGTTACTGGCTGGTTTCTTGATGTCTGTAGAGTACTGTTTGAAGCTACTCTCCATCTTTTTAAGCTTCACATATGTACTTTTTAAGGAAAAGTACATATCATGAATTGTGTGGACTCCCATGTATTTCAAAATCGTCTCCATATTTTCCTCTGAAATGTCATCCACCTGAGGGCATAATAACAAAACAAGTGACAATATATTAACAAAATCGAAGCAAATGATTTAAATAATCAAGCCTAATGTAAAAGGCTATTCCAACAAAAAATGACATACCTTTAATTGAACTAACCATGGAATCCATGAGTCCAAGGAAACTTGCATCTTCACTCATCATTTTCTTTAGTAGCACCGCCATGTCCATGTTGTTGCTAGCCATCTTGATCCTGCACAACATAAGCATAAAAAAGTATAGTTATTGTTAGTATCAAATAAAAACACACAAAATAGAAATAGATATAAAAGGAAATCAAATACAAATACGTACCAAATCTGTTTTCGAATTCCTTGAATGATGTTAACTTCATGTATCCTAGCTACATGCCTAAGATTGCCACATGATAGGAACTATCTTGGCTTTGCCCTGAACTACCATGTTCTTTGTCTTAATAACATTCCACGTCTCTTTGACAGACACACAAAACCACCAATCCTTCCATTCGTTGTCTTCCATCGAGACCTTCCATCTCTTTTCCTCAAGGTGAACCAGCTTTAGCCATGCTACGTTAACTTGATTTAGCATGTGATCCACATCTCTGAGAATGGCATACTTGAGATCATTTGGTGAGCATATTGTATCAAGATAAGACTTCAATAAAACAATATCATTCTCCTCTAGCCGAGGAGGAATACATCCAATGCAACTAGGCTGGATTAAACGTGTTCTCAATCCTAAATCTTTTGTCTCATATGCAATGATACCACCTCCATGCTGTAGAGGAATAAACTTATGCAATAAAGAACTAATTGGCCTTATACAATTCCAGGTGTATGGCAAATATGCATTTTGTAGGACACTCATGCCAGTGGTGCCATCAACATCTAATCTTTCATATCCTCTTTCAACAACAATGCGTTGCCTATAGTAGTGTGCTCCAAAGAATAGTTGCATGTCACCATTATGCTGAAAGGAAAAAAACGATGCTATACACGCTTTCCAGTGTCCCACACTAGAGACTAATGTTGCATCCTCTTCAGTCTTTACGATAACCTTATCTTCAATCTTCCCTTGAACATAATTTTCTTGTATTCTGTTACTCTCTCAATCCCGAATTGAAGATTTTGCTCTACATACCTTCTTTCCTCACTTGTTGCATATCTAACTTTTGGCTTCTTTGATTGTATAGAGATCTTTCCAAGCCTTTTTTGGACTTAGCTAGCTTACAAAGTGACTCTTCTAATTTATGTCACTCCAACTCCAATGCATTTCGCTCCAAGTCCAATGCTTTGGCTTTATCATGAAGATCTTGGCTCTTCCTTTGAAGATCCTGCATAGAGTTATGCATTGCAACAATGGTGCTATTTCCTAAATGTGCTAGCATCTCTACTTGGGCTCTGCGCATCTTGCTTGCTTGCATAGCCATTGAATGAGCATTGTTCAACCGATTGCAATAACCAAGCAACCTTGCATGTCCATTTCCAACAAACCAAACTAGCTCATGCATTGTATGGAAAGGCGGGCTCTTTTGAATCGAAGGTATAGGCAAATAGGCATAGGCATTCACATAGGCATAGGCAAATAGGCAAATAGGCATAGGCATTCACATAGGTACTAAATTAAGGAAAAGTAAAGGCACACATGTAATTGCAAAGGTTTACTTTAGCATGATAGGCATAGAAGCATAGGCATGCCTACACATAAGCATAATTTCTAGACAAGCATAGGCATATAAGCATTCACATTGGCATAGAAACATAGGCAAATAGGCATTCACATAAAGCATGTAGAGACATAAGCAAGCGTAGACTAGCACATATAGAAATATAGGCAATGGCATTCACATAAAACATAAAGCAAATAGAAGCATAGGCAAATAGGCATTCACATAAAGCATATAGACATATAGAAGTATAGGCAAATAGGCATAAAGCATAAAGTAGGCATTCACATAAGCATATAGACATATAGAAGCATAGACATAGGCATACATAAACTTAAAGAATAGGCATAAAGCAAATATGCATAGGCAAATAGGCATAGGCATATGCAAATAGGCAAATAGGCATAGGCATTCACATAGGCATAGGCATAGGCAAATAGGCAAATAGGCATAGGCATTCACATAGGCATAGGCAAATAGGCAAATAGGCATAGACATTCACATAGGTACTAAATTAAGGAAAAGTAAAGGCACGCATGTAATTGCAAAGGTTTACTTTAGCATGATAGGCATAGAAGCATAGGCATGCATACAAATAGAAACATAATGCAAAGATATAGAAGCATATAGAATTATATAAATATAGAAGAATAAAAATGTACAAGCATATCATAGAAATATTGAAGCATACACATAGGCAAAACATGATTAGGCATATACAAATTTATGGCAACATCTTTGACAGGATTTGTGGCATGGGAGGCATATATATTAAGAGATAGGATTACTTTAGGATAGAAATTAAAATGGGGGTTAATGCCCGGGGGATTCATAGGGGGAAACTTATGATATCACGTGAGTGTACAATAGGGGGTTTTTTTGAAATGAGGCATAAGCTTATACATTAGGGGTGGGGGCCCTTTTTTTTCCCTAATATTGAATTTAAGCTAGGGGGATGATGTCATATTTAAGAAGGGGGGACATAATATAGGTTACCTTGGGTAACTAGTCCAAACAAGTTTGATTTTGTGTTTGGTTTTAAATAGTCATAGGGAAAGTAACCCAAATTTTCTTATTGTGTAATCTAAATGCTTGAGAGAGAATGTAGATTTAAGGAAAGGGGGGGACATAATGGAATTTTGGTGGTATCTTATAAGCTTAAATAGGGGTGTTTTATCATCCTACATGGATCTTAAATAGGGGGTTTTCTTGAAGTTCATGCACGCAGGTGACGTCCCCCTTTAATGAAGAGTGAATCCCCCATGGGTTAATGCTAGAACATTCCTTGGTAAATGGATCGAATTATTGTATACTAACCTGGAAATTGCTGCCCAAGGTGTGTCACAATCGACTTGTTGGGAGTTGATCTGAGAATGTATACGAACGTACGCCCCGGCCGTGAGCTGCTTCGAATGGTGCACAGCAGCTAGTATACACATGTACAGATATATCACCCTTTTAAATTAAGCCTCCATGCCCAATCGAGTGTACTGTATAATCTCAAAAAACGACGTGGTATACTAGCTAGCCTTAGTGGACGAAAAACGACTAGATCTGAGTAGGGACTTCTTACCTTCAAATTAATTAAGCCTCGATGCCCAATCGACTAGTGTACTGTATAATCTCAAGCTCGAGCAGTCCACATCATACAACAGTAATTTAATAATATATATGGCGCACAGATGCAGCGAGGAGTCGACTAGACATCTACAGTAGCGTATAATTATAATTATAGCTGGCTATGCATATGCTGTAGGACTAGGGTGTGCACAGATTCGAGCACCTAGACAAAGCAATCATGGAAAAACAGCCGCAAAATGGATATGCCTCGAGGAGATAGAGAAATATGAAGGTGCATGGATGGTGGCGCAGGCGCAAACGCAGTACATACAGATCATAGATTTATGAAGTGATCTGGTCCAGTCTGCGAGATAGCGCCTACACTGCTACAGATCGCTAGCTAGATTGCAGCTGCTAGCTACAGATCGCTAGCTAGCTGATTGCATTAGTACTGCGCCTTTGTCAATTGATGGGCCAGAGGAGTACTGTACCTTGCAGTCGCACGCACATCGATTGATGGACTAGTAGCTAGCACTATAGGTCGACCTAATTGCTGTCGTGATCGATGATCATGACTCCAAAACTGCACGGAGATATATATATTCACTTCAAAGTTCAGCGCTTGATTTGATCAAGGACCTTGCACGCGCAGTTGATGCGAGATGAGGTGGCTTAAGAATCGAAGGTACACTGGGGAATGTAGAGGTAAGGCCAGATATGGTAAGCTCGAGTCATGAGCAGGTAGGGGTTAGCTGCTATTACCGTTGTGAGTAGTAGAATGAGCCGTTTGGGATAGGTTTGGGGGAAATCTCTTTCCCCCTATTTTCCCGCTTCCCTCTTTCCTCTTCCCTCCCAAATTTTTGGGCCCTCTCCCTCTCAAAATTTTGGGCCTTGCACCTTCCATGCTCCATGCTTGCACCTTCCATGCTTCTTAACTTCTATTCTTGTCTAAGTCGAATGGCCTATGTTAAATCCCATCAAATTTTGAGTATTCTTGAGCTTAGGAGTCCTTAAGAAACTATGAGTATTCTCTCTCGGATTGGCTTCCCAGTCTAAACTCTATTAATTAATTAGTCATTCTTCCTACAATGGCTCAATTAACATAACCTTAAGCACTTAATTCACATTAATATTAACGTAATTAACCTTAATATTAACCTTTTTAACTTGATTAAGGTTAACACTTTCAATTCACCATAGCACTTACACCTCATAATCTTAGAGTTTACATTAACCCATTAAAATTTCCAGTATGACGTTGCAAATATATATATAAATGAGTTGCCTTTTATATTATTTGTATTGCAAAACCACCGGTTTACATCATATTCCAAACCATACGAAATCTAAAACCTTCATACAAAATTTTAACCAAAAGTTTCAAGCTATGTGTATGCCGTTTTTGCATTTGGTGACTAACAACAGATAATCTGGCATGCGAGTGCCGCTACTTTGATTTTGTGCTCCTTGCCATAGTCCATATTAACTACCCTTGAAAGGGGCTCTACAAGGTGATGTTGATGGCATCCTTGTGGTGTTAAGTGTCAAGGTTTCTTTGTGGAAATGAGATTTGAGCTTCAACTTCCATTTGGTATTTGGTGGAGTTTTCCTTTCAACCTCAATCAACCAAAGCTTATCAACCTTGGTTGCTAAGAGCCTTTGCACCTTGCCCAAGTATCTTGTAAAAGTTCAAGGATTTGGATCTGCTCACTTGCTATGTAATGGAAGTCCCGCTACATTGTTTTGATCTAGCGGGTATAATGTCGGCATATTGTGGGATCATTTGATAAGTTCATGTATGGGTTCAATGTTCATTTGATAAGTCCCTTGCATACACCAAACAAAAGGTTTGTATGATGGTATGCCTTCCACACACCAAATAGTGGGATCATTTACTAAGATCATGTACCCCATCTTCCTTACATGCTTCCACCATAGTGGAATCATTCAATAAGTTCATGCAGGACTTACCTTCAGGTCATCGAACCATACACCCAGATGTAACTTGCATAGACCACCAAATTTTGGAATCATTTGATAAGTTCATGCAATACTTACCTTCATGTGATTTCCACACACCCAGATTTTCTTGTGCATAGACCTACCAAAATGTGGAATCATTTGATAAGTTCATGAATCCCAGCTTCCTTTCATACATCCTCATCATGTGGTTCGTCAAAGCAATCTTCATGTTATGGCACATCCCCAACTACGAGTAGACTATGGAAGCCCCGATAGGCTATAAGCCCTTTTTCAATTAGCCCAATCTCCATAATTTCCTCCTTACTTCTAATAAAACTAAGTTTTATTATTATAAGATTTCCAATTAAGAGAAATTCTCCTTTACATCTTAGTTGTTAAACTTGACCTCTTTACAAAATGTTATGTGGAGTCTGATTTGATACATAGACACTAATACACTCTATGATATTTTGGACTAGCCAATGTTCATCTTAGCTCCATCTCATCCGACCTTCTTGACCATAGCTTGTCTAAAACCCATGAACCCATTCACAAGGCAAGGGGTCCCATTGACATCATTACCAGAGGTGGCGTCCCATTCCTTACATAGGTCACAAAAGGCGGATCGATGCTCAACCCATAACTCCCTAATCTCTCACAAAAATCTTTGGGATTCTAGAAGTCTCTTCTTACTAGTGTAGGGGATATCCAAGTATCTCCCTGCCACTAGCAGGGTACCAAATGTCTAGACCCCTAGCACATGATTAGATAGACCCAAGTTAAGAATAGTTTCACCATGCATGGGGCCTCTTAATTAGCCACCACCCCTCTTCCTAAGTGTAGAATCAATACAGTCTAGTAGCCCTATACTCTTCACCTTTCTGTGGTTGGACCACAATAATTCCTTCGGATTCATAGGATCTAGCTGGGCACAGGGCCACTAAGCATTTACTCATCACCAACTACTCCCATGCATCCTTTTTTTGACTTGAGATAGACGAAGTTGGGTGAGACCGATCTAGCTCATTGGTTATGAAGTTCCAATCCTGCTTGACTATCCAGTGAATCAAGTACCATGTAATCCTCCAAGCGTTCCCAACAATTGATTCTATCTTGCATAGAATTTGGTCCATACACTGAAGCAACCCTAAGTACAAAGCCATCCTACATGCAACAACTACAACAATTGAGCATTTGTTATCTCTGTAGATTCCTTGGGGCTGAGGCTACTCTGCAACAAGGTTGTCGTGCCACCCTTACCCCGATGTGGACAATTAGCAAAGAATTCAAAACCAAGCCTATGATTAGAAGTAGATTGGATTGGTGCACCCTCTTGCATGAATCTGATGGTGAAGAGACCTTGTCCGCTCGTGCGAGGGCCATGCTAGTTGGCCTCTCCAGACACTCCTTGGTGAAATGACTTGTCTACTTACAAATGAAGCAGGATCCGAGAATGGCACAAATTTGACTTGTTGAGAAAACAAAAGCCTACTTGGGTGTTTAACCTAAATAAAATACAAAACTAGCTAGGCACGATCCTAGAGGATCTAGGCCCTCTTACGACCAAAAGGAGAACATGTAGTCCAAGGAATAAGCAACACTTTCGCCAATGTTGTAGCAATCTTATCGATGGACTCACCCAACCAAGGTGGGAGATTCACAAAATCCATCCACACTGGACAGTTGTGGTATAGAAATTCATCCACAAAGAAGTCACACTCCAAGGAATAACAAGCATAGAACCACCAGCAAACATGAAGGACCTACCCAAGTATTATTGCAAAGAGATCTTGGAACAAATCGCACAATAAAAAAGCCTTTACCAATTAATTTTGCCATATAGGCCAAGGATGGAATATCACATTCAAAAACCAAGAACTGTTGGAGCTCCTCCAAAGTTAGTAGTCTGCCTCTAAAGAAGAAGTATGCACTTCCTCTTGCCAACTGCTCAAGCTTAGGCCTAATGTCTTCAACTTGAAACTCACAATGTGCAACATGCTTCTGACCTGCTTCGTACCACCCTTTGGTGGCAACTTCCATGGCGCATCGAGCAACCTCTACTTACAGGATCTCTTTGCTTCTTCCAAATCCAATGGAGTGAAGCCAGCTTGGAGATTTTTTGCCAGTTCTTCCATGTAAGAAATCAATTCTCCATCCTCCTCGAATGGTTGGCCTAAGGCCCCACCGGTAGAGATCACATCATTTGTGGCACTGCTCTCCAACTCTTTCGAGGTACTTCCATCCTCACCACACACCACACTCATTGGTTTCGCATACTCGATGGCTGTTGAATCGCTTCTCCCTCTTTTCAAGGAGCCTCTACTCCTAAGCACCACATAGGGACAGACCCAATTGAAAATTTGTGCACTAGAGGATATCAACATCTCATTCACAATTAATTTAATCAACTTAATAAATCTATTGGAAAAATATATTTATCTGATACTCAAGAGAATTTATTTTGAGTATCATTCAGATTAACATTAGGTAACTAATTTTTATACCAAAACATTTCATTTGACATGACACATTGTGCTTTATCATGGCTTAAGGAATTATTTGTCCTTTATTGGCAACCTTTTTCTTTTAAAACCTTAGACAATTGAGACTTTCATCTAAATATCAGTACCACATTGTGCATTTACTTTTAATCCACACTTGTATTTGAAACATCAATTTGATATTACATACCATTTTTTTATTATTTACACATTTGACAATTTACATTGACAATATTGTATCTTGCACTTACAAATAGATATAATATTATATATTGCACTTAGAATAGATAAAACTTCATTTCACATTCATTTGAAATTTTTGGATAATATGAGAGTTTTAAAATGAGAAAATTTATAATTAGCCTATAGAGTATCTTATTAAAATTACAATTAAACAAGCTTGTTATATATATGCTCGTTTTTAATATAAAAGTTTTTTTCTACATGGATAATCCAATATTCTTTCTTGCATATTAAACAACTCATTTCAATGCAAGTAATTGAAATCACCACATAGAAAAGATACATTCTTGCTAATTACCTATATAGGAAACTTTGATTCTCCACGTAAAAACTCACATTTCTTAAAGAAGACGTCATTTCCTATATAGGAAACTTAAAATCCACTTCATTCACCATATAGAAAGTGACATTTCCTAGAGTTCTATATAGGAAATATAATTTCCTATATACAGAACACCTCATTTCCTATATAGATAACATTGATTCTCCATATTAAAGTCAAATTCCCTAGAAAGCACTACCTGGCCTATATAGGAAATAGAATTTCCTAGATAGAGAGTATAAAATCCCTCTTCCTATCTAGGAAATATGATGAAATTTCCTAGTTACCTAGCAATTTCCTAAATAGGGATTGGGCCAAAGTCCCTTGTGTTCTAAGATGAAGTTGGTAGTCACAATTTCATGCCACAGCAAATCACTTTCGCCACAGAGGATCATGGAGCTAATTCTTCAAGATCTGGGGCTGCTATCTCCCACAAGAAGAACAATGGGAGCATCTTGGAGAAGTGCCACTATCATACTCATAGTGTTAACCATGGGGTTAACATGACCCCCTTTCTGTTTGTGATCCATCCTTGGATCACGTGTTGCAAAGGACGTTGGATTTGAGGGTGCTAGTGTGACAATGGTAGAGCTTTGGTTGAGTTGGTAGAATGTGATGGTTGATGTAGCCTTCCAAAATTGGGTGTCCACCACATCTTCAAAAGTTATGATGCAGTGTGAATAGAGGTTACACACACATAATTAGAGGTAATTTGTTGTTGGGACATAAGGCCACTATCCATGTCAAAAATGATTGGATGATAGATCTCCTTCTACCTTTTTTTCGCAGTTGGCGTGCATGTGGGGTGGATGCATTAGTTGATTGGATAGGCACAATAGATCTACCAACACTACCATTTCCTCTTCAAAAATGGTACTCTCCAAGACACCTGTAGGCCAATATCTACACCTGTGACTGAATTTGATGTAGGGGATGGTGGATCAAAATTGTTGCACATGTTCGGTGGATGTGCAGCTTGCAAATCTTAGAATGATCTCTCCGTGACCTTGGTCACCGAGCGATCCTCCATTGAATCTAAGTTGTACATTCTAGAGTTAGGAGCTCACTATGCTAGTGTTGGAAATCTCTCCGTGACCTTGGTGACCTTGGTCACCTAGCGAGCCTCCATTGAGTCTGAGTTGGACACTCTAGGGTTGGGAGCTTGCTATGCTAGTGCTGAAAATAGGTGATTTGAGGAGAGTATCAAACCAATCAGGGTCAAAGGTCCAGCAAAAGTGACATCATCCTCTTGGATTGGAAACTAGAGATCTTCCTTGTCATGGTCAGGCCTGTCAGCAACTAAGGCTTGCGACAATTGAGGTCCTTGGAGGATCTATTGAATGAAAGTTGCATCGAAGTGTAGTGGGTGGCTATGCATGTGGTCTAGAATACAGTGGGAGGTGGTTAGTCCTACTATTTTGGAAGCTAGAGGGGGGAGATGAGGAGAAGGGTCAGTGGAAACAAAAATGGCAAGCTATATCTGGGCCTCATCCTCAGAAAGATTTTGTGGGTACTCGACATGCACATTGGTGAATTCACTTAAGCCATTTCTTCGCACATCTCACATAGCTTGGAGCCTATTGAATAATGTAATTATGCCCTCATGATGGTATTGCATTACTCGTAGGGCCATTAATAGTCACTCATTCATTGAGCTGCCATCCTTCCTTGGCTTTGTAGCTAGCCAAGACCTTCGGTCAAGGACTTTGGACTACATGGCCAAGTAGGGAGGTAATCTAGCATTTTGAGGTGGAGTGATTGTTGCAAAATGAGGCACCAGGCTTAGAAGTTAAGGATTATAGGATGGAGACATATACAAACAATATTGGTGGGGTCTTCAAAAACAAGGTCTCCTAAGAAAAAAAGGCATGGAATGCTACATTTTAGAAATTTTGGACTTGTCTAAAGTCCAATTCCAAAACTAGACTTTAGAAAGTCCAAAATTTTTTCATATCATAGTCCCATGGTTTTTTTCTTATATATTTCAAAATAGATATTGAAATATTTTCTGAAACTTTTACACACCCACTTGCTTAATAAAGTAACCAATGAAAAGACACCCATCAACTACCTTAAGGCATCAACTAGATATGGAAAATTTGCCTCAAATTTTGTTGCTTTCTAATCTTGTTAACTACAAACATGATTATATCAACAATTATGTTTATCTTCTCCCACATGCTTTATCTTTTTGCTATGTATTCTGTCCCTCCACTTTCACCCTCAATTCATAATTAAATACAAATTATATTGATACTTAATTAAAAATGTAATAATAAGTAAATATATTTTAATAAACAAATTAGAAATTGATAATTAGTTATTTTAAAGGGTTTTAGGGTTACATATTTAATTGATTGCAAAAAATAAAAATTTTCATGGTTCAAGAGCTATTGATATCAACATAAGGGTGGTGTAAAGATACACCATTTGTGAATATTACATCTTCTTTTAAGCTTTAGAATCTATTTCATAGTCATCAAAATCTCAAATTGTTTCATGTTGACAAGAATCAAGCTTGCTTAAATGATGCCTCATATGTTTGCAGCTAATATCAAGGATTGTGATACATTTTTCCATGCTTCCTTTTTTGATTTCATGTCCTTGACTTCCAACAATGGCTCTCTTGCGAAAAGTCTAAAATCTTTACTTCCCATTGGCTCTCTTTTGACAAGCATATGGCAACGCTATGGCTTCTCCTTGATGTACCAGGCACATTTTAAATATTTGTTGATTTCTTTCATATTGATGGTCTTGAAATCGAGCTTTGCCATGAGTTCCTTAGTGTGGGCTGTAAGCTTCAGCTTGTCCATTAATGTAAGCACATAGGAGATTGAAAATCTACAACATTTAAAAAGAACACACATTATATATGAAATAATAAAACTCACTAAATTCTTTAAAAGAAACTAATCACTTTCAAAGAAAGAAAATGCCTATTAAATGAGAGGCCAAAGTAACATAAGTCTTAGTTCATGAGAAAATAACCTAAGTCAATAAACAATAAAAAGGAGATTTCAACATAGCAAAAATATTTATCTTTTCAAAGTACTATCATTATCTTAAAAATGAGGGCATAGTTGCCACAATGATTACATATACATACACAAAACACACACACGCATGCACACACGCACGCATGCACACACGTATGCACACGTATACATGCACGTACATGCACATGCACATGCACACTCACACGCACATGCACACACACATTTTTCCCATACCATTGTCATTTGATACACACACAAATTGATGGTTTGGTGGAAAATTAATGTGTTTCCTTTTTTCTTAGAACCCAGTAAGCGCTTTTATAAGTTGGGTACATAGTTTAACACGTACCAAAGAGAGTGCTGCCTCTATGTCTGAGACTCTCAATCATTTTTCCATTGTCCAAATATAGTTTCCTAGAAGGAATTATATCTTGTGGTTCTAACCACCTTGGTGCTCGATAGTTGGTAGCATTTTAGAATACTTAAGCACTATGCTTTCTCAAGCTACCCTTGGATCCCTTTTCTCGTTGTCCAAAATTTATCACTTGGATTTGGATCACATGGGCCATGGCCCTTGTAAATGGTGTTTAATGTGTGTAAGGATGTACTAAGCATAAGGATTAATCTTATGACACAGACTTAAGACAAGCTTGCAAGTGGTTATGGCAAGTGGTTATGGAAGTTTTCATTTTCTGAACTCTCGTGTAACCAGATCTTCTTGAAGATCTAACAGTGGGAATCATCTTGATTTTTTGCTTTATGTCAGCAAGACCAATTTGGAGGGGGGAGATAAAAATCAGTCCAACAATGTGCAAACCTCTCATCACTGATGTCTATAAACCTACTTGCGCAATGTAACGATGTTTTGCTTCTTTGTTTCAGCTCGCTTGCTACCAGCGATATAGTGTCTTATAGTATCTTTGTATATTTGGTGTAATCTCCCTAAATGAGTGATCAAGACAAAAAGTGAGTGGTAGATACAAATGAGAAGCCTTGGATGCCAAGAGCCTAAGGGCCAATGTAGAATGGGGCAAGAAATAGAGTGCTCAAGAGATATAGGGTTAGCGCTCCCTTCAAAAGGTGGATTGTATAAAAATCCAAAAGTCAAACTTTGGTCTTCATTCTTTATTTGCAACCGTTGGAATACAAGCACTTTCACTCCACTTGACTCTTCTCCTATATTGTGACATGTTGCTCTTTCCTTTTGCTTGCCTTTGCATTTGCCACTGCCTCTCCCCTCTCTTCTCCCTTCCCCTCCTCTTGTGAATTGGCATCGTGAAGTATCCAAGTTCCTCTAGCGTGACACTAGTAGACCATGAACCCCTCATTGCTTGCTCCCACAAGTAAAGTCAAGTAGATCTCCACCTGCATACACTCAAATTCCTCCTCCACATCAACATCGGGTAGCACTACGAGGTTAGAGTTAAAGGGTTTGTGAGCATTGAGTGCCGAGTGATTGCCAGATTGGCTTAAGGGAAAATTGAGCAAACCAGACCATCAACAACCTTTCCCATCTTTTGCTACTTTATGTATTTGACCTTTTCTAGACTTGAGTAGGGCAGACATCTTCATCATCATCCAACGACTATCAAACTCTTTTTCCTTTTGCACCAAGAATTCAAACCTCAATGTATTAAAAAAATCCAAATCTTTTTCTTTTCAAGCTAGTGCTAAAATTCCTCCACTATTTTTTTTACTATCGAGCTACAAAGTTGATGACCCTTTGCCTCATGTATCCATCATGATATGATTCATGTCATCATCATATGGTAGAGTCATGGAAACTTGGTAGTTATCTTCCATTGTACTTCCATGGCCACTTGTGGAAGAGTATATAGTACACAAACTCTCCCTCTCCCTAGCCTCCAAAGTTCCTTGAGAGATAGAGGCAGAGGCAACTGCTCGGCGGGATGCATTGTTGCATGTTGATGATTCCTTTTTAAAGTGAAATTGTCCCCATAGACAAGCACAAAAGGTATAACTGTTTACATCATCTACAAGGATCATTGTTGAAAGAGAATTTGGCATCTTAAGGAGACATGTAAATATGTTCATGACACCATCAAATGTCCCAACCCTGGGGCACAAACTCCATTTAGTAACAAAAACCTAACAAAATCTTGAGTATGAGATGAATTTTAAAATATGCCATGAGTAGAAATTAGTCAAATTAACATGGTTGTGTTGTACACTAAAAGAGCTTTAAATATGTCTTTACACCTTGAAATTTGGGTAACACATGAAAAAGTTACATTAATTTAAAAGGAGATGGGTTTTCATATTTTAGTGTATTTTTTGTTTCCACCCCCCCCATCCAAAAGACCCCTCCCCTTGGGTCTCACATATTATGAAAAAAATGTATGGATCTTAAAATCTTGCATATTTTCAAGGTATATGCCTTATATTTTGTGGGATGAGAGACATGAGAATTTCATATTTTTCCCTTGCATATTTGAAAAATTTAAAGAAAATCCATGCATATTCTATATGGACCTTGTCCCCCATACCCTGGATTTTGGACGAGGGTAGTAACATAATACATATTGAGTTGGCGCCCCAGGTTCCCAACCTCAAAACATTGCCATCCACAATGTTGTATTTTGCACAATGGCTATTGGTCTTGAAGATGTTAATGTCCAACAGCCTTTCGACATAAATGAACTTCTTGTCGCGATGATCCTTTTGCAAGTAAGGTCACATTCAAAGTGGAAGATGAGCTTGAGGGAGAGATGATCCCTCAATGGTTTTCTCTACACTAATGGAGTACTTGGAAATTCAAGGTCTAGACGGTGAATATGAAACTTTCATATATGCTCTATGTAATCACATTTTGGATTTGTTTTCAATATGAATTTTTTCTTACTTTTTATATGTATCAATTCACTTTAATGGTTTGTTGGTCGTATGATTGTATTTGTATTAGAATAAGACTTTCTTTGCTTTAATGATGTGTTTAGCTTTAAGATTATAAGAATAAAAAAGATTTAACATGCAACATTGGGCTACACATGCACTTTGAAAATAATTGATTAAAAAAGGGATTTCATTCTCTTTGCATAATCAAATGCTCATTGAGCTCCAAATGAAAGATTGTAATAGTAAAAAAGGATTTAACATTGAACATTGGGCTAAACATGACTTTGAAAACAATTCATAAAAAAGGGGTTTCGTTACCTTTTCATAATCAAATGTTCATTGAGCTCCAAATGAAGGCCTTTGTTTCATTACATTTACTTCATTAGGAAAAAAGGGAGCTCATTTTGGGGCCCTGTAAGAAATTCACTATTTTCTCTTTTCTCTCTTTACAAAAGCAAGAAAATATGGATACTTGCGTGAGAAATGTCAGTGTGAAAAGGAATAAATATATTCTTTCACATGCTTTACATTCAATGTTCATATAAGAGCAACACTTTTCTGTGCAGAATTTGGTGATTCTGACACCGCAGACGCGTCCGGAACGGCCCAAAACCTCAAGAACGGCACTGGAAACGCGATTTGCAGCAAAATGCGATATGGCACTTTTGAAATTTCAAAAGTGCCATATCGCATTTTGCTGCAAATCGCGTTTTTCGGCCTTTTTTGACCGTTTCCGGGCCTCCGGATGTCCGATTCCAACGTTTCTAGTGCTGTTCTTGGGGTTTTGGGCCGTTCCAGACGCGTCTGCGGTGTCAGAATCACCAAATTCTGCACAGAAAATAAATTTTTTAAAGATTCAAATCAGATCACCTCATTAATGTGACATGCTTCTATGAACATATAGTACTATTTCTTTTTCTTATTTTCATCTTCTTTTGTTGAATTTTCAACGTTACGTTGGCCCACTCCTAATTGGTTGAGAGCCTATTTTCTCTCTCTTCTAAAAGGCCCCAAAATGAGCTCCCTTTTTTCCTAATGTGGAAAGAGCCATTGCCATGACCTCAATAAAATGTTGCCCCATCTCAAAATTTCTTTCTTGTAGCCCATAGTGTCCCCATGTCTTAAGGCTTGACCTTCTTTAGATGCCTCAAAGACTTTTCACATGTGCCTCCTTCAACCCAACACCATAGGTGCGGGTGTGCTTCCAAGTTCTTTTAAGTGGCACTCCTTCATTTGAGGTTTTTTATAAAATGGCACATTGTCTTCACCTCCAATTGTAGTTCCATGTGGTCTTCCAATAGGTGCATTTGCAAATCGCCCATTGCTCATATTATCTACAAAAAACCTATAACATGTCAATTTGATGCATATGCAAAAATCACTTGGCAATTTCAATGCATAAATCCATTTTACCATTGTTGGAGTCTACTACTAGGTCATACTCAAAGTACTACTGCATGATGTCAAATATGTCCTTGTCTAGATTGTTGTGGTTGAACTATCCCTCGGCCAACAAAAGTCATGCTCAACTAGCTAGATCTACCAAAGGGTGTGTTCCTCTCCAAGTCTACAATCTCCTTGTGGATCTTGGAGAGACGCTGCCATTTATCATGTGCAATCTACCAATCAACAACCAAACCCTGTGTTGTGTAGTTCCCAACAATTTTGGCTGATTGTTGCTCAATGGTCTTTGATTTTCCCACCACCCCAGCTTGGAACTTGTCATCATTATGTGAATGCTTTGCCTCAATCAATATAATTGTGTCTTGTGGATCCCAATGGAATCATCCAAACATTGTTTTGCCAATGCCCTTCATTTGGTCGGCTACACCTCTGCTCTTCCTTTTGTTTGTTGAAGTGGTTCCATGCTCAGAGGGTGAAAGGAATGTGTTGATGTATGGGACTGCATGCATTGTTAAATTGATCGGGGAGGCTTAATGAGCAATGGTATCAAAGATTGGGACTTGTGAATCAAATCCAATATATGTGTATTGGGAATCATAGTTGAAGTCATGCTTCTGATTGTGCATATGGGGATGATGGAGTGGTTTGACTAAAGGTTGGGATGTGATGTTGTGGATGATGGTATCGGGAGACAAAATGGAATTGGGCGCACATGAATCCTTTGACCATCAATGTGGTAGAAATTGAAAGGATTGAAAAATGATGTATTGCATTACAGTTTGCAAGGCCACAAATAAATTATAAATGAAAGTTGGATTGGACGTAACACAAATGACATGCATGATGTGTATGAAAAATAAATGTAAATAGACACATAAGTACAAGATTATAGTCACAGGACAATTGGGCATAGAGAAATGTCCCCCTATGTTAAGCACATAATTTCAATCAACATAGGCACTCATAAGTTCAATCGTCATACAAAAGGCACCAAAATAGAGCATGTTTGAAACAATGTAAAGATTCTCGATTGACAACACGTTTGAAACAATGTCAAGATTCCAATCAAGATACAGATTTATAATTTCAATTTACATGATTCATCCCAAACCATTAATGGTCACACATTTTTTGGGTGAAAGTATCTAGCGTTATATCACTAAGAGCCTGCAGGCTCCATATCAGGAACATGCAACTTTTACAACATCATTAAATATCATTCTAAGACAAGTATGCATGATAATCTATCTGATGAATCACACAGACAATCAAAGAGCAATTGCCATGAAAAAGTGATACTTGGAGAAATTTAAATCACCAAAGACTCTATGGTTTCTATCTTTACATAGTGCCTAGAGTCCCCATAGCGAACTTGAGTGAAAAAAAAGATCAAACCTATCCCTTTGTGGGAGAATCCCAAATAGATAGAAATGCTTGTCAAAGCAAGCAGTATGAAACTGAGCATGGAGATGTTGTTGCAAAAAATGTAAGAAGTCATAAGGTTGAGTGCAATGACAAAAGAGGTGAGGCAAGGATCCCCTTAGAGCCAAACATCTGTGACAAATAGAAGGAGCAATATGTTTCTGTGCCAAGAGTTGGCCAAATGGAAAAACTCTAACCCAGCACAAGAAAACATGTTGATGACCAGGAAGTTTGCAGCTCCAAAGTTGCCGCAATCTTTTGTGGCACCACTTTGCATTACGATTCATAGACCAAATATGATTTGCATGATTTGAAATCCAAGGGGGAGGCATGAAAATCTTATACAACTTGGAACTTGACATCAGCCATAGCAATGGGCCCTTGAGGCATCAAGAGCTCAAGAGCTTAAGACATAATGGAATCATGGCAGTGAAATGCCCAATCCTTAAGGTGGTACATGAGCTCCAAGATTTGGCATTCCTTGAAGCATATATGAAATAGAATGCCAAAGAGGGTTGATAACGTGGTCCCAATCCATACTGTCTGATTCTTGAAGGAAAAGATAGCAAAGTACCATCAAAACGAAGCACATCTCCCAAAGCATGAATCCCTTTGGACCAAATAAAATATGAGCCTCTAGAGCTCATGCACGGCCAATGGAGGATCAATGCCCTAGACTAGTGCAATCTCTCAACACACAAGGAATTTCCATCAAGAGAGTCAAACCATGCCATTTAAGATGAGAGAGCATTTCTTTTGAGTCCAAAAATATTCATGAGACAAAAGGGCATCCCTTAACTCTAACATCAATATATCCGAGAAGAAAATCTGGGTTGCCAATGACCAAAGGCATGATGAAAGCAAGTGACACATCATAACGGCCCAAGGTGGGTCACCTTGCATAGATTCTACCATCATTTTCCCTTCCCAAAATGTGTATATGAATATTTAGGATATTCAGATTACCATGTATCTTTGCTGAATGGAGGCACTACATGGAGAGTAACCTAATGCCCTTACGGCCATGTTTTGAGGGCCAATCTCTAACACACACACACACACACACAAAATCCTCTTATACCATTTGTAATCCTACTTCCTATTCATTTTCTCCCACACCTAGACCCTTTTCTATGCCCTCACTCCCCCCTTTTTCCCCCTATCCTTTCATCCAATTTTTCCTTCCACCTATTACCCTTCACTCCTCCTTTAACCTTCTTTCCACTTCTCCTTTAACCTTCTTTCCACTCTATTGACCTCCTTCACTTCTTCCTTTTAATTTCTTCTCATCCCTCCTAAAACCTCCTTACCCCCTTTAGTTATTCTTAAGGTCCCTACTATTGTGTAATTAGTGGGGCTTGTGTAATATTTTAAAAATAATGGAAAGGATAATGTAGAATCTAGAAATTTCAGTCCCTATCCAAACTCCATGCAGGACTTGAGCCACCTCCAGGGCAATGGTCTAAGGATTCGAATCCCTTCTTCGTATGCCCTAATTTGTTCAATGCATGCCTTGTTGGGTAATCAATCCGTTTTCATGCAGGTTCGAGTTTTGGGAAAGGAAGGCTTTCGTTTCTGCAACGTTGCACTTGCTAGTTTCCAAGGTGATGATCTCGTTGTTTAACAGTCGCTCCTCTTAAACACATGAGGGTTTCATGTTAGCATGTTCGTTTAGTTAAATAATTTTATTCATGGTAGATGGAGTTGTGTGATGATGTACTTCCGTTGACCTTTGGACACCTATCACTCAAAGAATTACATCGTTGTAGACTGGTGTGCAAAGCTTGGCAAGTCTTTATAGATTCAATTGAAATGCGATATATGTGGAGGAAATTGGATACTATATTCATGTTGCTACCACAACTCGGTTCAGATTTTAGCCTATTTTTACCAGAGCAACACTCAGGTCAAGAATGGAATGGCCTACAACACAGTAGGCCTTGATATCACTCATTTTTCCAAATCCAAATGAAATGAAGCACCTTCCCACAAAACAAGAAGAGGCTCACAAACTTTATGCAACAGACATATGTCAAAAGTTTCATAGGACTCCTTGAATGGAATAGTCCACAAAATGTGCATGAGCAAATGCTTGGTTTTTCAAACTCTGTTCACTCTTGGAACAAAACCCATGTTTTTCTGTTTGCAAAAAATCCCCCCCTAATGATACACTCTTACATCCTACCAATCCAACAAAATATTAAGAGTAAGTAGATCCCTTTCTTTAAAATGAATTAAATTCCAAAACAAATCAATCTTTGCTCATAGAAGTCAATAGTAGAAGCCAAAATAGACAACATATTGACATGGTCCCGATTAGTTAAAATTTCCTCTAGATCCGACGCAACAAATCGGCTAAATGTTTATTAAATACACATTTTGATGCATGAAATCTTACTAAATGGTACAAAAGGTCATATTCAAGCCAAAACAGGCAGTGCGTTAATGCACTCCCTCTTTTGGGCCAAAAGATGAGAATTTCGATGTCCTGTATCTTTTGATTTACAAATCCAAACAGGGTCATGTTACATATCAAAATGAATGGCAAGGCATGATTTAGATTATTGACCTTTTGCACCATTTAGATGATTATCATGACATTTTGCAACATTTAGTAAGATTTCATGCATCAAAATGTGAATTTAATGGAATTTTTCCAGTTTCTTGCACCAGATTTAGGGCAAGGCCCTTTGTAATAATAAATATCCATGTTGATGTTGGAACCGTTAGGCACTACACCATTTAAAGTGGCAACAGTAAATCCGATAACAAGACAGAGCAAAATCACACCAAGAGCGATTGTAGATTCATCTTTTATAAAGCCAAGGAGGGAAAAACTACAAATGCTTTGCATGAAGACCAATGATTACAAGATTGTCTACAGGGATTCATTTATAACGCATAGTACATTGACAATGGTTTATCACAGGAAAAAAGACAGCTGGAATAGAGACCATATTTAGTTGATTTTGAGTTCAATAGCCTTAAGAATGAATAATTTGTCTTAAGAATTTGGAAGATTGGCGATGACCTTGATAATAAGTCAATGGGATATTAGCTAGGATCCAAGTATTAAGTCTTGATGGAATGATTAGTATCCCTTTTTGGAGGGAGTTCAATAAGCTCTTTAGTGACTGATTAATTATACTCATGAAGTCATTCGAGGAAGCTTGTATCTATTTCTTTTCTAAAGGGGTTAATTTGGATCCCAAAAAAAAATCCTTCTCCTTTCAATTTTTTTAGTTTTCTTTCATGTTTCTATGACGAGGATTTAGGGGTTTTACATATATATGATGAAGATGACATGGCTACCCATATCCCTATACATCCTCCATTAGACACGATATCCCCTAGAAATATCATTTTTCTTTGGAATGACACTCTCTACTTGGTCGCAGCAAGGATGTTTTATGACTGCTTGTTCATAGCGGCATTCTACTTGTATATGGAGTAGCTGGAGCAGCCATTATCTTGGCAACTATTTTGGGATCTTCGGTCAAACCGAGTGTCAATTCAGTTATCTTGATAGCATCCCAAAATAACTGCCAAGATAATGGCTTCTCCATACACAAGTAGAATGTCGTTATGAACAAGCAGCCATAAAACATCCTTGTTGCAACCAAGTAGAGAGCGTTGTTCCAAAGAAACATAATATTTCTAAGGGATATCGTGTCTAATGGAGGATGTATAGGGATACAGGTAGCCATGTCATCTTCATCATATATATGTAAAACCCCTAAATCCTCGTCATAGAAACATCAATATTTCTCTTCGAAAAATATTCCTTAACTCCTTCAAATTTCCATTTTGAACGTTCATTTTATTCCAGCTGTCATTTTCCCTGTGATAAACCATTGTCAATGTACTATGCGTTATAAATAAATTCCTAAGAAAATCTTGTAATCATTGGTCTTTGTGCAAAGAATTTGTAGTTTTTTCCTCCTTGACTTTATAAAAGACAAACCAACGATTGCTCTTGGCATGATTTTGCTTTGTCTTGTTATCAGATTTACCACTGCCACTTTAAAATGGTGCAGTCCTTAACAGTTCCAACATCAACATGGATATTACCTCCCTGTGTCCTGTTAGATAATCTATTTATGTTGTGCAAAGTTTGTGGCTCTCTTCCTATTCTGTGGGAAGGCACTTAATTTCTTTTGGATTTGGAAAAATGAGTGATATCAAGGCTTGCTGTGTTGTAGGATATTCCATCATCATAATCTTGACCTAAGTGTTGCTCTGGTAAAAATAGGCTAAAATCTGAACCAAGTTGTTGTGGCAACACCATGACCAACAAATACAATATCAAATTTCCTCCACATATATCACATTTCAATTGAATCTATCAAGACCCGCCAACCTTTGCACACCAGTCTGTAGCGATGTAATTCTTTGAGTGATAGGTGTCCAAAGATCAGCAGACATACGTCATCACAAAACTCCATTTGCCATGAATAAAATTATTTAACTAAATGAACATGCTGACATGAAACCCTCGAGTGTTTAAGAGGAGCGACTGTTAAATAGCGAGATCATCACCTTGGAAACTAGTGAGTGCAACATTGCAGAAACAAAAGCCTTCCTTCCCCAAAACTCGA
This sequence comes from Dipteris shenzhenensis, assembly GCF_047967505.1. NCBI lineage: Eukaryota > Viridiplantae > Streptophyta > Polypodiopsida > Gleicheniales > Dipteridaceae > Dipteris > Dipteris shenzhenensis. The sequence goes on from NC_141599.1 coordinate 17,775,703, forward strand.
ACCTGCAAGCAGATTGATTACCCAACAAGGCATGCATTGAACAAATTAGGGCATACGAAGAAGGGATTTGAATCCTTACTTAGACCATTGCCTTGGAGGTGGCTTAAGGCCTGCGTGGAGTTTGGACAGGGACTGAAATTTGGGGCCAAATTTGAAATTTAAATACATTCTAGATTCTGCATTATCCTTCCCATTATTCTTAAAATAATGCAGCGTTATCTTTTACACTGAGTTCATATCCGACTCCATAGTAGGTATTTGTCTCTTATAAAACCCATATGCTCACCTTCCCTCTACCATGCCCTAGTTACTTCTTCACCTGTTCATCAGTTGTCTCATGTTTTCACCATGTCTGGTTCCATATGTGACGCTTCAGTGCTGATCCTCCTCGATAGCAATTGTTCCCATAAGTTTATTCCCACTTCTCTCATCAAGTGCCTGCAACTTTTCCACATTGATGGTACGTCACAAGGTGGAACTAGTAGCTGGATCCTCAGTATTGAGTGAACTCCTACATGGGATTATTAGGATGCTACATATTAGAGTTGTTATGATCTTAAAAGCCACAAATGTGTTGGCACTCTGATGTGGATAGGTTGATGCCTAATAGTAACCTTAAACAAGTGCAACTAGGGATGGAAGTGACTTTAGGGTAGCTTAATGCCATAATTTGTGTAAAGGTTCTATGGGATGGTTTATATGAGTAGTCAATGGCTTCTTGATGAGGGTTCCCTTGGATGGATCCCTATGATGTAGATTAGGCATATGCTTCCCATGTCTTGTATGTTTGAATTGGTGAGCGTCTGTTGGGACACTAGTGTTTAGCGCAGGGGGGATGTGGTCCATAGTTCATATGTGGACTGTTATAACTCAGAAAATAGAGAATGCAAACTTTTTATCATTGAGAGGATACAGGAGAACCCACTATCCCCTGAACCTGATCTGAACTGAAGTGTGACAGAAATGAACTGAATTCAGCCTATTTGGAGACCCTGATTTGGAGAGGAATGAGGAGCCAAAGGAGACCTAAAGAGTGGAGAGGAAGGCTGGATAGAGTTGGCTACTGTTTGAGGAGACAAAGATGCTAAAACTGATTTGGGCTGAAAAGTTGGATAGAATAGCACCTTGCCTGAGGTGAAGAGGACGTGGAATAGGAGCTTCCTGAGGTGAGAAATGGTACCACAGAGAGCTCACAATGAGGTGAGGGGGAGTTTCAATATGGCATGGATAGTCGTCTTTCAAAAAAGCTCGACAAGGATGCCCCTGTATGTTTGCTTTCTAGTAGCGTGCCAGCCTGCCATGTGGCATTCTCCTTGGACCGATTATATGCAAGGAAGGGTAGTAGAGGGAGGGAATAGTGCAGTAAAGGGGAGAGAGAGAGAGAGAGAGAGAGAGAGAGGTTTCAAGGTGATAAACACCATACATGCCTCTGTTTGCTAGGCCAGCCACCACTTGTAGGTCTGATCTAGCTAAGATGGGGTGCTGCTGTAAGATAGAAATGAACACACAAAAAGGGTGCCACCCACCCCTGAACTTGATCCGGAGTGAAATGCATCAGAGATGGATTGAATCTAGCCCAGTTGGAGACCTTGATGTGGTGAGGAATCACTAGCCAAAGGAGAGCCATAGAGTGGAGAGGAAGGCTGGACACAATTAGCAACTGTTTGATGAGACAAAGAGGGGTCGATTTGGGCTGAAGGAAGTTGCGAAGAATAGAACCTTTGCCTGAGGTGAAGAGGATGCAGAATAGGAGCACCACTACGAACTAGAGGTAGCTCACAATGAGATGAGTTGGGGGTTTCAATAAGGCAGGGCAGTCTGCCCTTCAAATAGCCTGAGCTGTAGAAAAAAGGGACACCCCTGTATGTTTACTTTGTAGTAGCCTACCAACCTTCAGAGGGATAGTGCAGCACAGAGAGAGAGAGAGAGAGAGAGAGAGAGAGGTGATAAACACCATACATGCCAGCCACCACTTATAGGTCTAACCTAGTTAAGATATGGGCGAGTGACTACCTATGTACTAACCATTATTAAGTTACCCCCCCCTTCATTACATCCACCCGTGCCCAAGGAAATTTTCATGGCAAATTACAATCAAGCTAGGTTAGTTACTGCTAGCGGAAACAATATCTCAGCCAAACATGAGATGAGGATGTTCTTGTAGAATATTCAGTTTGATAGGAATGTTTATTCTGGGTATGTCAGCTAAATAGGAGATGAGGGACCATTCTGATGGGGCTTTGAATAAGTGTAAAGCTTGACTTGCTGCCAAAGGCCACCCACAAAAGGAAGGTACTAATTAATAGCTTGCATGACTACCATTTGCATGCTTATCGCTTTGGCTTCTCATCACGGGTGGGCCGTTCAAAAGCTGGATGTTCGTCACTGGTGGAACATTCAAAAGCTGGATGTCAAGTCAGCCTTCCTCAATGAAGTCAGGTCTATGTTTGACCCTTGGCTCATCCCAAGAAAGAGGACAAGGTCTGATGCTGGCACAAAGCCTTGTACGAGCTGAAATAGGCTCTACGGGCATGGTACACACAGCTTCATGAAACTTTGGGCTCACTTGAAGCCCCTCCTATGCCAACCTGTATGTCCATATAGAGGAGGTGATCATGTTTTCCTTGTATTGTATGTTGATGACCTCTTCATTGTAGACAGTAATATGTGGGAAATTCATTAGTTGCAGTCACTTTTTGAGATTGAGTTTGAGATGATAAATCTCAATTTTTCTCTCTCACTTTCTTGGCATGGAGAGGAGATCTAGCAGCACAAGGGGTCTAGAAATATTATTGCAAGTCTTTTGGATGGTTGACAATGAGCCTCTTACTCTCTCAAGGAATACCACCTCAAAATCACATTGGAGGATCTATCCTCATTTTGTTGATGCTACCTTATACTGGTAGGTGGTTGGCTCTTTGATATATGTAGCCAACACTCGTCTTGACACATTGTTGGAGCCCTCAATGAGTGTTCCTCCAAACCTCAGGAAGGCCATTGGCAGGGTTGTCTTGGGTATCATGATATTTGAAGGGATGATTGATATGGCACCTATTGGCATGGTGCCCTTCTTGAGGGGCATTGTGACTAAGACATAGGCGATGAGATAAGGCTACAATAAACCTTACAAAATGCTTGCATACATTTGAACTATCATGGCTCTTATATAGAGAGTACACTTCTATCCATTTCAAGTGAGATCACCTAGATTAGTGGATAACCCAGTCTCAACTACCATTTGGTCCTAGGGGTGGATCATATGCCTCCTACGTACCACACAATCAAAGATGGGTAAGGCCTTGTTCCCAACACCCTCCTCAAGGGATTACCTACCTTTTTGATCAACGATTAATCATAGGCTCATTGGCCTAGTTTCTCATATATGTAAGTAGGGTTCCTCTTGGGTAGAGGCAACAATAAATATAGATCCTTTTTCTTATGGAAAGCAAAAGATAAGCTTTTCTTGGAGGCAGATACAAAATAGGGGGTAGAAAAGGGGAATTTTCATATATTTATTGCACGTAGGTGACTTCTCCTTATTACTACCAGTGAATCCCCCGTGACATGAACATGGAAATCTCGGGGTATGCAAACCGCACCTCAACAATACTCAGGTAGTCACCAAGAAGAGTTGCTCTATAACCAATCGAAGTTCATTCTTTGAATCCAAGCCGGCCTTCTTTTCATTCTTCTCCTGAGTTACTTTTTGTGTGGTACTTTTGTCCCATAGGCTTGTGAGACCTCCCGTAGACGTTAATATATCTTTCTTTCTTTTTGAAGAATCCACTCCATTAGACTTCTATTGGGCTTATCCCTGTTAGGATTACCCTTACCTTTTCCTTTGCTCCTGTCATGAGCAGCTAGGGCTTTGTCATCCGTTGCCTCTACAAACTCTCCAGTGCCTCCTCTTGGGTGAGTAGGAGACCAAGCTCCTCAACAGTCAATGGCTTGGTTCTCTGTCCAGCAGTCATCGTCGTAACAAAGCTCTGGAAGCTCCTTGGTAGCTTGTGTAGCACCATGAGTGCCGACTGACAAGTGTCTATCTTTTGACCTATGTCGCTAATTGATCCCGCAACACTTTCAACTTTGTCAGGTTATCATGAACATTGTCACCCTCGTTCATGTCTAGATTATGAAGTTGATAAGTATCCTGGATGTGTTGTCTGTCTCATACAGGTCTTTCAAGATGGCCCATGCTTCCACGAGGTCTTCGCCACCTGAATATGAGGAAGTGATTGAATCCACAGTCGTCCCTCTAGGACCTAGGCATCCCTGTCCTCCCATGCTTCAAGGTCAATGTGCATCTACAGGTTGAAGGATCTTTCCTTTGCTGTCCAAGATATCCTCTAGCTTAGCATCCACTCCCGTCACGAACTTCCAAAGCTTCCGAGCCACATGATGACTCCGGATCTTGACCTTCCATAAAGGGTAGTTCTCTCCATCTAACTTCCTTGACTCACCAAAGTTTGGGATGAATGAAGAGGGAAGATGTGATGAGTAAGGAGATGGGGTGGTGGTTGTCGATGATGAAGCAACAAACTTTGCCATTCTTTATCTTTGCACTATGCAACGATGTTGTACACCTGCTTGAATTTGGAGTGCACAACTGTGGGCGACTTGTGGTCTACATGGGCTGACATGTAGGGTGCAAATATTTGACTGTTTGCTGGCCTAATTGGGCGACTATAACTAGCACTAAGTGGGCACCTATTACTGTTGCTTTTGGGCCGACTTGTGGGGCCGTTAGACCGACTATAACCAACTGCCTACAGTGGCCTAACTGCTCTACACATAGGCCGACTGTAACCAACTGCCTACAGTTGCCTAACTTGTTTGTTAGTGCTTGTTTGCAATTGGTATCGGAGCCAACTCCTGGACGTTGATTCCGACTGTAGGTAAAGGTGAATAGGCTATCCCAGCCAGGTATGCACAAATTTGCTTTTGGGTGTTTCTCTGCAACACAAGTCAAAAATCAGTTGTTGGTAGGGAAACAAATTCGTTTTTGTGTTTGGGAGGATGCAATTGGGTTGGGACTTGGAATATTAACCTAATTTTGGGTGAGGATGAGTCCGGATAGGTTTACGGGTTGGAATTTCGGGTGACATAGAGGACAAATTCCTCTCTTGCTAAGTGTTTGGGCTCGTGGCTTGGATCTAGGGGTTGGCGCATGCTTGTTGACTACAGTCCTTGATCGGGATTAAAAGCGTTGATGAGGAAAAATTGAAGATGCGAGTTGGGCTTCTATAGAGGGTAACTCTCTCTTTGCTGAGGGGTCGCCTAGGTTTGGGAAGGTCTCCTCTAGGGTGGCACATAGTTTGGGCTCTTTCAGGGCTGCTAGAGAAGCTAGACGTCAACCTGGGAAGAGTTAGGGTTGCCCGAGGGCTATACAAATGCTTTGACTAGGACGCTAGTCAGGGAAGTTTCTAAGTGCACATATGTTGTCTATTCCTTGGACCGAGAGATTGTTTTTAGTATCGAATTGTGTTCATACTTTTCGAGAGTTTTTTAGTTTGTGGTTTTTGGTTGGCCACTTATATTTATCGTTTGCAACAGATCCACAATGCAATCATAACACGAGTTATGCCAGAGTATCCGGATTTCTTCAGGACTCTGCGCCTACGAACAATGACTATCTTTCTTTTTTGGAAGATAGGTTATTTATATAGACACTTACGAGATCATAATCATGTCTCTTGGAATGGTGGTTCTTGTTACTCAAAGATTCTTTGAGATTGATCAGTCAGATTTGCTTTGAGTTAAAACCCTAGACTATGCTTTTCGATGTTGAAAAGCAGACCTTCTTGGGTATCGAAAGTCAAATTTAATTCTACTTTAGAGTCTAGAAAGTGTGATTTTACTTCCAAGTTTTGGAAGTAAAGATTTGTTTAACTTCCCCAATTTGGAATGAAGATTTCTCCATTTGGGACGAGACTACTATTGCATTTATACTTCAATAGAAGATTCTCGGTTTTTTTCAAGTATTTGGGTTTTTTCTAGTGACAAGGACATCAAGATTAAAGTAAGCAAGTCAAATGACAGATATTTTGGGCACAACTCTTTAGGATAGTTGTTGCTTACCTTGGGTAATGGCATCATGTCTTTACCTTAGGTATTGGTAACATTGTCAAAGTAGAGTTGTCAATCGATTCATTTGATAGAGATGCTTTTTTACACCGACTTATGATGTTTTTTGAGCAAGTGGATCTCTTGATAGGATTGTGCTTGAGTCTATTGGTTTTGATTCCTAACTGAAAAAACATTAAATCTAGACCATGAATCCAGGATTCCACACTAAAAATTATAACCCACAAGCGTAATTTAAATTCTGAATTTCAATGAACCAATCCGACCAATAAATCTACATGTGCACTTCAGCTTGCTCATCTATATGTAAGCTGCCAAGTGATATTTTGCAAACCACATGCAACAAGTTTACCAGATGCAAGTAATATAACAAGTAAGAGTGACAATGTATGAAGGAAAAGGAATGCATATCATAGAATCTTACATTAAATAATGCCAACCAATAAAATAGAAGCTCAAGATTGTTTCCAAAAGCCAAAACAATTTGTACCTCCAATGTAGATTTTACTTGCACATTAATAAACTAGAGTGAACCCAAAAAAAGTTTTCCAAACTATTGTCTCATACGCATTATGTCACAAAATTTCAGAATCAAAACGATAGCCAAAAATAAATATCGTCTATGTGAGATAGCACCAATGTCTAGTAGACCATAAAGCATAACCATAAACTAATTCTCATCGGCGGAGTCATCCACAAATAAACTCCATCGTCTCCTCTTCTCCCTCAACTCATAGTTATATGATTTGTCATTCCTTTCCATGTGCATGGCCATACTCTCTGTGTAAGTTGGCAATTCACTTCAAAATGAAACTCTAGAACTCCCTTACATGCATAAATGAAAGGTATGCATTCAAAATAAAGAACAACATTTTTTACTCACTAGTCCAATGGCACAGCAACATTGATTTCTTCCTCCTCAGCATCGACGTCCATGAGCATATGCTGCTGTGTAGATGATCCCACACCTGCATAAATAGCATCCACCACTCCTAGAAGTAGTCCAGTACATATCTCTGGGTCATTGTATATTGCCAAGCAAGGGCAACCAGAGTGGAGTGCAGCCCTCAATCCTGGTCCTCTCCCTACCCCCATCTCAAGAATGGAACCATTTGGAGGGCACAACATCTCCAAGAACATAAGTATGAGCGCATGACTCTTCTCAAGAGATCCACGCCATGCACCTCCCTTGCCAACTCTTTTGGAACGATGGACTGAAGGCAAGTAATGTGGAAGCAAGTTGCCATCTAAACTCATCCTCATCATGGAGGCCACACCCTTTGCTGATTGCATGTTAAATGTGGGTCTTTGTCCTATCCTCCTCATAGCCATAGCATGGAAAACATAAGACTATTCAAAGAAGCATGAGTCAATTTCTATGTGATTTATGATACAAAAGTAGAAGCAAACATACATCTGAAGACTCACCTTCACACCAATCCCAAGTGTGTTTGAAATGCCTTGAGGTTCCATGCTTTGTACTATCCATCTGCTTGAAACAAAACAATATGTACCAAAATCAAACCCTAGCCTATAACCCGCAAGACTTCATGAATTGTTCAACACAAATAATTTACCTACAAGCCACCTCCATTTTTAATCTTATTGCATAGCGCTCAACAGTAGGCAGAGTAGATGGAGAACAGAAAACCAAAGTCCACCCATTGTCATCCATCACAGCCGCAGCAATGGCCAAGGAAGAGGAGATGTGATCTTCTGTGATAACATTCCAAGGTGGAACCTCTCCTTCACCACCTGTAGCATACCCTGTGGGAAGATCCACAATGCAACAGTCCACACTCCATGTGCATTGTTTAGAGTTTCGTTTCTTCCCTTATTGGTGTAGAACTGCAAAAAAATCGTGCAATTTTTGATATCCATCTGCAAGCTGTGATTGTACTATCTCTTTACCCAATTTGATGTAGTCAAACTCCCATACATTTACCCAACTCCTAGGTATTAGGGGATGTTTCCAACGTGGCAAAAAAGACAGTGAAACCCAAATAAATTCAATGGAGAAAGGCTTTCTCACTATCCCAGAGTCATCAACTTCCGGAGTATCTGTAAACATAATGCATATCAAATGACAATACTAGATTAAAAGGAATTGGAAAACTTCAACAAAGATGTTTCAACTTACCATCTCCATCTAAGTCGGTATTCTTCCTTCTCCCTAGTTTTGCAAGATCAGGATTCCCTATATTTTCCTTTTGTTTCTCCACCAACATCTTTTGTTGCTCCTTGATATTTTTATGCTACTCCTCGGTCATGTCTCCAGAGGATCTAGAATCAGATTTACATTGACCTTTCGAATGCCTTATCAAGAAACCCATGGAGCTAGTCAATCACAAAAAACTAGTTAAGAACAAGAGGCACATCAATAATCAACATGAAAAGTATACCTCTCTAGCATTAATGCCTCCTCCTCCACACAATTTCCACTACTCATCTCTATCCACCATGGACAATGCTTTCTCTCCCACTCTGAAAGCCTTATAGTTCCTTTTGTAGTCATGTCCTCATGAAAGACTTTATGTGTGTACATGCAATATGTAGGAGGATTGAGAACTGTCCATGCCTTGCAAATAGATGGAATGGTCTGTATCTTTTTTGTTTCCAGCAAATGAAGAATAAACCTATTCAAAACCCAGGCAATCGAAAGAATAAGAAAACTATGGAATAGAAATTCAAGAATTAGGCAATAAAAGATGAATGCTTACCTAAAAACAACTCTTCTGCTTGCATTCACAAGGTCAACCTGTTTTGTAGGCATGGTAGCCACGGACATGAAGGATGCAAAAGGCTCATACAAATCACTCCGATGTCTTGCTACAATATCCTCAAAATATTCGCATAGTGTAGGATGCTCTGGCAACTCCAAAGGAGAAACACCAACGAAGGAAGCCTAAACCTGTGACAACAATCTATGACACTCTTCAAGAACCTGGTCCACAAAAATTTCCTTTGCAAGCCACCCAATGAAGGCATGGTCACTTGTTGGCATTCCATAACTATTTTCCAAATTCAAATCGGACCCAAGTAAAGATAATAATGAAAGCTGCCTAGCCTTGCTGCAAGAAGCAATGGCCACTTGATACAACTTGTCTAGTGTAATTTTAGCGGTTGTATCTTCATATGGCAAGGACCATAACTTGTGAAACCAATCTTTGCCATGTGCAAGATTTATTATTGACAAAATCTATGAAAACCACACAAAAGAAATTCAGCGTGCATTTGAAAGCAATGCATAGTGATACTAGACAAAGGGAAATGCACAAACTCACCCTGTGCACCTTTCTCTTGTATGTTTGAGTGACTGTTCTTTTAATCCCAGCTATTTTAACAACTCTTTCATCTTTATCCATTCTAGGAGGCAGCTTCTTACAAGCTGCTTCAAAATCAGATTTCCACTTGCCCTACAAAAGCAAGTATGCAGCAAAGCTATAATTCAAACTATATAGAGGAAGTGATGAAGTAAAAGCAGAAGGAAAGAAAGCATGAGGTAGAAAGTATAAGAACTCACAGCATAAACCATGTGACCAAGAATAGCCTGTGTGAGGGGATACCAAACCCTTCTTCCTTGACCAAACTCTTTTTGCTATACAACCTCAATATTTTTCTTTTCTTCTTCCGTGAAATCCTCTAGAAATACTTGTGCATCACAACTTACAAGTATACTTGTATGATACAAGTAATCTTTAAGATTTGTTGTGACAATTGCCTCCTCATTCAATCTAGACAATGGAATCTGTTTTAGCATTAAAGTTGAAAATAGAAATATTTTCTTGAAACAACTAGTGGAAGAAAGAAAGATGATACTCACAAGTTAAACCTTTGTAAAGCTGCAATCAACCTCAACTCATTGTCAGGCTATGGAGCTATAATATGTGCATGAATCCTAATATGACTTGCCTTGTTATTAACAAAGACCTCCTCAATGCTCTCCATCCATGAGGCAGTTCGATGGTTTCCCTCCCACACATATAACATCTTACAAGATAGGAATTCCCATGTAGGAGACTGTTGAAGCTCATGCTCAAACTCATCATTCACAGCATGCCAATGCTTATCCCATGAAGCTCTTATCTCATCATCCACCTCTTTGGTTGTCCCATCAGACATCCCAAGTGAAATAATAAAGGACCCCTTTGTGGGGACATATCCCTCCATCTCAAATGCTCTCTTGAGAATGGAGAGGTCATTCCTAAGTTGTCTCACCTTAGGATTGATAACTAATCTGCACAAAGGGATACGGGGAGGTACCATTCCTCTATTGATAGTTATGGACTCAAGAAGATCACTTCCAACATTACTATCCATTGATTCAGGGACAAATTCATCACCTTCCATATCACCCTTAGCCTTTCTGCTGTCCTTCTGGCTAACAGACTCTTTCTCCACCGACATCTCTTCAACCTCCTCTGCATTTGGAGATTTGGCTTGTGTGTCAGCAGATGTGGGGGATGGTGTTGTTGGTGCTTGCTCTTTCTTTTTTGCAATCTTTTTCTTCTTACCACCAGCTTGTCCACCTATTGGAGATTTTCTCTTTCCAGACCTAGTCATGACTTCTAGCATACACAAATGAAAATTGGATATTAGATCTCAGCCACCATTCATTTTTTATTGTACTTTGAGGAAAAGCAAGCCATTGCATGAACAATGAATCAAAGAATGCAATTGACCAAAAGATAAATACCTGGTGATCATGGACCTTGGGCTAATACCACAAACAATTCAGTTTCCAATATTCCAACCAACACTCTGCAAAGAGAGATTCAAGAAAGTCAAGAACATGTATTGACATAGGAGCATAAGAACATCAAAGAGTAACCATAGTGTGAGAAAAAACTAATGCACAATCCCCCTATTCCACCCAAATTGAAATTACAAAAGGAGAAATTCCTAAGGAGTTCGAACCTCTGTCCCATTCCCCCCAAAAATTCAAATCTCCAATATCCAAAATGACAACTTGTATATAGTGATTGAAGTAAAGTAAGGAATAACTATTGACATAGCAACTAGAGAATTATGAAAGTAAAGAGTTTATAGTTGGAGCATTTGAAGCAATGGGAAGGGGAAGTTACAATCTACATCTAGTTGCAGATGTCTACAAAAGAATATACTTGCACATATCCATGTGGCTGATACACCAAGAATGATACACCAAGACTGACCATTGAAGTGATCTTCAACATGCTTGGATGTTAGAGATACAAGGTCTCTCCCATATCATAATGAAGTCTTTCCCCCTATTCCGCCAGCAGAATAGGGTGGGGAGGGCATCGAGGATGCATAGTGTTTGCATAGTAGAGAGGGCACATTCATTACAAAGTGCTATGCAGGAAGCAAGAACACTAAAATGGTGTTGCCTCTCCCCTCTTCTGCTGGCAGAATAGGGAAAGGAGGCCATCAATGTGAAGCCCGATTGGACATTATTAGTTGCACTAGCCAGATGTGATGTAGCCTCCAAGTGATATAGTGTTGCCTCTCCCCCTATTCTATGAGCGGAATATGGTAGGGAGGCCATAAACTTGAGGCTTCCATGTGATCTTCAATGTTCTTGGATGCTTGAGATGCAATGAGCTTGAAGTATTCTTCAATATGCTTGGAAGATTGAGATGCAAATGATCATCAATATTCTTTAATATCATGACAATCCCCTAATACATCAACTTGAAGCTTTGACATAGCTTCCAAGTGATCTTCTAGATGCTTGGATGCTTGAGATGCAAGGATCCTAATGGCAAAAAGGGACCTAATAGTCTCCATTATCTTAAATTCATGTCATCAAAAGATGCATTCCTTTCATTAAAAAGACGTTTTAATTTATCAAAAGCATTCAATAAACTATACAATTCCTATCAAGTGTGTTCCAAAAACTATGCAATCCCCTATTCTGCTGGCAAAATAGGGGGAGAGTGACATTAAGAGGTTTCTTAATAAGGGGGATAGATTTAGTGAAAAGCTTTTTCAACCCAAAATGGTAGACTCTCTATCTCCTCTTCCAGTGTTGCATACCTTCAATGGCAGAATATCTCCTCTCAAGTGATGCATACCTTCAAAGCTAGAGACCCTATCAAAAGCATGCTAGAGCTCCCAACTCTTCAAACGCGTAGTCGGCCATCTTCAAAAAAGGCGCATCTAGACAAGCCTCCAATGGGTTCAACAAACCAAGGCCCAGAAAACATCCAAGGCTCCAACTCTGTGAACAAATCAATGCCCGTAGCTCACTCTCCATGGCCAGATCCAAAACTGTGTGAAAGCTCCACCACAGCCAGCCCGTCCATCAACGACCTCAATATCCACGACTTCAGTGATGCCTCTGACAAACAACTGATTGAGCACCTCCATCGATAACTATCCATTGACAAGCAAGACGTCCTTCAACGTCCTTGAAGGAGGCAAGTGGCATAATGCAAATCCCCTATTCTGCTGGCAGAGAATAGGGGTATTCTGGGGGAGAGAGACTCACAAGGTCCACTTTCTTTTATTTTCTATCCACTAAAAGCAAAACCCTGCGAAGGCCATGTGATCTTCATAGAGAAAGGTGACTATACAGAGGGGAATAGATGACAAAGAGAGGAAGCAAACCAACAAAAGTAGAAGCTTCTTCACCTTTCTAAACTTTCGATGTAGCCTGCAAACGACCGAACGACTTCTCTGATGTCTTCAGGGGTGAACTCTACGAACTACAATGCATGGGCTATGATCAATCGTTGCGACTTTTGTGTCTCCACGCTTTCAAGAAACCTTATCCAGAGCCAGGTTTTAGAAAGCTAGCAAAGACAGCTAGTCAAGCTTGTGGATCACTTCCCCTTTTGTTAGAGGTGCTTGGTCGTCATCTTCAGAGGGCAAAGAGATGAAATGTGGGAAGAAGCAATCACTAACCTAAGGAGCAATGTCCTCTTAATGTCTCTCTCCCCCTATTCCACCAGTGGAATAAGGGAGATAGAAGCTTGAAAGAAGGCAAGAGGCATCCCTAGCAAGCTGCCTTCTTCCAGATCGAGGAGGCAAGACGCATCCCTAGTGAGCCACCTTCTTCCACATCAAGGAGCTTTGTATGAGAGAGATTTCGAATCCATCAACCTCCTCCGATTGATTGAGAGCAACCAAAGGATTTTAGCTATGGCTGTCAAGCTTCTCTACCAGTCCACAGACGTTGTGATCTCTCCTACGTTTTGGACTTTGCTGAATGTTACCGGTGTGAAACCTACGGACCGACCTATTTGTAGGACTCCGTGGGTAGGCATAGGGGAGAGGCACTACGTGGAGGAATCGACAACGCAAAAGCTTCGTTACGGTTGGGTTCAGCCGCGCGTCGTGTTTCTATGACGAATACCAATAATGATTGGGACAACGAACATCCATCCCGTTCGTATTTTGGAGTTCAGTTCACAAGTGCCCCTCTCACCAAGGGCCTTCCTATATTGATAGCCCTACTCCCGTTCTTCTCGCCGTCTGCCGATCTTAAGCCCTACGTCCATGAGCCCGCATACCTTCAGGCCCTTGTGATCATGCATAACTGTATCTGCCTCAATCTTAGCTTGTACATGTTTGTTGACATTGCTTACCGGTGCTATCAACTCAAGTAAGAGATCGCAGTTCTAAGCAAAATTTCCTTTTGGCGATAATATATGAGAAAACTATTTCAAGTACGAGATCGCATTTTGGGGAAAGTCTCTACGGAGATAATATGGCATCTATTATCAGATGCATACTGACGATTGCTGAAGCGACATCCCACCATTCAAACTCTCTTAATGTCTCTCTTTCCCTATTCCGCCAGCGGAATAGGGGAGATAGAAGCTTGAAAGAAAAGCTCGAGGTAGTTGATGCCGAAGAGTTGGGAGTTGCAGTTGGAGAACTTGCAAACAAGGTGGTCAAAGGAGCAGAGGGGAAGGTAGCAGCCTTTGAAAAAAGAGTTCCTACGGCAGCAGGAGGAAAGAGTAATTGGGGATGACGCAAATGTTTGTGCTCCGCTGAATTGTGGATACGACCAAGCAATGAGGTAGAAACGTTGCATGAAACTTGTAAGAGCATATGAGCACCAAACCTATGAGATAATAGAGGCCATGGGAAAAGAAGGGGAGAGATTGAACATGGACAAGGCAACAGCCCAAAAAGTAGGCATCGACTGTGTAATGGGCAAGAATAAGAAAGTCTTGGACATAAGTAGCTGGATCCATTCTTGGAGCACAAAGCTCTCCATCGTTCCGAGTGCAGTGTCTGTCGTGAGAGAGCAGCGGGGAATGGGAGCGGTGTGAGCGGAAGCAGAAGCGGTCTAAGGCGACAACAGCTCGGGAGAGTTAGAGCAAGCAGTGGGAAGGGAAGAAGCTCTCGGTGTAGAGATAGAGGGAGCTGGAGGAGAAGGGAGGGAGCTGAGAGGAGAGGAGGAGCTGGAGGCAAAGCTGAGAGGAGAGGAGGAGCTGAAGGATGATTCACCGATGAGCACAGTGAGGCTACCACAGGGGATACCACCATGGAGGAATTCATCGATCAAAGGGCAACCGAGGCTACATTTACAAAGCTCCAGAGCTCGGGAAGGAGCAGGAGAAGCTCCAAATCCTTCTCATCTTCCTCTGTTAGCCTATGTTAGCTGAGCGGCGACTCTTGTGTGCTGCTATTCCGGTGTATGCTCTTCCTTCATGGCGGTGTGATTGTATTGAAACGTTAGTACTTATTAAGACCAACTGGCCTTAATTACGTCAAAGTAACCTTCTAGAGGATGACGCTAGGTTGCTCCCTGTGGAAGACCAATTGGAGCGTCCTCGTTGCAGGGAAGATTCATATTAGTTAATTGTAATTAAGTGAGACATCCACTTTTCAATGTTCTTTGGCAACTTAAGAACATGTTGCGAATTCTGATATCTAGTAGTTTGTGGAGAGTGCAACTATGGATTTTATGGACACAGATTATGGTGCTTTTGAGAAGGGTGAAGAGCTCTTTTGCCTTCTCTTTTCTTCGTTCGATATCATTCTTCATTATTTCTACATGCACTTCAATACCTGTTCTGTTTTGTGCAAGGCTTGCGAAAGTATGTCTACAAATGTTGCAATCTCCCGTAACTCCAAGTTCTGAGAAAGTTGCTAGACTTTGTATAGTTTTTGTTCGCACCTTTTCCTTTTCTGTTGTCGCCACCTATCCGTTTGGCGATGAAACTTACCTATGTTAGCCGAGCAAGTAGAGCCATCAAGGAGGAGCCAAGCACTAAGAGGGGACCAAAATAAACCATGAGAAGAGATTGGCAAATGCATAAGGAAGTACAAGAAGTAACAAGGGGAAGAGATGAGTGAGGAGGGTGGTTGATAGAGACAGGGAAGTGAACTAGAGAGAGAGGGAAGTGAACCTGGACCTAAACCTGTAGTAGAACAGTGCTTGGAGACCACTTGTCGTAGCTTTGGTCGAGTAAATGCATGCAAGACCACTTGTCAACTCCATCATATGTACAAAAATGGGCGTTTCTCGAGGTTGATGGTTTCAAATCCGTGCTTGAGCACAGTAGGAATCATAGTCACATGCATGATTGGAATGTTATCTTTCCCAATCTGAAAAATGATTTATACCAAATTTTACAAGTATCTTGGATTAATTATCAATGCAAATGAATTTCATATTTTTTTTCATAATTTGAAATAAAATATTTATGATATCGAAATATAATATTTAAACAAAAACAAGGAAAATCATACACTAAGTTTTGAGTCAATTTTATTTAAATGCAAAGTTGATAGATTTAAAAAATAACATTTTCTACATCATTAGATAAATATTCCTTAGTAGTTATGCAGTTGTATGTGATCAATCTTTCACATTGTAATATATCTTTTGCAAGACATGCATTATAATATGTTTTTCAATCACCCCCTTAAAATGTTTTTTAATGACCCCCTTAAAATTTAGAAGAAGACATACATTTAAAAGTATACCCCATCCTTTCATTGGTGGCACACACTTTTCGAGCTCGTGTTACTATATCACTACTCCACCACCTTTCATGGCATTTATAACTATACCCCCTCTTTCATGAGTGCCACGCAATTTAAGAACTGTCATTATTGAATCACTACTCTAGCACTTGCCTCCAAGTTTCATAGCTCTATTCGCACCTGCCTCCATGTTTAACTTCAACCATCATTTTTTCTTGGGTAGCTCCACATAGCATTTGAGGTTACTACCTCTACCACTTACTTTTGTGAGCTACGGCTGTTCTTGTTCTTTTGTTTTGGCAACATTGAACTTGCCTGGCATTAACCAAGCTACCATAGATGTCTTGCATGACCGAATATGAGGTATAATGAACCTCTTAACAGAAAGGGAAATTACTGAAAGAGCTTGTGCATCTCTAGAGTCCCATCTTTTCTGCTCTGCAATGGGAGCTCTTGGAGCGGCTACTCTAATCACCTGCACTGTATTTGTACCTCTTCCCCTGCCTCCAATAGTAGGAGTAACAGGTATAGGCATTGTATCTGGTCTTTCTTCATCTCCATTGACATAATCCCGAAGATGTTTGCCAATGAAGATATTGCAAACCATGAAACTCCACAAGGAATAGTTGGTGCCATCCAACTTATCCTCCTGTGTGAGAACCCCAAACACCTCATTTGAGTTGTTCTAAGCCATTTGCACCAAATAATCTCAAAAATATACAGCAAACTGACCAAGTGAAATCCCTTCCTGGGATATGAAATGCACAAGTAAAATCTGCAAAGAAAAATATGCCCACAGTGACAAATAGTGTCACAATCTATAAAAGGCTCGAAATGCACCATAAAGCTCTGCTCAATGCCCAAAAATCTGCAAAAAGTGGCAAAAGTCTGCAATTTGACTCGTACTGAGTCCAAAACTGTTTGCAAACTTCCAAAATGCTCTCTTGCTTGCAAAATTGCAACTCAAATGCAAAAACCCCAATTTCTTGTGGGAGATTGCATACAAAAGAGGGCAAATGGTCTAAAAGCCCCAAATGTTGCACAAATTGCACTCTGCCTGCAAAAGCCCCAAATTTCACTACAAAATTGCAGTGTAATAGCAAAAGCCCCAAATTTTTGCAAGATCTAAGCCAAACAATGGCTATCTACAAATAATGTAAACTGCTTGAGTACTTGCAAGAATATAACCTGCACAGAAGTGTGGATGCCAACCAAAAGTACAAGAGCCTGCAAAATGTAAAAAATTAGGGTTTTGTGTATGGATTTGCAGGAACAGTACGGATGGCAGCTATACAAAAACTTGTACAGAAGTACGAAAACCTATACGAAGGTACGGACTCTAGTGTACAGATGTACGGACAATAGTGTACGAAATGTAGAGAGTATAGTATGGTTGTACGATGGTGCATATGTACGGTAGTATAAAATGTACGACAAGTGTATAATGGTTGATAGAGCGTACGGCAAATGTATGGCGAGTATACAAGAACAGTCTGTACGATTGTATGGATAGCAGTGTAGGAGCAGTGTACGAATGAGTACAAAAGAAGTGATGCTTGTAGTACGGAAGTACGGATGAAGCTGTATGAAAGCAGTACGTTGGGTGTTCTGAAGCAGTATGGTAGATGTACGGAATATATGGCAAATGTACGGCAGCTATACGAAATCAGTCCGTATGACTTGTACAGACAAGAGCTTGCTAGAGTAGGGATTAGGGAGCAGGGAGCTTGTGGGAGCTAGGAGCCGGGAGCTTGCGAGCAAGGAAGCAAAAAGCTGAATCTTACTGCTCTAATACCAAATGTTAGAAAAAGATTGAGAGAGCAAGAGAGCTAAACGTTGTGCTTGCAATAGATGAAGTGAGTAATACAAGAAGTGGGATAGGTTTTGTCTAAGTGACAAAACCTTATCCTTCACTAACCATAGTTAGTGAACTAATTGTGGTTAGGGGAAAAAACCTCTAAATGAGGGAAAAGTTCCCCTAACCTACTTATTACATTACATTGGTCACTGCTAGAATATAATAATGATTCTAACAAGCGGATCTTTTGCGTTCTTATGTTTTTTTTGTTAGTGCTTGTTTGCAGGTCCGGATTCCTAGGAGCTATTGGTGCCTTGATATGTACCCCTTATATTGGATGGTGGTTCCTTACAGAAAAGGGGAACACACAACATGAAAGCATAACACTTACATGTAGAGACAAGGACTGGTGAAATTGTATAATTACTGATAGTTTCAAGACAAAAAAAATGGGGAAGTTCAATTTTAATTTGACTGTCCATTAGTGATGGTTGCAAGAAGTTAATTAAAGGGGGGCAAGGTACTCGTCTAGTAGGAATTTGTTCCTATGGATGTGGGGACGAGGTCCCTCATAATGGGATTTCCCACTATGTATATCGCTTAGCCATACATGGATGATTTTTTCAAGTTAGTTTCGTTATGAATCTAAAATTTTATATTGGCATCGAAAGTATGTATGCCCTAATAAAAATAAATGTTGGAAACATTCGCCAAGGTTTGAAACTTTTGTAAAAAAAAGTAAAGTTTCACCAACAGGATTTACGTTTTTTTCTTCAAAGTTTACATGAAAGTATATTAAAAGGTATTAAATTCGACTGATAATGTGAAACAAAAAAAAAGAAGTTTGAAAAGTTTCGCCAAGATCTTATATTAATATATGAGCATAGCTTCAATAAAAACATCCCTGTAGCCATATTGTGATTAGGTCATCGAACTTTCTCGGGTAGAGTATATTTACGACATAAAGTCGCATTCACAAGTTCTTGTCATCAGAGGCTTCTCCATGTGGATATGGGGACCATCCCTCATGGTAGGAAATTCCTACATGTGTATCTCTTAGCTGCGTGGTTGTCTCTTGGAGGATTAAAACATGAACAAAGTAATGTTACTTGGGGAAACAAAAAAGTATGAAAAACATAGTTTTAGGGGGATAAAAGATTTATGAAATAAAATTTTGTAAAACACCAATTTTCCAATATTCGATTGTAGCACTAGTGACTTATGCATTCAGCGGAAATTTTAAGTAAATGAAATTTCTTTACTACATATTGTAAGAAAACAATACAACGGCTGTGCTCAACAGATCATAGGATCTCGTACGCAAGAGAGAAAAATAGATAGTATGGAGAATAAAAAATTTGATTACTGTAGAACTGATACAAAAGATGGTGCTGCCTCCCAACTGTGCGCTCTTGTGAGAGAAGCTTCGATGGCATGCTAGAAACAATAGAGGACGGAGGGTGGATGCTAAGGAATCAAGGTTGCTGTAGCCAGTGATGAAATGGGCTTCACGGGCTTGCTCTTATATAGACCCTAGTCGTAGTCGGTTAGACCCTATTGGGTGACTGACCCAGTCCGCCCAAAACGGTCGACTGGGGGTCGGTCCCGAAATAGGTCATCGACCACACGATAGAACCGGTGCACAAAATAGAGCAACTGACCTATGGTTACTGTTCGGCCCACAGCCATCTGAGATCATCTAGGACTCCAAACGGGCCCCACAACCTGAGAGTGGGCTGCCCCGGGAAATGCTCCATCTACCCTCAGTGCGGTCAGCCATGGGATGCCTTCCCACACTTGCATGTAGCCTAGTTGGTAGTGTGCCAACTCCTTCCAGCCATCAGGCCACACATGGCCCCCATCTGGTGTTCAAACCAAGACCTACTGGATAACCGAGTACTCAAATGCCTTCTTCTCATATGGGGGGCTTACAAGTAGAGTTAGCTAGTTCCCGCATAGTTACACGAGAGTGGAGCATTGATATCTAACACCCCCCCTCAATGTCCACCCGCAAGTGAACTTAATTTTTTGGCCCAATGCCAAGTCGATGAAGATGCCTCTCCAGCAAGTCTCTTCCAAGAGCCTTCATGAAGATGTCCGCAACATTCTCTGTAGTTGGACAGTACACCAAGTCAACCTCTCCATCCATGATGAGCTCACATACAAAGTGATATTGAATCTCAATGTGTTTTGTGCGAGTGTGGAACACAGGGTTCTTTGCAATCGCCATGCAACTCTGATTGTTACATGATAACTGCATAGGCTTGTTTTGCACTGCACCCATGTCCCCCAAAATCCTCCTCAACCACACTACCTCGCAAGAAGCAAAGCATGCTGATTTGTACTCAGCCTTGGTAGAAGAAAGAGCAACTGTAGGTTGCTTCTTGCTGACCCATGACACAGCTCCAGATCCAAGTGAGAAATAGTAACCTATCACTGATCTCCTGCTGTCCACGTCTCCTGCCCAATCCGAGTCATAGAATCCGGTCAAGATGTTGCCCTTGGTATAGGTGATGCCATAATCAAGTGTGCCTTTGATGTATTTCAGCACCTGCATCCCTACCCTCTAATGGTTCTCCCTTGGCTTATTGGAAAACCTGCTTAGTACACCAGTCGCAAAGCTAATGTTCGGTCGCGTGTTGCACAAGTAAATCAAACTGCCCACAAGCGTTCTGTACTTTGCTTCGTCCACCAGTGGTGATGAATCCTCGTATGAAAGCTTCATGTCAACCTCCATAGGGGTACCAACTGTCTTGCACTCAACCATGCCAAATGCCTTCAGTATCTCTCCAACATACTTCAGCTGTGAAATGAAGATTTGTTTTGGCTCTTGCCGAACTTCAATCCCCAAACAGAAATGCATCAGCCTGAGGTCTGTCATTTCAAACTCTCTTCCTAGCAAATGCTTTGTCTACGAGATCTTCTCTTCATGGTTCCCTGTTATGACAAGGTCATCCACATAAAGGACCACGATCATACACTTGCCTCCTTCTCTGAAGATATACAAATTTGCATCTGATGGGCTCCTCCTACATCCGTTTTGCAGAAAGTAGGCATCAATTCGCTGGTACCACGCTCGTGGGGCCTCTTTCAGCCTGTAAAGTGCCTTCTTTAGTTTACAAACTTTACCTTCTGAACCGGGGATCACAAAACCTAGTGGTTGTTCCACGTATACCTCCTCCTTGAGATCCCCATTCAAAAAGGTGGATTTTACATCCATCTGAAACACGGGCCAACTTCCCTTGGCAGCTAAAGCCAAAACACTATGAATTGTGGTTAGTCGAGCTACGGGAGCAAAAGTATTCTGATAATCAAAACCATGTACCTGTGCGAATCCTTTTGCCACAAGTCGAGCCTTGTACTTATCCAACGTGCTGTCAGACTTGTACTTGGTCTTGTACACCCACTTGGTGCCGAAATCCTTGCGTTTTGGTGGATGATCCACAAGGTCCCAACTGTTGTTCTTCATTATGGAGCTATACTTCGATTGCATAGCCTCCATCCACCTATCATCACCCTGTGCCTCTTCAAGACACTTGGGTTCATCAGTACGGATCACCTCAGTCATCAAGGCATAGTTGACCAAGTGTTCCTTCGCCCTTCTTTGCTCCTCTAATCTCTTGGAGCAGCGGTGTTCGGATGGTTCCTCCTCAATGGCTAGAGGTTCTCTGCCGTCTAAAAGCTACTTTACCCACTTCGGGAATGGCCGTTTCCATTGTGGTTCTGCAGGCTCTTCTTCATCTTCTTTATCTTGAATCCTCCCAAGCACTGTTGGGGGATTTTGGTCTACTGTTGGTGGTGGTACTGAATGGATATCCTGGTCCTGGTTGTCTGGGAAGGAAGCATCCTCCTCCAATTGATGCAGCTGTTTTGAGAAGACCACATCGCGACTTACTATTACCTTCTTAGTAACAGGGTTATAGAGACGGTAACCCTTTGCCTCTTCACTATAGCCCAAGAAAATAGACTTCCGACTCTTCGGTTCCCATTTGGTCCTGTTAGCACTTTGGGAAAAGGGATACAAGAGAAGATGGGTTGTAGTGGATGCATTGGTGCATGTGCATGGTGTGGCTACAGTGATGCTTGTGGCTGTGATGGATGCACTAATTCTTGTGATTGTGGTGGATGCAATGATGCTTCTGGTTGCAGTAGTGCTTGGGGGTGCGGGTGCACTTATGGAAGGGAGGATGAGGCAACTCCTTTGCCTTTGAAACCTCACCACACATTCTTAATGTATGTGACTCTGGCTTCTACAATGAGACCCTCCCACTTCATGCCACAAGAGGTGATGTCTCGATCTATTTAAACAAGGCACCATCGACTCTCCATGGTGAAGTGGTGCATGATTGATCTTCAGATTCTGTTAGAAATACATTTGGAAATCGGTCACACAGGGTCCTCACTCCACGCTCTGCCATGGTCCTAGCCAAATTTTGTACACTGCTTTCACCATTGTTGAAAGCTGTCTCAATGATGTCTTGATCGACATTCATTAAGAATCGCACATTCTCATTTTTCAGCACCTTCCTCTGAGTCTTACTGAGATCAAGATGTTGAAACTTTCTCTTCTCACCCATGTGAGCCATCTATATGCAACAAGCTACAACACAGAATCCAAAAAAGGATTTAGTCTCGGTACGATAAAAACTAAGCAAGTGATAACAATTAACAATGCAAGAAATTCAAAAAATGACCTAGGTATAACCTCTCAACTTAAACTCAACTCATGTAACAGACTATAGAAAAGAAAATCACAAAAAATCGTGTTATTGTGTGACATTGAGTGTGTAACACTAATGACTCCTAACCGTGGTCTTCACATCTAACACTAGGCTTCAACTACAATACACAACTATCAAGGGACAGTTGAGTGCCAGACTAAGTGTCTATGAGCACATCACATGATATCATTGAACTTAGACTGTATCACATAACTCTCAAGAGAAAGATGAGTACCATAATAAGTGTCTATGAAAATAATTATTTATATAGAAATTGAAACTGCAGCACACAACTCTTGTAGGAGAGATGAGTGCCAGTCTCAAACATAAATCAAAACAAACATTAATAAATAAAAAAATATTATAGAACACAACTCTCGCAAAAAAACACAATACAAAACAAACATTAATTAATAAATAAAGACTGCAGCACACAACTCTCGCAAGAGAGATGAGTGCCAGTCTAAAACACAATACAAAACAAACATTAATTGATAAAAAAAGACTGCAGCACACAACTCTCGCAAGATAGATGAGTGCCAGTCTAAAACACAAAATAAAATAAAACAAGCATTAATGAATTAAAAAAACTACAACACACAACTCTTGCAAGAGAGATGAGTGCCAATTCATAGACAAGGGCGAAGATGGTACCTATGAAAGGTGGGTGAGCTAGGCGAAGAAGGTACCTATGAAAGGTGGGTGAGCTAGTAGGTAAGGTAATCTAGCAGGTACCGTAAGCAAGTAGGAGGTAGTAGGGCTTGCAAGCAAGTAGATGAGGTGGCAACAAAGGCTGATCTTGCAATATTCGTACGAATATCAGAAATGAGAATGGTTCTTTTTTTATATTGCATTTATTCTTACTAATAAATAGTAGTTATTCGTATGAATAAAATGGAAAAAAACACTTCAAGCATTTTAAATCGTAAAAAATGTGAATTTAAGCATTTTTCAAATTTAAAAAAAAACATGTGAATTAATGCAACTTAGTCCTATACAACCACCATGCTGTTGGTATTTAATATCCTAGTGTGCAACCAACCACTGCATTGGAAACCACTTATCCTGCACTACCGCCATGCTATCCTAAAGTTGTTGCAAAGTGCTATACTTAAATTGTCCCCTTTAGATTGGTTCTCTTTATCTATTGTCTAATTTCAACCACCGGGGTCATGACCACAAATTCTAAAGGAATGAATTGTATGCCATTCATCTTGTAATAATAGAGGCAAACCACCACGCTAGTGGCAATTAATATCCTAGTGTAAAAGCAACCTTAGAGCTCCAACCAACCAGTGCTATACTAAAACGAATCGCATTGCTACCAAGTGCTATCGTAAAACAGATAGATTGTCAAAGTAAACTTTGGAGAACATTAATAATTCAATAGATTACATACATATTACATAGATTACATCTAAAATACTCATTTCCTTTAGGGGGCTGGTTTCACATTGCTTTGAGCAAATCCCGTCTTTGCGCTCCTTGATTTTAGGCTTTGCTCTCCTTGCTCCTTTCTTGAAGGGGGCTGGTTTCTCCTTTCGGGGGTTGGCTCCACATTGCCTTTTTTAGCTCCCTGATTAAAGGCTTGAACCTCCTTGCTCCTTTCCAGAAGGGGGCTAGCTCCTCCCTTCAAGGCCTAGCTCCACATTGCTTTGAGCAAGACACATTTCTTAGCTCCTTGATTGCAAGCTTGGCCCTCCTTGCTCCAAGTTTTTTGAAGGGGGTTGGTTCCTCCCTTTACGGACCCGGCCCCTCCCTTCATGTTGTTTCTTCTTTCCTTGCTTTGAGCTCCCTAGTTGTAGGCTCCATACTCCTTGCTCCTTTCCTAAAGTCCTCCCTTTAGGTTCCTTTTCTTCGTAGCTCGAGCTTCTTCAATTCAAGCTCCTTGTCTTTTGCATTCTTTGCCGAAATGGCAAATTGAGCTGGAGCATCTACTTTCTTGATGTAGATGGTTCTACCAGGCAGGCACATTTAATCTATCTATGACCTGGACAGTGGCATATTACATAGTCTGCATACTGAGCTTGCATGCACAAACACCCCAAAGAAAAAAACATGCACAGGGTGGGAGCACGTAGGCCATCGGATCATGCAGTCATCTATGATGGGGTATGGCAGAGCATGCATTTCGTACCCTGTTGCATTACATAATAGGCATCTGCTCTAACTATTGCGGCTGTCAACACCACAGTTTGACTCTATAAATGAAGAATCTGCTTCTTATTTCTTTATCCCTCATCCTAAGGCTACAGATGTTCTCCTTCAACTCCTACACTCTTTGCTCATCCCATGCAACAACTTTATCTGATTCCCTTATTATCTGTTGAAGCTGCTTAAATTGATCAAGAGCATCAAGATGGGCCATTTCTAAGACTTCCACTCTAGTTTGGAAATCTCTCATGATGATGAAGTTCTTTTCAAAACTTTCGAAAGCCACTACAAGCTCATGCAGAACCTTATCGTAATCTTGTTGCAGCATCTTGTGCTTAACTTTCCAAAATTGCAAAAGTGGTTCTACATAAGTTCCACTGTGGCTCCCCAAGTTGCATTAATTCGGGCATTTCCAAGTACGCATTTTTTGCTATTTAAAACGTTTCAAATATTTTTTGATAGTTTATTCATACGAATAGGTTATTTGTACGAATTGTTGAGAGTTGTGGTGCCATGAGCACATGTAGAGCAAAGGTATGAGTAAAGGGCAATCTGCCACATGGCATGGAGGAGATATCCCACATGTGAGCAAGCATATGGATGTAATTACCCTCACCTATAAAAGGGAGGTTCATTTGAAGTAATACCAATCAAGCACTTTGCACTATCTCAAGATTCTCTTTATGAGTCCACGCTAATCTATCTTGGAACCTAATTGACTTGAGTTATAGATCATGATCACTCTTAGGATTCATCCACTTAGATTAGTGTTGTCATTAGAGTAGATTAGGGTCATAGGAGGGCTCGATCCATGCACTTTACATGGTATCAGAGCTTAGGTCCTAGCTCTCCTAGATTAGATGTAGATCTATTTATTTTTTAGCATTCTTCGTAAGAGTTCACTTCCAATGAGAGACGTCTGTCTATGTTTCCATTCTTTTTTCCTTGAGAGATCTCTGAAAAAGATAAAGAAAAGTTGAGAGCTTCATGCATGCAAGCGAGCTCCATCGACAACTCCGTGATGCATATCCATAGCCCAGCTTGCCTTGAATCCAACTCGTCAAACAGGATCTATTGCATCACTTTGTATATTCAGCACATCTCTGGCTATCTAAGTCTGAGCAACGCCCATCTTTGGTAGCTACAGGTGTGCACAGCTAACTTGAACTATCCAGAAGCTCCATCTCTTGAGTGCTGCCTACCTCCTATGACCAACTTTAGCCAGCCACCAACAACTATGCCTCTCCAACACTAAACTGCAAATGACTCTAGCTTGGCTATCCAAAAGGCCTAACATCACTTCGAGCCAATGTGGACTCCCAAAGCCAGCTGTAGCGACCTCTATGTTGACCATCGACCTCCACCTGTGAGTAGCGCTGCAATCGATGATTCCAGATGCTACAACAATGCTTCTACTAATGACCGCCTCCTCCGACTATAGCTCCTTCATCGAGCCAGTGCCTTCGATGTACTCCAGTAGCGTAGCCTTCTCCAAACAGAACCTCTTCTTGCAACCAACTAGCCCAGTCGGTGCGCCATCTTCGGTGACTCTTGCAAGTCACCCGTGGCCTCAGCCGTGACTCTAGTCTCCACATGCAGAGATCCAAAAGAAGCGACAAAAGGCCTGCTTGGATGCTAAGATTTGCAAGGGATGGAAAAGACACTTTGCTGAGGGGAATGTTGTGCTATGCTTTGATAATAGATCGGACCACCAAATGGATAAAAAGTTCCTTCCACTATGGACCAGTCCATACAAAGTCATCAAGGAATGTAGCAATGGATCTTTACAAGTTCAGGAGTTGCATGAGCCATATGGCAAGAAGGTGATCAAGAAGCCTTATCTCAAGCCCTTCTTTGTGCATGATGGTCCCAGGCATGGAAATGCTGTGCATTCCCTACCTGGGGTCAATGTCCAGTTACACTAGATCATCCTTTGTATGGGATACTTTGAGAGTATTATCAAGCATTTTCGAAATTTATGGAGCGATATTCCTCCTCCAAAAATATTTTGGGAAGAAAGTTACTCTTCCTCAGACAAGGAGAAGAAACCATCAAATTTTTCGAAGCAAGATGAACAAAAACAAATGAAGTAGTTAATGAGCGGCTCTGTCCATAGCTCCAAGTGCTTTCGACCGTCTACTGCTTCCGATCGCCTAGTCTCTTCTTTGCAAGCCACCCGTCTGACACACGACCCTATAGCTGTGGAGATCATCGTCCGCGTTGCCTTCACCGCATCGATGTTGTTGCTCCATATCCTCAAAGCTCTCCTTTCATTTTCTCTAAGGTCTAACCTTAGGACATGTGGCAAGCTTTGGCAAAGACATGTGGCAAGATAGAATTTTACTCGGGTTAGGTTATTTAACCCTTGGTTTGGGATTGGTTAATCATTTGCCACGTGACAGATAAGTTGGTCAAACTAACTATGGTTAAGTCAAACCATGGTTAAGGCTTATGGTTAAGTTAATGCCACATCATCATGCCACTAAGCACATAGTAACCCTTGCTAAGCACAGTATGGAATTCTGCATGTGAATCCCTGTGCCACATTAGCAAAGGCCTTCTCTTCTTCACAAAACTTCAACAAAGCGTAACTTGCAATCCAGGAGGAATTTGCACACACTCCAAAAAGGAAAAATAACCGGTTTTTTGAGCTCTACATGCTTGTCAACTCAGATTTTTTGTATGCAATTAGACACTTCCAGATTTGAAAGTATGTTCCACTGGTAAGACCTTTGCAATGGCAATACGCACCGCAACTGTTGAGAAGTTCATGGGGGAAGGATTTCACATGTGGTCTACACAAATGAGGTATCTCCTAATGCATCAAAAGCTTTGGAAGACTATAAAAGAAGACATACCCACTGCACAAACTCCAAGGATCATTACAAGGATGCATGGGATGAGTTGAACACCATGTTTGGTGCAAAAGCCAAAAACTAAGAAATTCATCTTAAGATTGAATTCTATGGTTTGCACATGGGCTTCAATGAATCCATGGCACAATTTGTCAACAAAATCAAAAGCATTATGACCCAACTAGAAGTCACAAATGCAAAAGTAGGGGAAAAAGATGCACTTGCAATTCTCCTTAAAAGCATGCCTGCAGAGTACTGTGCATTGACAACCACTTTGAAGAATTTGCCAGATCCAAAATTTGAGGAATGTGTATCCTCTCTTCTTGAAAAAGAAAGAGAGTTGAAGGCATCAACATGTAGCAGCTATAATGAAGAACAAGCACTATTCAGTAAAACATCAACGAAGTGATACCATTGCGGAAGGATGGGTCACTATTGAAGTGACTGCAGACTGAAAAACAAACCAAAGTGTCACCATTGCAAGAATCTGGGACACAAGGAAGAAGATTGCAGATTGAAGAACCAGTAGGTCAACTACACAGCATCATCATCAAGCCATGAGCCAAAAGGCAACATCAATGGAATGTATTGAGAAGCAAAAAACCTTACCAAC
The DNA here is from genome assembly GCF_047967505.1 of Dipteris shenzhenensis. Lineage (NCBI taxonomy): Eukaryota > Viridiplantae > Streptophyta > Polypodiopsida > Gleicheniales > Dipteridaceae > Dipteris > Dipteris shenzhenensis. The sequence continues at coordinate 17,803,855 of NC_141599.1, forward strand.
CTTGCCTATATTTTGTAAATCAAACCTAACCACCTGAGAGTAGCCATGTAGGCACCCAGGGGAGGATTTGATCTTGTAACTCACATCTGACCACAGGAGAGTAGCCATGTAGGCACCAAGGGGAGGTGTTGAGAGTTGTGGTGCCATGAGCACATGTAGAGCAAAGGTATGAGTAAAGGGCAAGCTGCCACATGGCATGGAGGAGATATCCCACATGTGAGCAAGCATATGGATGTAAGTACCCTCACCTATAAAAGGGAGGTTCATTTGAAGTAATATCAATCAACCACTTTGCACAATCTCAAGATTCTTTTTATGAGTCCAAGCTAATCTATCTTGGAACCTAATTGACTTGAGTTATAGATCATGATCACTCTTAGGATTCATCCACCTTAGATTAGTGTTGTCATTAGAGTAGATTAGGGTCATAGGAGAGCTTGAACCATGCACTTTAATACGAATCACCTATTCATATGAATAAACACCAATTCATACGAATAAAGTTATTCATACAAACAATCAGTTTATTCGTACAAATATACATAGTATAAACTTGCAACCACTGCCATGTTTGGTATTCATACAAATACATCCACTTGTCTTCCTTACCACCTCAGCCACTTGCTTACCAGCCCTGCCACCTCCTACTTGCCTACCTGCTACCTCCTGCTTGCTTCCATACCTACCAACTCTTGTCATAGGTACCTTACTGCACCCTTGCTTGTGTTGCAGTCTTTCGTTAGTAATTAATGTTTCTTTTGTTTTGTTTTGTAGGACTAGCACTCATCTCTCTTAGGAGAGTTGTGTGTTGCAATCTTTTTAAATTGTTTAATATCTATTTTGTATTGTATTTAAGTGTGTAGACAGGCTGGCACTCATCTCTCTTGCGAGAGTTGGGTGTTGCAATCTGTTTTTGTCATGTGTTGCAATTTTAATTATAATATAAATAATTGTTTTTTACCTAAGGCTGGCACTCATCTCTCTTAAGAGAGTTGTGTGTTGTAGTCCAAGCTTAGTGATGTTTTCATAGATGTTTATTCTGGCACTCATCTCTCCCTTGAGAGTTGTGTGTTACATTCTAAGTTTAGAGATGTCTTCAAGCACTTAGTTTGGCACTCAACTGTCCCTTGATAGTTGTGTGTTGTAGTCTAAGTTAGATATCATACGATGTGCTCTTAGACACTTAGTCTGGCACTCAACTGTCCCTTGATAGTTGTGTGTTGTAGTCTAAGTTAGAAATCATGCAATGTGCTCTTAGACACTTAGTTTGGCACTCAATTGTCCCTTCATAGTTGTGTGTTGCAATTGAAGCCTAGTGTTAGATGGTGAAGTCCACGATTAGGTTATACGTAGGTCATTTGTTGTGCAGGTTACATGCTTATTTTTTGTGCTGTGAATTTTTGTAGTTTGTTACATGATGTGAGATTGAGTTGAGAGGTTATATCTAGGTAATTTCTTAGACTGCTTGCATTGCTAATTGTTATGGATTAATGAGTTTCTCATTGCACCTAGCACTGAATTCTTTTTTGAATTTTGTGTTACAGCTTAAGACTGCATATGAGATGGCTCACACAGGTGAGAAGAGGAAATGTCAGCAACCTGATCTCACTAAGTTTCAGAGGAAGGTGCTAAAAAATGAGAATGTACCTTCTTAATGTTGATCAGGACATCATTGAGACAGCTTTCCAAAATGGTGAAAGCGGTGTACAGAATTTAGTGAGGACAATCGCAAAGCATGGAGGGAGGACCTTGCATGACCGACGATTTCCAAATGTTTTCATAGTAGAGTCTATAGACCAGTATTTGTACCACTTAGGGATGGAGGATCGATGATGCCTCGGTTAAATAGATCGATACATAAACTCATGTGACACAAAGTGGGAGGGTCCTGCTGTAGATGCAAGGGTCACGTACATCAAGAATGTGTGGCAAGGTTACAAAGGCAAAGGAGCTGCCTCGACCTCCCTTCCATCAATGCACCCATGCCCCCAAGCACAGCTGCAACCACAAGCACCAATGCACCCATGCCCCTGGTCAGATACTGCATTGCATCCACCGCAACCACAAGCACCAATGCACCCACGTCCCCAGTCACATGCTGCATTCCACCCAACGCAACCGTAACCGCCACTGTAGCCATGCCACGCATATGCACTAGTGCATCGACTACAACATGTTGTTCCCCGTATCCCTTTTTTCCAAGCTCTTTCATACCCAAAAGAAGTTCCTTCTCCCGGTCCCCATCTCCCACCATATGCACGATCACATTTCACCACATCTTTTGCTTCTCCATTTGTGCCTCCTACTGCATGCGTAGACCAGTTTCCATCTCCCGCATACTCGCGTGCACCACAAATGCACAATCTATCTGCACAAGTAAATAGATTCCCATCTCCTTCATTCTCGCCTGCACAAGCACCACGCACATCACATGGCTTGCGTGATGGTGTAGAACTGCCAAGACCGATGCGGCCCATACTGCTTCAGCGATGAGACATCTAATTCACGCCTAGTGTAGCTCTGGGCATAAGCATGAAAGGAACAATCAACATGTGCGATATTTTTGTTGCTCCCTTTGATCTGCACAAGATTTATGCATGTAAGGTGCTGAGGGTTTCTATGCCAACTGATGCATTGAAGGCCAGAGCATTGGAAGAAGCCTCGTGCTTGGGCGATGTTGTACCTCCGGGCATCATCCGAGCAATAACTCTAGTCCATGACGATAACCCAATGATACTATTTCTATTCTGGAATGGAAATCATTTGGAAAGATGGCTAACCTGCCTCCGACATGACGAAAAGTGACCATCTCTGGTGTTTCACAAACATGATGTGGAAATGCTTGCTAGAGCATGGGTTTGTCAGCATGTATTTGATATTTTAAGTGCACTAGTTCACACTATTCATTACATGCACCAACACAATATCCTACATAATGATTTGATGTGCAAAACATTATGCTACACTTCTCAAAGTGATCCGAGGAGGTGTATTTGGGCATTTGTGATTGGGGAATGATGACCCCATGTAGCACTAGAAAGCACAATCCCGCATTACTCAGTGACAGCCCCAATACTGTGTGGAGTTCCATTGCTAGATTTCATCACATTGCTCCAGAGTGCCTCTGCACCAATCCCCCACCTTTTGACATTGCACAAGATGTGTATGCCATGTCTCATCATATCTTGAAGATCTTGGACATTTGTGCACCATCGCCAAGTACCGGACCCGCAAAAGCTCTAATCGGGCATCTATGACGATTTGCGGTTCAGGGAAAGTCAGCCGAACCGAATAGACCTTGAAGTACTACAGATTTTTGTGGGGTTTTTGACATTGCTCCAAGATGTGGTATACAGCTCAGTCCAAACCAAGGACTTAGACTAGCGAATGACTGAGTCTTTCTTGGATGGGATGTAACATGAGTGATCGATCATGAATACTTGTAACATTGTTATTTTTATATATCACCCAAGTCTGGATCTAGTACATTGTTTAAGTTTGTATATTTGCAATGACATGATAAATGATGCGATAAGCAATGTTTAAATATTGTTTGTATAAGTAAATGATGCGATAAAAATGATGATCCAATTGTCAAATATGATAAATGATGCAATAATTAATGTTTAAATATTATTTATATAAGTGAATGATGCGATAAAAGTGATGGTCCAATTTTAAAATATGATAAATGATGCGAAAATAAATATTTAAATATTATTTGTATAGGTTTAATATTGTTTAATTGTTTAGTTGTTTAATATTATTTGTGGTTACAAATTAATTCTATCTTGTTGTCATTTTTTAGGCTAAGTATGAGCATGGAGGGAGAGAACTTAGAGAACATTCTCCCACAGGATCCTCCCCAACCAGATGCACTTAACCCAGATCATTATATTCGAAGAATAAAGTTATATATGAAGTTTACAATGTACATAATTATGCAGTAGGATCCAAATTTGCCGTTCCCTGAGTGCTTGGTCCTGCACCCTACGAATCTATATTAGTGAGGTCCTCAAAATAAAAAATGTCGGTATCCTCAGCTGCATCCAAATCTCCAAAGGTATGTCTGTAGCATGCAAGCTCAGACTCCAACATCTGTACGCGTGCTTGCAGGTCCTCAATCTCTTTGGCTTGTGATGCAGGGAGTTAGCATGCGAGGTCTCTGAGACACAGGCTCTTTGTTCTCTGTCCTTGCTCGCTTGCGCTCTGCAGGACATCCCTTTCCTATTCCTAACAAGTGATGCTTGTCATTCCAATCCACGTGTCAATGCAAGACATCGTAGACATACACCTGCTGATTGAAATACATGGGTATTTGCTGGTTGTTGGGGATGCTTCCTTCAAACTCTATGAATCGTTGGAGAAGGATGTGGGCTAGGGTTTTGTGCCGCAAGTTTGACAACTTGGGCTGTGCATATTTATTCCTAGCATTTCTTGAACGAAGAAACAAGGTGTTTCTTACGAACTCTGATGGACATACTCTCTGTACTTGTCGAAGAGAGACCGGGTCGCCTTGCATGGTATCGTCATTCACTGGACCAACAGTGAAAATACCTAGCCCCTCTCTGCCTAGCATCTCTCTTTGCACTTGTAAGATAGCCTGAGCCTCAACGTGATTTAGTTGGTTTGCTAAATCAGCCTCTTGAGGCATAAAAGCACCTTGTGGGCCCTCTTAGGTGGACTTGTAAAGTTAATGCAGAAATATTGAAATATATCGATGTGAATTAGTATACATAATAGCTAAATCAACCCTCAAGACTTGAAAATATAAACTTCGATTGCGCATATTCGATTATTCTTTCGAACTTTCCGATGTTGCCTTGAAATTAGTTGCAAGTGACAAGGTTGTCTCTAACTATTATGTATACAAAAATCATCCACAATCTCAATAATTACAACACAACATCACTTGTAGCCCACAAGGTTCTAGCTTTCAAGTACAAAAGGAGACAAGATGGATACGAGCATATGCGCTCTTCCATCGCTTGACATATTCTTCCATCCATCCTCTCGCATACAACATTATATCCGATATAATTAGAGCTTCATCCACCACTTCTATCACCTATTATATTCTTCTATCACTCTATATTGCATTCAACACAGATACAATATCGTCTATCTCTTCGACTTCGTTGTTGTCACTGAGTAGCTCAAGCTAGTCTTCCTCTTCGCTGAATGCACCCTCAGCAACTAATTCTATAGTCAATCGTTGTCCAGCAATTCTCATTACAATAGCTTCGCTTGCTGCCCTAGCCGCAACATTGAATCCTTTCAACAATCGTAGATTTCCAAAGCAAAATACCAAATTTGTAGCGAGAGTAAGAGAGAAATTGAGATGAGAGAGAGAGATATATATAGAGAGAAGTAGAGAAAGGGGTTTATATATATATATATATATATATTATAAACATACATACACACACACACACACACACATGCATTCGGGTATGGAGCTTCTTTTATTTGAGGCTCAGGAGCTGATGTGGATGATCTTGGCTGGTCATTGCTTGGCGGAGGCAGAGGCACTTGTGCTTTCTTTTGAAGAAGTCATCTTGATTGAATTGGAATATTAGGGTCCTTGGTAGACTCTTTTTGCTGGCATGTAATTACATTCACAGGTTGTGATATTACGCTTTTTCCCACCACCCTAGACTTTGATTGTCCACCCCAATAATGTCGATTGGGACATCAAGCTTAGCCTCATGTTGTTGTGGGACCTTATTTTTCATGGGACAATCCATACAAGCATGGCTTATGCCAAAATCTTTGCAGAGTGGTTGGAAAGTAGCGGGGCTACTGCACTTTATGATCCGGTGATTCTCTCCACAACAGTAGCACTTGATTGGTGCTGGATATGTGTTGGGCCGAACTTGATTCACATAGACTGGTATTGAACCTTCTACGCCTTCTACATAGTACACTGAGTACTCGGCTTAATACTCGAATGGAGAATCCATTTCCTCGGCTTGAAGTTGTATTGGAACTACTGGAGCAGCTGGATTTGGCGCTCTTGGATATGGTCGTGGATTTGGATTCCTGAGTAATTGCGAGACTTGTGTCCGGACAAGAACATGATTCAGCCTCAGAACTGGGGGCGCTTGTGCAAGTGCCGGTTGCCTGTACACTTGTATGGGTGCCGGTTGGTATTGTTGAGGTCGAGGTGGGTTGTTGCGCATGTTAAAGATGCAACTATTTTCGTGATGGCCACTGACTATGCAGATATGGCACCACAACCTTGGAGGTGGATTTGCTTATGCAAAGATCCTGGCTCTTAGGGCCGGGCATTCATTTGCTGTGTGATTGGCCATGTAGTGTGGACGCTATACATTTTCTCGCCATGGATAAGTTTGAGGTGGCAGCTGAGACATGTGAAGCTTTTGTTCCATGGCTTGCATGACTTCTTCTTTTAGCTTCATGGTCATGGCCTCTAGGCGATCTTCATTAGACGTTTCGACAGTGGACTTGGATTTTCCCTTTTTAGAGCACTTATCTCATGCACTGGCTCTTCCATCATCACTGCTGGTGTCAGAGTTGGTCATGCCATCCTCAATGTCAATGGCTGCCGCATGAGCAGCACTGAATGTTTTGTAGCTGCTAATCTTTTTCATGTCTTTGCAGATTTTCTAAGGAGTACACTGAAGTGTGTAGTGCAATTAATGGGATAGGAAATACAGACGTGCTCAAAGATTGGTTGGAATAAATATTGCTTTGATTAGAGAGAAGTAAACTATTAATCTTGCCCAACGGATTCTATTTGGGGTCTCTAATTATTGACCTAGAAGAGGCTCTCATGTTGTGGGAGTTTTAGAAGCTATAGGATGTGAGATTGAAGAGTAGGTTGTTTTGGTTGTCTTAAGGAGATTGTCATTGTCGTTGTTAGGAAGATGGTGGATCTAATGCACCATAAAATTGCTATCTTCTTTATGGAATTTTGGCAAATTATTGAAGTGTTTAGAAAGGACTTAGGGAAATCATGGGGATTTGACTATTGTTGATGATTGATCAAAAAACAAGATAAAGGTGGCCCTCTAACATGTGGACTATAGAGACAAAGAAGTGCAATGTGCGAGATACGTAATTTGCCGAGAAGGAATCGTGGGAGACTTTAAACTCTATCAAAAGTTAGAAATCATTGGTAATGACTAGATTGACTTTGGATTTCTTTGTATCGCTTGGAGATCTTATGAAATAAGACCTTGTGGTGGCTATGGTGAAGGAGGCTATCCAGAGGGGCGACTCTCCGAAGATGTCAATGTTGTTTGTTGAAGCTATTCTCGAAGAGGCAAAATAGGTTCAAGGTATGCTTAATACCTCCAATAAAATCTTGGCAAAGGATCTAGCATTGAGGATCATACCCATTGGCACTATTTCCTTTTGCAAGTGGTACAATTTCTTTGATTACTTGATTTAAGACAAGTGTTTTGCTAAAGGTGTTGATTGAGGGGCTGAAACTAAACTGCCGTGAAGGAAGTAGTTTTGTTCTAAGGTATTTATTGATTATATAATGGCCCTCTTATTTGCTTTGCATGACAAGGTGGCAAATTTGTTTGGGTTGCAGTTGTTTTGTGAGGTTTTGGCATTTCTTTGTAGATGGGGGAAATTTGTTCCTTTGTGGACTAATGTGGGTGGGAGAGCTAGATGGGTTGAGGCAATGCTTGTAAGGTCATTTGGTAGAGGGGATATTGTGAGATATTTGGGAGCTCCCTTGGTATTGGGCCTAACTTTGAAGTAGTGGTTTTGACTGTGGAAACTACTTTGGCTTCTATGTGGAATTTTAGAAAGTGTCACTGGTTAGATATTGAAAGGATCTTGAGGAAGCTCCTTTGGGTTGAGGATGGTGAGAGGTGAACTATCCATTATAGCCCCCCGGATGCTTTGAAGATAGTTGATGTTTGGGTGAGGAATTTATCCTTGGTGAGTAAGTGGCTACTCAATCTATTTGAATGTCATGCTCCTTGGGTATTGTTCACAAGGTGCATTATTAATAAAGGAAATAAAGTTTAGGTGGGATCTTGGGGCATATGATTTTGTACGATATACTTATGTCATTTTTCCCTTTGAAAGGTTCTATGATGAGAGTTTTTGGTGGAGTAGGGCAGTGTCCTAGGAAGGTAACTCCTTGGGGTTGATTGACATGTCATATATTTAGAAAGATAAAGAGGAAAGGGTACATTTCTTGGGGTAGCTATGGGAGGGTGTAGTTTTGCCTTAATCAGGTTGAGATGGTGGTTTTAGCTAAGGCTTTTAGTTAGATTCGTGGTTTGTGGCCTACAAATTATATTGTTACCAATATTTGGTTGGATAATCAATGGGTGTTGGGATGGCAGAAAGTGCTTTAAGGAAGATATCTGCTAGAGTGGTGTATAGGAATCTATTGATGGGCAAGTCTGGTGTGCCAAGGCTAAATAGTAAGTAGAATTTGAGGCGAGTTGCTAATTGGTAGAGGTTCGAGAAACAGACTCGCTCTGCTACTATTTGGAGTTCTATGGTATCGAGAAAGCTAGGTTCTTATTTTGAAAGTGCTACATCATTGGCTTTTTGTTTGATACCTTACATTAGAAGGGTGAACACTTTCCATAAAAATGAAAGGGCAATGCTTCCTTTGGAAGTCAGTTCTAAAAACAAGAAGACTTCGCAAGAAAGATAGGAGAGTAATTCCAAGTATTATTAGCATTGCCTCCTAAGAGGTAGTCCTATAGTAGATAATTTGGATTCTCCTTTGTAAATTTCCACACTAAATTCTAAAAAAGGTTAATCATCTTATGAATCTCCAACTACATTTCATGGAGATCACTTTTATATTCAAGGTTACTGCCTCGTATTAGCCCAATGCACTACAGAAATCATGCTTTGCATCCCACTGTACCACTATACATGGAAGTAATGCCATGGGCTTGTTACAAGGTATAGAGAAGAAAATCAATTTATGGCCTTCAAGAAATAAGACTATAAGAGTGGTGGCCATACCTTCGTTGCCTCTTGTGAAGCTCTAGGATAAAGGGGTTGTTACAATGCACCTCTAACCTTTTGCAGGTTCAAGGGGTTGCGCTTAATTGATTTTTTGAAGTTTTTCCAAATGTAAATGCATCGCATGGATAACCATAGAGGGGGGTATAATTTTTTCAAAAAAAATTAGACAAAAAATTTAGCTAAGTGAAAAACATAAATATCCTTACCAAAGGCATTGGTGGGCTAGGGAAAAAAAAATAGCCTGGTGAAAAACATAAATATCCAATATCAAACGCTTGGTGGGCCAGTGCTATGTCACATGTTGACTATCTCAACTTTTGGACGCGTATGCATTTTCCTCAATTTTTCATGCCTCTTTATTGGATCTTCCGATGCAGAGAAGGGGGGGTTGTTGACATTTGGAAGGTAGGAGGTACCTGCCCATTTAGTGGCTTGTTCAGACTATACTCTTCTCCTGGAATTGGTTGGTGTAGCTGTAGATACTTGTCTTTGAATCGGGTGTGCAATGGGTTGTTGTGTTGTAAAGACACAAGGAGAGAGTGTTCTCATTTCGAATAGTTTGTTGCTTGGCATGAGATGAGTCTTGCTATTCCAAATGGGCAATTCAAAGGGCCTTGAGATGAGCTCTTCCAAATGGGCAATTGATGTCACCTATTGATGACAATCATACACGTTCTATCCCATGCTTGTTTCACTTGTTGGAGCCTTCTCCACTAGTTCTACCTCATCCTCCTCCTCCTCCTCTCCTAAAGCAATCAGCTCCGGTGGAATCACTTGTAACGTAGCATCTGTATCTGGTACCAAAAACAACACTCCCAGCGGCAGCAGTCTCATTATGTTTCGGATCAGTGCTGCCAGCCACAGATTGTGGTAATCATCGCGAGTAATTCCTAGACTATGCTGTAGAATCGCTCCACTCCACGCTGCAATCAGACGACCCACGTTGTCTATCGCCATCAGAAGAGCGAAAAATGTCCCCTCAATGCCCGCGGGGCACAGCTTGGCACAGAGAACTAGTTGTGGTATCCATTTAATGCGACCAATCGATTGAAAGAGGATCTCATCGAATAGAAAGAAGAACGAGTCGGGTACATGCAGTCTCAAGTTCCATCGCAGTACCAGAAACAAGTCTACCATACCACCAAAGAAAACGAGAACTTGAGCCCAAAGCAAAATCTTGCGGAAAGAACAATTCTTTAACAGAGTCTGGTAGGCTACGGTTCCCAAGAATGCTCCGACAGAACCAACAGCGAAAGACATACCCACAAACTCCTGTAAAACAAGCACATGAAGCATAAAAGATTAGATTAGGATGTACGTCTAGTTGTAGCTGTGATCATCATTCTTAAACAGGACTAACCTGGGAGAATCCTAACCCCCGTCGTTGATCTGTGTACCAGTAGAACTTCCCTTCTGCAATTGATGGCGAAGTAGCCCACGAGATGAACATATACAACGTAGGCTTCCACACTTGAGGACAGGTGATTGTCGTCCATATATTTCTACAGGTTTTTTGGAGTCTCTTTCCCACCTGTAAATATATACGGAAATGCTTTCATCAAACCGCTCTGTGTCTCAAAGACCTGTTTGTGTATTTTTTACATTTATGCTCTGTCTTGCACGGGGTAAGCTCAATCAAAGATTGACGTATGTTTAATACCTGATAGCTTTGCAATGGCTGCTGAAAGAGTCTGAATTCGTGCAGAACAAATCCGAGAAGCAGAAATAGTGCTCCACTCGCAGCCAGCGTGCCCAATGCATTCTGCACGCAAAGCATCCAACGTGAGTGCCGTTGGACATTATTGTTAGTATAATGCCTGAAGTACAAGAAGCTTTGCAAAGTTTTCACATCCGTTGCCCCTATGAGAAAGCAAGAGGTTTTTACTCGTGTCCTATTCAGAAAATAATTCCACATAACTAATTCAACATGCTTTTCTCATTGGAAGATATGCATGACAAGAAGGCGAAAATATACCTTTGGCCCTAAAACATGCACGATAAATCCAATCATGGAGAAACCCACGAGACCCCCCGTGGCTTCACTCATTGAACACAAACTTTGGATATCTGCTGCCAGATTTGGTTTTGCACGGCTTTGCATTGTAATTTCAGCATCAATCGTGACATCCGCTATGGTTACCCCCAATGTATATAGGAAAATCAATACAACTGCACTGACAGCAGGCACTGTAGAGTGTACCACCAGCACCAAAACAGAGATGAAAGATAAGAGTCCTGCATCCAAGTGCTTTGAATTAGATGTTGAGAAAAAGAGTCTTGGGCACCATAGCATTTTCAACAACAGAGGAAAGAGAAACATTCAAGGTGCACTTGAGCAAGTTTATGTTCTACTAAACCAAAAGGAGAGACAGGTGAGCATATCTCTAACATACAATGTCTGAAGTCATTTCGTGCTTGTTTCACTTACGCTAGCTAGCCATTCCGTTCTGGTTCAAAAAATCACTTCTGAAGGTTGTGTGATTTCCTCCCTCGAAATTCAATTCATGATTTGCTCGTGCTTCAGCCAGCATCACACCTAGGTTCACACATTCACAGATGGTGACGTGATACGTCATTCATGATCCAAATTTTGAAAAGAGCATGATACATTTCATGTATCTCCCTTGGAGTTTTTAATCTTCAAGGCATGGTTCAATACTAGAGTTAGTCCTTCATTCACAATGTCACAATGCACATATCTTTTATGCGTGTTTTGACTAAAGGAACTTGTATAACTCTTATATTTAATGGAAGAAAGTGTAATCAAAGTGTTAAGCAAGAAAAACGTTTGAGTAATTCCTGAGCTGTGAATTTATTTCCTATTCCTAACGACAGAGGTAGATAGAGATTAAATCTGAAAGTCAGAGTGCAAATTAATACTTGGGGATCCCCGTCAGCAGCCTCCTCTGCTCTCCCTTTCTGCTTTACTGCCCTCTGCATGCAATCATCCCTTCCTTCCTCCCCCCCCTGCGGCGTGCACATCTCTCTCTGTCCCTTGGTTGTTCCTGGCAGGGGCAGTTTGCAAGATGGCTAAAGCAGACGCCCCTCCTCTTGCAATTGTGCAATCATGGCACGCATCCCCCCCCCCGCCCCCCAGGTGTCTGCCTCAACCATGCACTCAGCTGCTTTCCCTATGCAGATTACTTCCCCCAAGATCCCACTCAGGCTGTCTGTAACCCCCCTAACCTTTGGCCCTCTTCCCCCTGTTTTCAGCTCCTTCCTCCCCTGTTTTGTCTAGGCCTCCCCCCTTGGTCGCATGGGTGATGGCATTTCCCCTCTCAGGGTTGGTCTGCCAGGGATGCCCCTTCGTCACAAAGGCTTCAAGCTATCACAAACATGTGCAGAACTGAGGCCTGCATCTCTTGATTTTGTAGGAGCATGAGCTCTTGAACCCTTAGCGTGAATAATACTACACTATATGTAGAAGGCAGAAATCTAGTGCCTCGATTGGAGGTCGATCTTGATTGAGACTCCACTATCTTTTTGAACAATATTGTGTTGCAGTTGGCAATTGCATTATTGGCACAAATCTGATGTCTTCCTTTCATCATCATCTGCTCCTCTAATGTGGAGAGACGATTAGAGCATCAAACCGATTTCTGGTATCTTGGTTATCAGGTTGGGAATAACAGTTTGGTATGTCAATAGGCAGCATGGTGTATGCTGGTAACTCTTGTATTGGAGCATCACCAAGGTGTCTCTAAGGGGGAGACATTTGGCTTGCTGGGGAGATTTGTTTGAAAGGTCCCATGATACTTGAGTTAGAAAATGAAATCCCTACAGAGGGTATCCTGCAGTGGAAGACTGATAGATGGGCCCAGGAATTGCATGCGGAAGTGTTTCACTATGGAATCAAGCTCCATCAACATGTGTGTACTTCACAACCATTTTGTGTGTGCAAGCCAGCAAATAGACTGTGCTCAAAGACAAGTATAGAACAATTATATATTTCTGTCTGTCCAAAACTGGACACAATACAATAACAAAATGCCCTCCTAGTATATGCCTGGCACCTCTAGATCTCTGAGCCTGCGTGCTCCACTAAGCATATGTAGACTCTTTGTCCAAAGGATCTCTTCCACCTTATTGTCTGGATACAATTCTAGGTGGGCTGCCACTCTAGCTCAGCAGTCTGCAGCTTCTTCTGGGTCACCTTCTCCTCTTGAATAGCCCAACGCTGCCCCTTTACTGCTCCTGTCTACTGTCTTGAGGGCTGCTCCAAGTGATGATGAATGGGGCCCCAAATGCCCCCTTTTATAGGGAACAAGGCCCTGACAAATAAACCGACCCCGCAGCTTCTTGCTGGCCGACTTTTACAGACCAACCAGCTGACTTTTTGCGGCAGCCTATAGATCCCCTGAGTCACAAAACTACTGTAGCTCCGAGGGAGCATTCCTAACAAGAGCCTTCCATCTTGGTTCAGCTCGTCCTTTGACCAATTGCCGCCAGGTGATCCTGCACCACCTTCAGCTTGGTGATGTGTTTCTGCATCGATTCCCCTTCATCCATCCTCATGCCGTACTTGAGGTCCAAGATTCTTCCCTCATTGTCGAGCTCATACATATCCCTCAATGTTTTCCAGGCCTCGAAAGAAGTATTCGGCATCGGAATATGAGGCAGCACCGTACCCACAATGATAGCCAAGGCTTCCGCATCCCAGATCTGCCATGCTCTCACTAATATAGTGTTTGCTGGCGTCAGCACCGCTACCGAGGTTGATGTGGCTAGAGTAGTCAAGGGGGCCTGAGATATCAGCTTCGTCCCCATCGCAATCCCCCGCGACTCCCTCAACACCAAGTGGCTCCGAACCTTTATTTTCCACAATGGGTAATCGGTCCCGTCAAGCTTGCCTGTCTCACCAAATTTGGGATCTGGTATCTATTGGCCATGATAATGACATGAAAGAGGTAAAGAGTTTAGAGTGCCGTACACTTGTCTGAACCTGAGCCTCCCACCTGGGTACAATCTTCAATTGCCTACCTGAACCTAAGCCTCCTGCCTGGCTACAATCCTTCAAACACTGAAGCTTATTCCTCCAAGCAACGAATCAAGGTCGTCCTTCAGCAAGTTCCTCGCCTTCAAGCTCCACTTCTCGAGAACTTCCTCAGGGATCCAATACCATGTTAGAAAATGAAATCCCTACAGAGGGTATCTTGCAGAGGAAAACTGATAGATGGACCTAGGAATGACATGCGGAAGTGTTTCACAATGGAATCAAGCTTCATCAACATGTGTGCACTTCACAACCATTCATGTGCGTGCTAGCCAACAAATAGACTGTGCTCAAAGACAAATATTGAAGCAAGACTTATATATTTCCGTCTGTCGGACACAATACAATACCAAAATGTCCTCCTATATGCCTGGCACCTCTAGATTTCTGAGCCGGCATGCATCACTAAGCATATGTAGACTCTCTATCCAAAGGATATCTTCCACCTTATTGTTTGGATACCAGCCTAGGTGGGCTGCCACTCTAGCTTAGTCCGCAGCTTCTTTAGGGTCACCTTCTACTCCTGAATGTAGGCCCAAGGCTGCCCCTTTGTTGCTCTTGGCTGCTGTCCTGAGGGCTGCTCCAAGTGATGATGAATGGGGGCCCATATGCCCCCTTTTATAGGGCACAAGGCCCTACCAAATAAACCGAACCAGCAGCTTCCTCCTGGCCAACTTTTACAGACTAACCAGCTGACTTTTTGCAGCAGCCTATAAATCCCCTCTCTGGGGCTCACTTCTAGAATTTGGCTGGCCCTGCCTGGCCACATGGCAGGCTGCCACTGGCCCAGGCCTGCCCGCATGCCCATATTCGAGCCTGCTCTTCATTCCCTTAGGGTAATCCAAAGCTTGCTGACCTGTGCGTTTCTGTCTAGCAGTGTGCAAGACTCGACAGTCACACAATGTCGTAGTGTGTTTGTCAGGTGTGATGATAGTTTAATACCAGTGTAGCTGTAGTGGTTGAGATTGTCGTCAAGATATAGACATGTTAGTCGAGCGATGAGCTCATGTTGAGATTGTTTCTGGTGTTATAATCAGATTCTAGCATATTGGTCTCCATATGCTATTCATATGATTTTCAATCAGGTTCTTCATTCTGCTGTCTAGCTTTGTATGCAAGAGCATTTCGGCTTAGCAATGTGATTTGACTTACATTCCTTCGTTTGGCGTTGGAGCCAAAGGGGACATTTTTCATGTTCATAATGATCATGTGTATTCTAAACAATCGTTTCGAAAATCATACTCAGATAAAACTAAGTTACTATATCGTGACCCTCAAGGAGACCTTTGATGCTTTTTCTGTGATAAATATGGTCATGTCAATAAATTTTGTCGTCAATTTCTTTCGTCTCAAGGGCCAATTACCCAACAGAATTCACAATTGTCCACTGGGAGCTGCCACTTCCTTGTCTCGGGAAAGATCAGCTGGGGACGCTAAGAGAGTTACGTTCTCAGTTCTTCTGAAATCTCTCAAGCCATCAAATGCATTCTACGGTCAGCGCTCAGTTCCGAAATTCTTCAGTTTTAGTATTAGTAGACTCAGGTAGCTCTTTGACAACAGTCCACAAGAAACTCGCTGATGAAGCACTTCACATCCTAGCCTTAACTGGAGCTTGCGGCTTCCAATCTATTGTCCAATGTGCAGGCAGCTCAAATTGATTTTACACAGAAACAACCTATACAATGTAGGCTTCGTGTAGCAATAATCATACTTAACATTTCCTATAGGCTGAACTCCTTGTTCGTGGTACATATATTGTCATGTGTCGGAACCTTCACGGAAATCATGAAGTCTTATCCTGCATACTTAATTTGGCTTCGTCTTTGTAGCTGATCGAGTAAGTCTCAACAGCCCAATCAGCTTGTGATATTTGGGAACTTTGCGCATTGACTTGCAGATACTTGCATGTGCGCAGTGAAATGGAACATACCGGATACACATCATCTCCTTTATGTGCTTTGGGTAGTCACCGATTAGTCCACATCGATTTCTAGACCTTCCCTTCTCAGCTAGTGTGAGAAAATGTAGCAGGTTCATTGATGTCATAAGGACAGTTAGCACATCCATAGTTTGGTCAACTTAAAGAACATAACAGCTTTTCCATTGCCCTCATTTTCATATCATGATAGAATTAAAATTTCTCTGAAGAATAACTGATAAGGACTAACGTGGATGAACACATGCGAAAGCATTAATTGTTGGACGACAAATAATTATTGTGGGCTATGTATAGACTGGTATACACACCTGATAATATGAAATAGGGACGCCGCCGATATCCAGCGACTGGAACTAAGTCTGTGAGGAGGCCCCAGACAGGCTTCCAGTCCCAAACACTATGGATAATGCTCTCGTACAGTTGGGCAACCGATGGCTGCAGTTTCTGGTCGTCTTTCCAGTAGTAGCTTCCTGCAACCTTATACAACGCCTCTCCCAAACCTTGGCTCACTCCATACGTCACTATAACTCCAAAAACAAAGCTGGCATTTAGCTCCCTACACAGCATGTGGAACCATCTGATGGGTTGTAGCAGGTCATCCGGCGTCCATCGTCGCTTCTTTTCGGGTTCGCTTTCCTCTTTCGTCGAGACAACGGTACTGTGAACGTTGGAGTCCACAAGTTTTTGCTCCTCACTATCCGGTTCGAAGAGAACGTTGTCTAGCGAATCATGATTAGCTGCAGTACTGGGGTACGTTTGGCTAAACGTGTTCTTATCCAGGAGTTGGGCAGCCGTCTCTGGATCCACGGCAGAAGGGCGGGGTGCGTCCATCTGCGGGGAGGCGAATAGGCAATTGCTGAAGGACTCCAACGCAAATGAATGAGAAGCCGCAGGTGAAGTGCAGGAGGCACTTGCAGCGAGGTAGCAACATGAAGCGAAGGGTGATGCGAAGGTTGCAAAAGTGCAGGCAAACTGTAACGAGGGGGGGGGGGAGATGCGTTGGATTACTTTTTTTTTTGGTTTAACGTGCATGCACATGGGCGTGCGTCTTGAGATGTGAATCGATGGAGTAGAAGGAGATGCTCCCTTCCCCAGTTAAGGCTGTTTGCTTGGTTGACGCACCACACAATGTGCAGAAGATGATAGCACATTGCACAACACCTGCAACACGCTCAAATTAGACATGCTGACGAACTAATAAAAATTACCAGCGTCTACCTCTCTCTCTCTCTCTCTCTCTCTTCGATAGCTTCTGTGGCGACAGCTAGAGATCGCTCAGATCAGCACACGTCAAGTATGTCGCACCGCACTCGCGTTTTACTAGAATCAAAGATGAGGTGTTCCAGCTTCGATTGTAAATTTCTAAGTCAGACATCCAAGCTGGCTGCTGGAGGATGCTTTTGTAAGATCAAACGGTCAACGAGTTACGAGCCCTCCCAGTTTGAGCTTGCCCATTTTTTGTTGAAGTTCCTTCCCACGATGTGCTCATCAATGCGCAAAATTTGCTCAAAATGATATGTGCTACAGTCGTTACCGCAGCAAGCCCAGCAATTGTAAGAGCGCAAATTTACTCGTTGCCAATTTCCAAAATGTAGTATTGTAGCGTGTAGGAAAAATACCGTGAATTCCCACCTTGCTCAAGTTTTCGCCTTGGCCTCACGAACTCAAATGCAGCCCACTAGGAGGTCGTTCCCACGCTCCCAACACTCAGCAAATTTGCCTTCAGGGGAGCCTCAAGTGGTAGCCGTTCCCACGAGCCACTTCTTGTGCCAGGTTGCCTGCTACAACTGGGAGTGGGACGTTGCTGTCTACCCATAGGCTAGATGAACGGGCAAGAATGGGAGAGAATCATCATCAACAGCTCGAAAAGAGAAATCTTACAGGCGTAGATCCGGTCCCCATAAACCGGTAGAACTAGCTTTTTGGAAGATCGTAAAATCTTCCCTCCGTTTCTCTAGGCCCCATGGCGGAGCAAGATATGTTGATCATCCAGTAGGAGCGTCACATTTAATGCAAGCTCCGTTTGGCACAGGTTGCCATAGACTCGGTCTGAGACGCAGCATTTTTGAGCCCAAAATGGACCTGAAATTGCGGAGTGGGCATCTCCGGCCTCAGGGGGGTGCCTTGGGGCACCCTCTGCACTCGCTCTATATTTCCCGTTGCCTCACTCCGTGAAAATCGAGGTGGGTCCAAAAATAGGGAGAATGAATCAGCTCCTTTGAATACTCCGGGACATGCCCTTATGGAAGCCAAGCCCCGATATGCCTCGGTGGAGACACTTATTTTTCATCTCCATTGCGGCATGCATTTGCCAAAGTTTGGCACCGGGCTTATAGGGGCAACGTGCGTGAACAAGTTGGGCGATGTCATTTTGTGGCAGATTCGCCTCTTTTTGCCAGGCATGGGAACGACCTCTAAGAGCGTGTTCCCACTTAAAGCTACCCTGGCAAGCAAAAATGCTTGCCCATGCAAAGCCAAAGATTGCCAATGTACCCATGACCTTGAGAGCACCTCATGCCTACAAACTCAGGAAATTATCAAGAGTTAAGCCTGCTATCTGACACAACAACCATTTCATTGGCCAAAACAGATTGTCAAGAGCCAAGCTCTGTAATGGCCTGTTGGAGAGCCCAAAACCCCATCTCGAGCCGGGCGGTGCAAGGCTTGCTTTGGTCTATGGTAGCTAGGGTGGAACATGGGTGGGAACACGTTGGGCATTGGCATTTTATGGCAATCCCTCTCACATAGTCCGTGAGCATGAAGCAATTATCATAAGAGTAGGAACAGATTCTCATGCAAGAGAGTCCTGCCTCTTGTTATTTAGCTAGTTGGCAATAATATTGAGTTTGACAAACACAATATTGAAAAAACATGTCGAATCCTCAAGCAATCCAGGTTTTGAGGTCAAGGTCCATTTACCTGCCGCCATCCAAACAAACTAGGTGTTAGAACATCATAGTTACATATGGGTAGATAGGTAATGCATGTTTTCCCCGGCTTGTTATCACTTTACATAGGAATATAAACAATTATATTTAGCTTTTTTTTTTAAGAAAAAAATAAAAGTTGAAAGTCACAAGTGCAGTTTAAGTCACTAGTCACTAAGGAGCAAATGAGTGCATGGGTTGAGAAGGGATTAGAGAAGGAATGGGAGGATTAGTAGGCTTGGTGTGGGGGGTGGCTAAAAAGAGAGTGTAAATGAGAGATTTCATGGGGGATACATAAAAGAATAACTCATAGTTGGGAAAGTATACATGTGTGTGTGTGTGTGTGTGATGACAATGCCCAAAAGTAGTCATGCTCTCTTGTTTGTTGGTAGCACTTAAAGGGGAATCAAGTGTAACGGGATAAATAGATGCTAATTCTAGAAAATAGTAATCAACTAAAACACACCCATCCTCTAGTAAGACAAGTTCTTGAAGGGATCGATCCATGCACATTCACAATCTCCTAGAATACACAATTCATATTTCAAGAAACACTATTGCCTGTTTTCAATTTATTTTAGTTCTACCAAGTGCCAAGGATCTCTTCTATTTTTATTGTTCTCAATCTTGCAACTCCTTCAGAATTAAAGCTACCTTAGATGTTTCCCAACTTAAGAACATAAGAACATACTAAAGATACTTGTTTAATTTTTCCTCTTTTTGCCGAGGGCATATACATATATGGTGCAATATTTTTTTGTAGACAGTTGAGTGCACTATTTAAGACTAGATTTGGGTCTCTAGTTCTTTTTCCTTCATTGGAACTTTCCATGAGAGGCAATCTTGCATTGGTCTTGTCAATTCTTTGATCTATCACGATGCTCTTCCACCAACTATTCATCAAAAGCTACTCTCTCTTGGTCATTTTTAGAAGGGCTCTTTATGCAACTTTATGCACATTTTTCGCTAATCATATGACAACAAGGTCTCACAAGCTTTTGTGCGATGCCTTTTATGACATCTCTCATATTCTTAGAAGCTTGATTCATCTTCCTAAGATTCCATAAAAGGCATCTCTCGTATTCTTAAAACATTCATCTTCCTAAGATTCCAAACTTCTTATGTGATGACACGTGGCATTATTGTTGACTAAGGTTTCTAAGGTGCTCCTTTCCTTGGTCAACTATAACATTGAGTTGCTCCTTTGAAGACCTATTGGCCATTTTATAAGGGTCCTTTTTTTCTCTCACACATTTGGCCAATTCATCTATTCCTCTAATCCAAGGAGTATCTTTACAAAGTGTTTGTAAATTTATTAATCAATTTTACACACTTTGATTCAATTGTTGGTAGATCCTTTTCTTTGCTGCAATGGCTAAATAAATCTCAAGCATTAAGAAATTCAATGGCAAAGCATTTCATTCTGGCAAATGCATATCTATACTTGCTCATATTTAACGGTCCGTGGACTTATGTAAATGGGAAGACGACTCTAGATCCCACAAATGCTGACGAGCTTGAGGATGATGAATGAGCATATGTAATCATAATTCTTACCATTGACAAAAGTCTTGTCTACCATATGGACAAGCTTAAAATGCTAAGCTGAAGTGGGAAACTTTACCGTGCTAAAGTAAATAATTCAAAAATCAGCCTCAAAATTGAATTCCTGAGCCTTGAGCTCACTCAAGGTGATCTTGTTACTTTTATTTCATGCATGAAGGATCTCATGGCCCAGTTGCCTTCAATAAAAGCTACAATTAACGAAGAGGATGAGTATATGCAAGGTAAGGTTTTACACTTTTTTCACTTTAAAGTCGTGAAGTTTCTAGTGCCAAAAAAGCACACAGATGGGAGTACTTTTGGAGATTCAAATTGTGTATGCTTGGGACCCACAAGTAGGAGCTTGCAATAACATTTTGTAGCAGGACTTACTTCAAGCCTACTCCTCATCATTCAAAGACACTTTCAAACCCACATCATCCCCCGAATTTCAAACGCACTTTGTCCACCCCATTTTTCAAACGTCTTTCATCCACCCCATTCTTGTCTTGTACAAAGCTTGATGTTCTAGGTTATTGAATGGACATTGTCTTGAAGCAGAACTGAAAAGGTATGCCTTCTCCTCTCTCTCTCTCTCTCTCTCTCTCTCTCGGCATGGAAGGTATGAACTTAAGTACATAATTCTTGTTGTATTGCTACTATGAAGGGGCTACGAAGTCCATGAAGCTTCCTGTATGTGCTCAATTCATTGATTTTTCATTAGCTTGGATTTCAAGCACATCTTGTTGGTACACACTAAACATAGAGTTATCTTAGCATACATGATTTCGCCAATCCAAGGAGGACTTTCATAAGCACTATGGGCTGATTTTGGTTGACAAAACCCTCGCTATTTTTTAGACTCTAATGTTCCTAAAATGATGTGTCTCTTGCAAAACCCCATTCTGGGAAGGGTAAGATTCACTTAAGAATTCTAAGGCCAGATTTGTATAAGAAGCCAATTTTGTTGCACCAGTTGGTGTATCATTGCACATGAAGTCTCCATTACTTGTGCATGTGATTTCACATTGGAGAAATGTAGAATAGCAGAGATTCCATCCAAAAAGGAAAGATACATGGTGGCATTGAAGCAAAGAAGAATGGCATAGATTCATTTGAAGAAGGAGAACCACATGATGGCATGGACAGAGTTTGCTGATAGAGTGACGTGAAAACTGTGGAGAGATAGGGTTAGATCCACAAGAACATTGATCATTGGAGGTAGGACAATGGTTCATTAACATCATTTCTCATAGCAATATATCTAGTATGAGACAACAATATGATTTATAGAATTTTGAGGGTGGAGTGAAATATAATAAGATAGCAATGATTCTCGATACTGCATTAGGAAAAAAGGGAACTCATTTTAGTGCCTTGCAAGAAGTTCATAATTTCTTCTTTTCCCTTTACTCTAAAATACATAAAGAAGGATTTCACACTATAGGCTTCTACAAGATTATTATGTTGAAGTGGACTTCTAGTTGTGACTCGTGCCATGCAATAGATATGTTTAGGTCTTGTGTCGGAACCCCATAACTAACGTCTGTGTATCTTCATTTTTGAAAATTTGAAGTCTTAATGCCATTGCCAACACTTTGTTTTATAAAAGTTTGATGAGGATGTGAAGCAATGGGACAACACTGAAGCGTAACCTAGTAAGAAGAGACTCTACCATCTCCATCTTGATTTTAGAATAAGAGTATGTGCGTGTGTAAAAATGATGGAAGGGTTCACAAGTGATTCACAAGTAGGTTCCATGCAAAGAGAGAACGTGAGGATAGAAGGCTTACATCATATGTGCTTCCTCCAAACTCGCAGGCTTCTTTACTTCTGCAATAATCTTAGCCATCAACGCCATATTGACTATGTGAGTAGAAGCCCTCCTTTGCTCCTCGATTCTCTGAGACCACCTTAATCCATCCGCATGCTACTCAACAGACATAGGCATCTGGTTATCATGGTCGTAGAGTCGCTAAGCGTCGCTATATAGCAACAGAAAAGCGTCGCTATATAGCGACACTGTGGGTTAAAACCGAAACCCGTCGCGACGTGCGGCGCTTTCTTTAGCACTCTCTAATCTCTATTGTAAGCAAAGCAATCTCTTCTCCCACCTATTTCCGATGACCTCCCACTCTATTCTCCACTCCTCACCACTACTCATCCCTCTCCTTGCTCTTGTGCTCCCCCTCCACCCTTCTCCCTCTTTGGTTTCTTAAAAGGAAGTTTTTGAAGAGGTGAGTCTCTTTGGACAATGTAGGTAGGTTTTTTGTGAGATTTCATTTTGTGAGTGCTTTCTCCTTGTATTGCTAAAGCTGCTTACTACTTTTCATGCTTGATTACTAGTTTTCATGCTTGATTTCAAAGGATTGAAACAAAAAATGAGATTTCAAGAAAGAAAGAAGACTCCTCTCTTTTGTAGGGCCAGTCCACAAAGCACCAAGCGGGATGTACTATTCCATGTAAGTGCTTCCTCTTTTTTCCATTTGTTATTTTTTTTATTTGCATTGGCCTGCAGTTAGTGCCTTAAGCGCTAGCTGTAGTGATGGGCGTAGGAATCCTCCCTTCCCCTCTCTTCCCTCTTCTTTCCCTCTTCTCTCCTCTTCTTTCCCTCCTCTCCTTCTCCTTCTCCTTCAATCTTTCAATCTCTTTCCCCCTCTTTTTTCCTCTTTCGTTTCCCTCTTCTTCTCCTCTTTCCCCCCCTCTTTTCCCTCTTTCGTGCTCATGCTCTTATGCATAAGCATAAGCATAAGCATGAGCATAAAAGGAGACATATGCTCATGCATAAGCATGAGCATATGTCTCTTTTTCCCTCTTTCCTTTTCCTCTTCTTCTCTCTTTCTTTCCCTCTTTCCCCTTTTCCAATCTCTCTTTCCTTTCCCTCTTCTTCTCTCTTCTCCTCTTTCCCCTCCTCTTTTCCCTCTTTCATGCTCATGCTCTTATGCTCATATGCTTATGCATAAGACTCCTCTTATGCATAAGCATGAGCATGAGCATGAGCATGTGTCTCCTTCTCTTATGCTTATGCTTATGCTTATGCATAAGAGGAGTCTTATGCATAAGCATATGCTCATGCTTATGCATGAGCATAAGAGCATGAGCATGAAAGAGGGAAAAGAGGAGGGGAAAGAGGAGAATAAGCATGAGCATATGTCTCTTTTTCCCTCTTTCCTTTCCCTCTTCTTCTCTCTTTCTTTCCCTCTTTCCCCTTTTCCAATCTCTCTTTCCTTTCCCTCTTCTTCTCTCTTCTCCTCTTTCCCCCCCTCTTTTTCCTCTTTCATGCTCATGCTCTTATGCTCATGCATAAGCATAAGCATGAGCATATGCTTATGCATATGCATAAGAGGAGTCTTATGCATAAGCATAAGAAAAGGAGACATATGCTCATGCTTATGCTTATGCATGAGCATAAGAGAAGGAGACATATGCTCATGCATAAGCATGAGCATATGTCTCTTTTTCCCTCTTTACTTTCCCTCTTCTTCTCTCTTCCTCTCTTTTTCCCCCTCTTTTCCCTCTTTCATGCTCATTCTCTTATGCTCATGCATATGCATAAACATGAGCATAATGCTTATAAGCATAAGCATGAGAGAAGGAGACATATGCTCATGCTTATGCTTATGCATGAGCATAAGAGAAGGAGACATATGCTCATATGAGCATAAGAGAAGGAGACATATGCATGAATCTTTCAATCTTTCAATCTCTTTCTCCCTCTTTTTTCCTCTTTCTTTTCCCTCTTCTTCTCCTCCTCTTTCCCCCCCTCTTTTACCTCTTTCGTGCTCATGCTCTTATGCTCATGCATAAGCATAAGCATAAGCATGAGCATAAAAGAAGGAGACATATGCTCATGCATAAAAGAAGGAGACATATGCTCATGAGCATAAAAGAAGGAGACATATGTCTCTTTTTCCCTCTTTCCTTTTCCTCTTCTTCTCTCTTTCTTTCCCTCTTTCCCCTTTTCCAATCTCTCTTTCCTTTCCGTCTTCTTCTCTCTTCTCCTCTTTCCCCTCCTCTTTTGTCTCTTTCATGCTCATGCTCTTATACTCATGCATAAGCATGCGCATATGCTTATGCTTATGCATAAGACTTCTCTTATGCATAAGCATAAGAGAAGGAAACATATGCTTATGCATGAGCATAAGAGAAGGAGACATATGCTCATGCATGAGCATAAGAGAAGGAGACATGAGCATGAGCATATGTCTCTTTTTCCCTCTTTCCTTCTCCTCTTCTTCTCTCTTTCTTTCCCTCTTTCCCCTTTTCCAATCTCTCTTTCCTTTCCCTCTTCTTTCTTTTCCAATCTCTATTTCTTTTCCCTATTTCTTTTCCAATCTCTCTTTCTTTTCCAATCTCTCTTCCTTTTCTAATCTCTCTTTCTTTTCCCTCTTTCCTTTCCCTCTTCTTCTCTCTTTCTCCCTTCTCTTATGCTCATGCATAAGCATAAGCATGAGCATATTATGCTCATGCATAAGCATAAGCATGAGCATATGCTCATGCTTATGCTTATGCAGCATATGCTCATGCTTATGCTTATGCATGAGCATAAGAGAAGTAGACATATGCTCATGCATAAGCATGAGCATATGTCTCTTTTTCCCTCTTTCCTTTCCCTCTTCTTCTCTCTTTCTTTCCCTCTTTCTCATTTTCAATCTCACTTTTCTTTCTCTCTTTTTCCCTCTTTCAATCCTTCTTCTTCCCTCTTTCAATCCCTCTTCTTCTCTCTTTCTTTCCCTCTTTCAATCCCTCTTCTTCTCTCTTTCAATCCCTTTTTTCTCTCTTTTTCCCTCTTTCTTTACCCTCTTCTTCTCTCTTTCTTTCCCTCTTTTTCCCTCTTTCCTTTCCCTCTTCTTCTCTCTTTCTCCCTGCTCTTATGCTCATGCATATGCATAAGCATGAGCATATGCTCATGGTTATGCTTATGCATGAGCATAAGACCTCTTCTTCTCTCTTTCTTTCCCTCTTTTTCCCTCTTTCCTTTCCCTCTTCTTCTCTCTTTCTCCCTTCTCTTATGCTCATGCATAAGCATAACCATGAGCATATGCTCATGGTTATGCTTATCCATGAGCATAAGAGAAGTAGACATATGCTCATGCATAAGCATGAGCATATGTCTCTTTTTTCCTCTTTCCTTTCCCTCTTCTTCTCTCTTTCTTTTCCTCTTATGCTCATTTTCAATCTCTGTTTTCTTTCCCTCTTTTTCCCTCTTTCAATCCTTCTTCTTCCCTCTTTTCTTTCGCTCTTTTTCCCTCTTTCCTTTCCCTCTTCTTCTCTCTTTCTTTCCCTCTTTTTCCCTCTTTCCTTTCCCTCTTCTTCTCTCTTTCCCCCTTTTCTTATGCTCATGCATAAGCATAAGCATGAGCATATGCTCATGCTTATGCTTATGCTTATGCATGAGCATAAGAGAAGTAGACATATGCTCATGACAATTGTTTTATTCTTAAGTTCCAATCTAATTTTCAATTTATATGGTTCACTCTTAGAGTCATGTTGAGATATCAAGCTCTATCCCCGACATATCTCCTGGATGACTATCATTTATGTCACCGCCTATGTTAGTTGTACTCGTGGTGTAGTTAGACTACCATGTATGTTTTTGGTTTGGGTTCACATATGAACCACGTATTCTAGGTTTTGACATATAGGGTATTTCCCTCTTCTATTGTATTGTTGTTGTGTGCAAAAGTGAAGAAAGGCTTCACCCTCCAACCTTGTGTCCTCTCTCTTTTGTGTGTTGTGAAGAAAGCTGAACTTGAGTCTCCTATCTCTCTCCCTTCTTCTTTACATGGTATCAGAGCCTTGTTCGTGGTAAGGAGCTCAAGAAAGCTAGCCAAGTTTGTGGTGTCCTGGTAAGAGGACCAGTGTAGCTTTCCTATTTCGAGTTTGGGAGCAAATCTCTACAGGTAGCACAGCCAGAAGTGCAGGAGTGCACTGCTTTAGATTGAGAGGCCCGTTTTGAAGGCGGAAGTTCTTCGCAGGCACTCAGAAAAAGGCCTTGTTTTTGCTGTGCGACCACCGCGCGGCTAGTCGGTGGAAAGGTGCCATAGAAATTGCATCGTATGCCTATGTGCAGAGATATTGGGAGTTGCAGATTCATGCCTGTTGCCTGTTGATGCAAAATCGTCACGAGGAAGTGACTGTGTGGTGAAATACCACTTTCGTCAGTGTTGCAGATCTGCCCCTGTGAGGCTCTTTGCAGAAGTTTTGCTATTTGCCCTTCTGAGGCATTTTCTGTGTTTACAGGTTGCTGTTGCAATTCGTGATTTGTAAAATGTCTGAGAATCTGTCTACCATTGTCAGTGAGAAGCTTGACAAGAACAACTTCCAAGCATGGAAGTTCAGGATGACAAACTTCTTTATGGGAAAGGGAGTTTGGGATTACATCAGTGGTGAAACTGCAGAACCAGTTTTGGGTGCTGCTCCCACTCCTACTGAATTGAAGGCCTTTAAAGAATGGCATGAAAAAGCCAGAAAATGCCTGTATTGGCTGTCCGTTAGCATTTCAGATTCTATGATTGTGCATATACAGGATCTAGAGACGCCTAAGGAGGCATGGGATACATTGGTGAAGCTGTATAGCACAAATACCAAAGCACGAAAGATGCAGCTAAAGCAGGAGTTGCACAATGTGCAAAGGAAAAATCTGAATATAAATGAGTATTCCTTGAAGGTGAAAGGCCTTGCAGATTCTCTTGCCTCCATTGGAGCACCTGTTGATGATGAGGACTTAGTGTCCGTGACCTTGAATGGTCTTGGGAAAGATTATGCACAATTTCGGACATCCATTGGAGTCCGTGAAACATTTCCTGATTTTCAGGAACTTATTGCTCTCTTGCTGAGTGAAGAGCAAAGGAATGGTGGTTCAGCCACCTCAACTTCTCAAGAGACTGCTTTCTACTCGAATACAGGTAGAGGCAAGGGTAGAGGAAGAGGCCGTTCTGGTGGCCGTGCAGGAAATCAGAACCAACAGCAACAACAGGAAAACCAGTCCTATGGAGGAGGACGTGGTAGTTCTAGAGGCAGGGGGAGCCAAAGAGGCCGTGGTTCATGGCAAAGGAACCAGCAAGTAAATAGCAGCATAGAATGCTATTATTGTGGAAAGCCTGGACACAAGGAGAATACATGCTATAAAAAACAAAATGACATCAAAAGTGGGAAGTTGCAGCAAAGCAACTATGCATCATCAAGTGGGCATGGTGACGACAGAAATGAGCACCTTTTTGTGATGCAGCATATGGTTAACTCCATGTCAGGAGATGCTGCAGCTTGCAATGATGTTTGGTATGTTGATTCAGGTGCCTCTAACCACATGACCAGTCATGGTGAGTGGTTTCATGATGTCAGAAATTTGGATAAGCCAGGTTATGTTGAAACAGGTGATGATACTGCGCACCCAATTACGCAAGTTGGTAAAGTGCCATTGGCTATGCAGGATGGCAAAACAAAGTACTTGGCAGATGTACTTCATGTTCCAAAAATCACTAAGAACCTGGTTTCAGTTGGCCAGATGGTTGAGCAAGGTCTACAGGTTAGATTTAATCCTGATGGATGCTTCGTTGAGGACTTGAAAAATAAGTGCCGCTTGGTTGCGAAAGGCAACAAAAATGGAAGAATGTTCACCTTGGATGTTGATATGCCTGAGGTGAAAGCTGCTATGTTTGCGCATGGGAGAGGTGTCATTGCAGATATTGAGATATGGCACAAGCGCATTGGGCACGTGAATATACAAAGGCTGAAATCTATGCAAACGAAAAACATTGTTGCAGGTTTGCCTAAATTCAGAGTTGAGGGAATGCAAAAGGTATGTGAAGCATGCCAAATGGGTAAGCAGGCCAGACATGCATTTCCCAAAAATGCTAAGGTGAGCAGAAGACCTTTGGAAGTGATCCATTCAGATGTTTGGACAACCAAAACTGCTTCTATTGGTGGATTCCATTATTATGTGACGTTTATTGATGACTACACTAGGAAGGTGTGGATTTATTTTATGAAGCACAAAAGTGAAGTGTTCAGCCATTTCAAGGCTTTTAAGGCCATGGTTGAAAAAGAGAAAGGTGTGCATATTAAAGTGCTAAGATCTGATGGAGGGGGAGAGTACTTTTCAGAAGAATTTTGTGAAGGAATTCAAAGGAAGTACTCATGCGGGTCTACCCCTCAGCAGAATGGGGTTGCAGAAAGGAAGAACAAGCATATTGCAGAAGTAGGACGGGCGATCCTAAATGAGAAAAACATGCCTGATTATTTTTGGGCTGAAGCAGTAGCAACTGCTGTTTATATTATGAACAGAACTCCCACTGCAGCTGTCCATGGCATGACGCCTGAAGAAATGTATACAGGCCAAAAACCAGATATTTCTCACTTGAAGGTATTTGGTTGCATAGCGTATGTTCATGTTCCTGATGAGAAGAGAACCAAGCTGGATCCAAAGGCAGAAAAATGTATCTTTATTGGATATGCTCAGCACCAGAAAGGGTATCGCTGTTATAACCCTTCCACTCGCAAAATGCAAGTGAGCAGAGATGTTGTTTTTGATGAAATGAGCAGCTGGTATGCACCAACTGTTATGGTAGGAGATGCAGATGCAGGAAATGGGAATGCTGCAATAAATGCAGAGCAGCAATCTCAAGTCTTGAGTGGACCCAGAGAGTCCTCTACTAGTGGATCTAATGCATGGACAGGGAGATTGAGATCTAGTGAATCGTCACATGGCAGTCCTGATAGTGTTGTGCAGGTATCACATAAGGGAAAAGAAAAAGTGGACCATACTCCAGTGTTTGATGTGTCTGCTGGTAGCTCTCATGTTGATGGAGAGTCAAGCGGCTCTAAAATGAGCCTTGATGAGGAACTTGGGATTCCTTCTGTTGTTACACCTGGTGCAAGGAAAAGCAGGCATGATTTAAAGACTCCTGCAACTGATCCAGTTGTACGAAGGTCCACTCGTATTAAGTATCCAGTTGACAGGCTGAGATATGATGGGTATACAGCACATCACTATGCTTATATGGTCAAGGTTCTAGAGGAGCCAGAGCCCACATGTTTTGAGGATGCAGCAGGGCATAAAAATTGGGAAGCAGCTATGGATGAAGAGATGGCTGCCTTGGATGCAAACCACACTTGGGATTTGATGCCTTTGCCTCATGATAAGAAGGCTATTGGCTACAAGTGGGTTTACAAAGTAAAGCACAATGCTGATGGGTCTGTTAGCAGGTACAAGGCAAGATTGGTTGCCAAAGGTTTTGCACAGACATATGGAATTGACTATGAGGAAACTTTCAGCCCAGTTGCAAGGATGGCAACCGTGAGAGCAGTAATTGCTATGGCTGCTGCAAAGGGATGGTCTTTGCATCAGATGGATGTGAAAAATGCCTTCTTGCATGGTGACTTGCAGGAAGAGGTTTATATGATGCAGCCAGAAGGTTATGAGGATAAAGCACACCCCGATTTTGTATGCAGGTTGCGCAAAGCCTTGTATGGCTTAAAACAGGCGCCGAGGGCATGGTCAGACAAGATAGGGCAATATCTTGTCACTATTGGATTTCAGATTTCCAATTCAGATTTTTCACTTTATGTGAAAAGGACAAACAGAGGGATTGTGCTTATAGTCATCTATGTTGATGACTTGATTATTACAGGTGATAGTGATGCAGACATTAATGAAGTGAAGCTGCTGTTGAAGCAGAAATTTGAGATGAAGGATTTGGGAGAGCTGCGTTACTTCTTGGGCATTGAGGTTATTAGATCCCCGAGTGGGATATGGCTGTTGCAAAGGCAATACAGTTTGGACATGCTGTCCAAATATGGGATGACAGGCTGTAAGCCTATCTCTGTTCCATTGGAGCAGAATGTGAAGCTCAATGCAGAGTCAGGTGAGCTTCTTGAAGATATTACTATGTACAGGCGCATAGTAGGTAGCTTGATTTACATGACTATAACCAGACCAGATTTGAGCTATGCTGTGGGGCTGGTGAGTCAGTTTATGCAGGCACCAAGGAAGCCACATTTGGATGCGGCTAGGCGCATACTGCGGTATGTGAAGTCCACATTGCATTATGGACTGTTTTATGAAGCTGGGTGTGCATTACAGGTACATGGATACACAGATGCTGACTGGGCTGGTAGTGTCTCAGACAGGAGATCTACTAGTGGTTTTATGTTTTCCCTTGGGAGTGGTGCCATCAGTTGGAGCAGCAAGAAGCAGCCAACAGTTGCCTTGTTGAGCACAGAGGCTGAGTACAGGGGTGCAGCAATGGCTGCATGTGAGGTAGCTTGGTTACGGAAGCTACTTGCAGATATGGGACAGTCAGTTCATGCAGCAGTTGTCATTCATTGTGACAACATTAGCAGCATCATGATTGCTAATAACCCAGTTTATCATGCTAGAACGAAGCACATTGAGGTGCATTATCACTTTGTGAGAGAGAAGGTTCTAGCTGGTGAGATTGATCTTGTCTATGTCAGCACTGAGGAGCAGGTGGCTGATATCTTTACGAAGGCATTGGGTACCGAGAAGCTTCGCAGATTTAGGAGCTTGCTTGGTGTACGTGAGATGGATTTGAGCTTGAGGGGGAGTGTTGAGATATCAAGCTCTATCCCCGACATATCTCCTGGATGACTATCATTTATGTCACCACCTATGTTAGTTGTACTCGTGGTGTAGTTAGACTACCACGTATGTTTTTGGTTTGGGTTCACATATGAACCACGTATTCTAGGTTTTGACATATAGGGTATTTCCCTCTTCTATTGTATTGTTGTTGTGTGCAAAAGTGAAGAAAGGCTTCACCCTCCAACCTTGTGTCCTCTCTCTTTTGTGTGTTGTGAAGAAAGCTGAACTTGAGTCTCCTATCTCTCTCCCTTCTTCTTTACAAGTCAAAGCTCAAGCGTCCCATCATCGGAGGCGAGCGATCACCAGGGCCAGGGATTAGATGCACGTGACGAGGATCAGGAAGAAGGCGCAGCTCACGAGGACCAAGGATCAGGCCAACAAGACGAGGACGATGACGATTCAAATGAGTAGTAGTAGTAGTGATAGTAGTAGCAGTTTGCAATTTCTTCACCATGTATGTCATTTTGTATATCCGCTCGTTTGAGCAATTTTGTATCACCCTTTCGAAAGGGTAATTTTGTAACAAACACTGTTGTATATGTTCGACATGTATATGCTTTTGTTGCTCAATCATTTCATTTGAGCGATTTTGTATCACCCTTTTCGCAAGGGAAATTTTGTTATAAAAAACTTTTTTTTGTAATTAAAAAAAAAAAAAAGGATTAGTGGGGCTAAACAGGGCCATAGCAAGCCCTGTTTAGCCCCACTAATCCTTTTTTTTTAGTTCTGTTAATCGTCGCTATATAGCGACGTTTACCAGTGTCGCTATATAGCGACAATTATCAGTGTCGCTATATAGTGATGTTCAACAATGTCACTATATAGCGACACTTTATAGCGACAGTTCTTTTCCGACGCTTTTAGCGACTTTTATAACGACGTTTGCTCCCGTGAAAAAAAAAAATTAATGGAAAAAGCATCGGTATTTTCATCGGAAAAGGGCCTATGCCTTGTAGTGTGCCCACTCCAGCGGTGGCTGTAAGAGCACTTAGCTCATACAGGTTATTCCTCCTTACTCTTGTGCCAACAAGATTGCCTACACTATCCAGAATTTTTGCTCCTGTCTTGTTGAACCTCACCTCATGGTCAAGGTCAGTTATGGAAGCAACTGATAGTAGATTTCTCTTAATTTGTGGAACATACATCACATTAGATAGTTTTAGTAACATCTCCATTTATAGAAACAAATGAAATCATACCTGTACCCTCAACAGGGCATTTTGCATTACTTCCAACCGTCATAGTGATGGGTTCCTGTAGAGGCTGCATGGAACAATATAGACTCTTCTTGTAGGTCATGTGACGGGAGGCATCACTATCGAACACCCATGAATTAGTGGTTGACGCTTCTTGAACTGAGGAAGACTCTTCCTCAATGGCCAGAAATAGATCCAACTCTGCTTCCGCTGTGTTAGCTGTCTCTTTCCCCTTATCTGTCTTCTTCAGGGTACCATTCTTTTCATCTGCTTTCTTGACCCGGAAATCTACAATCACATGGCCCTTCTTCTTGTAGTAGAAGCATTCTCCTTGAAACTTCTTCTCGCCGCCCTTCTTCTTTTTATCACCACTAGTAGAGGACTCACCTTTGGTGGAGGAACCACCTTTGCCTTTCGTAGTGGCAGAGAACACAGCATCCCAATTGCCGCCTCCATCTCGAGCTTTAAGCCTCAATTTCTCCTCCATAAGTAAAGCACAGAACTCCTCAAATGACAATAATTGGGGTCTCACCTAAGTGTTAAGCACTGTTACTAGTCCATCAAACCTTGGTGAACATATCCAGAGACACCGCCGATGAGCTAGCTCTTCACTAGTCTTTTGTATCCCAGCACTAGCCATCTGGTCACGCAAATTTTTGATTTGGGTTATGAACGCCTCCGCTATCTCTCCTTCATTAAACTTATCGGCTACAAGCTGATTCTCCAGGTTCTGGATCCTTGTCTAATTTTGCATCTCATATTAACTCTTTAATATGTTCCAGGCCACAATTGCCTTAGATGTATGCTGAATTAAGGTCAAAACACTATCTGTCACCAAGGCATATAGAGCATCTGCATTCTTGCGTTTCCAAGCTCATAAAAGGTTGGCATTAGGAGATATCGTACTCCTCGAATTTGCTGAGTCGAGGGTTCCTTGTGGTTCTGAGTCAGTCCCCAGTACTATCTCCAGAAGCTCATATGAATCCAGAATAGCAGTAATTTTAAACTTCCACAAAGTGTAGTTCGTACCATCTAGCTTGCCTTCAGTGAAGGCTGGTAAGCAAATCCTCAACACCTGGATTGTTGGTGTAGCAGCAGCTGCTGAACTCGAGCCGCTTCCTGTTGCCATCACTTCGTATGCTGTTGAAGCCCTCACCTCTCTTCTATTCTTCGATCCTTAGAGCCGCCTGGGCTCTGATACCATGCTAAATTACACGACGCAGCGGAACAAAAATTGAATAAAGAATCAAGAGTACACAACAAACTGGAGATGAACAAAATTTTTCTTCAATACTGATGTAGTACAAATGATGGCTCCATCCACCCATGCGCTCCCACAGTAGAGATTAGATGGCGATCTAGACAGATACTAGATGAAGAGCTACTAGCTGGAAGATCTAATCTGATCTGAACTGATCTGATACAATGGACTGGGGAGGTCGCCTCTTTATAGCTATGAGGGCGGTAGTCAGATCAACCTAGTCGGTGAAGCCGACCAGTCAACCTAGTCATTGAAGCCGACTAGTCGTCCATGGAATATTCAGGGAATATTTCTTATACCGTCTCCTCGAGGGCTTCTGCCCTCAAACCCACACCAGGGGGATTGTTGGCCCCTCTGGGGACCCCCACAGCTAGGTGCCAACTGGCCCCCAAGCGCCAGCAACAATAAGGGGCTCCCACACAATCACCTTTCTACCCTCAACGGTCTCATTGATAGACCTCATCTGACATGCAAACCATCCAGTGTCTTGGGCTCACACATGGCTTCTTCTCATATGGGGGCCTTAGAACTTGAGCACCTTGGACCACTGTTGGTTACCAGGAGGGTGGGGTAGTGAGCATATCTAACACCTCGTACTACACCCCTTAGAGTCACTGCTGCTACCAAATGCTCGTGCAAGTGTGTTTGTGTGAAAAGAAGTAAATATGTGTGTGTGTGTGCACGTGCGCACGGGTTAGTAGCAGTGACTCAGAGGGGTGTACGAGGGTAGGTTAGCCACAAGGATTGGCAGTTCAGCTCTCCAAGCGATTGAGTCTTCAACGGCCACTTCCCTAACCGTCAGAAGATTCTTGTATGCATGCTATTACTAGCATTCCTATGTTATGTACACAGTTGTTGTGTGAGCTCTTGCTCTAGAATACAGAGATCTTTGGTGTTATGTCTCTATTGCATTATGTTGCGCGTGCCATTTATCTCTGCTTTTCGTAGCGTTTGCGCGTAGTTATGACGCTACAGAAACATTCCCAATCCCATCCAATGGTGTGTAATAAGGCTCCCTATGGCCATCAGATATCCGACCAGGATCCTACGTTGAGAATTTGTTATGTCTTGGAGACCTTTGGATGGAAATAAGATCCAACGGTGCATGAAAGTCGCTTGATTTAGTTCGTTGGATGCGAAAATGAATCCAATGGCCATGAGTGGAGGTCATGATGGCCCATCAAGCCATGAGATAGATGGGTGTATAGAACAAGATCAGAATGCTAGTAATAGCATGCGTACAAGAACCGTCTGATGGTTAGGGAAGTGGTCCTTGAAGACTCAACTGCTTGGAGATTTGAACCGCCAATCCTTGTGGCTAACCTACTCTCATGTTAAATTAAATGGTGAAATGGAAGAGAAACTGAACAAAGAATAGAGAGTACACAACAAACTGGAGAAAAACAAAATTTTCCTTCAATACTGATGTAGTACAGATGATGGCTCCATCCACCCGTGCACTCCCACAGTGGAGCTTAGATGGCAATCTAGACAGATACTAGGTGAAGAGCTACTAGCTAGAAGATCTGAACTGATCTGATACAATGGACTGAGGTCAGATCTTTATAGCTATGAGGGTGGTAGTCGGATCAACGTAGTCAGTGGAACCGGCTAGTCAACCTAGTCGGTGAAGCCGACCAGTCAACCTAGTTGGTGGAATCAACTAGTTGTCCATGGAATATTCAAGGAATATTCCCTATACCATCGCCTCGAGGGCTCCCACCCCCGAACCCCCACCAGGGGGGCCAACTGGCCCCTAGGCCCCAACAAGAATAAGGGGCTCCCACACAATCACCCTTCTACCATCAACGGTCTCATTGATAGACCTCATCTGACATGCAAGTCAGGATCCCCATCTAGTGTCCCGGGCTCACACATGGCTTCTCCTCATATGGGGGCCTTACAACTTGAGCACCTTGGACCACTGCTGGTTACCAGGAGGGTTGGGCATTGAGCATATCTAACAAAATGTCCAAGTAGAAATTCTACTCCATTTTCCTATTCTACAACACTATTGAATTTTGTGGGTGATGGCAATAAAGAAGTGCATAGATATGCCACAATTGAAATTGTTGTTGCAGAAATGTACAGGTGCTCGTACCTACAGGAGATAGAGATGAAATTGCAACATGCAGTAGAAAGATATAGAATGAAAGAGCAACTATCATAAGGAAACTGAAGAACACATGAAGACAATGAAGAAGTCAAGGAAAGCTAGAACAAAAGCCACTCCATTGGGAGAAAGAATCAAAAAAAGAAAAACTTACAATATTGTGGAATTT
Organism: Dipteris shenzhenensis; assembly: GCF_047967505.1. Taxonomy (NCBI): domain Eukaryota; kingdom Viridiplantae; phylum Streptophyta; class Polypodiopsida; order Gleicheniales; family Dipteridaceae; genus Dipteris; species Dipteris shenzhenensis. Next base: position 17,839,577 of record NC_141599.1, read on the forward strand.
AAAGCTAGATGTAGGCATAAAGTTCAGAAAGCAAGGTAAGTTTCACTTTTCTTTTTCTATATTGAATGCAATACAAAGACAATGATAACTCTCGATGATAATAGCAATTGAGAATAGAAAAGCTTTTGTGTGTGTACGTGTAAGAAATCCTAGAGTCTCAAAAGGAGAATGTTGATCCTAATGTTGATTCTAATGCCATTCCAATTAAAAAAGGAAATTTTTACCTTGGGTTTATAGTCAACTACTATTGCAAAAAGTATTCTAGAGGATAAAAATATAAAACATTCAAACATAAAGTTGTACAATAGTTCATAAATAGCAACATAGTCAACTAAATGTAATTCAAAAGGCACTTGATGAGAGGGGAGTGAGCAAGAAAGGTTCCACCTCTATTTTCAAATAGTAACATCATCAACCTTGAAAGATCAAAGGATAAAATGTGTGCTCTTAATAAATCTTGTAGAAATATGGAGAATAAAAGGCCTAGTTAATCAACTGAAAGATGATTATATTGGAAATTTTTTGCATATTGAAGGGGTGTATGAAAGTGAAAAGGGAAGCGCTGTGTATAATCCTTGGAACAACATTTTTTGTTAATATTGAACAAGTACAAAGGAGAATGGCTTAATTTTATGGTATCGCATTGAAGAGTATCAAGGACGTCTCAAATTTGTTATAAAGTTGGATGAATGTGAGCTTGTTAAGGAGACACACTAACATGTTTTGAGTTTGCTTTTGTAATTGATGGATCAAGATCTCTATTCATTTGTGTGATTGTCACTGGTGTGCGATTTGAGGTAGGCACACTTGGATTTCAAAGGATTTTCCATAAGCATAATGTATTAATGTTTGGTTCTTCAACTTAAAAACTCAAAGATCCTTGCATTTCTCAATGGAAGGTTAAGATAGAGGGCCGCCAAACTCTTGATTGGGTGTCCTACCACACAAATGTGGGGGTTAAAGGTCACTGTGCCTTTACCCCGGTTATGTACAATACTCAAACACATATATAAATGAATGAAAAAGAAGATTAGGGTGGTTTTGCACCCACCAAAATTTGTGTGGCTGTCTGTTTCTCTCTCTCTCCCTCTTCCGTTCTTGCTTCCGTTGAGAGCACTCTCAACTAGTATCAGAGCCCGGGTGATCTAGCTGAGCATGTGTGAATGCTTGGAAGCTCAGCAGCTTTGTGGGAGGAAGGAGAACCTCTGTGGGAAGCTTTCTGGGTGACTTTACTTGCGTCCAAGTGTGCAGAGACCTTGGAGGAACCTTTGGAAAAGTCACTTTGGTTTTGCGAAGTGGTTTTAGGAGCCTGTTAAGTGTTTTCAAAGAAAAAGTCGTTTTTTGAGCTTTTCCCTGTTCCGTTCGATAACAGAGACTCCGTATTGACTTGTAGAGGCAACTATTGCTTGGTTTTGGTGTCCACTTCACTTCAGGAGCTTGGAAACACCTTCATTCTTGAATCTGGGATCATTTCATTGGATTTTTGACTCACTGTGTCAGTTTCTACGTTTTTTCTGCCTGGGTGTTGGAACTCAAGTTTGGAGCAACCATTTGTAGATCTGTCAGTTCCGATGGACTCAGGAGGTCTAAAACTTCTATGTTGCTCATCATTAGCACTCCGGTGGAGTTTACAAATAGCTTTGTTTCCAAAAACGTTTTTCAGTCCGTGTGTTGGACCCAGTGATTCAGACCACAGTTTCCAAAACCATCTGTCCCATTACATTCCGGACGCCCAAAAACCCCTACCTATCAGTTCTTGTATGATTCGGTGGAGTATTTTCAGAGTTATAGATCTCTGTGTATTTGATTTCGTCTCTCTGTTATGCATTTTTCATTCTAAGGTTTTGAAACCTTAGATTTATGCCACATGGCAGTGGATAAGTGTTGACTCCCAATTGAAGTTCCAGCAGAAGAGAGATATTTGCAGATTTTCTTGCTGAGTCCGATTATGCAATGGCGCCCATGTTTTGAGGCATCTCAGGTTCTATTTTTAGTAGCGGTCTTTTCCATGGGACCATGATTTCTTGAGCATACCTTATGCAAATCACTCTGGTTGCAGTTTGAGCCATGTGCGCTCATTCGTGGTGTGCATTGGGTTGAAGTGGATGATTTATAGGCCATTTAGATGCATTGCAATCCTTATTGGATGTGCTGATAGGCCCAGATTGCCTTGTGGGATGCTATTTTTATGGATGCTTTGCACATGGATGCGATTTTATGCTGAGGGACAGCTTTGACACATTGCAGTTGATGCACTGATAGTGTTATGCTCTCTTGGATGAGATATTATTGATGCATATGCCCATGGATGGTGTTTATGCTTGAGCCATTTGGCACCTATTGGCATTTTGGATTGCCATTGCAGTTGGCATTTTCTTTTGGGCCAGATTTGCTCATATGGATGCATAGTACATGCACATGAGTCAGCTACATCTTTTTTTGATGCTTTGAGCTTTGAGCTTTGGTGATATTTCAGTCTATTGTGGCATACACATTTGGGTGCACCTGGTATTTGGTGTGATTCTCTCTTACAGGCACTAGCATTTGGGATTTTGCTTTATTTGCATCATGGCATCCTCTTCCATGTTTGAAAAGGAGCTTTTCAACATTAAAAAGTTTGATGGGACAAACTTTTCTTTATGGAAAGAACAGATAAGGGATGTGCTTATTCAAAAGAAGCATATTAAACCCTTGGCAGGGATTGAAGCTAAGCCTGTAAATATGTCTGAGGATGATTGGAATGAGTTGGATGCATTAGTAAAGTCTACTATTAGACTTCATCTTGCAGAGTCATTTTATTTCACAATAGTAAATGAGCAGACTACGGAAGATTTATGGAAGAAACTGTGTGCGACCTATGAGAAGGAAACTGCCTCTAATAAAGTTTACCTCATGAAGAGGTTGTTTGAGCTTCTCACTTGAATGAATTCAATATTATTTTCAGCCAGCTTTAGGCTCAGAAGATGAATTTTGATGCGGAGACTAAGGCAATATTTCTCTTAGGTTCATTGCCATCCTCATGGGATACCTTCCGTACAGCTGTCAGTAACTCTGTACCTGGTGGAGTACTAAAATTTGATGATGTTGTGGGTAGCTTGTTGGCCGAGGAGATTAGACGGAAGTCTATGGACGGCAACAAGCAGGATGCAGCCTTAAATGTACAAAGGGGTAGATCACAGTTCAGGGGGAAGTCCCAAGAAAGAGGGAAGTCTCGTAGCAAATCCAAGGCACGAAACATTGAGTGTTACCACTGTGGCAAGAAGGGCCATATGAAAAAGGATTGCTACAAGCTGAAAAGAGAGCAAAAGGATAAGAAAAAGAATGCAAATTAGGGTGCAAATCAAAAGGAAGAGAGTCCAAGGGAGGACAAAGGAAAAGTGAAGATCGAGGAGATCAATGCAGTCACACATGATAGTGACAATGACGTTCTCTTCATGTCTACTTTATCTGCAGAGTTTCTTACCACTTCAGATGATGCATATTCCCAGGATTGGATTTTGGATTCTGGTGCTTCATTCCATGTTACTCCCCATAGGGAATGGTTCTCCACTTATGATAGTGGAAAGACAAGTTGTGTGCATCTTGGAAATGACTATGCATGTGACATAGTGGGAGTAGGTGACATAAAGTTTTCTTTTGCAAATGGGTCTACATTTATTTTGAAACATGTGAGACATGTGCCTAAGTTGACCAAGAGTCTTATTTCAGTGGGTTAACTAGATGATGCTGGTTTTCACACCACTTTTGGCTTTCAGAGTTGGAAAATTCAGAAGGGCTCTATGCTTTTGGCCAGGGGTGCCAAGTGTGGGACTTTGTATCCCTTACATGTATCAGGGGTATTTGATCATGTTGTTGCAATAACCGAGCAGCCAAGCACTTCTTTGTGGCATTGTAGGTTGGGGCACATGAGCCAGAATGGAATGAAACTCTTATGCCGTTTGGGTTGTGTACCGCATTTGAGTTTCTCTAATTTTGAATTTTGTGAGCACTGTCTCTATGTGAAGCAGACAATCAGCCCATAAAAGAAGGGGAAAGAAAGAGTTTGAAAAGCTTGATTTGGTGCATTCAGACGTATGTGGTCCCATGCCTACACGGTCATTAGGCGAGGCTGAATACTATGTGACATTCATTGATGATGCAACTAGGAAAGTGTGGTCTTATGCTATAGCTCGAAAGAGTGATGTGTTCCAAGTATTTCAAAAATGGTTGGCCTTGGTTGAGAATCAATCAGGTAGAATGCTTAAATACCTACGGACTGACAATGGTGGAGAGTATCTCTCTCATGACTTTCAACATTTCTGTGATACACGTGGGATTAAGAGGGAGCTCACATCCCCTCGTACTCCAGAGCAAAATCCAGTTGCAGAAAAGATGAACTGTACCATTCAAGAAAGGTTGCAATGCATGCTTTCCAATGCAAGTCTTTCTGGTGGTTTTTGGGCTGAGGCAATGAAGACTGCAGTGCATGTGATCAATAGATCACCTAGTAAGAGTTTGGATGGTGGTATTCCTAAAGAGGCATGGAGTGGCAAGAAGCCCTCTTACTCTCATTTGCGTATATTTGGGTGTGAGGCATATGCACATGTGCCAAAAGAGCTTTGAAAGAATCTAGATCCTAAGTCTAGGAAATGCATCTTTCTGGGTTATGGTGAAAGTGGAGAGATGGGCTATCGTCTCTGGGATCCAGAAGCAAAGAAGATCATAGGCAGCCATGATGTAGTCTTCAATGAGAAGAAGATGCATAAGGCACCCGTGAGGGATGTTGAAATGAGGAGAATCACTTTCCAGGATGTGAATCCACCTGCATATGTTGATAGACAGCAAGCTGTCCATTTACCAAATGTGCAAGAAATGGTACCACCAAATACTCCCACAGGTATACAATCAAGGGTAGATGATGGATCATCTATTGGTGGAAATGATGAGCCAAATGTGGCTGATATATGCAGGTGGGAAAGCAAGCTGAAATGCCCTTCATAAGATCATCTAGAGTGTTTAGACCACCTGATAGGTTTGTTCCAGGGGTAGACTATGTGATGATTACTGATTGCGGGGAGCCTTCTTGCTACAGAGAGGCTATGATGCGCGAGGATCAATGCAAGTGGGAGTATGCTATGCAATCAGAGATGAGTTCACTTATGAAGAATAAGACTTGGGACTTAGTTTTTTTTCCACATGGAAAGAAAGCATTGCCATGTAAATGGGTCTAGAAGATGAAGGTCATAGGTGATGATGTGCCTAGGTACAAGACCTGTTTGGTCTCGCTAAAGGGTTCAAGCAAGAGAAGGGTGTGGACTTTGATGAGATATTCTCTCCGGTTGTGAAGATGACCACACTTAGATGCATGCTTGGACTAGTGGCATCAGAGGATATGGAGCTTATGCAGATGGATGTCAAGACAGCTTTCTTGCATGGGGATTTGCATGAGGAAATTTACATGGTGCAGCCAGAAGGCTTTGAAGAAAAGCACAAAGAGCATTTAGTTTGTAAGCTGAAGAAGAGTCTCTATGGTCTTAAGCAAGTGCCTAGAGAATGGTATTAGAAGTTTGATGCTTTCATTTGGTCCCAGGGTTTTAGAAGGAGTGAAATTGATCACTTCCTCTACACTAAAAGGGCTAAGGATAATAGCCTGATAATCCTGGCACTATATGTGGATGATATGCTATTGGCTAGCAAGAATACTTATGAGCTAGATGCATTAAAGGCCGAGTTGCATGAGGCCTTTAATATGAATGATTTGGGACTTGCAGGTCATATTCTTGGTATGCGCATCACGCGTGATCGGAGTAGGAAACTCCTTTGACTTTCACAGAAGGAGTATGTTACAAAAGTATTGCAGCGTTTCAATATGGAGGGGGGGAAGGAAGTGAGTACTCCATTGTCTCCATATGTGAAACTGAGTCATACAGATAGTCCCAAATCAGATGAGGAGAGGGCCATGATGGCCAAGGTTCCTTATGCATCAGCGGTTGGGAGTCTTATGTATGCTATGATAGCTACTAGACCAGACATTGCATTTGCAGTGGGAGTTGTTAGCCGGTATACGGCTAATCTAGAAAAGAGGCATTGGGAGGCAGTTAAGTACATCATGAGGTACATGAAGGGTACCAAGGAGATGTGCATCTGCTTTGGTAAAGGAGACATGCATGTACTTGGGTACACAGATTCAGACTATGCATGGCATGTGGATAGTAGGAGATCCACTTCTGGTTATGTGTTCACCTTTGCAGGTGGTGTAGTGTCGTGGATGTCTCACACACAGAAGTGCGTTGCTTTGTCTACCACAGAGGCTGAGTATGTTGCAGCCACAGAGGGTTGCAAGGAGGCTATATGGCTTGATCGACTAGTGGGAGATTTGGGGATTCATACAGGTGTACCGACATTGCATAGTGATTCCATGAGTGTTATTCAGCTAGCATAGAATCCGGTCTTTCATGCAAAGACCAAACACATTGAGGTCAGGTACCATTTCATCAGGGAGGTACTTGAGGACAAGTGCATAGAGCTTGTCAAGGTTCATACAGAAGATAACCCTGCAGATATGCTGACGAAGAGTCTACGTAGTCAGCAGTTTGAGTATTGTCGTGTATTGATGGGCATTGGATAGTATGCTCACTGGTTGTTCTCCCTTAAAGGCACATTGTCCTTTAAGTGGGAGGTTGTGGGGGTTAAAGGTCACTGTGCCTTTACCCCGGTTATGTACAATACTCAAACACATATATAAATGAATGAAAAAGAAGATTAGGGTGGTTCTGCACCCACCAAAACTTGTGTGGCTCTCTGTTTCTCTCTCTCTCTCCCTCTTCCGTTCTTGCTTCCGTTCAGAGCACTCTCAACAAAAATACTAGCTATTATCAAAGTTCAAGTTTAAGGGGGGTATCTTTATGTTGAGGGCAAAGCTGATTTTCAAGTAGAGTGGCATAAAGCAGGTGACTTGAAAACCCTAAAGTGTATGTTTAACATAAGTACAGCAAACAATTCAAAATATCCATGGCTTTACTACAAGCACCATGTCATGGATCCTAAATAGTGGAGGAAAGCATCTAATAGAGATGAGGTTGATCCAAATTTCAAAGTTGTTCTTGATATTTCCCCTTGTGCAATGTATATGTATGCACATTGCATGCTTTGTTTCAGATCATTAAAAAGTTGGTGTTTCCACACACACACATGCATATATGCATGTATGTATAGAAATACCAAATTTTTATTGATCCGACACAAAGCATGCGATGTGCATATATGAACATTGCACAATGGGATATCAAGAACAACTTTGAAATTTGGATCAACCTTCTCTTTCTCTCTCTCTCTCTCTCTCTCTCTCTCTCTCTCTACACACACATACACACATTGCTTGGCAACTTCATCTTGAAAATCATGAGAAGGTGTCACTTCAAGCTTGACCTGGCTGAGGAGCTCCCTAGCACTCCAATTATCCTCAATAGAAGGGGAGAAATTTAAAGGGAACAACATCTTATTTATAAAATCTCCCTAATTCTTGCTTATTTCATGGTCGTGGTCTTTCTAGCCATATAATGAAGAGCTTCCCTCAGAAAAAGGAAAAACGAAAGCATGTTTTTTCGCTCAAAGCCATTGAAGCTCATCCTGATGAGGAGGACTCTTTAGTTCTAAGGTTAATAAGAGGCTCACCTGATTGGCTGGATGGTGCAGTCACAAGCACTAGCATTGGCCCATGCAATCAAATTTGCACGATTGGTTGCCTTGCATGCAAACTCACGTGGCTGGTGGTTGTGACCTCTGAAGGACCTCATAGGTTCTTACCTCTTTCCTACATGTGCAAGTATCTCCACCGACTTGTGATCTCAAGGGCGATGAGAGTCAATTATTCATATGGTAGAGTAGGATTGGATGTAGTAGATTGGTGAGGTGATCTTCTATGAGGAGTTGTGAGTGGCTGTGTCGTAGTGATCATGACTGTGTGTCGTGATAAATTTGTAAGCCTTTGTGGCTCAATCTTTTTGTAAAGCTGCAACAAACCTAGTAGGGGTGAGCAACTATCGAGTGAGTTGATTGAAATATAAGTGGTTTTTATATTTTATGTGCTGCTCTCTTTTGCTACCCTGCATCTCCGTTTGCCATCAGTGCTATCAGAGTGTGGTATTTCCATTCCTTGGTTCTCTGGTGATCGAAGATATGGATTGTGAAGAAGCGACGAACTAATCGACGCAGTCAAAGAACTTCTCTTAAGATACTTGCAAAAGTCATGGATTCGACCAGAAAGGATAAGCATGGAGCTATCCTTGTGATGTTCAATGGAAAAATTTTTGTGTCATGGTAGTTAGCCACACATTTGCTATTCATGCAAAAGGGCTTATGGCAATTAGTGGCTGGTACTGAGAAGAAGCCAAAAGAACGCTCCACTGAAGCTGATAAGATATCGCTTTGGGAGCAGAGAGAGATCAAAAGGTAGTCAGTTTTATGGGAAGAGCTCTTGGACCTGATTATTTCCATCACCTTGATGTCAATAAGTCAGCTGAGAGAATTGGGTTACTCTAGAAACACTCTTTGGTGTTAAAATGAAGCATTCGAAGTCTAATTTAAAGCAAGATTTGTTTGATCTTCAAATGGATGCATCAGAGACCTTAGGGGTATTTCTAAATCGAATGCAAGCTCTCCTCAGACAACTTAGTGATCTTGGAGCTAAAGTGGAGGATGAAGATAAGAAGGTGATTCTATTAAGGAGTCTACCCATAGAGCAGTATGGATAGATAATCCGAATTTTATGTCTTGACGATGATCTAGACTTCCTCGACTATGTGGCAATGCTTATGAGTGAGGAGAAGCGAACCAGTTCGTCCATCTATCACTCAAGAGTTTACTTAGCTATCAACAAAAAGAAGAAAACCATGCGAGATACTCGACACTGTTCTTATTGTGGAAGAGATGGTCACGTGGAGAAGTTTTGCTATACTAAGAAGCATGATGAGATCACAAAACCAAACAAAGGTAAAGAGAAGGCTATGATGGTGGAAGATGGGAACGAAATATCCTTGCTTGTAGACGTTGAGTTTATGAAGGATCACGTATGGGCATTTTAGTCTTGGGAGGGTGATGTTTATTGATGGCTCTTGAGGTCTTTGTGAACAGTTTTCATGAGCCACTTACGGTTCTTTGTGGACGCTCTACCTGCATGCTCTTTGTGAGTAATTTTCAGTTTGCTCTTGGGCTCTTTGTGAGCATGTAGTTGCAAGTCCTTTGTGGACAATGATTTGAGCCAGTTGTGGTGCTCTTTGTGAGCATGTTGTGGTTGTGTTCTTTGAGTTTCAATTGTCGAGATGCTTTCTATGGGCATAAGTTTTTTGTGTTAGTCTCCCCATTTTGGCCGAGGGGGGGTATGTTGGCTCAGAGCCATTGAAGCTCATCCTCATGGGGAGGACTCTTTAGTTCTAAGGTTAATAAGAGGCTCACCTGATTGGCTGGATGGCACAATCACAAGCACTAGGATTGGCCCATGCAATCAAATTTGCACGATTGGTTGCCTTGCATGCAAACTCACATGGCTGGTGGTCATGACCTCTGAAGGACCTCGTAGGTTCTTACCTCTTGCCTACATGCACAAGTATCTCCACTGACTTGTGATCTCAAGGGCGATGAGAATCGGTTCTTCATATGGTAGAGTAGGATTAGATGCAATAGGTTGGTGTGGTGATCTTCTATGAGGAGCTGTGAGCGATTGTGTCGATCACGACTGTGTGTCGTGATAAATTTGTAATCCTTTGTGGCTCAATCTTTTTGTAAAGCTGCAACAAACCTGGTAGGGGTGAGCAGCTATCGAGTGAGTTGATTGAAATATAAGTGGTTTTTTTATTTTATGTGTTGCTCTCTTTTGCTACCCCGCATCTCCATTTGCCATCAATGTTGTTGCTGAACCCCTTCCTCTTGCTTGAAAAGAAAATGGGTCCTTAGTTCTAATAAGGTGATTGCAAAAAGATAAGGGTCAGTTAACCTTTATTTCAAAGAATATTTTTGACACTCTAGCTGACAAAGAGACGCAGGAGTGAATTCAAAAGAAACTAAAATATGAGGTTGAAAATGGGTGGTCTAAAGAGCTTGTGGAGGAGATGAACAAAGTAGATGACATGCTTTTAGAAGGAAACGATGATGAATTAGAAGAAGATCTTCCAAACACACTCCAACATGATAATGAATTTGTATTGCAGAGTAAGACTTTAGCTCCAATTTAGAATAAGAGGAGGCTATCACATACAAAGGAACCACTCCTCAGGGCAAGAGCCCTAACCCCAAGGCCGAAAAGAGGCAAAACAAAGCTAAGTAACCCCATTTCCTTTCTCACATAATGTGTGTGACATGATATACCCCTCTAGAGGGGCGATTATCTTTAGACGGTTGAGAGACAACTCTCTTTCTCTCCTCCTTTCCTTGCTTTGCAACAGATTAAGGTTAGTAGTCACATTTTGGGAGATAAATCCATTGAAAAGAGAAGAGTGTGGTTTTACACCAAGCATGAACATGGTATGTTAAGGGGTAAACCACCAACGTGTCATGGGGAATTGGAGGTGTCGTTTAAGAAAAGCTCACCTTCTTCTAAATTCATTTGAGAGCTTACACTTCACAATGCCATACACGAATGTCACCTCCATAGCTCCCAAATCACATCTCACTAGTTTCTCCACAATAAAAGAGCACGGTAAAGAGAGAAAGGAGGGTTGAGAGCATGACCATGGTGAATGGGAAAGGGAAACATAGTCCTAGAAGCAACAATGGCAAAGGGAACATAGGCATGGAAGCAACAAAGAGGGAGTAGAAACAAGACCCTCAGTCTTGGAATGAAGAGAGCTTGTACTCTCCACAATGCATGATTGACTCCAAATCCAAAAAGTTGGCTTTTATACATGACCCTTGTCCAAACCCTAATTTTGAACTAATTTTCCACTAGCCTCTATTCTCACTCTTTTAGGCCAATGTGACCCAATGAAGACCCAAACCATCAAGATATACCATTCATTAGTAGTAGCACACAACATCTACTTCCACCTCCTGACCTCTACAAGAACCTCACCAACAAAGAAGACAAAGAAGAATAGAAACCAAAAAATGTGGGCTTGAAAGGATCTACTAGAGGCCCAAGAATACTTTGAAGATGAATCATATATTTGGATTCCAAAGAAACCTCAACATCACAAGGAACCCCATCATGTAAACATCAAAACTTGGCATTGAAAAATAAACCAAAGAAACCTCAACATCACAAGGAAACCCATCATGTAAACAACAAATCTTGGCATTGAAATATTAGGAATGTCATCCAACAAGGAAAGTACATTACCTTTGGGTTCTGATAACATTAATCGAGGCCCAAGGATATTACCTTGGAGCCACTTATGTTTGGGTATCCAAGGTAATTTCAGTACCTCCTATGGATTGAATTTCAAAATCATATACTTCAAGGAGTACCTAGCGGAGATGTTTTAACTCTCCTAGGAGTCGAGATTGTGGCTTGCTTGACTATTTGCCAAAGCTTGTATCCAACATGTTGCACCCATTGATTTCAGCTTTATCCAAATTTGAGATGGAGTAATAATTATCTCCTTATTATCAATGGATTCATCAATTGCATGGTGTACAAAGGTATAATGAAATTCGGTTTATTATTGTCAAGGTGCATAATCTGTGTTCCTTTACTACTTGGCAGATCTATTGTGGTCAATGTATGCATCAAATTTAGTGAGTCTCCTAGCTCAAGTAAAGGACCACATCAAGAGTTTCTAGGACCCTTCTTGCTGTTCTCTTCCTTATATGCTTTGAAACATTTACTGATATCAATCTATTGGTGGTGTCAGATTTAGTAGTAAATAAATTTGCACCCATGGGATGGCCCTTCCATGTTTTTAAGTCCACTCTAATGATTCAGTCTCCTTTTTGTAAATAGATATTATCAAACCACCAGGCATTGATTAATAGCATAATTCACATGAAGAATCTACCCAAGATGATGTCATTTGAGTCTGGTTACTTATGGAAACTCATTATTGCAAAGGATACGCAGTAATAAAAGCCAAAGTTTTGACCTTTATATCTTTTAGGATTCCAACTGGGCATTTTGTTGTACATCGGCCAACTTCACCACAAGGGTGGTCTTCGCCATGAGAGCTTCTCCTCACTTTTCCTATCATTGCTTGGTGATAATACTGACTCCATCTCCTCCATCCAATATGCCAATGACCTTATGATCATGGTAGGATATGGGTAGTTTTGCATTGGTGTCATCGCCCTTAAGTAATGACCAATCTTATTAATAGGTACTCTTGGAAGTTTTTCACCTTGATTTTTTGAATGCACTTGCTGATGGTGTTAATAAATGTTCTAGTTTCTTATGTTATGTCTATTCTATTGATGGATAGACTCCCTTTGTTGATAAGGGAATCCTCTGTTGATGAGCAGAATATTTGTAAAGTCAAATAAACTCGCATTTGAGAGGGCGATCGTTGAGGAAACTAGTCATAATTACAAACTCTGAGTGGAGTAAACTGTAGTGAGGTTAGATGTAACTATGGAATCTACTAAGCTAAGCAATGATGTAAGAAGAATACTATGTGGAGAAACTCCATGTATTAATCTCGCATGAGCAAGTCTATGTAAGAATTTTCAAGATGATGCAAGAGAGGGATGATTTCGGATCTGGTTTGCTTCTTCATTTGCCACATCTTTCCTTATGAGAGTCTATCATTATTTACTTACATCTTTTCTTATGAGAGTCTATCATTATTTACTTTCCTACATGCATAGATAGGTGGTTTATGTGTGTTTGTTCTCCAGTAGCTCGTAATCATTGCTCCCTCAATTTTGGTTCCTACAAGAGGGAGAGAGAGAGAGAGAGAGAGAGAGAGAGAGAGAGGCAGGGGGGGAGGGAGTGAGGGAGAGAGAGATATAGGGAGCAAGGGAGGGAGAGAGAGAGAGAGAGAGTTGCATGAAATGTTGTTATTGGCCAATGAGTTGCAATTCCATAACTTTATAGGGAAGATATTTACCCAATGACCTACACTTCCATAGCTATGCCACTCTTACAAAATACCCTAAGTACAAAATCAGAGTGACACATGCTCACACCCACTACCATGGGCTGAGGCAAAGGGCTCACTATGACCCTTTGGTGAGTACTATACTCGTACTATACTAAACTAAGATTAAAAAAACAAAATCATATAGAAAGCCAAAAACTAGGGGATAATAGCTAGAGTCAATCTCAAATCAAAGTCAAAAGACATAGCTAGGTGCCATTGTGGCTTTCTATGAGCTGCAAAAATGTCTCATATGTGTGTTTGTTTGGTTGTCTCAGGGGCATGGTCTTTGTGGTATTTGCATTGGGTGGGCCGTATTGATAATGATGCCTCTGGTCACGAATGGTGTGACATGAAGTTGGGGGTAATAAACTTCACGCACCTCTTCACTTCCTACAGCATTCGAACTGACTGCCAAAGATACTTATCATTGAGAATGAGACATTAGAAAGAAGCTTTTATGCCAAGATACCACACCATACTTTCCTCCCTTAGATGAGAATGAAGATGGTAACATCCCAAGTGATGTTGTAGTCAAGCATAGGGAGAAGGAAAGGATCAGCAGAGGCCATAATCTCAGCGAGCCGGTTTGCACCAAAGAGAAGAGCGATACGTTGTTGAAAGAAGATCTTGTGGCTCAACATGACATGAACTGATATATATCGAGGAGTTTGAAGGGGCTGATTAGGTCGGATGGGTAGATTCCGAGGAAACATTGCACCTCCTTCATAGACACCTTTATACTTAGCTCAAAACACTCTACAAATTATCGTTAGACACAGAGGCCTATAACTTTCAGTAGAGACAAAAAATCAAAGATTCAAGTACACAAAAACATGCGCCCTTCGTGCTGATATAAGTTTCATTGAAAACAAACAGACGGTTGAAGAGATATGGACAGTTTACTGGAAGGGGGTAAAAACTATCATGAAAACAGACTATCAAACACAGAGACTCATAACTTTTTGCAGCAGTATCTGATTCAAGATCTGATTATATAGGAACATGCGCCTTGAAGAGAACTTTGCGATGATATAAATTTCATTACAATTGGACTACCGAGCAGAAAGTTATGAGCAAAACACTAACAGGGGGTCAAATTGTCATGAAAACTACCCTCCACCCAGGCTAATTTCGCCTGAGCAGGATGCTCCCTCAAGACTCCACCTTCATCAACGATCCACCCCTCATAGATTTTGCCTAGAAGAGGGGAAGAAGTTTGCATAGTGGCTCGAGAAACAAATGGACCATGTGTGCACAGTGAGCAGCCGAATAGAAAGAACTTTTAAGGCTTTGAAAGAAAGAAAAGGGAAGAGACACTCAAGAGAGAGAGAACCTGAAGTGACCTTCATTACAAATAGAGTGAGAATCCACCTCAACACTACAAACACAAGGGAGAAGAAGAGGTTTCATACATACAAGAGGGAGCGGAAGCTCCAAGACTACTCATAGAGAGAGAATAAACTAGAGAGAGAAGGACTCAAGAGTCTACATAAGAGAATATCTACAAGAGGAAGAGAAGGCTCATGGAAGAGGCTTGGGGAGACTAGAACTACAGCAACATAAGGCCTAATGGTAGAAGAGATTGATGAACAAGGGAGAGGAGGGCTCCTTTTATAGAGACTTTGTTACCCTCCTTCACCCATTTACAATTGCTGCCTGTAGATTCCTTTCCCCATCAATCACATAAGCACGTATGTCACCATCCATGTCCTTTTTGGCTACTCTTGCCATATGTCCCATCAAAAGATGCTCAAGACTCTTAAAATATTGAGAAAGTCAAGAGTCTCCTCACATGGAGCCCATAGGGACCCTGTCTTTTCCACATGTCCACATCCTTCTTATTCCACATAGGAGTTCTAGAAGGATTCCTCTTGACTTCACACTCCTCCACATGCCTTCCACACGCTTGGCATGTGGCCTCTGTTATATTATTGGAACACATGGACATGAGCCCACCTCTTTATATGACTCACTATTCCTATATTCTAAAAAACTCCATAATATCCCATACACAAATAACTCTCACCCCATACCAAGGTATTTATAATTCATACCTATGGTATTTACAATGAGCCATTCCACTCATCCTCTCAATCCCATACAATATCATAGAAAATAGAAATAAGTGAGAGCCACTAGGCTATCACTTGATACTCAAACCCTTATCAAACATAGAGAAAAACAATATCAATGCCAAGTTAAAAATATCAAATTTTGGCGTCACATCTTTCCCCCCCCAGCAGATTCTCTCTAGTATAGAGAGGGTCTGCTGGCCCTCAAGGTGGTCGAGCATAGAAGAATTTAAGGCGATACTCATTGGTGCATCCGGGTATCACCATGCCATCAACATCCTCAAGCTAAAAGGTTCCATTTGTGAACTTCTTTTTGACTTGATATGGTCCCTCCCATCGGCCGATAAACTTTTTGTCTAGCTGCTTGTCCAGACGGCTATCAAATCTCATTACCAAATCTCCTTCTGCAATATCTTTCTTCTTGCGTAATTTGGTGTCAAAACGGGCCTTGCGCCTTTTTTGAGAAGATTCCAAGTTTTGTAAGGCCTGTAATCTGCATTCATCCAAGGCTTCTAGCTATACCAAGCGTTGAGCATAGGCATCCTCCTGTCCTTCTATTCTTGCAACAGCTGTGCGAAGACTATGTATCTCCAATTCAATGGGTAAAATGGCTTCTATTCCATACACTAGTTGAAATGGTGTAAACCCAATAGCTAGCTTGTGTGTGGTTCTGTAAGCCCATAAAACTTCTGCCAAGTGCCTATCCCAATGCCTTTTCTTAGTGTCAACAAGCTTTCCCATTGAATTGCACAACAATCCATTTGTTTTCTCAACCAAGCCATTACATTGGGGATAGTATGGCATGGACATGCTATGATTTATCTTTAGCTTATGCACCACATCTTCAATTAGTTCATTTCTAAAAGAGGTTCCTCCATCAGTGAGAATTTCCAAAGGACAACCAAAGCGTGAACAAATTTGATCAAAGAGAAATTTTGCAACTGTGCTTGCCTTGCTATTGACTGTGGCCTTGGCCTCTGCCCATCGAGTCTCATAATCTGTGGCCACCAATAAATAATGCTTGCCCTGAGATGAGCGAGGGAGTGGTCCCACAAAGTCCAACCCCCACCTCTCAAATGGTCCATATGCCGGAATAGGCTTCAAGGGCCTAGGAATCAACTGTCGCCTTCCAAACTTCGACACCATTCATATACATCCTTATGGAGGCGTGGCCAAAAGTATCCTGCATTAAGAATTCTCCTAGCTGTGCTTGCTGAAGCAAAATGACCAGAGCATTCATGACACATTTCTAGGATTCTCCTAGTCTCCATGGGATGGACCACCCGACGGAGCACCTTATCTTTTCCCAATTTATAAAGAATGTCATCAACAATAGTATAGGGACAAGCCTTCCTTACCAATCTTTGCTTCTGTTGTGGAGTTAACCCTCGAGGAAACATGCCTTCTTCCACATATTGCTGAACATCTTGTAGTTCTGGCCATCCAGTGTCTACCAAAGAAACCACCCCCTGGTCTTGTACTACAATGGCTTGAGTAGCTAACTCATCTGTCCTTTGATTTTCTTTTCTGTTTATATGAACAAACTTGCAAAAATCAAATTGACTACATAGTGCCATAGCCTTTTGATTAAGCTCCTTCAAATGAGGACTTCTTGTCTGGTAATGCCCTTGCATTTGCTTTATAATAAGCTGAGAATCTCCTCTTACTTCCAATTCTTTAACTTGACTTTGAAGACAACCCTCCAAACCAAGAATCAAAGCATTATACTCAGCTGCATTGTTAGTTGTGATACCTAGAAGCTCTTGTCCTCTTGCCCATACCTCTTGACCTTTAGGATTCATCAAGACTATCCCCCCGGCTCCTTGTTGGCATGAAGGACTAAAAGCCCCATCAAAATACAAAACAAAAGCTGTTGGTGGTGTATCCCTTTCATCTTTAATGTTCTCCTTACATTTCTTTTCTTCTCCTAGATCCTCCCACCCTGTGAGCAAATCTGCCATAGTGGACCTAGTGGTATTTTCAGTGACAAAAGAGAAAGAGAACTCTTGAAGCTCTGACAACCATTTTGCAAATCTCCCCCAGGATTAGGCTTGCGAACTAGATATGCTAATACAGACTGAGAGGTAAGGAAGAAAAATGGTCGAGGTAATAAATAGGAGCGAAACTTTCTGACAGAAAACACCAAAGAGAGAGCTTGCTGCTCCATTTCTTCATACCTTGTTTCCACATCTATAAGCTGTTGGTTGGCATAATAGTTGGGTTGCATTCTACCTGCCTCTCCTTTTTGTAGCAATACAGCACCAACTGAATGCAAAGATACACTTGGATTTACATAAAAGTCTTGAGACCAATCAGGGGGCTTCAATATTGGGCCCTTACTCATGGCCTCGTTAAGTTGTAGGAAAGACTCTTGATGCTCCACACCCCATTGGAAAAAAACTCCTTTTCTTGTCAACAAGTTCATGGGATGCACTATCTCTGGGAAATCATCACAAAAGCGTTGATAATACTTGCTCTTTCCTAGAATTCTGTGAACACCAGTGACACTCTCAGGATTTGGCAATGCCATGATTGCTTGAACCTTGTCAAGATCCATTTGCAGGCCTTCTTGAGACACAATATGCCCCAACAAGACTACTTTTGTTTGAGCTAAATGACACTTGCTAGGATTTAGACACCCTTTTGCTTCATCAATCCTAGCTAAGGCCATCTTTAACTTCTCCATGTGATCTATGCGCCGAGAATAAATGCAAAAATCATCCAAAAACACCCGTATGAACTTTCCCAAGTAAGGCTCCAGGACTTGACTCATGAACCTTTGAAATGTAGCTGGTGCATTGGTCAACCCAAAAGGCATCACTCTGTAAGCAAAAACTCCCCAAGGTGTGACGAATGATGTTTTCTTTTGATCTTCCTCCTGAATACGAATTTGAAAGTATCCAGAATACCCATCACATATAGAATACATCTCATGCCCTGCTACTTGGTCTAGTATTTCATCTTGAAATGGCAAAGGAAAATGATCCCTCTTAGTGCATGCATTCAAAGGACGAAAGTCCACACAAACTCGCCACTTATTTCCTTTCTTTGGTGTGACAACTACAGGAGATATCCATTCTGAATCATCAACAGGAAAGATGAATCCCACCTCAAGTAGTTGTGTTACCTCTTTCTTTAGTGCCTCAGCTTGGATCACCCCCAATCGCCTTAAGCGTTGCACAACTGGCTTGCTTTCTAGCTTCAACTCAATCTTGTGCTCCACAAGAGAGACTGGCTGAACCTGTGAATAGCTTGTTGCAAAGAGACATGGAAAATCATCTAGCATATCTAAGTACTGGAGCTTCTCACTACCTGATAGAGAATCACCAAGAAGCTCTTCATTGCATTGGCGTCGTTTAATGTGCTCCACATCCTCCACATGAAGTGTCTCTACAGGATCTTCTTGCACCACCACCTTGTTCCTTCCTGACTCATCCCGATCAGCACCAAGACAAAGACCAAAGGCCACTCCTTCCACCTCACCCTCTGAGTTGGACTCCTCGGCGGAGCTACACCCTGTCTCTTCTTCTTCATCGGCTTGAACTCTCTGATGTTGAAGACTCCTCCTTGACAACTTCCTTTTTGCGGCTTCTGATGTTGTAGCGCACCTTCTTATCATTTCCCTGCAAAATCAATTCTCCAGTATCCCACTTTTGAACAGCCTTCACCTTGCGTAGCCAAGGCCTTCCCAAAATCAATCGATAGGCACGTGCATCTGGCTTGGTAGGGATCACCTGAAAAGTAGTCGGCACAGAAATTCCACATACATCCACCTCTAGATTCTTCACAACTCCCAAGGTCTTAACCCTAGTGTTGTCAGCCAATTTGATGTGATAAGGAGAGATAGTACTAGAGTATTTTAAATCAGCATCAATCATGGTCTTCTCACTCATGACATTAATCGATGCACCTCCATCAATGTACACATTAGAAATCACTTGACCATCAATGATCACATCAACCATAGGTACATCATCACCAACATTTATATCTACCTTTTGAACAACAAGAATGGCACTTTTCTTCTTTTTCTTCTTTGACACCCTTGTGCTTGCTAGTTTTCCCCATTCCTTCCGTAGTTTTGGGACAAAGCAAGTAATTGACCAAAGGTGATATGAGCTTCCTTTTCTTTAAGGTCGGACAAGTCATAGCTTCCAATTCCTTGTCCTAAAGGAAAGTCTGACTGGCTAATTCTCCTTCTAGATGCCTTCTTTTTCTTACTACGGTGTTCCTCTTCCTGATGTTCCTCATCTTCTTCTTCCTTTCTTTCTTCTTCTTCTTTTGGTTTACCACGCCCCGTTTAGCCATCATTACCTCTCTTTCCTCATCCCCTGAAGAAGCTTCTAACAAGGATACTTGTTTTTCTTCTTTCTTTCTCAATCTAGGACACTCGGGGCGATAGTGACCTTTTTCATTACATTCATAGCAAGTGACCTCACTCCTATCTCGAGGCCTATCTTCACTCTTTGGTGCTCTAGGTTGTCGTGCATTAACCAAATGCAATTTCAAATCAGCAAACTCTGCCATCAATTGGGAGATATTATGATCTAACTCAGAGGATTTTGGTACCTGAGGAGTGCCCATTACCTCCACTTTAGAAGTTGAAGCTGTTGAAGACACAAAAGAGGATTCGATCTTAAGAGAAGCTTCTTTCTTGGTCGCAATGCGAAGTGCCTCCACGTATGTTGTTGGATCTTTACTCATTACATTTGAGCGAAGACGAGGCTCCAAAGCCATAACAAATTTGCTCATCTTTAAGTGCTCCATCCCTGAGAGACTTTGAGGGGCCGATGATGCAGATGCCACAACTCACAAAGCTGCCCTTTCATACTTTGTCCATAAAGTTTCATATCGGATTGCCAATGCAGAGACCAACTCACCCTCTCCTTGATAGAACCGGTCCAACTGCAACATCAAAGCATTTGGCGACTCCACTGCCCCAAATCTCTGCTTCATTGCTGCCACCACTTGGTCCCAGTCCTCCTTGGTAGAGTCCGGCAAGGTCTCATGCCAACTCAAGGCTACACCTTCAAGAAAATCAGGCAAAATCTCCGCTCGATCCTTCATGGACCATCCAGAAAGCCGGCATCCTCGAACAAAATCCTGAAGATAAGACTCCGGGTCCTCCCCTTAGGTCCGTCGAAACACTGGAATCTTCACCATGATGAAACACAAAAAGGAAACACCAAGATCTAAATAATATCCCAAACAAGATCCGAACAAGATCCCATAGAGCCTTAGTATACCAAGACCAACTTATTATGCATAACCACTTGTTGAAAACCCTCCACAATGTGATCCTCAACAAAATCTTCAAAAATAAGTGACCAACCAGCACCATGAAAACATTGTGTATACATGCATTCTAGAATCACCCTTCTCACAATAGGAAGTGCACATAAAAGCTTCAAGATATTGTAATCTTCATCATTTGCATAGCAAAAGAAGTCGAAAGCATTAAGAATCACCACTCCACTGTTATAGTCGAAAACTACCCAAAGACTCAACTCTTCTTCACACCAAGCTGCCAGTGCATGGATCAATCCCCAATTTATCATTGTGCCTGCTGCCGGCGTTGTCGATTCACCAACATATTCAACAATGCAAACATAAAGGATATGATCATGGTGATTGTGCGAATAGCTTGAGCATCACCTTCACAATCTTCAAGTTCTCTTAAACGGGTTGCAATCTCTTCTAACGGAGATCTTCTAGGCATCTTCTTTATCTCATATAAACACATGCCTCTTCTAGGCATAACATGCAATCAAGTACACCCAAGATCGTTTAGTAAGGTGGGATGAATCCAATACCAAACGTACCCGGCGTCTCCACCAAAAGATGTGACATGAAGTTGGGGGTAATAAACTTCACGCACCTCTTCACTTCCTACAGCATTCGAACTGACTGCCAAAGATACTTATCATTGAGAATGAGACATTAGAAAGAAGCTTTTATGCCAAGATACCACACCATACTTTCCTCCCTTAGATGAGAATGAAGATGGTAACATCCCAAGTGATGTTGTAGTCAAGCATAGGGAGAAGGAAAGGATCAGCAGAGGCCATAATCTCCAGCGAGCCGGTCTACACCAAAGAGAAGAGCGATACGTTGTTGAAAGAAGATCTTGCGGCTCAACATGACATGAACTGATATATATCGAGGAGTTTGAAGGGGCTGATTAGGTCGGATGGGTAGATTCCGAGGAAACATTGCACCTCCTTCATAGACACCTTTATACTTAGCTCAAAACACTCTACAAACTGTCATTAGACACAGAGGCCTATAACTTTCAGTAGAGACAAAAAATCAAAGATTCAAGTACACAAAAACATGCGCCCTTCGTGCTGATATAAGTTTCATTGAAAACAAACAGATGGTTGAAGAGATATGGACAGTTTACTGGAAGGGGGTAAAAACTATCATGAAAACAGACTATCAAACACAGAGACTCATAACTTTTTGCAGCAGTATCTGATTCAAGATCTGATTATATAGGAACATGCGCCTTGAAGAGAACTTTGCGATGATATAAATTTCATTACAATTGGACTACCGAGCAGAAAGTTATGAGCAAAACACTAACAGGGGGTCAAATTGTCATGAAAACTACCCTCCACCCAGGCTAATTTCGCCTGAGCAGGATGCTCCCTCAAGACTCCACCTTCATCAACGATCCACCCCTCATAGATTTTGCCTAGAAGAGGGGAAGAAGTTTGCATAGTGGCTCGAGAAACAAATGAACCATGTGTGCACAGTGAGCAGCCGAATAGAAAGAACTTTTAAGGCTTTGAAAGAAAGAAAAGGGAAGAGACACTCAAGAGAGAGAAAACCTGAAGTGACCTTCATTACAAATAGAGTGAGAATCCACCTCAACACTACAAACACAAGGGAGAAGAAGAGGTTTCATACATACAAGAGGGAGCGGAAGCTCCAAAACTACTCATAGAGAGAGAATAAACTAGAGAGAGAAGGACTCAAGAGTCTACATAAGAGAATATCTACAAGAGGAAGAGAAGGCTCATGGAAGAGGCTTGGGGAGACTAGAACTACAGCAACATAAGGCCTAATGGTAGAAGAGATTGATGAACAAGGGAGAGGAGGGCTCCTTTTATAGAGACTTTGTTACCCTCCTTCACCCATTTACAATTGCTACCTGTAGATTCCTTTCCCCATCAATCACATCAGCACGTATGTCACCATCCATGTCCTTTTTGGCTACTCTTGCCATGTGTCCCATCAAAAGATGCTCAAAACTCTTAAAATATTGAGAAAGTCAAGAGTCTCCTCACATGGAGCCCATAAGGACCCTGTCTTTTCCACATGTCCACATCCTTCTTATTCCACATAGGAGTTCTAGAAGGATTCCTTTTGACTTCACACTCCTCCACATGCCTTCCACACGCTTGGCATGTGGCCTCTGTTATATTATTGGAACACATGGACATGAGCCCACCTCTTTATATGACTCACTCTTCCTATTTTCTAAAAAACTCCATAATATCCCATACACAAATAACTATCACCCCATACCAAGGTATTTATAATTCATACCTATGGTATTTACAATGAGCCATTCCACTCATCCTCTCCATCCCATACAATATCATAGAAAATAGAAATAAGTGAGATCCCCTAGGCTATCACTTGATACTCAAACTCTTATCAAACATAGAGAAAAACAATATCAATGCCAAGTTAAAAATATCAAATTTTGGCGTCACAATGGTCTTCATTGAGTAAATTTGTGATGGACTAGATCTCCATCGTGCATGCTTTGGTTCATCATTACATCATGTGTCACTCCTATGTCTCTGACTACATCCCTCAATGATTAGGTTTGCAATGGAGTGATCATCACCTAATCATGGAGTTTCACATGGAGTGATCATCACCAGACCCCATATGTCACTCCTATGTCTCTGGCTACATCACCTAATCATCACCTAATCCTCTAGATATTGGGGTCTAATGATTAGGTGATGATCACTCCATCCTCTGACACTTTCAAGAAATGGTCGGGTAGAAGGGATCTAATGATTAGGTGATGATCACTCCATCCTCTGACACTCTCAAGAAATGGTCGGGTAGAAGGTGAATTCTGGGTCCCAGCCCCTAAGTTCATGACATGTAAATGTACAGTAGGTCCAACTGTATAATATGGTTGATCTCATCTTGTGCGACCAAGGGATTAGCAACTTCCAAGCTCTATTGAATGGGGGGGGGGAGGGAGATGATCCATTTGGATGCCCTATCTGTCAAACCATCTAGGAATGCATAAATGCCAGGACATGTGAGCCCCACTCTTAGCTAGTCATATAGATGACTCCAATGCCACCTTTGATAGCCTCCTTCTAGGTAAGGCCTAGACCATATGAAGATAAGTAACCGGCTAGAAGATTGCATCAATCTCGAGAAGTTTCATAGCAAACTTTGCTTGTACATCTGGTGGGAGACTGAAGGGTTTCACCAAATCATCTTGGATCCCATACTCACTTGTAACCTCTCAAAATGCACCATTTGGTCGCTCTATGGTCACACCATAGAAGGGTGCTACGTACATGATTGTTGGCCTTACCAATGTGTCAGGCTGCCATCCCTTCATCAATATTTCCTAAAAATGTGCCTAAAAGCACTTTTGCTCCTGTCAAGGTAGAAATCCCTACCCTCGTGTAAGTCCTTGCCTAACTGCATAGGTGATTGTGAAGACTAGCCCCACAGATATTGCCTCTAACTAGGTGTAATATTGTATGATATCCACTAGCTCCCCTTGGTATATGAAGCTATGTTGATGAAGTTTTTGCCTTGAGGTGTTAAAAATCATAACCTTGATCTTTCCAAGTTTAACTATCAAGTCTCTCTCTCTCTGTGTAAAACATATTTAGGTCATCTAGGAGTCTCACTGCTGAGGAGGATAAAAGGATTATGTTATCTATGCAAAATAGTATGTGTATCATCAGATTGACTAGCCATAAACCCTCACCTCCCAGGTAGTAAATGAACATTGTCATGATTGCATCAATATATAGCCTTGATAGTGTGGGTGAGAGGGGGAATCCCTGCTTCACACCCCTTTCATACCCTTGACCCATCCCAACAAGCCTCCAGGGGCCCTCTCGCTGATCATATAGACTCATCATCACACAAATCATGGCATCTGGAATCTGCACCTCCTATAGTCATTTGATCATGCAAGATTGTCAGACCATGTAAAAGGCCTTTTGAAAGTCTACAAAGAACGCATAGACTTTCTAGAATCTCGGCCTCATCTCCTCAATGGCTGGCTGCTGTAGAGTGAAGAATGATCAAGAGTGGAATGCTATCTCTTAAAACCATCCTATCCCAATGCTTGTTACTTGTGTTTCTTTGTGTAGAAACCAATCTCTCTCTCTCTAGTACCAACCCATTAAATTTGGCTAGTGTGTGATCAATCATGAGAGTGTAGTAGTTCCCAGTATCCATGGTATCTTTTTCTTTGTGTATCGACATAATGATGATGGGACTCCAAGCAAGAGGGAAGGCATGGAACAGTGTAACATCTAATTCAGGTATGTAACATTGGTACCCGTTTTAAGATTCCCTCAGAATTCATTAAAATTATAACTTTAAAAAAAAAAGGTCATATTTTGCGTAGTGAATTTTTCAAAAATTTTAAAATCCTATCAAGTTTGGTACATAATGCGCACAAATTATGAAGAACCTCGACTACAGAACACAATATCAATGTATTTATAAAAATCAAGAAGTCTGTAATTTTTTTTCTTCCTTTGACCTTTTATTTTCAATAGAAAAACTACATGATACAACTTTCATTCCTACGTATAGTAACATAACCTTATCAAAATTCTTAAGTTAAACTTTGTAGTATCACATAAAGTACTGAAAGAATAAAAAATTATCATCAAATTAATGGGAAAAAGTAAATGCCTCCTTCAAAACATTCAACGCATATGGATTCTCAAATGTCTTAAGAACACTTGTCTATTGAAACAATTCAAAATCACAAAATTGTCAATATAATTCCATAATTGGAGTCTACTCAATTCTCCCATATGTGTCATCTACATCATCTTCATAACCATCCCCAACAACAAATTAATGGGAAAAACTAAATGTTTAAAACATTCAAAGCATATGGATTCTAAAATGTCTTAAGAAAACTTGTCTATTGAAACCATTCAAATTCAAAAAACTGTCAAGACAATTCCATAACTAGAGTCTACTCAATTCTCCCATATGTGTCATCTACCTCATCTTCATCACCCTACCCAGTCTGGGTTTCCTGTATGCGTTTCTCAATTGCTTTCTCTTTCACAACCTCCTTCTCCCATGTATCAGCTAGCTCGTCTGCCTCCGTATAACCAGGTTTCGATATCTCAGGACGTTAGGGTTCCCATGACAAGGCTGCCACCGAATCTGCATCGAACTTCCCACCTTTCAAACCAAGCTCTTGATGCTCATCAGGCAAGTGATGAATAGCAGTCACTCTCTTCTTTATGTAATCACATTGAATAGGATCTTTTTCAATTGCAATTACATTTCGATCCTTTTTTAAGGCACATGCTGTGACTGTGCCTGAACCAGCAAATAGATCAAGTATCCACTCATGCTTGTTTGAAAACAGATCTATGAGCTAATTAATTAGGATTTGTGGTTTTTTTATAAGGATTTACTATCTCCCCATTCTTATCCCTGGTCATATGCCTGAGCTTCTTCATCACAACTGGAATAATGAAATGATCAGGAGTAAATGGATCAGATGAGGGAAAATTGATGTGACCAATACTTTTTTTTCCATTGATAGACCAATACCCAACTGAAATGTTTTCTCTAGCAGACGTGAATTGATGTCCTTTCATTTGTGTCTCATATTGGGTTTCATCCTACGACATGCAACAAAAATAGGTTTTAAATTTATCAATAGAAAACACAATTATAACAATAACAATTGACCCAAAAAATCTTTGCATTTCATTGTTGTAGTCACCAATAAAGGTGGTCACGTCTAGCACATTTATCATTGATGACACTCATCACTGCCCCAGACTGCAAGTCTGAATGAAAAATTACGACAGGCCAAAGCGTTGCCATCGTAATTGACATGAACTAGTCAAGAAGACTCATTAGTTCTTTCGCTTTGTAAGGGACCTCATCAAAGGTGGATCCGAGAACATTAAATCGGTATGGTATGTCTACAATGACCAACATGTACTCATTCTTTAGAACTATCTTTGACAATTGATTGCAATCTCCGTTGAGCACACGATAAAAGTTTGGTGGATGGTTTTCCCCCTGCCAAACTCTAACATGTCATCACTAAGAGTGATAGATTGTTGTCGAGTTTGATGCTCTTTTTCTTTTGCAGCCCGATCAATCAATCGCTTAAAGCTTGCAGGCATCATACTACTCTCATATCCCTTCTTGCCTCTTTTCTGAAGGTTGTTGTCCAAATAACAGCTCCATATTTTAAACATTCAAATATAGAATTCGAAAGAAAAATTCCATTAGCATATGTATACCAAATTTGACATACCATGCTTTTGAATACATTGAAATATGGAGCCAATCTCTCCATCTTGCTACTCTTTGGATACTCCTCTCGAACAGCATCCCAATTTGGCATGTTCAATTGCCGGATCATTGCTTCCTGCATTCTCATGTATATTTTATGCTCATTTTATGCCTGCATTGAAAACACATGTAAAATTCATCTCGCTTTTATAGTTGAAACAAAGTCTATTGAAATATTATTTATAAAGAGATTAATGTAAAATCAAGGAGAGACATGATGCAAAGGAGAGAAGTTTACTTACTCATCAAATTCATTGCCCATTTCATCCAAAGAGAGATCCCCAGACACCACTCTACCAAGCACAGACTTAATTAGAATCTCATCTTGAATTCCCTGCATGCTCTTCCATGCTGTGGCTTGAATCTCTTTAGGTAATGCCTTTAAGGTCTGGGTTTCTTTCTTAACTCCTTTAGGTCTGAGTTTTTTCTACCCTTTGATTTCAAAATTCTCCCACTTTGAAAAAATTGCATTTATATGATCCCAAACTTCTCCACTACGAAATGCAATTTGAAACATCCCATCCCAGGATCTGAAGCTATCACTTGGCCTTGATGGATCTTTAATTGTTGCTGAAATCCTAGTCTCGTTCAACAAAGACAAGCGAAACTCTAGAGTGATCAAAGAATGATCCTCTTTGAGTTTCATAACGAACTCATTGTGATAGAAACGAACCCATTCTATCCAAGACATGGAATTCCTATAGTCATTGTTGTTATTCCGATCAAAAGCCAGTAAGTTTGCCTCCGAATTAGTCAAACCAGCATAAACTGTACAATTACATGTCTTGTAATGAGAGTTTGAATGGGAGCCTCCAAGAATAAAGTAGTTATAATCATTTGCTTTCCGACGATCAAAAGATGCCTTGTTTGGACAATCTTTTGGATCCACAAGCACAATGTAGTTCACAACTTGTGCATGTGGATTGTCCTTCATTCATGACTTCAAATTCTCAATATGGAAAGGATGTATTGCACACACCTCAAATGGCCAAAAGCTAGTGCTAGGATCAATAGGAGGTTTGATAACATGATCAATGTGCAAGAAGAAAGTCCGTCGATCCACAAGGTCATCTCGTTGTACCTTTGCTCGGACTCTATTTTGATGTGTATCTGAGGGGCCATCTCCAATGTCAGCTCCTAGTACTTGTAGCTCAACACTAGTTGGGATTTCAGTGATATCCAATGGATGTACTCTCCTTGGAGCCTTTGATCCCGGTTTACTCTGTTTTTCCCCTTGTGCAATAGATGGAGTCTTCTCAACAACATCCTCATAAGACTCCAGAGGAAATGCACTTGCAGCTAATAGAAGACATTTTTTCGAGAGTGGTGCACTCAAACCATGCCCACTTGGGGGTGCACTCAATCCATGATGGCCTGAAAGAGAAGGTGCTCTCAATCCATGTGAACCCGTGGGAGTTCTTAATCCGCCCAAATTTTCAGCTTCAACATGTGAAGATCCCTTTTGTTTTGACTTTGAAGAACCTCTTGGTTTGATTGGTGATGTTGTGGTATCTTCTTCATAACCCTCCTCTGTATGCTCCTCCCGGTTTTTCCCCCTCTGACCCCTCTGACGTTACACGCAGAATTGGATATCCCAAACAAGTGCAATGTGGCCTAAAATGCTTCAAAACACAAATAGGCCAAAGAACACACTATCAGGTTTGATGTTGTGTATTATTAAATTCAATGACCTTTGGCATGCTTATGAGCCATATAGCAAGTGCATGGAAAAAGAAACAACTCAAAATTGTAAATAGTGTTGAATTTATTAAAATATCTTTGCACATGCACCAACTTCTTCCATTTTAGGGTGAATCTAGATACCAATACCAACAACTATCAATGTTTTAAGACCACCATGCACTAGTCCTAATAGTTTGGATTCCAAATTTTCAATCCGTTTTGGTTTTGAACAAATCAAAAGAAAGTTATGGAGGATTCCCTCAAATGGGTATGCATCACTTTAGCACAACATTGGAGGCCCATTAACCCATCCATAATGATCTCATTTAGGTGTGTCCTTGGGTTGAGTAGAAGCTCACGTAGTGTACTTTAGAATGATTACTTGGCTACATGTATGTATAGAACATAATTTTAATGTTTTTGAATAAATTGCTATATCCTATAGTCTTTAGGATGTATGCTTCACATGCAACATAGCACTTATAATGCTTTAACGGTCTGGTTCCAAATCCTTATTCCATAATTTTTTGCTCTCAACTTGAAGACAAAGTTTGCCGAATTCCATTGAGCAATGCATAAGTTATAGGTCATGCAAGATACCCATACACAAAAAAGTCGCTGAACCTCACAAAAACGGCTACACCCAAGCAAACAATGACCCTCAAGAAAGAGAAGAGAAAGATAAGGAAGAATGGAACGAGAAGAGAAGAAGATTTCCATCATGCATGCCCATCATCCATATGCATATGTAAAAGAGTTATGCCAATTTTCCAATTTTCCTCATGCAATCCCGTGATTTCCATCATGCATGCCCTCTTTCTTTAACCTGCCCTCATGCTGAAGTCCAATTTCCCTCATGCAATCCCTTATTTCCATCATTCATGCAATCCCCTATTTCCTCATGAATGCTTAAGGCATTGAAAATTCGACTTAAACATGCATGCAAGGGAAAGGAGAAAGGAAGGATTAAGAAAGGGAAGAGAAAGAGAAGGAAGAATGAAAGGAGAAGGGAGATGGGAGAATGGAAGGAGAACGGAGAATGGATTAAGGAGATGGGAAGGGGAAGGGGAAGGAAAAGGATAGGGAGAAGGACAAGGACAAGGAGAAGGAGAAGGAGAGGGAGAAGGAGAAGGAGAAGGAGAAGGAGAAGGTATGCAAAATTGCAAAACTGTCATAGCGCATCTATAGATGCGGCTAACAGCGCGTCTATAGGCACAGTTACATAGTTTTAAAAAACTTTTGGTGCACTATTAGACACATTTTTAGATGCGCTCCGACAGATGAATCTAGACAAAAAGCTGAGAACGACAGATGCCTGACCCCAAAAAGAACAAAAGTACCCAAAAACATTCTTTCTTGCATGCAACAAAGGACGAATCTAAAGAGAACAACTTTTCTAAGTGTACAAGAAGCATCATAGATTGAGAGAGAAGAGCAATTGACAAGAGACTTACCTTGGATAGAGGTATGAAAATCTTCTTGTCTTTCTTCAAAGCTTCCTCTCCTTCTTCTCTTGCGGCTTCCTTCTTCACCCTCTTCTCTTGTATTCTTGGGGATGAGTGTGTATGCCTGGAGATGAGTGTGTTAAAAGGAAAGCAAGCACGGCGGAGTGAGGAAATGAGCAAAATGAAGGTTTTAAAACCAATCCACGCGTCTAAAAGCGCGTCTAACAGTGCATCTACACTATGTTTTAGATGCACCTATAGATGCATTTCATAGTACGGACATACTAATAGATGCATTACACAGTTTTCTCATTAAATTTTCAAGCACAAACACATTTTGCAAGCATGGTGAATTATGCTAATGGGTCAATTACTGGAATACTTTTTCTCATTTATGTTCTTCACGGACAGGCTATTATCTAAAATGCTTCTAAGGGAGAATAAATTACGACCTCAAGAGATATGGTGAGGCAAGTGTTTTCATGATTACAATCACTATTTGGACTAACTTATCTTCCTTTTGAGTGAAATCCATAGCACCTTTAATAGCTTCAACTTCCCATTCACATCTATTAGCCATATGCTTCTCAATTGTCTTTATATGCTTCAAAATTATTTTAGAAACGTCTTTGAATATGTGCATTGGATTTAAACGATGGCCATCCATAGCCATAGCCATCGAGTAGCCATCACAAAAAACGTTTTTTGAATATCAACTACATGGGGACATTTAAGAGTTGCTAGAAGGAGTCCTTGAGAAATCTACTTCAAGTATAATAAAAACTCGAACATAATGTTGGATGTTAAACATATGTACTTTTGTCATTGTCTATCAAGACTATTAAGGATTAAAACTGATAGATTTGAAACAAAATAGAGAAAATATTTGGAAACAGTGGGGTCTAATGGGGAGAACCCCATTGAGGAGCTTTAAGTGGATGCCCCTCTTGGCCTCCAATGGTAAGTCCTATGTATGCATAAAAATTTTAAATTAGCAAGACAATTCCTTAATTCAGTGGAAAGGAGAATTTGGGTGAATACGTATATGATAACCCTATCCATTTTGAAGTGCCATTCCCTTTGCCAGCTAACATCATCCCATTTTTATCAAGGATTTTCTTAAAACATCACCTAATGTAGCATGGTGAACTTTAAACCATCCGCTCCTCCATTAAAATTGTAGATTTTGATGGGGTGCTAATAAGAGAAAGTTGTTCTATTGAACATTTTATGCTGCAAAATCTATTCTTTGATATGGCACAACTTGTACCATCTGGGCATCAAATGGAGACATGTGTCCTTCTTGCTTTGCCAAAACTTTGTGGAGTCAATAGTTACAAAGCCACTTGCATGGTGTTTGATTGTGGCATTAGGGCCTCTTTCCACCACGTCCTTAAACCACTTGACATCCAAAACATACACAAAGAAGCGTTGAAAGTCAAGCTTAATAATATCTTGGATTATCATGCCACAATAATAATCCATGGCTCCATTGGGTCCCTCAAAGCTAGCAATGACACCACAATCTTGTGTGTTTCTCTTGTCATCAATCCGTTATGTCCAAAAATTCTTGCCCTCACACCATATAGCATTGAGCTTAGTACACTATACCAAGACAAAATCAATTGAATAAGCAGTCTAGATTGTTGAAAGCTCGTAGCAACTTATGCATAACATTCTATATACTGACCTTTGCATGCATCCTCTAGCATACTCCATTCTTCCATTGTGATATGCATCCCCTCGTCTCTCTTTGTTCTCTCCATTTTGTCAAGTAGCCAATCCACATGAATATCGTCTAGAAATGCTCTTAGATACTCAGGGTATGGCACACGAGATCCGTGGTGTGTATGAAAGAGGGCCCTTTCTCCTTATCTTCTTGCCTTTGCATCCTCGTATCTTGTCATCCATCTTTTCATCACATCACTATTAAGCATGCAATAGAGGTTTAGATTATTAAGTAACTCTGTGTCCATTAATTTGCTCCATCCTTTCCCTTGAGGCACAATAGAGGTCATCCTTAGGTTTTCATCATATCTCCATAGTCATGGAAGAGAGCTATCCACATCAGCAAGAAACTCAGAAATATATACAAGTGACTCTTGTATCAACCAACCCTCGGCCATGCTACCTTCCGGCCTTGCATTTTGCCTCATGAAACCCTTCAATGTCTTCATGAAGCGCTCGAGTAAGAACAACCATTGTGCATGTACACTCACGTATATAGCAATCTCATCCACCAAATGCACTATGAGATGTAGTTGGCTTGTGAGAATAGAATGTGGAAAGGTCTCCTCCACTAAACAAACCACCTCCACTGACATAACTTGAGTATCCTCAAGCATGGTGGGATCTATTTTCTTTGAGCGCACATATGTAGAAAGAAAAAAGTGCACCATATTGGCAATATGAAAACCTTGCATCACGCATTGATATGCTTCACATTTTGTATAGTGTGAAGTACCTCACAAGCTTGCCCATCTTGTAAATACAATCCTTCACGTCCTTTGATGCACTACGAGAAATGCTAGTAGGTAGTCTAAACTAAACACATGGTTGATTAGTTGCTTCTACACTCACAAATTTGGAAGGAAAAAGAGATTATGCCAAGTCATACTTACTTGGAGCATATTGTGCCAATCATGAGATTTCAAGCCGTATAATTACTCTACATTTCTTTTCTCTCTTTGTAAAGGCCCCCTTCAAACACCTCATGCATCTAGTGGGAGTACAAATTGTAGTGATAGCCGCTTCACTACTACCATCTCTAGCTTTGACAACTTCCATGCTGTACAGGATAAAAAAACACGCCTATTTGGTCTCTCTTGTGACCAAGCTTCATGCATCCTCCCTGTGGTGTGTAGATCCTCTCTTATGCTTAATGAATCTCATGTCCCAGTCAAATGTTCCCAACGGTAGATGCCACATTCTTGAAGATATGCATGGGATCAGGTAGGTGATTGATCTTGAGGTGGGACCAATATGGTAGCCGATAAAAGATGGAGTATCTAAACAAAATATGGTGTTAGTGTGCAATCTTTATTTCCATTCAATATAGCACACAATAGTTACAAACCCTTACCAGCTCATGCCACGTGAAGGAGGAGTCTTGGAAAGGTCCCAAATTTTCATCCAATCTCCTACAGTGAGTGACTGTGGGGGGATTTCATTCCAAGGGGTGACATCTAGGATGATCAGGTGAGATAAATTGATGGTGATTCTCATAGATGACCTTAATCAATGCATTTGGCTGTGAAGCAACTAGCGAAGGACCACAAACATGACATGTATGGTAACCTGATGTAGTGAGACCTAAACAATAGACACAATTGCATAAGCAAGGTGGGTTTAAGGTGCCACATCAATTGCTTACTCATAATTAAAAGTTCAATGCTTACTTGAACACTCGCCATAGCCTAGGAAGTCATGTATCATCCACATCAAAACTGCCTTGTAGTTGAAGTCGCGTGATGAGGGAGGCCTGCTCACATCATGCACGTCGATACCTCTCCAAATTATCTCCAGCTCGTCAATAAAAGACTCTAGATAAACATCTGGGTTTTTGACTTTATGTTTCCCTAGAATTAGAAGGGATAACATAACATGTCCTTTCTTAATCGCCATAGAGCATGGAAGATTAAAATTCATCAATATCATTGGTGTAAGAGGTGCTTTTGAGACCAAATGGGTTCATAGTGTCCGTACCCAATCCAAGTCTCAAGTTCCTAGGTTCTTCCTTGAAGCTTGGCTATGTGTCTTCAATATGCTTCCATGTAGGAGTGTCTATAGGAGATCTCCACTTGCCATTGGTTGATCGATCGGAGGAATGCCATGACATGAGCTCTATAATGGATTTGCACTTGAACATATGATGGATGCGATGGATTATGGGAAATGTCATAGAACCTTATGAGGCACATCCAAAGTTTTGAGATCTACTCTATATCTGGCCTCACCACAAGTAGGACACTCTCTTGCCTCCTTATGTGGTCCACGAAATAGAACGGAACCATTAATGCACGCCTTTGAAGGGCTCTTTTACCCCTGGGGTGCCAACTTAATATGTCATATGTTACTACCCTCGTCCAAAATCTAGTGTATGGGGGGACAAGGTCTGTATATAATGTGCATGGATTTCCTTTTAAAAATTCAAATATGCAAAGGAAAAATATGAAATTTCATGTCCCCCCACCCTCAAAATATAAGTTATATACGTTGAAAAATATGCAAGATTTTAAGATTTGTACACATTTTTCATAATATGTGAGGCTCAAAGGGGGGGCGTCTTTTGGATGGGGGGGTGTAAAACAAAAAATACACTAAAATATGAAAACCCATCTCCTTTCAAATTAATGTAACTTTTTCATGTGTTACCCAAATTTCAAGGTATAAAGACATATTTGAAGCTCTTTTAGTATAAAATGCAACCATGTTAATTTGAATAATTTCTACTCATGGCATATTATTAAATTCATCTCATACTCAAGATTTTGATGGGTTTTCTTACTAAAGGGAGTTGGCGCCCCAAGCTTTTACCACCACTGATGAAAGAGTAAGTGTTCTAAAGTCACATAATTGGCACAAGATGTTACATTTAGTATCACTACTACACACGGGTCCTATTTCGACATTTAATTACCAATGTTTAATGGGCGCAAGATGCTAATTATCGGTAATCAAAGCGAGACTCGTTAAGCATCACTATATAGCAACTTTATATAAGCGTCGCTATATAGCGACGCTTATTAGAATTGTGAATGGTCGTTATATAGCGACACTAAGACAGTTTCTTATAGCGATGTTTTACAGAGTATTTTTTCCCATACCGACCTTAAAATATAGTTTTTCCCAATGATAATTTTTTTTTATTTTCATACATGTTTGATTCTTTGAGAGAATAAAAGTACAAGACCATGTACATCAAACTTTTGAAGCTCATATATATATTCATGTCCAAGTTTGAGACGAAAAAAATCAATGAAGAGCATTTACATCAACGGCTTCATCCTAAGCCAAGTCTAACATGCCAAACAAGTCTATCTCTAACTCTATACCGAGTTAATCTCCTATATCATCATCATACTCTAGCATCGTACATTCACCTAAGAGTACTTGATCATCTTCTTCAATAAAGTGTGGTGATTCTTAATGATCGTCATCTTCTTCATCAATATTGTGATCTCCATCTTTCTCCCATATGATGTCATTATGTGCATCTTTCTCTTGGCTCATATTGTGATCTTCATCTTCTTCGCTAGATCCATTTGGATCAATTGGATCCGGCATTGGTAGTAGCATCTCCATATCCACATCTCTATCTTCAAAAATTTTCTTACTTCGTGGTGCAACTTGGATCATGTACCAGCATCTTGGATCAGAACGAGATCCGGATGAAAAACCACCTATATTGAAGATGGGTGCCAAATGCCAGCAATTATATACATGAAATTATGCTTAAGTACATGAATCAATGGATCTTTAAAAATGAAAGCTTCAATTAATTAAATCATTGGTATGCACCTGCTCACAATGCTCGGGAAGAACAAAAGTATCACTTTCATCGGTCCAAAGTTTGGTGGAGTCTATTGCAAAGAAACCACTACTGTCTTTTCTCACTGTCACATGGGGACTATTGTAAATAGATCTAAACCATTTTACATCAAGAATGAAAATACTAAATCGTCTGAAATCAAATTCATAGATTTCGTGTATGGTTCCACAATAATCCAACAATGAGGAGAGAAGATTGGTATCCAAAGCACTTGCTCAGCTATCTTGTGT
The DNA here is from genome assembly GCF_047967505.1 of Dipteris shenzhenensis. Classification (NCBI taxonomy): domain Eukaryota; kingdom Viridiplantae; phylum Streptophyta; class Polypodiopsida; order Gleicheniales; family Dipteridaceae; genus Dipteris; species Dipteris shenzhenensis. The sequence goes on from NC_141599.1 coordinate 17,875,175, forward strand.
GAAGTTAGCCATAACTCCACAATCATACGTGACTCTCTTTGAATCGATGCGTTCCACGTGAAAATGTCATCCATATGACCATAATGCACTATACTTTTTGTACTGCAAAAGAGCATCATTAAAACAATGAAGATGCATCTATTTTATAGTGTATATTGCCATAAATAATTAATTATGTCAAGAGGTAAGAAACTTACATGCATCATACATCCAGGTGATAACTCTCGCTCGCACTCGTTTATTGTCTCTCCATCACGTTCGGCTTTACGCAGAGCTAGTTGTAGCCAATCAAGTGACATGTGAGTGGGGAGAAGGGCGAGATCCCATGGATATCGTTGCGATCACATGTACATTACTCTGAATCTCCTCCTTGCATTTATTCTTTCTGCTTTGGCCACTTCATATCTCTCAATCCACTTCTGCATCTCCTTGCTATTAAGGATACAAAACTTATTGAATTTCTCCATTTGCTCTTCGCTCATCTTTCTTTCAATCTGTTTTCCTTGGGGAACCTCGCCAATGATGCGATCATCATCCTCGTTATGCCAAGCTTGGTGCTTCTAGTCTTGCTCTTTGTCTTACAAATCCCTTCAAAGTTTTCATAAACCACTCGAGAAAAAACATCCACTGACTATGAACGGTACCTGCAATGGCCACCTCATCAACTATGTGCACAAGCAAGTGCACTTGAGTTGTCATAATGCTCAAGGGAAAGTTCTTCTCAAGCAAGCATACGGCTTCAATGGATTCCACCCTAGCCTTCTCGATGCTCGATATGGAGATATCTTTTTGAGATATCCACCTATTTCACATGCTCATGTAGGATATATTCATAATTAGTCTACAGATTATTCAGCTTAAATTGAAGAAAATGCAATCAATGCGATTTGATAGTAAGCATATCTTACAATACCACTGATCTTGAATATAGCATTTCTAACATCTTCTTGTAAGCACCCTTTTATTGTAATTGAGAGAATGAATTATCAAAGCAACAAAGAAGTCATGTCAATACTATAACATAATCATAATTACACTAACCCATCATGATTATCGGTACACTAATCTTACAGCTTAGAATACCTGTAAGACCTTGTGCCAATCATGGGACTTGAGCCCACTAAGCTTATTGTCCTTTAAAAATGCTCCTTTCAAGCAACGCATGTACCCTATGGGTGTTTGAAAAGAGGCAATGTCCACCTTGACCATTGCCTCCTCTCTCGTCGAGAGGATCCATGTTGCTTTTGTGAGGATAACTTTTTCCACAGCACGCACTTGGGGCCACAAACAAGACATCCTATTCATAGCACGCAAGTCTTCTCGCACTCCTCTCGAGTCTTTGGAACCAACCAAGTGTGCCCAAGTAGTAGCCCCCACATTCTTGAAGATATGCATGGTATCCAAGAGATGATTAATTTGTAACTGACCCCAATAAGGAAGCTCATAAAAGATCGAAAGCCTCTTCATACCACAAGGAGGCTCCTCTCCAATCGCCCTCCAAGCGTGAATCCAATCACTTGCCTTCAAATATGGTGGTGGTGGATCAAGCTGACCTCCACATGCAAGATGGTCTAGCGGAAGGTATCGAGCATGACCTTCATAAACATTTTTCCTCATATGTTTGGAGTATCGCGCAAGTGATTTCAAACCCGGTCCACAAACACGACAAGCATGGTACCCACTTGTAACAAGTCCTGCACGCATGCATGAATGTGTTAGTATAGGACATGCATGCGAAAGAGTCATAAAAGCATAATCCTATATTATACATGTAAAGACACAATCACGTACCTACGCACTCTCCATATCCTGGGTAGTCATGCATGGTCCACATCAAGATACCCCTGACCAAAATATCATTGGTATGTCTAGGAGCTCTAGAGATATCAAAGACCTGCACTCGTCTCCATAAGATCTGTAACTCCTCTATCAAAGGTGCCATGTACACATCCATATTTTTAGCCTTGTACTTCCCTAAAACAAGTAGTGCAAGCATAAGGTGTCCGTTCTTTATTGTTAGCCATGGTGGGATATTGTAATTCACCAAGACTATGGGCCATGTCGACTAAGATGTTGAGCGTAACTCGAAAGGATTGAGCCGTCCATGGTGAGCCCAAGATGTAAGTTGCGTGGCTCTCTCGCAAAGTCCGGCCACTGATTTTCTATGTGCTTCCAAGCTGCACAATCTGTGGGAATCCTCAATGTGTCATCAGTGGACCGATGAGATGCATGCCAAGTCATCAACTCCGCTATGGATTTGCATTGGAACATGTGTTGTATTCTTGCAATGATGGGAAAGTGTCTTAAGACCTTTACCTGTATCTGCTCACCCTGCAAGTCATCTCTATATCGTTGTTCCCCACACTTCAGACAACTAGCCAAATCTTCATGCTCACGATGAAGAGAATACACTCATTACGACAAGCATGGATATTATCATAATCCATACCCACCGTTGTTAGTATCTTCTTCACTTCATCTCTTGATGCGGGCATGGTATTTGGTGCAGGCAACATCTTCTGGAGCAACCTATCACAGTTCAAATATACATAGCCTTCGAATAATCATGATTCTCAAACATACATGATGATTCTCACCTCTCTTTTTCCCTTTTCTTTCTTTTTTTGGTACACTAATCCTACAGCTTAGAATACCTGTAAGACATTGAGCAAGCTTAGAATCCTATAGCCTGACATTGAGCAAACATTTACAGACTCCTGCATTCTTTGAATTAGAGTGACAGAAGTCTATATTTGTTTGCTCAATGGTAGGCTATTTCTTCTTCATGTGGGAAGAAAGAGAGGAGAAAAAGGAGAAAAGAGAGGAGAAAAAGGACAAAAAAAGAGAGGAGATCAGAGAGAAAAAGAGGAGAAAAAGGAGAAAAGAGAGGAGAAAAAAGACAAAAAAAGAGAGGAGATAAGAGAAAAAAGAGAGAAAAATAGAGGAGAAAAGAGAGGAAAATAGAGGAAAAGACAGGAGAAAAAGAGAAAAAAAGAGGAGAATAAGAGAGGAAAATAGAGGAAAAGAGAGGAGAAAAAGAGAGAAAAAGAGGAGAATAATGATGATTCTCAAAACAAACAATATCCAAATAATGAGTCAAATTAATCCAGAAGCTAACCTCATTAAGGCCGAGACACTTGTATCCGACCACCCATACTTTGCTTGCAGATTCAAGATTAGAGACAAGCCCGTATTTTAGACATCCTAGCACCCTCGTAAAACTGTGTTGATTGCAACTCACATCTTGACCTCAGACTCTGACATCACCTGTACATGTGATGTAGTGCCCCTAAAAATAGAATCCATCATGCCCACCACACCCTCGTCATCATCTGGCACATCCGAGAGGCTATAGTCTTGCTCAAAGTGTGAAGGTATATGCTCACCCTCGCCACCCTCCTCATCATGTTTCAAGATTTCGTGTAAATATAAGATCTTGTCTCAAGGTTTCATGTCATAATGGTATCCAATATTAATCATGAACTCAAATAGCATTGACTTACCAATGATCCATCACCACGTGCAACACTAACGATGGGTACTAGTTCGGGTTTCTCCCCATACATCCACAAGTGGTGCATGACAATATTACGTTGATGTCGTACTTCTCGCTTGCAATGAGTGTAATGACAATACAACCTCTCCGTAAGCCACTCTATGCTCCCAGGCGTTGGCGCGTCATTTGACTCATCCCTTCCATCTGCACACTTCCAAAATCACAACATGAGCTGCAAGGAAATCCATTAAGATCCAAAAAATAGACACCCATGAGCTCCTTTCATTTGTTCTAATAATAACTGCCCTGAACCGGTCGTATATAGTGATGCTTGCCCTGTTCTATCGCTATATAGCGATGCTTTGTCATGTTTCATCGCTATATAGTGACACTTTTGGGATATAAACATTGCTATATAGTAACTAACCAGTGTCACTATATAGCAACGCTGGGGGCTTAAACCCAAAACCCCATGCGATGCCATTTTTAGTTCACAACTCTATTGCGAGAAAAGCAAAAATCTCTCCTCCCACCTTATATTCGACGACCTCGCTTTCCTCCTCTCTATTCCCCACTCCTCATCCCTATCCAACCCCTCTCCGAACACTTGTGCTCCCTCTCCACCCTTCTCCCTCTTTGCTTGTGTGAGAGGAAGTTTTTCAAGAAGGTGAGTCTCTTTAAGCAATGTAGGTTCATTTTTTGTGAGATTTCGTTTTGTGAGTGTCGAAGCATGTTTCCCCTTGTATTGCTAAGGCTATGTGCTAATTTTCATGCTTGATTTTCAGAGGTTAAGGACCAAAAATGATATTTGGTGAAAGAAAGAAGACTCACCTCTTCTCTTTTTGGTATTTCTCTTCCTCCTCTTCTTGTTTGTAGGCTTATGCTTGTCTCCTCAATCCAATCCCTTTAAGAAGTTGCTTCTCTAAACTCCTCCTTCCTCTAACTAGTTATCTGAAAAATGGTATGTTTCCTCTCTTTTGTAGGGCCAATCCACGAAACACTGAGCGGGACTTTTCTAGGTAAGAAAGTGCTTCCTCTTTTTTCCTTTTGTTATTTTCGTTATTTGCATTGGCCTGCAGCTAGCACCTTAAACGGTAGCTGCAGTGATGGCCGTAGGAACCCTCTCTTCCCCTCTCTTCTCTTATCCCCTCTTCTTCCCCTCTTTTCCTCTTTTTCTCTCTCTTTCCCCCCCTCTTTTCCTCATATGCTCATGCATAAGCATAAGCATAATCTTTCTCTCTTTTTCTCTTATGCATATGTCTCTCGTTTTCTCTTCTTTTTTTCTCTCTTTTTCTCTTCTTTTCATAAGCCTATGCCTTTGCCTATGCCTATGCCTATGCTTATGCTTATGCATGAGCATATGCTCATATGCTTATGCATAAGCATAAGCTTTCTCTCTTTTTCTCTTATGTTATGCTTTCTCTCTTTTTTTCTCTTATGCATATTTGGTTCTTTTCCCCTCTTTCAATATCTTTTCATAAGCATACGTATTTGCCTATGCTCATGCTCTTTTCTTCTCTTTTTCTCTTCTTGTCATAAGCCTATGCCTATGCCTATGCTCATATGCTCATTCATAAGCATAAGCATATGCTCATATGCTCACTCATAAGCTCATTCTCTCATGCTCATATGCTCATTCTCTTCTTTTCTCTTTTCTCTTTTCTCTTTTCTCTTTTCTCTCTTTCTCTCTTTTTCTCTTCTTTTTTCCTCTCTTTTTCTCTTCTTTTCATAAGCCTATGCCTATGCCTATGCCTATGCTTATGCTTATGCTTATGCCTATGCCTATGCATATTTGGTTCTTTTTCCCTCTTTCAATCTCTTTTCATAAGCATATGTATTTGCCTACGCTTATGCTCTTTTCCTCTCTTTTTCTCTTCTTTTCATAAGCCTATGCCTATGCTCATATCCTCATTCATAAGCATAAGCATATGCTCATATGCTCACTCATAAGCTCATTCTCTTATGCTCATATGCTCATCCTCTTCTTTTCTCTTCTTTTCTCTCTTTCTCTCTTTTTCTCTTCTTTTCATAAGCCTATGCCGATGCCTATGCCTATGCTTATGCTTATGCCTATGCTTATGCATGAGCATATGCTCATATGCTTATGCATAAGCATAAGCATAAGCTTTCTCTCTTTTTCTCTTATGCATATGCTTTCTCTCTTTTTTTCTCTTATGCATATTTGGTTCTTTTTCCCTCTTTCAATCTCTTTTCATAAGCATATGTATTTGCCTACGCTTATGCTCTTGTCCTCTCTTTTTCTCTTCTTTTCATAAGCCTATGCCTATGTCTATGCTCATATGCTCATTCATAAGCATAAGCATATGCTCATATGCTCACTCATAAGCTCATTCTCTTATGCTCATATGCTCATTAATAAGCATAAGCATATGCTTTCTTTCTTTTTCTCTTATGCTTATGCTCTTTTTCCTTCTTCCTTCTCTTATGCTTATGCTCTTTTCCCCTCTTCTTTTTCCCCTCTTTCAATCTCTTTTCCCCTCTTTCATAATTGTCTCAAGTAATTAATTATCTTTCCACTTCTTACCCGCTCTTGTTTTTTCTTTTTTGTTTTCATGTTTGTGTCTACGTTTGTCCAATCCTCCCAAATTAGACATGGGATCACGTCGCATGTCCGACGAGTACGGAAACCCTCGTAGGAGGAGACATCATGATCTCTATTCTCCGAAGGACTTTGATTCCCCTCAGGCGACACCTCAGGGACCTACCCCTGTGACTACCCCTGGCCCGCGACTCCTCTCGGACGTACCACTGTGACCACCCCTCGGGGAACTCCTTTGCTAGCAGCCCATGGAGTCTCGATGAATTTGTCGCACAGATGGGAGGCAGCGAGATTCTTCTCCCTACTATACCAGAGGACCTCAATAAATCCCTCTCCTACACCGACGGCTGGACCTACTGTCCAGCCGTCCCCTTTAGCCCCTTCGACTAAGGGGTCATCACCTAGGCGTGTCCCGCGTAAGGGAAGGAAGAGTAGGAGGGGTTGCTTATGTTGTGCTGACTCGGGAGATGTAGACGAGTCACCACACTCACATCCCTACAGGTCTCCACTTAGTCCTTAGACCCAGTACCAGTCAGGTACCTTGCCCTCTCCTACTCCCACTGCTATTCCTCGCTCCGAAAGTGCTTGTAGTAACACCACCCGCTCTAACTTTGCCACTACCATGAGTCCTCCTTACCTGGTCGAGGACCTCTCCTATCAAATCACGGCTGCTGGAGAGATAATAGAAGATAAAAAGGGCAAAGCAGTGATGGCCACCATGAGGCGGTTGATGAGCCACCATTTCAAGGGCGACATAGCTACTAACTGGCGGTACCAAGATGACCAAAAGAAGCAGGCAATCAACGATGAATTAAAAAGACAACACCCTAACTTCCCAAATTGGGAGTTCAATGAGAATTACATGCGAGAGCACATGGGTTTGGTCTTAAGCATCATAGGTCAACCTTGCGTACTTCCATCGCAAAGGGGAGGGCTAAATCCAGCTGGGCAGACAAAGCTGATTGGATGTGCGGTGATGATGATGAGGGATTAGGCTTACACGGCTTCACGAGGGCCAGGGATCAGGTGCAGCAACTCAAGAGGGCCAAGGATCAAGCCAGCAAGATGAGGATGAGGACGACGACGACGATTCGGATGAGCAATAGTAGTAGTAGTAGTATTAGTAATAGTTTGCATATACTTTGCCAGGTATATGCTTTTGTATATCGGCTCGTTTGAGCAATTTTGTATCACCCTTTTCGAAAGGGTAATTTTGTAACAAAAAATGTTGTATATCTTCGACATGTATATGCTTCTATTGCTCGGTTCATTTGAGTGATTTTGTATCACACTTTCCACAAGGAAAATTTTGTAATAAAAAACATTCTTTTGTAATTACTAAATAAAAAACATTAGTGGGGCAAAACAGGGGTTGCTGTGGCCTTGTTTAGCCCCACTAATGTTTTTTCTAAGCTTCTGTTAATCATCGCTATATAGCGACATTTACCAGTGTCACTATATAGCAACGATTCATAGTGTCGCTATATAGCGACGTTTACCAACGTCGCTATATAGCGATGCTTATATAACGACCGTTCTTTTCCAACACTTATCGTGACATAAATAGCGACCTTTGCACTCATTTAAAAAAAACTTTTTAGTGTAAAAAAGGTCGGTATTTTCATCGGAAAAGGACCTATGCCTTGTAGTGTATGTTGTTTGATGATAATTCAAGCCTTTGAAGTAAGTTGTTTGATTCAGAAGGCATTTTCAAGAAGCATTGTAGATATTTGACTACATTTAGATTCTCCATGTAAGGGATGCAAGAGCCAAGATATCCGTTGCTGAGAGTCGTTTTTACTTGTGTTACGTCCTCCATGAGGGAGGGAGATCAGACCGTAAGAATTGTATAGAGGTGATGGATGCTCATCTTGTAGCATTTCTTATTTTCAACATATTAAAATGAACAATTCAAAGAAATCGAACATAGAGCAAAGCTCAATATGCTTATGACTCCTTATTAGGAATGTTAGTTGAATATTTCTTTCTTCGTGTGTCTTTTTTTAAGACATGTATTTTCTTTAAAATAGTTCTTTTCTCTTGAGAAGCATCTAGGTCCATAAATGTTCCAAAAAATATCCATTTGATGCTAAGATGGCACAAACTGTGCCGTACCAAAAAATAGAGTTTGCGGTATGACATGTTCTATAAAACAACTTTCCCTTCTAGCACCCCATCAAAACCATCAAATTTCATGGAGGAGCAGATGGCTTAAAGTTCACAATGCTATGTCAGGTGATCTTTTAAGAAAATTATTGATAGAAATGGGATATAGTTAGTTGCCAAAGGGAATAGCACTTCAAAATGGATAGGGTTATGATATATGTATTCACCCAAATTCTCCCTTCCAATGTATTAAGGAATTGTCTTGCTAATTTAAAATTTTCATGCATACACAGGGCTTACCATTGGAGGTTGGAAGAGGGACATCCCCTCAAAGATCCTCAGCGGTGTTCTCCCCATTGTGCCCACACTTGGCTATTAATATATCTTCTCTGTTTCGTTTCAAATCTATCATTTTTCATCCTTAATAGCCTTGACACACAATGATAGAAGTACATATGTTTAAAGTCGAACACTATGTTTGAGTTGTTATTATACTTGAAGTATATTTCTCAAGGAGTCCTTTTAGCAACTCATTAATATCCCTATGTAGTAGATATATATAGTGATATTGTTTGTAAGGGGTTCCATTGTCTACTTTTTTCCTATATTTATATGATTAAGAACATTTAAAAGCATTTAGTGCCAAATAGTGCAATTAGTTTTGGAGGACAATTGTTAATATGCAAAATGAGTACATTTTTATAGTCACGAAGTCATCTCCTTCTTCTCCAGATAGGTGTTGTGTGGCTTCCCATAGTTTCTATACATTAAAGTGATTAAAATTAGAGGTGGAATGCTCTTATATGGTAGAATGCTTTCACTAACCTAAGTGGATATAAAAAGGTTCCCATAATCAAATTACAACTTTTATTATATTGCAAAGAAACATGAATATGATATGGAAAACTAGACTACTATACACTTGAGATTTTAGTGACATCGAGGGCTATTGAAGAGTTGATTATAGCAATATTTCATTTCAAGATTTTGCTTGATTTATTTTTTAGCATGGTCATTACAAGTGGTGTTGAAAGAGTAGAGAAAGGAGATTGGAGGAAAGAGAGCCACATGAGGGAAGAGGCAAGTGGGATGCACTGATCTCCATTATTTTCCAACAAGTGAGATCCATCATTTTCTCATTGTAGTGAGGGAATGGGATTATGGGTTGCGTAGATTTGCTTTCCAAGGTTGATCATATCACTCTCTGGAGGGGGGATGAAAGGAGTAGGTTGGAAGCAATAAGAGGTCTCTCAAGTGTTGATGAAAGCTTCTCATGAAACCTATGGTGGTCTCTAGCTTTCTACTCACATGCCTTAGCAAACAAAAAGCAAAAAGTAGTTACCTAATTGCATGTGGCAAATTACATGAATTACATGTTGGAAGCATACAACGGTGTACAAGTGCACGTGGACACCGCCTCCTAGTATAGTGGTAAAGCAAGTGCTTTTGGATGCAAAAGAGAAAGCAAACTATTTTTAAAAGGACATGGGGCTATCAAAGGGCAATTTTTGTAAGATGATCTCGATAAATGATAATTGGAAACACACAACGTAATTAGTTTTTAAAAAGTTACACGTGAAATTTCACAAAAGAGTTTCATGCTCGACTACTACCTCTAAGGAGGGAGTGCTAAAAAAATCGTACACTCGTCTTAAGAGCTCTTGAAGTAACCTTTAGATTAGGCATATAAATAATCTATTTGAGATCTTCAATGTCCACGACGCATGTGCATGCACGTTTTACGTAATATAGATTGGCTCTAATACAGCTCATCATCGTCGGCTTTCCTTGCTTCATTGTCAGCTATGCAATCCTTCAAAATGCCTCATCTGTGTTGTTTTTCTTCAATCTCCTGTAGATCCGGCCCCCCTCCTCACCGCTCCGCCAATGGGCGACCCCGGCCATCCTCACCTCGCCCTGGAACCCCCTCATGATTCTGTTCTGAACCCCTTTGGCGACGCACACCTTTGTGCATCTACTCCCCATGCCCTAGACAGCGATGGCTTCCACCCCGATAGTGAGAAGCTCAAGCTTGTCGACGACGTCGACGTTCACATCGTTCCACCCACCAAATTAGAGGAACTTGATAAGCTGCGACCATGGACGGACGTGCTGCTGCAACCTATCCATTGGTTCGGCATGCTGTGCAGGGAGTTGAATCTGAGCTTCGTCTTCGGTATCATGGTAACATATGGAGTGAGCCAGGGATTGGGAGGGGCCATGTTTAAGATTGCTGGAGGCTACTACTGGAAGGACGAGCAGAGAGTGCAACCATCGGTTGCCCAGATGTACACTGCCATTATCGGCAGCGTTTGGGACTGGAAGCCTGTCTGGGGTCTGCTCACTGACTTGGTTCCAGTCGCTGGTTATCGGCGACGTCCCTACTTCATACTTTCAGGTGCGTGCTCCAGTTCAGAGTACCTTTCTACATCGTGATTTGCGACATCGAAACAACTCCCTTTAAGTTTTAAAGTAACACAATAAAACTTCTTGGTTGCGTCGGAATGTATTGAGCCAGGAAATAACAAGATTGGTGTCGAAGATACCGAAAATTCTTCCCATTGCTAGCCATTTCAACATACACAAATTGCAAGGGTCATTCGTGAATTCAATTTGCCGCGCGACTGGGTTCTCTTGCGACAGCTTTAATAGTGGGGAACGGTCAAAACTTGAAAGTTCTTGTGAGGATCCAGATATCCTGGAGTGGGCGCTCTGATCCAGCTGCATTTTCTCAGAGAAAAACCCCTCATGGCGTTACTCATTGACTTTCCAAATAGAGCACCTAGGTCCTATAGCCTCACAGGACACATACTGCCAGCGTGTTCTAAGAGCCCATTCCCGCGTTGGGCTAGGCTAGCAAAAATGCTAGGAGCCTAGCAAGCATCAGGACGAAAAGTGTTCCCACGAGGCTGTAGTAGCATGTGACGGAAGCAAGGCAGAGTGATAGGCATTGAAGAAGGGCTAGAACAACGAATGGGAGACCTACAGTGAGCCTTGGCCCCGTAATGCTAGGGTGGAGAGCAAAAAATTTGCTCTCCAGCTTCACTCAAAAATGCCAAGTTCTGGCATCCAGTATTGCGTTGCTCCTCATGGGAACAAAGCAAGCTTTGGAAGGCTTTGGCATATGTTGGCATTTTTGCCAACGCGGGAATGTGCTCTAAGTTTGGCTTACAAGGATAAAATGTGGCCATAACATTTTCGGCAAGGAATTAAAGGCTTTAAAACATTGACTTAGGATGCTATTGGATAAAAGAGGAGTTTTATCTATATAATAACCTAAATAAATTGTTCTACAAGGGCTTATAGTTTCAAGAGTAATATTGGGAATAAATTGTTCTACAAGGGCTTATAGTTTCAAGAGTAATATTGGGAATAAATTGTTCTACAAGGGCTTATAGTTTCAAGAGTAATATTGGTGCTTATCTATCCATTACATATACAATGGAGAAATTCAATTTATTTTGCTATGTGAATGGTGGAGAGAGCCCCATTAAGGTCTTATGTCATAGAAGGGAAAAAAAGGGGAATAAGGATGGCTTTTTGGATTTTCCTCTTGGAACAGCATCTTTTGGACATTTTCTTATGGTACATGACTTAACAATCCAAGGGAAAGTGAGAGGGCTATAAATAAATACCACATCAATAGTTAGAGTAGTGTCACATCAATGATTCTCACTAGTGTGGGAAACATCACCTTGCACGGAGTGCTATTTTCCATTATCTCACTTATGTCTCCTCTATTTCCGATGGCGCATTTTGAGCATATGTCCCCTCTATTTCTAGCATAATGAAACACATACTTAGTCTCTTTTTCCCTCCATGACATAAGACTGTAAGCCAAAGTCAAGAGATAGCTTCAACAAGGTGGGGCTTGACTTACCCACCCATAGGGTCTTTCCACACTAGGCTACACGAAGATGTTGTGAAAGAACTATTGTAAAGGTTTTCAGTTCTTACCCTCATAAATAGCAGGATGTCCTTACAACCTCTTTAGCTTGGGCCTCCCTTCCTAATACATCTTTGAATTATTTGCAATTATGGAACCTAAATTGTGCAGACTACTCATTCGTAGACCTTCACGTGTAGTTCATCCACACATATTCCGTGAAGGACATATTTAAACAAAAATTAAATTAAATTACATGTTTTGGATGACCTTCTAAGGTATTGATGCTGATGTCTCCTTTCTTATGCAAGTTAAGTTGAACATAATCAAGCTGACAAATATCAACGTCCCACCCAAGGTATTCTTTCTAGTCTCACCTCTGACTTCATCATATTCTCTTCGATAAGGAGGGCATCAAATGATCTCATGCTTGCAGGTCATTCCAGCTCATACATCCTTACATCCAAAAGTCTAATCTCTTAATTAAAAGAGAGAATGAGATGATGGCATCAATAGATGTACGAGTAAAGATGGAATTATCGATGCACTAACCTAAATTAGGAGCCAAGACATTCGATGTGGAAGGTAGACCTTTCCACAATAACATTTTCACTTCTCTCCATCACACTTTTGATTAGAAATCTTATGGAGATGCATCATGAATTTAGCACATAGGTTTGGGTGTGAGAGAAGGCGCAAGGTGGGATCCATCCAAGGATGAATTTTGATGATGATTTCTTCAGTATTGCGCGTTTTTATTTCACTTACCAATGCCGAAACAAATATATCAAAAGACAAGAGTGCACAAGTGCATGTGGGCAATGTTTCCTATTACATGTATTGGGAGTTGTACGATATATAGAACAACGCGTAGCCTTATTTAGAATATAGCTTGATATAACAACGGAATATAACCTTTCATCTAAGCAACCTTATTGAAATAATTATTATTATTATAAGAGGAAATTCACAAAAGGAGAATCCAACTCTCCACTATAGGAGTCCTTCTATGATTTTTTTTCTCACATATATCCATACACTACACATTGCCAACTCTGAGGGCGAGAAACGGTCCATGGCCCACGTTGACAGGCAGTATGTTACTTTCCCCAGCGAAGGGAATCAGAACAGGGCAACGGCTGAGGTGAGCGAGCGCGGAAACCGCCGGAGCTAGATGTGATGGAGTTCATTTGAAGTTGAAGGCCAATGAGATGAGAAGCAAGGAGGGTGTTTGAGATACTTCCCAACGTCCGATGAAAGCTATGAATGATGAAAGCTATGTGTGAATTAATGACAGGCATATAATATTAAATGCCAAAACAAGGTGCAACCGGGGGAGGAGATATCGGTATTCTGTAATGCACAATTGCACATGCACGTTTTACGCAACAGAAATTTCTATTCAAAGCTTATTATCATCCTATCGTCGTCTCCTACGCTCTGGTTGACGACTCATCAGCTTCGCACATATCTTCGCCTTCCCTGCACCTGTCTATCGCTCCAAATTAACTCTATCACATTGCATTCAATGCCTTTTCACCCCATCTCATCGCTCACCTTCAGCTTCCTTTACGTCTCTCAGCACTGAAAATATAGATTCGTCTTGCTTGCATTTTCTCCCACTCGCTCACCGCCTTCTTCCAGCGTTATTCGGAACTCGATTACTGCACCTCCCGGTTGACGCACTCGCTTAACGCTACCTGCCTCTCTGGTGATACACTCTCTTGTCGTTGACCTTCGGCTCCGCATTTGTTTTTTGGTGTGCTTCGCTCTTCTGCACTGCATCCGGCAAATGGGCGAAACCTGCCTTCCTCACGAGCATCTTGAGAACTGTGTCCAACCGCTCGACAATGACTCTGTTGTGAACACCTTCAGTAAGGTACACCTTACTGCAGCTGATGTCGATCCGCTAGACAGCCTTGCCTTCCCGCGGGATAGTGAGAAGCGCAAGCTTATCTATGTCAAGGTTGAGTCATCCCCGAAAGAGGAAGTACGCGGACCTGGAAAGAGCCGCGGGCAATGGATGGATATGCTGCTGCAACCCATCAAATGGTTTGGCATGCTGTGCAGGGAGCTGAACGCCAGCTTCGTATTAGGGGTCATAGTAACGTATGGAGTGAGTCAAGGTCTGGGAGGGGCGCTCTATAAGATTGCTGGAGGCTACTACTGGAAGGACGAGCAGAAAGTGCAGCCATCGGTTGCGCAGGTGTACAGTACCATTATCGCCAGCGTTTGGGATTGGAAGCCTTTCTGGGGCCTCCTCACTGACTTAGTTCCAGTTGCTGGATATCGGCGACGCCCCTATTTCGTACTTTCAGGTGTGTACGTTAGTTTTTAAGCTTGATATAGGACGTATAGAACAAGTTATTAGAGTCAGATAGCTGTTTTGGCCCAAGGATGACAACATTTCTTCTCGGTAACGTAGAGCATATTCAAGGTTGCTGTCGATGGTATCTTCAAAATTTCCCCATCGCTCGTTATTTCGCTATTCTTAATGTAGACTACACGAGTAGATCTTTGACAGGCAACCGTCAGGTCACCACTCAAGGTTTCTGTAGGATCCTACTTTTGATGAGCTTGATGCAGTCGGTCGTGCAAATGGATAGTCTGAGAAGGCGCTCATCTACATGAGAGACCTTCCTATGAGCGAGTGGTGGGATCATCGGATACTGAGCTGATCAGGCCAACAGCGATAAGGCTGGAAGATTATTACAGTGGGGGATAATTAAATGGACCGCCTTGGCACTGTTAGTGAGGCGAAAAGAAACCTCTAACGTGACCATTTCTTTGAAAACATAAAATGTGTGGACTGAGTGGCAGTCTGAACCAGCTACATTTTCACAGAAAATTTGACGAAAAGATTCCCTGAAATGATGTCCAGCTTACCCAGTGGCTTCCAATTAGAATTAGACGATGTAATAGCCTCGTATGTACATTGCCCGCATGTTCCAAGTTTCAATCACAGGATGCTAGCCTAAAGAACTTTTTTATAAAGCATATCAAGTGTGCATGGTGAGAGTCCTAGGTTTGTTTCAAGGTCATTGACTCTCAGCAGGTATGTGCGATATTCCAAGCATAAACAGAAGTTTGAACTATAGATATTGTGTTAAATAAAATTATTGCTACAACAAATCCTGAGTTGGTAATGGGACGCGTTCACACTCAATATAGCTCTTCACCTCTAGTTCACCCATGAGTGAACATAAAACACACAAAAAATTCCTAACTTTGATGTTCATAACCTATAAGGTGCCAACCGTATCTATGTGCCCTATAGGTGTTCGTGTCTTCTTTCAACAAGGCACATATGCTCTTGTGCAAGGTGCCATGAACATAGTCTAACTACCTTAATCACAATACCAACGTGTCCCCCTCAACATTTTCTATACACTCTCATATGTGACTTCATCATATACAAGCCATTATATATAAGCTATATGAGAGAATCCATACTGGACCAATCATCCCTACATCCAATGTCATATGTCATAGTCTAAGCCTATAGTCCTCAATACTCTTTTCAGTATTTAGAAGAAAAATGGAGTCACGAGTATGGACACTCTTATCCAAGGAAATAGTTAGAAGGCCTTTTTCTCATACAACCAAGATGTCCAGAGTGTTGTGTGAAGGTGGAGCTCGAGGGGTACACTACTAAGAAACCCTAGGTATCACGTGCGTTCAAGGGATATTTTAAAAGCACCTCAGCTAAAATTCCCCCCTAATAAAACCACCCCTCTTTCCTTATGACCTAATAGGATTTTTTTTGAAGTTGAATTAAAAAACCTTCCTATTATTGTAATCCTGTTAAATTTTCTCCCAAAGTGCAATTAAAATATCCCTCCTTTTGGATGCACATGGTATGCTAAAATTTTGTGAGGTGAACCCAGAGGTGGAGGACAACCAGAGCTCTATTAGTAGGGCTAAGGACATAGCCATTGTGAGGATGATGCAATGCACTCAAACGTAGAGCATAATGGTTCAAAAGGCATTAACTAGAACATGAGCTCAAAGTTACATAGGTGTGATGAGGTGGATGGACTTCCACCAATGGATGGTACTGCAAGTCGGTGCATATCTTATTGTGATGGTAGGCAACACTAGGAGGGTTCACTATTAAAAAACCCCATACATCACATGCATTCAAAGGGTCAATTTTAATACCCGTACTATGGTGTAAGATGTTCGTTCTAATGTCCATAGATCACATCAGAGATACAAGGAAAATGCAAGGTAAAGACCTTTTGGATAGATAGAGAGGGAGACTTGATTGTAGTGTAGAGCCTTTTGTAAGTTGTTGATGGACGAAGAAGATTGGGAAACAATTTCAAAGATGAGTGCGATGGTGACCTTAGAAGACTTGGGGTTCAGTCATAAAAGCACCTCATCGAGAGCTTGGTTCCAAAAATAGAGATGATTCATGGTTGGGGAGATGTATGTGGAGCAGCCACAAGCATCTCTCCACACACGATCTTTGGACGAGTTGGTAGATTGTGCTGGATGGTGGATGGGCTGAAACAGACCATGTTTTTTACTAGTTAGGATCCAAGCTACTTGCTAACAACCAAACTATCCTCTAATTGAGGGATGACCAGCTATCTCCTTCGCCAGGGAAATTAATGAGCTGGTGACTCACTAGATGGACGCATGTATGGTATCTAGTCGCTCCGACCTCTAACTCTAGCAAGAAATCTTGTGTAGAACTTTCAAACCAGATGGCACTTTCACCAACCTAGTCCAAACCTCAATACCCATCACATCTTTATATGTCAGAGTGACGCTTTTCAACATGTGGAGGTTCCGTGCCATAACATCAAGGAGCAGTCCCAAAGTGTGTTGGTGCATGTCCTGACCATGGAGGACGCCTTGATGTGTTCTTGAATGCTCTTTGGGGGAGCAGATTCTCTTTTGGTAGATAGCTGTAGGTCACCATTGGGTCAATGAGAGGGGGCATTAAGAGGCTATGGTTCAGTGCCTCACATGTACGCCCTCATATTAGGACAACAAGAGGGCATGATACCTTAGGCATCACCATGGAGGCCTTGCATGCAGCCTATGAGTATAGGGTTCACAATGGACTCCCACGTGGAGGCACACCACTGTGCTGCCATATGGGCCATATGCTGCTATATGGGTTTCCAGGCTACTATGTGGGCATGCCATTTTGGCAGTAGATATGACCTCCACATGGGAAGCACATAAGCCCAACCATGTGGGCTAGAAGGCCATGCACGTGGGGCTTATGGAGCATCCTTGGACCTGCAATATAAAACGACCAAGGGTTTGGAATGGCCACCTAGCATCAAACTGACTCAGGGCCAGGTTGTCCTAGTGTTAGTGAGCCATTTGGTTGGAGGATGCTTCTCCATATGGCTAGGGGTCAATCCTTATCGGTGATATCAGCCTAGTCTGATGGGTCGGGCATCTAGATGGCTTGATCAGCCAGCGCAAGCCCGAGGTCCACAAAGGAAGAGCAGCCAGCCCTCCCTCTATGCTCCAATGTTGGAGCCAAGTGTTGCCTATAATGTACAAGCCAAGTGCTAGGGAAGGTGCCTCGGAATGTTTGCTGCTGCTCCTCTGCTACATGCCCTGCTAGGTGGCTTCAGTGGGATAAAGGGATCAGGTCCAAAAGGCCCTCTTTTCATAAGAAAGGGGAGGCAGTCTGCCCCTCATGTCATCTTTCAAAACCTGGGAGGGGACAGATCTGACCGAACAGCATGCTGATCAGACTCCAGATCAGCCAAAACAGAGCCAGCCTTTTTTTGGGACCGCCCTGGTCGATTCAATCTACAACATACATTGCTTGAGTTTTCAAGGCACTAGTTGTATTCATCCTCAATTAAAGTAGATGATACTCTCCCAATGCCTTTTTTGCTCTACAAGCTCTTAGTTCTAAGCTCCCGCTCCCAATAAAACATGCTTCCTCAAAACAAGAGGTGTCTATCTCATCTATTACCTCCTCATGTCATATGATGCACTCTCTATCAATCTTTCTCTATAATGTGACCTTCATGAGCTGTTGCACAGAGGGAGCTAAATGCTAAGATGAACAGCAAGACTAGGGAGCTTGGGTGCTCGACTCAGGGAAGACATCTGAGAGAGAATTTGGAATATAATTTAAGGGAATTATAGAAATAGGACATGAAATATGCAACATAGAACATTAATGGAAATACGACTCCGAGAAAATTATGGGGTTTCCCTGCTGCTATGCATCTTATAGATTTTCCTTACACAGTTTAAACTCTCTTTCTGCCGCTTGCATCTGAGTTATTTCTTTGTCCCAGTCCCCCGACATTTGTGTCCTTCCTTAACAAGGTCCACTGCATTCTGATTTGTGATAGAGTTAATTTTCCTGTCTGACTTGGCCACAAACTCTCCTCTGCCTCTCCTGCTTTCCTGTGAAGATGTCCGATGGATATTCAAGCCACTTATCATCACAAAGGGCTTCGAAGGCTAATGAAAATTTATTGCCACAAACAATGTAAGCTGCAGGACAGTAAGGCTACTTCAGCGTACGATCCTCTGACAGGATCAGAAAGAAAGGATCAGTAGTGGTCCGTGTGCCCCTCATCCATCCAATAAAAATGAAGGTAAGCAGGGACAATTTTAGTGACGCTAACAGAGGCTTAGGTTTGCTATGATATTTATGGCGGATTCAACATAGACTGGCGAAACATAACCATGCCCAATGAACAGAGGACATGATGCAAGCGCCTATTCCAACTAGGATTATCAATGAGGTTAGGCTCACTCAGATATAATACTGGTTCAACTACAAGAAGGGTCATAATGATTTTTCTTGGAATTCAGCTAACTATTCATGTGTGAAACCAGATATTTCTCTTACCTGTGTGGACACCAGAAATAAAAGGCAACATCACAGATCAGGGTAACTTCAAGATTCTTCTCGCCTGACACTTTTACGAGTTCTTTCTGTCTGAAATTTGTTCTGTTGAAACACTTATTTGTGACAATTTATGCCCTCGAATAAGAGAAGGGGTCAATATGAGATCCAATTAAACTCCCAGGTACCAAATCCCTAGTGTTAAGCTGTGCCGTTGTGATTCCTACCTGAACTGAGATATGAGCTAGAAATCTCTCTTGCGTATCATCACAGTGCCAATTTGTGAACCTGTGTGTGAAAGCTGGTTCAAAGCAAAGAGGAAAAAGCAGTATGTACCATTTGTCATCCAGATTGGAGATCCAGATTTGGGTAATCATTCAATTTTATGTCAAGGCAGAATGATCTGAAATATACGAGGGAATGACACAACCTTCAGACTATGGTTTTGAACCAGGAGAGAGGGATGTGAAATTGCTAATGAAATCAAATTATAAATACAATGACTGGAAATTGCATGCTTAAAATGTCCTCACCTGTCTTCCCACTTGTTCATCTAGAATACCTGTAAATTTACTCATGTAGACCTTGAAGGTCTTTCTTTTGTATGCTTGTCCCCAATCCTTTATAAATTATCTTGTACAATCTCTCAAGTTCTGATTCAAAGCACTTGGATGCAGGACTATTATCGTTTATCTCCCTTTTGGTCCTTGTGGTACACTCGCAGCTGCATAAGATCAGTGCAGTTGTATTGTTTTTATTATATACCTTGGGGGTAACTATAGCTGATGTCACCATTGATGCTGAAATTACGAGGCAAAGCCGAGAAAAACCCACTCTGGCAGCAGATATTCAAACTCTGTGCTCAATGAGTGCAGCTACAGGCGCATTTGTGGGTTTCTCCATGAGTGGATTTATTGTGCATATTCTAGGGCCAAAGGTATATTTCATCTTCTTATCTCCAGTTTTCAGAAATCCATTTTCCAAAACATTTGATTTCTTTTCAATGAAGGAAGTACCCTGGGCAGTTGTTATGGATGTGTCTGAATATCTCTTGATAGCTAAAGACCTTACGATTTCTCATGATGGCTATGGATGTGGATTGTAAGCCAATTCTTGCAGTGTAAGGGGAAGGCCATAAACCGGTGAACCTCTACTTGTTATAGTTGGCTTCTCAACAAGAGTTCCGAATAGTCAGAGTAGAAACTGAGCCAACCTAGGTTTAACTTGGACATAAACATCTTTTCTTTGGACGTGACATCGGGAGAAACGTTCAACCGTACTCATTTTGCATGATTTCCCGCAGAATGCATTGGGCCTGCTGTCCGTATGTGGAGCGCTCTTTCTAATTCTTGGATTTGTTCTGCATGAGTTGAGACTCTCTAAGCAGTCATTGCAAAGCTACCAGGTATGCGTATAGCTGGTCATTATTTAACACTTGGATGAAGTCTACTCCGTGCAAGCAATGAGAATCAAATAGCATTTCTTACAAAGGAAAATATTGTGGGTATTACCTGCAACTTTAGGCCTGGCTTGCTGGGGTGACAATAATAGTATGAGGGATCGTTGAAAGAATTTTAGTTCTTCTCTCATGGAACGGATCCACAGGTAGGCAAGCGGTTCAGAAGAACGTGTAAAAATATATGGATGACAATCAGTTGTCCTCAAGTGTGGAAACCTACGTTGTATATGTTCATCTCGTGGGCTACTTCACCATCGATTTCAGAAGGAAAGTTCTACTGGTACACAGATCAAGGAAGAGGCTTAGGATTCTCCCAGGTTAGTTAAATCATGTTCACCGTCCGTTTAAGGAATGATGATCCTAGGCAAATCCAACTTCTTTTTCATATCTTGCTTGATGTGCCTGTTTTACAGGAGTTTGTAGGTATGTCTTTCGCTGTAGGTTCTGTGGGAGCATTCTTGGGGACACTGGCCTACCAGAATGTACTGAAGAATTGTTCTTTCCGCAAAATTCTGTTCTGGGCTCAACTTCTCGTCTTCTTTGGTGGTATGGTAGACCTGTTTCTGGTATTGCGATGGAACCTAAAACTTCACGTGCCCGATTCATTGTTTTTTCTATTTGATGAGATCCTAATTCAATCCGTTAGCCGACTTAAATGGATACCACAGCTAGTTCTATGTGCCAAGCTGTGCCCTGCGGGAATTGAGGGAACATTTTTCGCTCTTTTGATGTCCGTAGACAACCTGGGCCTTCTCACTGCATCGTGGAGTGGGGCAGTTCTGCAGCATAGCCTAGGAATTACTCGCGATGACTACCACAATCTGTGGTTGGCAGCTCTCATCAGAAACATTTTGAGACTGCTGCCACTGGCAGTGCTGTTCTTAGTACCGGATACAGATCCTTCGTTGCAAGTGATTCCACCCGAGCTGATTGCTTTAGGAAAAGTGGACGATGCAGCGGAGGATGAAGTCGAACTAGTGGACAAGGGCTCCATCGAGTCGAGCGGGCAAGAGTTCATGGGATAAATGATAGGAAACCTTACATGGGTGCTATCGCGATAATTACATACCTTCGCCGCTAGCTGGGTGAGCAACGAACCCATCAATTCGATTGCTGTCAGAGGTTCACTGCCCAACGGTTGCTGCTACAAATTGTCTGCAAATGTCTTCTCTTATACATACATCCTCGCAACAGACGACCATTATGACATTCACCAGTCGCCACGATTCATGCAATTCTTGATAGCAGCTTCACTGCTCGTCATCTTCTTCACTAAGATAGTTCTGGTTCCTCCAAGTAGGCTATCAAATTCTGTCGTTCACCGTTGTTTTTTCCAGGTGAATGGCACGGAATGCCACAAACCCATTTGGAGACGGCGATGATTAATGCTTATGCACAGATCATCACATTCAAAGAGAAGCCGATAAGAAAACCTGAAAGGACCATAGAGAAAAAGGAGCTCACATTGTAATTTTCATTATCTTTATCGTGTACATTCTCTTAATATTAAATTTATTTTTGAGATGAAAGAAAGGTGGACAGAGGAAATAAAATCCCACAAAATAATTTTAGCTTTCAAAATGAACCCTCATTAAGACCTTTCGTAAAGATAGGCCAAAAAGAAGGCATTATAAAATAAATATACCAAGATTGGAATTGCAAAGTGGCATGGGATCTCGAAACTCCACTAGACTACACGGTCGAGGTTTCTAGATGCCCAAGGCAAAGCCTAAGCTACAGACAGTTTTTCTTTAAGGTGACCCCAACAGCTACATTACTTACCAGCCTGCCGCTTTCATCTAGTGTTATTGGATTCTTTGTTACCACAGTTGGGGTCGTGATATAGGCTACTTGTTCAAACAGTCAAAGGACTTAGTATCAAATAGAAGCTCTGAAAGCATTGAGAGAGTCCGTGTTGCTAGATGCAGACAATGTTGAAGTATATTTTAATCTTGGGATAGAGTATGCTAAGCAGCAAAATGTTACTATTGCCTTGGATTGCACCAAGAAATTTATAGACCTGACATAAACTATGTGGACTACTTTAGCCTACGATTTTGCTTCGATCTCTTGGCATGCTATCCATTGTTTGCAAATACACAAATGAGCTTATGAAAATAGCAAAATAGCCAATTCGAGGGAAGGCATTTTAGCAGTAGACAAGAGTACCGGAGCTATAGTGAAGCTCCTCTCTCGATAGTCATAACAGACGTTGCACAGCTTCATTTCATATTGCAAGCCTTTGTTTGCTAGCAAGAATCAGTTCTTCCAAGCACAATCAACCAAAGATCAAAGAACCAGAGTCTCGTAGAGCCAGCGATTTCAAGCCATGTATTCCAACTAGGCAAATTACTATTGAAGGTCTACATGCTCGAGTGAGAGTGACATGGATAGAGACATAAATTTGAGGTTATGAGGAGAACGAACACTCTATTTGAATTGTATGCCTCTATTTAGCCATGAGGAATACGGTGTTCCAGATCCTGCCTGATTATAATACGGAGGAGAAAGAACATTTGCAACATGATAGAAGGAACTGTGGAGGGTGTCTTCAAGGCCAAAGCTCTTGGTTTGTCGTCTCTTTACCAGAACCACTCAAGGAAATCTGAGTGCAAATGCTCTGCAGGCTTCGGAATCCTCACCTAGACCTTCCATTTAAAGAGCAAAACGCTAAAACTTTAGTTTGGTGTATGCCTTGAAAACCTGGTGTGGTTGATGCATTTATGCTCAAAACTGGAGCCCGTGGAGGAAAGCCTACATCCACCTCCTCATAAGTATCCTAGACATTGAAGGCCACCACTCTAAGTGAAGTCAAGGAGACAAACCCCTCCCACCAAGGGTGTGAAAATGGAGGAACTCACTACTAATTTATTAAATTAGTTAAGCTAGAAATTGGAGGGAGGAACGGTCAAGGAAGCCCCTAGTAATCCCCACCTACTCCCAAGCCATGACAATGCATGTGTGCGATCTATCCCGGCAACCATCCCACCAATGAGTTCCCTCACCTTCGGTCAATCCCCGAAGTCTACTATGCATGATGGCGGAACCATGATACATTCCAGTGTCATTATCCCAAGGTCATTCCCCAACTATTGTACTAGCAATGTCTACATCTTACTTTACCCCCATGCCAAATCCGTCCGACTAGGGACAATTAGCTAGCTATCCAAGGAGTTACTCTTACCATCCAAGGGAAATTAAGGGCTCAACATCTCCCATTATCCCCACCCATACTAGGACCTCAAACCCCACCACCACAAAGCACTCTCATGAATCAAGTATTGGTGGAGGAACTATCATGACATGGATATGGAGACAAAGGGTACCATTTTAAAGCATCTTTCTTTATGATGCATACATGACTATTAAAATAATTTTATATGAATTATAATCTAAAATCATCCCTCAAGGGAAGTAAAATGTTCCATCTAGTCATATTCTCAACTCATACTTGAGGATGGCCCTCAATCATAGGCTCATCCTGAGGAGGGTCTTGAGACTGTCTCTTCGTCATACCTCATCTTGAGGAGGGTCTTGAGAAAACTCCTGATCGTAAGGATCTTAAGAAAATTGATAATCCTAAGAGTCTTAAGAAATTTTTTGATCCTGAGGGTCACAATGCAGATGGTTCTGTGAACAGATACAAGGCAAGATTAGTTGCCAAGGGGTATGCACAGACATATGGCATTGATTATGAAGAAACATTCAGTCCGGTTGCAAGGATGGCAATCATAAGAGCAATCCTATGGCTGCATCAAAGGGATGGTCTTTACATCAGATGGATGTAAAGAATGCCTTCTTGCATGGTGATTTGCAAGAAGAGGTCTTTACGGAACAGCCAACAAGTTATGTTCATGTTGTTCTCATCCTGAGTTCGTTTGCAGGTTGAAGAAAGCCTTGTATGGCTTGAAGCAAGCACCTAGAGCATGGTCTAACAAGATAGGACACTATCTTGTCACTATTGGCTTTCAGATTTCCAAGGTAGATTTCTCACTTTATGTGAGAAAAATAGAGAAAGGTATTATGCTGCTTGTCATTTATGTTGATGATTTGATCATCACAAGTGATAGTGATGAAGATATCCTTCATGTGAAAATGCTATTGAAGCAGAAGTTTGAGATGAAGCAGGTCAAAGCTCATTATCTTGAGGTTAAAGAAACTATCTAGAATGTATCTTGTATTGATCATAACCCTCCACCCACAAGAATGTGCATCTTTCTACTGCGGTGTCCATAAACCATGTAGAAGATCTTAAGCTTAAATCTCTTAGGACAAAGTTAAAAAGATAATGTTCAAAGGACAAAGAGGAATTCTAGTCTTACCTCCATGTGCAAGGGTTCAATTCTAGCTAACGTATGGGGATTTTAGGGTCAATGATCCAATGCTTTAGAGCAATGTAGTTGAAATAATCTTATTAACAGATCTTTGCCACTTAAAACCAAGGCCCCAATCGTCACATACTTCTTTCACAAGCCTCTAGAAGGGTGCCTTAGGAATGCATTGCCCCATGATTGCCTTCTGAGCCTTTTTAATCTCTCTTAAGACTAATATTTTCTAGTTGAACCTACTCTTTCTTGTTTGATTAAGTAGGTGCATAGGCTTCCCCTTCTTTGTTCTTCCTTTACATTGTGTTGCTGCCATTTTTTCTATTGATGGACCCTCTTCTTTCTTTCTACAAGTACTTTTTGTCCTTGCCATTGCTACAAAACCTTAACTAATACTGAATAACGAAGAACATAACAAAGAATTGTTAAGTGCTCTCTCTCTCTCTCTCTCTCTCTCTCTCTCTCTCTCTCTCTCAATGTAGGCTACATCTCTGTCAAACACTGTCATCCCAAAAATGGCATTGGCTAGAGTGTACAACAGAATACAATCAGCAAGGTTGGGAAGATCCTAAGCTTACCCCCCAGGATGTGCAAGTTCAAGCCCCTCTTTGGTACTAGTCAAAGACGAACCTCAGGAGGACTCAAGATGCTTTACTATGCCTACTGTTTACTCGGATAAAGTATGCAACTATTTCTTTTGTAAGATAGGAGCTCTATTGTACAAATTATCTTGAAGGATTAAATAAAAATTCTCTTTTTTTGGCAAAAAAAAAAGATCCTAAGGTTGCAAATCACATTCTACTACACAATCTTGCCAACGCCATTTTTTGGATGTTGGGGAGGAAAAGAGAGGCACGATAGATGGACATGGAGAGAGAATAGAATAGAATAGAATGTTGTATTATCGTCCTCTGGGGGCCGAAAAACAACCCATGGGACCTCATCTGATCAGAGAAAATACAAAAAAGGAAGTCTCTGTCCTCCAAAGAGGAAGGGGTGATAGAGTAACATAGTGTCAGTGCTTTATCACCTACGACATCGTGCATTGTTCTCTTTGCTTAAGAATCCTACCAATATATGTGCCCAAGATAGCAGGATGTACATCC
Source organism: Dipteris shenzhenensis (assembly GCF_047967505.1). Lineage (NCBI taxonomy): Eukaryota > Viridiplantae > Streptophyta > Polypodiopsida > Gleicheniales > Dipteridaceae > Dipteris > Dipteris shenzhenensis. Next base: position 17,900,957 of record NC_141599.1, read on the forward strand.
GTGAGTAGGCTCACAAGATTTGAGTGCCTCTCTACGACATTCTGAAAATCTTTCCTTATGTGGGCATACTGTGGGCATGTCAATAAAACATGTGCTTCTGTCTCCACGTCCTGCAAATCACACATTTGGCAAATTCGTCGATCTCTTGAAGTATCTCCCCAAGCTCCTCTCTCCACCTCTAGCATATGAGAACGGGTACGCATACTTACAATATTACGCCTGACATTAATAGGTATGGGCATGCTTATGCTTATGCTTATGAGAGAGACAGAGAGAGAGAGAGAGAGAGAGAGAGAGAGGGAGGAGAGAGAGAGAGAGAGAGAGAGAGAGAGAGAGAGAGAGAGAGAGAGAGAACTTCAACCCTCATGTAAGTAGATATTAAAATCACACACACACACACACACACAGCTACCAAACTTCAATCCTCATGTAAATATATATTAAAATCCTACAAACCATCCCCCTTTCCATGTCAAGATATATAACTTATTGGGAACCTGCTTCTAGATAGCACGCCAAACTAATTACATGCAACATCTTCATAATCTTGACATGGAAACGAGGATGGTTTGTAGGATTTTAATATACATGGAAAGGGGCATGGTTTGTAGGATTTTAATATATATTTACATGAAGATTGAAGTTTGCTCTCTCTCTCTCTCTCTCTCTCTCTCTCTCTCTCTCTCACACACACACACACACACACACACAATATATCCATTCATTGTAACTTGTATTTCCTTCCATGACCTCCAAAATCTACACACAAAAAACGTGTAGTAGAATGGAAGGTTGGAAAGTTCCCGACCTTGCAAATCGCATTCTGCTGCATGTTTTGTTCTATGAATAATTTGGAGGCTAGGAAAGGAATGGATGGATGGATGGATGGAGAGAGAGAGAGAGAGAGAGAGAGAGAGAGAAGAGGGGGGAGGGGACGGGGCGGGGGTGGGGGAGGGGGAGGGGGGGAGGGGATGGTGATTTAAAAAAGTTTGCAACCTGTTCTACTTTCTATGCCACACATCTCAACTTCGGTATATATAGGTTATAAAAATCCATAGGTAGGGGATTTTTCTAATACCCCTTGATCACGCGTGCTATATGTGGGTTTTACATAGTGGCCCCCTTGGCATAGGCACAACATACTCTGCACACCTAGAGTTGTGAAGAACTAGATAGACATGTACTTTGGCAATGCTTATTTTTGGAATATGTACATAAGACTTGGGATACAATATTTTGAAGAGTAGGTTGGCTACCACTTGGTATCATCTCTTCAGTCAAAAACTTTTTAAAAATTATGTCTATTTTAAAAGTTTGGTTTGTACAGCATCATTTTGTTTTTTTGTTAGCACTTTGTATCAAATTGGATTAAAGTTAGGTGAATTAGATTTTTAAATTGTGTTATGTGAACCAATATATTTCAAATTTGAGCGCAATGCTTGCCATTCTACTATCCTACTTTACCAATGTCATTATCATCTTTTTGCAATGCAGCCTATTCACGGATCTACTAAACAACTGCAATCATTACAGCTGTTCATGTGGATCACCGACCGTGCACCATTCATTGCCCACTTTTTAGTGGACATTGGTTTAGGATCTACATCTAGGGTTTGTACATATGTTGCTTTGCAGTTCAAGGTTTTTGATACCGACTTTACCCAAAATTATCTTTTGAGAGGCATGTTTTGGATGGATAGATTGTGAGGTGTATGAAAGAGCGAATGTGTATTCGAGAATATCTCTGACATAAATATTCAAAATTTATTAACGCATTGACACATGTACCTTATTTTTTGGGCCTCATAATTAAATGACCTACAAGCATTAGCTTTGCACATTTGTGTTCTTTAATAAGTGTTATTTATGCAATTGGATACATTTTTCAAACTGCCACATTAACATAAACCCATTATCTACATATTTTAGTTTTAGAAAATTGCATGCCACTACTAGATGCTACCACATGGCAACCAAGGGAGCACCGAGTACGAGGGATCCCACACACCCATTCCTACCCACAGAGCCTCCCCACTACCCAAAAAGAGCTAGCTAGGATAATGAGGAGGATCTCAAACCCTCTATATATCGATGGAATTTCTCCCCCAATGTCTACGTGTCATCTACGCACCAAGGGACCTCAATACCTTATAATATCCACATTACCCAAGGGGGTTAGGGGCACACCAAGGTCCATATTTCCAACATTCACTTCCTACTACATCTAATGGAAGAAATAATCATACTTAAATCTTCTAGAAAAAGCATAAATTTTGATAAAAATAAATTTAAAGGTACAATAACTTACAAAATCTTAGATGAAAGCATTTACAATGACATGTACAATCATTTCATAAATGACCTATAAATTTTAAAAAGCACTACATTATGCCTATGCGATTGAATCTAAAAAGACCAACCCTATTTTAAAGGAGATAATGTCCTTTTAAAAATTAAAAATGGTGGCAAAAAGAATAAATTATAACTTATATTCATTACATGAAACGTCACTACAAACAATAGGGGATGCTCCTTCCTTTCCAACAATTGGAAATGCAATGAAAATTCATGAAAGATATGAGCAAACACCACTTGTTATACAAAATTTTAAGCACTCGTTTGTTCCAACTTCACTACATACATATCGAGATAAAGTTACACCTTGCTATACAAAGTTTAAGTACTAATTCGTTCCAACTTAACTGCATACATATCGAGATGGATTACAACCTCTGAGCATCTCACATATTGTGCTGAATGAATACTAGTAAAAAAATGGACATTATTTTCTTAACAAAACTTTCCCTTTTTTTTTTTGCAATAATACTACTCACGAAGGACATGCTCTTGAGTACATCATGTGCTCTCTTGTTTTTAAAGCAAATCCTTATCCACCATGACATTGTTTTCTTTTTCCTCACACACATGCACGTGTCCAACTAATAGGCAGCAAGTTTCCTTTCCCGAAGGAAGTCGGACACATAAAACCGCCTCAGCTAGCAAGAAATTTAAAAAGCCTAGGAATTTGTAATTTGGTTACTGGTATAGTTAGAGTTCTGGTTGTACTCATCTTCTTTTTCTTCTTCTTCTTATTCTATTGACAACCCCGAGCAGAGAGAGCTAGGGATCCAAATGCACCCAAACCACTTCAAGAGAGCTGCTGATCTTCACTGCACGATGATGAATATTTATGAAGATTGGGGAGTAGAGATTTCTAGATGGAATGAAATTCAATTCTAAATATATATCAATACTAAAATTTTGTATCCCTTATAACTTCCTCTCCTTGATGTATCTAGTGGCATCACATCACTACTTTTGTTTTGTTTTGTTTTGACATTGAATTGAAATTGAAAGAGCACAAAGCCTCGGGGATACCCTGAGATGGGGGTTGGGTGACGATTTCAAATAAAATGGATGAGGGATGTTTCAAATAGAATTGAGGATTTTGCTAGAACCCAAGTGATGAGAGCTGGTGATTAGCTAGTAGAATTGATTAGAGGAGTCTTCTCCACTAGTTCAACCTCAAGCTCTTCATCTTGGACCTCCTCTCCGAAGGCAACCAGCTCGGGTGGAATCACTTGCGACGATGGATCTGCATCTGGCACCAAAAACAATACTCCCAGTGGCAACAGCCTCATCATGTTTCTTATAAGTATCGCCAACCACAGATTCTGATAGTCGTCGCGAGTAATTCCTAGCCCATGCTGCAGCATTGCTCCACTCGACCTCGCCGTGAGAAAGCCTATGCTGTCTACGCTCATCAGCAGAGCGAAAAAGGTTCCCTCTATGCCCGTTGGGCACAGCTTCGTACAGAGAATAAGCTGTGGTATCCATTTAACGCGGTGAACCGAGTAGCCCAAAGTCTCATCGAATAGAAAGAACAATGCGTCGGACACATGCAGTTTTAGATTCCATCGCAGTACCAGAAGCAAGTCCACCATTCCACCAAAGAAAACAAGAATTTGAGCCCACAGCAAAATTTTGCGGAAAGAGCAATTCTTTAATAGATTCTGGTAGATCACACCCCCCAAGAATGCTCCGACAGAGCCTACAGCGAAAGACATACTTATAAATTCCTGTAAAACAAGCACGTCAAGTAAGAGATGAACAAGAAGATTGGTTGATTCCTCACAAAGGAACATTGAACAGGATTTACTAACCCGAGAGAATCCTAAGCCCCGTTCTTTATCTGTGTACCAATAGAACTTTCCCTCATCAACAGATGGCGAACTAGCCCACGAGATGAACATATATAACATAGGCTTCCACACTTGAGGACAACTGATTGTTGTGCATATGATTCTACAGGTCCTTTGGAATCTCTGTGCCACCTGCGAATTCCTTTTGGCATAAGATGAGAAAGAAAATACTTTCAACGACGAGCATCACTCGAACTCAAGGTTGTTCAGGCAACAAGGTGGTTGTAAGCGTCTGATACCCGCATCTTGTAAAAAAGAGTTGTTTGAGTATATCTTCCTTTTACGAAAAATTCTTTGAGTATCATTGCAAAGTTTACTTCTGATATGACGTAATTATTAAACTTTGAAGATTTAAATAGTGACAAGGTCGTGATTGACGACCTCATTTACCAGTACACATACCTGATAACTTTGCAATGACTGCTTAGAGAGCTTCAATTCGCGCAGAACAAATCCAAGGACCAGAAAGAGCGCTCCACTCATGGACAGCAGGCCCAATGCATTCTGTAGCCAAATCATGGACGATGAGCGACAGCAACACATTCTTCCAGGGACAATGTCCAAAAGATAATAAGCGTTGCTTGTTTTCTGATCTGGCATTCTCAACTGGAACTCTATGTTCAGAAATCTAGTAGAACACGTAAACCAGTTTTAGGCCTTCCCCAAGGATTGGTTAACAAGCCACGTCCATAGCGACTATGACAAATCAAGAAGGCTTTATTATGTCTTATTATCAGAACATATTCGAATACAACCATTTGATAAAAAAACATAAATGATTTGGAAAAAATTTCCTGAAAACTGGAGATGAGAAGATGAAAAATGACCTTTGGCCCTAGATAATGAACGATAAATCCATTCATGGAGAAACCCACGATGTGCCCCATGGCCTCACTCATCGAACATAGGGTTTGGATATCTGCTGCTAGAATTGGTTTCTCACGGCTTTGCCTTGTAATATCAGCATCAAGCGTAACTTGAGCTATAGCTACCCCCAGTATGTATAGTAAAAGCAATATAACTGCACTGGCAGCATGCAGCTTAGAATATGCCATCATCACCGAAATGGAGATCAAAGATAAGAGTCCTGCATGCAAGCTGCTGTGAATTAGATGTTGGAAATTGTACAACATAATCAAGGTAGGCTTGGGTGCTGTAACATTTCCAACAACAGGAGAAGAGACCTTCAGGGTTCACGTAAGACAACTTTATATCTGAGCAATTGGGGATTCATACAGCTTTAGAAGCCATTTCTGGCATAATTTGGCCTAAAGTTTTTTTTTTTGGGCGTGAAAATAAAGCTTTATTACTTTGAGAAAAAAGGTTACCTCAACTATGCTAGCAATCTTCAGACTTACAAGCCTGAAGACTGCTAGCTGGCTGGCCTAAAATTAAGTCTGAAGATTGCTAATTTGGCCTAAAGTTAACCTTAATTGTCTATCGTTCCGTGTCAATTATTACCTCATAACTACCCTAAATTTGTACCAACCCTCACACTACAACATTTTCGCTCATGGCCCTCCATATTACTTGTGACTACAGCATGATACATTTCTTTTTCGTATCTCCTTTCCACCTGTAACCTTCAGTCCATGGTTCAACAAAATGTGATTTCCATACTAGTGACTACAGCACAATGCATTTCTATTTTATATCTCCTTTCCACTTGGAACCTTCAAGCCACGCCCCTCCATACTTCTTGTGATTCCAGCATGATACATATCTTTTTCGTATCTTCTTTCCACTTTGAACCTTCAAACGATGGCTCAACAAAATTAGATTTCCTGTGGATTTCCTGCAGAGCCCTGAATTCCTGGAGTCATAACGTACATACCCTTCATGTGTATTGATAATTCAAAGATAACACAGCTCATGAAGGAGAAGAGTTGGAACAAACTTCAAAGCTACACCTGAGCTGTCACATTTCTGTTTCAGTTCTCCATGTCTATAGAGGCAAGAAAACGAACGTGAAGCATAATTGAAAAACCTGTTTTGGCCCTTCTTAGTTGACTTAGAAGTATTTGCGTGAGTCAGCATTTGAGCATTTGAGTCCTCGATTGGATAGGGAATTGTCTGTTTTCTGGATTTCAATCGGAATCCACTAGTACACCCATGTAGTCTATCATTTAGCAAGTTATGTTAGCTTTACTTGCTTTAGGACGTATGCAGCAGCTCTGTAAAGTCATCTAGAGATATTCACTTAGAAAAGACAATTGGCCTAGACGATCCTCTGCGGTGTAGGTGAGTAGCACGGTTTCCAACGCTAATTATAGGAGTCTCATGCATCCTTTACAGGAAGGATGTGGCAAGACTACCCTAGACTGCTCATGTTTAGTTAAGAGTCCCTGGTTGTGAGTCCTTTGAGTGGGGCATTGGCTCGTTCCTGCTCATAAAATTTTATCACATGCAAGTTCTTCCCATGGATGGTTGAGGCCACTTGCAAGGCAGTTTAGACATTTGAAGTGCCAATTGGAGAGCCAACAAGGACCATTACAGGCACAAAGAAACATGACAAAAAGTCAACCTCGATTTGTTTTTTTTTAATGACCTAAGTGTTTTGACCGCCTTGGGTAACTTTGACCAATGACTCTGGATGGTTCAAGGTTCGTTGACATCAAGCAAAACATGCTGATGTGGGGCTGGGGAGGAGGGGTGCTGGGTGTAAGAAAATAATAATACGTCTGTGCTCAACAGATAACAGGATCTCGTACGCAAGAGAGAAAACAAGATAGTATGGAGAATCAAAATTTTGATTACTGTAGAACTGATACAATAGATGGCGCTGCCTCCCAACCGTGCGCTTCTGTGAAAGAAGCTTCGATGGCGTGCTGGAAACAGTAGAAGACGGAGGCTGAATGCTAAGGAATCAGGGTTGCTGCAGCCAGTGATGAAATCAGCTTCACGGGCTTGCTGTTATATAGCCACCAGTCGTAGTCAGTTAGGCTCAATTGGGTGACCGACCCAGTCCGCCCAAAACGGTCGACTGGGAGTCGGTCCCGAAATAGGCCATCGACCATATGATAGAACCGGTGCGCAAAACAGAGCAACAAACCTATGGTTACTGTTTGGCCCAGAGCCATCCGGGATCATCTGAGGCTCCAAACGGGCCCTGCAACCCGAGAGTGGGCTGCCCCGGGAAATGCTCTGTTTACCCTCAGTGCGGTCAGTCAAGGGATGCCTTCCCGCACTTGCATGTAGCCTAGTTGGCAATGTGCCAACTCTATCTGAAGCCGTCCAGCCATCAGGCCACACATGGCCCCCATCTGGTGTCCAAACCAGGACCTACCGGATAACCGAGCTACTCAAATGCCCTCTCCTCATATGGGGGCTTACAAGTAGAGTTAGCTGGTTCGCGTAGTTACAAGAGAGTGGAGCATTGATATCTAACACCCCCCCTCAATGTCCACCCGCAAGTGAACTTACTTTTTCGGCCCAATGCCAAGTCAATGAAGATGCCTCTCCAGCAAGTCTCTTCCAAGAGCCTTCGTGAAGATGTCCACAACATTCTCTGTAGTCGGACAGTACACCAAGTCGACCTCTCCATCCATGATGAGCTCGCGTACAAAGTGATATTGAATCTCAATGTGTTTTGTGCGAGCGTGGAACACCGGGTTCTTTGCAATCGCCATGCAACTCTGATTGTCACATGATAACTGCGTAGGCTTGTTCTGCACTGCACCCATGTCTCCCAAAATCCTCCTCAACCACACTGCCTCGCAAGAAGCAAAGCATGCAGATTTGTATTCGGCCTCAGTAGAAGAAAGAGCAACTGTGGGTTGCTTCTTACTGACCCATGACACAACTCTAGATCCAAGTGAGAAACAATACCTTGTCACTGATCTCCTGCTGTCCACGTCTCCTGCTCAATCCGAGTCACTGAATCCGGTCAAGATGTTGCCCTTGGTATAGGTGATGCCATAATCAAGTGTGCCTTTGATGTATTTCAGCACCCGCATCCCTGCCCTCCAATGGTTCTCCTGGGGCTTATTGGAAAACCTGCTTAGTGCACCAGTCGCAAAACTGATGTCCGGCCGTGTGTTGCACAGATAAATCAAGCTGTCCACAAGCCTTCTGTACTTCGCTTCGTCCACCAGTCGTGATGAATCCTCGTTTGAGAGCTTCGCGTCAACCTCCATAGGGGTACCAACTGTCTTGCACTCAGTCATGCCAAATGCCTTCAGTATCTCTCCAGCATACTTCAGCTGTGAAATGAAGATCTGTTTTGGCTCCTGCCAAACTTCAATCCCCAAACAAAAATGCATCAGTCCGAGGTCTGTTATTTCAAACTCTCTTCCTAGCAAATGCTTCATCTGCGAGATCTTCTCTTCATGGTTCCCTGTTATGACAAGGTCGTCCACATAAAGGACCACGATCATACACCTGCCTCCTTCTCTGAAGATATACAAATTTGCATCAAATGGGCTCTTCCTAAACCCGTTTTGCAGAAAGTAGGCATCAATTCACTGGTACCACGCTTGTGGGGCCTGTTTCAGCCCGTAAAGTGTCTTCTTCAGTTTGCAGACTTTACCTTCTGAACCGGGGATCTCAAAACCTGGTGGTTGTTTTACGTATACCTCCTCCTTGAGATCTCCATTTAGAAAGGCAGATTTCACATCCATCTGAAACGCGGGCCAACTTCCCTGGGCAGCTAAAGCCAAAACATTGCGAATTGTGGTTAGTCGAGCTGTGGGAGCAAAAGTATCTTGATAATCAAAACCATGTACCTGTGCAAATCCTTTTGCCATGAGCCGAGCCTTGTACTTATCCAACGTGCCGTCGGACTTGTACTTGGTCTTGTACACCCACTTGGTTCCGATTACCTTGCATTTTGGTGGTCGATCCACAAGGTCCCAAGTGTTGCTCTTCATTATGGAGCCATACTCCGACTGCATAGCCTCCATCCATCTATCATCGCCCTGTGCCTCTTCAAGACACTTGGGTTCATCAGCACGGATCACTTCTGTCATCAAAGCATAGTTGACCAAGTGTTCTTGCGCCCTTCTTTGCTCCTCTAATCTCTTGGACAGGCGGTGTTCAGATGGTTTCTCCTCAATGGCTGGAGGTTCTCTGCCGTCCAAAAGCTGCTTTACCCACTTCAGGAATGGCCATTGCCGTTGTGGTTCTACAGGCTCTTCTTCGTCTTCTTTATCTTGAATCCTCCCAAGCACCGTTAGGGGAGTTCGGTCTGCTGTTGGTGGTGATACTGGATGGATATCCTAGTCCTGGTTGTCTGGAAAGGAAGCATCCTCCTCCGATTGATGCGGCTGTTCTGAGAAGACCACATCGCGACTTACAATTACCTTCTTGGTAACAGGGTTATAGAGACGGTAACCCTTCGCCTCTTCACTGTAGCCCAAGAAAATACACTTCCGACTCTTCGGTTCCCATTTGGTCTTGGTAGCATCAGGGACATGCACAAAACAGTCACATCCAAAAACTCTGAAATGTGCAGCTGAAGGTTTCTTACCAGAAAAGGCTTGCAGTGGAGTCATCCCGATCACAGCCTTCGTGTAGCTATGATTGAGGATGTAAACTGCAGTGTTACATGCTTCAGCCCAGAAAGTCTTTGGCAAATCTTTCCCTTTCATCATACTCCGGCCCATTTCGCAGATGATGCGCATCTTGCGTTCTGCTACTCAATTTTGCTGTGATGTATGTGGCGGGGGTTTTCACCTTTTGATTCCGTGACTTTTGCAGTAACTTTCGAATTCAGTCGACGTGAACTCTCCACCTCTGTCTGATCTCAGCTTCTTCACCTTCCTCCCCGATTCTTTCTCAACCATTACATGCCATTCCTTGAACCTATTAAAAGCCTTGTCTTTCGTCTTCAGGAAGTATATCCATATCCTCTACTGTAGTCGTCGATCAGCGTCATGAAATAGTAGGAACCACCCAAAGCTTCCATCTCCATCTTTCCGCAAAGGTCCGTGTAAACGAGCTCTAGAGGAGCCTTTGCCCTGCTAGCCTCTTTAGGAAAGGGCTACCGATGCTGCTTGCCCATCATGCAAGCTTCACATACATCGGGCAGATCTGAAATTTCAAGTAGGTCTGCAATCATTCCACTTTTATGCATCCCCTTCAAAGAACTAAGGTTTAGATGACCAAACCTCTCATGCCACAGCTTAGTGTTCTTCACATCCGCTCGAGCACTGAAAGCTAACAGTTCGTAAATGTTGTTGCACCATGTACCTTTACCAACGACCTTTCCTTGAAGATCCAGGATCTGTATACCATTCTTATCGAATTGAACTTTGAGGTCTCGATCCGTGATTGCAGAAACGGACAACAAGTTGCTCTTGCTCATTCTGCTTGTGCCCTGCCTTGTTGCAATAGAAGCACTTGATCTTCTTCTTTCTCTTTTTATCATCAGAAGAAGATGGGTTACTAGAGTCCTTACCCTTACCTTTCTTTGATCCGGTCCAGAAAGCCGAATCTTCTCCAGTCCTCGTCTTTTGACGCATCTCCTCCTCCAGAAGCATCGCGCTGAAATCCTCAAAGTTGAGGGGTGGATTACTCTTCTGCGTATTCAACGCCGTAACAAGACTGTCGTACTTTGGTGGGAGAATCCGTATGCACGTTCGTGCTAGATTCTCGCTGATGATGGTGATGCCAATCGCAGTCATCTGATCACGCAGATTCTTCACCCTGGTGATGAACTTCTCTACCGCTTCAGACTCAGACAACTTCTCGTTCGCGAGTTGAGTCTCCAGATTCTTAATCCGCGTCTGATTCGTGGTCTCGTACTGATTTTTTAAGACCGTCCATGCCTCCTCCGCTGTGGTGACATGTTGAATTAACGCGATGACGAAATCACTAACACTGCAGACAATAGAACACAGCGCATCTGCATTTCTTCTTGTCCACGTGAGAATCTCATCCGCAGTTGGTACTATCTATTGTCCTGCATTGGCTGGATCCAGTCTCGCAACCGGCCTCACATCCACCCCAGTAGCAGTGTCCCAAAGCTCGTATGCGCTTAGGATGGTCTTCATCTTGAACTTCCAAAGTGGATAGTTAGAGCCGTCCAACTTTCCGCTTTTGCCGAACGGTGGGATTCGCAGTCTTGCGGGCTAGGCCATCACTCACAATCTGCTCGCAAAAACAGAAACACACTACCAAATCTTCTTGCAAGAGTCCAGGCTCTGATACCATGTAAGAAAATAATACAACGTCTATGCTCAACAAATAACAGGATCTTGTACGCAAGAGAGAAAATAAGATAGTATGGAGAATAAAAAATTTAATTACTGTAGAACTGATACAATAGATGGCGCTGCCTCCCAACCGTGCGCTCCTGTGAAAGAAGTTTCGATGGCGTGCTGAAAATAGTAGAAGACGGAGGCTGAATGCTAAGGAATCAGGGTTGCTATAGCCAGTGATGAAATGGGCTTGCTCTTATATAGCCACTAGTCGTAGACGGTTAGGCTCAATTGGGTGATTGACCCAGTCCGCCCAAAACGGTCGACTGAGGGTTGGTCCCGAAATAGGCCACCGACCATACGATAAAACCGGTGTGCAAAACAGAGCAACCAACCTACGGTTACCGTTCGGCCCAGAGCCATCTGGGATCATCTGAGGCTCCAAACGGGCCCCGCAACCCGAGAGTGGGCTGCCTCGGGAAATGCTCTGTCTACCCTCGGTACGGTCAGTCAAGGGATGCCTTTCCGCACTTGCATGTAGCCTAGTTGGCAGTGTGCCAACTCTATCTGAAGCCGTCCAGCCATCAGGCCACACATGGCCCCCATCTGGTATCCAAACCAGGACCTACCGGATAACCAAACTACTCAAATGCCTTCTCCTCATATGGGGGGCTTACAAGTAAAGTTAGCTGGTTCCCGTGTAGTTACAAGAGAGTGGAGCATTGATATCTAACACTGGGCCCATAAAAGGCCCCTCTTATCATTTGAAGGATCAAGCAAGAAGGCTGCTAGAAAAGGCAATGAGCAAAACAAAGCAGTAAAGAATCCATCTGCTAGGGGAATAATTGGCCGAAGGCAGATCATGTGCAGAGAGTGTGATAGATAGGGCTTCGTTCCATGGAGGCAGCCCAGATTTTGCAGCAGCCATGTGTGGGCAGCCTGTGGAGAAGTGTGATAGATAGGGCTTAGTTCCATGGTGGCAGCCCAGATTTTGGAGGAGCCATGTGTGGGCAACCTATGGAGCAGTTCATGAGGCTCACCAAATCAGAATTTTGTTGGGCACACAAAGTCTATTTACTTGAGCAACAAATTAAGTGGTCTCTTCGAGAGGGTAGGCTGCTAGGGCATCCTTAGTCATCTGTTTGATGCCATTTGTGCTTATGTTAGCATATATGCAAGTCTTCCATTGCAAATAAAATTATGACTTGCACATGTGGAAGGTTCAATCATTATAGTAGTGCTCTGAGGGAAGTAGTTGGACTGCTAAACCAATCAGCAGCTGTTGAATGGGCAAAAGATTGGGCTTTCTCTTTTCTTCCTTTTGCAAAGCTCCCAAGAACTTTTCTACCTTTGGAGGTGCACAATCAGGAAACAAATTCAATTCTCCTAAAATTGTCGATTTCAAATCTCATATCTGATTTTCATCATTTTCAGACCTTGTTCCAGACTGCCCAATACCAACAAAATACACCTTCTCTTTGAGTAAACCAGCAAACTGCTTCCACCTTATTCGGGGGGAAAAGTTTGGAAAATTATATCCTGTGAGAGATTGTTCAAACTCTTGCTAATAGCTTCATAAAGGGAGCGTTCATGACTTCCCAGTTACATTCTTCTGTATGGTCCCAGTTACATTCTTCTGTATGGGATCTGTGGTAATTGTGATTTCCTACTTTTCTCTTTCGGGTTCTTACCATAGTAGACTGCCCTTTCCATTCCCCGTCTCTCGAGTTGAAACCCTTTTTTGCAACACAGAACAGAGCTACCCCTCTTGGGGGTTGCTCTTTTGTTTTCCCCTCCTAGTCTGCTGGGAGGAGTTGAAGCATCCTTTTTCCCCTCTCATTTCAGATTTCGACATCTAAGATTTCTCTAATATCATGAAACATCTACAGTTTTGACCTGCCATCCAAGTGGCACCTCAAACGGACAAATTAATGAGAGACTCTTTTCTGCCTGCCCTATAATTTGGATCCTGTCTAGATATCTTGCTTCTTTAGGAACATATGTTGGAAGCAGACAGATACATCAATGTCAAGTCTCCCTTGGGAGGGGATTTAAAACATATTAACACCGCAGCTGATGGCACCCATGGGGACACATGTCTTTCAGTAAGCCCAAGGATCCCTTCTATCATTGAGATTGCCTCAGCATCCTTGAGCACCTACTTTATATCTCATCCACATCTACAGATTTAATTACTTTGCTTGTCACATGCACTTGATCTGCAGGCTTCTTTTCCATTCCTTTCATTATCTCCACAAGGCACGTGCAAACCACGTGGCTCTGGATCAAAATCATCCAGATCAGATAGTGGCTTGCCGAAATTTGGAATAGGCAAGGGGAACACCATGTCACACGGTACAATTTAACCACAAAGAGAATTTTCACTTACAAACACATGGACCATCACTAAGCACAAGTGCCTTCCTCTTTTGTTGTTGAAGTTGATTTCTGATTGGATTTCTCTGATTAGATGAGTTGATCACCAAGGCATATGCTCTTGGCTTCAGATATCGCCTCCCACTAGACCCTGTTAGCTCACAAATCTCAATTCCCTAACTCGCCACCATGGCTTTGATAGCATCTTAGAAAAACTAGGCTTGAACCTTAACACCATGATAGCTAGGGACCATGAAGGCTAGAGCCCTTTGAAGACTAGCCTTTACATAAGGTGAAAGGGCCATAGGAATAGATATGTGTTTATGTCCATCTACAGTTGTTTTGACATATCTAATGATGTATATCTAACTATCTTGTCTTTCAAGTATCATAAAAGACTACATTTGAAAGATGAAGGACTCAGGCAGAGTTCAAGAGTTTGGAAAGGAAATGAGAACTCAAATGGAGTTACAAAGAACGTGGAAAATATTTGAGAGCTCATTTAGAATCCTAGAGAAGAGATGAAGATTGAGATATTCATTGGCCCCTAGTCAAAGTGGTCGCATGTATCTTTTAATTCTTACAATATTGTCATTCAGCATATAAATTTAAGTTCTGGCATGCTAGGTTTCACTACCCGTTGAAACTTGGCTATGCATTCAAGATTTTATTATTTTACTTAATAAATGAGGCAAATCACCGGGAAGATCACAATAGTTGTGAGAGCTTACACTTATCGAGCATGGGTATTGATCATAGAGATCTCAGAAGGCCAACGCTCAAATTGTTTCCAATCCCTCATGAGTTGCACGAGCATCAAATCAACCATGTGGTCCATTTGAAAGGCCATTATACAAAAACCCTTGGGATGCTTAATGAGCTTAAGGGAGCCCAAAAATTTATGAGGTTAGATGTTGAGATTGAGATTCCCACCTGGATAATCAAAGAGGGTGATTGAACATACACTAGCTTTTCAGTATACAAAAGCTTTTATAAGTTCAAGGTGTTGCCCTTTAGATGAACTAACGTAGTGGCCATTTTTTTAGATCCTTGAAGAAACAAGATATTGCACTTTCTGTTTTGAGAGATGGCTTTCTGTTCCAATTTGAGCTATTTTCATTTACAGAAAGTGAAACAAACTCATCTTACATGTCAGCTAGTACTTGAGATTTGGTGGTTGCAAAAGATTTATGCAAAAGCACCATCATGGCAGGTGGGCTGAGCATCTTGGACACATTGTAAACTGTAATGGGATCCCAATGGAGCCCTTAAAGGAGATTAATAAGACAGTTTTGCCAATCTCTCATAGATCTTTTGAAGAAGATAACATTCTTATGACCAGATGAAGCATACTTGAAATTTGAAAGATGCCTTGAAAAATGCTTTAGTGTTGGTACGCCCAGCATTTTAAGGGTTTCAAAGCTGTCCTTAGGTAGGAGTATGGAGTGACAGCCTTTGAAAGTAGAAAGCTTGAGGACATAGAGGGGTCATACCATCTTCATGAGTATGAAATGTTGGGAACACTACTTGCAATACATTAATAATATCCTATGGGAAAAATTTCAAGACCAACCAACTCTTAATCACTTTGTTACATATCCGAACCTGTCATTAAAGCAAACAAGGCAGTTGACTTTAGTGTAGTCATATGCGCTTAATAGACCAAAGCACGTATGCTAACATGGAACTGTGTAAAGCCCACAAGACATGACCAAACAAAGACAAAACACTTATGTACACGAGAGAGAAGAATGTGCTGTTAGTGGTCCTCTAGCTCTCCCAAAATATTATCGATGATAAACGGCGTTGAAAGGGGCCTTGCTGTTCCAAATCCAGCAGTATCCAGAGGACTTACTTCAGCGATCTTTTCCAACACCCGATGGAAGGTGGTGAAGGAAGGCGACTTTGGTATCAGTTAAATTGTCCCTTTGTCAAGTTAGTCCGAGGGGTTGAAGTTTGCTTGTGGATTTCTAAGTTTTCTCTATTCCTGGGAAGGAGGCAAACTAGACTTGACCAATTACCTATTATGGGAGTTGAAGACGCAGAGGCACTGGTGTAGCAAGTAGAATCTGGAAGTGACCAAGCGTTTGTTAAGCCCAAGGCCACAAATGATGCCATGGGCAAGATTGTAACACCTCTAGACTTGGCTGAGGTTGAAGAAGGGGATCATTGGACCACATCATTTGGACCACGGTGCAGAGATGATCTGACCCGTATAAAAAAAAGGGAACAACTAGCGGAAGTTCTGTTCCGAAGGTGGACACAAACGCTATGGGCAGGTCATCAGTTTTTCGAATCGTTTGTTGTGAGCATGATGACCATAGATAGATAAAACCTGCTCACCTTCAAAGAGATGAGGGCTGTGTTAGTAATGATAAGCTTTTGGCAAGGCCAAGGTAAAAGGAAAGGGCAAGCTTGGCAGGGGTAAGCCCAAGAGGCAAGATGAATGGATTTATGTGTGGGTAGCCACCAAAAAATGTTTTACGCAATCTTCAATGGGCAATGGTTTGCACATTGCCCAATTATAAAAAGGTAGCATTTATTGGGAGTCATCCTCTACTTGAATTTGATTAGTTGGGCAATGGGTGCCCAAGCTTGGGCAACCAAGGTTGCCTTCCCAAGAGATCTCTTATGATGGGCAGGAGGTAGCAACTGACTAGATTTTGGAATCACTCAAAGTCTTGCACTCTTACTATTTGTAAAGGGGGAACCCCAATGAAGCATCTTGATTGGCCGACCGTTAATGATGGGTGGGCAGTCCTTGGTGTGTAAAGGGCCTACTAGACCTAAACACTTTGCATGAGATTGCAAGAAGAAAGCGGAATAGAAAAACAAGTCCAAACCCATAGAAGAGTCAAAGTTAGATGAGGCATAAATATGGTTGCTCAAGACCTTTCTAAGTAAAGGGCATAATGGAACAAAGGTAAGGTATGTAGACAATAGTGTGACCAATACTATTCTAAACATAGAGCGGTGATACTTGGAGCCTACAAACCTACATTCTACAGTGATGGTGGAAAACAACTAGAGTTGCTTAGTCAGTGAGACTAATAACATAGCAATAACCATTGATAGAGGTGAGGATAGTACAAGACACTTATGCTTGAGGCATGACGAGCTAGGATAAGTTGTAGTGGACATTATAGATACATGCTTGGATTTCTTGCTTCACTGGTTGGCAACATGATTCAGGACCAAGTCCCAATGGAGGTGACCTCCACAAGAATTAGCGAGGTAAACTCAGGGTCAATGTTCTCTTTGCATTTTATCGTGCCAAGGCAAACCAAAGTCAATATTTGCTTTGCATTTTATTGTTGATTTCAATAGATTGTTCTGGCCACATTGTCTGCTCAAGTTCTCTCAAATCCTAGGAGAATGGAGAATGACGGCAATTGGAACAAGTACTAAGATGAAGCACCATTTGTGAGGAAATTCAAAGCCTACTGCACCAAGATAATTATGGGAGAAGTAGAGACAAGGTCTTTGATGAGATTGCGTTGACTACTATTCATAATATCACTTATTGGAGACTTATTGGTGCTTTACTACATGACATTGGAGTATAGACCCTAGTTGAGGACTTTGTGCTAGAGATTGAGGATGCTAGGGTGACTTTCAAGGACTTAAGGTTTATTCTTTGAGAGGAACTTGATATAAGCTTGGGTGTAGAGCCAAACATACGCACAGTTAGGGTTTTCAAACATGCAACCTATTTGAGGGGATCTATGTGGAGCAACCACTAAGATCTATGAACATAACTTCGTTAGATGGGCTCTGCGAACTTCGCCACATGGTGGTCAGGCTAAAAGAGGGCCATTGTGTTAGGTACTTGTCTAGTCTATTCCTATCTTATTAGAGGGGACAGTTGGATGGTTATTTACTAGTTTCATGATGCATTAAGAATTACTAGCTATCATGGGTTTATGCATCATAGGAAAAACATGTGGACGCTATGTAGATATCCAAAACAGTTTGTGACCCAACATGAAAGTGCCATGATCATCCTATTGATGAACAAGACCGTGCTGGAATTGAACACTTCTTCCCTTTCTCTCACTTGAGGGGGAGTACAAGTTCAAGAAATGAAGCTAGAAGAAGTGCCATATGCAGCTGGATCAAAGACGAAGACAAAATTATTCATGTTGCTAATCATTCACGCGACACTTATCCCGGATAGATAAATGCATTGCGTATTGTAAACTCTATAGCATATAGATAGAAGCAAAGCACCACAACAATCAGGGGTGCATCTCAATTCAAATAAAACCTCACTCTATTACTCTTCAAGATCTTACCGATCTTAAGGGGGAGTACAGGAATGTAAGATCATTAAGATCATTCACAGAGGCGGTAATGCGAAGAGGCACAAGACTCTAGCTAATCGTCATCCTCAACCATCTATGTAAACGACACATTATGATCAATACAATAGATTCATTCTACCTATGCGCACGTCATCGTCATCCTCAACCATCTATGTAAACGACACATTATGATCAATATAATAGATTCATTCTACCTATGCGCACGACAATATGTATGCCACTCCTTTTCCGAACTCCATCAAAGATGGAGCCCAATATCCACCACCTTGCCCATTGCTTTGGCCACCACACCAACGGACGATGCTCTAGGAGTACCCTACATACCCCTGCCTCCCTATCCACCTTCCATCCTTGCGATAATCCCACCTCGGAGCGTGGGCCCTATCCTCCTTGGAAGCAAATGCATAGCCCTTCCAATGTGAGTGATCGGCATTGCTAGTCACCTTTCCACCCATCCCTAGCACTGCGAAAACCAGTTTCTCAAGAACAACCTCTTCGGATCGAATGCCTTCCCTACCTCCAGGGATTGCTCAATCTTTGCATACGTTGTCGTCACACCTTAGAACACTAGTGGCATGTACTTGCTCTAGTGCGGTAGGGCTTCATTCATATTTGAATAGAGCCTCTTCTATTAAGTCTTCTGGAGCAATCAAACCGAAGAGGAGGAAGGCTAGAAAGGCAAGGTGGTGGCAGGGAGGCACAAATTGGATAAGAACGGATATTTGGTGCTAAAACTGTCCGTGCGTAAGAAATGTATCCAATGGCCAATATTCAATAGATCTAATCGAACGATCCCTATTTATTCAATCGCCATAACAAAAACCTCTCCCTTAATAGAGAGGAGATTATTTACACCTTGTGATTTCTTCTCGGCATGTTGATAATGGTTTTATATTAGAGGCGTCCAATGCTGCAGCTCAAACCTGTTTTTTAACACAAACAAACTTATCACGGTGTCGATATCCTATAGTCTAACGCCCTTGTTTTATGCCATCTTCATCGAACGATTATCTATACACCTAAGAATTTCACCTAACTACACCTGCAAGAAAACCTAAGAATTTGCGGTTGCACACTTACCTGCACTAGTCAATGTTGACGCAATGCCGTGACCAAATATAGACTCGTATCGAGTCGTATAGCAATAATTTTCATGCTAGCATACTGTAGTTATGCGGAATATGCCAGGCTAGACATCTTGTGGGGATCGCTGGGGCCTCTGCAGACCCTATCTTCTCAGGATGTCTGAGATAATGGAAGCGCCAATGACTCCACAGATTCTCTGGTTATAAAGATACGCTCACACTTTTATGCATGGAGCATGATCAACTGCAAACTATTTCTGCCTCTGTTTGAGATCAAAATCAACGTAGATGCCCTCTCTTTCAGAATTTTCAAGTCCCATAGTGTTAATTTGCCTTTGAACCTTAGTGACGGACAACATCAAATTCAAAACTAGCGATAAGTTAAAACAATCAAACTTCTCTCTAAGGCATGTGAAGCCGGAGGCCAGCTCTCGTCTGAGTGTCTTTCTACAATAACATGAGGTGAATTGCTGCGATCTCAGAAATCACGGTTTCAGGCTTTTTATGGACTGCGTACACACCTGAAAGCACGAGATAGGGACGCCGCCGATATCCAGCAACAGGAACTAAGTCAGTGAGGAGACCCCAGACAGGCTTCCAGTCCCCAGCGCTGAAAATTATGGCATTATACACCTGGGCGACCGATGGCTGCACTTTCTGGTCGTCCTTCCAATAGTATCCTCCAGCGATCTTATACAGCGCCCCTCCGAATCCTTTGCTCACTCCATACATCACTATGACACCGAATATGAAGCTGGCGTTGAGCTCCCTGCACAGCATACAGAACCATCTGATGGGTTGTAGCATCGCATCCGTCCATCGTAGCCTCCTTTCAGGTTCGTCTTCCGTTTTCGGCGAGGATACGATATGACCGTCGACTTTGGCAAGCTTACGCTTCTCACTATCCGGCTCGAAGACGACGCTGTCTAGCGAATCAACGTTCCCTACAGTAAATGGCCTTTGGCTAAACTTGTTCACGGCAGAATCCTCGAGCGGTTGCCCACCCGTCACCGGATCGACGTGAGGAGCGCCGGATTCGCCCATTTGCTCAGCAACGAGGGGGGCGAAGTGCAAGTGGCGAAGCTACGATGGGAAGGAATGTGCAGCCACGAGGCAGGAGAGTGCGCGATATCGATATTGCATAGCTGCACTAGAGCTCCAGAATCTTATATTTTGTATACAGTGGGGAGGGTAGTGTGCATGAACATGGGCGTGCTCCTTGATAGCTGCATTTGTGTTTTCTTTATATAGGTTCGCGTGCATGCACGTGGCCATGCGTGAGACCAAGCCCTCTAAGATTATAATCACTTGTGCGGCATCACTCCCAATAATTCATTTAGTATTATATCTCCTCGGTAAGGCTTGCGTACACGCTTGTTATTTAGGCTTGTGTACACGCAGCAGCACTCCATGCTTAAATTTGCTGAGCAGATTGAGCTTCATTAGACTTTTGGGCTTCATATTTCAGCAGCGTGAAGCTCAAGCCTATCTCCAAGACTTCAACCTATAATATAAAAACATATAGCTAGTTAGAATTTATCTACTATACTACTTATATATAATATGAGCCCCCCTCTCTAGAATCTGAGGGGCTTGGCATCAGTCTTGCAGTCCGTGCAAAAAAGGGATTTGTGCGTAGTGTCATCTTCATTTTGAAGCTTAAATTTTTTTCAAAGACTTCACGGAATTTTTTGTGAAGCCTAGAGTGTGTGCAACAAATTTAAGCACTGTACACTCTTATTATTTAGGTCAAATATTTTTCCCTCTTGAATAACAAAACCTTGAATTTGTAAATCTTAAGGGCTTTTGTGTTGAAATTTGCAAGTTATAAGCAAAAATATACCTAAAATGCCTTGAAATTTCCAAGTTAAAATGTTATATTAAGGTTAAATTCTAGAACTTAGCATTCATGTGACATTAAACCCGGTTTTTCTTAAACAATACTTAGGACATCCTTAAAATTACATAAGACTAAGCCTACGCTTACAAAACCAAAAAAAACAACTAGAATGATCACTGTTTCCCATTAGCATGAGTTCCACTAGAGGTTTATCTTTTAATGTCCACTTTGGAAAATTGTAAATGGGTGAAAGCATGGAGAGGTGGTACTATGTTTCTCCTTTTTTGAAAGCTTTGACAAGTGGTTTTTGCAGTGTAAAAGACACATTTTCCCAACATGGTTTAGAATTGATATGATGAGAAGTGCAGGGCATCCAAGATGAGCCACTTCACTCTGCTGTCCACTTCACTCCTCTCTCTCTCTCTCTCTCTCTCTCTCTCCACATCACTCCACTCTCTCTCTCTGTCTCTCTAGTCTCTCTCTCTCTCTCTCTCTCTCTCTCTCTCTCCGTTTTTACTTACTCATTTGTCTAAACATGCCTTCCTCATTTGTGCAGAATGAAAACTCCTCCTAGAAAGTGTGCCACCAAGTATTTGCGCCTTAATGACACAAGGTAAGGACATGTTTCTTTCCTTCATTGTTTATATATGATTCTAATAGAGGCAAGCAGTCCTCATTTAGTCCTGACACTACTTTATGTTGTATGGTTTCTATGGAGGAAGTGCTTAGCAGTTTGAATATCCTTGTTTCACTTGGTTTTGCTATACAATTGGACAAATTGAATAAAGAGTATGGAGTCATCTTGTCAGGTAATCTCCCGGTATATATAAGTGATACTGATCTCTGAGAGACTAAGTGGTTGATGGTGTTTACTAGTAGCCACATAGATGGCAACAAAATTTTCCTTAGCATGGTTTGCCTTGAGTTCTTGGATGTGAGTGCCGGCTATTTTATCAAGGAGTATAAGTATAGGGGATTCCGCCCAACAACGAGCTCACCACCAAGTTCACAAAGTGCCTCGCATTTGACAAATGTAAAGAAGGCAAAGATGACCTAGAAGGGCACCAAATGGCCTGGGCACTCTTTGGCAAAAATGTCTTAAAGATGGTTCTAGCTCAAGTGGGTGGCCTCAATAGCAAGCTGGACAATTGGAGGAAGGCTAGCGGGCCAATAAAATCTTACTCTAGTTCAGGGAGGTAAATGTCCATATAGGAGACTCCAGAATGTAAGCCTTTGCATGTAAAAAAGAAGAAGCTCAAACCACCTTCAATAAAACATATAGAGCTTGTGAAGGCAATGCTTGCGAGTGTGAAACTTAGCTTTGCTAGAAAGGAAGAAGCCTCAAGGATAGCAAAAGTTGAGTACAAAGGAAAAAGAGATGCTCTGCTTCAGCTGGAAGGTGCTTCTATTATAGCTAAATTGTCCTTATCAGAGCTAGAAACCTTAAAAAAATAGATGGCTGTAATAAAAGCATCGCCCAACCGGACCTAGTGGTGTCCGAAAAGTTAGAGGCATAAATTAAACTGTGTAAGAAGGGTTTGGGGTTTTGTGGGGTGGACGTGGACAACCACTCACCAGTGAAGGAAAATCTCGACTCACTACAGGTAACCATGAGTCAAAGTGCTTTTCTCTACTGTACTTTAAAGCTCTTGAAAGTAGCACTTTTAAGCCCTTACACTACTACACACGGATCCTATTGCGACATTTACGTGCCAACGTTTAGCGCCCGCTTAGCACTAATCGTCGGTATAAAAAGCGGGTTTCGTAAATCGTCGCTATATAGCGACTATTGCTGAAAGTCGCTATATAGCGACTTTTAAAAGTCGCTATATAGCGACACTGAGACAAAATACTATAGCGATGTTTTTACAGAGAGGTTTTTTTTTTTATATATAAGCCTTAAAAGTTAGTTTTTTCCAATGACAAATTTTTTTAAATTTTCATACATGTTTGAACTCATAGAGAATAAAAAAATGAGAGCATGTACATCAAGCCTTTGAAGCTCATATATTCATGTCCAAATTTGAGATGAGAAAAATCAAATAAGAGCATTTACATCAAGTGTTTCATCTTGAGCCAAGTCTAAGGCGCCAAGCAAGTCTATCTCCAACTCTATACCGAGTTGATCTCCTATATCATCATCATACTCTAGCATTGTACGTTCACCTAAAGGTATTTGATCATCTTCTTCAATAAAGCTTAAGTGTGGTGATTGATCTTGATAATTGTTGTCTTCTTCGTCAATATCGTGATCTCCATCCTCCTCCCGTGGGATGTCATTATGCGCATCTTCCTCTTGGCTCATATGGTGATCTACATCTTCTTCGCTAGATTCATCAATTGGATCCGGCATTAGTAGTGGCATCTCCATATCCACATCTCGATCTTCAAAAATTTGCTTACTTCATGGTGCAACTTGGATCACATACCACCATCTTGGATCAGAACGATCCGGATGAAAAACCACCTATATTGAAGATGGGTGCTAAATGTCGTCAATTATATATATATCAATGGACTTTAAAAACGAAAGCTTCGACTAATTAAATCATTAGTATGCACCTGCTCATAGTCTCCTCATAGTGCTCGGGAAGAACAAAAGTATCACTTTCATTGGTCCAATGTTTGGTGGAGTCTATTGCAAAGAGACCGCTACTATCTTTTCTCACTGTCGCATGGGGACCGTTGTAAGTAGTTCTAAACCATTTTACATCAAGAATGAAAATAGTAAATCGTCTGAAATCAATTTCATAGATGTCGCGTATGGTTCCACAATAATCCAACTGTGAGGAGAGAAGATTGGTATCCGAAGCACTTGCTCGGCTATCTTGTGTGAAGTTAGCCATGACTCCACAATCATACGTGACTCTCTTTGAATCGATGCGTTCCACGTGAAAATTTTGTCCATATGACCATAATGCATTGTACTTTTTGTACTATAAAAGAGCATCATTAAAACAATGAATTTTATAGCATATATTGCCACAAATAATTACTTAATTATGTCAAGAGATAAGAAACTTACATGCACCATACATCCAGATGATAACTCTCGCTCGCGCTCGCTTATTGTCTCTCCATCACGTTCGGCTTTACGTAGAGCCAGTTGTAGCCAATCAAGTGACATGTGAGTAGGGAGAAGAGCCAGATCTCGTGGATATGGTTGTGATCGCCTATACATTACTCTGAATCTCGTCCTTGCATTTATTCTTTCTGCTTTGGCCACTTCATATCTCTCAATCCACTTCTGCATCTCAGGGCTATTGAGGATACAAAACTTATTGAATTTCTCCATTTGCTCTTCGCTCATCTTTCTTTCAATCCCTTTTCCTTGGGGAACCTCGCCAACGATGTGATCATCATCCTTGTTGTGCCAAGCTTGCGGCATATCAGGATCCGTGGATGCAAGAAACTCTATGATATATACTAATGACTCTTGCACAAGCCATCCCTCTGCCATGCTTGCTTCCGGTCTTGCTCTTTGTCTTACAAACCCCTTTAAAGTTTTCATAAACCGCTCGAGAAAAAACATCCATCGACTATGAATGGTACCTGCTATAGCCACCTCATCAACTATGTGCACAAGCAAGTGGACTTGAATTGTCATAATGCTCGAGGGAAAGTGCTTCTCAAGCAAGCATACGGCTTCGATGGATTCCACCCTAGCCTTCTCGATGCTCGATATAGAGATCTCTTTTTGAGATATCCACCTATTTCACATGTCCATGCATATGTAAGATATTTGAGATATCCACCTATTTCACATGTCCATGAAGAAAATACATAATGCGATTTGATAGTAAGTATACCTCACAATACCACAGATCTTGAATATAGCATTTCTAACATCTTCTTGTAAGCACCCTTTTATTGTAATTGGGAGGATGAACTATCAAAGCAACAATGAAGTCATGTCAACAATATAACATAATAATAATTACGCTAACGCATCACTATTATCGGTACACTAATTCTACTTAGAATACCTGTAAGACCTTGTGCCAATCATGGGACTTGAGGCCACTAAGCTTATTGTCCTTTGAAAATGCTCCTTTCAAGCAACGCATGTACCCTGTCGATGTTTGAAAAGAGGCAATGTCTGCCTTGACCGCTGCCTCCTCCCTCGTAGAGAGGATCCACGTTGCTTTCGGGAGGATAACTTTTCCCGAAGCATGCACTTGGGGCCACAAACGAGACATCCTATTCATATCACGCAAGTCTTCTCGCACTCCTCTCGAGTCCTTGGAACCAACCAAGTGTGCCCAAATAGTAGCCCCCACATTCTTGAAGATATGCATGGGATCCAAGAGATGATTGATTTGTAACTGACCCCAATAAGGAAGCTCGTGAAAGATCGATAGCCTCTTCATACCAGGAGGAGGTTCCTCTCCATTCGCCCTCCAAGCTTGAATCCAATCACTTGCCTTCAAATATGATGGTAGTGGATCAAGCTGACCTCCACGTGCGAGATGGTCGAGCGGAAGGTATCGAGCATGACCTTCATAAACATTTTTCCTCATATGTTTGGAGTAGCATGCAAGCGATTTCAGAGCCGGTCCACAAACAGGACAAGCATGGTACCCACTTGTAACAAGTCCTGCACGCGTGCATGAATGTGTTAGTACAAGACATGCGTGCAAAAGAGAGTAAAAAAAGCATAATCCCTCATTGTACATGTAAAGACACAACCATGTACCTGCGCACTCTCCATATCCTGGGTAATCATGCATGGTCCACATCAAGATACCCCTGACCAAAATATCATTGGTATGTCTAGGAGCTCTGGAAATATCAAAGACCTGCACTCCTCTCCATAATATCTGTAACTCCTCTATCAAAGGTGCCATGTACACATCCATGTTTTTTGCCTTGTACTTTCCTGGCACAAGTAGTGCAAGCATGAGGTGTCCCTTTTTTATTGTTAGCCATGGTGGGATATTGTAATTCACCACGACTATGAGCCATGTCGACCAAGATGTCGAGCGTAACCCGAAAGGATTCACGTCGTCCATGGCTAGCCCAAGATGTAAGTTGTGTGGCTCCCTCGCAAAGTCCGGCCACTGATTATCTATGTGCTTCCAAGCTGCACAATCTGCGGGAATCCTCAATGTGTCATCAGTGGACCGATGAGATGCATGCCATGTCATCAACTCCACTATGGATTTGCATCGAAACATGTGTTGTATTCTTACAATGATGGGAAAGTGTCTCAAGACCTTTACCGGTATCCGCTCACCTTGCAAGTCATCTCTATATCGTTGTTCCCCACACTTTGGACAACTAGCCAAATCTCCATGCTCACGACGAAAGAGAATACAATCATTACGGCAAGCATGGATGG
This sequence comes from Dipteris shenzhenensis, assembly GCF_047967505.1. NCBI lineage: Eukaryota > Viridiplantae > Streptophyta > Polypodiopsida > Gleicheniales > Dipteridaceae > Dipteris > Dipteris shenzhenensis. Next base: position 17,927,265 of record NC_141599.1, read on the forward strand.
TATCATAATCCATACCCACCGTTGTTAGCATCTTTTTCGCTTCATCTCTTGATGCGGGCATGGTATTTGGTGCAGGCAACATCTTCTGGAGCAACCTATGACAAAGACAGTATCCAAATGATGATTCTCAAAACAAACAATATACAAATAATGAGTCAATTTAATGCAAGGGCTAACCTCATTAAGGCCGAGACACTTGTATCCGACCACCCATACTGTACTTGTAGATTCAAGATTGAGAGACAAGCACGTAGTTTAGACATCCTAGCACCCTCGTATAATTGTGTTGATTGCAACTCTCGCATTTTGACCTCAGACTCTGACATCACGTGTACGTGGGATGTAGTGCCCTTAAAAATGGAATCCATCATGTCGACCATACCCTCGTCGTCATCCGAGAGACTATAGGCTTGCTGAAAGTGAGAAGGTATATGTGTACCCTCGTCACCCTCCTCATCCTGTTTTAAGATTTCGTGTAAATATAAGATCTTCTATTTCCTGGTATACAATAAGATTGCGAACTTAAATAGCTTTGACTTACCGATGAGCCATCAACATGTGCAACACCAACGGGGGGTACTGGTTCCGGTTCCTCTCCATACATCCGCAAGTGGCACATGATAATACGACATTGATGTCGTACTTCTCGCTTGCAATGAGTGCAATGACAGTATAACCTTTCTGTAAGCCACTTCGTGCTCCCGGGCATTGGCGCATCATCGGACGAGCTTCCACTCGTCCCTTCCATCTACACTTATAAAATCACAACATAAGCATGAGGAGGACATATTGACAATTATAAAAAAGCATGTTTGAGCTTCTCTTGATGCCACATCAAAAAAATGACAATAAGCGTCGCTATATAGTAACGCTTTCCTCTGTTCCGTCGCTATATAGCGACGTTTTTAATTAAAAACGATGCTATATAGCGACAGATTAGCATCGCTATATAGCGACGCTGTGGGTTAAAACTCGAAACGCCGAAACGCGCGGCGTTTTGCTCATACCATTCCCTAATCTCTCAAGTAAGCAACCCAAAATCTCCTCCCTCCTATTTTCGACGACCTCCCACCTATTCTAAGCAACCTCCCACTCTATTTTCCACTCCTCACCCTTCTCCTACCTCTTGTACTCCCTCTCTATCCTTTTCTCTCTTTAGTTTCTTGAAAGAAAGTTCTTCAAGAGGTGAGTTTGTTTCAACAATGTAGGTTGTTTGTTTGTTAGCTTTAGTTTTGTGAGTGTTTCTTCTTGTATTGCTAAACCTATAAACTAGTTTTCATGCTTGTTTTGAAAGGATTGAAACAAAAAATGAGATTTCAAGAAAGAAAGAAAACTCACCTCTTTTTTCTGTATTTCTCTTCCTTCTCTTTCTCCTTGTCTCCTCAATCTCCTCCTTTCCTTGTCTCCTCAATCTCCTCCCTTCAAGAAGTTGCTTTTGTAATCTCCTCCTTCCACTAACATCTTATTTGAAAAAATGGGTTGTTTTCTCTCTTTTGTAGGGCCAGTCCACTACACTGAGCAGGACATACTATTTCAGGTAAATGCTTCCTCTTTATTCCATTTATTATTTTTGTTATTTAGGAACCCTCTCTTCCCCTCCCACTCTTTCCTTCTTCCCCCTTCTCTTATTCTCTTTTTTCCCCCTTCTCTTTTTTCCCTCTTCTCTTATTCTTTCTTTCCCCCTTCTCTATTTCCCCCTCATCTCTTTTCCCTTCTCTCTTTCCTTTCCCTCTTATTCTCTATTTCCTTTCCCTCTTATTCTCTTATGCTTATGCTTCTCTCATTCCCCCTTCTCTCTTTCCCCCTTCTCTATTTCCCCCTTCTCTCATTCACATAAGCTCATGCTCATGCATGAGCATAAGCATGAGCTTATGCTTATGCTAATGCTTAAGCATAAGCATAAGCTCATGCTTATGCTCATGCATGAGCATGAGCTTATGCTTAAGTTTCCCCCTTCTTTATTTCTCTATTTCAACATAAGCTTATGCATAAGCATGAGCTTATGCGGAAATAAAGAATGAGAGAAGCTTATGCTTATGCGGAAATAGAGAATGAGTTTCCGCATAAGCTTCTCTCATTCTCTATTTTCGCATAAGCTCATTCTGCACGAGCTTATGCGGAAATAGAGAATGAGAGAAGCATAAGCTCCTTCTCTATTTCCGCATAAGCTCCTTCTCTATTTCCGCATGAGCATAAGCATGAGCTTATGCCTATGCCGCATAAGCTCATGCATAAGCATAAGCTTATGCGGAAACTTAAGCATAAGCTCATGCTCATGTATGAGCATAAGCATGAGCTTATGTAGGCCACTACACTGAGCAGGACATACTATTTCAGGTAAGTGCTTCCTCTTTTTTCCATTTATTATTTTTGTTATTTAGGAACCCTCTCTTCCCCTCCCACTCTTTCCTTCTTCCCCCTTCTCTTATTCTCTTTTTTCCCCCTTCTCTTTTTTCCCTCTTCTCTTATTCTCTCTTTCCCCCTTCTCTATTTCCCCCTCATCTCTTTTCCCTTCTCTCTTTCCTTTCCCTCTTATTCTCTATTTCCTTTCCCTCTTATTCTCTTATGCTTATGCTTCTCTCATTCCCCCTTCTCTCTTTCCCCCTTCTCTATTTCCCCCTTCTCTCATTCACATAAGCTCATGCTCATGCATGAGCATAAGCATGAGCTTATGCTTATGCTAATGCTTAAGCATAAGCATAAGCTCATGCTTATGCTCATGCATGAGCATGAGCTTATGCTTAAGTTTCCCCCTTCTTTATTTCTCTATTTCAACATAAGCTTATGCATAAGCATGAGCTTATGCGGAAATAAAGAATGAGAGAAGCTTATGCTTATGCGGAAATAGAGAATGAGTTTCCGCATAAGCTTCTCTCATTCTCTATTTCCGCATAAGCTCATTCTGCATGAGCTTATGCGGAAATAGAGAATGAGAGAAGCATAAGCTCCTTCTCTATTTCCGCATGAGCATAAGCATGAGCTTATGCCTATGCCGCATAAGCTCATGCATAAGCATAAGCTTATGCGGAAACTTAAGCATAAGCTCATGCTCATGTATGAGCATAAGCATGAGCTTATGTAGACATAAGCTCATGCTTATGCTCATACATGAGCATGAGCTTATGCTTAAGTTTCCGCATAAGCTTATGCTTATGCATGAGCTTATGCGGAAATAGAGAATGAGATAAGCTTATGCGGAAACTCATTCTCTAATTCCGCATAAGCTCCTTCTCTACTTCCGCATGAGCATAAGCATGAGCTCATGCTTATGCTTATGCATAAGCATAAGCATGAGCTCATGCTTATGCTCATGCATGCGCATGAGCTTATGCTTAAGTTTCTGCATAAGCTTATGCTTATGCATGAGCTTATACGGAAATAGAGAATGAGAGAAGCTTATGCGGATCTCATTCTCTATTTCCGCATAAGCTCATTCTCTATTTCCCACTCTATTTCCCTCTTCTCTCATTTCCCCCTCATCTCTTTCCCCCTCATCTCTTTCGCATAAACTTTCCCTCTTCTTTATTTCTCTATTTCCCACTCTATTTCCCTCTTCTCTCATTTCCCCCTCATCTCTTTCCCCCTTCTCTCATTCGCATAAGCTTTCCCCCTTCTTTATTTCTCTATTTCCGCACAAGCTTTCTCTTATGCATGAGCTTATGCGGAAATAGAGAATGAGAGAAGCTACTTTCCCTCTTCTTTATTTCTCTATTTCCCTCTTCTCTCATTTCCCCCTCATCTCTTTCCCCCTTCTCTCATTCGCATAAGCTTTCCCCCTTCTTTATTTCTCTATTTCTGCACAAGCTTTCTCTTATGCATGAGCTTATGCGGAAATAGAGAATGAGAGAAGCATAAGCATGAGCTCATGCTTATGCATGAGCTTATGCAGAAATAGAGAATGAGAGAAGCTTATGCGGAAACTCATTCTCTATTTTCGCATAAGCTCCTTCTCTATTTCCGCATGAGCATGAGCTTATGCTTAAGTTTTCGCATAAGCTCATGCTTATGTATGAGCTTATGCGGAAATAGAGAATGAGAGAAGCTTATGCGGAAACTCATTCTATTTCTGCATAAGCTCCTTCTCTATTTCCGCATGAGCTTATGCGGAAACTCATTCTCTATTTCCGCATAAGCTCCTTCTCTATTTCCGCATGAGCTTATGCTTAAGTTTCCACATAAGCTCATGCTTATGCATGAGCTTATGCGGAAACAGAGAATGAGAGAAGCTTATGCGGAAACTCATTCTATTTCCGCATAAGCTCCTTCTCTTATGCTCATGCATGAGCATGAGCTTATGCTTAAGTTTCTGCATAAGCTTATGCTTATGCATGAGCTTATGCGGAAATAGAGAATGAGAGAAGCTTATGCTTCTCTCATTCTCTATTTCCGCATAAGCTCATTCTCTATTTCCCACTCTATTTCCCCCTTCTCTCCTTCGCTATTTCCGCATAAGCTCATGCTTATGCTTATGCAGAAATAGAGAAGGAGAGAAGCATAATAGAGAATAAGAGAAGCATAAGCATAAGCTTATGCTTCTCTCCTTCTCCATTTCCGCATAAGCTTATGCTTCTCTCATTCCCCCTCATCTCTTTCCCCCTTCTCTCATTTGCATAAGCTTAAGCTTATGCTTCTCTCCTTCTCCATTTCCGCATAAGCTTATGCTTCTCTCATTCCCCCTCATCTCTTTCCCCCTTCTCTCATTTGCATAAGCTTTCCCCCTTCTTTATTTCTCTATTTCCGCACAAGCTTTCTCTTATGCATGAGCTTATGCGAAAATAGAGAACAAGAGAAGCTTCTCTCATTCTCTATTTCCGCATAAGCTCATGCATAAGCATATGCAGAAATAGAGAATGAGCTTATGCGGAAATAGAGAATGAGAGAAGCATAAGAATGAGCTTATGCTTCTCTCATTCTCTATTTCCGCATAAGCTCATTCTCTATTTCCGCATAAGCTCATTCCCCCTTCTCTCATTTGCATAAGCTTTCCCCCTTCTTTATTTCTCTATTTCCGCACAAGCTTTCTCTTATGCATGAGCTTATGCTTAAGTTTCTGCATAAGCCTTTCCCCCTTATCATTCCCCCTCATCTCTTTCCCCCTTCTCTCATTCGCATAAGCTTTCCCCCTTGCTTGGAATTAAGGTATTCTAGACGCCTGAAAGTGCATTTAATCATCTGAAAGTGCTTTTACTTGTTCATATCACTTGAAAGTACTTAAATGTGTTGGTAGGCATGTTTTAGAGCTTAAAAGCACTTCAAAGGGCCTTTGGCTCAATTTGGGCACTTATCTAAAAGTACTACAAAGTTTTTAAAAGTATTGAATTGTTTTGGAAAGTACTTTAACATCCTTAAAAGTACTTGAAAGTGTGTCACAGCACTTCAAAAAGACTTGAAAGTGTTTTAAAGTACTTGAAAGCACTTCAAAGTACTTAATGCTTCAGAGTACTTTTTCAATGTGCTGCAAAGTACTTAATATGCTTCAAAGTACTTGAAAACGCTTCAAAGTACATTTTCAATGTCGTGCAAGGTACTTAGTGTGCTTCAAAGTACTTGAAAGTGCTTCAATCCACTTTGAAAATGCTTTGAAGGACTATGCAGATCTCATCAGCACTTTGCTTGATTTTCTCAGTAGTGTGTGCATAGTGAAATTCTTTATCTGTTCCTTCTTTTTGATTTTTTCTTATATTTAATATGCTAATGCAGAAAAGATATGAAGCTGCCATGACCATAGTTGTAGATGCGGAGAGACAACGTCTATTTACAGAGGCATTGCTGCAATAGCTCAAGGTCGGTGACATGTTTATATAGAGCCCACACCCCAGAATTTGTATGGGCTCAACAACATTACTTTCTATGGGCAATGTGTTGCTTGCTCAAGGATGAGGATGTGGTTGTCTACGTGCTTGTAGACACTAATACCAATGCATGTAACACCATTCCTAGTGCAAGTACAGCCACATTGACATGTTTGAAGCTTGGCTGCCACCCAGAGAATCCTAGAGCTTTCTTACCTCCAAGAGTCTGTCCATCAATGTTTAGTGATTATTATCCGTAGGGAGAGAAGCTTGTAGAGGACTTTTCATTTGATGTATGAGAAGAGAGTGGAGTTAGTGGGTGGGAAACAGAGAATGCAATGGAGAGTGTTACCAAGAAGGTAGAGGACTACAAGATTGCTAAGGAGGAGACGGCACATTTGGATTAAAATTTAGTAGAAGCCGGTGGGTAGGGAAAAGAGAATGCAACAAAGAGTACTACCAAGACAATCGAGGAGAATACTTCTAAGGAGGAGATTGCCCATTTAGATGATGTAGTAGTAGCCAGTGTGGATGCTGCTTTGAAAATACTTAGTGATGTCAGTTCCAGCCTTGGATGTAGAAGTGAAAACCCTTCACAATTGCAAGATAAGTTTTCAAAGAAGAGAGGATGAATGGGAAAACAACACTACGATGAGGCCAGTATGTTGCATTGTCTTTCTTGAAACTTTGTGGACATATATGTGTAAGACAGGGTTGTCTTGTCTTATCTTGAAATGTCATCTTGTCTTGAAATTTTGTGGATATATATGTGTAAGACAAGGTTTAATGATCTTTTTTTAAATGCACGTAGGGAACAGAAGAAATCAAAAGTAGATGCAACAGAAGCAAGGACGCGACCCTCTAGAAAATGTAGAAGTTCTGGACATGTAGAGAAGGTAAAAAAAGAATGCCCCTTCATTCCCAAAAGTATTGCTCCCATACAATCTGACAAGCCTAGAGCCTACAAAACACTTTGAAGTACCAAGATCCTCAAATTCACCTTTCATGATTTGAAGAGAGGATGTGAAAAGCATTCACACCACATACAATGCACTCTCTAAGCATGTAAAAACTCTAGAAATGTAGTAGTTCCTCCAATGCGCTTGCATGAGGCAAAGTTCCACTTTTGTAATCTCCACTTTGGAATGACGATTTTTTGTCTTTGTGCATTTAGATACTTGTGCTCTCTCTTCTTGTAATAAAAGTATCGTTCTTACTATGATAAAGTCCATTATTAAATATGTTTATTTGCTAATATGGTTAACTTATATAGGGCCATGGCACCCAAAAAATGTTAACGTGCCAAAAACTACAACAAAAGTCATAGAGATTGATAGTGTGTAGCCTGTGTTTGTGACACCTCCAAAGTTTCAAGAAGTTTATTGTTGGAAGGGAAAACCAGCCCTTATGCTCGACCTTAACAATGTATTAATGAATACACTCGGGGGATCCACCTCAAAATTTTTATTTTACCATGTGCATTCAAAAGGAGGGGTATTTTAATTCAATTTTTGGAAAATTTTTAACAGAATTACAATCTCATTACAATAATAGGAGAGGTTTTTTAACTTTAAAAAACAATCCATTAGTTCATAAGTAAAGAGGAGTGATTTTATTGGAAGGAAATACTAGTTGAGGGGTTTTAAAGCACCCCTTGAATGCATGTGATACATAGGGATTTTTCTAGTAGTGCACCCCCCAGTGAACACATTTAACCCTAGAAGGGCCGATTGTACCCCTGATTTTGTCTTAGATGCTGTAGAGTGTATGGTTCAGTGAAGCACTATTTATGGAAATATGTACAACACCTCTTTTCTGTAGCAAGTACATATGCGAATGTGTTTATTTGGAGCACGGCAAAGCTTGCCAATGTAGAATATAAGCTGGATAAATGCTTTGCAAGAATAAAAGGTTTATTGGCAAGGTCAATGGCACGTGAAAGTTTTCAACCTATGCTGATTTCAAATTTCCATCAAAGAAACCTGTATTTTTTAATCATCTCATACATTTTTGGAAGTTATACCCGTAGTTCAATAGCACCAATACCTTGTTGGTGTATGAATCTACCTTACAAGTGCTATAAGAATCCCCTTGGCACGTATTTGATAGTCCCAAGGATGGAGGATTAGTCTCCCATAGAGCTAAGGGGTTTCATGATGAGTGACCTGAGGCCATGGTTGCATAAATGGTTGCTATCAATGGATAGGATGGAGTGTGCATCCATGAGCCCATTTTATGCACCTGCACATTCCTGAAATCAAGAGTCTCTACTCAAAGGAGGAAGAATTTTACCTTATAATGAATGGTTGAACATGGAAAAGAATATGGAAAAGGTTAATTAAAGGAAAAATAGGAGGCGAGGGGAAATTATGTACCCTCCTTATACATTTTTGTATATGTTTCCTTTATGATGTAAATATGGAAAATTAATGTATCCCTCCTTATAGATTTTTGTATATGTTTCCTTGACAATGTAAACATGGAAAAATTTATGTACCCCTCCTTATACATTTTTGAATATGTTCTCTTGACAATGCAAACATGGGAAAGTCTATGCACCCCCTCTTTATAATGTAAATTGCAGAATTTTGTTGGTATAAATGCAATAAGTTAATGACATTAATGTCCTTTAATGTGTAAACTACTTGGTCACCATGTTCTCTCATGCATGGTTTGATGTTCTTAATGAATACTATTAACACTACTATACACGAGTCCTATTCCAATGCTTAAGCATCGACATTTAGCATGCACGGGGCACTAATCGTCAGTAATCAAAGCGGGATTAGTTAAGTGTTGCTATATAGCAACTTTAGACAAGTGTCGCTATATAGCAACACTTACTAGACTTGTGAATGGTCATTATATAGTGACACTGAGATAGTTTCCTATAGCAAGGAAGTAGCAAGCTAAGGGTGTCCACTTTTTGTTCACTCCCCAATCCTTAGGAGGTGGAAAAACAAGCTTTTTAGCACACAAAAATGCAAATCTCACATACTTCCCTATAGATCTAGTCTTTAAAGTCTTCAGACACAACATCACACATGCTATTGTGCACACAATGGTATTGTCTGATCAAAAATTCGATGAACACACAAAAAAATTCTTTGTGTCACACGGCATGGTTCCAAGGCAGTCACACCTTTGTTACGAACAGAGAGTGTCATATTGACTTCTAAATTTCTCACTCATTTTAGATTAAATGTTATTGAAACTTTGTAGGTGGTCTCTTTACATTATGTAGAGCTTAACTTGATTTATTGGTAATTATTTGAATGATTTATCTAATTATAAATAATTATTTATAATAAATAAAGTCATAAAATACATGCATTTTAGTAGCACACCACATTTTTTTAGTATTTTGAATAATTAAGCAAATCCAATTCGGTGGAAGGTTAGTAGGCACATAAGGGTGTGTGGTTCAATCATCAAATCCCAAATCCAATGGTTAGACTTAGGAAGATTGAAGTTTAATTTTTACTTTTACTCCTTAGAGGATCAACAAATAATATTAAAAATAAATCTAGTAATTCTCAAACATGACCAAACATTTCAAAAATGTTAATATTTTTAGTCGTCCGCATGATGAATAAGAGGAAAAAATTTTGGTTAAATTTGAGTAAGGGAAACGTACAATATGGCCTCCAAGAGTGAAATCTCTCTTTTGTGGGGGGAAAAAGGGCCACCCAAGCCTAATACCAAGACAAGGTAGGCTTGGTATTAGGCTTGGTGAGGTAGGCTAGGAGCATCACCGACCCTAGTGGCAAGCCTTTGGAGTGTGCATGCTGCCCATGTGGAAGGCTGAGTCATCTATTTTTGCCTTGCAACCATGCCACGTTGTTAGACCGCATGGTGCCATATCATCAAGGAGATGTGACATCACTCCTTGCCATGTCACCTTAGATTGCCACACGTGCTGCCACATCGGCCACATGTGCCACCTCATCATTCCACATCATAGGAACTCTTGGAGCCATGTCATCATACCTTGCCACCTTGGCATACCTCGTCAACATTGCCACGTCACCAATCCCTCCACCTCAATTTGCCATGTCAATCTACCACCTCATGAATGCCAACTCATCATGCCACATCACATTTCCACATCATGGAAGAGACTCATATATTCCACACCATATTGCCACATCATCACCATGCATGGTGCCACATCAGCCACATGTATACACATCATGATGATGGCGAGCCACATCATCAACATGCATGGTAAGTAAGTTATTATACATGCATGTGATTTGAGTGCATGAGGCATAGAATATCATGATCAAGGTTTATGACCACGATGTGCGTGAGGCATAGAATACCACGATCGAGGTATTTTGAGGTATTTGAAAGTGGCAAAATAATCAAATTACAAATCAAATTGTCATGGTTTATGACCACGATCGAGGTATTTGGAGGTATCCAAAGGTGGCAAAATAATCAAATGGTCATGGTTTATGACCACGATCAAGGTATTTGGAGATATTTAGAAGTGGCAAAATAATCACATTATCATGGTTTATCACATAGGTTATTCTCAAATTACATTAATGAAAATATTAATCAAGATAGGCACATATGTTATGTGAATATTAAACTGAAATAAAATCAAACGATGCAAATATTCAAAATTAACATTGGATTCCATGTATATATAATATGATTAAAATCAACTTATTTGAGTAGACCACAAAATTTAGTTTCAAAACAAAGTCAAACGTAATTTTAGTAGCCAATTATTTTCAATCTTAGCACCTTCTCCACCAATCATAATCAAGAGCAATCTAGTGGATGAGTAAGAGCAATCTAGTGGTGCTTGCGTGAAGCGTGCTTTGCGTCACGTCACAGTGGCGATCGCTTCAAGGATACACATGATATGGTGCGGTGGTGCAACCAGCACTTACCTACTAGTGCTATCTCCTTGTTTCAGTCGCTTGACGATAGGGTGGTGAGCCGGTATTTTTGGTGTGTGGACATTGAGAGTCTTGATCGGTCTAGGCCTTTTGATTGTCGTTCAGTGTCTGGCACTCTTGATTTCCATTCCATCAGGAGCATAGGTGAGTCTCACCCCGCGATCTTTTCTCGACGGTTTGCATGTTTTTGCTCTACATGCATTGATGATGATTGGGGAGGGTGCGCCATGATACCATGGGCTGATCCATGGGCACGGCAAGTGCTTTCTCCCTTCCAGCCTTGGGAGGAGGTACATGATGATCAGGATGCGGGATTCAGTTCCTCTAGAGATTATGACCAACTTACAAATATGTTGCGTATTGGTGATATCTTCGCAGTCATTGCTTCGGAGGGCAATGAGGAGGGTGTGGATTATTACTTGTTGCGATGCTCTATGGCGAAGAGTGTGCTGAATGCAGATACAGTGGATGGGCATGGGATGCACTTCGATGCTCATAGCATGATCATAGGTGGCCACTATTTTTAGCGAATACAGAGGCGTGGTCGTTATATTGAGTTCCAGGAGTACATGGTGGATCAGGATGCATACATGTATTATTATCTTGTTGTTGCGATCAAGATTACTTTGAGTCGTGTTCGCACTCGGAAGGCGACATCCACTCCACAATGGCGCCTTGCAGTGGAGGATCATGAGAGCATACTTGCAACTATTGGCATGAGAGCCGATCCTAAGGAATAGCACATTACATATCATAGTTTTGGGATCATCAGTTGATCAGATAGATTTTTATTAAGTATCACTAGTTGATTACATATTTTTGTATTCGATATGTATAAGCTCACTCTGTGACTGTACCATTGTAATTTTCATGGACTCATATTTTGTATTTCACTATGATGGTTTTATACACGTTCATACACATCATTGTATTAGATTCTATTTTATACATGATGTCCGTTGTCTTCTTAATGGGATTTGTTGTTTCCGTAAAACAAAAAATTGTTTATTAGTAGTTATGTTGTAATTGTGTTTTGTGCTTTAGGACATTTTAAAAATGTGACTAAGAAAATTCATGCACGTACTAACCAAATATGAATGTGGACTTATCTGTTAGGGATGAAACTCTACATGGCTCTTAAGCTACCCTAAACCTACATCCACACAAGATTTGGTCTCCAAATGATTTGGTATGTGTCATGTGAAAGGTATAATGCGTACATTTTTGCAAGCACTCCCTACTAGTGACTACGTATGGAAAATGGCACACGTACTAACCAAATACACATGTGGACTTATCTGTTGGGGGTGAAACTTCGCATGGCTCTTAGGCTACCCTAGACCTACATCCATGCAATATTTGGTCTCCAACTGATTTGGTATGTGCCACATGGAAGGTATAATGCATACATTTTTGCAAGCACTCCCTACTAGGGACTACGTATGGAAAATGGCACACGTACTAACCAAATACGCATGTGGACTTATCTGTTGGGGATGAAACTTCGCATAGCTCTTAGTCTGCCCTAGAACTACATCCACGCAAGATTTGGTCTCCAACTGATTTGGTATGTGCCACGTGGAAGGTATAATGCGTACATTTTTACAATCCCTACGAGTAACTACGTATGAAAAATAGCGCACGTACTAACCAAATACGCATGTGGACTTATCTGTTGGCGATGAAACTTTGCATGGCTCTTAGGCTACCCTAGACCTAAATCCATGCAAGATTTGGTCTCCAACTGATTTGGTATGTGCCACATGGAAGGTATAATGCGTACATTTTTACAATCCCTACTAGTGACTACGTATGAAAAATGGTGCACGTACTAACCAAATACATATGTGGACTTATGTATTGGGGATGAAACTTTGCACAGCTCTTAGGCTGCCCTAGATGTACATCCATGCAAGATTTGGTCTCCAACTGATTTGGTATGTGCCACGTGGAAGGTACAATGTGTACATTTTTACAATCCCTACTAGTGACTACGTATGAAAAATGGTGCACGTACTAACCAAATACGCATGTGGACTTATCTGTTGGGGATGAAACTTTGCACGGCTCTCAGGCTACCCTACACCTACATCCACGCAAGATTTGGTCTTCAACTGATTTGGTATGTGCCACATGGAAGGTATAATGTGTACATTTTTACAATCCCTACTAGTGACAATCCCTACTAGTGACTACGTATGAAAAATGGTACACATTCTAACCAAATACGCATGTGGACTTATCTGTTGGGGATGAAACTTTGCATGGCTCATAGACTACCCTAGACCTATATCCACGCAAGATTTGGTCTCCAACTGATTTGGTATGCGCCACGTGCAAGGTATAATACGTACATTTTTACAATCCCTACTAGTGACTACGTATGAAAAATGACGCACGTACTAGCCAAATATGTATGTGGACTTATTTGTTGGAGATAAAACTTTGCACAACTCTTAGGCTACCCTAGACATACATCCATGCAAGATTTGGTCTCCAACTGATTTGGTATGTGCCACGTGGAAGGTATAATGTGTACATTTTTACAATCCCTACTAGTGAATACGTATGAAAAATGACGCATGTACTAACCAAATATGCATGTGGACTTATCCGTTGGGGATAAAACTTTGCACGGCTCTTAGGCTTCCCTAGACCTACATCCACGCAAGATTTGGTCTCCAGCTGATTTGGTATATGCCACGTGGAAGGTATAATGTGTACATTTTTACAATCCCTACTATTGACTACATGTGAAAAATGGTGCACGTACTATCCAAATATACATGTGGACTTATCTGTTGGGAATGAAACTTTGCACAGCTCTTAGGCTACCTTGGACCTACATCCACGCAAGATTTGGTCTCCAACTGATTTGGTATGTGCCACGTGGAATGTATAATGCGTACATTTTTACAATCCCTACTAGTCACTACGTATGAAAAATGGCGCACGTACTAACCAAATATGCATATGGACTTATCTGTTGGGGATGAAACTTTGCGCGGCTCTTAGGCTACCCTAGACCTACATACATCCAAGATTTGGTCTCCAACTGATTTGGTATGTGCCACGTGGAAGGTATAATGCATACATTTTTAGAATCTCTACTAGTGACTACGTATGAAAAATGGCCCACGTACTAACCAAATATGCATGTATACTTATCTATTGGGGATGAAACTTTGCACAACTCTTAGGCTACCCTAGACCTACATCCATGCAAGATTTGGTCTCCAAATTATTTGGTATGTGCCACTAGAAGGTATAATGCGTACATTTTTGCATGCACTCCCTACTAGTGACTACGTATGAAAAATGGTGCACGTACTAACCAAATATGCATGTGGGTCACTTATCTATTGGGGGTGAAACTTTGCATGGCTCTTAGGCTACCCTAGACATACATCCATGCAAGATTTGGTTGCCAATCGATTTCGTATGTGCCGCGTGAAAGGTATAATGCATACATTTGTGCATGCACTCCCTACTAGTGACTACGTATGAAAAATGGCAAACATACTAACCAAAATACACCGATGGACTTATCTGCTGTGCATGAAACTTTGCACAGATCTTAGGCTACCCTAGACCTACATCCATGTAAGATTTGGTCTCCAACTAATTTGGTATGTGCCATGTGGAAGGTATAATGTGTACATTTTTACAATCCCTACTAGTGACCATATGAAAAATGGCGCACGTACTAACCAAATATGCATGTGGACTTATCTATTGGGGATGAAACTTTGCACAACTCTTAGGCTACCCTAGACCTACATCCATGCAAGATTTGGTCTCCAACTGATTTCATATGTGCCACATGGAAGGTATAATCCGTACATTTTTACAATCCCTACTAGTAACTATGTATGAAAAATGGCGCACGTACTAACCAAATATGCATGTGGACTTATTTGTTGGGGATGAAACTTTGCGCGGCTCTTAGGCTATCCTAGACCTACATCCATGCAAGATTTGGTCTCCAACTGATTTGGTATGTGCCACTGTTATGGATAAAATTGTCTAAGGAAAAAGGCATTAATATGTGTGTGTGTTTGTATGTGTGGCAATAGTATAATAAAATATGGTGTGCATAGGGCCCAGCGTTGAGGTGGCAGGGCATGACCATGTGCCACCCTTCCATGTAAGAGGACCCATAAGGTGTGATGTACATAATCCATGGAAGTAATATTATAAAATGTAAGGTGGCATGGCTCCTCCATGTGCCACCCCTCCACCTAGGCTGCATTTAGTGAGATATGGCTCAAAGTCCATGGGAGAAGTAATATAAAATAGATGGAGATGGATATTATATTGGGTTATTCCCTCCATATAGGATAGGCTCATGTGGGAGAGGTATAGAAGGTCCAAGAGAGCAAGTTAAATAATGGGGAAAGTAGGATGAGGTGGCAAGATTTCTTGTGCCAACCCTCCACTTGTCCTCCTAGAGGTTTGAACATATTATAAAATTGGGGAGAAACCAAGGGAGTATCATAGACTTGAGATATGGGGCTTGATTTATGTGGAAAAATGAGGCAAAAGGTTGTCACACACAATTGAGAGTGTGTAACTGCCTAGTCCACATGGGAGACTTTTCCACACACCATACATGTGGGAGGATGCATTTATTTGGAGAGAGTCCTTCTCTTGGCTATAAAAGGAGGGGGCTATCCTTGATGAGACACGCTCATTCTTGTAAAGCCACCTAGCTAGTACTTTGATTTCTTCCTTCTCTTTCTTTCAAAATAAAGCATGGTCTCTTCCCTTGATGTCTCCATCTTTACATTCCTCCTCCCATCATGTACATGCTTCTCTTCCCCCTCTCCCTTTCCCCTTGAGTCATAGTCTCCCTCTTCATTCCCTCCCCTTATAATTCCTTTTCCTCTCCCATGATAATGTTTTGCCCTCACATTCTCCTTTCCTCTATGGCCCTTGAGCGTCACCATGCTTAGCCTCTAGCCTCTGGTCCTGATTTCTTTTCTAGCTAATAGAAATGGTGTGGTTGCTGGGATCGAAATCTCCATGGCTAGTGGTGTAAAACCTGTTACTCCTATGACTGGGTGTGCCTCTACAGCCTCTTCCTGCACAGTTCTCTACTTTTGTACCTCCAAACTGTGTAACTTCCCTGTCCCTACAGCTATAAAACCTCCTTGCTTTTGCACTTTCAGTCTGCCTGCTTTTTGCTCACGGTTCCTACGTGTATTCTGGCCGACAAATCTTCTGCTCGTACCGGTCGCATCTACAGAACTGTAACATCTGTGCTCCTTCTGAGTTCCTACACGCGCATTCGATTCGTGCGTCTATTGTGTTCACCCGCACAACAATTTTCTAGGCTCCCGTGTCTTCTAGTCGCGGATAGTTTTTCTAAGTTTCTGCAAAACTGTAATAGCAGATCACGTGCCCCCCCTCTCTCTTCTCTTCTTCTTCTCTACTTTTGCACAGTTCTCTACTTTTGTACCTCCAAACTATGTACCTTCCCTATCCCTACGGCTGCAAAACCTCCCTGCTTCTGCACTTTTAGTCTACCTGCTTTTTGCTCACGGTTCCTACGTGTATTCTGGCCGGCAAATCTTTTGCTCATACCGGTCGCATCTGCAGAACTATAACATCTTTGCTCCTTCTGAGTTCTTGCATGCGCATTCGATTCGCGCGTCTACTGTGTTCACCCGCGCGACCCGCGCGACAGTTTTATGAGCTCCCGTGTCTTCTAGTCACGGATAGTTCTTCTGAGTTTCTGCAAAACTGTAACAGCGGATCCTGTGCCCCCCCCTCTCTCTTCTTCTCCTTCTGCCCCTTCTCTTTCTCTTCTCCTTCTCCTCTCCTCTCCTCTCCTCTCTTTTTATTAAAGAGTAGGATTTGAACCCAAGACCTCCCCCTTCATAAAAGGGAGACTTATCATTGGGCCAACAAGTTGGAAGTGATGAAAATGTAATGATTTTTGTTTATATATTGAAATCTTGGGAACTATAACTGTCTAACCGTGGGGAGTTTACTCTTGCTATAAAAAGCAAAAGTACTTCATTTCATGTGCTCTATTCACATCTTCTGCTAGATTGCCGATTCACAACTTTTCCAAGTCTACTTCACAGATGCACACCACACGAGGAGGGTGGATATTTATGTCACTTCTCGATGAGTTTAAGGATTTGGTGCCTGGTCCTCTGCTCATTACGGCTACCAATTGGCGAGATCTCTTTCTTGATCTTCATGTCAACCTTCAACGGCTGATTGTCCCAGTGCATTGTTCAAGGAGATGACGAGTCGGATGATACACCATGGTTGGTTCAAGGTGAAGAACTATTGATACGCTGGGAGAACTTTGATTTTAATTCTACTCATTGTGCAGTGATCGAGCTACTTGCTGCTTCGGAGGTAATTAAAAGGGTGTCCTTCATTGAAGGGTGGGATGCTCCCCAAGCTTGGGAGAAGATTTGGCGCATCTGCTTATTAATTCCTGTGGATAAGCTCGTCTTGAATGGTTTATTCTCAATCTCACTACAAAGGTTTCTAGGCCTGGGCTATGGTTGGTAATGTTTCGACCAAGGAGTCCATTTGTACCCAATCAACCTTTTGTGCCTCATTTCGAGCTTCAAGTTGTAATTCTTTTTGGTCTAAAGATAAACTATCAACAAAGGATTGCAAGTTTAGAAGCTCACTTCACTGGGTGGTGAGGAGTATTGTTATAGCAAGTCTGCACCTGCAAGTACTTGCAATCAAGTTGAGTACTCGGCGCTCATTTTTGGGCTACAAAAGGCACAAGAACATCACGTCAAGCAACTTGAGATGCAAGGAGATTCTCAACTAGTGTGTGAACAAGTTAGTGGAAGGTGGAAGGTGCGGAGCAAAGGCTTGGTTCCATGACATCAACAAGCATTGGAACTTTGCAACCAATTTGAAGAGGCAAAAATTCAGCATATGCCTTGAGCTCAAAATCTAGTTGCTGATTTCTTGGCACGTGAAGCTTGTACTTCAATCACGCATGACGCGAGTGGAAGCACTACCCCAACAAAGCCGCAAGCCACGAAGGAGTGTGATCATTTGTAAGGAATAAAAAGGTTGTGATCATCATGAAACTAAGTGTTGGGCATATTTGATACGAGTTTACCAACTTCGGAAGATCATCAGAAAGGTCCTCAAGGACATTGCTCAAAAGAAGGATGCCAGACTGCACACCCCTTGAAGAAATAGCATGGCGACTACAAGAATTGGAAGAAGCTAAAGGTGATGTGCAAGCTCTCCAACTGTTGACATTTGTCATGGCATTCTTGTTTGCCTTGATGAACAACCTCATGCAGCGCCGTGTCTCTAACCCTTGCTTGTAAAGATGGATGTGATATCATGAGGGTTGGTCCTTTTAAGATTGTCTATGTGCTATTCTATGCTAAAGATTCTTCCCGTGTAGTATTTCATAATACACCAGTCACACCCTACCCTACTTATGTGTGCTTTGTGGATGTATCTTCACCCGATTTTCCGTTCAAGCTTCCTCTTTCTATTGTTTGTCCATAGATAAGCCTCGTTTTGCCTCTCTCTTTTCCATCTTCCAAGCATGGCTGACATTCCCATGTTTTGTGGACGGGTGGAAGAAAATCCAAATGAGTATCTTGTGGCCTTCAAGCGCCGTTGTGTTTCTCTCAACTTTCTTACTGAAAATAGATGGGTGTTGGTTCTTCCCACATTTCTAGAGGGTTTGGCTCAAGTATGGTATGAGAAGTAGGCCGAAGACATTCACCAAAGCTCGCCAAGGTTGACAGCAGCGATGATTGAGTATTTCGGCAAAGAAGAGGACTCGGAGAATGTGTACCTGTAGGTGGCAAACTTGAAGCAATCAGAAGGTGAGACAGCGCGTCGATATGTGGATCGAGCGGCCGTGCTCCTGGATTGTTTAATTGCCACGCAAGAGGACAATGCCGAATTTCGAGCTGGAACGACTCAACATGTGTTGGGCTACCTTGTAGCAGGAGCAAGTGACGAATTCGCCTCAAGCTTAAATGGGAGAATCCAGAAACTAAGAGACTGTGCTAATGTTTATGCTACGAGTGCCACCAAAAGGGTCATTATCGCATGGAATGTCCCAATATTCCAAGGATGAATCTTCTAAGTGAATCAAGCACTGAGGATTCTGACGTAGAGATCCTTGACCTTGGGAAAAGAAGTCATACCACCTCGGACCCCTCTCCAAACCATGGACCGGGCCACCCTAGGAGGAAGGTGTCCTTCTCAGAGCCCTTAGATGCTGAGATGGCAGACCCACTAACAGAGAAGACTAAAAGATCCCGCAGGAGTAAGTGGTCACCGTCGGATTTTCCCATCTGCTCGGGGCAAGAAGACTATTCGGTCGTTCAGGATCTTGCTCATCGTTCTTTCAGCATCACGCTCCCTCAACTAATAGCATTAAGCCCTAAGGTGAGACGTGAGCTGCAGCAAGGGCTCTCAACAAGGAGAAGCAAGAAAAAGGGAAAGGTACAAAGGTATCTTCTATCTCTGAAGAAATTGATCGGCACCCACATACAGCCGATGTCATCATAGATAATTGCCGTGTCAAAAATGTGTGTGTTGATGGGGGAGCTACATGTAATATCATGGTGCCCCAAATCATCAAGAAATTGAAATTGAAATGTACAAGGTGTTCCTCCACTCAAATCAAGGTAGCAGATGGTCGATGACTCGCCACCATGGGAGTCATTGAGGATTTGCCCATCAGTGTCAATAGGTTGACCACCACCGTCAATTTCTATGCAGTGGACATTGAAGATACAGGTAGGAGTTACCCAGCCATACTCGGGAGACCATGGTTGAGAAAGAGTGATGCAATTAGCTATCGGAAGACAGGACACATGTCTTTTGGTGCTTCTAAAGAGAAGATCCCGATGCAACCAGGTGCCACGGAACGAGAAGAAGAAGAGGAGCAAGACAGTGATACTCTTTCATCCTCAGTGTCTGAATCAATGGAAGAATCAGACCGGGGGGAGGAGTTCTTAGAGGAGGAAGTTTACATGATGGGGGTGTCTTCGACCCCGCCACCTATAGAAAAGGTAACAGCTAGTCCTTAACAGCTTGAATCTATGCTTTCCCCAGACCTCACTCCAAGTGAGAAAGACGAGTTCCTAGAAATGTTCAAAGATTTCCCTGACCTCTTTGCAACTAGCTACCACCACCTTCACCATGTGACTGCCATAGAGCACAAGATAGAGTTGAAGCCTGATGCGAAGCCTGTGGCTCAGAAGTATCGGAGATTAGGGCCCCTATAGACCGATGCTTTGCACTCGAAGTTGCAGAAGCTTGTAGAAGATGGGTTTATTGTTCCGGTTCACAATACTGAATGGGTTTCACCAGTGGTAGTCACCCCAAAGAAAAACAAGTGGCGGGTCTGCATCAACTATAAGAAACTCAATGTAGCCACCATGAGGGACCATCATCCTCTTCCCTTTCAAGATCTTATTCTTAAGAAGATAAGTGGTCATGAGATGTATACTTTCTGTGATGGTTACTCTGGGTTTTATCAAATCAGAATTGCCGAAGAAGATGTGCTTAAAACCACATTTGCCACCCCCTGGGGGACATTTGCATTCAAAGTAATGCCATTTGGCCTCACCAATGCTCCTGCTACCTTTCAAAGATTTATGCAGATGGTGTTTGCTCCTTATTTGGGAGATTTCTTAGAGGTGTTTTTAGATGATTTTTGTATATTCTCGTCACGTAAGGAGCACGCCATGAAGGTTAGATTAACCTTCCAAAGGGTCAATGATGCGAATGGTAGTCTCAACCCTAAGAAATGCACCATTGGAGCCACTCAAGGGAGGTTACTGGGCCATATTGTCTCATCTGAGGGCGTCAAGCCTGACCTCGAGAAGGTAGAAGCCATCCTCAAGCTCTCCCCACCAACAACCAAACGTCAGGTACGCTCATTTGTCAATCTAGCAAGATACTATCGCCGCTTCATTGATCAATATGCTGCTTTGACACGACCCATGACTATGCTATTAAAAGATGGGGTGGGTTTCTCTTGGGATGAGGATTGTGATCATGGGTTTGCACAAATCAAGAGTGCTCTGGCTTCAGAACCCATTCTACGCAATCCTGATTGGTCAAAGACTTTCTATATCAATCTTGGGTTTGGTGAGCACACTCTGGCAGATATTCTTCTCCAGCAAGGGGAGGATCGGTTCATGTATCTCATTCGATTTGCTTCTCGACAATTGCTCGACACTGAGCGATGCTATTCAGAGGCTGACAAGCATGCCTTGTCTTTGGTGTTCTGCATTGAGAAATTTAAGCATTATGTGGCTGGAAAGTCCTTCATTATACTCACTAGCACCGGTCTTGCAAAGCAGGTTCTTCAATCACCAAATCCCATGGGCCGGTTGGCCAAATGGTTGGCAATTCTATAAGAATATGATTTTTCTTTCAAAATTGTAAAAGGGGGTAGTTCCAACTTGAAGAATGCTTTGATTGATTTAGAGGAGTGCCTCGATGTAACCCTTGTAGCGGCCATAGAAGTTGGGGTCCATGGTATGGTGGTATCTACAAGTTTCTGACTACTTTCTCCTTTCCTCAAGAAAGTACTAGCTATGAGAGAAAGAAGATCCGGAGAGATAGTAGGCACTACACCTTCTTTGATGGGGTGTTGTACCGTCAAGGCATGGATGGGGTACTAAGACGGGCCATTGATGCAGATCAAGTGCCTAAGGTGAAGCATTATCATGATGGATTTTGTGGAGGTCACTATGCCAGTGACTATACAGCTAAGAAGATTTTACATGCTGGATACTATTGGCCGACCTTGTTCAAGGATGTCACTTTGTATTGCAAAACCTGTGAACCATGCCAATTCTTTGGTAGGAAGGATTTGCGTCGTGGGCAACATCACCCAGTGATGTCCATCCATCCGTTTCAGAAGTGGGGAATAGATTTTGTCGGGCCCTTGCCCATGACTACCCGCAAAAAGAAGTATCTTTTGGTAGCCACTCAGTATGTCACTAAGTGGGCTGAAGCTATCGCCCTCCTTGCTGCAAATGGTAAGGCAGTTTCAAATTTCATATTTGAATGTATCTGCACAAGGTTTGGGACACCCATGGAAATAGTCTCCGACCATGGGAGTCCATTCTTAAATGAAGCAGTGGAGTTACTCATGGATCGCATGGGTATTGATCATCGCACTTCTAGCATCTATTATCTAACATCCATGGGTCAAACGGAGCGGACCAATGACCTCCTTTGTAAAACCATGGGAAAAATGGCCACAGGGAACAGGAGCCAATGGGATCAGAAGGTCACAGAAGCCGTGTGGGCTTACAACATCACTCATAAAATGTCTACAGGTCACACTCCTTTTGAGTTGGTATATGGAACTAAGGCAATTTTACCACTAGAGATAGAGATTCTGGCCTTGAGATTGGCACAAGAATAGAGGATGACAGAAGATGAACATGTAGAGTCTAGATTGGTGCAACTTGAGAAGCTAGATGAAACCTGATGCCTTCCACTACACCAAACAAAGATCCAAAAGAATCGACAAAAGACCCACTTGGATGCTAAGATTCGTAAGGGATGGGAAAGACGCTTTGCTAAGGGGGATGTTGTGCTATGCTTTGATAACAGATTGGACCACCAAATGGATAAGAAGTTTCTGCCACTGTGGACCGGTCCATACATAGTCATCAAGGAACGTAGCAATGGGTATGTACAAGTTAAGAAGCTGCATGAGCCATATGCCCAAAAACCCCTACCTATTAGTTCTTACGCAATTCGGTGGAGGATTTTCAGAGTTATAGATCTCTGTGTATTCGATTTCGTCTCTCTGTTATGCATGTTTCATTCTAAGGTTTTGAAACCTTAGATTTATGCCACATGGCAGTGGATAAGTGTTGACTCCCATTTCTCACTCATCGGTTGGGATTTTGGAGTTCTGGCAGAAGAGAGATATTTGCAGATTTTCTTGCTAAGTCCGATTATGCAATGGCGCCCATGTTTTGAGGCATCTCAGGTTCTATTTTCAATAGCAATCATTACCGTGGGACTATGATTTCTTGAGCATACCTTATGCAGATCACTTTGGTTGCAGTTTGAGCAGTGTGCACTCATTCGTGGTGTGCATTGGGTTGCAATGGATGATTTATAGGCCATTTGGATGCATTGCGGTCCTTATTGGATGCACTGATAGGCCCAAATTGCCTTGTGGGATGCTATTTTTATGGACGCTTTGCACATGGATGCTATTTTATGCCGAGGGACAGCTTTGACACATTGCAAGTGATGCACTGATAGTGCTATGCTCTCTTGGATGAGATATTATTAATGCATATGCCAGTGGACGGTGTTTATGCTTGAGTCATTTGGCACTTATTGGCATTTTGGATTGCCATTGCAGTTGGCATTTTCTTTTGGGCCAGATTTGCTCATATGGATGCATAGTATATGCACATGAGTCAGATGCTTTGAGACATCAGTTTTGGTGATATTTCACTCTATTGTGGTATACACATTTGGGTGCACCTGGTCTTTGGTGTGATACTCTCTTGTAGGCACTAGCATTTGGGATTTTTGCTTCATTTGCATCATGGCATCCTCTTCCATGTCTGAAAAGGAGTTTTTTAGCATTAAAAAGTTTGATGGAACAAACTTTTCTTTGTGGAAAGAACAAATAAAGGATGTGCTTATTCAAAAGAAGCAGATTAAACCCTTGGTAGGGATTGAAGCTAAGCCTGCAAATATGTATGAGAATGATTGGAATGAGTTGGATGCATTAGCAAAATCTACTATTAGACTTCATCTTGCAGAGTCAATTTATTTCACAATAGTAAATGAGCAGACTACGAAAGATTTGTGGAAGAAACTGTGTGCCACTTATGAAAAGGAAACTGCCTCTAATAAAGTTTACCTCATGAAGAGGTTGTTTGAGCTGCAGATGAAGGAAGGGGTCTCCATTGCTTCTCACTTAAATGAATTCAATATTATTTTCAGCTAGCTTTAGGCTCAGAAGATGAATTTTGATGCGGAGACTAAGGCAATATTTCTCTTATGTTCATTGCCATCCTCATGGGATACCTTCCGTAAAGCTGTCAGTAACTCTGCACCTAGTGGAGTACTAAAATTTGATGATGTTGTGGGTAGCTTGTTGGCCGAGGAGATTAGACGGAAGTCTACGGACGGCAACAAGCAGGATGCAAGCTTAAATGTGCAAAGGGGCAGATCACAGTTCAGGGGGAAGTCCCAAGAAAGAGGGAAGTCTCGTAGCAAATCCAGGGCACGGAACATTGAGTGTTACCACTATGGCAAGAAGGGCCATATGAAAAAGGATTGCTACAAGCTGAAAAGAGAGCAAAAGGATAAGAAAAAGAATGAAAATTGGGGTGCAAATCAAAAGGAAGAGAGTCCAAGGGAGGACAAAGGAAAAGTGAAGATCGAGGAGATCAATGTAGTCACACATGATAGTGACAATGACGTTCTCTTCATGTCTAGTTTATCTGCAGAGTTGCTTACTACTTCAGATGATGCATATTCCCAGGATTGGATTTTGGATTCTGGTGCTTCATTCCATGTTACTCCCCATAGGGAATGGTTCTCCACTTATGACAGTGGAAAGACAGGTTGTGTGCATCTTGGAAATGACTATGCATGTAACATAGTGGGAGTAGGTGACATAAAGTTTTCTTTTGCAAATGGGTCTGCATTTATTTTGAAACATGTGAGACATGTGCCTAAGTTGACCAAGAGTCTTATTTCAGTGGGTCAGCTAGATGATGCTGGTTTTCACACCACTTTTGGCTTTCAGAGTTGGAAAATTCAAAAGGGCTCTATGCTTTTGGCCAGGGGTGCCAAGTGTGGGACTTTGTATCCCTTACATGTATCAGGGGTAATTTGATCATGTTGTTGCAATAACCGAGCAACCAAGCACTTCTTTGTGGCATTGCAGGTTGGGGCACATGAGCCAGAATGGAATGAAACTCTTATGCCATTTGGGTTATGTACCGCAGTTGAGTTTCTCTGATTTTGAATTTTGTGAGCACTGTCTCTATGGGAAGTAGACTAAATCAGCCCATAAAAGAAGGGGAAAGAAAGAGTTTAAAAAGCTTGATTTGGTGCATTCAGACGTATGTGGTCCCATGCCTACACGGTCATTAGGCGGGGATGAATACTATGTGACATTCATTGATGATGCAACTAGGAAAGTATGGGCTTATGCTATAGCTTGGAAGAGTGATGTGTTCCAGGTATTTCAGAAATGGCTGGCATTGGTTGAGAATCAGTCAGGTAGAACGCTTAAATGCCTATAGATTGACAATGGTGGAGAGTATCTCTCTCATGACTTTCAGCATTTCTGTGATACACGTGGGATTAAGAGGGAGCTCACATCCCCTCGTACTCCAGAGCAAAATCCAGTTGTAGAAAAGATGAACCGTACCATTCAAGAAAGGTTGCAATGCATGCTTTCCAATCTCTTTCCAATGCAAGTATTTCTGGTGGTTTTTGGGCTGAGGCAATGAAGACTGCAGTGCATGTGATCAATAGATCACCTAGTAAGAGTTTGGATGGTGGTATTCTTGAAGAGGCATGGAGTGGCAAGAAGCCCTCCTACTCTCATTTGCATATATTTGGGTGTGAGGCATATGCACATGTGCCGAAAGAACTTCGAAAGAAGCTAGATCTTAAGTCTAAGAAATGCATCTTTCTGGGTTATGGTGAAAGTTGGAGAGATGGGCTATCATCTCTAGGATCCAGAAGCAAAGAAGATCATACGCAGCCATGATGTAGTTTTCAATGAGAAGAAGATGCATAAGGCACCCATGAGGGACGTGGAAATGAGGAGAATCATTTCCAGGATGTGAATCCACCTGCATATGTTGATAGACAGCAAGCTGTCCATGCACCAAATGTGCAAGAAATGGTACCACCAAGTACTCCCATAGGTATACAATCAAGAGTAGATGATGGATCATCTATTTGTGGAAATGATGAGCCAAATGTGGCTGATATGCAAGTGGGACAGCAAGCTGAAATGCCCTTGAGAAGATCATCTAGAGTGTCTAGACCACCTGATAGGTTTGTTCTAGGGGTAGACTATGTGATGCTTACTGATTGTGGGGAGCCTTCTTGCTACAGAGAGGCTATGATGCGCACGGATCAATGCAAGTGGGAGTATGCTATGCAATCAGAGATGAGTTCACTTATGAAGAATAAGACTTGGGACTTGGTTTCTTTGCCACATGGAAAGAAAGCATTGCCATGTAAATGGGTCTACAAAATGAAGGTCACAGGTGATGATGTGCCTAGGTACAAGGCCCGTTTGGTCGCTAAAGGGTTCAAGCAAGAGAGGGTGTGGACTTTGATGAGATACTCTCTAGTTGTGAAGATAACCAGACTTAGATGCATGCTTAGACTAGTGGCATCAGAGGATATGGAGCTTATGCAGATGGATGTCAAGACAGCTTTCTTGCATGGGGATTTGCATGAGGAAATTTACATGGTGCAGCCGGAAGGCTTTGAAGAAAAGGGCAAAGAGCATTTAGTTTGCAAGTTGAAGAAGAGTCTCTATGGTCTTAAGCAAGCGCCTAGAGAATGGTATCAAAAGTTTGATGCTTTCATTCGGTCCCAGGGTTTTAGGAGTGAAATTGATCACTGCCTCTACACTAAAAGGGCTAAGGATAATAGCCTAATAATATGTGGATGATATGCTATTGGCTAGCAAGAATACTTATGAGCTAGATGCATTAAAGGCCAAGTTGCATGAGGCCTTTGATATAAAGGATTTGGGACTTGCAGGTCATATTCTTGGTATGCGCATCACGCGTGATCGGAGTAGGAAACTCCTTTGGCTTTCACAAAAAGAGTATGTTACAAAAGTATTGCAGCGTTTCAATATGGAGGGGGGGAAGGCAGTGAGTACTCCATTGCTGCCATATGTGAAACTGAGTCATATAGATAGTCCCAAATTAGATGAGGAAAGGGCCATGATGGCCAAGGTTCCTTATGCATCAGCAGTTGGGAGTCTTATGTATGCTATGATAGCTATTAGACCAGACATTGCATTTGCAATGTGAGTTGTTAGCCAGTATATGGCTAATCCAGGAAAGAGGCATTGGGAGGCAGTTAAGTGCATCATGAGGTACATGAAGGGTACCAAGGAGATGTGCATCTGCTTTGGTAGAGGAGACATGCGTGTACTTGGGTACACATATTCAGACTATGCAGGGCATGTGGATAGTAGGAGATCCACTTCTGGTTATGTGTTCACCTTTGCAGGTGGTACAATGTCGTGGATGTCTCGCGCACAAAAGTGCGTTGCTTTGTCTACCACAGACGCTGAGTATGTTGCAGCCACAGAGGGTTGCAAGGAGGCTATATGGCTTGATCGGTTAGTGGGAGATTTGGGGATTCATATAGGTATACCGACATTGCATAGTGATTCCATGAATCTATTCAGTTAGCATGGAATCCGGTCTTTCATGCAAAGACCAAACACATTGAGGTCAGGTACCATTTCATCACGGAGGTACTTGAGGACAAGCACATAGAGCTTGTCAAGGTTCATACAGATGATAACCCTGCAGATATGCTGACGAAGAGTCTACCTAGTCAGCGGTTTGAGTATTATCGTGTATCGATGGGCATTGGATAGTATGCTCATTGGTTGTTCTCCCTTAAAGGCACATTGTCCTTTAAGTGGGAGGTTGTGGGGGTTAAAGGTCATCGTGCCTTTACCCCAGTTATGTACAATACTCAAACACATATATATAAATGAATGAAAAAGAAGATTAGGGTGTTCTGCACCCACCAAAACTTGTGTGGCTCTCTGTCTCTCTCTCTCTCTCTCTCTCCTTCTTCCGTTCTTGCTTCCATTGAGAGCACTCTCAGATAGATCAACCCAAGAACCCACCCCTTTGCCTTTACCCAGTTGGAGATGAAAAGTTAAATGTAGAAAATAGTAGCTCCTCTACTACATACTTTTCATTTTGCACTTATAATGGAGGAGGAATGGAGGCTCTTAAGGGGAGACTATCACTACAAAAAAAGGTGTTGTATAAAGGTGGGACAAAAGTGCCTCATTTAAACATTTTGAATGGTTGGTTTTATATCTTTTTTATACATGTCTTAAGAATTGAGAGCTAGGATTTAATCTTGACCTTGACCACATGATGCTATTTGCCACTCATCGCTTTTAGTGTACACTTTTTATTTGAGCTTGTTGATATCCTTCTTTTGCACTCACCAAGTACACTTTAGTTGGGTATAAAATGCATTTGCATAATTATGCATGGCTGTGTACATCGATAATTTATAAAGCATAAGCTTGAGGGTTGTATTAGGCATAAATGCATATGGTTTCTCTTGTATCCTTAACTCCTTAAGGCATAAAGGTTAAAGAATATGTTTTCAATTTAATGAATACAAATTTAAGTTTGGACTTATAGGACTCTTATCTTCCCGCTTTCAAAATGGGAACTACAATATATTGGCTATGTCATATATCTCACTTGAAGTGACACATGCATTTACATAAGAATCTTCTTATGGGCAATTTCGTGGACACTCAAACACTTCCAATAAGTGTGGTGGAAGTGGTGAGAGCATCATGAAAGGTGGGACACAAGGAAACCCAAAAGGGTAGGTGAGAAAAGGTGGGTTGGACTTTGAGAAAGGGCAAAAAGCGTCCCTAAATTTTGTTGATTATGTTCTTGATCACAACATGCCATCATGGACTATTGAGATGGTTGCTCCCTTTATGAAGATATGTCCTAAGATCATCAAAACTCTACTACCTCACATGTTGCAATCAAACTTGTCTTTTGCCTACGAATGTTTTTTTATTGATTTAGGAGATGCAACCATTGCCAAGTGTAGTAACTTGTGGTGTAATCCCAAGAATTGATATTCGCAATGCAATGCAAGGGAGCACACATAGGGAGTGTGGACTTGTTCATATAGGACCTTGAAGCCTTGGGTGATTGTGAGAATTTAAAAAGCCCTACAACAAGGTGGCATAGGTTATGCCAGAGAGGGATACATATGCCATGGAAAAAGGTAGGTATGCAAGTGAAGGAGCATGACATGCAAACATATGATCAATGAGGTTGGCTACCAATATGATGGGTGCTAGACGCATATGCATAAAAAATGGGCTAAAGCACCATGCGTAAAACATAGATTCAATCCTCAAATATCCTCATCCATGATAAGAGCTCATCCCCATGCACCAAGGATCCTCAAAACTTTTGAGGATTTTGAGCCAGATTTCTGTTAGTGAGCAAGTTCTCATGGACAAATCCGTCAAGTATCTCCCCTTTTTGTGGGAACAAGTACCCTTAGAGATTCATAGCCATTTGAGGGAGTTCCAAGGGGCAGCTTGAGGCACGCCTTCGCAATTAGAGAACCAGAGTCCTCCTCTTGTAAACCAAAAAAAGAAGCGCATTTGGTGCAACTTCTAGTGAGCGGGGGGAGTCCTACCTATCCATGGGGACTCTCCTCAATTCAATGTAGCATGTGCAGGAGATAGCGAGCACCTAATTATTGCTCGAGTTGGTGATGAGAGGATTTGGTCCATGGGGATCGTGGGAGAAGTTGGCAGAGCATGGTTGGCAAAATGGTTGCTTTGTTCTCGCGTGTTGAACTTGAAATTCCTAGCTTCTGTACAACCGAGCTTATTTTATAGAGAATTTGTGATGTTAGAGCACATTCCCATGTAGGGGAAACGCTCTATCATGAAATATAGGTCACTCGAATTTGGGTAGTCTCCTTGATATTTGCCTTAGCTTCAAGAGGTGAAATGGCCTCTATTAGAGGGCTTCATCATGTGATTGCTATAGTTGGAAGGCTAGCAAGAGGGCTGCTGAAGTTGACAGTGCTAGCATAGTATAGAGCATGACCCCTTGTGAGGTTACTAGGATTGGTGTAGCATATAAGTAAATGATGTGTCTTAGCTTGAGGATGTGGAAGCTTTTTGTCGGTGGCTTTCTCAGATCTGTTAGTGCATCTCCCTCATTGGGTGATGTGCAGCGCGAAATCAAGAGTTGCCTTTAATTCAGGCCTTGAGGAGGGCCAACACATTGGTGGAGTTGAGGCACGCTAGTGTGATTGTTGTTAGCATGTTTGAGTTTATGAAGAGAGCATTTGCATAGTGGGTCTTCTTTGGCATGTTTCCAGACATCGTAAATGGGTGATGGTGTTCAACACGTTTGGGCGGCCGAATAGTCTAACTACTGTCGTTAGACTCATTTGGCCATCTAGGTGTTGAAGGCAGCGAGCGAGCTACATGCAACCCTTCGTGTCCCCCCAATGCCGATCAAATGTCCAGCCCTCGTGCCAGGTTCGGAACAGCTCGCGTGTGGACTGGAACATGCCCCGAATTGCCCAAAACGAGCACCACATATCCTTGGAGTGCAGCAGATGAAGATGCACTGAAGCAGCAAGCATGGGACAAGCGTGGGCGTGAGGGGAAGAGCGTGGGAACAAGGAAGAGGGGAAGGGAAGCGAAGGGAAGGGAAGCTTCGGGAAGCTTCAGGAAGGAGAAAGGTAAGGATTTCGTGGGAAAGGGATAATTTACACCCACGAGCTTTAGGCAGGCTTCACAAAGCCCACAAAGGAGGCTTCATTCATTGTAGTACAAAATGATGATGAAGGTCTTGTCTACTGTTCTTGTAGTTGCCACCCCAGCTCCTCCTGCTCCTCCTCTCCTGTTTCCCCTTCGTCTTCGCCATCGCCATAGCCATAGCCATAGCCATCGCCTTCGCCTTCGCCTTCGCCTTCGCTTGCCTTCCTCCATAGCCGCCTTCTCCTCCTCTTCTCCTCCCCCTCCCCTCCCCCTTCCCTCCTCCATGGCTTCCCCTCCTGAACCCGTTGACATCCTCGTCAAAGCTGCCATCGGTCAGCCCGAGAAGATCGGTGACTGTACGTTCCTCCTTCTCAGTCCCTTCCTGTTTCCCGCTTTGCTTGCTTAGCTGCACCGTGTTCGTGATCGTGAGCTTTGGGGACTAAGACCTCCTGCGCCTCCCTTTTGGCGATGCCCGCATTTTTGCGTTCACTTGCTCTCGCATCCCCCCACGCTGCTGGTGCAATTCGTTTAGCTCTCACATGATTATGGCCAACAGTCCTCTGCCAAGCTGAATCATGTGCTTCGGCTCTGTCCCCCGGTTCGACGCACCTGATCATTCTTAGATCCCCTTGCGCCCTCCGGTTCCACTTTCATGTGAAAAGGAAAGTTTCTCATATCAGTCCATTGGATGTTTTTTCTGTGCAGCTTCGAAGCTTACTTCTTCTAGTGTTTTCAGGCTGTACACATTTGCCGTTATTACTGAACAGGCTTCTGCCTTAATATGGCGATCGTCGCCTTTTTCCATTACAAGCTAAAGGTTTCACAATCCATGCAACTTATGGTCTATGTATTACACTGGATAGATGGAACAGACATTTAGGAACAGCACCATGAAATGGTGGAACGGACCAAGGTTCTTTCGTACTGTGACGTGGTGTTGCGTTTGAGTCGTAGTGTAGTCAGTTGACATAAGGAATATTGGCGTCGCTAAGGTAGCTGTGGGAATCTGAATCTGCCCAGCGCCATGAATGTTACAAGCAATCCGAAGGGCGCAACGTCGCCTTCTAAAGGGCGTGTCTCTATCTGAGTCCTGTTTGAACAGGAAACATGATTAATGTCGTGGAAGATTTAGACCACTGTGCTTAGATTCTAGATATTCTCTAGAGTCCGACTTTAACTTACAGGTTGATCGTGTTTTATACATCATGCATATGTTATCATCTGCATTTGTGGCTTGCGGATAATTCCTTTTTTTGCATCTCTACTGGTTCAAATTGCACATTTACTCTTAGCGTTTTTGATTTTTTTTGGGTAGGGATGAAAAAGACAGTCTGAATCATGTATAGCTGTTCGATTGTCAATGCAGGCCCGTTTTCTCATAGGGTTCTTTTGACCCTTGAAGAGAAAGGTGTACCATACAATGTAAGACATGTTGATCTTACCAACAAGCCTGACTGGTACACCCCTTTGTATTTTTTAAGAGTTTCCATTTTCTGTAAGAATTTTTTTGTTTAATAATGATCACGTTTTGGGGTGGCAGGTTCTTGGAAATCAATCCTGAAGGTAAAGTACCAGTCATCAAACATGAAGGGAAATGGGTGCCAGATTCTGACGTTATCACTCAAATCCTTGAAGAGAAATATCCTGATCCCCCTCTGCAGACACCAGCTGAGAAAGCCACTGTGTATGTTATGTGATTTGCTTTTAGTCAAGTGATTTGATGTTTTACCTTGCATATGCAATTGTAGTTTACCTACTTAGGAATTGCTACAGCCACGTTCTGGTTTGTGAGTTCTACCCACGGAGAGAGTTTTCGCCCTTCAAAGCTCCTCTCACACCTTCTCTATCCTTGATCTTTTTCACAAACTTCAATGCACCATACACGGATGGCTGGGTAGTTTGAAGAGGTTGGGGGTTTGATACCATGTAGAATATAGGTTTGGAGAGTAAAACAAAGATGTGAAGGTTAACCTTCATTTCTCAAGAGACAAGTGCGTGCACTCACCAATTGGAAATGAGTAGATTAGCCTTCTTCTTTAGTGCTAGCCTTCGTCATGGCTGAGTCTGCCCTTCACCTCCGGAGTGCCGACAGAAACTCAGTACGAAGACTTTGTATAAATGGATGCGCAAGTATGTGTGGGTGTGTGGATTTGTATACGTGAGCATATTTTTATACTATGGTCTACACCCACTGTTGGGCGCTGATGATGTCAGTGGGGATGTCATAGTAGCTAGTCCCTGCTATGCATGATGGAGTTTATGGTTTTCAACCTTGTGAGTGACTATCATGAGATTGAAACTGCACTATGTTGTGTTTTTAAAGGATGAGTTTGGGAATGTTCCTGGATTCATCTAGGTATATGCTTCTGTAGTATTAGTGGACATGCAAATTTCACCTTGTGAAGTTTTCGTCCAAATTGCGGCTTGTTGGTATTGTGATAATTCTTTTAATCTTAAATGGTACGTTGCCCTATCAGCTAGATTTAGATTTAGATGCTCGTTAGGGAGAGACCAAAATGAAAACGTTTAGACTTCACAAGCAGTTGTAGCTTGATTGAAGAGATTTTGGATTACCTTTTGATTAGCCTTCTCCTTTAGTGCTAGCCTTCGTCATGGCTGAGTTTGCCCTTCACCTCTGGAGTGTCGATAGAAACTCAGTACGAAGACTTTGTGTAAATGGATGCTCAAGTATGTGTGGGTGTGTGGATTTGTATATGTGAGAGCATGTTTTTATACTATAGTCTGGGCGCTGATGACGTCAGTGGGGATGTCATAGTAGCTAGTCCCTGCTATGCATAATGGAGTTTATGGTTTTCAACCTTGTGAGTGACTATCATGAGATTGAAACTGCACTATGTTGTGTTTTTAAAGGATGAGTTTGGGAATGTTCTTGGATTCATCTAGGTATATGCTTCTGCCATATTAGCGGACATGCAAATTTCACCTTGTGAAGTTTTCGTCCAAGTTGCGGCCTGTTGGTATTGTGATAATTGTTTCTATCTTAAATGGTGCGTTGCCCTATCAGCGAGATTTAGATCTAGATGCTCGTTAGGGAGAGACTAAAATGAAAATGTTTAGACTTCACAAGCAGTTGTAGATTGATTGAAGAGATTTTGAACTACCTTTTGATTAGCCTTCTCCTTTAGTGCTAGCCTTCGTCATGGCTGAGTCTGCCCTTCACCTCCGGAGTGCCGACAGAAACTCAATACGAAGACTTTGTATAAATTGGATGCTCAAGTATGTGTGGGTGTGTGGATTTGTATATGTGAGAGCATATTTTTATACTATGGTCTACACCCACTGATGGGAGTTGATGACGTCAGTGGGGATGTCATAGTATTAAAGGATGAGTTCGGGAATGTTCTTGGATTCATGTTTATGCTTCTGCTGGTATTGTGATAATTGTTTCTATCTTAAATGGTGCGTTGCCCTATCAGCTAGATTTAGATTTAGATGCTCGTTAGGGAGAGACTAATATGAAAATGTTTAGACTTCACAAGCAGTTGTAGCTTGATTGAAGAGATTTTGGACTACCTTTTGATTAGCCTTCTCCTTTAGTGCTAGCCTTCGTCATGGCTGACTCTGCTCTTCACCTTCGGAGTGCTGACAGAAACCCAGTACGAAGACTTTGTATAAATGGATGCTCAAGTTATGTGTGGGTGTGTGGATTTGTATATGTGAGAGCATATTTTTATACTATGGTCTACACCCACTGTTGGGTGCTGATGACGTCAGTGGGGATGTCATAGTAGCTAGTCCCTGCTATGCATGATGGAGTTTATGGTTTTCAACCTTGTGAGTGACTATCATGAGATTGAAACTGCTCTATGTTGTGTTTTTAAAGGATGAGTTTGGGAATGTTCCTAGGTTCATCTAGGTATATAATCGCACTCACATTTGGTAAAATTGCTAACGATAAATTCAGCTTGGTGGAATTTATCAAACCTTATCCACTACAAAACATGATTGCTATTGATATAGATATGTCTTACTATTGATGTAGATATTAATTTATACCTTCGATGATGAAGGAATGTTTGCATTAGCATGTGCATGTAGGTAAGGATGTTGCAAAGGTCACCTCCCCATCTGTAAGCCCCCATATGAGGAGAGCATGGGGGGGATGAACTTAGGGTTTGAGTGTCTGTCACATGGGCATCTGATTAGATGTCATGTGGAGAAGAGCCCGAAGGAATCGAGTGATAAGATGGGGCTGCCACATGGACAGCATCTTGGCTGTCATGTGGGCAGCACATCTAGAGCTGTTGTGGGCAAGAATCAAAGAGATGAAGGGTACTTGGAGCTAGGATGGATCTGCAGCAGCAAAAGGCGAAGCAGTAGCCAGCACAAGGAACCCGGAATAAAAAGCGATCACATGGTGCTGACATCTACAGGGTCTACGCCTCTGTATGGAATTGGAAACGGGCCTGGCAGAGGTGCAGTTATGGCAGGATGTGCAGGCGCAGATGTGGAGCAGCAAATAGGACTGGTAGGGGGCAGTGGCATGCTTTATATAGGGCTGGGGCCTTGCCTAGATTGGAGGGCCAAAGGCCCTAGAAGTGTGGGGCCAAAAGCCCTGGGTTGTGAGCCCTTATAGGGCTGGACCAGCCACAGACTGGTTGGCCAGTTTGCTGCAGGCTGGTCGGTATTTTTACCAGACCTTGGGGCCCTATAAAAGGAGGTCCTTGAGACCTCACTTCTCATCACTTGGAGCAGCAGTTCAGGGAGGAGCAGGAGCAGCAGATCAGCCACTTGTGGGTCTCTATCCAGAAGGAGACAAGAGAGCTGTAGAGCTGCTGACCTAGCGCAGAGTGCTGCCCACCTAGGCTGGCGCAAAGACAGATAGGTGGAAGGGATTTGGACGGAAAGTCTACAGAGGCTTGAGGTGGAGCACGCGGGCTCGAGTCTAGAGATAGCTAGCAGATAGGAGGAGGACGTGGTGGTAAGATTAGAGGACCACATCATTGGTGGGACTCTGGATCTGTCTCTTTTGTATTGTGTTCATAGTTGTGGACGGAAATATATATTTTGGTGGTTTCTCTATCTGGTTGGTTCATTGTCTATCGATGAGTCTGCACATCTATTGAATGTACATAAGTAAAGAAGTTTGTGATTCCACACACCCACACCGCACACTATGTGAGCTCTTGGGCATTACTATAAGTCTTCCATTGCGTGGACCCTCTGTTGGGTAAATTCTAACATGGTATCAGAGCCTAAGTAGGAGGCTCACATGTGTGAAAGCCTGAAGGCAGGGACCTTGCTGAAGAACGACCTTGATTCAGAAGCTCTTGGTAATCGACTTCCATGACTAGAGGATTGTGCCCTAAGAAGGAGGGTGACTCAGGTGCAATCAGATGCATTCAGAATTCTGGTCTACTGAAATTGAGTTTGGTTGACTTTGCTGTGTGGTATAAATAGCAGAGATGTCGACTTCTACAGCCTCTTCAGCCCCTGCTTTCCCTTCCTCCGTTTTCAGTTTTCTCTCTTTCACTAACCCTAACTTTGGAGAGTTTGGAAACCTAGACAAGACTAATTCCTGATCTAGAAAGTGAAGAGGCGGAGTCATTTAGTGGCTCGGAAGTTGTAGAAGCTGACCACAGGAGAGGAGTCGAAGTTGGAGAACATGGTGGACAGGAAAAAGGAAATACTCATGGCAGTAGACAGAGAGGAGCTTGAAGCCTGGGAAGACAGAGATGTCCATGCCTTGGTAATAATCATAGGGACTACGGCGGACTCCGTGCTTCCGCATATCCAGCTGGTCGAGACGTGAGTAGAGACGTGGGCCATCCTGAAAGATCTGTATGAGACGGACGATACCTCCCGGATTTAGCTTCTTCAACATCAACTCTACAATCTTGATATGGAAGGAGATACGGTATATAGCCATTTGACGAAGGTCAAGGTGGTGAGAGATCAGTTGGCAGCAGTTGGTCAGCAGACAGACTCATGCCATTTGGCCTTGATGGTACTGAGGATACTGTCTCGGAGTTTCAAGAGCTTTGGTATGGCTGTGATAGCAGAACAGAGGACTAAACCTTTGACGTTTGAGGAGTTGGGTCCATTACGGCTACAGGGGGAAGCTTGGGAGAATCTCTACAACGAGGACAAAGACAAGGCGATGTTGGCGAAAGGATTCCGTTGGCAAAGGAAAGGGCAAGCCTAACGGTGGCAAGTCCAAGAAAGACGACTCTAACGACGAGGGGGCTTCAAAGAAAAAGCATAAGAAGAGGTATTTCTACTGTGATAGACCAGGACATTTTGCAAAGGATTGTAGAAGGAAAAAGGCGGATCTGAAAAACAAAAAGGAGTTTGACTCAGATTATGAGGGAGAGGCCAAAGCAGATGTGGTAAACAAAGAGTTGTTTCCGGTGAAATCACCGAGTATTACGGAGGTCAGATATTTATCTAGAAATCATAGTGAGGATGTATGACATAGAGATGTGGGTCGACGAGGAGTCAGATTCCTTTGTGAAGGTGAAGGACAGCATGGAGCGCTTGGTACCTTCCAGGTGTGTGGCCGTTGACATTGACACGAGAGTGGATTCCATGGAAGGCCTTAGGGTCTCATGGTCAGCAGATGGCTGCTGGAGTTCAGAAGGGGACAGTACAAGACTACACAAGTGCTTGGTGGGTGCCTCAATGAGAGTTTGCTTTCAGAGTGAACATTCAGGCAGTACAACAGTCTGCTATGTATTTGATATTCTGCATTTAAGCCTTCACAGCATGCTGTGGAGAGACTTTGCTCTTCATTTGTCTCAGGTGATATGAGATTGGAAGGAACTGGCCTTCTTCGAAGGCAGAAGGGGAAGTATTGGTGCTTCTTCAAATTTCGGATGCAGATTGCTAGAAGGTGATGGACAAAGAGTACGGAAGCCAGAAGAGTATCTGCTTGAGAACTTAGTGAGAGTCCATGGTCCAGGTTATTTGGAAATATTCATTGGTTGCAGACCTTGCCAAAGGAAGGATGGGTTGAAACAGAGCCTCAGAGCATGGTGCTTGGAAGACTCTAGGTTGTTCACTCATTATGAGGGGGACGATTGGAAGATCACGACGGTTGGATTGCGTGAGTTTGAAGGCGGGAACGCGACTGAAGGAGGTGGTGTTAGATGGTGCTACCAAAGATGGACTTGTGTACCAGGATGGTGTGTGGAGGCGGATCCAGACCTGGTGGAGCAAGAGCCACTGGATGAAAAGCGAGGAAAAGATTGACACCGAAAGGTTCCAGAGAACTACGATGAGAGAGTTACTGGAGCATCGTCATCGACGTGTTG
Source organism: Dipteris shenzhenensis (assembly GCF_047967505.1). NCBI lineage: Eukaryota > Viridiplantae > Streptophyta > Polypodiopsida > Gleicheniales > Dipteridaceae > Dipteris > Dipteris shenzhenensis. The sequence continues at coordinate 17,964,778 of NC_141599.1, forward strand.
GCATTGGGTCGAGATGTGTTGGTGAGAGGGGGTGTTGTAAAGGTGACCTCCCCATTTGTAAGCCCCCATATGAGGAGAGTAGGGGGGGGGGGGGGGGGGGGGGTCAACCTAGGGTTTGAGTGTTTGTCACATGGGCATTTGATTGGATGTCATGTGGACAAGAGCTAGAAGGAAGTGAGTGATAAGATGGGGCTGCCACATGGATAGCATCTTGGCTGTCATGTGGGCAGCACATCTAGAGCTGTTGTGGGCAAGAATCAAAGAGATGGAGGGTACCCGGAGCTAGGATGGAATCTGTAGCAGCAAAAGGCGAAGCAGTAGCCAGCACAAGAAACGTGGAATAAAAAGCAATCACAGGGCGTACGGTTCTGTACGGAACTGGAAAAGGGCCTGCCAGAGGAGCAATCACAGGGTGTACGATTCTGTACGGAACTAGAAACGGGCCTGGCAGAGGCGCAGCTATGGCAGAATGTGCAGACGCAGATGTGGAGCAGCAAATAGGGCTGCTAGGGAGCAGTGGCTTGCTTTATATAGGGCTGGCCCTTGCCTAGATTGGAGGGCCAAAGGCCCTAGAAGTGTGGGGCCAAGAGCCCTGGGTTGTGAGCCCTTATAGGGCTGGACCAGCCACAGACTGGTCGGCCAGTCTGCTGCAGGCTGGTCGGTATTTTTACCAGCCCTTGGGGCCCTATAAAAGGAGTTCCTTGAGGCCTCACTTCTCATCACTTGGAGCAACAGTTCAAGGAGCAAAAGGAGCAGCAAATCAGCCACTTGTGGGTCTCTATGCAGAAGGAGACAAGAGAGTTGTAGAGCTGCAAACCTAGCTCAGAGTGCTGCCCACCTAGGCTGGTGCAAAGATAGCAAGGTGGAAGGGATCTGGACGGAAAGTCTACAGAAGCTCGGGGTGGAGCACGCGGGCTCGAGTCTAGAGATAGCCATCAAATAGGAGAAGGACCTTGTGGTAAGAACAGAGGACCACATCATTGGTGGGACTCTGGATCTATCTCTTTTGTATTGTGTCCATAGTTGTGGACGGAAATATATATTTTGGTGGTTTCTCTACCTGGTTTGTTCATTGTCTATTGATGAGTCTGTACATTTATTGAATGCACATAAGTAAAGAAGTTTGTGATTCCACACACCCACACCGCACACTGTGTGAGCTCTTGGGCATTACTATAAGTTTTCCGTTGCGTGTACCCTTTGTTGGGTAAATTCTAATAGAGGAAGGGCATTTAGTAAGTCTCAACATTGGATCTTTAGAATATAAGGCTGCAAAGATGTTGGCACGGATGTGTAGTAGACGTTGGCTTGCTTTTAAATGTACTTTAACCGATTGAAACCAACGTCTATATGCGTATATGATTATTTAGATCGTGTCTACGTCACAACACACCCAAGAAAACCTAGATGGCAGCTTATGCATAAGTGTAACCTTTTTCACTAAGTTCTTATTTTTTGAAGATTTGGAACAATGTTGCTTTGAAACTATAAGTTTTTGTTAATTGCTCAAAGCAAAGTAACCATCTTTCTATAGAAAACGAAACTCTGCCTCGAAAATTGCATAGGAATTTAGTCATTTCTTATAGCACAAAAGTTCCAATAACTTTGTTTTTATTTGTAAAAAGTTTTTGAGAGATGTGAACTCTGCTGCTTACTCTTACGTCCCTACCTTAATTTCTGAAAAAGATCCGATCTCAAAACACCAAAGTTTTTGCAAGTCTTCTGGGTTTGTTTGCAATCCAAATATCCCTTTTCTTGGAGCTACTTGGAAGTTTCACAAACTCCAAAAAAGCCAAGATTTATTGCAACTTGGATGACTTTGATAAATATCTCTAAATGGCTAAGCTACTGCTTCAACGCCATGTTGCCCAATGTCCATGAACTTTGGAGGGACTTATGAAAGGATACAGATGACCCCTTGCACTCAAGATGGATTTTAAATGACTCTGTAGAAAAGAGGGTAGGGGGAGATTTGGAGAAAGATGATAGACTAGCAGAAGGGGGAGAGAGATACGGGAAGAAGGGAGGAGAAGGGGAAGGATAGAGAGGAGAATGAGAGGGAGTAGGGAAGAGAGATAGAGAGAGAGAGCATAGGCAGGAAGGAGGGAGGGAGAGTAGAAAAAATTAGATGTCACATAAAAATGTCCTTGTACATGAGGATGGTAATTATACAGTACCTCCTTAGCCCTCTATCTTGCAAACACCCCAAATACTAATTATCCTACCCCCCACTAATGTGACTAACTTTTGGCCTTCATTACAACCATCCCTCCTTTAAAAAAATAAAATTGTCCTCAAAATTATAGGTGATGGGCTCTCTACTGTAAAGAGGGCATATGCCATCATGCATACCACCAGGGTCAGAAGGAAATGTAATATATGCATGTGCCTTTGGGTGTTTTGGCACCTCTAGGGTCATCGCTATCCCCATGTTTTTTGTTCTGCACACCACATTTGGTTTGTTGTTCACTTTTCTCCACATGTAAAGCATTGATTGCTTCGCCATATACCCTCAATGGTAGTGTCCATGAGCGCTTCAATGAGTTGTCTTTGCATTGCATCTCTAGTTATGTTGTCCTTGCCAAATGTCAAGAACTGAAAATCATCCTCATTATAGCTGCTGTATTTGGACTCAAACAGCTCCATAAGCTTCTTCAATACCCCAACATGCAATGGATCTAGAATTCTGACAACACAGAGCTCCAATATTTGGATGCTTGTAGCATACATGTCTTTCGGACGGCTTCTAGGTGCATCTAGCCTGTGAACAGCCAAAAAATTTGAGTGACGAATTAGGCCTGCTAGGAGTCATGTAGGCATGGTCCCATAAACTTTCCTTGTCGTTGGAGACACCAAAGGCCAACCCCCAGACGACACGATAATCAAACACATTTATTGAACCTATTTGGGTAGACCAAGGAGGGGCATTGGATGAAATAACAAATTGCCGGATCTTGCTTGATCTCCATTTGCTTCGGGGTGAAAAGGGTTAGCTGTCCATGTTGTTGTGGTAGTAAGAAAACACAAACATGCACGGAGAACAAAGGCTATCATCCATGTGCAACCCAAAGTGCATGTGTTGACCCATAGTCTTGCGTATGCATGCTAGATCGATTGCATCTGAGCATCATTGAGCAAGTCGTCCACATAGGACAGTTAGTACAGCTTTAACCGCAGACTTTTAGGACTGTTAGGACAGTGTCTTAGGCCAACCTAACGCAGCCTTTACCCTTAGCACTAACCTAACCTAGAGCCAAACTAACTAAGCCTAATTGACGAAACCTATCCTAACCCAATCTACTAGCCTAATCCAATTTACTAACTAAACCTAACCAGCCTAACTTGACCTATAGGACTAACTTTAGTGGAGAACCCTAGTTAGGACCTTAGACGTTAGTCTAAGGTGGGAGAAAGTGGCGTTGCGATGGCACGGACATAGATTAGAAGATGGGTGATGGCATTGGAGAGAATGTGCGACGGCGATTGGCGTTGGAGAGGCGCATCGGTTTGGGGGCGAATTGGGCACGGAGCCAAGTTTCCTCATGTTGCATAGATCAAGATGCACAAAATGAGATGCACAGGTCGATTGGCTAGGTCCGGATGCACGTAACATGTCGGGATGGCATAGGTCGATTGGCAAGGTCGGGATGCACGTAGCAAACGACGGGAAAATCACACGTTGATTGGCTCCACGGGCTTCACGTAGCAGGCAAAGTTTTCAAAAAGCTAGTGGTTGAAGTTTTCAAGCTGAGATTTGGCAAAGATAGATGCAAAGTGAAGTTGAGAAAACAGCTTTATGCTTTGACTTTTTGTGGCTAAATAATAAAGATCATGACAATGGTTCTAAAAAAGAAAAGATAACACAAAGGTAGTAAGTGTTGAAGATGTTTTCTCTTGGATAGATTTTCGTTTAGATAATCTTTACATCACAATAGGTGATTGTTTGTTTCAATAAATTATTGGAGTCCCCATGGGCATTGATTGTGCCGTCTCTTTAGCAAACTTTTATCTTTTCACTTATGAATTTGAGTTTGTGCAACGTCTTATTTCTATCAATACTTGCCGTATCATTTTACATAAGCTTAGCCAAGTTAGGCATTTTACAGATGATTAATTTGTACGAGATGTTCCTGACTTTCAGGACTTTATGTACAAAGACGCTTGTCCTTTTGGAGAAGGAATCTATTCTCGTGACTCTTGTGAATTGAACTGCACTTCAAGAGGGGATTCTTGTGTTTCCTTTGATTTTAGACTCTCTCAATCTACCATAGGATTAGAGGTTGATATATACGATAAACATGAACAACTTGAATATAGTGGTTTACACATTATAAAAATGCCTCACATTGACTCAAAACATTTTTGATTTGGCTAAATATGGAGTCATTTCTTCCCAATTCCTAGATTTTCTTGCCTTTGTACAACTAAGGAGTCTTCTATCACTCAATGTAGTAATTTGATCACTTTACTTTCCACAAGAGGTATAATCCAAGGAAAATAATGAAAAAATTACGCTGAATCTTAAATATGAAGTCTTTTATCTATGGTGTATCGGCCTTAGGTATGTTTAGAATGATTGAACATAAGCTGAAAACAAAAAGCGGGGGAGCTGAATAGCCCATTTTTCTTTTAGCTTCAAAAGAGAGTTTGATTGAGTATGCTTGTGCCTTCTAAGTTAGGAACATAAGCTGAAAACAAAAAGCGGGGGAGCTGAATAGCCCATTTTTGTTTTAGCTTCAAAAGAGAGTTTGATTGAGTATGCTTGTGCCTTCTAAGTTAGGAATGTAATCTTGCCTGTTTGTTGGAAGCGATACATAAGGGTCCATTTAGCTTTTGATTTTATGTTTTAAGAGAGAGAGAGAGAGAGATTTTATTCCTGTTTAATTTTATTATTATTATTATTATCATTTTGAAGATTTTGTTTCTCAACTTGCTTGTTTATTTTTGCTTAGTTACCTTCTTCCTTTCTTCTTTATTTCTTGTTTTCTTTCTCTTTTGTTTATTTGACGTAGGAATGCTTGGGCACATTACCAAACATGATTCATTCAAGTATTGACCATGCTATATGTACTGCTCGAGTGTTCATGTTTGCAGGGGATCAAAAATATTCCCTAGCTTTGTGAAATTTTTGAAGAGTAAGGATCCCAATGATGGTGCTGAAGAAGCACTAGTTGCCGAACTCAAAGCACTAAATGATCATTTGAAGGAACATGTAAGTGAATTTTACTTGAAATTTGAAAGTTGTATCCTCTTATTGAGAGTTTTTAAGCAAAATTTAGAATGAATTTGACGTATTTTAGTAAGCATTGGGTTTGCCCAAGAGACTTCGCGGGTCTTTAGAAACCCAGTATAGCTGCTTATGCTTGGGCATTGATGAGGACATAAGTGTTGCTTTGCTTGCTAAGCATGTCTTCCTTTTGTTCTTCAAAAAGTTTTTGTTACCTCTTTTTTCTTCTCTTTCGTTTTCTCTTTTATTTACTGTGTAGATTTTTGGACTTTAGAACAACAAAAATTTAAATTTGTGTGATTGGATATATTCTAGTCTTACAAAGGTATATGAATTTGACTTTTGTGTCAGACCATTGATATTCTTGAGTAAGTGCTATTGTGTGGCGAACATGTGTGTCCACAATATGCGGAAGAATTCATATGCTTATTTGGATGCTCAAGTATGTTTGGGTGTGTGGATTTGTATGTGTGAGAGCATACTTTTATACTATGGTCTACACTTATTGTTGGGCACTGATGACATCAGTGGGGATGTCATACTAGCTAGTCCTGACTCCCTACTATGCGTGATGGAGTTTATGGTTTTCAATCTTATGAGTGACTATCAAGTATGTTTGGGTGTGTGGATTTGTATGTGTGAGCATATTTTTGTATTTTGTATGTGTGAGCATATTTTATGTTTGGGTGTGTGGATTTGTATGTGGGAGCATATTTTTTTCCTGTGAGCTAGATTTAGATGCTGGTTTGGGAGAGACTAAACTGAAATTGTTTAGACTTCACAAGCAGTTGTAGCTTGAATGAGTGAGATTTTGGACTACTTTATCATTTACCTTCTCCTTTAGTGCTAGCCTTCGTCATGGCTGAGTCTACCCTTCACCTCCGGAGTGCCGACAGAAACTCAGTACAAAGACTTTGTATAAATGGATGCTCAAGTATGTGTGGGTGTGTGGATTTGTATGTGTGAGAGCTTAATTTTATACTAAGGTCTAAACCGACTGTTGGGCACTGATGACGTCAGTGGGGATGTCATAGTAGCTAGTCCCTGCTATGCGTGATGGAGTTTATGGTTTTCAGTCTTATGAGTGACTTATCATGAGATTGCAACTGCACTATGTTTTGTTTGTGGACATGAAGTCATGCAAGTATTATTTTGTATGTATGTGCGTGCATGTGTGTGTGCACGTGTTCAATTGATCTGTTGGTTCTGATCTGGTGGGTGTGTGAGGTTGAGTTAGTTTGGCCGGGGCTGTGGTATTGTGTTTGCGATGTAGTTAATCATCTTTAAGTCCTTGAGGGTCTGCATATGATCTGATGGGACCTTGGGACCTTTAGATACGGGGCCTGGATACTGGAATTTTTTTGTTGCCTTGTAGTTACATTCATTAATAGAGATGCACATGTAGTCTATTTCTTGTAAGGAGTTCTTTGTGTGTGTGCGCGCGTGTGCGTGTGTGTGGCCATGTAGCTCCCTAGACTGCTCAGGGATTGCTGCAGACTAAACCCTTCCGCCCCCCCTAGGGGCTCTTTTGTTGGGCTGGAAACCCTAGGGACTAGATCTATGGACTGCCTGACCACCGTCTGTCAGCCAACCAGAACAGGGCTGATTGGCCCTAATTCTAGACTCTTTACAGACTTCTGACTGCGGTGTGCGGGATTGTTGAGGAGGCATCTCCTGCTGCTGGTGCCGTTTCGTGCCCATTTAAGGACCTCACCAGGCAGCATACCTGTCCTAATCCAGGGCCTATGCCAGCGGTAACTGCTGGATTGGTAGCGTAATTGGCTGCCCTAAAATAAACCTATAAAGGATGTGTGGTTACTGCTGCGCGTGGCAGCCCTTTGCTCAGCCCTAGTGGCAGCCCTTCTCTGTTCCTCTCTCGACTATAGTGCTACATGTGTAAGCCCCTAGTCGTCTTGATTTGGGGCTCAAGTGGGGCATTGAAGTTGATATTCCAATGCCGCTTTCAATAACACACCGTAGTTCGATACCCACTTTGTTGAAGGGAAGCTTTATCAGCTCCCATGTAGAAGCTCTCAGTTCTTCAAGTTGAAGATGGTGCCATCAGCAGGTCCATGAAAACACACCTCTAGTACCTTCAGGACCTGCTCTGCATCATACACGAACAAGATTAAGTCTGCAACCAACTAGCACCACTGTCAGTGGTACTGCCCGTCCAAGTCACGAGCTCGCCAGATACCCTAGCACCAACAGGTCCATTCAATTGTTCCCCTTAGACCTGGGAACAGACCAGATATGCTAGGTACCAATCATCCTAGGCCTGTTTAACTCATTCAGCCTCCAGCTGCATTCACAATCTCTATCCCCGGAACTGTATTGTAAGAACCTTGTGGCTGCTCCACATAGATCTCCCCTAACTCAGGTTCGAAGCTTGAGAACCAGCAATGTTCCTTGTACCCCTCATGATCTTTGGCTTCTTTAACCAAGTCACCATCCCTGCTCACCATCGTGGCCTTTGATGTTTTTGGTCTTTGCCATTCTATGCTCTCAAAAGAGTTTTTATGAAAGAGTTTAAACGGGCTAGCTTCAGAGGAAGCCCCCCCTGCTTCCGTCAGACCTCGAATAACGAATGGGTTGTACCTTCCTTGGGATGGGGGGCCCCCGTCCGCCACTTTCTTCTCTATACATCCTTTCAAACAGTTCTGATTCTGAATAAAGTGAATTTTGTCGAAACCGTTTCGTCCAGCAGTATTGCTGCTGCCCTTTCTCGTACAGTTGGAAGCTCTGACAGTCGTCCTGATATCATTGAGAGTGCCTCAGCAATCCTGTCACTTTTTTTGCCATCAAAGCAAGTCAGTTACCTCCCTGACCTTGCCTCTTTTCATAAAAGTTTTCGTTTACCTCTTTTTTCTTCTCTTTCATTTTCCCTCTTATTTTCTGTGTAGATTTTTGGTCTTTAGAACAACAAAAATTCTAAATTTTTATGATTGGACTTATTCTAGTCTTACAAAGGTATATATCAGTGACTTCCTGACCTTGCCTCTACGTCTAGAACAGCCTCTTCTTAAACCTCTGGGTATTCTGCCTCACATTCCATTAGAAGTTTGTTCTCTCTATTGTACTATAAAAAATTTAACTTGTAAGATTGGATGTATTCTAGTCTTATCATGTGCTTTCCATCACCTTCACAAAAGGCTCTGAATCCTCTGATCACTGTTGTCGGGCATGCGTGCAGGTGAACTTATCCAAACTCTTCCTTTTTGAGCTCCGATAAATTTGATCCAGATTCGGCTCCCCTTTTTCTAATCAGCCTTCTTCCTTATGCTGATCCCAACACTAGCATTTCCTCTTTTTGTTACTCTCATTGTCTGAAGAGTTGGCATCCCCCAAAGACTCTTTCGTGTTCTGCTTAGCCTTGCCGGGTTTGGCTTTTACCCTTTTTGCTAGAAGTGATAAATGTCTTCTTGGTGTCAACACCTTTATCCTGCAACTTAATCCTTGCTTCTTACCTCCTCAAATCTGAGAGGTGTAATCATCATCCCATTGACGTTATGTGGAGGCTTGCTGGTGAATAGCGTGGCAAGCTGATTATTGTCGACTTTTGGCCAACCACCACAAGTTGATCTTTGAGAAACTTCACCTGGACCAAATGGTCATTGACTGGTCTCCCTTTACATGTCCCTCTCTCAGCTACGTCATGAATAGCTGATTCCGAGCAGTAGCTATCTGTGCTGCATTGTTGGTACCGCACAGATCAAGGTCTTCCAAGCCTCACAACTGGTCTCCGCCAATTGAATGTGCAGAAGCACTGAATTTGCAGTCATCCTGATATCATTGAGAGTGCCTCAGCATGCTTGAGCACCCAATCTTTGATGTCATTTGGAATCGAAGGTCCTACCTTTCTTGCTGCATCCTTTTTGTCCTTGGACTTGGTCTTGATGCCTTCAGTAATATCCCAGAGCGCTCTTGCCACCATGTGACTCCTTGGCTTTATCTTCTACATTGGCCAATTGCTACCATCTAGCATCCTCTTCACTCCAAAGTTGGGGATAGGCATAGGAGAACCCATGGGTGCCTCTGTGAATTCCCTGAAATGTTTGTCAACACATACCTTTGCACTCATTGCAAGCCTTTGCTTGATTCGAAGCACACTTGACTGAATCTGAGTTGCTCTCCTATCTTTCAGCAAGAGCCTACGCCTCCAGCCGTATGGGCTTTACGAAGGTACCATGTTGGGAAACCACCTACACTTGACTCTTTTTCAGATATGTAGGTAGATCAATGCAATGATGTTGCAATCACCAACTATTAACACAAGTAATCTATTGTGGAAGATAAGCAAGGATACTACAATCAATTATCTCATCACTATGTGCGTACAAGTAGATAGCAGCATTTTGCAACTAGGAGGGAGAAAACTGAAGTCCAGCCAATGTATTATATAAATAGATGTGAAGATCCAAGCTCAAAACCTACATAAAACTGTACAGCACCTCCCTCCTAGGCTTTAGTAGCTGCTCATGGACGAGCTCGTATCTTCTGCTCCCTCCTATGCAGTCACATGTCTCCTACAATGTGTAGGTCTGCATCATGTAATGCCCTAGGACGCTCAGGTAGCCTTTCAAAACATGAGTTTACCGTCATTGGGTGATGTGCAGTCACACAGGTGGGGTCATGGAACATAACCTTGCTATTACTGGAAAAACATACAGAATTGTCTGTCTTTCCCACCTCTTTTATGCAAGCTGGCAACAATCTGCTTGACTCTGGTATTGTTTAGAAGGAAGGGATTTGAAGCTCTTAAGGGATAGTGTCAAGCTTTTCCAAATCAACAGAGGTGCAATGCATTCGATTCCCTTGAAGTTGGCTCTTTTTAATGTTGACCAGTTGCGTTGCGAAGTTGATGAAATTTCTTTCCCTTGCCCTCTGTCCTCTTTTCTCTTCTCTTCCTCTTCTTTTTTGTGAAAATGAACTTCACCCAATTCAGGGCGTCAGCATGATTGAGTACATTTGTCCATCTCCCATTTGAACATATCAGCCTTGCGCTTGAGCACACCTAATAATTTTTGTGATTGTCAATTTGAGTTCAAGCATAAATTTCATGTTGGGTGAAGAAAAGACTCCCTTTGCCCAACTTTAGTTGGTGTTTGACTCGTCGCGAAAGTCCTAATTATGAGAGTCTCTGTCTTTGTTGCTGGTGGAGACCTGACTGATCTGCAAGCTGACTGATCTGCACCCTTGTGTATGGGAAATAAGCATATGCATATGTGTGCATGTGTGAAGATCTTATGTTTATGCACTGATTTAGGTGTGCCTTCTGTGCTACCGGAGTAGATGCTGATATCATGTCAGCTTGTCCCTGCCATGCAGGATTTAGAGTTGGTTTGTACCTTGTATGACCAAATTCTCTGCTTCGATTAAAGATTGAGATGCGCTCAGATTAAAGTAAAATCTTGCTTTTCTAACTGCTGCAAGCCAATTGTAACTTTGCTCTACTCTGACTGCAGGGACCTTTTATAAATGGTGACAAGGTATCAGCTGCAGATTTGAGCTTGGCTCCGAAGTTGTTGCATCTGCAAGTAGCTCTAGGGCATTATAAGAATTGGTCAATACCTGATGATCTTACATACCTAAAAAGTTATATCGAGGTACTGCTTAACTATTTCTTTACCCTGTGGTTGTAGTTGGTAATACACTTGGCAAATTCTTTTGAAGAATGGTGAAGGTAATTCCGAAAATGAGGAGGATTTGAACTTAGATTGTATTTGTTATCTTGTGTTTGATGTAAGATTTTTCTACAAGTGTTACGAGACCTTGCTTTGGGAGGAACGTTAAGATGTGTGGCAAATCTAAGGCTTTCCAAGATGCCCCTGTTTAATTGTAGTGCAATCAGACATTAACCTTCTGTTGTTTGTACAGGCACTGCATGCTCGAGAATCTTTTGTAAAGACCAAGCCTGCCGAGGAACATGTAGTTGCTGGCTGGCAGAAACATGTTTCCTGAAGTGGGATAATCATATGTCTTGACAGGATAATATTTTTTCTACAGCTTTGTCCTGAAGTACAGATGCTGCTTTGGCAGTATGATTGTAAAGGAGTGCACAGATGTTGGACTTGAGTTTTTCGAAAGTTTAGCTACAGTGAAGCAGATGTCTACAGCACTAGTCATACAAGCTGCCAAATTTGGTAGTAATTTTGACATTATTTGAAGTATATTAAATATAGCTTTACTTTGGATCATCTATGCACCATGCTGTTGCAAGGAAATACTTGTACAGCTGACTTAGTGTGCTCATGATACATGATCTGCATAATTTATGGGAAAAGTATAGTGGATATATTCTGAAATGTACTTCTATTGTCCTCTGGTCTGCTCCATGTATCTTACTCGTGCCAATTTAGAGAAAAGGCTAGTACATCACAGCCTAAAGAGAGTCAACAAAGAAAGGTGCTATTATAGTTTGATAAGGTGATAATCCAAAACGGGTTACATGAGGATAGCCATCTTGTCCACATCCTCCTCATCTAGCGGTACCCCTCGAATAGTGATTTATTTAGGTACTCTTGAATGGCGATTTATTTAATCAACCTCCCAAATAGAAGGGAAGAGTCTTGGCAAATCTTGACCAATAAGAGGCCTACAACCCCCAAGGTACATGGGGGATTACCCAATCCAATTCTGGAGAAACAACAATTAGTATGCGAGTGCCAAAAGAAATTTGACATCTCAAGGGGTAAACCAGATAACACCATCTACCCATACACCACATATCCAATCGGGCCTCCCAACACTTCAATCCACGTGAGAAGATCGACGAAGAAGGTGCATTGAGTGCATCAGCAGGAGGGTCCTTACTACGGCATAAGTTGTTTGAATAAGACCTTAACTAGCTAGCACCAAGCAAAAGGTGGCAACATATCCTTCTTTGGGTTTGAAGAGCCACATCTGACTTCTATGAACTAGTCACACAACCCTTTGATATGGCCGGTTTGGTTGCACTCCTATCAATCAAAGTCAAGATGCTGATTGCATCACTATTAAGATGTAACCTTGCTCGTTAGAGGAACCTCTCTAGCAAATGGTTAGATAAGTACATGAGCCATAAGACCTAGTAATGGTTGAATCTCCATAAGATGACCAAAATCTTCAAAATGTACATATCAATATGTTGGGCAAGTATTTCAAGTGTGACGACATAAATGTCATGCTACCCATCTCTGAGCACGATAAGAATATTACAACAATCTTTGATGGTAGAGCAAGTGTTAGCATAGTCACTTAGTAGTGTTGGCAAAAGTGGGGAAGGCCTAAAATAGATAGTACTTCCCTTATGGTGGTCAAACTAGTTGATGGAGCGACAACTCAATCAATAGGAGTTGTAAGAGACATCCAGGTTTAAACTTTTGGCTTACTTCTAGGGTGTAGTTTTTCATACTAGTTATCCATAACGAATAGAAGTTCTAAGAGACATCAAATTTAAAACTTGGCTTTACTTATAGTGTGTTTTATCCATAACCAACCCGATTCCTATGACATCATGGTGGGTAGACTTTTCATGTGTACCACTGGGTTGGTCCATGATTGGAGCACTAGTAGAATATACTTGTGCAAAGATGATCATGTCATGAGAGTGGAACTTTAAATTTGTAAGGCTCACCCTATGTCAAGGAATCTTTCACTAGAGACTCAGATTTTGCGGACAACATCGATCAACAAGTTCCAAGCATGTAATGAGAAAGCCACGAGCAAGGAACATTGGTATGCGCCATTAATAAACCTCAGTTCTCTCACAATTGCATGCATATCCTTGCAGCCATAGATGTGCCCGTGCGAAGAGAGGAACATAGATTGTGACCTCCAATCCAATAGTGCTAGGAACAATAGTGCTACTCAATATGATTAATGTCTTGAGGCATATAAAGAGAGGTAGGGTGAAGTCAAAGTAAAGTTGGATTTGCGTTGGCTAAGGTAGGTTGAAGCCACCATTGAGTAGCAGGAGTTTTTGTGAAATTGGGGTTCTACACTAAAACAATTAAAGGTTCTTTAGGATCCCTCAATGCAAAAATAAGGGCCTCCCTAAAAGGTTAAGATCACCAAGGGGCTCCCACTAAATATAAACAACCTTCCAAGGAGGACTTGGAAGATGATGAGGACAATAAAGTTGACCTATGTCAAGTCCCTTCACATTCTACGGCATTAGTACGGTACAAGACTGCAAGATACTCTTTGAGCAAGCTAAAAGGATTGCACTACAAGGAGACCATCAAGGTTTTGATGGCCTTGACAAGGTCATAGAGGTTAACTTGTCTAGAGTCCCAAACTAGTTTACATCATTGAGAAGCAAGAAGAAGCACTGATCTCACTCCTTCGATAATATGCAAACAATTTTGCATGGAAGTATTTCGATATGAGAGGTTTGTTGCTAGTCTAGGTGGTGAAACGTTCCATTCTAATGGTATAGATAATGCAAAACTAGTCCGATAAAGGTGAATCCAAAGCTTTCCACCATCACTAAAATGCAAAAGCTAATTGACAGAGGGTTCATTTATGAGATCAAACATATGGAGTGGGTCTTTTCAATAGTTAGTCATCCAAAAAAGTGGCAAAATCGAAGTGTGTGATCATCTTAAAAAGGAAAATGCTACCACACATTAAGATCACTAGCACTCCAGCTCATTGAGCATGTGGTTGAAAGAGTGGCTGGCTAGAAGGCTTACAACTTTCTTGGTGATTTTGTGTCTCTAAGCGACTCACTCCTGGTACCAACAGATTTGGGCCAATGACTGCTGCATGGGAGCCGCCGCGTCTGAAGGAGTGTACATCCTGCAATCTCTTTCCAGACCCCTACATCGCCACTGTTACCTGACACTGCTTAGGTATCTGGTGCCACACGTTCACTTCTGTTAGGAAAGTGTATTTAGATAGGGCACTCAGACTGAAATATGTCATCCAGAGGAAAAGCTCCAAGGAATAGCGTGCACCAGATTTCCACGGCATACAACCAAGCTCGAGAGAAGCCAATCTCGTTCAGCAAGAGAGAAAACCGAAGCTTGAAAAAAAACCAAGTGATAGTCGACCAGAGCACAATGACACTGATATGCGACAAAAAAGCAACGTAACAATTCATCTTCAGAAGGTACTCTGCCCAAAAACAACATAAGAATCCACCACATTGAAGCCTGTTATATTCTCTACAAAGGTTGTTAGGCGAAATGCCAATAGATGCTCATAATGTTCGTCCTTTTTTTCCATTAAAAAAAACCAGGCCTTACATTTTCTGACATTAATCTTTTCAAGGTCGAGGAAAACAAGGTTCGATAGGATCGATGTTCGTTTTCCAAGAACCACTCTTTGCAAAATCCACATATGAGCCAGTTTTCGAAGTCATTTCCATATCCACTTCTCCAATCATGCATAATCGTCCTAACCTTACACAATGCATCGTCAATAAGAGGAATAGATTGCTCAATTTCCAAAGGGCAACGTGTGTCAGTAGTAGAGATTCCAACGGAAGGGGAGCTCCTTCAATACATACACTCTCATTGACAAAGGAAGTTTGTCTTAAGGTCATGGATCAGTGCAATGCTTTTGGTGTGTGGTCAAAGCTCTATGATCTTTATGGAGAAAGGAGTCTTCTCATTGAGCAGGTGAATAGGGATGTGGATGCTAAAGAGAGCTCCATTACACTCATGGATTGCAGGTCTAGTGGGAGAGACAAGTGCTTGGATAGGGAGAAGTCTAGTTGTAGACCTGGACCTCACAGGGTTTATGAGTGCTTTCACTGTGGGGAGAAAGGGCACCTCTAGAGATTTTGCTATAGGTTAAAAAGAGAGTAGAAGAAGGAGACTAATGGTAAGAAGAAAGAGGATAAAGAGACCAAGGACGGATAGGTGAATGTTATCTTTAGTGATGGCAATGATGTAGATGCACGTTATGCATCTGCTTACCCACATTCTTTTCTGGTAGCCATGGATGATGGCTTGATGCAGGACTGGATCTTAGATTTTGGACCTTTTCATGTTACTCCGCATAGGGAGTGGTTTGCATCATACGATGCTCACAAAAAGGGATTAATCAGATTGCATGATCAGTCATGTGACATTGCAGGTGTGGGAGATGTCCATTTGGTATTTCCTCATGGTTCTACATTAGTGTTGAAAGATGTTAGACACGTACCAAAGCTTACAAAGAGTTTGATCTCTATGGATCAGTTGGATTCTTTGGCTTATCGTGTGTCCTTTAGCAGTCAGTCTTGGAAGATCACTAAAGGATGTCTAGTCACATCTAGAGGTGTAGTACCAAAGTTACGTAGTAGTCAGACTCCGTTATGTGACCACTTTTGGGTGTCAGGCTGTGAGGCATTTATGCAAGTACCCAGGGATACGAGAAGCAGGTTAAAACCTAGGCCTAGGAAGTGCTTCCTCTTGGGGTATGTACGCAGCCATGACGACATCTTGGATGAGGACCAGATGCATAAACAATCCACAAAAGACAGTGGCAGTTCGAAGAGTGGTGTTCCAAGAGGATGGATAGCCACTATATGATCCACGTGGAGGACTTTTGCCACTTGATACAGTCCCAAGATAGCAGGTACCACAGGAGGTTAGAGAGCACAGGTAGTGGCACCTCAGGTTATGCATGATTATGTAGTGGGACTGCCAGGTGCTCTGGATGCACCTTTTAGGAGCCCTGATCATGGGTGTATTGATCAGGCATTAGATGGTGATGATGCCAGTGATATTGGGCTACTATATCAGCCATCTTATGGTGAGATTGGACCTCTGGATGCAGGTTCATGTGATCTCAGTAGGCTTAGACAGCAAGCTGAAATTCAGACGCAGCATGTACATCCATCTGGTGATGATGAGGCTATGCTGCAGGATGTTAGGCGTTAGTGGGAGTATGCCATGGATACCGTTCAGACAAGGATAGCTTCCACAGTGGGATCAATAAACCGACATATGGCTGACCATGATAGGAAGCTGTGGGAGGTAGTTATTGACTTCCTCAGTTACTTGAGTGATACTCAAGTTTTGCGTATATGCTCTGATGAGCATGGAGCATCTGTTCCTAGTTATATAGATGCGGATGTAGACACTAGGTTGTCTATGGCCAGTCTTTCGACTTGGCGGTTTGAGTATTGTCATGTATTGATGGGCATTGGATAGCATGCTCACTGGTTTTTCTCCCCTAAAGGCACATTGGCCTTTAAGTAGGAGGTTTTAGGGGTTAAAGGCCCCTGTTCCTAACCCCAGTTATGTACCATACACACAATACCTATAAATATGAATACCCTGAAGATTAGGGTAGTCTTGCACCCACAATTCTGGTGTCCCTCTCTGGCTCTGTCTCTCTCTCTCGGACTTTCATTGTGCTCCAACACCTCTCCCCTCAAACCCCCCTCCTATCTCTTCCTAATTTTTATTGCCCCCCTTCCTTTTTTCCTCTCCCTTCTCTACCTATATCTATATCATTTACCCTTTATAGTCCCTTTATCGTTTCCAATTAAAATTCCCCTTATTTTTCCTCTGTCTAAACTCCCCTTATAAACCTTTGTTCCTCCTATATTTTCCCTTGCCCTCCCCCCGCTTCCCTCCCCCCAATTTCGTTATTACCCTTCCTTTGTCTCAACACGCCCCCCTTATGTATAGCTACAACTAATTCCCTTCTTTTTAATATCTTCCCCCTTGTATTTTTCTCCTTTCTTAACCCCCTTCAAACCATCCCTATTTCATTAAATTCCTTTTAATTCAACCCCTTCTCTCTCTCACTTAATTCAATCTGTATTACCCCCCCTCTTTTTTAATGCAAAGGTGCATTACTCTTACTTCTTAAACTTTAGACTGCTAGTGCTAAACATTGCTTTGTATTAAACCAAAACTTTTCTTACTAAGGTTCATTATCTTGGCTACTTGAACTTGATAAGTGTGTGGCTTAAGCATCGATTTTTATTGTGACTCCAATAACAAGGGAGGGGTGTTGATGACACTTATCTTCCCAACCAAAGTTAAAACTGGTTCTCACTATTTTGCTTGTTGGATGGTGGCAGGTAGGCAGACTACCCTCTTCAACAAAAGTGATGCTGCCAATGACTTATCAAAGCTTTACTGCTCACATTTTCTCTTTTAGAAAAAATGGTTCATCCTTTAATGATGCTACTTCGTTTTTTGTGATGTTTATTGCAAAGTTTATCTATTAAACATTTCTCTTTCCTACTCCAAAATTTTGTACTCTTCACTATGGAAAGGGGTGTTGTAAATGTCTACTACACATACACACACACACGCGTTCCCTTGTAACTGTGGACGGTTGCACATAGAACCTTTAAGTCATCAAAGCCGTTATTTGGATTTTTGACTCCCTGATCTAACTTGGTTTTCCTCTTTGCTTCCTTACTGTTCATCTATCAAGTACTTCTCTTCCATTTCCATTACTTTAAATTGCACTTCTCATTACTTCTTATTCTCTTCGGGTAGACAGTAGGTCATCACACTAGGTGATGACCTACTGTCTCACCTAGTGTGTTGTATCCTACTGTGGCAAAGGTGGGTACACACACACACACTTACTATCCCTTCCGCCATTGGTGTTGCGACTTGCTCATTAGAGCTCCCCTCGATAACCCCCCTTAATTTCCCTAACTTCTTTTCCCTCAAACTCCTTTTTCTCCCCTTAATTTCTTCCTAATTTAACACACACACACACTCTCTCTCTCTCTCTCTCTCTCTCTCTATTTGTCTCTCTCTCTTTGATTTTTTATTAAGTTTTACTTAATTCTCCTTAATTTTCTTTCTATTTTCTTCAACTTTCCTTTTTTCCTCTCAAGTATTTCATAAAATTTTCTAAAATTTTCATAATTCTTTTTATTTTTTTCATTTTTTCTAATTAGTTTCTTTAATTTTTTGCTCTATTTATTTCAAGATGTTTTCAAATTTGGCATCACTTTCCTATTTACTTCTTCTTTTTTATTAAAATTTTTTCCTTTTAAAACCTTTTTTAAATTAAATTCTAACCCTCTTGATTTAATCTACTCCTAACCCCTTTAACAAAAACTATGCCTAAATCCCTTTTTCTTTACCTAAAACCCCTTTAATTAAAACCCCTAATCCTATCTACTACCAAAACGACCCGCTAACCCGCAAATCTGAGCCCTGCAATTTCATGCCATGGTTTCTTTCGAAAAAGACCTATTAGAAGCCCTGATCTCCCACCTATCACGCCCTCGAAGTCCGGACCCCTCACTTCATCAAATGACCTTTGATCTCCTCAACGTTCCGCCGACTACTTCCACGAAGCTATCTAAACCCTCTCAAGCTATCTAGTACCTAGTACTACTACTTACTTCCCTTCGCTCTGCACTGCGCGGCTGGTGCCTCCTCTATTGTTGTGCCCTGTACATACCGTCCTTCGCAGACCTCTAAGGCTCTAAACATGCCTAAGTATTGATGCATTATTCATCGCCTCCCATGCGCTGTCACGCAGTCCACACTCTTCCTTAATTACCTTCGATTATTTATCGACGTGCCCACCTTATGGTACATACTACACACTGTAAAGCCATGTCATCGGTTTCTCAGGTCCTTCTTTACTTCTTTGCCCCCTCTTCTCTAATTATTTAAGTTAAACCCCCCCACCCCCCCTCCCCCCTTGGGTTACTCTTTACTAATTCCCCCCCTCCAAAGAGTAATCTCCCCCCCCTTCCCCCCTCTCCTCTCTCCTAATCTCTCCTTCCTCTGTTTTCATACATCCTCTCCCCTCAAACCCCCCTCCTATCTCTTCCTAATTTTTATTGCCCCCCTTCCTTTTTTCCTTGCCCTTCTCTACCTATATCTATATCATTTACCCTTTATAGTCCCTTTATCTTTTCCAATTAAATTTCCCCTTATTTTTTCCCCGTCTAAACTCCCCTTATAAACCTTTCTTCCTCCTATATTTTCCCTTTCCCCTCCCCCCCCCTTCCCTCCCCCCAATTTCGTTATTATCCTTCCTTTGTTTGAACATTCTTCCTTTATGTATAACTACAACTAATTTTCCTCTTTTTAATATCTAAAGTTCCCCCTTGTATTTCCCTCCTTTATTAACCCCCTTCAAACCACCCCTATTTCATTAAATTCCTTTTAATTAAACCCCTTCTATCTCTCTCTCACTTATTTTAATTTGTATTAACCCCCCCCTTTTTTAATACAAAGGTGCATTACTCTTACTTCTTAAACTTTAGATTGCTAGTGCTAAAAATTGCTTTGTATTAAACCAAAACTTTTCTTACTAGGGTTCATTATCTTGGCTACTTGAGCTTGATAAGTGTGTGGCTTAAGCATCGATTTTTATTGTGACTCCAATAACAAGGGAGGGGTGTTGATGACACCTATCTTCCCAACCAAAGTTAAAACTGGTTCTCACTATTTTGCTTGTTGGATGGTGGTAGGTAGGTAGACTCCCCTTTTCAACAAAATTGATGCTCCCAACAACTTATCAAAGCTTTTTTCTCTTTTAGAAAAAATGGTTCATTCTTTAATGATGCTACTTCGTTTTTTATGATGTTTATTGCAAAGTTTATCTATTAAACATATCTCTTTCCTAATTTGTCTACTTTTCACTATGGAAAGGGGTGTTGTAAATGTCTGCTACACACACACAGACACACACACACACACACACACTTCCATTGACAGAAGTTTTGGTGAACAACAAAAAAGATAAGGAAAAGGTCTTTCCCTCTAGGATACATAATTTTCTAGAATTTGATATATAAAAAGTACTAGAAAAGCTATCAAGATGTATATAATGGGTTGTATAACTCAGGCATACCAAGGATCACTATAGTTGGTATTGGTAGACACTTCTATATCAAGATTAAGGAGAGTTACATGATTTTTATATAGCAAGGTGATTCTCACATATGATAATATATTTATAGCCCAAATTCTGGATCAATGTGACCTTGGATTTTAGATGTATTTTAAGGGGAGAGATTGTGATACGCTTTGGAAAATTTTTAAATTTGATATAGAAATATGCTTGGATGAGATGAAATAGAAGGACTTTAAAGGATCCGATGGGTAGCCATGGTTGAATTGATTTATACCGTGGGTTCAATAAAAGCTTGTGTATTCAAAGGTTACAATTGTATATTCAAAGGATCCAACCATCAGGCCAATGCATATATTAGACATTGGCAGAGAAGTAATTGTGGAGGATACTCGAACCGCAATAATGGAGATTCGAATCAGACTTTGGAGTAGGCTAAGAGACAGCCATGAAGCGGCTAGGAGTAAATAGTGGTAGGTTATGACACACACCTCTGAAAGGACCTAGACCTCCGTTAAAACCAAAAAACAAAGCATCCAAAGTAGTCATATCGGGTGTAAGCTCGAGAGATTGAAGAAACTACCCCCAAGGACTCGAATGGAAGAGAAAGGTGGGAACGTCTCAGCACGAGGAGCTAGTAAATTGCTCTAAAGATAGGCTCGCACAACGAGAGGATTCAGAGTTTGCAATTTGCACACAACAATACAAAGCAACTATAGACGCGCTTGGTAGACGCGCAAAATAGCGGGCGCGTCTATAGGCGTTGCTTTAGTAGAGGAATTATGGGCGCATCTAAAAGCACGTCTAACGACTCCTCTATTTGCGCGTGTATTAACAGATCTATTTGCGCATGTAAACTGTGAAAATACGGGCCCATCTAACATCGCGTTTGTTAGAGCGTGTATTTGTGCGTGTATTAGTGCGTTTATTTGCGCGTTTACACTGAGACTTAGACGCGCATTTAGACGCGTAGATAGATGCAAACCAGAGAATACAAAAAGTGAGATTTTGGTGTACATCATTGCTTTCCAAACATTGCCCATGATTACCAAAGCACATAATTTTTTGCAAGCCCACATATACAAGAATTAAATGAGGTGAGGAGAATGAGACAATATGTAAAATAGTTTTGCCAATATCAATGATGGGGCTACGGTTCAATCTCATCCTCAATGAGATCAAACCTTACCAAACTATCTACTTCAAAATCCAAACAGGTGTTTAGATCTACAAATACATTCAACCCACTACTACTTGTGCTACTCATGTGCTCATTGAAATCAGCATCTCGAATGGTAGGCTCATCCTTACGGGTAATGGCCTCAATATCTATATCTCCTATCTCATGATCATCCTCCTGTCTCGTATCACGGTCATCATCACGTCCATGGCCATGATCATCCTCCATACGCTCCATATTAGTAAATGTACTATACATCACTTTGGAACGTGGTATAATATGTATGACATGCCACTATCTATTATTATCCACCATTGGTTGATAGACAACCTAATTCAAACACAAATACAATCATGTTATTTTTCTTGCATCAAATATTTAAAAGCGAGTATTTTTATAAGTGTACACAGTACTTGTTCACATTGTTGCGGTAGTACTAGTGTGCCCTTCCTACTTTGCCAAAACTTTGTGGAGTCAATAGTTACAAAGCCACTTGCACGGCATTTGATTGTTGCATTAGGGCCTCTTTCCACCATGTCCTTAAACCACTTTACATCCAAAACATACACAAAGAAGCGTCGAAAGTCAAGCATAATAATATCTTGGATTATGCCACAATAATCATCCATGGCTCCATTGGCTCCCTCAAAGCTAGCAATGACGCCGCAATCTTGTGTGTTTCTCTTATCATCAATCCGTTGTGTTCGAAAATGCTTGCCCTCACACCATATAGCATTGAACATAGTGCGCTACACCAAGAAAAAATCAATTAAATAAGCAATCTAAATTATTGAAAGCTCCTAACTTATGCATAAGATTTTATATACTGACCTTGCTCATGCATCCCCTAGCATACTCCCATTCTTTCATTGTGATATGCATCCCCTCATCTTTCTCTACTTTCTCCATTTCATCAAGTAGCCAATCCACATGAATATCCTTTGGAAGTGCTCTTAGATACTAAGGATATGGCACACGAGATCCGTGGTGTGTACGAAAAAGGGCCCTTTCTTCTTGTCTTCTTGCCTTTGCATCCTCGTATCTTGTCACCCATCTTTTCATCACATCACTATTAAGCACGCAAAAGAGGTTGATACTATTATGCAACTCCGTGTCTATTACTTTGTTGCGTCCTTTCCCTTGAGGCATAATAGAGGTCATCCTTAGGTCTTCATCATCTCTCCATAGTCGTGGGAGAGAGCTATCCACAGCAACAAGAAACTCAGAAATATATACAAGTGACTCTTGTACCAACCAACCCTCGGCCATGCTACCTTCGGGTCTTGCATTTTGTCTCACGAAGCCCTTCAAGGTCTTCATGAAGCGCTCGAGGAAGAACAACCATCGTGCATGTATAGTACCGCATATAGCAATCTCATCCACCAAATGCACTATAAGATGTAGTTGGCTTGTGAGAATAGAACGTGGAAATGTCTCCTCCACTAAACAAACCACCTCCAGTGACATAACTCGAGCATTCTCAAGTGTGGTGGGATCTATTTCCTTTGAGCTCACATACCTAGAAATAGCAATATGCATTTAAACTTGCATGGAGCATTGATACGCATCATATTTTGTATCATGTAAAGTACCTCACAAGCTCGCCCATCTTGTAAATACAATCTTTCACGTCCTTCGATGCACTACGTGAAATGCTAGTAGGTAGTATAAATTGAACCCAGGAGGAGGTGGTTGCTTTCTTTGCTTATAATTATTCACTCACAAATTTGAAAGGAAAAAGATATTATGCACATAAAATACTTGGAGCATCTTGTGCCAATCATGAGATTTCAAGACATATAATTGCTCTACACCTCTTTTCTTGCTCTTTTGTAAAGGCTC
Organism: Dipteris shenzhenensis; assembly: GCF_047967505.1. Classification (NCBI taxonomy): domain Eukaryota; kingdom Viridiplantae; phylum Streptophyta; class Polypodiopsida; order Gleicheniales; family Dipteridaceae; genus Dipteris; species Dipteris shenzhenensis. The sequence goes on from NC_141599.1 coordinate 17,987,793, forward strand.
CCTTTAAACACCTCATGCATCCAGTGGGAGTACGAATTGTAGTAATAGGGCGCTTCACCGTCGCCATCTCTAGCTTTGATAACATCCACGGGGCACGAGGTAAAAAAACACGCCCATTTGGTCTCTCTTGTGGCCAAGCTTCACGCATCCTCCCTGTGGTACGTAGATCCTCCCTTATGCCTGTGGAATCTCGTGTCCCATTCAAATGCTCCTAAATGGTAGATGCCACATTCTTGAAGATATGCATGGGATTAAGGAGGTGATTGACCTTGAGGTGGGACCAATATGGTAAACGATAAAAGATGGAGTATCTAAACATCGATGCTGCCATTCCTGCAAGTTAGAGGATTCCCATAATCACTAGACAGCTCCTTCCAGGAGATGAGAGGTGGCTAGGGCAGTTCACACCCCGTGGCATTCTTTGGTGGTTGCGGGCCTCTTCTCGGACTCCTCGATTCACTTCTTCTCCATCGCCAATGGTAGCTGTCTCCAGAGCAGAGAGGTCGTGATCGACTCTCAGCTTCCCTGGCAGCGCCTTCGCATCATAGGGTTGCAAGGGAAAACGTGGCATATAGACCCCCTAATTATGCAGGACCAGGACTAGAGACTCTGGATTTGGGAGGGCCGGTCCTTGACAGAGCCTTTTTCGGACATTAGATCTCTTATCGCCTTCAGTGCAATCCATTGCCTTCAGCACGACTCTAGAAATCCCTCTCTCTCTCTCTCTCTCTCTCTCTCTCTCTCCCCCCCCCACCCACACCACAAAAAACAAGTCCTATGTCTTGTTCTTATCTCCTTAAAAAAGGACAATATTTTCCTCGATTATTTTAACTACATCTTGATTATACTTTATCAAATAAAATATTGATTAATTAATTAATTATTATGTCAAAATCTGAATGAATTAATATTATTAAATTTTATTGAATTAAAACTATTTTTCAAGTGATATTAAGTTTTATACTCACCATCGAATCTATTTGCAGTTTTCTTTTTTTCAAATAAGCCAAGTTTTTTTAATGATGACACTGATATGCCAAAGTGGGTACACACAGATCTTCAAGGTCCCCTGCATGATGCCTCTGTATTGGTACACCCTGAACCCAACTCAACCAACTTAGAAGAAGAAGAGCTGTTGTCTTGATGTACGCCAGTTGCCTGATTAATTTTGCAATTGGAGGGAACAATCAAATGATAGATTGCAATTTGCACCTCTTTTTGATCGTCAAATGAAATGTTGCAATTCTATTAAAATGTAATTGATTTTTTAATGCAATTAATCTTAAGTGCAAATGTGACACTACAATACACACTTATTTTTTGGCCATCAAATGAAATGTTGCACATTGGTTAAAATGCAATTGTTTTACAATGCAATTCATTTAAAATGCAATGCTTGTTTGTAGTATGCAATTCATTTCATTTTCTTTATCATGTACATCATGATGTTGTAAAGAGAAGGTAGAGGAGCAATTTGTGCTAGCCGCTAATGAAGTTATAAATCTTTCCAAGGAGGCCTTGCTTAAGGAGCTTAAACCCCATCGGGGTGTGAGAAATATTTATAATCTCATGAATTGCTAATTTGTAAAGGCTAACTTACAGCTTCTCAAAAAGTTTGTAGAACAAACATAGACTATATTTTTAGTGTGTAGATTAAGTAACATGCCAATTTAGATCAACATGACCTTAGCTTGTCATCGTAATATATAAGTTCAAAATATACAACTGTAAGCCACATAGAATATGGGCAAAGTATACATTCTCTGCTACTTTTGATGAGAGCAAAGTATAGGGAGTGCTCATTTTTCAAATTTTATAGTTATATTTAAGATGGCCCAAAAAATACAAGGGGTGTCCATTTTCCAAAAATTATAATTACACAGGATGTGGCCAAGTACCAAAAATCAATACTGTATTAACTCAAAGTACAAAAAAAGTGAACATTGAATACTCCCAAGAACTTGTGTCAATTTGGTGGTCCACAGGAATAATTACAGCGGCGGCACTTGTTCGCATAGGAGCACCATCAAGAGGAGGGTAGCCAAGATGGAAAGCAAGATTATCAACAATTTTGCGATGGGTGTATGTTTGGAGAATATCAATTTGTAAAAACTCAATGATTAAAATCGCTCCACACTCAAGAATATCATAACATCTAAAATTAAGCTCTAAAAACTATATTTTTTTTAAAATAATGCAAAAAAAGATAATAATTTGCAAATACAAAATGCAGCATCATAACATATTGTAATTTATCATGTCACCTCCAAAATCCATATACAAAATTGATTTATGTCACTACAATATATGACATTTAAATTATACTGGAACTACAGTCTCCGCAACTGAGGATCCGCTCAAAAGGTTGCTCCAATTCCAAGAACACCATACAATTGCTTGGCCTGAGGAGCATTATGGTTGGACATGCACTCCTAACCTTTAACATATTCATCAAGCATACCAGGTGAAACTGATGGTGGCATGCGAGCACATAGGAACTGGTTGTCATATCAAAGTGGAGCATATTGGACATAAAGGGCCGGCATCCACAAAGGTAATACACATTGACAGGGTGGAGGGTTTTCTAATAGCCAAGCCCACAAAATTATGATCCAAGTTATGAATATGGCCTCCGGCTTTGATATGTTGGAGTGTAGCTTGTGCATCTCATGCTTGTTGTTTTGAGAATACGTAGTGGAGATGTGGCATTGCTCCTCGTACACAACAGGATAGCACCCACAGATGTGCACATAGACGCATTTACCAAACTTAAAAAAAAACTTACGGGTGCATCGATCTGCGCGTCTATTTTTGCATCTAGAGACCCACATCTAACAGCGCATCTATATACCAGACAGACACGTGTATAGATGCACATTCAGATGCATAAATAGATGCTCTGCTAAAAAATTTAAAAACAGATAGACACATCGTTAAATGCGTGTATAGATGTGTTTATAAACATTCTTATAGACGCATTTATAGATGCACAAATAAACGCTTCTCGAACAGGCAGACGCAATTACAAAGAGCAAGAAAAGAGGTGTATAGCAATTATACGGCTTGAAATCTCAAGATTGGCACAAGATGCTCCAAGTAAGTATTTTATGTGTATAATATCTTTTTCCTTTCAAATTTGTGAGTGAATAATTATAAGCAACTAATATACCACCTCCAATGGGTTGGGTTCATACTACCTGCTAGCATTTCACGTAGTGCATCGAAGGACGTGAAAGATTGTATTTACAAGATGGGCGAGCTTGTGAGGTACTTTACATGATACAAAATTTGATGCGTATCAATGCTCCATGCAAGGTGTTCATATTGCGAATATGGTGTACTTTTTTATTTCTAGGTATGTGAGCTCAAAGGAAATAGATCCCACCATGCTTGAGAATGCTCGAGTTATGTCAGTGGAGGTGGTTTGTTTAGTGGAGGAGACATTTCCACGTTCTATTCTCACAAGCCAACTACATCTCATAGTGCATTTGGTGGATGAGATTGCTATATGCAGTACTATACATGCACGATGGTTGTTCTTTCTCGAGCGCTTCATGAAGACCTTGAAGGGTTTCGTGAGACAAAATGCAAGACCCGAAGGTAGCATGGCCGAGGGTTGGTTGGTACAAGAGTCACTTGTATATATTTCTGAGTTTCTTATTGATGTGGATAGATCTCACCCACGACTATGGAGAGATGATGAAGATTTAAAGATGACCTCTATTGTGCCTCAAGGGAGAGGATGCAACAAAGTAATAGACATGGAGTTGCATAATAGTATCAACCTCTATTGCGTGCTTAATAGTGATGTGATGAAAAGATGGGTGCAGACAAGATACGTAGATGCAAAGGCAAGAAGACAAGAAGAAAGGGCCCTCTTTTGTACACACCACGGATCTCGTGTGCCAGACCATCAGTATCTAAGAGCACTTCCAAAGATATTCATGTGGATTGGCTACTTGATGAAATGGAGAAAGCAGAGAAAGATGAGGGGATGCATACCACAATGGAAGAATGGGAGTATGCTAGGGGGTGCATGAGCAAGGTCGATACATAGAATGTTATGCGTAAGTTAGGCGCTTTCAATAATTTAGATTTCTTATTTAATTGATTTTTTCTTGGTGTAGTGCACTATGTTCAATGCTATATGGTGTGAGGGCAAGCATTTTCGAACACAACAGATTGATGATAAGAGAAACATACAAGATTGCGGCGTCATTGCTAGCTTTGAGGGAGCCAATGGAGCCATGGATGATTATTGTGGCATAATCCAAGATATTATTAAGCTTGACTTTCGACGCTTCTTTGTGTATGTTTTGGATGTAAAGTGGTTTAAGGACGTGGTGGAAAGAGGCCCTAATGCAACAATCAAATGCCATGCAAGTGGCTTTGTAACTATTGACTCCACAAAGTTTTGGCAAAGTAGGAAGGACACACTAGTACTACCACAACAATGTGAATAGGTACTGTGCACACATATAAAAATACTCGCTTTTAAATATTTGAGGCAAGAAAAATAACATGATTGTATTTGTGTTTGAATTAGGTCGTCTATCAACCAATGGTGGATAATAATAAATGGTGGCATGTCATACCTATTATGCCGCGTTCCAAAGTGATGTATTGTACATTTACTAATATGGAGCGTATGGAGGATGATTATGGCCATGGACGTGATGATGACCGTGATACGAGAGAGGAGGATGATCATGAGATAGGAGATACAGATATTGAGGCCATTACCTGTGAGGACGAGCCTACGATTGGTGATGCTGATTTTGATGAGCACGAGTAGCACAAGTAGTAGTGGGTTGAATGTATTTGTAGATCTAAACACTTGTTTGGATTTTGAAGTAGATAGTTTGGCAAGGGTTGATGTCATTGAGGATGAGACTGAATCGTAGCCCATCATTGATATTGGCAAAAATATTTTACATATTGTCTCATTCTCCTCACCTCACTTAATTCTTGTATATGTGGGCCTGCAAAAAAACATTGATGTTTTTGTTAAAATTATGTGCTTTGGTAATCATGGGCAATGTTTGGAAAGTAATGATGTACACCAAAATCTCACTTTCTGTATTCTCTGTTTTGCGTCTAAATACGCGTCTAAATACGCATCTAAGTTTCAATGTACATGTGCTAATAGACGCACTAATACATACACAAATAGACACGCTGGTAAATGCAATGTTAGACGGGCCCGTATTTTCCCAGTGTAGACACGCAAATAGACGTGTTAATACACACGCAAATAGACGAGCTGTTAGATGTGCAATTAGACGCGCCTGTAATTTCTCTATTCAAGCAATGCCTATAGATGCGCCCGCTATTTTGCACATCTATCAAGCGCATCTATAGTTGCTTTGTGTTGTTGTGAGGTTGTTGTGGTAGGCATTTTCGAGGTCTTGCCTCTGTTTGAACTATTGGAGCATGGCATTTAGGCAATTCATTTCAGTAAGGAGCTATTGGTTCTCACTCATCGCCCATCGATATTCAAACATAGCATCATGCACTATGATTCTTGGAATAATGAGATCTTCCCTTGCTGCACTTTGCAGTGCTGGCTGTGGACCCTCTACACCATCACCTCCCTCTACACATTCATCTCCCACGGCTTCGTGCACATTCATAAATAGTGCAGAGCTTGTCACAGAAACTACACAGACACAAAACATGGCTAATGAGTACATTATGTATGATATAACACCTATCAGCACAGATGGAATAAATTGGCATGTACTTCAAGCCGGGCTTCCCATGTTAGCAAGTGGTGATGCAACAATGGGGATAGCGTTGGTGGTGACTGTCCTTGGTTTCGATGAATTTTTGATGCATGTTTGAGGAGATGAGTTGAAGTCTATAGGCACGTCGAGCATGAACTTTGCATATAACATCTTTGCAAAGTAGAGTGGTGCGGCTCTGCTATGAGGCTTATCTGATTTGATCATGCAATGAATATAATATGCATTCTCCCTCATAGTACGGTGGTGATAATTTTTAATGGGCCATAGTCCATATGAGGTATTGTTGCAATCCCATACACCTGCTACATCATCGGTTGAGACCACGGTGTTGATCCGGTCGATCTTCCAACTATTCGAGTCATAAAAGACGCTTGTGTTAGAAATTGCGTGAGCTCTTGTCTCCTTGATAGCATCAGCCACGTCCATTATATATTTCATTACTTGCTTTCCCCTCACAATTATGTCCTGGGACTCGTATGTAGTTTCATTGATCGCTGCGATGAGGATGCCATGGTGAGTGAGAGAGCGAGTGAAGATCTAACAGCCATGCGAAATTCGAGTAACATGTTATTGAAACATTTAATTATAACATACTCATGCAGTTTACAAGATCTGAGAATTAATCCAACTATTTTAATTGTGGATTAACCATGATCATTTAAATTGTAGAAATAGAACAAGCAAACTCTTGCAAATTGTTACATTCAAACTGAAGATATATGTTGTTGTAATTTTTAAATCCATGTGTACAATACAAGGACATTACAAATCAAAATTGATGTCATATGGGTCAAGCTAAAAAAAGATGCACATTATGTTCAACAACATGTCTTCATTTCCTCAATGGGTCGCATTGCCACATCCTCATTTACATTGAATCTATGCATTTTTGTCAAAATTGCTCCCATGGTAGGTCTCTCCCTTGAATCAATCTTGCATAGCGAGTTTCCACAATCAACCAATATCTTGATTGCAATGTCTCCCTTCACCGAGTTGTCACCAAGAGCTTCTACAACATCTATGAGAAAGTTGGCAATCTCCCTAAATAGCCAACCAATGGCAAAATAATCTGACTCTTGTGCCCATGTGCACTTGGGATCTGTATGTGTAGTTATATTGACATATATTTCTAGTGCTAACCATGGAAATGCCTTTAGAGGAGCATAAGCTAGGTCTTGCAGATATCTACTTTCAGTCTAGTGGAGGCTTCTTCCCCAATTAATAATCCCAACTCGGATTATTAATTGTTTGTGAATTGCTCTCAAACCATTGGCAATAGCAGTAGCAATGGACAATCCATGGTAATAGAATAACCTTGCTCGCAACATGGTGAGTGGAGTGTTCTAGTCAAAATGAGGTTCTTCTCTTGGATGTCTGGTCCTAACCCATCTCACATATGTCCCACAACATTGTGGGAGACACATCAACATGTCGTGCACACTTCCACCATTGAAAAGTGGAGTGATGACCGAAAGCTATTGGGTGTGTGAATACCCGAATACTCGATAGACAGCTCTATGGACCACTATCATCGCTAGCTCATCATGGGCATCATCCTTATTACTCTTCTTGCCAGCATACCATGATGTTGGCCTAAGACCTACGACACCCACAACCTATTCTGAATACCTTGTCTTCTTCTCCCTTGTCCCCTAGTTCGTGCAAGGTTAGCACTTGAAATGGAAAGTGCATTGTGTGGGAGCATAGGTCGGCAAATGCAGTACGTAGTTCTATCTATGTTCTGCCTTCAACTTGGGCTAGATCGGCATTTTCTTGTAACCCACTAGCCATCTTCATCATATGGACCAGGGCATTGGCTGTTGCCTTTTCGACAAACCCTTTCTCCTTCGTGTTTCTTCTATGATTAGATTAGAAATATATGAAGCCTTCCATTCAGACGTCCAGAGTGCAAGCTTCTTCTCTCCATTGACAGACAAGGATGGATTGCTGAACTTTGCATATAATTCCCATTGACCTATGGGATTTCCCAACACTTGAGAGGGGAAAATTGATCATCTATCACGTGTAAAAATTTTGAGGTTGCGTGGGCACCGATTTCTTTGTCACTTAATCCTAGATCGTGTTCATAGTTGTCTTACGAACAAGCATTAGAGCCTCAGTCTTCAATTGCTCTTGTGTTGCCATCAAGGATGGGTGTGTAGTGATCTTGTGCATGTAACAAAAATTTTGTAAGTGCTCAAACTTATTCAAAATAAAGAACACCCAAAATACACATGCAAATTTGCAATGCTAGTGTAAATCAAACCACTCACAAGCAACATGCAACATCATTAATGTTTCTAAAGAACTTTTACATATCTTCTAATCCTTACAGTAATAACCTATTAAATATCTTTTGTTTTCCAAGGCAATGGTATATTATGTGAAGTAATTCGTAGCTCACAACATAATCCACTACTATAGCAACTTACTATGTGATCTACTATTATAGAGCAAATTTTGTAAAGTCACTATTGAGTGTCAATCTATTAGCTAGTGGTAGGAAACATATAACAACATCACATAACCAAGATGATCTAGATTAGCATTGCCAATCACACATCTGGTTGGGAAGGTTTTATTGGGATGAACCGACCAGCAAAAGCGGGCCATCATCCACATAAAACTGGGCTCTACTAACACCTATGTACATAGATACATATATATATATAAGAAGATCGAAGCGGGGGGAACCGACTGGCAGATGCAAGCCATCAATCGGCTTCGACCTTTCCTCTACTATTACAAACATCAGCTGAGGTGAGGCAAATTCGATCAGTCGAAGCAGATACATAAACATGCATCTCTCCCTCTCTCTCCTCTACTCTCCCTCTCTCTCTTTGCCTCTCTCTCTCTCTCTCTCTCTCTCTCTCTCTCTCTCTCTCTCTCTCTCTCTCTCTCTCTCTCTCTTCCACTCTAAGAGCCTACAATCAACTAGGGTGAGGTGTAATCTAACCGACCGAGGTGAGTCATCACCAGGCCTGACTGACCGACACCAAAGACTAAAGAAGAACTCACCCAAAGAGGAAACGCGGGAGAAAGCGATAGGTATGCATAGCACGGTAGTGGTGTGAGCGGAGTCTTTCTATAAGATTTTGCCACGACATCACACAGTACATGCCCCTCGACCACACGGTGTCTCAATGACCATGATTGCATATCATTCCAAATCAGATGATCCACGATGATACACGTGCCGATATGACAAACACCGTGCGATATTGGTGTGGGACCTTGTAGGGTCTCTCATACCGCTTGGTATGGTTCTAGACCATGCGGTGTCTGTAGGAACATACCACATGGTATGATGACAAACTGCGCAGTATGCTCCCGGTTAATAGCCAGTGTAAAGAAACACGTTTTTTGGTATTTAGGGCGTTAGGCGGTGTTTTTTAAATGAAAAGTACGTATTTTAATATTTAAAAATATACTTTTTAAATCCCTGATTGTTTTTAAATTTGCAAATTCATACTATTTCTTGAAATTTAAATTATTCAATCTAAGAATTCATATCCATTAGCTTTAAAGACAATAAATTATGGGCTTTTATAATAAACTCATGTCTTTTACATACAAATTTCATTTACATCTCGCATCATCAACATGTGGGTTAAGTACTACACAATACAATCTTCTAATCTCAAATCATCCACCAAGAAATAACATAAGGAGTGATTAAGGGAGAACATTTGTGGGATCATAGTGCCAATGTTCATTGAAAACTTGTAAACTTATACATGCAATGAACGTACAAAGTTATCATGTGCCCGTAAAACAAAGTTATCATGCAGGTATGAGGACAAACTGTGCAATATGCTCCCGGTCAATAGCCAGTGTAAAGAAACACGTTTTTTGGTGTTTAGGGCATTAGGCAGTGTTTTTTAAATGAAAAGTATGTATTTTAATATTTAAAAATATACTTTTTAAATCCCTGATTGTTTTTAAATTTGCAAATTCATACTATTTCTTGAAATTTAAATTATTTAATCTAAGAATTCATATCCATTAGCTTTAAAGATAATAAATTATGGGCTTTTATAATAAACTCATGTCTTTTACATACAAATTTCATTTACATCTCACATCATCAACATGTGGGTTAAGTACTATACAATACAATCTTCTAATCTCAAATCATCCACCAAGAAATAACATAAGCAGTGATTAAGGGAGAGCATTTGTGGGATCATAATGCCAATGTTCATTGAAAACTTGTAAAGTTATACATGGAGTGAACCTACAAAGTTATCATGTGCCCATAAAAGATATTTTCTCAATTTTGTAAAATCTACAAATTTTTTGGTAATTTAGTTATCTGCAACTTCTCAAGAAAAACTTTCTCATTTGTTGAGAAAAATGTTTTCTCTGAACACAACGCAAAGCCGCTGTTCTGCCCTGATGGCGCAACGTACATGAGTGCTAATATTCAATATGAAGCTTTAGGTGCATGTCTCTAATCAGCTGATCACGTATTAACTACCCTGCTTAAAATAGCCCTTCGAAGCTTGTACAGATGAGCAGATGGAATTCAGATGCCCCTTCCCATTAGTCCCCTTCCTCCTGATTAAGGACCTGTACTGCCTGAACGTCAAAGCGCTGTAGAGTGGCCTTCTGCCCGACCTCTCGCACAGCTCCTCCAACGGCGACACCACCATGTCATTTCCGGGATTGTAAAAACAAGCCACCGACAACCTCTCCAAACTCTTATTTGCTATGGCCCTGTGCTCGACGCTCTTGTATCTGCCGTTCGTAAGAATCTGCGAAACATTTCCTTGGATCAGCATTATTTAATTTTCAGTATGAGTCTCTGGGAACGGCACTAATCACATCTGAAGTGAATAATTGAAGTTATTCACCTGAAATTGATCGCCCACGTTGACAACCACAGCTCCTGGTATAGGTTTCACCGTGACCCACCCTTTGTTGTGGCGCACCTGGAGGCCTGGTACTTGGTCGTCTTGAAGAAGAACAGTTAAACCACCTGGATCTGAATGAGAAGATAAACCAAGAGTAACATCGGGTTGAGGACAGGCAGGATAGTAATTGATCCGTATGCCGAGGTCGCAGTCACCAAAGGATTGTTTCAGATTGGCGGAGGATCGCAAGCCAAGACTTCTAGACAAAGCCAGCACAAGTCTGTCGCAAAGGGACCGGACGTATTGAGCGTACTTCTCCATCGTATTCCTGATTTTATCGTTAATTTTAAGAGAATGAGAACAATAAATTGAAAAGTGAATATAGAAATGTATTATTCGACGAATGGACACTAAACATCTGTCTCAGTTCTCATAGTACGCCGCCATTGGTAATACGTCATCTAGCGCCCCCCCAAAAAAAGGCACGAGAACAGATCTCCCCAAGACTCTCGAAAGGTATTACATGTATGTAGGTGAGTTTTACCTCCATAAATCTGGTTGTGTCGGCCACTTGGTGAGATCTCTTTGCGTCTCTGGAAGCACATTCACGAAAAAGTAATCTCCCCAATCAAGCGTAGCACCCTTTTCTACCCCCAAGCGGCTTCCATAGCCCTCATAGCTAGTAGGGTTATTGGCATAGACTTGCTTCTCCTCCATTGGTAGCTTGAAGAACGCAAGACCTACTTTTTTCACGCTCTCCAACACATCGTGCGGAATCCCATGATTAATGACTTGAAAGAAACCCCACTGCTGACAAACTCCGTCGATCTCTTGTAGGGAAGCCTCAATTCTGCTTCCGTTTTCAAGATCTGACAAGTCTATTGTAGGAATGTTGGCATCTTGAATTGTCTCGTTTTCGTTAGGTCTTTCAGCTTGCGACCGAATGTATTGTTGTGGTACTTTCTCAAGACCACTTTCTGCGAGAAGCTGCACCCTTTGAATTGGTTCAGGCCAAGCATCTGGGGGAGGGGGTGACAGTACTGTGGATTTGAAAGCCAGGACACTCGACTGCATGTCGAAGGAAGAAGGAAGGAACGAAGACGATGAAACAGAACAGTAACGGAGGTGATTGAGAGACAGCACGACTCGATAGGCTGAAAATAGGTTTCTTTAACGATGAGTTGAAATATGGGAAATATATACAGATCTGAGAGCTGATGACTCCGTGGACAGTCACCATTGTGCAGCTTCGACGTTCGGACAAGAAAACTCGCTCAAGTAAAACGTGCGTACTAGGAACGCGCTCACGGAAGAGCCAAACTGACACGCAGCCGTCGTGCCTTGCAAATTTTGTCTCAAAATCCTCGCGGTTCTCATCACAACTTCCGCTTTAGAAGTTTCGATTAATATAAATATTGCAAACATGCATCGTTCGGGGGTAAAAATAGCTCAGCCAGCCGGCCAAGGTTAATATAGCACAATTGAATAAACGAAGAAAAATTGTAGCCCAAATTGATGGTCAACCTATTTCGAATTGCTACCTCCCTTCGAATCTGGCCAAAGATACTTATTATTTGAGCGTAGGCTGCAACGCTTCCTGCAGCACTAAAAAGTCATTTGTTCGATCAATTTGCGAACGCTTAACGGTTAGCTTTGAAAATTCAAGTGACTAAGAAACGGTGACTTCCCTTTCACGGCACGCGGCTATGACAAGAATCCCATCGACATAGGTTAAACTTTGACGACGCGGTGCATCAACGTCGCTGTACTCGCCTCGGTCGCTCGAAGCAAGCGCAGCAACTGTCATCAACGACTTTCAATATTACTTGTAGGTTAGCTTTGTGCATTACCCTAACAAGTTAGATCTCCAATAGTCCGGCCGGTGCACACATAATTCAACAATATTGTAACTTACACCTTGCCATACAAGTCACAAACAATGCTAGAAGTTTAAATTAATCTGACTTCTCAGTCACAGTACGAGAGTGTTGTAGTAGCATTGGATTTCGGGGTTACGTTTGTCGCTAGTGTAGGCAGCGGGCATCAGCGTCACCGGAGCTCTTTCTCGGCGCCGGAATGTCTATAAACTTGCTTGTAAAATTGACTTTATAATCTGTCCACTCATGTGCACAAGCATGAGTGTGCCGTAGTTGCAAAAACTTATATCCTCCTTCGTGGAGAATGTGGATCAATTCATAACTGGGAGGGATCTCCCCGAATTGTCTATTAACTTTAGTGCAGTCAGCTTTTCCGAGGACTGGCGGGGTGGGTCTCGGCCGACTCGGCCTATTCAAAGCTCCGCATAGGACAAACGTAACCCCCCGAAATTTCTCCGCAGGTGTAGCATTGGGATTCTCTTTCCCGAAGGGGTACACATGCTTCTCTTTCCCGAAGGGTAACTCATGCCGGCTTCGCGTTCACGCTACGGGTAGGCATACGCATGTTTTCAGGTGGACTACTCATTGGTGCACCACCACATTGAAAATGGGAAAACTGCGCCATCGGCACGATGTTGCAGAGTATCAATGTATTAGTGTGCGCCCCCTTCGAATAAAAATCGAAAATCGAATTAATTAGTTCTCCCCGTCTCGGCCGAGTAGTATGCGATTAACATAAGGTACTTTTTGGTGAAGAAAGCTGGTGAAGGCGGCCGCAGCGACTAATTGCTCCCTCTCCTGGCCTGCCATCTCCCTCACTTCACCTGCCTTCTCGCCGTTTCCCTCCAGGAGATTTCCTCCAAGCTATTTCCGTCGATTAGTGTAAGGAGATTGTCTTCGCCAGTGGATCTTAGATCCTTACAGATTCTGACGAAACTCTCTAGGTTACCGTGCCTCTTTTTCAAAACAGTGCGGTGCATTTTTGCAGAGATGGTAGATCAACGTGTCTATTTCCTGGAGACTCTGAAATTGGTGAACTAACGTAACGGCCTGATAAATTGTGCTCACATGCAATGGGGGCCTCATTTCGAGCAAGGGAGGGACTCAGGAGGAGAAGGGGCGGGGGGGTTTGGGGGGGGGACGTTGCGTAGATGAATGCGAGGGAGCAGTACAGGAAAGATCCAAACAAGAGCGGCAGTATCGTTTCCTCCACTCTGAACGAATGTAAGCAGCTTGGCTGCTAACATGCACCTGAACGAAATAAGCTGCTGATGGAGCGCCAATTGCGCATGACTAGTTTATCGCGAGCGAGTGCTCATTGATTTTTGATTGATTTGCCTAGATCGTGTTTGAGGCTATCTGAATCACGTGTAAAGAACGACGACGATAGCATTTATTAGATTATCATAACTCCAAAGCTAAATCCCATTTCCCGCTTACAATAATTCCGGATGAGTTAAGATTTACCAAAAGATACGAGTAACCTGACCCGTCTATCAGACATGCTCTGCTGGGTCTCGAGGTGGGAGTTTAGAAATTTTTTAATTTAAAGAATTGAAGTTTCAAGTTTCAAGATCCCTTTGTTAAAGGGGAAATTATTTTAACTCATTGAGTGGATGATTCAAATCAAACTACTAATGTTTAAGAAAGTAACAATGAGGCAAACAACAATCACAAAGGGAAAGTCCAAAAAAATTTAATAGAGAGGCAAATAAGAGAGAGAGAGAGAGAGAGAGTTACGGGGTGAAATTGTTTTTACTCATTCAGTGGGATGATTCAAATTTAAAGACCAACTCTCAAGAAGGCCACAGTGATGCAAAAAGCAATCACCTCCAAAAAAAAATAATAGAGGAAAAGGGCCCCAAAGGGGGGGGGTAGGGGGGAGAGAGAGAGAGAGAGAGATGTACGTATGTTGCAAGTTTGAATGCATATATTTTTATTAACATATAGACTATGTGTGTGCCTATGTAGATACATGCACTCAAATATATGCATTCAGACTTGCGACATACATACATCTGTGTATGTCATATGTGTGTGTTTATGCACTACCTTATCGATTGTTCTATTAACTTGGTCCTTGTAGTGCCACATGTTGGTAGTCTCCTCTTTGTCGTGGCTACTTGTTGGAGTTTGTTTATCTACTATAGGCTTGCATTGTCAAACCTTCTTTGATTACGGGTTTTACATCGTGCAAGTTGGTTTGGGGCACGCATCATTGTTTTGTGTGTATATAAATACACTTACATAGACACACACATGGTTGGTGTGTCAATGAAACATACATATGTACTCAAACTTGTGGATTTTAACTCTGTCACCCCACTCCCCTCTTTTTGTGTGTGTGTGTGTAGATATGTATATACATATTTTTACATGTACACACACAACATATGTCTCTCTCTCTCTCTGTAAAAGTTTCTCTCTTTGTCTCTCTATCTCTCTCTCTCTTCCCCCCCCTCCCACACACACACACACACACATTTTTTTTATATATAGCTCTCTACTTCTCTCTCTCTCTCTCTGTCTGTGTGGAAACCTCCACATCTCTCTCCCCGAACCTTCCTTTTCTCCCCTCGAAGCTCCAAATTCGTGCCATGCCATCACGTATGGGATTAGTGTCCTTTAAGAATAGAATAAAAATAGATATATTATATATAATAATAATATTATAATATATATATATATATATTACATGATATCATATTATAATATTAGATCTTATATATTTTAAATTATTTAATATATATTATAAAATAATATTTAATTTTATTAAATATAAATAATATTATAATATCTGATATATTATATCATATTATATATTTATCCACCTCTCTCTCTCTCTTTCTCTCTCTCTCTCTCTCTTCATCTTATTGTCTCACTCTTCTTTCTCTATCCGATATTGGATTGTGCACTCAGCATGTCAAAATGTGGATTTCGCATGTAAGACTACATCGTCAGGACTTAGGATTGTGTGTTGCCTGCATTAGATTTGTTCTACTCGTGACATGTGGCTTGAGCATCTGGGTGAAGTGCTATCTGTTGCTCTTGTGCTACGACATGTGGCACCCACCAGTGGATCTTAGATCCTTATAGATTCTGACGAAAGGAGGAGAAGGGGCGGGGGGTGGGGAGGGGACGTTGCGTAGATGAATGCGAGGGAGCAGTACAAGAAATATCCAAACAAGAGCGGCAGTATCGTTTCCTCCACTCTAAACGAATGTAAGTAGCTTGGCTACTAACATGCACCTGAACGAAATTATCTGCTGATGGAGCGCCAATTGCGCATCACTAGTTTATCGTGAGCGAGTGCTAATTGATTTTTGGTTGATTTGCCTAGATCGTGTTTGAGGCTATCTGAATCAATAGTAAGCCACATGTAAAGAATGATGACGATGGCATTTATTAGATTATCATAACTCCAAAGCTATCCCATTTCCTGCTTACAATAATTCCGGATGAGTTAAGAGTTAAGATTTACCAGATTCTTTCCCTAAAAGGTACGAGTAACCTGACCCGTCTATGATGGGCCAGAGACGTGCTCTGTTGGGTCTCAAGGTGGGAGTTTAGAAATTTCCTAATTTAAAGAATTAAAATTTCAAGTTTCAAGATCCTCTTGTTAAAGGGGAAATTATTTTTACTCATTGAGTGGATGATATAAATCAAACTACTAATGTTTAAGAAAGCAACAATGAGGCCAAAAACAATCACAAGGGCAAAGTCCAAAAAAATTTAATAGAGAGGCAAATAAGAGAGAAAGAGAGAGAGAGAGAGAGAGTTACGGGGTGAAATTGTTTTTACTCATTCAATGGGATGATTCAAATTTAAAGACCAACTCTCAAGAAGGCCACAGTGATGCAAAAAGCAATCACCTCCAAAAAAAATTAATAGAGGAAAAGGGCCCCAAAGGGGGGGGGAGGGGGGAGACAAAGAGAGAGAGAGAGAGAGAGAGAGAGAGAGAGAGAGAGAGAGAGAGAGAGAGAGAGAGATGTACGTATGTCGCAAGTCTGAATGCATATATTTTTATTAACATATAGACTATGTGTGTGCCTATGTAGATACATGCACTCAAATATATGCATTCCGACTTGTGGCATACATACATCTGTGTATGTCTATGTGTGTTTATGCACTACCTTATCGATTGTTCTATTAACTTGGTCCTTGTAGTGCCACATGTTGGTAGTCTCCTCTTTGTCGTGGCTATTTGTTGGAGTTTGTTCATCTACTATAGGCTTGCATTGTCAAACCTTCTTTGATTATGGGTTTTATGTCATCCAAGCTGGTTTGGGGCACGCATCATCATTTTGTGTGTATATAAATACATTTACAATATAGACACACACATGGTTGGTGTGTCAATGAAACATATACATATGTACTCAAACTTGTGGACTTTAACTCTGTCACCCGAATCTCTCTCTCTTTCTCTCTCTCTCTCTCTCTCTCTCTCTCTCTCTCAATCTCTCTCTCTCTCTCTCTCTCGTGCCGCTTGTGTTCTCTCTCTCTCGTGCCGCATGTGTTCTCAGAGGCTATGTGTCTTCTCGAGCATTGCATGTCTTTTTGGGATGGGGCGGCGAGTCTTCTCGAAATCTCTGGGTTGCCACCTTCTACCTTGTGGCTAATGGTACCACGCCATGTGGCAATTGCCGCATGTTGGTCAATCCACTCCCTCTCTAAAAACACATGCCTTGTGGCACTTACATGCCCTCTCTCTCTCTCTACTTACTCACTCTCTCTCTCTCCCCATATATATAAATAAATTTTAATATATTATATATCTAATGGATATTATTATTTATTTATAAAATATATTATAATATTATAGTATATTGTATATGAAAAAACTATAATATGTAAGATATTCTGTGTGTGTGTGTGTGTCTGTCCTTCTCTTCTCTCCCTCTCCCTCCCTCTCTCTCTCTCTCTCTCTCTCTGTCTCTCTCGCTCTCTACTTCTCTACTTCTCACTCTCCTTCTCTCTATGTCTCTCTCTCTCTACCTCTCTCTCTCTAGTTCTCTACCTCTCTCTCTCTCTAGCTCTCTACTTCTCTCTCTCTATCTCTCTGTGTGGAAACCTCCACATCTCTCTCACCGAACCTTCCTCTTCTCCCCTCAAAGCTCCAAATTCGTGCCATGCCATCACGTATTGGATTAGTGTCCTTTAAGAATTGAATAGAAATAGATATAGATATATTATATTTAATATTTTTATTATGATAGATATTTATAATATATACATTATATATTATATTATATTATTATATATATATATATTACATGATATCATACTATAATATTAGATCTTATATATTTTAAATTATTTAATAGATATTATAAAATAATATTTAATTTTATTAAATATAAATAATATTATAATATATTATATATTTATCCACACCCCTCTCTCTCTCTCTCTCTCTCTCTCTCTCTCTCTCTTCGTCTTATTGTCTCGCTCTTCTTTCTCTGTCCGACGGTGGATTGTGCACTCAACATGTCAAAATGTGGATTTCGCATGTCAGACTGCACGTGTCAGGACTCAAGATTATGTGTTGCTTGCGTTAGATTTGCTCTACTCGTGACATGTGGCTCAAGCATCTGGGTGAAGTACTGTCTATTGCTTTCATGCCACGGCATGTGGCACCTGCCACCCAATGATGGTAGCATGGCCACCTCGCACGTGCGTGTGCTGCTAGTGGTCATTCGTCGAAGCTATTCTCCACCTGGCAGTCTTGCACTGCAGGTGTCTTGTATGCGCAGCCACGTTGCAGGTGAGTGTGCATTGCCCTACACCCTCATTTTTATGTGTGCTGTTTGTCCGTGGTCACCACATCATCGTCTGTCCAGAGTTGTCATAGCCATGATGGACTCTTGCCCTTGCAGATTGTTCTACATCATATTTTCTTGCAGATCTGCCACCATAAGATGATGATGGGGGGCCACAACGCATGCCACATCATCTTTGAATGCTTAGTGAAGAGCAGTGGCTCTACCCATTTTAGTTGTTCTGGGGCCACATGGTGGTGACGTGCCCATAACTAGTGTAGTCTGCGGTCTAGTGCAAATGGCTAGATGTCATTGCCTTCAAGCTCTTCCCCTTTTCTTCATCTTGATCTAATGGCGAGCAAGCATCCTCCTCCCCCGAACCTCCCTCCTCCTCCCCCGAACCTGTTGCGAAACTCCATTCTTGCCTCCGAGCTTCCCTCCAACCTCGATTATTGCCTGTCTGGGATTATTCCCTATAAGAAATATAAGAGATAAGAGATGCGTTGTCTAGCGCTCTTTTTGTAAACCATAAAAGCCAACCTTGGCTCAGTGTAATGTACAGTTCTTTCGAAAGCCTTTGATTCTTGTCTTGCTACCTCTTGTGTAAATTCTCCCTTCTTGCTCGAGCATTTGTGCTTCTCCCTTTCTCGCATACACGAATTTCTATCATGGTATCAATTTCTCAAAAGCTGTGAAGCTTTAGAACTACAATAGTTTAAACTCGAATCGTGTATGACCTTGCTCCTTCTTCTGCCTCATTTCTTCCGCCTCCCCTCAACTAATATGGCCATCATCTTGTCAAGCCGCTCTTACAAACTTGATAAGCTCTCAAATACGAACTATCGTATTTGGGTCATCAAAATGGTGATCGTCTATGTATAAAAAATAGTATCTAAGCTGTATTATTTAAATGCTCTCAGATTTGATGGGTAAAATGCTTTGCACACATGTTAATATAATCTAATTAGAGGCGCATGAAAAATATCATGTCCATCGGATATGATTTGGATGGTCAAACATGCCACAAACCCCTATTTTAGCCAAGTGTTATGAACAACTCCTAAAGAATAGTATATGAGGTGTCTTATTCAAATGCACGTGGGTAGAGTTGAGTTCAAAGTATTGTGCCCATCAGATATGCTTTTGATGGTCAAAGTTGGCACAAATCCAGTTTTTCATCAAGTATTATGCACAACCACCAAAAAATAATATTTGAGGTGTGTTATTCAAATACACACATACTAGATGGGTACTATACCCTGTACTCATGTCAATTTAACCGTTGTTGAGTCCTTTGCAAAGTATGATGCCCACAGGGTATGCTTTGGATAATCAAACTTCCCACAAATCATGTTTTTCACTAAGTGTC
Source organism: Dipteris shenzhenensis (assembly GCF_047967505.1). Classification (NCBI taxonomy): domain Eukaryota; kingdom Viridiplantae; phylum Streptophyta; class Polypodiopsida; order Gleicheniales; family Dipteridaceae; genus Dipteris; species Dipteris shenzhenensis. The sequence continues at coordinate 18,007,407 of NC_141599.1, forward strand.
ATGCACAACCACAACAACACAAAGCACCCATAGACGTGCACATAGATGCGTTTCCTTAACTTAAAAATAAACTTATGGACATGTCTATTTATGCGTCTACAAACCCGCATCTATAGACACATCTATATAATAGACAGATTCGCCTATAGACGCGCCTATAGATGTGCTTTTAGATGCTCTATAGAAATTCAAAAAAATAGAAAGACACATTCATAGACATGCTTATAGATGCTGTGTATGTTGTGTATGCTGTGTGGTTACAAGAATCCCATTTCCACACTGTGCAATTCAATTCTTATAGCTAACCGCATTTTAACTAGCATGGTTGGCATTTCAATTAGCACAATTCCAAGCACGTCTATAGCCGACGATTACAATTCCGAATAAAACATTACAACTACAAAACATTTAGTTCAGAAAGCATTCATTGATAGAACATTGCATAAGGAAATTGAAAGCTAAAAAAATAAAAGGAGTATATATTAATTCATAGCCCAAAAAGTGCTTGTATGTACATATAGCACGAAGCCAAGCCACATCCTATGGCTTCAAGTACAAAAATAAGAGGAGTGTATATACAAGAGAGGCACGAAGCCAAGCCAATGGCTTCAAGTACAAAAAAGAGAAGCTCACACTACTTCTACGACTAATCTAAGTTCTTTGCATCCTCGATCCCTTCTTCGCTCCCTTCTTCATCGCCTTCTTCCTCATCTAAGTCTTCCTCCTAATCATCCCCAGGGCCCTGTAAACAAGGGACAACATGTATCAATGTATGAAAAACCAAATCTTTATTTATAATATTGACATTATCTAAGTACTTTGAAATACCTAGGGAGATGCTCCAGTAGCCCAGATATAGTGCTCCTCAGTAATCAACCCATCATCATAGAGGTGCCTGCATGTATCTCCTCCGTGATGGTGGTGGTGATAGGCTATCTTGACAAGAGTAGGGTACCTGCCCACGATATCAAGCTGCAAGATGACACAATTTGCAGAGGGGTTAGTACAAAGAAACAACCTCCTAATAGACCACATAAACACAATATAATTTGAGATTGATACTTACTGCAAATTGAGCTCCCATGATTCAACACCCCCTGCTCCAAAATGCACATTTTGATATTACTCCATTTGGATCCTACGTGCCTCCACATGCTGTAGATTGGGATTTGGCTTCGCTATCTTCATTGCTTTCTTCCACTCATGCTTGTGAGTGGTGTGGGACTGGCCCCTTGGTGTTTGACCTCCCTCTCTCTTGGCAATCTCGACTAGTGCCTGCCTCTTAAGCGAAGATCTTTTATTGGCAAGTATAATAAAAATCTTTGACTTTGCCCATCAATCTCTGTAGTTGTTAGCAACTACAGAGCGCATGAAGGCCATGATGTCCTTCCCCCGTGCATCCATCAAGATGCCTCTGTCTAAGTGATATCATAGAAGATCGTACCATCACCTTGTGGCACATTTGCATCATCTAAATCATCCCTGCCCCCACCATTACCCTGCCCAAAGCAGTGTGCAATGCATCCCCCACCGGTCCCCCTACTACTACGCCTGTTGCCCTATCATGTCAAGCTAGTACGCTGGTCACTCATATCTGGTGAAGCGACTCTCAACTGCACAAGAGTACGCTGGCGGCTCTGCGAGGCAAAAGGGCTTCCTAATTGTAGGGGAGAAGGGAGTGCTGATGATCGGGGAAAAGGGACACTAGACCGTAGGGGAGAAGGGGCTTTTGATGATTGGGCAGAAGGGGCACGGCTCTGTAGCTTACTAGGCTGTCTGGACTCCACAGGAGTAATCTCAGCAGAGGGGAAAAGAGAGGAAAAGAAAGGAGAAAAGAGAGGGAAAAATAGAAGGAAAGAGAGAAGAAAAAAGAGGAAAAAAGAGAGGATAAAAGGGAGAAAAAGAGAGAAGGAAAGAGAGGAGAAAAGAGAGGAGGAAAGCGAGGAGAAGAGAGAGAAGGAAAGAGAGGAGAAAAGAGAGGGGGAAAGAGAGGAGAAAAGAGAGAAAAAGAGAGAAAAAGAGAGGAGAAAAGAGAGAAAAAGAGAGAAGGAAAGAGAGGAGTAAAGAAAGGAAAAGAGAGGGGGAAAGAGAGGAAAAGAGAGAAGGAAAGAGAGGAGAAGAAAGAGAGAAAAAGAGAGGAGAAAAGAGAGAAAAAGAGAGATGGAAAGAGAGGGGGAAAGAGAGGAGAAAAGAGAGAAAAAGAGAGAAAAAGAAAGGAGAAAAAAGAGAAAAAGAGAGGAGGAAAGACAGGAAAAGAGAGGTGAAAAGAGAGGAAAAGAGAGGGGAAAAGAGAGAAGGAAAGAAAGGAGAAAAAAGAGAGAAAAAGAGAGGATAAAAGAGAGAAAAAGAGAGAAGGAAAGAGAGGAGAAAAGAGAGGAAAATAGAGAAGGAAACAGAGGAGAAAAGAGAGGGCAAAAGAGAGGGGAAAAGAGAGGAAAATAGAGGGGAAAAGACAGGAAAAGAGAGAATGAAAGAGAGGATAAAAAAGAGAGAAAAAGAGAGGATAAAAGAGAGAAAAAGAGAGAATAAAAGAGAGGAGAAAAAAGAGGAAAGGATAGAAAAAGAGAGGGAAAAAGAGAAAAAGAGAGGAGAAGATATAAGAAAAGAGGGAAAAAGAGAGGAAAAAAGAGGAGAAAAAAGAGAAAAAGAATGCTCCATCATGCATGCCCTCTTTCTTTATCTCGCCCTCATGCTTCAGTCCAATTTTCCTCTTTCTTGGACCCGCCGTCATGCAATCACTTATTTTCATCATTCATGCAATCCCCTATTTCCTCACGAATGCTTAAGGCATTGAATATTCAACTTAAACATGCATGCAAAGGAGAAAGGAAAGAGAAGGAAGGGGGAAGGGGAAAGGGGAAGGGGAAGGGAAGGAAAGGGAATAAAACATAAGAAAACTATCGGAGCACGTCTATAGACGTGTCTAATAGCACGTCTATAGGTGCAGCTACCTATTTTCTAAAAAATTAGATGCACTATTAGATGCACTCAGACAGACGCAAAAAGGACATGCGCCACCATTTTTCTATAAAAATCTCTATTTTTAAAAAAAAATTATTTTAAATACTCCCTTATGTATATTAATTCTTGTGAAATCTAGGAATTAAAAATATCCTTCTATTGAACTCACATGATAGGGTTACATATGATGAGTGACCCCCCCCGAGTAGCGGGTCAATTACTCAAATGCTTTTTCTCATTTTGGTCTTCACGTGCAGGATATTGTGTAAAATGCTTCCAAGCGAGAATAAGTTACTAACCTGAAGAGATATGGCAAGGCAAAATGTGCCTCTCTTGGAGGGGGGGGGGAGGGAGGATGGGGGGGAGGGAGAATGGCGGGAGGGGGAGGAGGAAAGGAGCATGGGGGAAAAGGGGGGGAGAGAGAGAGAGAGAGAGAGAGAGAGAGAGAGAGAGAAGGAGGAGTGGGAAGTTTGAACTCTAGAGTGGAAGTTTGAATTCCTTGAGAGCGGGGAGGGAGAATGGGGGAGGGGAAGGAGGAAGGGGGGGGGCAGGGGAGGCGATGGAGAGAGAGAGAGAGAGAGAGAGAGAGAGAGAGAGAGAGAGAGAGAGAGGGGGGGAGAAGGAGGAGTGGGAAGTTTGAATTCTAGAGCAAGAAGTTTTAATTCCTTGAGGGCCATATATTGACTGTCACCTCTCCTATAACTCATTTTCAATCACATCCTCCCTCTTGTCTTGTTCCCCTCCCTTCCTCTCTCCCTCTCTCTCTCCATCTCCCTCTTGCTTGCGTTGCGCTCCCTGCCCCCTCTCCCTCTCCCTCTCTTTCGTGTTGCGCTCCCCTCCCCCTCTAAGTTCTCCCTCTCAAATCTCCTCCCTTCTCTCCCTCTCTCTTCCCTTCTCCCTCTCTGTTACTTTTTGAAACTTTGAAAGGTGTTTATTGGCACCATTATTAACTCTTGGAGATTTTAGAGTTTTGAAACTCTCAAAGGTGTTTATTAACACTTAAGTCTTGGAGATTTCACAACAAGACAAAGCACCTACAGACATGCACCTATAGACATGCACACAGATGTCTATTTGCACATCTAGAGACCCGCATCTAAAGGCGCATCTATTTAGCAAATAGACACACCTATAGACGCGCGTATAGATGCATAAATAGATGCCCTGCTAGAGAATTTAAAAAACAGACATACGCATCCTTAAACACATTTTTAGACAGTCTGATAGACGCATTTATAGATGTGCAAATGGATGCTCCTCGAACAGACAGACGTGTATATAGACGCATTTATAGATGGTCTGATAGATGCGCTACATAATATTTTTTGAATTTTGTGTGCTTGAACACAATGATGTATATGTTGTGTATGTTCTGTAGTTATAGGAATCCCATTTCCACATTGTGTAATTCAATTCTTATAGCCAAGCGCATTTTAATTAGCAAATAAAAAACTTAGGGGCGCATCTATTTTTGCGTCTGGAGACCCGTATCTACCAGCGCGTCTATATATCAAACACACGCGCGTATAGATGCGCAGTTAGACGCCTAAATAGATGTGCTTATAAACGCATTTATAGATGCAAAAATAGATGCTTGTCGAATAGACAATCGCGTATATAGACGCGTTTATAGACGCACTGATAGACACGCTTTCTTTTTTTTTATAAAATTTACAGAATGCTATGTATGTTGTGTATGCTATATAGTTACAAGAATCCCATATCCACATTGTGTAATTCAATTCTTACAGCCAACTGCATTTTAATTACAATTCCAAATAAAACATCACAACTCCAAAACACAATAAAATTGAAAGCTCAAAAAGTGCTTGTATATACATATAGCACGAGCCAAGCCAAGTCATGTGGCTTCAAGTACAAAAAATAAGGAAGCTAAGCCACGTCATGTGGCTTCAAGTACAAAAAATAAGAGGAGTGTATATACAAAAGGCACGAAGCCAAGCCAATGGCTTTAAGTACAAAAAATAGTAGCTAGCACTACTTCTACGACTAATCTATGTTCTCCAGGTCCTCACTCCCTTCCACGCTCCCTTCTGCGCTCCCTTCTGTGCCTCCTTCCTCATCTTCCTCATCGTCTTGTGCACGGGCCTGTAAACAAGGGACAACATATATCAATGTATGAAAAATCAAATCTTTACTTATAATTTTGGCATTAGTTAATTACTTTCAAATACCTCGGGGGCCGCTCCAGTAGCCTGGGTATACTGCTCCTCAGTAATCAACCCGTCATCATAGAAGTGCCTCCATGTATCTCCTCTGCGATGGTGGCGGTGGTAGGCTGTTTCCACAGGAGTCTTTGCAGAGGGATTACCACAAAGAAACAACCTCCTAATAAACTACATAAGCAATATAATTTGAGATCGATACTTACAAATTGGGCCTCCCATGATTCAACAACCCCTGCTCCAAAATGCGCGCTTCCATATTGCTCCATTTGGATCCTCCGTGCCTCCATGTGTTGCAGACTGGGGTCCTCCCTCGCTGACTTCATTGCTTTCTTCCACTCACGCTTGTGAGCTGTGTGGGGCGGGCCCCTTGGTGGTTGACCTCCCTCAAGCCTGGCAAGCTCCGCTAGTGCCTGCCTCTTAAGCGAAGATCTTTTATTGCCAAGTATCGTAACAATCTTTGACTTGGCCCATTTATCTGTGAATTGGCAATTGGGGGGGTTAGGATACCTAGAGCGAACAACAGCGAGGGTCTCATCAGCCAACCTCTTTGGCTGGTCTTTGAAGTGGATAAAGCAATCTCTGTAATTTTTAGCAATTACAGAGTGCATGAAGGCCATGATGTCCTTCCCTCGTGCATCCATCAAGATGCCTCCTGTTTGAATGATGTCATAGAATATCGTACCATCGCCCGGAGGCACGTCTAAATCATCTGAATCATCATCGTCCCGACTGCCACCCCTCCCAAAGCACTGTGCCATGCATCCCCGACCGCTCTCCCTGCTACTACACCTACTACCGTGTTGTGTCGAGCTCGTACGCTGGCCACTCATAGTTGGAGACTGCACATGACTACGCTGACCACTTATAGCTGGAGAACTGAGTCTCGATGGCACAGGAGTACGTCGACGGCTCTGCGAGACAAAAGGACCTCCTGACAGCATGGGGGAAGGGGCATAAGACGGGATGGCAGAAGGGACATAAGACGGCATGGGGGAAGGGGCATAAGACGGTATGGGGGAAGGGGCATAACAAGGGGTATAAGACGGCTGTGGTGACTCCGCTGGGGTGATCTCAGGCGGTGTGGGGTGGTTTGGAGTCTGTAGTGCCGACTCCTGGGGAGTGTTTATAGTACCTGTCATATACCCATATAACTCCGCAGGACTAGGAGGGTGCCCTAAAAGGTTATATAAGTCCTTCCAAATAGAATCCCGGGGATCAGGTAAGCTGGAAGCGCTTCCTGGCCACATGTTGAACTGGAAAAAAGGAAAAAAATCTATTACTGATGAGCTGAGAAGAAAGGGGAAGGGAAGAGAGGCTTACTGTTGGAGCACATCTATAGACGCGTCTGATTAGTGCGTCTATAATCACGTCAAACAACATGTCTATAGACGCGTCTGTTTGTGTCTGCAAACAAGCTAGATGCGCGTTTAGATGCGCCTGTATGTGCGGTTTTAGATGCGCTCTGAGACGCACCTATAGACGCGCTCCGACAGACGGAATTTCTAAAAAGTAGAAAAGGACATTGCACCCGACACAAACGTGACACTGATACCCAGATCATGCATTTCTTGGATACGAGAAAGTACAAATCTAAAGAGAGCAAACTTCCAAACAAGATCAACTGCAAAAGGACTTACCTTGGATAGAGGTATGGAAGGTTCTTCTTCTTTTTCAAAGTTGCTTCTCCTCCTTGTTCGTCCTCCTCTCCTTTAAGCTTGGAAGTAACTGTGGGTGCCTTCCTCTTAAGTGTAAGCTTGGAAGTAAGTATGGGAGCCTTCCTCTTAAGCATCAAAACTGTGGATCTGCTAATAAGGAAGGAAGCAAGCCGCAGGAAGTATAAGTAATGTGAAGAAAAGCAAAGCAAGCGTGCTAAAAGTAGGTTTAAAAGCCGCGTCTATAATCGCCTCTAATAGCGTGTCTATAGGCACGTCTAAATACATAGAGTAGATGCGCTTTTAGACGCGCTTTTAGATGCGCCTTTACACAGAGTAGACGCGCTTTTAGACGCGCCTTTAAACGTGTCACAGAGTTTAAAATGAAACATTTGAAGAAGAGCAAATTTGGTGGGTTGTTTGTTTGTAGGATGTCTTCATCTTCGACAAATAGCTCCAGTGAGGATGAATCCCTCCATATCCACCATTGCGAAATGTAGTTGGAGCAAAAAATCAAATGTCTGTGTGATCGATGTCGAGGAAACATGTATCATGCACGCAGGATTACACTCAATCATATCTCAAAGTATGGAGAATGGGATGTGACCGTAAACAGGGTAAGGGTTTGTAAGTTAAGGTTGATTGAGATAGCTATGAGTGTTCATATGTTTGAGTTATGATCCCGTTTTAATTTGATACAGGATGTAGTGCCACACCCGCATATGTTGCCCTATGCCCGTCGTGAGGAGGCGAAGCATCAGCGATATGAGGTGGGATCTTCAGGAAGGACCGTTACGGATGCATGGAGTGATGGTGATAGTAGCCCTCAGCCATTACCTCATGAAGCTGTGGAGGAGGAGGTGTTTGATGATATGGTGTGGGATTTATATGTCCATCAAGGGAGGGATGATAGCATGGAGCAGGATGATCTTTTTACTACAGCATTGACTCCATTATTTGAGGGGTGCACATTCTCTATTCTACGTGCCTCCCTTGAGTTACTAAACTTGCAAACCATCTATGGATGGAGCAATGCAAGTTTGAATGCATTAGTCAAGTAAGCTGCTTTAAAGTATATTTTGCAAACATGGTGAATTATGCTAGTGGGTCAATTACTCGAATGCTTTTCCTCATTTATGGTCTTCACGTGCAGGCTATTGTGTAAAATGCTTCCAAGGGAGAATAAACTACCGACCTCAAGAGATATGGCAAGGCAACATGTGACCTCTCTTGGAGGATTAGATTACAATCACATCCATGCATGTGTCAACGATTGCGTTTTGTTTCGTGGACTACATAAGGATGCAGGAGAGTGTCCTACTTGTGGAGAGGCAAGATATAGAGCAGATCTCAAAACCTGGGACGTGCCTCGTAAGGTTCTGCGACATTTTCCCATAATCCCTGACATCCAACATATGTTCAAGTGCAAATCTATTGCAGAGCTCATGTCCCACCTGATCATCCTAGATATGTTGCCCCTTGGAATGAAGTCCTCCCACAATCACTCACCGCGGGAGATTGGATGAGAATTTGGGACGGTTCCACGACTCCTCCACCACTTGGCATGAGCTGGTAAGGGTTTGTAACTATTGGCTGGAAGTAAAGTTTGGCTATATTGGCTCGAAGTAAAGATTGCCCGCTAACACTTTATTTTGTTTAGATACTTCATCTTTTATCATTTACTATATTGGTCCCACCTCAAGATCATTCATCTGCTTGATCCCATGCATATCTTCAAGAATGTGGCATCTACCATTTGGGAGCATTTGAATGGGACACGAGATTCCGCAGGCATAAGGGAGGATCTACGCACCATAGGGAGGATGCATGAAGCTTGGCCTCAAGAGAGACCAAATGGGCATGTTTTTTTACCTCATGCACTGTGGATGTTATCAAAGCTAGAGATGGCGACGGTGAAGCGCACTATTACTACAATTCGTACTCCCACTGGATGCATGAGGTGTTTGAAGGGAGCCTTTACAAAGAGCAAGAAAAGAGGTGTAGAGCAATTATATGGCTTGAAATCTCATGATTGGCACAGGATGCTCCAAGTAAGTATTTTATGTGCATAATATCTTTTTCCTTTCAAATTTGTGAGTGAATAATTATAAGCAACTAATCAACCACCTCCTCGTGGGTTCAGTTCATACTACCTACTAGCATTTCATGTAGTGCATTGAAGGACGTGAAAGATTGTATTTACAAGATGGGCGAGCTTGTGAGGTACTTTACATGATACAAAAGATGATGCGTATCAATGCTCCATGCAAGTTTGAATGCATATTGCGAATATGCTGTACTTTTTCATTTCTAGGTATGTGAGCTCAAAGGAAATAGATCCCACCATGCTTGAGAATGCTCGAGTTATGTGAGTGGAGGCGGTTTGTTTAGTGAAGGAGACATTTCCACGCTCTATTCTCACAAGCTAACTACATCTCATAGTGCATTTGGTGGATGAGATTGCTATATGCGGTACTATACATGCACGATGGTTGTTCTTCCTCGAGCGCTTCATGAAGACCTTGAAGAGCTTCGTGAGACAAAATGCAAGACCCGAAGGTAGCATGGCTGAGGGTTGGTTGGTATAAGAGTCACTTGTATATATTTTTGAGTTTCTTGTTGATGTGGATAGCTCTCTCCCACGACTATGGAGAGATGATGAAGACCTAAGGATGACCTCTATTGTGCCTCAAGGAAAAGGACGCAACAAAGTAATAGACACGGAGTTGCATAATAGTATCAACCTCTTTTGCGTGCTTAATAGTGATGTAATGAAAAGATGGGTGACAAGATATGAGGATGCAAAGGCAAGAAGACAAGAAGAAAGGGCCCTCTTTCGTACACACCACGGATCTCGTGTGCCATACCCTCAGTATCTAAGAGCACTTCCAGAGGATATTCATGTGGATTGGCTAGTTGATGAAATGGAGAAAGCAGAGAAAGACGAGGGGATGCATATCACAATGGAAGAATGGGAGTATGCTAGGGGATGCATGAGCAAGGTCAGTATATAGAATGTTATGCATAAGTTAGGAGCTTTCAATAATTTAGATTGCTTATTTAATTGATTTTTTCTTGGTGTAGTGCACTATGTTCAATGCTATATGGTGTGAGGGAAAGCATTTTCGAACACAACGGATTGATGAAAAGAGAAACACACAAGATTGCGGCGTCATTGCTAGCTTTGAGGGAGCCAATGGAGCCATGGATGATTATTGTGGCATGATCCAAGATATTATTATGCTTGACTTTCGACGCTTCTTTGTGTATGTTTTGGATGTAAAGTGGTTTAAGGACGTGGTGGAAAGAGGCCCTAATGCAACAATCAAACGCCATGCAAGTGGCTTTGTAACTATTGACTCCACAAAGTTTTGGCAAAGTAGGAGGGACACACTAGTACTGCCGCAACAATGTGAACAGGTATCGTGCACACATATAAAAATACTTGCTTTTAAATATTTGATGCAAGAAAAATAACATGATTGTATTTGTGTTTGAATTAGGTTGTCTATCAACCAATGGTGGATAATAATAGATGGTGGCATGTCATACCTATCATGCCACGTTCCAAAGTGATGTATAATACATTTACTAATATGGAGCGTATGGAGGATGATCATGGCCATGGACGTGATGATGATCATGATACAAGAGAGGAGGATGATCATGAGATAGGAGATACAGATATTGAGGCCATTATCCATTAGGACGAGGCTACCATTCGAGATGCTGATTTCAATGAGCACATGAGTGGCACAAGTAGTAGTGGGTTGAATGTATTTGTAGATCTAAACACTTGTTTGGATTTTGAGGTAAATAGTTTGGCAAGGGTTGATCTCATTGAGGATGAGATTGACCATAGTCCCATAATTGATATTGGCAAAATATATTACATATTGTCTCATTCTCCTCATCTCACTTAATTCTTGTATATGTGGGCTTGCAAAAATTTATGTGCTTTGGTAATCATGGGAAATGTTTGGAAAGCAATGATGTACACCAAAATCTCACTTTCTGTATTCTCTGGTTTGCATCTATCTACGCGTCTAAATGCACGTCTGATTCTCAGTGCAAATGCGCAAATAAATGCACTAATACATGCGCAAATAGACACACTGATAAACACGATGTTAGACGGGCCCGTATTTTCTCAGTTTAGATGCGCAATTAGACGTGTTAATACATGCGTAAACAGATGAGTTGTTAGACGTGCTTTTAGACGTGCCCATAATTCCTCTACTAAAGCAACACCTATAGACGCGCCCGCTATTTTGCGCATCTACCAAGCGCGTCTATAGTTGCTTTGTGTTGTTGTGTTTGTAGATCTAAACACTCGTTTGGATTTTGAAGTAGATAGTTTGGCAAGGGTTGATCTCATTGAGAATGAGATTTAACTGTAGCCCATCATTGATATTGGCAAAACTATTTTACATATTGTCTCATTCTCTTCACCTCGCTTAATTCTTGTATATGTGGGCTTGCAAAAAAGAATTGATGTTTTTGTTAAAATTATGTGCTTTGGTAATCATGGGCAATGTTTGGAAAGCAATGATGTACACCAAAATCTCACTTTTTGTATTCTCTATTTTGCATCTAAATACGAGTCTAATTCCTAGTGTAAACAGACTAATACACGCGTAAATAGATGCACTGATAAACACAATGTTAGACAAGCCCGTATTTTCTCAGTGTAGATGCACAAATAGACGTGTTAATACATGCACAAATAGACAAGCTGTTAGATGCGCTATTAGACGTGCCCATAATTTCACTATTCAAGCAACGCCTATAGATGCGCCTGCTATTTTGCGCATCTATCAAGCGCGTCTATAGTTGCTTTGTGTTGTTGTGCATATTGCTCCATTTGGATCCTTCGTGCCTCCACGTGCTGCACACTAGGTTCCTCCCTCGCTGACTTCATTGCTTTCTTCCACTCATGCTTGTGAGCAGTGTGGGGTGGGCCCCTTGGTGGTTGACCTCCCTCGAGCCTGGCAAGCTCCACTAGTGCCTGCCTCTTAAGCAAAGATCTTTTATTGCCAAGTATGGTGACTTGGCCCATTTTTTTGTGAAATGAACATTGGGGGGGTTAGGGAACCTAGAGCGAATAGCAGTGAGGGTCTCATCAGCCAACCTCTTTGGATGGTCTTTGTAGTGGATAAATAAATCTTTGTAATTATTAGCAATTACAAAGCGCATGAAGGCCATGATGTCCTTGCCCCGTGCATCCATTAAGATGCCTCTTGTCTGAGTGATGTCATAGAAGATCGTACCATCACCTGAAGGCATGTCTAAATCATTTGAATCAACCTCGTCCCCACCACCACCCCTCCCAAAGCACTGTGCCATGCATCCCCCACCACTCTCTCTGCTACTATGCCTACTACTGTGTCGTGTCAAGCTAGTACTCTAGCCACTAGTAGCTGGAGACTGCACGGGACTATGTGGACCACGTATACTGGTAGGAAACCAAATCACTTCACCTGCCTTCTCGCCGTTTCCCTCCAAGAGATTTCGGCCAAGCTATTTCCGTCGATTAGTGTAAGGAGATTGTCTTTGCCACTGGATCTGAGATCCTTATAGATTCTGATGAAAGTCTCTAGGTTACCGTGCCTCTTTTTCAAAATACAGCGGTGCATTTTTGTAGAGATGGTAGATCAACGTCCTCTATTTCTTGGAGACTCTGAAATTGGTGAACTAACATAACGGCCTGATTAATTGTGCTCACATGCAATGGGGGCTTCATTTCGAGCAAGGGAGGGACTTTGGAGGAGAAGGGTTGAGGGGGTGGGGGGAGATGTTGCGTAGATGAATGCGAGGGAGTAGTACAGGAAAGATCCAAACAAGAGCGACAGTATCATTTCCTCCATTCTAAATGAATGTAAGCAGTTTGGCTGCTAACATGCACTTGAACGAAATAAGCTGCTGATGGAGCACCAATTGTGCATGACTAGTTTATCGCGAGCGAGTGCTAATTGATTTTTGGTTGATTTGCCTAGATCATGTTTGAGGCTATCTGAATCAATCGTAAGCCACGTGTAAAGAACGACGACGATGGCATTTATTAGATTATCATAACTCCAAAGCTAAATCCCATTTTATGACGGGATAGAGACCTGCTCCGCTGGGTCTCGAGGTGGGAGTTTAGAAATTTTTTAATTTAAAGAATTAAAATTTCAAGTTTCAAGATTCTCTTGTTAAAGGGGAAATTATTTTTACTCATTGAGTGGATGATTCAAATCAAACTACTAATGTTTAAGAAAGCAACAATGAGGCAATTAACAATCACAAAGGGAAAGTCCAAAAAATTTTAATAGAGAGGCAAATAAGAGAGAGGGAGAGAGAGAGAGTTACGGGGTGAAATTGTTTTTACTCATTCAGTGAGATGATTCAAATTTAAATACCAACTCTCAAGAAGGCCACAGTGATGCAAAAAGCAATCACCTCCAAAAAAAATTAATAGAGGAAAAGGGCCCCAAAGGGGGGGGCAGGGGGGAGACAAAGAGAGAGAGAGAGAGAGAGAGAGAGAGAGAGAGATGTGTGTATGTCGCAAGTCTGAATGCATATATTGTTGAGATATGGTGCCATGAGCACATGAATTAGAGGCAAAGGTATGTGCTAAGGAATGTATTAAAGTAGACACCCTAGGATGTGGACTACATGATGTGGAGATGTGGATTGAGGATATCCAAGGAGAGATGTGGATGAGAGGATCCCACATGGTTGACTATTCAAAGGAAACTCTCTATATAAGAGGCCCATCATGTATTGTTGAATAGAAGAGAAATGCACATTCACTCAAGATTCTTTTTATGAGTCCAAGCTAATCTATCTTGGAACCTAATTGACTTGAGGTACATGTCATGAGCATTCTCTTCATCATGTCTCCACATCAGTTCCATCCACCTTAGGGTGCTCCATGGATCTTGAGGCACACACATTTTGTCATGGTATCACAGCTCCCTTGCCTTCTGCTGAGGCATTGTAATCCTTGAGAGTGCGAGAGAGATTGTGAGATTGAGAGTTGTCTTGAGTGTTCTCTGTGAGAGTCCAGTTCCGATGAGAGATCTTCATCCATCCTTTGTGAGAAATTTTTGTTCATTTGAGAGGAATTTCCGTTCATTTCATTAAGAGGAATTCTATTCTATTGAGAGGAATTCTTAGTTCATCTCTATGTGAGAGAGATTCTTTGAGTTGTTTATTCAGCTCATTTCTTCTTATGAGAGAGAGTTTAAGTTCTGGTTTATTGCAGTGGAGAGACATATAGAACCAGGAGCCTATACTTTGAGAGAGAGAGCCAACCAACAACTATGATGGCAAATCTTCAACAACACCAACAAACTGCAGCAAGGCTCTAGCTTCAACTAATCTCCAAGCTTCACACTCCTAGCAACTTGACGGACAATCTTTTGCAACGACCCTCAGGCAACTCCTACACCAACTCTCGATGAACGAGCCACTTCTATAGCAGCCATTATGTAACCCTTCAACGAGCTATGGACAATTGTCTGTATGTTTTGGGCGGATTTGTGAAAGCCTGTGCTATGAGGTCCATGCAATGGAGGCTCTAGCATTGATGGCACATGGGTTGTAGCTCCCAAGGCTCTCTAGTGAGCACCCAGCCCTTCTAAGGCTCTAAGCCTTCGGCTCCAAAGCTAAACGTCCCTGCAAGAGCTCTCACCAGCCAGCTACGGCTTCCAAAGCTCCATAGCCCAAGCTACCACAGCTTTGCTCCAACACCAACCTTGAATGGGCGATGAACCTCTACATCACTATAACCCATCTCTAACAGCCAAACAGAAGGCTCACAGCATCAACAGACTACCTACCGCCTCTGCCTCAATGAACACTCACAGTGTAGTGCCTCCTCGACAAACCTCTGCCAACAAGCTTCCAACGCTTTCTCCAACATGACCAGCCTGTCCATACGAGGCCTCTCTACAACTAGCCTCCAAGCTCTCCTATCGGCCATCAACAAGCAACGCTCCAAGACGGATAGCCTCCACGAAGTGACAAACGACCATCCCAGTGAACGACCTTCTGCCACGGGAAGGAATAGCAGCAGCTCATGCTCTGCTCATAGTCTTCAAGCCTACGATCTGCTCCAACTGCGCCCAAGAGATCTTACATCCTGTAACGAGCCAACACTCTAGTCTAAGGCCCATACAAAGAAGAAAAGCAAAGCTTCTTGACGATGGCCTTCACCTTCTCCTTAACGATGCCTTTGCCTTCTCCTTGACGACCCCTGCGAGCTCCAGACGATTCCCAAAAAAAGACACATGGCAGATAGAGCTTTACCTGAGTTAGGTTCATTACCTTGGGTTAAGTGATCAATGGTCAAGATTGGCTTGAAAGTCAGCCACGTGGCAAATAAGACTTGACTCTAGTAAGGTCAATCATAGCCATGGCTAGGTTATAGGGTTAGTCACCTAGTTTCACCTCAGCACAGTAAGTAACCCCTTGCTAAGTACAGTTTGGAATGCAGCATATGAACCCCTGTGCCACATCATCAATTGAACCTCTCTTCTTTACAAAACTTCGACAAGTCGTAACTTCCAGTCCAGAAAAAGAATTTGGACACGCTCCAAAAAGGAAAAGTGATCGCCTTTTCAAGCTCTACGTGCTTGTTAGATCAAAATCATTGTTAGCAATTAGACACTACCAATATTGAAAGAAATCAATTGGTAAGACCTTTGCAACAAATGACAAATCAACGGATGAATGCAAAAAGTATGCCAAAAGCACAAGTGCATGAGGTGACCATAGCATAGAACATGGCATCCACACATAAAGCATCAAGGCACAAAAAAGCATCATGCATCAAGCTACATCAAGCGAAGAAGACAATGATATCAAGACAAGATGTATTGAGAAACAAAAACCTTGCCAACCTTGCCTATATTTTGTAAATCAAGCCTAACCACCTGAGAGTAGCTATGAAAGCACCCAGGGGAAGTATTGACATGTTAAAACCACACTTGACCACCTTAAGAAGCAATGCAAGCACTAAGGGGAGGTGATGGATTTGAAACTCACATCTGACCACCTTGCAGTAGCCAATGGATCATGGCACCAAGGGGAGGTGTTGAGATATGGTGCCATGAGCACATGAATTAGAGGCAAAGGTATGTGCTAAGGAATGTATTAAAGTAGTGTGTGTGTGTGTGTGTAGATATGTATATACATATTTTTACATGTACACACACAACATATGTCTCTCTCTCCCTCTCTAAAAGTTTCTCTCTTTGTCTCTGTCTTCCCCCCCTCCCACACACACACACACACACATGCACGCACACACACACATTTTTTATATATAGTGAAAGCACATGTGCATGCACACGCACACACATACACCTTTTTTTAAATAGTGAAAGTGTGCACGCACACACATACACATACTACCTTTTTGGAAGTCCCCTCTTTGCAACAACGGTTGTTTGTTGTAGTTTGCTCCTCTCTTATAGGCTTGCCTTGTCAAAGGTTCTTTGATTGCAGGATTTATCTTGCGTTAGCTACCTTGGGGCACACACTATTGTATTGTTAGCCGTGTGCTTTGTGTTAATCTGTTGTGGTGGCTATATATATTCTCTCTCTCTCTCTCTCTCTCTCTCTCTCTCTCTCGTGCCACATGTGTTCTCTCTCTCAGGTGCCGCATGTGTTCTCAGAGGCTATGTGTCTTCTTGAGCATTGCATGTCTTTTTGGGATGGGGCGGCGAGTCTTCTCAAAATCTTTGGGTCACCACCTTCTACCTTGTGGCTAATGGTACCATGCCATGTGGCAACTGGGGGTCAATCCGCTCCCTCTCTGAAAACGCGTGCCTTGTGGTACCGACATGTCCTCTCTCTCTCTCTCACTATTCACTCACTCTCTCTCTCTCCCCATATATATAAATAAATTTTAATATATTATATATCTAATATATATTATTATTTATTTATAAAATATATTATGGAAAGTTTGAATTCCTTGAGAGTGGGGAGGGAGAATGGGGGAGGGGAAGGAGGAAGGGGGGGGGGGCAGGGGAGGTGATGGAGACAGAGACAGAGAGAGAGAGAGAGAGAGAGAGGGGGGGGGGGAGAAGGAGGAGTGGGAAGTTTGACTTCTAGAGCGAGAAGTTTTAATTCCTTGAGGGCCATATATTGACTGTCACCTCTCCCATAACTCATTTCCAATCACATCCTCCCTCTCATCATGTTCCCCTTCCTTCCTCTCTCCCTCTCTCTCTCCATCTCCCTTTTGCTCATGTTGCACTCCCTGCCCCCTCTCCCTCTCCCTCTCCCTTGTGTTGCACTCCCCTCCCCCTCTAAGTTCTCCCTTTCAAATCTCCTCCCTTCTCTCCCTCTCTCTTCCCTTCCCCCTCTCTATTACTTTTTGAAACTTTGAAAGGTGTTTATTGGCACCATTATTAACTCTTGGAGATTTTAGAGTTTTGAAACTCTAAAAGGTGTTTATTAACACTATTAAGTATTGGAGATTTTAGAGGACTCTCATGGTAAATTAGTTTCATGCATGGACCTTAACTATATATATATATGTATGTATGTATGTATGTATATATGTATGTATACGTTGTGTGGATAAAAATGGAAAAATATTTTTCACTTGTTGCATGTTGCTGGGTGAGTGCATGGCTATGTACATAGCTAGTTGGTTGTGGAAATGAGCTATGGATACTCTCATGAAGGACTCCACACTGATGATATATTGTCTTGAGATGGAAGACACTTCTACAGGGACTCTGGGAGATAATGAAGTGCAGTGTGGTTGTAGCAGGCAATCCAGAGAGTGTGACGGGGTTTTGTTGTGGGATGATATACTCTTCATGGTTGTCCTGAATCCTTTTTGTAGGAGGGCATGAGCATTTTTTTGTTATGGTTGTCTTGTAGATGCTTTGTGTCGGAATGGTGCTCACCATATGTGGCAGCATGGGCAATATGGTGCTAAGTGCTTTTAGCATGCATTGGTGTGTTAAAGAATGGGATTTTGGGCATCCATGGTCTTGGTGTAAAGTTTGAAGGAAGGGTGGAAGAGTGGTAAAAAGCATGGGATGACATGGCTACAATAAAAAAAGGTATCCATGCAGGTGGCTACGTGAGGACGAGGCGAGGAGGTTCTGGATGGCGAGGTGGCGATTGCAAGTAGCATGCTACGAGGAGAGGGCGTGCTCCATGAGCAGAGGGAAGCTGCGGTACTGGCTATGATCACTAGATGGACGACAGGAGAGTGAGCTCCAGGATCAAGAGTAGCTGTGAAGCTGCTATGCTTACATGAAGGAAAAGGCGACGGGGGAGCTTCGTGAGCACTGTGAAGGCAGCAAAAAGAGAGCTGCTGTGAAGAAGATGACAAAGGTGGGAGCTCCGTGGTGATGAGCTCTGTGGTACAGTCAGCGCTTACTGAAGTCTTGTGAAGACTTGGCTGTAGTAGATGATGCGGGTTGCGGAAGAGACTTTGGGCGACGGATAATCACAAAGCACGGTGGGTTCTCAGCTTTGTAAGTGACAAGAAGGAGAGCTCTGAAGGGGAGAGCTTTTGAAGTTCGGGGGTCGAGAGCTTGAATGTGGCCTGGGAAGGATGGCGGAAGGAGTATGTGAAGTCAGGGAGTACCTTGAGTGACAGTTGGGCTCTGGAATTCGGTTGAGGGAGGCTTTCGACAGAGAGGGGATCTCAATTATGGATTGCTGGGGACCAAGGCGTTGTGGGTGCTGTGAGAGCAGCAGAGGGGCTATGAGCAGCTATCGTCAAGTAGGAGAGGTCGTCTTGTTGAAAGATGCTTGAACGGGTGAAGCGTCTCTACTATGCAATTTAGAGATCCATGAGTTCTATGAGCAAGAGCTAGACACGGGTGTTGGAAGTCATTACACAAAGGCAAAGACGGTCGACATGAGCTGCTGATGAGTAGGGAAGGATTCCGCAGGAGAAGCCAGATGATGGCTGGACGGAGGTAACTGAGGTGGTAAGCTTCTGAAAACAGAAGGGCTACGAGACATAGTGACGCTCGTGTGCAATAGGAAGAGTTGGGGACATCGCTACTGCACTAACCAGGAGTCCCTTGGATAAATGGAGCTCTAGGAGGATCTTGGACGACAAAGGTGGGAGCTCCGTGATGACGAGAGAGGCTGCTATTCTTGTGGTGAGCTGTTGGATGGATATGGGCATCTTTTCTGTTGGCTGGATGACCATTGTTTGTACGTGCTCCATGAGTAGGGAGAAGCTGTGGTGCTGGCTATGATCACGTGATGGGCGACGGGGCTACTGCTTTGGAGGGAGCTTCATGAAGGTGCTTGATTGGTGACCACAAGAGCTCGGAGATCCTGAGGTGGGAGTTCGGGTTTGCTGGATGGAAGTGAAGCATTGTTAGTGCATGGGTTGGAAGAGCCATGGAAGAGGTCGATGAGTTTTGCATGCACGAGAGAAGCTGCAACACTTGACAAATGACCATGAGCTCTAAGATGCTGAAGTAGCAACTATGAGGAGAGACTAAGGAGTAGGTGGAATCGGCCATTGATGCACTACTATAGAAAATGATAAGAGAGGACTTTTATGAAGTGTACACAGTGATGACTTGGGCTTGCAACGTCTTGTGCATGGCTGCAGAGAAGTAGTCACTAAGTGTTGCAACTGATTGTGAGGGGTCTCCTACCCATACCTTTCATGGCCAAGCGTCTTGCCTTTATATTGAGTTTATTGTAATTCTCTAAGGCAGTGGGATGCTGACAAACGATATTTGAGTCCTTTTGGGTAATGGTGTGTGAGTGGAAGAGAAACTGCACTTATGGATGATCATGTAGAGGAGATGGACTGCATCATTTCTAGTGCTGGATTGATAATGTTGGGGAAAGTAAAATAAGATTACTGACCGTGGTCACTTTGTGGGTGCTTGTCTGGTGAGTTGTGGGATTGTATGCATTATGAATCTAAATGATTTGTGAGCTTGAGCTCAGTCAGTAGGAGCTCATGTTGGGCTGTGTAGTCCATTGGTTTTCTTTCTGAGGTCGACTGGCTTCTGGAGAAAGTGTGGCCAAAGTGTTGAGTTGTATCAGAAGGTATGTGTAGAGCAATGATGTTGTATGAATACCTTTTGCCTTGTGATTGTGTTGTTCGGGTGTTTTAAACGTGGATGAGGGTGGTTGTGAAGGCGGATTGGGCTCTACTGCTTTTGTCCATGCACGTTTTGGTGCCTCCACGGAGGACTGTGCACTTCAGTTTACAAGTGTGAAGCTGTGCAGTCAGTTGTAGTGTTGAAGAGCTGAGAGAGATGGCATAGGACTTTCCAGAGTTTTGGGGGATGCCATATGAAAATGCAGAAAGATTTCTGGAAAAGATAGGATTTATAGCACTTATGAAGGATAGGGCAACCCCTGAGATTTTGTTTCCAATCTTGAATTATTGTTTGCAGAGAGATGCAAAAGCATGGTTGCAGACTCAAGTGGCTACCTTCAGGACTACTCATCCTCAGCAGCAAAGTCCGGAGTATACAGTGGTGAGAGCAGATTTTCTTGCACGGTTTGCACAATCCAGGAGCCCTAATGAAGTATGGAAGGAGTTGTGCAAAATTCAGCAAAAGGATAGTCAAGATGTGGATCAGTATCTGATAGAGTTTGGTAGACTGTAGAGTCTATGGTGTGAGGCTTTGACTCCTAAAGTACCCCCGCAGATGATAAAGAGAGACCGGTTTGTGGCTGGTCTAGAGCCTTCACTCCGTCTAAAAGTGGAGCTAAAGAATATTGATAGTTTTGAGGATACAGTCAGAGTGGCCAGAGAGAAAGAATGGAAGGTCAAGAGACTGAGGCAGCTTGGTATGCAAGAGGAGCCTAAAAATCTCATTAGCAGGCCTGAAATGATCAAGGCATATGTAGAGAGAGAGCCGGTGTCTATTCCTGTGCAGGATGATTCCCTGAAAAAGGATTTGCATGAAGCTATGGAGCTGATGAAAACACTCAGCCTAAATTGGATGGAGACTGCAGGAAGAAGCAGAGGTCAAAATAACAGGAGAGAGGCTATGGATGGAGGAGAAGGAAGTTCAGCTGGTGCAAGGAGAGTACCAGATTATGTGATGAGCTGTAGGCTAGAATTGGAAGAGGAACCTGAGGAGACAGTCATAGATGAAGAGATAGATTTTTTGAGTGAGACAAGGGAAGAGAGCATCTCATCAGAGGAAGAGAGTCAGTTGTCTTCATTGTTGAAGGAACCGGATGCATATAGAGTTGATGATGTAAGGGAGCTGGAAATCATTACACTTATGAGTGGAGGCTTGTCAGTTGCTATGGAGGAGGGTGTTGCTCAACCAGATCTGTGTGAGATGGCAGAAGAGAGCCCGAGAGAAGGGGTTGCTACCATAGATGGCAGAGAGGTTGAGAGCCCATTAAAGGCAGCTAAGGATAAGTCTGTGTGTGTAGATGATGATCATGCTCCAGTGTTGTGTGGTGATGATGTGCCTATGATGGTTGAATGCAATCAGTTAGTGGTTGACATTGTGATTGTGCATGCTGAAGAGACTGAGGTTTCAGGTTCAACAAGTGACGAAGAGAGAGGTGAAACTAGCGGTGAAGATGAGAGCTCAATCATGTCTGATAGTGATGAAGCTGAAGTGGCTATTACTGATAAAGTAAAAGACTTGCAGTTAAAACACTTAGTTTGGGTGGGACCAACAAGTGTTGATTGTGTGCATGTAGACTGTGATGAGTGTGAGGAGATTAAGATTCAATGTTTACAGGATGATGGTGATTCAGAGGATGAGTTGAATTGTGTTCTTGATGATGCACTGGATGATATGTTAACATTGATCTCATCGAAAGAGAATGAAAACACCAGTATGCATGTTGAGAAGGATGGCAGTGATAGTGTGGTTGATGATCAGCTGGATCCTTTACTTGATGATACCCTCATGGATTTTGCATGTGTGGTTGGCAAAGACAAGAGAGAGTGTGCTGATATATTTGAGCATTCTTCAGGTGAGAAGGATGTTTGTTTGCTCCTGGGTGATCTTGATAATTCATGTGATGGGTTGAGTTTTGCAGCTTCGAAGGTTGAGGCAATAGGGTATGCTGAAAAGTTCCTAATCACAGATTATGAGCTGGTTGTACCCGTGAGATTTATGTGTGAGGTTGTGACCTCAAAAGATGTAGCTCATGTGAAGATGAGCAAGACTCATGATATAAGTATGACGGCTGATAGCCAATGGAGTTGTGTAGTATCTTGGCAGGAAAAGTTATGGGATCCTGGAGGCTTATATGGAAGGAGTTGGTGGCTATATCAATTTGGTGTATTGTTGATTCCATTTGATCCAGGGGGATGGTGGATTATGCATATCTGGCAGTGGAGGGTTCAAAGTTATCCTTTTGATCCAGGAGGAGAAAAGAAGAGGCATAGAGCACAAGCTTGCTTTGTTTTTGAACCACGTGGTTTGCTAATGATTTTTCTTTAGCTGCTGGACATGAATGTCACAGCAGGAGAGTAGGGGTTGCTAGAGATGTGTGGATCAAAATGGAAAAATATTTTTCACTTGTTGCATGTTGCTGGGTGAGTGCATGGCTATGTACATAGCTAGTTGGTTGTGGAAATGAGCTATGGATACTCTCATGAAGGACTCCACACTGATGATATATTGTCTTGAGATGGAAGACACTTCTACAGGGACTCTGGGAGATAATGAAGTGCAGTGTGGTTGCAGCAGGCAATCCAGAGAGTGTGACGGGGTTTTGTTGTGGGATGATATACTCTTCATGGTTGTCCTGAATCCTTTTTGTAGGAGGGCATGAGCATTTTTTTGTTATGGTTGTCTTGTAGATCCTTTGTGTCGGAATGGTGCTCACCATATGTGGCAGCATGGGCAATATGGTGCTAAGCGCTTTTAGCATGCATTGGTGTGTTAAAGAATGGGATTTTGGGCATCCATGGTCTTGGTGTAAAGTTTGAAGGAAGGGTGGAAGAGTGGTAAAAAGCATGGGATGACGTGGCTACAATCAAAAAAGGTATCCATGCAGGTGGCTACGTGAGGACGAGGCGAGGAGGTTCTGGATGGCGAGGTGGCGATTGCAAGTAGCAAGCTACGAGGAGAGGGCATGCTCCATGAGCAGAGGGAAGCTGCGGTACTGGCTATGATCACTGGATGGACGACAGGAGAGTGAGCTCCAGGATCAGGAGTAGCTGTGAAGCTGCTATGCTTACATGAAGGAAAAGGCGACGGGGGAGCTTCAAGAGCACTGTGAAGGTAGCAAAAAGAGAGCTGCTGTGAAGAATATGACAAAGGTGGGAGCTCCGTGGTGATGAGCTCTGTGGTACAGTCAGCGCTTACTGAAGTCTTGTGAAGACTTGGCTGTAGTAGATGATGTGGGTTGGGGAAGAGACTTTGGGCGACGGATAATCACAAAGCACGGTGGGTTCTCAGCTCTGTAAGTGACAAGAAGGAGAGCTCTGAAGGGGAGAGCTTTTGAAGTTCGGGGGTCGAGAGCTTGAATGTGGCCTGGGAAGGATGGCGCAAGGAGTACGTGAAGTCAGGGAGTACCTTGAGTGACAGTTGGGCTCTGGAATCCGGCTGAGGGAGGCTTTCGACAGAGAGGGGATCTCAATTATGGATTGCTGGGGACCAAGGCATTGTGGGTGCTGTGAGAGTAGCAGAGGGGCTATGAGCAGCTATCGTCAAGTAGGAGAGGTCGTCTTGTTGAAAGATGCTTGAACGGGTGAAGCGTCTCTACTATGCAATTTAGAGATCCATGAGCTCTATGAGCAAGAGCTAGACACGGGTGTTGGAAGTCATTACACAAAGGCAAAGACGGTCGACATGAGCTGCTGAGCAGGGAAGGATTCCGCAGGAGAAGCCAGACGATGGCTGGACGGAGGTAACTAAGGTGGTAAGCTTCTGAAAACAGAAGGGCTACGAGACATAGTGAGGCTCGTGTGCAATAAGAAGAGTTGGGGACATCGCTACTGCACTAACCAGGAGTCCCTTGGATAAATGGAGCTCTAGGAGGATCTTGGACGACAAAGGTGGGAGCTCCGTGATGACGAGTGAGGCTGCTATTCTTGTGGTGAGCTACTGGATGGATATGGGCATCTTTTCTGTTGGCTGGATGACCATTGTTTGTACGTGCTCCATGAGTAGGGAGAAGCTGCGGTGCTGGCTATGATCACGTGATGGGCGACGGGGCTACTGCTTTGGAGGGAGCTTCATAAAGGTGCTTGATTGGTGACCACAAGAGCTGGGAGATCCTGAGGTGGGAGTTCGGGTTTGCTGGATGGAAGTGAAGCATTGTTAGTGCATGGGTTGGAAGAGCCATGGAAGAGCTCGGTGAGTTTTGCATGCACGAGAGAAGCTGCAGCACTTGACAAATGGCCGTGAGCTCTAAGATGCTGAAGTAGCAACTATGAGGAGAGACTAAGGAGTAGGTGGAATCGGCCATTGATGCACTACTATAGAAAATGATAAGAGAGGATTTTTATGAAGTGTACACAGTGATGACTTGGGCTTGCAACGTCTTGTGCATGGCTGCAGAGAAGTAGTCACTAAGTGTTGCAACTGATTGTGAGGGGTCTCCTACCCATACCTTTCATGGCCAAGCGTCTTGCCTTTATATTGAGTTTATTGTAATTCTCTAAGGCAGTGGGATGCTGACAAAAGATATCTGAGTCCTTATGGGTAATGGTGTGTGAGTGGAAGAGAAACTGCACTTATGGATGATCATGTAGAGGAGATGGACTGCATCATTTCTAGTGCTGGATTGATAATGTTGGGGAAAGTAAAATAAGATTACTGACCGTGGTCACTTTGTGGGTGATTATCTGGTGAGTTGTGGGATTGTATGCATTATGAATCTAAATGCTTTGTGAGCTTGAGC
Source organism: Dipteris shenzhenensis (assembly GCF_047967505.1). Taxonomy (NCBI): domain Eukaryota; kingdom Viridiplantae; phylum Streptophyta; class Polypodiopsida; order Gleicheniales; family Dipteridaceae; genus Dipteris; species Dipteris shenzhenensis. Next base: position 18,032,044 of record NC_141599.1, read on the forward strand.
TCAGTCAGTAGGAGCTCATGTTGGGCTGTGTAGTCCATTGGTTTTCTTTCTGAGGTCGACTGGCTTCTGGAGAAAGTGTGGCCAAAGTGTTGAGTTGTATCAGAAGGTATGTGTAGAGCAATGATGTTGTATGAATGCCTTTTGCCTTGTGATTGTGTTGTTCGGGTGTTTTAAACGTGGATGAGGGTGGCTGTGAAGGCGGATTGGGCTCTACAGCTTTTGTCCATCCAACGTACCAGATCCTTCACATTTGCTACTATTTCTTATCTTTTGGTGTAACTTATCTGTGTTTTGAGGAGTGAGATTTTCCCAAAATTTTATCCAAAAACTAGAACAAAAGTATCTATAAAAATAAATTTGGACATTGACAAGTCCAAAATTAATGAAATAAGTGTTCTAGAAGCTCCTTGGTTGAGTGCTCTTATATGACAATAGCCATCTCTTTTTATCAGATCCTTCAACATTGACATTTTCAAATCTCCTCCATTTTAGAGCAACATGGTTGTCTTCCCTCATTTCATTTGGACAGACATGAAATGTCTTCTTCTTCAACTTTAGACTATAATGCTTCTATATGCCACGAATGCATTCAATGCAGTGCCACTCACGGTCTCCCTTTGGACAAACCATTGACTCCCACAGAGACCTTAGGACCTATTCTCCCTTGCAACACATGATGAAGATCTAGGTGGCCTACAAACTGTGCATTCATTGGGGAGGCATGGGCATCACCATTTGGCACATGGATACTCTACTATCACATGTAGCATAAAAAAGTGTGCGTGATGCAGATTGGATAGAGTTTAATGTCGAACTGTAAGCCCGTGGGTGGGGTCAACACCAATTGTCATGGGAGTAGCATTACTTGAGGGTTGCATGAACCAATGTATAGGAGCTCTACAAGCTTTGGAGAGACCGCTTCAAGCCACGAATTAACAAGGAGACTGTGAAACACATCATGGTTTGTGTAGACACACAACAAGACAAAGCACCCATAGACGTGCACATAGACACGTTTACTAAACTAAATAAAAAACTTACGGGTGCGTCTATTTGTGCGTCTATTTTCACATCTGGAGACCCGCGTCTACCAGCGCGTCTATATAGCAAACACACGCGGATAGACGTGCATTTAGATGCTTAAATAGACGCTCTTATAAATGCGTTTATAGACGCAAAAATAGATGCTTGTCGAATAGACAGACGCATATATAGATGCATTTATAAACGCACTGATAGACGTGCTTTATAATATTTTTTTTTAAATTTACAGAATGCTGTGTATGTTGTGTATGCTATATAGTTACAAGAATCCCATTTCCACAGTGTGTAATTCAATTCTTACAGCCAACCGCATTTTAATTACAATTCCAAATAAAACATTACAACTCCAAAATGCAATAAAATTGAAAGCTCAAAAAGTGCTTGTATGTACATATAGCACGAAGCTAAGCCACGTCATGTGGCTTCAAGTACAAAAAATAAGGAAGCTAAGCCACATCATGTGGCTTCAAGTACAAAAAATAAGAGGGGTGTATATACAAGAGGCACGAAGCCCAGCCAGTGTCTTTAAGTACAAAAAAGAGTAGCTAGCACTACTTCTACGACTAATCCTCGCTGCCTTCCACGCTCCCTTCTGCGCTCCCTTCTGCGCCTCCTTTCTCGTCTTCCTCATCGTCTTGTGCGCGGGCCTATGAACAAGGGACAACATATATCAATGTATGAAAAATCAAATCTTTACTTATAATTTTGGCATTATTTAGTTACTTTCAAATACCTCGGGGGCCGCTAAAGTAGCCCGAGTATACTGCTCCTCAGTAATCAACCCATCATCATAGAAGTGCCTCCATGTATCTCCTCTGCGATGGTAGCAGTGGTAGGCTGTCTCCACAGGAGTAGGGTATCTGCCCACGATCTCAAGCTGCAAGATGACACAATTTGCGGAGGGATTAGTACAAAGAAACAACCTCCTAATAAACTACATAAGCAATATAATTTGAGATCGATACTTACAAATTGGGCCTCCCATGATTCAACACCCCCTGCTCAAAAATACACGCTTCCATATTCCTCCATCTAGATCCTTCGTGCCTCCACGTGTTGCAGACTGGGGTCCTCCCTTGCTGACTTCATTGCTTTCTTCCACTCATGCTTGTGAGTGGTGTGGGGCGGGCCCCTTGGTGGTTGACCTCTCTTGAGCCTGGCAAGCTCTGCTAGTGCCTGCCTCTTAAGCGAAGATCTTTTATTGCCAAGTATCGTAACAATATTTGACTTGGCCCATTTATCTGTGAACTGGCGATTAGGGGGGTTAGGATACCTAGAGTGAACAGTAGCGAGGGTCTCATCATCCAACCTCTTTGGCTGGTCTTTGAAGTGGATAAAGCAATCTCTGTAATTGTTAGCAATTACAGAGCGCATGAAGGCCATGATGTCCTTCCCCCGCGCATCCATCAAGATGCCTCCTATCTGAGTGATGTCATAGAATATCCTACCATCACCCGGAGGCACGTTTAAATCATTTGAATCATCATTGTCCCGACCGCCACCCCTCCCAAAGCACTGTGCCATGCATCCCCCACCACTCTCCCTGCTACTACGCTTGCTACTGTGTCATGTCGAGCTTGTACGTTGGCCACTCGTAGCTAGAGACTGCATGGGACTACGCTGACCACTCGTAGCTGGAGAACCGAGTCTTTACTGCACAGGAGTACGTCGACGGTTCTGTGAGACAGAAGGACCTCCTGACAGCATGGGGGAAGGGGCATAAGACGGCATGTAGAAGGGGCATAGGATGGCATGGGGAAAGGGGCATAAGATGGCATGGGAGATGGGCTTGCGCTGTGTAGCCGGCTGGGCTGTGCTGACTCCGTTGGGGTGATCTTAGCTGGTGTGGTGTGGTTTGGAGTATGTAGTGCCGACTCCTGGGGGGTTGTTTAGAGTACCCGTCATATACCCATATAACTCCGTAGGACTAGGAGGGTGCCCTAAAAGGTTATATAAGTCCCTCCAAATAGAATCTCGGGGATCAGGTGAGCTAGAAGCGCTTCCTGACCACATGTTGAATTGGAAAAAAGAAAAAAAATCTATTACTGATGAGCTGAGAGGAAAGGGGAAGGGAAGAGAGGATTACTATCGGAGCGCGTCTATAGATGCGTCTGATTAGCGCATCTATTTTCGCGTATAACAATGCGTCTACAGACGCGTCTGTTTGTGTCTACAAATAGGCTAGATGCGAGTTTAGATGCGCTTGTAGATGCGGTTTTAGACGCACTTTGAGACGTGCCTATAGACACGCTCCAACAGACAGACTTTTCTAAAAAGTAGAAAAGGACATTGCGCCCGACACACAAACGTGACACTGGTACCTAGATCATGTGTTTTTTGGATACGAGAAAGTACAAATCCAAAGAGAGCAAACTTCCAAAAAATATCAACTGCAAAAAGACTTACCTTGAATAGAGGTATGGAAGGTTCTTCTTCTTTTTCAAAGTTGCTTCTCCTCCTTGTTCATCCTCCTCTCCTTTAAGCTTGGAAGTAAGTGTGGGTGCCTTCCTCTTAAGTGTAAGCTTGGAAGTAAGTATGGGAGCCTTCCTCTTAAGCATCGAAACTGTGGATCTGCTAATAAGGAAGCAAGCAAGCCATGTGAAGTATAAGTAATGTGAAGAAAAGCAAAGTGAGCACACTAAAAGCAGGTTTAAAAGCCGCGTCTATAGGCGCATCTAATAGCGTGTCTATAGGCACATCTAAATATATAGAGTAGACGCGATTTTAGACGCGCTTTTATACGTGCTTTTAGATGCGCTTTTAGATGCACCTTTAGATGCGCCACAGAGTTTAAAATTAAACATTCGAAGAAGAGCACATTTGGTGGGTTGTTTGTTTGTAGGATGTCTTCATCTTCAACAAGTAGCTCCAGTGAGGATGAATCCCTCCGTATCCACCATCGCGAAATGTGGTTGGAGCAAAAAATCAAATGTCTGTGTGATCGATGTCGAAGAAACATGTATCGTGCATGCAGGATTAGACTCAATCACATCTCAAAGTATGGAGAATGGGATGTGACCGTAAACAGGGTAAGGGTTTGTAAGTTAAGGTTGATTGAGATACCTATGGGTGTTCATATGTTGGAGTTATGATCCCGTTTTAATTTGATACAGGATGCAGTGCCACACTTGCATATGTTGCCCTATGCTCGCCATGAGGAGGTGAAGCGTTGGTGATATGAGGTGGGATCTTCAGGAGAGACCGTTACGGATGCATGGAGTGATGGTGATAGTAGCCCTCTGCCATTACCTCATGAAGCTGTGGAGGAGGAGGTGTTTGATGATATGGTGCGGGATTTTATATGTCCATCAAGGGAGGGATGATAGCATGGAGCAGGATGATATTTTTACTGCAGGATCGACTCCACTGTTTGAGGGGTGCACATTCTTTCTTCTACGTGCCTCCCTTGAGTTACTAAACTTGCAAACCATCTATGGATGGAGCAATGCAAGTTTGAATGCATTACTCAAGTAAGATTTAAAGTCTATTTTGCAAACATGGTGAATTATGCTAGTGGGTCAATTACTCGAATGCTTTTCCTCATTTATGGTCTTCATGTGCAGGCTATTGTGTAAAATGCTTCCAAGGGAGAATAAATTACCAGCCTCAAGAGATATGGCAAGGCGACATGTGACCTCTCTTGGAGGATTAGATTACAAGCACATCCATGCATGTGTCAACGATTGTGTTTTGTTTCATGGACTACATAAGGATGCAAGAGAGTGTCCTACTTGTGGAGAGGCAAGATATAGAGCAGATCTCAAAACTTTGGATGTGCCTTGTAATGTTCTGCGACATTTTCCCATAATCCCTCGCATCCAACATATGTTCAAGTGCAAATCTATTGCAGAGCTCATGTCATGGCATTCCTCCCATCGATCAACCGATGGCAAGTGGAGAACTCCCATGGACTCTCTTGCGTCAAAGCATATTGAAGACACATGGCCAAGCTTCAAGGAAGAACCTAGGAGCTTGAGACTTGGATTGGGTATGGACGGTGTGAACCCATTTGGTCTCAAAAGCATGTCTTATAGTGCATGGCCAGTGATATTGGTGAATTACAATCTTCCACCCTCTATGGCTATTCAGAAAGGACATGTTATGCTGTCCCTTCTAATTCCAGGGAAACATAAAGTCAAAAACCCTGATGTTTATTTGGAGCCTTTGATTGACGAGCTAGAGATACTTTGGAGAGGTATCGAGGTGCATGATGTGAGCAGGCCTCCCTCGTCACGAGACTTCAACTACAAAGCATTCTTGATGTGGATGATGCATGACTTCCCAGGCTATGCAAGTGTTCAGGTAAGCATTGCACTTCTAATTATGAATAGGTGAAGGATGTGGCACCCTAAACCCACCTTCAACTCTTAATTGCGTCTATTGTTCAGGTCTCACTACATCGGGTTACCATGCATGTCCTGTTTGTGGTCCTTTGCTCGTTGCCTCACGTGCAGATGCATTGAATAAGGTCATCTATGAGAATCACCATCGATTTCTCCCACCTGATCATCCTAGATATGTTGCCCCTTGGAATGAAGTCCTCCCACAATCACTCACCGCGGGAGATTGGATGAGAATTTGGGATGGTTCCATGACTCCTCCACCACTTGGCATGAGCTGGTAAGGGTTTGTAACTATTGTGTGCTATATTGGATGGAAGAAAAGATTGCCCGCTAACACTTTATTTTGTTTAGATACTCCATCTTTTATCATTTACCATATTGGTCCCACCTCAAGATCAATCACCTGCTTGATCCCATGCATATCTTCAAGAATGTGGCATCTACCATTTGGGAGCATTTGAATGGGACACGAGATTCCGTAGGCATAAGGGAGGATCTACGTACCATAGGGACGATGCGTGAAGCTTGGCCACAAGAGAGACCAAATGGGCGTGTTTTTTTACCTCATGCACCGTGGATGTTATCAAAGCAAGAGATGGCGATGGTGAAGCGCGCTATTACTACAATTCGTACTCCCACTAGATGCATGAGGTGTTTGAAGGGAGCCTTTACAAAGAGCAAGAAAAGAGGTGTAGAGCAATTATATGGCTTGAAATCTCATGATTGGCACAAGATGCTCCAAGTAAGTATTTTATGTGCATAATATCTTTTTCCTTTCAAATTTGTGAGTGAATAATTATAAGCAACTAATCAACCACCTCCTCATGGGTTCAGTTCATACTACCTACTAGCATTTCACGTAGTACATCGAAGGACGTGAAAGATTGTATTTACAAGATGGGTGAGCTTGTGAGGTACTTTACATGATACAAAATATGATGCGTATCAATGCTCCATGCAAGTTTGAATGCATATTGCTAATATGCTGTACTTTTTCATTTCTAGGTATGTGAGCTCAAAGGAAATAGATCCCACCACGTTTGAGAATGCTTGAGTTATGTCAGTGGAGGTGGTTTGTTTAGTGGAGGAGACATTTCCACGTTCTATTCTCACAAGCCAACTACATCTTATAGTGCATTTGGTGGATGAGATTGCTATATGCGGTACTATACATGCACGATGGTTGTTCTTTCTCAAGCACTTCATGAAGACCTTGAAAGGCTTCATGAGACAAAATGCAACACCCGAAGGTAGCATGGCCGAGGGTTGGTTGGTACAAGAGTTACTTGTATATATTTTTGAGTTTCTTGTTGATGTGGATAGCTCTCTCCCACGACTATGGAGAGATGATGAAGACCTAAGGATGACCTCTATTGTGCCTCAAGGGAAAGGACGCAACAAAGTAATAGACACGGAGTTGCATAATAGTATCAACCTCTTTTGCATGCTTAATAGTGATGTGATGAAAAGATGGGTGATAAGATACGAGGATGCAAAAGCAAGAAGACAAGAAGAAAGGGCCCTCTTTCGTACACACCATAGAGCTCGTGTGCCATACCCTCAGTATCTAAGAGCACTTCCACAAGATATTCATGTGGATTGGCTACTTGATGAAATGGAGAAAGCAGAGAAAGATGAGGGGATGCATATCACAATGGAAGAATGGGAGTATGCTAGGGGATGCATGAGCGAGGTCGGTATATAGAATCTTATGCATAAGTTAGGAGCTTTCAATAATTTAGATTGCTTATTTAATTGATTTTTTCTTGGTGTAGTGCACTATGTTCAATGCTATATGGTGTGAGGGCAAGCATTTTCGAACACAACGAATTGATGATAAGAGAAACACACAAGATTGTAGCGTCATTGCTAGCTTTGAGGGAGCCAATGGAGCCATGGATGATCATTGTGGTATAATCCAAGATATTATTATGCTTGACTTTCGACGCTTCTTTGTGTATGTTTTGGATGTAAAGTGGTTTAAGGACGTGGTGGAAAGAGGCCCTGATGCAACAATCAAGCGCCATGCAAGTGGCTTTGTAACTATTGACTCCACAAAGTTTTGGCAAAGTAGGAAGGACACACTGGTACTACCACAACAATGTGAACAGGTACTGTGCACACATATAAAAATACTCGCTTTTAAATATTTGATGCAATAAAAATAACATGATTTTATTTGTGGTTAAATTAGGTTGTCTATCAATCAATGGTGGATAATAATAGATGGTGGCATGTCATACCTATTATGCCACGTTCCAAAGTGATGTATAGTACATTTACTAATATGGAGCGTATGGAGGATGATCATGGCCATGGACGTGATGATGACTGTGATACGAGAGAGGAGGATGATCATGAGATAGGAGATACAAATATTGAGGCCATTACTTGTGAGGATGAGCCTACCATTCGAGATGCTGATTTCGATGAGCACATGACTAGCACAAGTAGTAGTGGGTTGAAAGTATTTGTAGATCTAAACATTTGTTTGGATTTTGAAGTAGATAGTTTGGCAAGGGTTGATCTCATTGAGGATGAGATGGAACCGTAGCCCCATCATTGATATTGGCATACATGTCATCATGTTGCACATCTGAAGAGCACTTATCCTATGATCATGGGACCCCTCATAGGATGAGACATCATGGGCTCTACTCTCCAGAGGACTTCAATTCCACTCAGTCGACTCCTTAGGGGACTACCCCTTGAACTAACCCTGGGTGGACTCCCCATGGGCCAACTCCTTAGGGGACTACCACTTAGGGAACTTCTTTGCTAATAGCCCATGGCATCGTCGAGAGTCTTGATGAGTTCATTGTTGTCGCAACCATGAGCGATGCAGAGGTAGCAAGATTCTTTTCTCTCCTATCCCAGAAAACCTCCACTATTCCATCTCCTACACACATTGAGGGTAGATGAGGGACATCGACCACTTTATCTACTTGATAATCGTCCCCTATAGCCCCTTTCAACGGATTATCACTTCGGCATACCCATCGTAGGTCTAGAAAGAGTAGTAATAGTCGAGGCTATTGTGGTGGGCACGGGAGATGTAGATGAGTTTGCACACTCCCACCGCTCCAAGTCTCCCCTATATCATGAGACACAATACCAAGTTAGTCCCTTTTCATCTTCACTCATAGGCCACAACACCCTGGAGACCACTCACTCCCCTACTCCTCACTCCTTAAGTGCTTGCTCCACCCCTCACTCTAGCTCTGCTACTCCATCCAACGTGCATCCTTGGACCTTGTTTTTCCCGAGGACCTATCCTATAGAGTGAACAATGTTCGGGAGGTTATACAAGATGATGATGTCAGGAAGGCAGTCACAATATACATAACGAGGTTGGTAAGCATCCACTTCACCAAGGATATATTCAAACCTTGGAAGCAATAGAACAATAGATCCAAGGAGACCATCATAGATGCCCTCAAGAGACAATTTCCAAATCCTAAAGGGTATGAGTCTGATCGAAATGCCATACTTACATGCATGGGGGAGATCCTTAAGTCTCTAGATAAAAATTAAGGGACACTGTTAAGGAGGGTAAGCACAAGCTAGGGTGGGTGGACCCAAAAAATTGGAAGAGAGCAAAGAAGGAGCACACATAGAGAATCTAGATGCATTTGAGCTTGAGCAGAGGGTGGTGAGGATACACCTGGGGACCATAGGTCCTTCGAAGCGACTGGAAAAGCTAGCAAAAAGTGGGGAAAAGGAGGTCGCACCTTTCTTAGATAAAAATAGTAGTCACTATTTCAACCATAACTTTTGATTACAAACTTGGATTGAGGAGATATTTTTTTTGTTACAAAGCTAAGATTGCAATCTACAACTTTATAGAAGGGGTTGAGATCTAATTCGACGATTTATTAAGTCAAAAACTTAGAAGACGCACAGGTAGCAAGGTAGCATATTTTAGAAGTTCCGAGAGTGCGAGTGAGAGTAAGAATCTTCTTCCATCTATGATTGTATCATCTTGAGTGACAGTGAGATTCATTGCAACACCTTGGTGTGAGTGAGAGTGAGAAATCTGATGCAAGTGAGAATGGGAGTGAGAATAGCTTGGGAGTGGGGTTGGGTGGTTCAAGCTTCGTACATGGAGTATTGTGACTCCAGGATTGATTGTAAATGATTTTGATTCAATAGAAAGTCTCCTTCTATTGTATTTTAGTTTTCTCATTTTCTCTATAGAATCAATCTTGATTTCAAGGTTTGAAGCATCTCAAGTGGTACCAGAGCAAGTTGAATTCTTTATTACGAGTGAGAGAGATGGCTGACCATGATGAGGTTCAACAAATGCTGTCTGAACAAGATCTTTTGATTCAGACACTTACTGAAGAGATAAAACAGATAAAAGGCAAGGTTGTGGCTGATACTTCTAAAAGGAATGAGAAAATGTAGATCTTAACAATGGTCTTTATGTAGAAATACCTCAAGATGATGATGCTATAGGACCAAGACCATGGAAGAGGATAAGAACGGAGGAAGATGATGTTGATGATGATGTTGCAGATCCAAGACCTCGCAAGAGAACAAGAGGTCAAGAGGATGTTGCTAAATCAGCTCTTACCACATCATCGTTGAGCACTTTGCACCCTTTTTCCCCCTCCACCTAGATCAAGCTGTATCTCTTGATCTAGGAAGAATTTGAGGGTGCTCCAAAAAGAAAAATCGTTTGATTTTTTGTGCTCTACATGCTGCTCACATCATGCGCACATTTTGGCTCAAGTATCACTCACTTTTGAGCCTCTCCAACAAGTGCACTTCCTTCACACACATCAACCTCTACATCGATGCATCTGACTAAGCACTTAAAACGAACAAAGAAAAGGAATTATTTGCTGCTTTTTCATTGCTTGACGGTTGGTCTAGATCTACTTTAGAGTAGATTAGATCATCCATAACAGAGAGAACTCCAAAGAAACCAATCAAAGCCATGCCAAAAAATTCCTAACTAGTTCCTACTCAAAGTCAATCCCAGTACCACTCACGTGGTTTCACATCATCACATTACATGAAACCTAAAATTCATAAATTCAATGAGTAGACTTTAGAGTGTTCAGAGGTATTGATCAACTAATCATTGGGCATATAGCGCTTATTTTTGCAGTCGAAGGAACTTTTCCTTGTACTCATCTATAGAGAGATCGTACTTTCCCCTCTTGAACTTACTTAAAGTTATAAAATTCCATATTAATAGTGAGAGGGTCAATACCTCTTTTCAGCTATGGCTCAGAATTCTTCCCACGTGATAGGTTCACTTGGTTTTTCTCTAATCTATAGATGAGACTTCCACCATAACTTTGCGACTCCGTGGAGTTAAAGAGATGCAATCTTTGCCTTTCCAACCTCATCAAATTCTCGTAGGGAAGATAAATCTTCAAGCTCTTCGAGCAGTGATGATGTGGTAGTTGTGCTTGCCTGCAAAGGGTCAGAGTGCTTAACACGAGATAGTGCCATGTGGTAGTGATGACTAGACAAGTGAGGTGGCACTTTGACTGACCTAACCTAGGGTCAAGTTGACCAAGTAGGGTCAATCTGAATAACCTAGGGTCAAGTTGACCTGACATGGATTATAGGACAACCCTGATGATGTGGCAAGTTGATTGATGATGTGGACATGCGATTGCTAATGTGGCAACTATGGATAGAGTGCCATGTGTCACAATGATAGAGATGTTGATGTGGCATCCACTAGGCTATTGACGACATGGTAGTTGCTTGGATTGATGATGTGGCATGCTGCAAAGTTGTAGATGTGGCCCATAAGGCTGATTGGTGCTCACGTTGCGAATATGCCATGTGGCTATTGCGATCAGGTCTCCACATGGGAGCCTATGGTCCAAGGCCTTATAGGCTAGAATCTTCACAGATTCTAAAAGAATCTAAAATATTTCATCACGGGCATGTCAAGGATGTAGATAGCATCGTGGATGTAAGCTGAGAGGTTGCTAGAGATGTAGCCTATGGCTGTGCAGTTGGAGGAGTGTGGGAGCTCAGTGCCAGTGTCCTTATGAAGGTCCTTACTTCATTGGAGAAGCTTGAGGGGCTAAGGTGCTGTTGGAGATAAGGTGTGAAGGTTAATGCTCGTTGCAAAGGTATGTAGCCAAAGGAGCTTAGTCAAGGCGTTGGGCCATTTACATGTAGGTCGTTGGTGAGGCTATTGATGGCTTTTAAAGTTGTTGTCTCTCAGTAGAGCATTGTGGCTATGTGAGCGTTGCTTTGGATGCAAGCCGGGGACTGTAGAGGCGGGAGCTATAGATGGAATGGTGAAGTCATGTAGTTGGCTAGTTACTTGTTGGTAGGTACTCTAGGCACTTGGCTGCTGCAAGTTGAAGAAGCACCTTTAGTTGCTTTGGCCCTCTTTAGCTTTGTTGTTGGAGGAGGAGCTGAGCCTCTCTTTGGCTTTGTTGTTGCCCACTATAGAGGAGCCTCTTAGTGCCTTGCTGCTTGAGTTGAGTTAAGATGCTAATAGAGTACAACAAGTCTCTTCCTATCTTTCAAGGACTACTAAGCCTAGCTCTCTCTCTCACACACAATACAAAACAAGTCTCCTGAAAAGCTCACTAACTCATGAAAAACTCTCACAAAGTACATCTATCTCTCACTCAATGGAGATCCCTCATAAAGAAACTCTCAATGAATCACTTGAGAAACGAGGAAGGAGATCTCTCTCTTAAAGAGCATAAATTCTCACTCAGTGGACGGAATTAATGGACAGAAAATTGCCTTCAAGAAAGTAGAAGTTCTCTCAACAGAAGAGAACACTCAATCTCTCAATCTCTCAATCTCTCTCATGTTTATGATCTCGATGCATCAGAAGGAGCTATGGTACCATGACCAAATATGAAGAGGGGAGAGGAGAAGAGTGGAGATGAGGAGAGAGGACACAGCTAGAGAGCACACCACAAATGACTAAATGTACACTAGATTTAGTTGAATATATAGAAACACTTTTAGGGTTATGGTTATGGCATCTAACCCTTTCCTTTATAGCACTCTATATGTGTTATTTCTATGCACATATGATCACATGATGCTGAGCTAATCTCTCAATAGGACCTGCTCCATCACTTGTGGATGCAGAAGGACCCTCATGTTGTTGAACATCCTCATCAAACTTGCTAGCTGTGAAGAGAATAGCAAGGGCTGCATCTCTCTCTATCAAATGAATGGGAGAAGATGAAGCATCACCGAGGGGACTAGTGAACTCACGAAGAGAGAGAGGGACATTTTCCATGGCCCTACTAAGAGTCTTCTTGAAGTTAGCACTCTGGTCAAGAGATCTCAAAATATCCAATGGGACCCATTAGTGAGGGGAGGTATCAATCATGATATACTGCCCATGGAGAAGTATATTTTTTTTTGAAAAAACAGTGCTAATTATATTACTTCGAGAACAAGATACAAAAGGTCAGCTTGTAGCTGACGGGCTGCGTTCACAAATCGGACACAGCCCTAAAAGGTAACAAAATAAATCATACTCTCACGGAGGGATAAGGCGAGTGTGAATGAACAGCCAACGGGGTGGTGAGTAGTGCCACCGAAGGCCCTGCGAAGTCTGCTCGAAGAAGAGGCCCTGTGTGTCCCAAGCCCGGAGGAAGCGTCTCCGCTTCTCCTGACCGGCCCGGGAATCTCCCTGAATCTGGTCCCACTGGCCTCTGAGGGTATGAATAATCTCGCTCCAAATCTCCATCATGATCGATAAGGAGGTGCCACCGAGGATCTGCGTGCAGCGCGAGGTCCAGATGTGCCACCCTGCAATGCTGCTAATAATCTCCCAGACTGGCTGCCTCTCCCGAACTCCTGTATCAGCCTCTGCTAGGTGCTGTGGGATACCCTCGAGCAGCCCCCACGTCCCCTGTGTGATAAGGAAAGTGGGGTCCTGCTAGCATGCCTCGAATAAGTGATGAAGACCAGGTGCGGTATCGCACCAACAGAACGCGCCCCAAGTGATCAAACCTAGCTCTGGTGCTGCGCGAGTAAGAATCCCGAAAGTCCACCTTCACACTTCCTGGGCGCGAGTGCAGCTCCACAGGCAGTGTTTTGGTGACTCCTCATCCTCATGGCAAATCTGACAGCATCCGTCCTGGCCTATCTGCCGCAACCAACTCCCCACTGGAAGACCTTTGTGGGCAAGAAGCCACAGGAAGTATGAGATCTTCCGCGGCCGCCAGCTCTCCCACAAGGCCTTCCAGAATGCCTGCAAAAAGAACCTGGAAATACCCTGTGCATACCAGCTGGGCCGTTGGGTGGGGGGGCGGCTCTGCATCCTCCCAAGAACTCGCCTGCCCAGAGTCGTGCCATAGGCGAAGAAGGAGGTCGGCCCCTATCCTGTCACAATCTCTGGCCACCACCACTCTCCTGGGTCCCAATCAAGCTCTGATAAGGCCCGCCCCTCCTAGAGCCAGCGACACCAAAGCTGCATCTGGTCCTGCTCGATCCTAGGATCGGTACGCAACCAATCAGCTGGGATCGCGCTGTCGATCTCTGTGCGTCTCGCCTGGGCTCCACATGCACCTCCAGCTGCGTCTGCAAGATCAGCCGTCTCCAGATGTCTGTACGTATCCCTCCAAACTCGAAGGGACCGGGCTGGCTCCCTCATCCAGCCATCCCACCTGATATGTGATCTCTCCCCCAACTGAAGGCCCTCGGCATCTCTGACCTGACCGTTCCAGATAAGCGGCTGGCGATCGATCTCCTCCTGACAGCTAGGAGGGGACTGAATGAGACTGAGGCGAAGCCGCCTCTAAACCATGAGGAGGCTATGAACGAGTGGGGAACGGGGCGGAAGTGAAGATCCACCTGAGGGATGGTAGCCACTCTCCACCTCGGCGTGGGACACAAGAACCGACTCCCTGCTGAAGTAACATCTTCCAAGCCTGCCCCCCCGGGGTCAAACCACGGATGACAAGCTTGCCTAACAAGGCCTGACTCTGAAGCTCTGGATCGATGACCCCCAGGCCACCCTCAGCCTGCGGAAGAATGACTGTCTGCCAAGCAACCCTGGCTCTGGTATCTCTGAGACCATCCTCCCCGGACCAAAGGAAGTTCCGAACCAGCCTCCTGAGCTGTGCCACGCTGGATCTCGAGAAACACCAGCAAGAAGCCACATACCAAGTCGTGGCTAGGAGGACCTGGTTAACTACCAGGGCACGACCTGCAAGGGAAAGCTTAGCAGTGCTCCAGAAAGCCAGCTTCCGTCGGATGGAGTCTAGCATCGGGAGAAACTGCTGAGCTGGCGTGATGTCTAGGCCAACCTGAAAACCAAGGTATCTAGCTGTCTGTCCCCGTGGGATCCATCTGAAACCCAAAAACCTCCCCCACTGAGAACATGCCCCGGGGTCTGTGAGAAAACCAACTGATTTGTTCCAGTTGATTTTCGCACTAGCGGCCGAGCAGAAGACCTCCAGGGCCATCCGCACCCTCTCTAGCATCCTCTCATCGTCTTGGACATACAGGGTTGTATCATCTGCGTACTCCGAGTCCAAAAGCTCCGTGTCCTCCCGGAGTGGAAGGCGAACACCCCTGATCCCTGTAGACCTCGCCCGAAGGTAGTAAGTCATAGCCTCGGCGAAGAAGAGAAACAGGTAAGGAGCAAGGGGGCAGCCCTGACGCACTGATCTCTCCAAGCTAAAGCGCTCACCCATCCTGCCTCCAATGATGACCCTGCTAGACGCTGTCCTGTACAAAGCTGAGATACCCTGAATCCAACCTGGGAAACCTAGCCGCTCCAGAGTCCCCTCCAAAAAGGACCAGTCCACTCGATCGTAG
Source organism: Dipteris shenzhenensis (assembly GCF_047967505.1). Lineage (NCBI taxonomy): Eukaryota > Viridiplantae > Streptophyta > Polypodiopsida > Gleicheniales > Dipteridaceae > Dipteris > Dipteris shenzhenensis. Next base: position 18,047,211 of record NC_141599.1, read on the forward strand.
GCCTTCTCAAAGTCGAGAAGTAGAATGGCAAGGTGTGATCCGCTGTGCTGAGCCCACTCCGCCGCCTCTGAAAAGGTGAAGACATTATCCAGGATAATGCGATCCTGGACAAAGCCTGTCTGAGTGTCATGGATGAGGTCTGGGAGTAGAGGCTGAACTCTGGCGCTGATCATCTTGGCGAGGATTTTGTAGGCAGTGGTAAGGAGAGTGATCGGGCGCCACTGACGGATCTCCTGTCTATCTCCTCCCTTCGGGATGAGGCAAATCAGTCCCGAGGAAAGGCTCTCTGGCATCTGACCGCTGCTGAAAATCCTCTGCAAAGCTGCAAGGAGAGGCTGATGGATCTGGTCCCAGAAGGAGGTGAAGAATGCCCGGGATAGCCCATCCTCACCTGGGCATTTCTGTTCGTCGATGGCCATCAAGGCCTCCAACATCTCATCCATGGTGAACGGTGCCAACAATGTCGCCTGCATGCTAGGCTGGACCAGGGATGGAGTGTGCCTCCACACCTCCTCACGGGCACGTCGAGTACGAGGGGCCAAGCGGCTCCTGCTGGAAGAGGGTCCTATAGAAGTCAGTGGCCAACCCCAATACCTCCCCCGGATCCGTAACGATGTGACCATCTGCTGTCCTCAGACTCCGAAGCTGATCACCTGCAGCTCTCTGGCCATGTGTCCTGAAGAACTCCCTGCACATCCGGTCACCCTTCCGGGCCCAGAAGGAGAGAGAGGCGTGATAGGAAAACTCTGATCGACGCTGGAGTGTCTCCTCCAGAAGGGCTCTGGCTCGAAGGGCCTGGATCCGAAGCTCCTCCGAACCCAGGGAAGCCTGTTGGAGTCGCTGAATGGAGGCGAGGTCCCTCCGAAGAGCTCTCTCTCTACCCCACCAATCCTGTCGAACCTATAGGGCTGCGAGCTGGCAAATCTGGCTGGACTCCTGCAAAGCCTGTGCCACCGAGCCAACCAGATCCACGCACTCGCCCCAGTCTCTGTCCCAAAGACTGCAAATACTGCTGCGCACATCCTCCCTCGAGAAAATGGAGTCAGGAATCCGGCATGAGCAGGGGGGAAGGGACTGAGCTGTTGAATCTAATGATAAGAACACAGGCGCATGGTCGGACAGTGTCGTCCCTGGAACTATACCCGCCTGACCGCCTTTGCCGATGGCCCAATCACTAACATAAAATCTATCCAGCCTCTTTAGGAGTCTACCTCCTTCCCTGCGGAAGCCCCACGAAAAGTCCAAGCTCCCATGCCAGCGTCGGAAGGACGGGTCTCGCCAACTGTCCCTTCCTCCTGTCGCAAAGATAAAAGAGTCCCAAGCTGACTGCTCTGCCTGAGACATACCTGTAAACTCCGGTCCTCTGCCCTGCTGGTCCTCCAAGGTCTCCAGATTGTTGAAGTCACCTCCAACAATCCAGGAATCCATGTCTGGGAGAATCCCTGTAAGTGTCCTCCAGAAGGTGGCTCTACAACGGAGATCTGTGGGAGCATAAATGTTGAGGACTCCAACTCTGGATCCCTCCAGTTCCAGGCCTACCCAAAGGGCACGGCCTGGTATCAGCGTGTCATGACCGAAAACTCCCTGGGCTAGCTGCTCGCCCACGGAGGTACAAACACCACCACTCCTCCCCAGTGCGCCGATCGAGGGCTCCCAATAAGTGTGAGAACGTCCAGGGAGAATCTTCCCGCATCTGCGGGAGTGAACCGCAGAAAGCTTGTGCTCCTGGAGCAAAAGTACATCCAAACGACCTATCACTGCTGGCTGAAGTTCCTGTCTCAAAATAAGCTTCCTAGGACCACGGGTTCCAGAAGAGTGAAACCCGTTCACATTCCAGGAAACGAGGTGTAGGCTCATGGTGAGGGCTTTTGGGCTGCGAACAGCTGTCTGCTCGCGGTCGAAGTCGAAGAAGAAGCTGACATCTCGGAGTGGAGGCGCTGACGCTTATGGGAAGGTTTGGAGGGGGAGGCGGGGTCATCCTACCCGTCCTTCAACACCTTCAGCAAAGGCGAGAGGCCTTTGGTACCATGAACGAAAGCATTCTCGAGCCAGCTCGAGATCTCTGAGGTGGTCATGCCGTAGAAAACGCGGAGTTTCTGGGGGGTCCAGGCTCTGACATCTTGGGGGAGGGGCCAAGACAGGGGAATGGATTCACACCTTAGCCTAATAGATGGATACCCTAAGGCATAAAGAATTCATGCATTTGATATAAATAGTAAATTTAAGCAACTATTCTGGATGTCCTTTATTTTATTGATGGACTAAGTTTGTGAAAATGGGTAGTCTTTTGGAATTCTTGGCTGAGGGTTGGTTGGTACAAGAGTCACTTGTATATATTTCTGAGTTTCTTGTTGATGTGGATAGCTCTCTCCCACGACTATGGAGAGATAATGAAGACCTAAGGATGACCTCTTTTGTACCTCAAGAGAAAGGACGCAACAAAGTAATAGACACGAAGTTGCATAATAGTATCAACCTCTATTGCGTGCTTAATAGTGATGTGATGAAAAGATGGATGACAAGATACGAGGATGCAAAGGCAAGAAGACAAGAAGAAAGGGCCCTCTTTCGTATACACCGTGGATCTCGTGTGCCATACCCTCAGTATCTGAGAGCACTTCCAAAGGATATTCATATGGATTGGCTACTTGATGAAATGGAGAAAGCAGAGAAAGATGAGGGGATGCATATCACAATGGAAGAATGGGAGTATGCTAGGGGATGTATGAGCAAGGTCGATATATAGAATGTTATGCATAAGTTAGGAGCTTTTAATAATTTAGATTGCTTATTTAATTAATTTTTTCTTGGTGTAGTGTACTATGTTCAATGCTATATGGTGTGAGGGCAAGCATTTTTGAACACAAAGGATTGATGATAAGAGAAACACACAAGATTGCAGCGTCATTGCTAGCTTTGAGGGAGCCAATGGAGCCATGGATGATTATTGTGGCATAATCCAAGATATTATTAAGCTTGACTTTTGATGCTTCGTTGTGTATGTTTTGGATGTAAAGTGGTTTAAGGACGTCGTGGAAAGAGGCCCTAATGCAACAATCAAACGCCATGCAAGTGGCTTTGTAACTATTGACTCGGAAGATCTGCTTAGGAGTTAGCCACGAGGAGGTCACCATGAGGCATTTTGTGGAGCTTTGCTAGTTGTTGCATGAGCTGCCTTTATTGTAGATGGGGCCTGCAACAGCTGATGAAGGAGATGGGTTGTCCTATCATCAGTACTCCTTGGTCATGTAGGGACATTTATGGTAGACAATGCTGATGGAGAGTCGGTTGGTTACACGAGCTTTGTAGAAGTCCCTTGTTGAAGCCATGGAGGCCGCTAGTAATGGAGAGATCTATGGATGGAGTGAAGCCCTTACACAACATATTGAAAAATGCATTGTTTCTTGTCTAATCATAACCATGGGGCAAAAACATGATTGGGATCACTTATAATATCCAAAGAGCTCTCGTGGCAAATCCTATCATCCAAGTCCATATGGTGCATGTCAATGTATGAAATTCATGCTATGCTAAACCAATGGTACAACTTCTGTGCCACAAAATTACATTGGCATCCTACTGCATTCCACCCATGCATTTCATGAGGCCTTGATTCTTTTTTTAACTTTGGAACTTTATTGGGATCCATAGGGAGTATCGGAGCATTTCTAGCATCAAAGGGAATGAAGAAGCACCAATACCTACACCGCACCCGTAGTGCAATGAGGGAGGCCATATTAACAAGAAAGGATTGAAAGAAATATAAATTGATAAGAGCTTGCATTTTTTTAAGCAGTCAAGAGCTTTCTTTTGCCTTTTTAAGGGACCCATCCTCGCTATGCTCCAACTTTTGCATGCAAAATCTTGTAGTGAACATAGAGAGAGAGAGAGAGAGAGAGAGAGAGAGAGAATTGTGAGGAATGATTACTATGTCTGTTTATGGGTGAAATGAGAGAGGAAGAGAGATATTGTTAATCATATGAAATAAAAAGGGAATGGAGATGGGAAATTATAGATATCTAGGTAAGTTACAATCTATTATACTGAAGATTATCAAGGATGAGCATGGGGAATGGATTCCTCAGCTCTACATAAAATATTCAAGGATAACAATGCAACCCACTAATTGTGGGTGCTATAAAGTGTCTTGGAAGGATGCAATGGACATATCCAAAGATTGGAAGGGGAGGATAATGGATTTTGAGATGTCTCCCTATAGTAAAATAGTAACATGGGTATATATTCAACATGTTTTCACTCATGTAGACATATATGTGCATCCACATGTAGGCCTTTCATATCGGAGTCCCAATGGTAATTATTCCAAAGTGTACTAGTGTCATGCTTCAAAGTATTTCCATTTGTTTGATGTCTATCTTATGTCTTGCATTTGTTTTATAGATTTGTATTAGACCCCTTAGGGTTTGTCCCATAACCCTTATGGTACAATTTACACACACCATTCTCAACACCCCCTCTTAAATTGCACTGCATAAGAAGAGGGTGATTTACAGAACACAATTTTTGGATTTTTTGAATGTTGCATAACAGAAACAGAAATAAAGATTATAAAAGATGCACATGAGTGCAAAAAGAGCACAGTGGAAAAATAGTATGTACAAAGGTGTACAACTTAACCTTCACTTCCCCCTCTTAAGTTGCAATTGATTCACATTTTCCCATGCAACTCGGCACTATATATTGGTGGAAAGGGCTATAGTGGCTTGTCATTCGATCCAATTATGGTTTATATCTCAATAAGGGAACTATAACTCTCTAACCGTGGGGAGTTTACTCTTGTTGTAAAAAGAAAAAGTACTCCATTTCATGTGCTCTATTCACATCTCCTTCTAGATCGCCGATTCGAAACTTTTCCAAGTTCACTTCATGGATGCATGCCACATGAGGAGGGTGGATATTTATGTCACTTCTCGACGCGTTTAAGGATTTGGTGCTTGGTCCTCCGTGCCTTACGGCTACCAATGCATGAGATCTCTTCCTTGATCTTCATGTCAACATTCAACGGCTGATTGTCCAGTGCATTGTTCAAGGAGATGATGGGTGGGATGATACACCATGGACAATTCATGGTGAAGAACTACTAATACGCTGGGAGAACTTTGATTTTAATTCTACTCATTGTGCGGTGATCGAACTACTTGTTGTTTCAGAGGTAAATGAAATGGTGTCCTTCATTAAAGGGTGAGATGCTCCCCAAGCTTGGGGGGAGATTTGGCACATCTGCTTGTTAATTCCTGTGGATAAGCTTGTCCTGAATGGTTTATTCTCAATCTCACTATAAAGGTTTCTAGGCCTCGGCTATGGTTGGTAATGTTTCGACCAAGGAATCCATTTGTACCTAATTAACCTTTTATGCCTCATTTCGAGCTTCACGTTGTAATTCTTTTTGGTCTAAAGATAAACTATCAACAAAGGATTGCAAGTTTATTTGGTGCTGAATGTTTGGCTCAAGTGTTGAATTCTCCCCACCCTCTCCTTCTACCTATCCTAGACTACCGAGAAACATGGGATGTCCGAATTTCAGTCTTGGTGTGATGACATCTTGGATCCTTCAATTTGATGGAGCTTACAAACCTTCGACCAAGGCTGCTAGTGTGGGTGTGAAGCTCACTTCACCGGGTGGTGAGGAGTATTGTTACAGCAAGTCTGCACCTGCAAGTACTTGCAATCAAGCTAAGTACTTAGCGCTCATTTTTGGGCTAGAAAAGGCACAAGAACATCATGTCAAGCAACTTGAAGTGCAAGGAGATTCTCAACTAGTGTGTGAACAAGTTAGTGGAAGGTGGAAGGTGCGGAGCAAAGGCTTGGTTCCACGACATCAACAAGCATTGGAACTTTGCAACCAATTTGAAGAGGTAAAAATTCAGCATATCCCTCGAGCTTGAAATCTAGTTGCTGATTTCTTAGCACATGAAGCTTGTACTTCAATCACACATGACGCGAATGGAAGCACCACCTCGACAAAGCTGCAAGCCACAAAAGAGGGTGATCATTTGTAAGGAATGCAAAGGTTGTGGTCATCATGAAACTAAGTGTTGGGCATACTTGATACGAGTTCACCGACTTCAAAAGATCATTAGAAAGGTCCTCAAGGACATTGCTCAAAAGAAGGATGCTAGACCGCACACTCCTTGAAGAAATAGCATGGCGACTGCAAGAACTGGAAGAAGCTAAAGGTGATGTGCAAGCTCTCCAACTGTTGACATTTGTCATGGCATTCTTGTTTGCCTTGATGAACAACCTTATGCAGCGCCATGTCTCTAAGCCTTGCTTGTAAAGATGGATGTGATATCATGAGGGTTGGTCCTTCTAAGATTGTCTATGTGCTATTCTATGCTGAAGATTCTTCCCATGTAGTATTTTACAATACACCAGTCACACCCTACCCTGCCTATGTGTGCTTTGTGGATGTATCTTCACCCGATTTTCAGTTCAAGCTTCCTCTTTCTATTGTTTGTCCATAGATAATCCTTGGCTTGTCTCTCTCTTTTCCATCTTCCAAGCATCGCTGACATTCCCGTGTTTTGTGGATAGGTGGAAGAAAATTCAAATGAGTATCTTGTGGCCTTCAGGCGCCGTTGTGTTTCAACTTTCTTACTGAAGACAGATGGCTGTTGGTTCTTCCCACATTTATAGAGGGTTTGGCTCAAGTGTGGTATGAGAAGCAGGATGAAGACGTTCGCCAAAGTAGGCCAAGGTTGACAGCAGCAATGATTGAGTATTTCGGCAAAGAAGAGGAGCCGAAGAATGTGTACCTGCAGGTAGAAAACTTGAAGCAGTCAAAAGGTGAGACGGTGCCTCGATATGTGGATCGAGCAGCCATGCTCCTGGACCGTTTAATTGCCACACAGGAGGACAATGCCAGATTTTGAGCTGGAATGACTTAGCATGTGCTGGGCTACATTGTAGCAGGAGCAAGTGATGAATTCCGCCTCAAGCTTAAATGGGAGAATCGAGAAACTATGGTGCTAGCACATGAGATTGCTCAAAAGTTTGATAAAGTTCAGTCTGACCGCGCTTCAAAGAAGACAATTGTCCCTCCATAACCCCCTCAATTCCTACAACAACAACCTGGGGGGTCTAACTCAGGGGCATACCCCCACCCCTCATCAGGGATGTATCCACCGCCTCCACCTCAAATGTATGGTCCTCCCTTAGATGCTTACCCTCAACAAGGTGTATATTCTCACCCTCCGCCTCGAAGATTTCCCCAGTCTCACCCACAAGCCACCCTCCTTTCTACTCCCTCGGCCCCTCTAGCTAAAGAGGCCCCCCCTGCAATAGAACCTGGAGTCAATGACCTAGCCAAGGCCTTGAATGATCTTTGGCTTGAGATGGTGGGCATCAAAAATCAAGCTAACCGCCCTCCAAGAGACTGTGCTAATGTTGTATGCTACGAGTGCCACCAGAAGGGTCATTATCGCATGGAATGTCCCAATTTTCCAAGGGTGAATCTTTTAAGTGAATCAGGCACCTTGGGAAAAGAAGTTGTACCACCTCAGACCCCTCTAAACAGTGGACCAGGCTGCCCCAAGAAGAAGGTGTCCTTCTCAGAGCCCTAAGATGGTAGACCCACCAACCGAGAAGACTAAAAGATCCCGCAGGAGTAAGTGGTCACCCTCGGATTTTCCCATCGGCTCGGGGCAAGAAGACTATTCGGTTGTTCAGGACCTTGCTCATTGTTCTTTGAGCATCACGCTCCCTCAACTAATAGCATTAAGCCCTAAGGTGAGATGTGAGCTGTAGCAAGGGCTCTCAACAAGGAGGAACAAGAAAAAGGAAAAGGTAAGAGAGGTATCTTCTATCTCTGAAGAAATTGATCGGCACCCACATACAATTGATGTCATCATAGATAATTGCCGTGTCAAAAATATGTGTGTTGATGGGGGAGCTACATGTAATATCATGGTGCCTCGAGTCATGAAGAAATTGAATTTGAAATGTACAAGGTGTTCCTCCACTCGAATCAAGGTAGCACATGGTCGACGACTCGCCACCCTTGGGGTTATTGAGGATTTGCCCATCACTATCAATGGGTTGACCACCACCATCAATTTCTATGTAGTGGACATTGAAGATATAGGTAGGAGTTACCCAGCGATACTCGGGAGACCATGGTTGAGAAAGAGTGATGCAGTCAGCTATTGGAAGACATGACACATGTCTTTTGGTGCTTCTAAGGAGAAGATCCCGGTGCAACCCGATGCCATGGAACCAAAAGAAGAAGAGCAGCAAGACAGTGATACTCTCTCATCCTCAGTGTCTGAATCAATGGACGAATTAGACGGGGAAGAGGAATTCTCAAAGGAGGAAGTTTACATGATGGGGGTGTCTCCGACCCCGCCACTTGCAGAAAAGGTAACAGCTAGTCCTCAACAGCTTGAATCTATGCTTTCCCCATACCTCTCTACAAGTGAGAAAGACGCATTCCTAGAAATGTTCAAAGATTTCCCTGACCTCTTTACAACTAGCTACCACCACCTTCGCCATGTGACTGCCATAGAGCACAAGATAGAGCTTGATGCGAAGCCTGTGGCTCAGAATTATCGGAGATTATTGGAGATTAGGGCCCCTACAGACCGATGCTTTGCACTCAGAGTTGCAGAAGCTTGTAGAAGCTGGGTTTATTGTTCTGGTTCACAACACTGAATGGGTTTCAACAATGGTAGTCACCCCAAAGAAAACCAACAAGTGGTGGGTTTGCATCGACTATAAGAAACTCAATGTGGCCACCAAGAGGGATCATCATCCTCTTCCCTTTCAAGACCTCATTCTTGAGAAGGTAAGTGGTCATGAGATGTATACTTTCTGTGATGGTTACTCTGGGTTTTATCAAATCAGAATTGCCGAAGAAGATGTGCTTAAAACCACATTTGCCACACCCTGGGGGACATTTGCATTCAAAGTAATGCCATTTGGCCTCACCAATACCCCTGCTACCTTTCAAAGATTTATGTAGATGGTGTTTGCTCCTTATTTGGGGGATTTCTTGGAGGTGCTTTTAGATGATTTTTGTATATTCTCATCATGTCAGGAGCACGTCATGAAGGTTAGATTGACCTTCCAAAGGGTCAATGATGCAAATAGCAGTCTCAACCCTGAGAAATGCACCATTGGAGCCACTTAAGGTAGGTTACTAGGACGTATTGTCTCATCTGAGGGCATCAAGCCTGACCCCGAGAAGGTAGAAGCTATCCTCAAGCTCTCCCCACCAACAACAAAATGTCAGGTACACTCATTTGTCAATCTAGTAGTATACTATCGTCGCTTCATTGATCAATATGTTGCGTTGACACGACCCATGACTATGCTATTAAAAGATGGGGTTGATTTCTCTTGGGATGAGGATTGTGATCATGGGTTTGCATAAATCAAGAATGCTCTGGCTTCAGAACCCATTCTATGCAATCCAGATTGGTCAAAGACTTTCTATATCAATCCTAGGTTTGGTGAGCACACTCTGGTAGGTATTCTTCTCCAGCAAGGGGAGGATTAGTTCATGTATCCCGTTCGATTTGCTTCTCGACAATTGCTCGACATTGAGTTACGCTATTCAGAGGCTGACAAGCATGCCTTATCTTTGGTGTTCTGCATTGAGAAATTTAAGCATTATGTGGCTGGAAAGTCCTTCATTATACTCACTAGCACTAGTCTTGCAAAGCAAGTTCTTCAATCACCAAATTCCATGGGCCGGTTGGCCAAATGGTTGGCAGTTCTACAAGAATATGATTTTTCTTTCAAAATTGTAAAAGGGGGTTGTTCCAACTTGAAGAATGCTTTGATTGATTTAGAGGATTGCCTCGATGTAACCCTTGTAGCGGCCATAGAAGTTGGGGATCCATGGTATGGTGGTATCTATAGGTTTCTGACTGCTTTCTCCTTTCCTCCAGAAAGTACTAGCTATGAGAGAAAGAAGATCCGCAAAGATAGTAGGTACTAAGACGGGCCATTGATGCAGATGAAGTGCCTAAGGTATTGAAGCATTATCATGATGGATTTTGTGGAGGCCACTATGCCAGTGACTATACAGCTAAGAAGATTTTACATCTTGGGTACTATTGGCCGACCTTGTTCAAGGATGTCACTTTGTATTGCAAAACCTGTGAACCATGTTAATTCTTTGGTAGGAAGGATTTGCGTCCTAGGCAACATCACCCAGTGATGTCCATCCATCCGTTTTAGAAGTGGGGAATAGATTTTTTCAGACCCTTGACAATGATTGCCCGCAAAAAGAAGTATCTTTTGGTAGCCACTCAGTATGTCACTAAGTGGGCTGAAGCTATCGCCCTCCCCACTGCAAATGGTAAGGCGATTTCAAATTTCATATTTGAACGTATCTGTACAAGGTTTGGGACACCCATGGAAATAGTCTCTGACTATGGGAGTCTGTTCTTAAATGAAGCAGTGGAGTTACTCATGGATCACATGGGTATTGATCATCGCACTTCTAGCATCTATTATCCAGCATCCATGGGTCAAACGGAGTGGACCAATGGCCTCCTTTGTAAAACCATGGGAAAAATGGCCACAGGGAACAGGAGCCAGTGGGATCAGAAGGTCACAGAAGCTATATGGGCTTACATCACTCATAAAACATCTACAGGTCACACTCCTTTTGAGTTGGTATATGGTACTGAGGCCGTTTTACCACTAGAGATAGAGATTCCAGCTTTGAGATTGGCACAAGAATAGAGGATGACAAAAGATGAACATGTAGAGGCCTGATTGGTGCAACTTGAGAAGCTAGATGAAACTCGACGCCTTGCCCTACATCAAACAGAGATCCAAAAGAGTCAACAAAAGGCCCGCTTGGATGCTAAGATTCGCAAGGGATGGGAAAGACATTTTGTTGAGGGGGATGTTGTGCTATGCTTTGATAACAGATTGGACCACCAAATGGATAAGAAGTTTCTGCCACTATGGACCGGTCCATACAAAGTCATCAAGGAACATAGCAATGGGTCTGTACAAGTTTAGGAGCTGCATGAACCATATGGCAAGAAGGTGATCAACAAGCGTTACCTCAAGCCCTTCTTTGTGCATGATGGACCCAGGCATGGAAATGCTGTGCATTCCCTGCCTGGGGGGGGGGACTGTTATGGATAAATTTGTCTAAGGAAAAAGGCATAAATATGAGTGTGTGAATAGTATAATAAAATTTGGTGTGCATAGGGCCCAGGGTTGAGGTGGCAGGGCATGACCATGTGCCACCCTTCCACGTAAGAGGACCCATAAGGTGAGTTGTACATAATCCATGGTAGTAATATTATAAAATGTAAGGTGGCATGGCTCCTCCATGTGCCACCCCTCCACCTAGGCTGCATTTAGTGAGATATGGCTCAAAGTCCATGGGAGAAGTAATATAAAATAGGTGGACATGGATATTATATTGGGTTATTCTCTCCACATAGGATAGGCCCATGTGGGGGAGGTATAGATAGTCCAAGGATGCAAGTTAAATAATAGGGAAAGTAGGATGAGGTGGCAACATTCCTTGTGCCAACCCTCCACTTGTCCTCCTAGAGGTTTGAACATATTATAAAATTGGGAAAGACCAAGGGAGTATCATAGACTTGAGATATGGGGCTTGATTTATGTGGAAAAATGAGGCAAAGAGTTGTCGCACACAATTGAGAGTGCGTAACCGCCTAGCCCACATGGGAGACTTTTCCACACATACCATACATGTGGGAGTATGCATTTATTGGGAGAGATCCCCTCTCTTGGCTATAAAAGGAGGGGGATATTCCTTGATGAGATACGCTCATTCTTGTAAAGCCACCTAGCTAGTACTTTGATTTCTCCCTTCTCTTCCTTTAAAAATAAAGCATGGTCCTATCTCCATCTTTACATTCCTCCTCCCATCATGTACATGCTTCTCTTCCCCCTCTCCCTTTCCCCTTGTGCCATAGTCTCCCTCTTCATTCCCTCCACTTCTAATCCCATTTCCCCTCCCATGTTAATGTTTCGCCCTCACATTCTCCTTTCCTCTATGGCCCTTGAGCATCGCCATGCTTAGTGTCTAGCCTCTTGTCCTGATTTCTTTTCCGGCTAATAGTACCTTTTGATTGTACTTTCCCTGATAAAGTGTGATCCCTGTGTCATCTCTCCATATCTCTATACCAAGAAAATCATGTAGTTATCCCATGTCCTTCATGTCAAACGCTAAGGTGAGTTGACTCTTTGTTTTTGAGATGAGATGTCCATTGGAGCTGATGATGATCAAGTCATCATCATAGAGCACTACAAGAAGGATGTCTTTTGTAGTCTTTTTTATGTAAAGAGATGGATCTGGATTTGATGGCTGAAAACTAGATGTAAAAAAGTAATGATGAATCCTTCCATTCCATGCACGAGGAGCTTGTTTCAAACCATAAAGTGATTTCTGCAACCTATAGACCTTTTGTTCCATCCCAGTAATAGCATATCCTGGAGGTTGTATCATGTAGATTTTCTCATCTAGAAAACCATTGAGGAAGGCATTCTTCACATCCATCTAGTGGATGGGCCAATCAAAGTGACCTACAAGAGCTATGGCTATCCCGATGGTATTCATCTGTGCAATTGGTGCAAAGGTCTCCTCATAATTTGTGCCATACTCTTGGGCATACCCCTTGGCTACCAACTAGGCCTTGTATCTATCAACCTCACTAGCTGAGTTGAGTTTGACTTTGTAAACCCATTTGCATCCTATGGGCTTCTTCTCTACATAGGAAGATCTGTCAAGATCCAAGTCGGGTTCTTGAGAAGAGCATTGTACTCTTCATCCCTTGTGTGTTTCCATGGACTTGTACTACATCTTTGAATAAGGTTGTCTCATCAAACTCCATCACTTTGACCATGAATGCATAGTTTATCTTGTAGGTCCACCTCTTAGGTGTCTTTTGATCATGAGCAAATATTCTGAGATTGGAAGTGGAACTTTCAGGAATCTCGGTGATGACCGTGGTAGCTGCTATATCCATTATGTCAAGAACCTTTTCTTTGGATTTACTCTGAGTGGTCACTGTGAATTGCATACTATCTAACTCTGCAAGCAAAGAAATATGATAAATCACTAGCATTACAGGCTAGGTGGAGTAGATACTATAGTCGAACTATCAAAGTATGATGAAGCCTCGTCAATGATAACATCCCTGGATATAATATTGACTGGATCGTCGAGTTGGTATCCCTTCGACTCTATAGCATATCCAAGAAAAACACAATTATTGATTTGATATTGAGTTGAGTCCTAAGTGCATCAAGATCATGAGCATAAGAAAAAAAAACAAATATTCTCAAGTGACCAATAGAGGGCTTAGTTCTTGTGAATGCCTCTTCTGTTGTTATATCTTGCAATGAAGCAGTGGGACTCATGTTCATCAAGTACACAGCTGTGTCACGTGCCTCGGCCCAATACTATCTTGGAACATTCTTCTCATCAAACATGTATCTAGATGACTCTGGAATCACTCTGTTCTTTTGTTCACCAATCCCATTTTTGTGAGGGGTATACCTGCATGTGAATTGACATGTGATTCCATGCTATCTGCAAAAGGCATGGAATTATTCTCTTTTCCCCTCTTCTTTTCCCCCCTCTTTCAATCTCTTTTTCCCTCCTTTCCTTCTCTTCTTTTTTCCCTCTTTCAATCTCTTTTCCCCTCTTCTTTTTTCCCCTCTTTCAATCCCTTTTTCCCTCCTTTCCTTCTCTTCTTTTTCCCCTCTTTTAATCTCTTTTCCCCTCTTCCTTCTCTTATGTTTATGCTCTTTTCCCCTCTTCAATAATCAGGTTTAGACATTAACTCTTATGTGACTAGAACCAATAGAAAATTAAATTTAAATAATTTAGCTACTAGGAAACACAACAATTTCAACCACGAGTGTTAACTAACACCATGGTTAATATTTCATGTACTATGTTAAGCAAGTAGAGATGTAGGAGAGAACATGAGGTTTAGCATATGATATTTGCCTTGGATACATATGGGCCCAAGTTGTTGTAAAATGAGAATGAGAGAGACCTACATGAGAGTAAAAGGGTTAGCCCTCCCTTCAAAAGGTGGAATGTATATAAGGCCAAAAGTTTGACTTTTTGTCTTCATCGTTTACTTGCAAGTTTTGGAATAGAAGCTCTCTCTCTCTCTCTCTTCATTCTCTTGCATTGATTCTTCTTGCTTCCTCTTGCTAAGTTGTCTTGTGACTATCGCTCTCCCTCTTCAAGACCATCTTAGTAATTTTGGGACAATTCCAAGTCTCACTTTTATTGAAAGTCACAAATTTTAATACAATAGAATCCAATAGTTGCTTTTTATACATATATTTCTTTAAGGCTAGGAATCTGGTTTTTTATAGGTTTTTACATTGTTTTATTCTTTATAGACTACTTGTTTGAATATTTAGGAGCTTTTATATGACAAAATTCTTCATTTAGGGGATTTTAAATGATAATTTGGGCCTTAACCACTATATTAAGAGATAGTGTCCACGAGCACTTGTGCACTCTATCATCAAGAGCAGCATGCCATATAACTTTTTCATGGAAAGAGATTCAAATGTATAAATTTCATTACATGCAAATATAAATTTATTTGCATGCTATGTTATTTCATTCATAACAATGTCTTTACAAATACATAAAAATGCCTCTTCCATTTGTTTCCCAAAAGACATTGATGTTTAAACAACATACCATTATTCAAGAGATAGATCTTTGTCTCCGAGATTCTAATGGTTGTAAATATCTCTTGGTTGCATGTCTAGTTGCGAATGATCTATTATAACCATGTTATAATGCTTTAAGTATAGCTTCCATGTCACTCATCCACTGAAGATGTCTCATTTTTCTCAATATTCTAATTTGCACCTCTATCAATTGTATTGATGGATCAAGTTTCTGATTCCTTTGTTGCTCTATAATGGGTACTTCAGTGCTCTTTGTTTGAATTTGTGTGTACAACATTGTTGGCTCTTGGGATCCTTGACATGCTCCCTATCCTATATCTTCTATCAATTGTATTGGTGGATTGTGTTTCTCATTCCTTTGTTGCTCTAGTATCAATATTTTAGTGCTCTTCATTGGACTTCTTGTTTATAGTGCTATCAGATCTTGGGATCTTCAACATGCTCCTTGGTGTTGTTCTTTTTGGCATTTTCTTGTGGTGTTTGGACTATTCTATGTAGCTGAGTGTTTGGAGTTTGCTTTTGATGAACTTTTGGTACTTGTGCTATCTGGTTGCATCCTTATGACATGTTCAAAGTGTTCTCAAATCATAGATTGTTGCCCATATCTTGTTGATTCAATGATGGGCCATCATGAAATTGTTTCAATTTCAATAGATACAGTAAAAGCCTTGTGATGAGCTCATCATCTACAATTGCACCTCTAAATTTATTTGGGAACAAGCATTTTGTTAGACCGTTGAGGGACACCTTGTATGGAATATCATCTATGAGGATTGTGTTTCTGTTTCTATAAATATTTGAATATTGTGCACATGCTTGAGATAGGGGTCAAAGTATGCTTCCACATAATGATTGTTCCACAAGAAACAAGGAATTGAATCCTTTACACAATCTTCTTCTCCTTAAGTCATGAAGAAAGAAAATTGTTTTCTCGCTATGTGCTCCAAAAGCTTGATCATTGGCAGAACCTTCTACTTCAAAGCACATCACCACACTCCAACATTAAAGCTATTGTATATAGTACTTATGAATTCAATGCAACTTGCATGCAACACAACCCTTTCTTGCCCAATAGCATATATTTGAAGGCTGGTTGAACTAGTAGATTTACACATCAAGAGTCCATCAAGATCTATTATGATTGTGTGTGAGTATTTAGACACATTCTCAATCACCAACTCTTCCATGTATTCTTCCTGGATTTCCATTGAACTTGGAAATACAATGCATTCCTCAAGCATAATGTGTTCAATAAACTCAACCTCTTTTTCATTTGTATTTCTTGTGACAAGATTCATATAGAGCATTGCTATCCAAACTTTCTGATCAGCAAGGATACATGCAAATTATTTTTCACTTAGCAAACACCTATCAACCTCACCTAGTGAATTTATAAGTAGTTTATATCCCCAAAAACATGTGTTTGTATCAAGATTACATAAACTCATGGTTGCTCCTAGTCATCAATTACCAGTGTGTTATACTCCACTCTACATTTTGCAATTGAATTTTTTTCCAAAGTTCACCCATTTGCCCAATAAGATTTTTAACCTTCCTCTTGACTTCACACTCCTCCACATGCCTTCCACATGCTTGGCATGTGGCCTTTCTTATATTATTGGAACACATGGACATGAGCCCACCTCTTTATATGACTCACTCTTCCTATTTTCTAAAAACTCCATAATAATATCCCATACACAAATAACTCTCACCCCATACCAAGGTATTCATAATTCATACCTATGGTATTTACAATGAGCCATTCCACTCATCCTCTCCATCCCATACAATATCATAGAAAATAGAAATAAGTGAGAGCCGCTAGGCTATCACTTGATACTCAAACTCTTATCAAACATAGAGAAAAACAATACCAATGCCAATTTAAAAATATCAATTTTTGGCATCACATCTTTCAGCCCCCAGTAGATCCTCTATAATGAACAGAGAGGGTCTACTAGCCCTCAAGGTGGTCGAGCATAGAAGAATTTAAGGCGATACTCTTTGGTGTGTCCAAGTATCACCATGCCGTCAACATCCTCAAATTGATAGGTTCCATTGGTGACATTCATATACATCCTTATGGAGGTGTGGCCAAAAGTAACCAATCTCTGCTTCAGTTGTGGAGTTAACCCTCGAGGAAACATCCTTCTTCCACATATTGCTGAACATCTTGCAGTTCTGGCCATCTAGTGTCTACCAAAGAAACCACCCCCTGGACTTGGACTACAATGGCTTGAGTAGCTAACTCATCTGCCCTTTGATTTTCTTTTCTGTTTATATGAACAAACTTGCAAAAATCAAATTGACTACATAGTGCCATAGCCTTTTGATTAAGCTCCTTCAAATGAGGACTTCTTGTCTTGTAATGCCCTTGCATTTGCTTTATAATAAGCTGAGAATATCCTCTTACTTCCAATTCTTTAACTTGACTTTGAAGAAAACCCTCCAAACCAAGAATCAAAGCATTATATTCAGCTGCATTGTTAGTTGTGATACCTGGAAGCTCTATCCTCTTGCCCATACTTCTTGACCTTTAGAATTCATCAAGACCATCCCCCCGGCTTCTTGTTGGTGTGAAGGACTAAAAGCCCCATCAAAATACAAAACAAAAGCTGTTGGTGGTATATCTCTTTCATCTTTAATGTTCTCCTTACATTTCTTTTCTTCTCCTAGATCCTCCTGTCCTATGAGCAAATCTGCCATAGTGGACCTAGTGGTATTTTCAGTGACAAAAGAGAAAGAGAACTCTTGAAGCTCTGACAACCATTTTGCAAATCTCCCCCTACGATTAGGCTTGCGAGCTAGATATGCTATTATAGACTGAGAGGTAAGGAAGAAAAATGGTCAAGGTAATAAATAGGAGCGAAACTTTTTGACTGAAAACACCAAAGAGAGAGCTTGCTGCTCCATTCCTTCATACCTTGTTTCCACATCTGTAAGCTATCAGCTGGGATAATAGATGGGTTGCATTCTACCTGCCTCTCCTTTTTGTAGCAATACAGAACCAATTGAATGCAAAGATACACTTGGATTTACATAAAAGTCTTGAGGCCAATCAGGGGGCTTCAATATTGGGCCCTTACTCATGGCCTCCTTAAGTTGCTAGAAAAACTCTTGTTTCTCCACACCCTATTGAAAGAAACTCCTTTTCTTGTCAACAAGTTCATGGGACGCACTATCTCCATGAAATCATTACAAAAGCGTTGATAATACTTGCTCTTTCCTAGAATTCTATGAACACCAGTGACACTCTCAAGAGTTGGTAATGCCACGATTGCTTGAACCTTGTCAAGATCCATTTGCAGGCCTTCTTCAGACACAATATGCCCCAACAAGACTACTTTTGTTTGAGCCAAATGACACTTGCTATGATTTAGACACCCTCTTGCTTCATCAATCCTAGCTAAGGCCATCTTTAACTTCTTCATGTCACTACTACACATGGATCCTATTGCAATGTTTACGTACCGACGTTTAGCGCTCGCTTAGCGCTAATCGTCGGTATAAAAAGCGGGTTTCGTAAATCGTCGCTATATAGTGACTATTGCTGAAAGTCGCTATATAGCAACTTTTATAGAAAAAGTTGCTATATAGCGACTTTTAAAAAGTCGCTATATAGCGACTTTTAAAAAGTCGCTATATAGCGACACTGAGACAAAATACTATAGTGATGTTTTTACAGAGAGGTTTTTTTTTTTTTTATAGGCCTTAAAAGTTAGTTTTTTCCAATGACAAATTTTTTTAAATTTTCATACATGTTTGAACTCATAGAGAATAAAAAAATGAGAGCATGTACATCAAGCTTTTGAAGCTCATATATTCATGTCCAAATTTGAGATGAAAAAAATCAAATAAGAGCATTTACATCAACTGTTTCATCTTGAGCCAAGTCTAAGGCGCCAAGCAAGTCTATCTCCAACTCTATACCAAGTTGATCTCCTATATCATCATCGTACTCTAGCATCGTACCTTCACCTAAAGGTATTTGATCATCTTCTTCAATAAAGCTTAAATGTGGTGATTGATCTTGATGATTGTTGTCTTCTTCGTCAATATCGTGATCTCCATCCTCCTCCCGTGTGATGTCATTATATGCGCATCTTCCTCTTGGCTCATATGGTGATCGACATCTTCTTCACTAGATTCATCAATTGGATCCGGCATTGGTAGTGGCATCTCCATATCCACATCTCGATCTTCAAAAATTTGCTTACTTCGTGGTGCAACTTGGATCAGATACCACCATCTTGGATCAGAACGATCCGGATGAAAAACCACCTATATTGAAGATGGGTGCCAAATGTCGTCAATTATATATATATCAATGGACTTTAAAAACGAAAGCTTTGACTAATTAAATCATTAGTATGCACCTGCTCACAGTGCTCGGGAAGAAAAAAAGTATCACTTTCATTGGTCCAATGTTTGGTGGAGTCTATTGCAAAGAGACTGCTACTATCTTTTCTCACTGTCGCATGGGGACCGTTGTAAGTAGTTCTAAACCATTTTACATCAAGAATGAAAATAGTAAATCGTCTGAAATCAATTTCATAGATGTCGCGTATGGTTCCACAATAATCCAACTGTGAGGAGAGAAGATTGGTATCCGAAGCACTTGCTCGGTTATCTTGTGTGAAGTTAGCCATGACTCCACAATCATACGTGACTCTCTTTGAATCGATGCGTTCCACGCAAAAATGTCGTCCATATGACCATAATGCACTGTACTTTTTGTACTGTAAAACAATGAAGATGCACCTATTTTATAGCATATATTGCCACAAATAATTACTTAATTACGTCAAGAGATAAGAAACTTACATGCACCATACATCCAGATGATAACTCTCACTCGCGCTTGCTTATTGTCTCTCCATCACGTTCGGCTTTACGTAGAGCCAGTTGTAGCCAATCAAGTGACATGTGAGTAGGGAGAAGAGCCAGATCTGGTGGATATGGTTGTGATCGCCTATACATTACTCTGAATCTCATCCTTGCATTTATTCTTTCTGCTTTGGCCACTTCATATCTCTCAATCCACTTCTGTATCTCAGGGCTATTGAGGATACAAAACTTATTGAATTTCTCCATTTGCTCTTCGCTCATCTTTCTTTCAATCCCTTTTCCTTGGGGAACCTCGCCAACGATGCGATCATCATCCTTGTTGTGCCAAGCTTGCGACATATCAGGATCCGTGGATGCAAGAAACTCTGTGATATATACTAATGACTCTTGCACAAGCCATCCCTCTGCCATGCTTGCTTCCGGTCTTGCTCTTTGTCTTACAAACCCCTTTAAAGTTTTCATAAACCGCTCAAGAAAAAACATCCATCGACTATGAACGGTACCTGCTATAGCCACCTCATCAACTATGTGCACAAGCAAGTGGACTTGAGTTGTCATAATGCTCGAGGGAAAGTGCTTCTCAAGCAAGCATACGGCTTTGATGGATTCCACCCTAGCCTTCTCGATGCTCGATATAGAGATCTCTTTTTGAGATATCCACCTATTTCACATGTCCATGAAGAAAATACATAATGCGATTTGATAGTAAGCATACCTCACAATACCACAGATCTTGAATATAGCATTTCTAACATCTTCTTGTAAGCACCCTTTTATTGTAATTGGGAGGATGAACTATCAAAGCAACAATGAAGTCATGTCAACAATATAACATAATAATAATTACGCTAACGCATCACTATTATCGGCACACTAATTCTACTTAGAATACCTGTAAGACCTTGTGCCAATCATGGGACTTGAGGCCACTAAGCTTATTGTCCTTTGAAAATGCTCCTTTCAAGCAACGCATGTACCCTGTCAGTGTTTGAAAAGAGGCAATGTCTGCCTTGACCGCTGCCTCCTCCCTCGTAGAGAGGATCCACGTTGCTTTCGGGAGGACAACTTTTCCCGAAGCATGCACTTGGGGCCACAAACGAGACATCCTATTCATAGCACGCAAGTCTTCTCGCACTCCTCTCGAGTCCTTGGAACCAACCAAGTGTGCCCAAATAGTAGCCCCCACATTCTTGAAGATATGCATGGGATCCAAGAGATGATTGATTTGTAACTGACCCCAATAAGGAAGCTCGTGAAAGATCGATAGCCTCTTCATACCAGGAGGAGGTTCCTCTCCATTTGCCCTCCAAGCTTGAATCCAATCACTTGCCTTCAAATATGATGGTGGTGGATCAAGCTGACCTCCACGTGCGAGATGGTCAAGCGGAAGGTATCGAGCATGACCTTCATAAACATTTTTCCTCATATGTTTGGAGTAGCGTGCAAGCGATTTCAGAGCCGCGGTTCACAAACAGGACAAGCATGGTACCCACTTGTAACAAGTCCTGCACGCATGCATGAATGTGTTAGTACAAGACATGCATGCAAAAGAGAGTAAAAAAAGCATAATCCCTCATTGTACATGTAAAGACACAACCACGTACCTGCGCACTCTCCATATCCTGGGTAGTCATGCATGGTCCACATCAAGATACCCCTGACCAAAATATCATTGGTATGTCTAGGAGCTCTGGAAATATCAAAGACCTGCACTCCTCTCCATAATATCTGTAACTCCTCTATCAAAGGTGCCATGTACACATCCATGTTTTTTGCCTTGTACTTTCCTGGCACAAGTAGTGCAAGCATGAGGTGTCCCTTTTTGATTGTTAGCCATGGTGGGATATTGTAATTCACCACGACTATGGGCCATGTCGACCAAGATGTCGAGCGTAACCCGAAAGGATTCACGCTGTCCATGGCTAGCCCAAGATGTAAGTTGTGTGGCTCCCTCGCAAAGTCCCGCCTTGTGCTTCCAAGCTGCACAATCTGCGGGAATCCTCAATGTGTCATCAGTGGACCGATGAGATGCATGCCATGTCATCAACTCCGCTATGGATTTGCATCGAAACATGTGTTGTATTCTTGCAAGGATGGGAAAGTGTCTCAAGACCTTTACTGGTATCCGCTCACCCTACAAGTCATCTCTATATCATTGTTCCCCACACTTTGGACAACTAGCCAAATCTCCATGCTCACGACGAAAGAGAATACAATCATTACGGCAAGCATGGATGGTATCATAATCCATACCCACCATTGTTAGCATCTTTTTCGTTTCATCTCTTGATGTGGGAATGGTATTTGGTGCAGGCAACATCTTCTGGAGCAACCTATGACAAAGACAGTATCCAAATGATGATTCTCAAAACAAACAATATACAAATAATGAGTCAAACTAATGCAAGGGCTAACCTCATTAAGGCCGAGACACTTGTATCCGACCACCCATACTGTACTTGTAGATTCAAGATTGAGAGACAAGCACGTAGTTTAGACATCCTAGCACCCTCGTACAATTGTGTTGATTGCAACTCTCGCATTTTGACCTCAGACTCTGACATCACGTGTATGTGGGATGTAGTGCCCCTAAAAATGGAATCCATCATGTCGACCATACCCTCGTCGTCATCCGAGAGACTATAGTTTTACTGAAAGTGAGAAGGTATATGTGTACCCTCGTCACCTCCTCATCCTGTTTTAAGATTTCATGTAAATATAAGATCTTCTATTTCCTGGTATACAATAAGATTGCGAACTTAAATAGCTTTGACTTACCGATGAGCCATCAACATGTGCAACACCAACGGGGGGTACTGGTTCTGGTTCCTCCCCATACATCCGCAAGTGGCGCATGATAATACGACGTTGATGTCGTACTTCTCGCTTGCAATGAGTGCAATGACAATATAACCTTTCCGTAAGCCACTTCGTGCTCCTGGGCATTGGCGCATCATCAGACGAGCTTCCACTCGTCCCTTCCATCTACACTTATAAAATCACAACATAAGCATGAGGAGGACATATTGACAATTATAAAAAAGCATGTTTGAGCTTCTCTTGATGCCACATCAAAAAAATGACAGTAAGCGTCACTATATAGCGACGCTTTGCTCTGTTCCGTTGCTATATAGTGACGTTTTTAATTAAAAACGTCTCTATATAGCGACGGATTAGCGTTGCTATATAGCGACGCTGTGGGTTGAAACTCGAAACGCCGAAACGCGTGGCGTTTTGCTCATTCCATTCCCTAATCTCTCAAGTAAGCAACCCAAAATCTCCTCCCACCTATTTCCGACGACCTCCCATCTATTCCAAGCAACCTCCCACTCTATTTTCCACTCCTCACCCTTCTCCTACCTCTTGTGCTCCCTCTCTATCCTTTTCCCTCTTTGGTTTCTTGAAAGAAAGTTCTTCAAGAGGTGAGTTTGTTTCAACAATGTAGGTTGTTTGTTTGTTAGATTTAGTTTTGTGAGTATTTCTTCTTGTATTGCTAAGCCTGTAAACTAGTTTTCATGCTTGTTTTGAAAGGATTGAAACAAAAAACGAGATTTCAAGAAAGAAAGAAAACTCACCTCTTTTTTCTGTATTTCTCTTCCTTCTCTTTCTCCTTGTCTCCTCAATCTCCTCCCTTCAAGAAGTTGCTTTTGTAATCTCCTCCTTCCACTAACATCTTATTTGAAAAAATGGGTTGTTTTCTCTCTTTTGTAGGGCCAGTCCACTACACTGAGCGGGACATACTATTTCAGGTAAGTGCTTTCTCTTTTTTCCATTTATTATTTTTGTTATTTGCATTGGCCTACAGCTAGCGCCTTAAGCGCTAGCTGCAGTGATGGGCGTAGGAACCCTCTCTTCCCCTCCCACTCTTTCCTTCTTCCCCCTTCTCTTATTCTCTTTTTTCCCCCTTCTCTTTTTTCCCTCTTCTCTTATTCTCTCTTTCCCCCTTCTCTATTTCCCCCTCATCTCTTTTCCCTTCTCTCTTTCCTTTCCCTCTTATTCTCTATTTCCTTTCCCTCTTATTCTCTTATGCTTATGCTTCTCCCATTCCCCCTTCTCTCTTTCCCCCTTCTCTATTTTCCCCTTCTCTCATTCGCATAAGCTCATGCTCATGCATGAGCATAAGCATGAGCTTATGCTTATGCTAATGCTTAAGCATAAGCATAAGCATAAGCATAATATTCTCTTATGCTTATGCTTCTCTCATTCCCCCTTCTCTCTTTCCCCCTTCTCTATTTCCCCCTTCTCTCATTCGCATAAGCTCGCTCATGCATGAGCATAAGCATGAGCTTATGCTTATGCTAATGCTTAAGCATAAGCATAAGCATAAGCATAAGCATAAGCTCATGCTTATGCTCATGCATGAGCATGAGCTTATGCTTAAGTTTCCCCCTTCTTTATTTCTCTATTTCAACATAAGCTTATGCATAAGCATGAGCTTATGCGGAAATAGAGAATGAGAGAAGCTTATGCTTCTCTCATTCTCTATTTCTGCATAAGCTCATTCTCTATTTATTTATGCATGAGCTTATGCGGAAATAGAGAATGAGAGAAGCATAAGCTCCTTCTCTATTTCCGCATAAGCTCCTTCTCTATTTCCGCATGAGCATAAGCATGAGCTTATGCTTATGCTTATGCAATAAGCATGAGCTTATGCTAAGCATAAGCATAAGCTCATGCTTATGCTCATGCATGAGCTTACGCGGAAATAGAGAAGCATAAGCATAAGCATGAGCTTATGCTTATGCTTATGTGGAAACATAAGCATAAGCATAAGCATAAGCTCATGCTCATGCTCATGCATGAGCATAGAGAATGAGAGAAGCTTATGCAGAAACTCATTCTATTTCTGCATAAGCTCCTTCTCTATTTCCGCATGAGAATAAGCATGAGCTTATGCGGAAACTCATTCTCTATTTCTGCATAAGCTCCTTCTCTATTTCCGCATGAGCATGAGCTTATGCTTAAGTTTCCGCATAAGCTCATGCTTATGCATGAGCTTATGCGGAAATAGAGAATGAGAGAAGCTTATGCGGAAACTCATTCTATTTTCGCATAAGCTCCTTCTCTTATGCTCATGCATGAGCATGAGCTTATGCTTAAGTTTCCGCATAAGCTTATGCTTATGCATGAGCTTATGTGGAAATAGAGAATGAGAGAAGCTTATGCGGAAACTCATTCTCTATTTCCGCATAAGCTCCTTCTCTACTTCCGCATGAGCATAAGCATAAGCATAAGCATAAGCTCATGCTTATGCTCATGCATGCACATGAGCTTATGCTTATGTTTCCGCATAAGCTCATGCTTATGCATGAGCTTATGCGGAAATAGAGAATGAGAGAAGCTTATGCAGAAACTCATTCTCTATTTCCGCATAAGCTCCTTCTCTACTTCCGCATGAGCATAAGCTCATGCTTATGCTCATGCATGAGCATGAGCTTATGCTTAAGTTTCCGCATAAGCTTATGCTTATGCATGAGCTTATGCAGAAATAGAGAATGAGAGAAGCTTATGCGAATCTCATTCTCTATTTTTGCATAAGCTCATTCTCTATTTCCCACTCTATTTCCCTCTTCTCTTATCTCCCCCTCATCTCTTTCCCCCTCATCTCTTTCCCCCTTCTCTCATTCGCATAAACTTTCCCTCTTCTTTATTTCTCTATTTCCCACTCTATTTCCCTCTTCTCTCATTTCCCCCTCATCTCTTTCCCCCTTCTCTCATTCGCATAAGCTTTCCCCCTTCTTTATTTCTCTATTTCCGCACAAGCTTTCTCTTATGCATGAGCTTATGCGGAAATAGAGAATGAGAGAAGCTTCTCTCATTCTCTATTTCCGCATAAGCTTATGCTTATGCATGAGCTTATGCGGAAATAGAGAATGAGAGAAGCATAAGCATGAGCTCATGCTTATACATGAGCTTATGCGGAAATAGAGAATGAGAGAAGCTTATGCGGAAACTCATTCTATTTCCGCATAAGCTCCTTCTCTATTTCCGCATGAGCATAAGCATGAGCTTATGTGGAAACTCATTCTCTATTTCCACATACGCTCCTTCTCTATTTCCGCATGAGCATGAGCTTATGCTTAAGTTTCCGCATAAGATCATGCTTATGCATGAGCTTATGCAGAAATAGAGAATGAGAGAAGCTTATGCGGAAACTCATTCTATCTCCGCATAAGCTCCTTCTCTTATGCTCATGCATGAGCATGAGCTTATGCTTAAGTTTCTGCATAAGCTTATGCTTATGCATGAGCTTATGCGGAAATAGAGAATGAGAGAAGCTTATGCTTCTCTCATTCTCTATTTCCGCATAAGCTTATTCTCTATTTCCCACTCTATTTCCCCCTTCTCTCCTTCTCTATTTCCGCATAAGCTCATGCTTATGCTTATGCAGAAATAGAGAAGGAGAGAAGCATAATAGAGAATGAGAGAAGCACAAGCATAAGCTTCTGCTTCTCTCCTTCTCTATTTCCGCATAAGCTCATTCTCTATTTCCGCATAAGCTTATGCTTATGCTTCTCTCATTCCCCCTCATCTCTTTCCCCCTTCTCTCATTTGCATAAGCTTTCCCCCTTCTTTATTTCTCTATTTCCGCACAAGCTTTCTCTGATACATGAGCTTATGCGGAAATAGAGAACGAGAGAAGCTTCTCTCGTTCTCTATTTCCGCATAAGCTCATGCATAAGCATAAGCTTATGCGGAAATAGAGAATGAGCTTATGCGGAAATAGAGAACGAGATAAGCTCATGCATAAGCATAAGCTTATGCGGAAATAGAGAATGAGCTTATGCGGAAATAGAGAACGAGAGAAGCTTCTCTCGTTCTCTATTTCCGCATAAGCTCATTCTCTATTTCCGCATAAGCTTATGCTTATGCATGAGCTTATGCGGAAATAGAGAATGAGAGAAGCATAAGCATTCTCTCATTCTCTATTTCCGCATAAGCTCATTCCCCCTCATCTCTTTCCCCCTTCTCTCATTCGCATAAGCTTTCCCCCTTCTTTATTTCTCTATTTCCGCACAAGCTTTCTCTTATGCATGAGCTTATGCTTAAGTTTCCGCATAAGCCTTTCCCCCTTATCATTCCCCCTCATCTCTTTCCCCCTTCTCTCATTCACATAAGCTTTCCCCCTTCTTTATTTCTCTATTTCCGCACAAGCTTTCTCTTATGCATGAGCTTATGCGGAAATAGAGAACGAGAGAAGCATGAGCTTATGCGGAAATAGAGAACGAGAGAAGCTTCTCTCATTCTCTATTTCCGCATAAGGTCATTCTCTATTTCCGCATAAGCTTATGCTTATGCATGAGCTTATGCGGAAATAGAGAATGAGAGAAGCATAAGCATGAGCTTATGCTTCTCTCATTCTCTATTTCTGCATAAGCTCATTCTCTATTTCCGCATAAGCTTATGCTTATGCATGAGCTTATGCGGAAATAGAGAATGAGAGAAGAATAAGCATGAGCTTATGCTTCTCTCATTCTCTATTTCCGCATAAGCTCATTCTCTATTTCCGCATAAGCTTATGCTTATGCTTCTCTCATTCCCCCTCATCTCTTTCCCCTTCTCTATTTCCCCCTTCTCTCATTCTCTATTTCCGCATAAGCATAAGCATGAGCTTATTCTCTCTAACTCTTAGTCTCTATTTCCCTTTTCTTCCTCTTCTCTTTCCTTTCCCTCTTCTTTCCTTTCCATCTTCTTTCCCTCTTTCCTTTCCCTCTTCTTTCTTTTCCCTCTTCTTTCGTCTTGCCTATGCCTATGCCTATGCCTATGCTTATGTTTGTTTTTTTGTTTTCTGTTTTCGTGTTAGTGTCTATGTTAGACATGGGATCACGTCGCTCATCCGACGAGTACGGACATCCTCGCAGGAGGAGAGCTCATGATCTATATGCTCCAGAGGACTTTGATTCCTCTCATGCGACTACCCCGAGGACTACCCCTGGTCCGAATCCTCTCGGACCTAGCACTACGACTACCCCTGGTCCGACTCCTCTTCCACGTAGCACTGCGACTACCCCTCGGGGAACTCCTTTGCTAGCCGCGCATGGCTTTGTCGGGAGTCCCGACGAGTTTGTAGCGTAGATGAGTGATGAGGAGGCAGTGAGATTCTTCTCTCTGCTCTCTCAGAGGACCTCAACAATTCCTTCCCCTACACCGATGGATGGACGTACTGCCCAGCCATCCCCTCGCGTCCCTTCGACCGCGGGATCATCACTTGCGCATGCCTCTCGCAAGGGAAGGAAGAGTAGGATGGGCGGCTCATGTTGTGTTGACTCGGGGGATGTAGACAAGTCAACACACTCACGCTCCTTTAGGTCTCCACTTGGTTCAGAGACATAGTATCAGTCAGGTCCCTTTCCCTCTCCTAGTCCCACTGCTACTCCTTGCTCCGGAAGCGCTCGCGCACATTCCACTCCTTCAATTTCTGCTACCGTCAGTCCGCCTTACTCATCAGGGGATCTCTTCTATCAAATCACATCTGCCAGAGAGATAATAGAAGATAAAAAGGGCA
The DNA here is from genome assembly GCF_047967505.1 of Dipteris shenzhenensis. Lineage (NCBI taxonomy): Eukaryota > Viridiplantae > Streptophyta > Polypodiopsida > Gleicheniales > Dipteridaceae > Dipteris > Dipteris shenzhenensis. The sequence continues at coordinate 18,075,253 of NC_141599.1, forward strand.
AAGAAGTGATGGCCACCATGAGGAGGTTGATGAGTCATCACTTCAAGAGCGGCATAAATACCGATTGGCGGTATCAAGATGGCCAAAAGAAGCAGGCGGTGATCGATGAGTTAAAACAAAGATACCCTAATCCGCCAAATGTGGAGTTTAATGACAATTATATGCGAGAGCACATGGGTTTGGTCCTGAAGCATCGTAGATCAACCTTGCGTACTTCCATCACAAAGGGGTTGGCTAAACCCAGCTGGGCAGACAAAGCTGATTGGAAGTACTTCAAGAAGCAACATAGGGACCATCCCGAAATGTTCGAGGGTCAGAGGAGGGCTGCGAAGAGACGGCTGGATATCGTAGGTACTTCGCACTTTGGTGCAGGCGGACGGTATGCATTCGAGGCAATCGTGGTAAGTCTACTTCTTCTCATTTAATGTATTGTTCTATTTGTTTTACTTACATATTACATGCACTTTAGCTAACTCTAACTCTCGTAAATTGGATCCATAGCAAGCTGCGATGGGCCATCTTCCTACAGATGCAGAGACGTGACGCGCATTTCAGATAGGAACAAAGCCGTGGTTCATTGAGCAAGAGGCAATGGGAGCGACGGTCGATTGGGCTGAGGTGGCTGCTCGCACGGTATAAGTTTACTCCTACTTGTAATCTCACTTTTTTAATTAAGTTCCAATCTAATTTTTGATTTATATGGTTCACTCTTAGGGTCAAAGCTCAAGCATCCCATCATCGGAGGCGAGTGATCAACAGGGCCAAGGATCAGACGCAGGTGGCGACGACAAGGGAGAAGACGCAGGTGTCGAGGACCAAGGAACAGGCCAACAAGACGAAGATGATTCGGATGAGTAGTAGTGGTAGTAGCATCTTATATATCCGCTCGTTTGAGCAATTTTGTATCGCCCTTTCAAAAGGGTAATTTTGTTACAAACACTGTTGTATATGTCCGACATGTATATGCATTTGTTACTCATCATTTCACAAGAACAATTTTGTATCACCCTGCAAGCAAGGGAAATTTTGTTATAAAAAACTTTATTTTGTAACTACAAAAAAAAAAAAAGGATTAGTGGGGCTAAATAGGGCCAAAAGGAAGCCCTGTTTAGCCCCACTAACCCTTTTTTTTTACTTCTGTTAATCATCGCTATATAGCGACGTTTACCAGTGTCGCTATATAGCGACGATTAATAGTGTCGCTATATAGCGATGTTTGCATCGTCGCTATATAGCGACGTTTGCCAGTGTCGCTATATAGCGACAATTTATAGTGACGGTCCTTTTCCGATGCTTTTAGCGACACTTATAGCGACGTTTGCGCCCGTGAAAAAAAAAAATTTTAATGTAAAAAGCGTCAGTATTGTTGTCGGAAAATGGCCTGTGCCTTGTAGTGTGTGATTTATGTGCTGAGAATAAATGCAAAAATCATCCAAAAACACCCTTATGAACTTTCCTAAGTAAGGCTCCAAGACTTGACTCATGAACCTTTGAAATGTAGCTGGTGCATTGGTCAACCCAAAAGGCATCACTCTGTAAGCAAAAACTCCCCAAGGTGTGACAAATGATGTTTTCTTTTGATCTTCCTCCTGAATATGAATTTGAAAGTACCCAGAATACCCATCACATATAGAATACATCTCATGCCCTGCTACTTGGTCTAGCAGAAAGGTCCTCAAGGACATTGCTCAAAAGAAGGATGCTAGACCACACACCCCTTGAAGAAATAGCATGGCGACTACAAGAACTGGAAGAAGCTGAAGGTGATGTGCAAGCTCTCCAACTATTGACATTTGTCATGGCATTCTTGTTTGCCTTGATGAACAACCTTATGCAGCCGTGTCTCTATCCCTCGCTTGTAAAGATGGATGTGATATCATGAGGGTTGGTCCTTTTAAGATTGTCTATGTGCTATTTTATGCTGAAGATTCTTCCCGTGTAGTATTTCACAATACAACGGTCACACCCTACCTTGCTTATGTGTGCTTTCTGGATGTATCTTCACCCGATTTTCAGTTTAAGCTTTCTCTTTCTATTGTTTGTTCATAGATAAGCCTCGTCTTGCCTCTCTCTTTTCCATCTTCCAAGCATGGCTGACATTCCCATGTTTTGTGGATGGGTGGAAGAAAATCCAAATGAGTATCTTGTGGCCTTCAAGCGCCATTGTGTTTCTCTCAACTTTCTTACTGAAGACAAATGGCTATTGGTTCTTCCCACATTTCTAAAGGGTTTGGCTCAAGTGTCGTATGAGAAGCAGGCCAAAGACGTTCACCAAAGCTGGCCAAGGTTGACAGCAGTGATGATTGAGTATTTCGGCAAAGAAGGGGAGCCAGAGAATGTGTACTTGTAGGTGGCAAACTTAAAGCAGTCAGAAGGTGAGACGGCACGTCGATATGTGGATCGAGCAGCCGTGCTCCTGGTCCATTTAATTGCCACACAGGAGGACAATGCCGGATTTTGAGCTAGAATGACTCAGCATGTGCTGGGCTACCTTATAGCAGGAGCAAGTGATGAATTCTGCCTCAAGCTTAAATGGGAAAATCCAGAAACTATGGTGCTAGCACATGATATTTCTCAAAAGTTTGATCAAGTTCAGTCTGACCCCGCTTCAAAGAAGACGATTGTCCCTCCACAACCCCCTCCATTCGTGCAATAACCTGGAGGGTCTAACTCAGGGGCATACCCCCACCCCTCATCAGGGATGTATCCACCTCCTCCACCTCAAATGTATGGTCCTCCCTTAGATGCTTACCCTCAACAAGGTGTATATTCTCACCCTCCGCCTCGAAGATTTCCCCAGCCTCACCCATGAGCCCCCCTCCTTTCTACTCCCTTGGCCCGTCCAGCTAAAGAGGCCCCCCCTACAATAGAACCTGGAGTCAATGACCTAGCCGAGGCCTTCAATGAGCTTCGGCTTGAGATGGCGGGCATCAGAATTCAAGCCAACTGCCCTCCAAGAGACCGTGCTAATGTTGTATGCTACGAGTGCCACCAAAAGGATCATTATCGCACGAAATGTCCCAATATTCCAAGGGTGAATCTTCTAAGTGAATCAGGCACTGAGGATTCTGACGTAGAGATCCTTGACCTTGGAAAAAGAAGTTGTACCACCTCAGACCCCTCTCCAAACCGTGGACCGGGCCGCCGCAGGAAGAAGGTTTCCTTCTCAGAGCCCTCAGATGCTAAGATGGTAGACCCACCAACTGAGAAGACTAAAAGATCCCGCAAGAGTAAGTGGTCACCCTCGGATTTTCCCATCGGCTCAGGGCAAGAGGACTATTCGGTCATTCAGGACCTTGCTCATCGGTCCTTGAGCATCACGCTCCCTCAACTAATAGCATTAAGCCCTAAGGTGAGACGTGAGCTGTAGCAAGGTCTCTCAACAAGGAAGAGCAAGAAAAAGGGAAAGGTACGAGAGGTATCTTCTATCTCTGAAGAAATTGATCGGCACCCACATACAGTAGATGTCATCATAGATAATTGCCGTGTCAAAAATGTGTGTGTTGATGGGGGAGCTGCATGTAACATCATGGTGCCCCGAATCATGAAGAAATTGAATTTTAAATGCACAAGGCATTCCTCCACTTGAATCAAGGTAGCAGATGGTCGACGACTCGCCACCCTGGGAGTCATTGAGGATTTTCCCATCACTGTCAATGGGTTGACCACCACCGTCAATTTCTATGTAGTGGACATCGAAGATACAGGCAGGAGTTACCCAACCATATTCAAGAGACCATGGTTGAGAAAGAGTGATGCAGTTAGCTATTGGAAGACAGGACACATGTCTTTTGATGCTTCTAAGGAGAAAATCCCAGTGCAACCTGGTGCCACAGAACCAGAAGAAGAAGAGGAGCAAGACAGTGATACTCTCTCATCCTTGGTGTTTGAATCAATGGAAGAATCAAACGGGGGGGAGGAATTCTCAGAGGAGGAAGTTTACTTGATGGGGGTGTCTCCGACCCCGCCATCTGTAGAAAAGGTAACAGCTAGTCCTCAACAGCTTGAGTCTATGCTTTCCCCAGACCTCATTCCAAGTGAGAAAGATGAGTTCCTAGAAATGTTTGAAGATTTCCCTGACCTCTTTGCAACTAGCTACCACCACCTTCGCCATGTGACTATCATAGAGCACAAGATAGAGCTAAATCCTGATGCGAAGCCTGTGGCTCAAAAGTATCAAAGATTAGGGCCCTTGCAGACGGATGCTTTGCGCTCAGAGTTGCAAAAGCTTGTAGAGGCTGGGTTTATTGTTCCGGTTCACAATACTAAATGGGTTTCACTAGTGGTAGTCACTCCAAAGAAAAACAACAAGTGGCGGGTCTACATCCACTATAAGAAACTCAATGCAGCCACCAAGAGGGATCATCATCCTCTGCCCTTTCAAGACCTCATTCTTGAGAAGGTAAGTGGTCATGAGATGTATACTTTCTGTGATGGTTACTCTGGGTTTTATCAAATCAGAATTGCTGAAGAAGATGTGCTTAAAACCACATTTGCCACACCTTGGGGGACATTTGCATTCAAAGTAATGCAATTTGGCCTCACCAATGCTCCTGCTACCTTTCAAAGATTTATGCAGATGGTGTTTGCTCCTTATTTGGGGGATTTCTTGGAGGTGTTTTTAGATGATTTATGTATATTCTCGTCATGTAAGGAGCATGTCATGAAGGTTAGATTGGCCTTCCAAAGGGTCAATGATACAAACGGTAGTCTCAACCCTAAGAAATGCACCATTGGAGCCAGGCATGGAAATGCTGTGCATTCCCTGCCCGGGGGGGGGAACTGTTATGAATAAAATTGTCTAAGGAAAAAGGCATTAATATGTGTGTGTGTTTGTATATGTGGCAATAGTATAATAAAATATGGTGTGCATAGGGCCCAGGGTTGAGGTGGCAGGGCATGACCATGTGCCACCCTTCCACGTAAGAGGACCCATAAGGTGTGTTGTACATAATCCATGATAGTAATATTATAAAATGTAAGGTGGCATGGCTCCTCCATGTGCCACCCCTCCACTTAGGCTGCATTTAGTGAGATATGGCTCAAAGTCCATGGGAGAAATAATATAAAATAGGTGGAGATGGATATTATATTGAGTTATTCCCTCCATATGGGATAGGCCCATGTGGGGGAGGTATAGAAGGTCCAAGAGAGCAAGTTAAATATTGGGGAAAGTAGGATGAGGTGGCAAGATTCCTTGTGCCAACCCTCCACTTGTCCTCCTAGAGGTTTGAACATATTATAAAATTGGGAAGAGACCAAGGGAGTATCATAGACTTGAGATATGGGGCTTGATTTATGTGGAAAATTGAGGCAAAGGGTTGTCACACACAATTGAGAGTGCGTAACCGCCTAGCCCACATGGGAGACTTTTCCACACACACCATGCATGTGGGAGGATGCATTAATTGGGAGAGACCCACTCTTTTGGCTATAAAAGGAGGAGGCTATTCCTTGATGGGACACGCTCATTCTTGTAAAGCCACCTAGCTAGTACTTTGATATTTCCCTCTCATCCTTTCTTTCAAATAAAGCATGGTCCTCTTCCCTTGATGTCTCCATCTTTACATTCCTCCTCCTATCATGTACATGCTTCTCTGCCCCCTCTCCCTTTTTTTTCCCTTGTGTCATAGTCTCCCTGTTCAATCCCTTCCCTTCTAATTCCTTTTCCCCTCCCATGATAACGTCTCACTCTCACGATCTCCTTTCCTTTATGGCCCTCGAGCGTCGCCATGCTTAGCCTCTAGCCTCTGGTCCTGATTTCTTTTCTAACTAATACCAATTGCATGGAACGTGTTAAGGGGCTTCTTCGTAAGTTTTTCATGGCTATTTTTTCTATTCAATCCATAAATGAGATGCTCAAGGGGGTCATTCATCATATGTAACCCTGTTGCATGAGTTCAACAAAAGGATATTTTTTATTTTTGAAATTTACAAAAATAAATATACATAAGGGACTATTTAAAATAGTTTTGGAAAAAATTTACATATTTGTATAGAAAAGGGGTACATTTTATTAACAAAATTTTTTATAGATAAGGGATTTTAAATATAGGCCTTGAATGCACGTGATATAGAGGGTTTATACATAGTGACCCCCCTCGAGATGAGATGTCAAACTCAATCGTGAAAGAAGATGTAAAGTTGAGTTAGAAATAAATATACATAAGGGACTACTTAAAATAGTTTTGGAAAAAATTTACAGATTTGTATAGAAAAGGGGTACATTTTATTAACGATTTTTTTTACAGATAAGGTATTTAAAATATAGGCTTTGAATGCATGGGATATAGAGGGTTTATACATAGTGACCCCCCCGAGATGAGATGTCAAACTCAATCGTGAAAGAAGATGTAAAGTTTGAGTTAGAAATGTGGAGCCTAAGATAAACTAACCCATCTCTTTCTTTGGGGTTAGAGTGTGGCTAGTCAAGGGTGTAGCCTGCTTATGCGTGGCTATTGGTTTTCCTTCTTTTAGAGAGTCATGTCTATCAGGTCGGATGTCATTGCCATTGTACCCCTCCCAAGTATTCTCATCCATCATTTGGGTGGTGATTTCTTTTTTGAACAAACCAAAGTACTTGCCAAATCATGCAGTTTGCACAATAATCTTGCAACATACCATCTATTCCTATAGGCAATTGGTACCATTTCATACACTTAACACTACCTACAAATAAATTAATATGAGGAGGAGAATCTGACAATGTTGTACTTTCACATGCCTATGCTGGAGTTGATTTCGAAAATAATTATATCAAAACAGAAAAGATCACTATAGAAATATATTGTTATTTTAGTGAGAAAGTGCTAAAGGACATCTTCCTAACCTCATTACTTGAAAATGTATTCTATTTGTATTAGTAGTGGCATTAATAATATAATAGTGGTAATTTTATACTAGTAGACACCACTTCATGCCAATAAAAAAAAAGCATTGGTTTCCATATTGTATTTGATTTAATAGTGGTATTAATGATAAAATCGTAGTACTAGGATTTATTAAACTAATTATAATAATACATTCTATCACAAATACCAGTTGATACCAACAAAGAAAAAGAACTACCTTCCAACATCTGCATTGGTAGAGTTGTTAGTAATATAAAAGTGGTTTCATACCAGTAGATATTACTTCATACTAATAGAAAATAAGAACTACTTTCCAACATCTTGTATTTTATTTATGGTAGTATTAATAATAAAATAGTAGTTTCTACGAGTGAAATACCGGTATTACATTAAGTGTAATAGTAGTTTTCATCAGATAGACCACTTGATACCAGCAAATAATAAGTGCTATTGTCCAACATCTTGTTTCTCCTAAGCTCAATAGTAGTTTATTGTTACAAATATCACTTCATACCACTAGAAAATATCCAAATTGATTTAACAGTGATATTAAGAACATAAGAATTATGTCTATAGTATAATACGGTTATTACAATAGATTTCCTATATTTATGTAGTAAGTAAGGTAGGCCTCCAAGTTTAATATGGATGGATACCACTTTATACCACTACACAATATTCACCATATTGAAATGTATCTCTCCCAAGTTTAAAAGGAACAGATTCCACTTTATAAAACTACACAACATATTGAAGAAGGGTAGCTCTCCAAGTTTAATAGGGATAGATACTACTTTGTACCACTACATAATATCCACCATTATTTAGTCTGAGCAATCATGATAGCATTAATGTCAAACAAAGTTTTATGGAAACGTTGATCAAAACCATCTCAAATATAGATTTCTCACCTCTCTTTGGAATCTCATGACATATCTAGACCTTATCTTCTAGAAACCATCTCTTTTGCAGAAGGAGGAATCTCCTAGCTATTCTTACTATTTAGGCTATCGTCTTGAGAAATACATGCATGTGCAAAGAAGAACGAATAATATGGGTGTTTGCAAGGAAAATTAAAAAGATTTAGCATGTCACCATCCTCATATAAGGGCATTCTGCAAGTAGTAAAATTTGCGGCAATGATGACTATGCACATATCTTTATGCAACTTTGGTGATTGTGAAAACAATTAAATCATTCTCCTTTGACAAATCATATGCTCAATACATGCAACTTGCAATCTCATTTGTTCGACTTCCGAGATCTTCTCCATGTAAGCATGCTGTACATGAGAAAAAGTAATGCAATGAGAAATTGTGATAGGTCTAGGGTGCATGTAAATATCACCTAGTTTCTCCAAGAAGATAAATCTCAAGAACAATTAGTCAATATATTCATAGGTCTATATTGTCATATGATTCCATACCATTAGTGTTTGTGTGTTGCAATGTTGTTCATAAGCCTACAATTCATATGTGAGATTCTTTAGAACAATAGGATTAGTCGACACTAGTTTTAGCTTCTTCCAAGTCCTTCTCTGACGTACATAGCCCTTCCATGAGGCTTTCCATCAATCCAAATACTATGTCATTACAATACAGCTCGCATTGTGCACTCTCCACATTCCCAACCCATGAATCCATAAGCAACACAACTTTTTGTAATTTTTGTTGCACCAACCCAAGGATAGCTACTAGCAAATATTCAACTACATCGACAACTTGTGCTTCCAAAATTTGCTCACTAAATTCTTCTAGGTCGAGAGTACATGCAGCGTTGATGGATGCTTCAGCAATGCCATTGAGGAGGCCACTCATTGGTTCACTAGTTTCATGGGACCACTTTTGTAGCTTTCAAGAAATCTAGCTTCCATACTTAGTTTACTCATAACACTCTCCCCAAACTCAGCCCAATTAATTGGCTTTGTGCACGCTTCAAATACAAATCCTCTTGCAAATACAAAACTAACTTTTGAATTTGGTAGAGGCCCCTCAGAACACTATTTACAATGTATAAAATGGTGTGTAGTGTTCTTGTTGTCTTCCTGCTGATAGCTTTGAGTTTAATCTTGTGGCCCCTTTGAGGAAGATTTGAAAACACTTTAAGCAAATCCTTCATTGTTACCTCCCTTTCGATAATCTGCCTTGAGTTATATCCCTCCATACATAACCCGTACTCATGATTGAAGTCATCCTTTATTTTGTAAAAGGCATTTGGTGTTCCCATTTTGTACTTTGGGAGCACGCTAATGGCTTATTGACTATGTAGCCCATCCCACAACTATAGATCCTCCCATCCCAACCTTGTGCCATCTAATTCATGGAACCCTTCATCAGGACCACCAATGTATGGCGCACACTTCCACATCCTCCTCCTGTATCGCAAATGGTCCTCACGAATGAAGCTATGAGAATCCTAGTGCAAGCACTAGGAAGCGGGGCCACCGCTCCACCACCACTAATGTTTCCAAGAAGGGATACCAACCCCTCAAGGAGCAAGCCTATCACAATCTCCAAGCTAATCACCAAGTTTGTAGGAGAAGGAGACCCAGTCTCCCATGTGGAGATATTGAACAAATATGTGAGACGTTTGGTGATATTGGGGATCTAGACAAGGTTAATGCTTTTAGCTTGAGTCTTGATGGCAAGGTTGGACAATGGTTTAGAGCCTTAAAGCCTGATTGAGGAGAAAATAAATTGGGACACATTGCGTAGATCTTTCAGAACATCCCAATGTCATTATCTTAGGGTGATTCGTCAACCCATGTATCAACAAAGTCCTCATCTACCATTGCCTACACTGCCCAATCCATCCAATCAGGCACAATGGCCAATACAAGGAGCCACATTAGCCAATCAAGGGCAATTTAGGGCTCAAAATATTCCATTACCCCCTCCAGTAGTGGGACCTCAACCACCACCTCCATGAAATACTCCCTTGAATCAAGTATTGGTGGAAGAGCTACCTAGTGATTGGGGAGACCCCAAACCTACCTAAACTTGGACACAATTGTCCCCAAAATGATGACAATGCAAATTGATCTAGCATTATAAGTCACTACATTATACAAGATGACTGATAAATCTCGGTCTACCATACGACACAAATTCCTAAAAAAAATGGGGTATACGGACATCCTAGACAGGAAACCACCCATTCAATGCCATAAGTGTCAAGGTCCACACCTAGCTAATGAGCATCCATATAAGGGGCAATCTAAGCAGCCAATCACATGTGCATGCACCAGCATCTAATACGCTGTTGCCATTGTGCACTGGGTGTTGTGTGGACCATATTTTTAAGGATTTCTCGATGAGAAGGCCATTTAAGTCCACAAGCCTTAAGTTGTTAAGTGTGGAGAGAGGCCAAGTGTCATCGGTATCCTTGAATGTAATCACGAGGTTGCAAGCTAAAGCCCTTAATAAAGAGCTTCACAAACAAGCAAAAGGGATTAAACTAGCATGTCACAACCTAGAAGGCCAACTAAATCAGCACGAGTAAGCACCAAGGGTGCAATGAAGATTGGGAAGGGAAAAAACAAGATCATCATTCAAGATGGTCTGGATAAAGATAAAACTTCCCTAGCAACATCATCTTCCTTTGTCTACCCACACATCACATATGGGCATACAAAAAAACACCTTGCTGGTCTTCTAAGCATCCAAATGGGGCCTAGTTGCTATGATACTTTGTAGGGGCCTTGAAATAACTTAAATTAATTACTTCACAAATTATCATGCCCATTGAGTATGATTTCATATTGGGCCAATATTTTGAGAGTGATGACACGAATGCAGTGTTACCCATCTCCTTCCATGATAAGAAAGATATGGCAATCTTAGAAGGAGGAGCAGGTGTTAGCATCATCTGGAAATAATGCTGGGAAAACTGGGGAAGTCCCCACTGAGAGAGTACTTCCTTGGTAGATAAATTAGCTGATGGAGGCACGGCTCATCCCATAGGAGTACTCAATGACATTAAAATCAAAACCTTTGGTCTCACATATCAGGTGTGACTTGTTGTAAAATATGAATTTCCAAAACAATCATGGGTATGAGGCTAGACCTTTCTTGCATATGGCAGGATTGATCCATGGTTGGCACTCCAACAACATTTATCTAAGGAAATATCAGCAAGTTGTGAGGGTTGATCTCCAAACATGGAAGGCTCACAATAGCTTTGGAAATCTATTTGCAGCTGAATTGGATACCATCGATAGGTCTGTGCTGATAAAGTTGGTTAAAAGATATGAGAAAGAGGATAGTGAGAAGAGTCTTGATGAACCTTGGTGTGATCCTTTACCAAAACTAGAAGACTCACTTGATTGGATGCATACACTCGCAGTGGTAATAGATCTACCAAATGCTGAGGGCACTTAGGAGATGCACCTTGATGATGAACAACTTAACTCCATTACACCTTTTTACACCATAAGAGCGGTACTACCTAGTCAATTTGAATTAGGAATTGACAATGCCCTTGATCCTAACAAGATAGATACAACTCCATCTCAACCTTGGGTAGAGCTAACATTAGCAGGTACAACATGCCAAATACAAGCCATGATAGATTGGCAAGCAAGCAAAAACCTCATCTCCTGGGAGACATCAAAGCATCTCGTCTAGGTACGTCTTCAAGTATGTGATTTTGAAATTAATGTCAGATATCAATGCTCTACTCTCATGTAACTATGCAGGAACCAGCTAACTCTACTTGTAATCCCCCCATATGAGGAGAAGGCATTTGAGTAGCTCAATTATCTGGCAGGTCTTGGTTTGGACATGAGATGGGGGCCATGTGTGGCCTGATGGCTCGATGGCTTCAGATAGAGTTGGCACACTACCAACTAGACTACATGCAAGTGTGGGAAGGCATCCCATGACAGACCGCACTAAGGGTAGATAGAGCATTTCCCAGGGCAGCCCACTCTTGGGTTGCGGGGCCCGTTTGGAGCCCCAGATGATCTCGGATGGCTCTGGGCTGCCCATGGCTCTATTTTGTATTGTGTGGCCTGATGGCTCTATTCTGTGCCATGGCTCTAACGTGTGGTCGGTGGCCTATTTCAAGACTAACCTCCAGTCAGTCGTTTTGGGTTGACTGGGTCGGTCTTGCAATTGGGTCTAACAGCTGACTATGACTGGTGGCTATATAAGAGCAAGCGCGTGAAGCCCATATTCATCACTGGCTATAGCAACCTGAATTCCTTATCATCCAGCCTCCGTCCTCTACTGTTTCCATCACACCATCGAAGCTTCTCATACAGGAGTGCACAGCTAGGAGGCAGCGCCATCTATTGTATCAGTTTTATAGTAATCAAATTTTTGATTCTCCATACTATCTGTTTTTCTCTCTTGCATATGAGATCCTGTGGTGAATCGTAGTTTTGGATTCCAAAGAAACATCACCATTAACTATCTAACTTCTACTCATCCTCTTTTCTTTCCTTTCAGCTCTAGCTTAGAAGCCATTCCTAGGATCCTCCTTCTATAAACCTCTTCAGCCATAGTCCTCATTTTAGGAGTTTGTATGGTGTATTATCAGAATCCTCTCAATTTGATGACTCAGATAAATAAAGCTCCAGATGCTACCACAACCTTATTGGGCTCAAATACTTCCAAGAAAAGCCCTCATTAACAAAATGTATTTTAAAGGAAATTCAATGCAAAGAAGCAAGACAAAATGTCATGCACAACTTCGAATGTTCAATCATGGCATGTCAAAGACATAATCTGATGGGAATCCATTAGAATTCCCACTCCAATCAAATACGAGACTTAAGAGGAGCACGAGAATGCCTTTACTTATCTACTAACACTAACACCACTATGATCTTACATCACTCCCTACTAACACCTTCTTCCTAATAACTTACCCCTTAGAATTTTTTCTTTCTTTCTTATTCCTTCTTTGAATGGTCACAAGTACTCAAATCAGTTCACACAAAGACTAAAGTGCTAGTTCCAGAAGAATCACTCATCCATATTTCCAACAAGCATTTCATAACAAGAAGGCACTACATCCCTATGTTGTAATGGACTAAAAGAGGATTTAGCCCAGTGCACATGAAGGACTACTTTGCATTACCTTCATTGACAATGCTTTGACAACTATGAACACTACATGATCCAGAGGACTAGATCGAGATCAGAAAGGGAAGTAGGTTAACATATTGGTTAACAATATGCCACCGCTCGTTAAGTGATGTGATTTGATGGACAGTGGCAAGTTCGTAGAGCCTAGATTGTGTCTTGGAGCTAGATGGGCCCAAGAGGATGGTAAAAGAATGAGAAGATAGAGTGGTATAAAGAGACTAGGGTTGGCCCTCCCTTCAAAAGGTGACTTGTATAAAAGGCCAAATGGTTCACTTTGGTCTTCATTGTTGTTTGCACAAGTTTGAATACAAGCTCCCTCTTCTCTTCCAAGAGAGTGTTTTGGGTGTTCTCTTGTTTCCATGATAGTGCCTTGGTGTTTGCCATTCCATCACCCTTCACTCTCCTCTTCCCTTCTCCTTATTCTCCCTTCTCCTGTCTCTTCTCCCCTCTCCCCCTTCCCCCTTTCTAGTGTGGAGACATATTGCAACAATCCAGAAGCTGCTTGATGAGTGACACTTGTAGATGACTCGTGCCTTGCATTGCTCCCACAAGGAGTAGCTTGGAGTGGAGGCTCCTTGGCATCTCTTCAACATCCCCATGACATGTGAGTCACCATTGAGATCCACACATGAAGCCTAATCACCTCTTATCCCTCATTACCATGCACTCTAGTACTCTCCTGAGCATGCAAGCCCGGCCACTCTTAATTTAATGTGCTCATAGTAATTATGCATGCAAGCCCAATGGTTGTAAGTGGAGGCTAAGTAATTACGAGCCACTATGATGGCTAGTAATTAACTGCCATCCTGGTGGGTCTTAGCCACCACCACAGACATGGTGGGTAATCTTAGATGCCACCAACTCTAACCATTCATTACTATACAAGTCAATACTGCCACCTTGAATTATTCAAAATTTGAGCCAACCATCACGGTGGCTCTCACCTTCACAATAGTGGGGCTACAACCACCGTGGTGGCTCTCACCTTGATAGTGTAGTCGGGCTACAAACCGCTATTTCATTCCCTTAACAATTTTGTCTTCTATCCCTCTCGAATGTTTCATCTCCCTTGCAATATCAAGCCTCCACTATTCCATTTCCTTCATTGTTTTATCTTCTATCCCTCTTGACCATTTCTATCTCCCTTGCACTCTTCTTGCAACTTCTATCCCCTCTCATAATGGACCCTACATAGTCTGGGAGCTCCTCACATAATCTTTGCTCCCCCTCTAAAATACAGTGCGAGAGCCCCTCCTCCCCTGATCTTGAAATCGTGACATATGGGAGCAATCCCTTCAAAGTTTTCATAAATCGCTCGAGAAAAAACATCCATCGACTATGAACGGTACCTGCAATAGCCATCTCATCAACTATGTGCACAAACAAGTGGACTTGAGTTGTCATAATGCTCGAGGGAAAGTGCTTCTCAAGCAAGCATACGGCTTCGATGGATTCCACCCTAACTTTCTCGATGCTCGTTCTTTTCTTGAAAGGAAGTTTTTCAAGAAGGTGAGTCTCTTTGAGCAATGTAGGTTCTTTTTTTGTGAGATTTCATTTTGTGAGTGTTGAAGGATGTTTCTCTTTGTATTACTAAATCTATGTGCTAGTTTTCATGCTTGATTTCAAAGGATTGAAGCCAAAAAATGAGATTTTGTGAAAGAAAGAAGACTCACCTCTTCTAGTCTTTTTTGTATTTCTCTTCCTTTGCTTTCTCCTTGTCTTCTCAATCCAATCTCTTTGAGAAAGTGCTTCTTTAAACTCCTCCTTCCTCTAACTAGTTATTTGAAATGGTATGTTTCCTCTCTTTTGTAGGGCCAGTCCACAAAACACCGAGCGGGATGTACTATTCCAGATAAAACACTGCTTCCTCTTTTTTCCTTCTTTTATTTTTGTTATTTGCATTGGCTTGCAGCTAGCGCCTTAACAGTGATAGGCATAGGAACCCTCTCTTCCCCTCTCTTTCCTCTTCTTTCCCTCTTCTCTCCTCTTCCATCTCTTCTTTTTCCCTCTTCCTTTTCCCCTCTTTCAATCTCTTTTCCCCTCTTCTTTTTCCCCCTCTTTCAATCTCTTTTTCCCTCCTTTCCTTCTCTTCTTTTTTTCATCTTTCAATCTCTTTTCCCCTCTTCTTTTTTTCCCCTATTTTAATCTCTTTTTCCCTCCTTTCCTTCTCCTTCTCCTTCAATCTTTCAATCTCTTTCCCCCTCTTTTTCCCTCTTTCCTTTCCCTCTTCTTCTCTCTTTCCCCCCTCTTTCCCGTCTTCCAATCTCTTTCCCCTCTTTCATGCTCATGCTCTTATGTTCATGCATAAGCATAAGCTCATGCATAAGCATAAGCATGAGCATATGTCTCCTTCTCTTATAGCATAAGCATAAGAAAAGGAGACATATGCTCATGATTATGCTTATGCATGAGCATACGTCTCCTTCTCTTATAGCATAAGCATAAGAGAAGGAGACATGCTCATGCTTATGCTTATGCATGAGCGTAAGAGAAGGAGACATATGCTCATGCATAAGCATGAGCATATGTCTCTTTTTCCCTCTTCTTCTCTCTTTCTTTCCCTCTTTCCCCTTTTCCAATCTCTCTTGATCCCTCTTCCAATTTCTCTTTCTTTTCCCTCTTCCAATCTCTCTTTCCTTTCCCCTCTTCCAATCTCTCTTTCTTTCCCTCTTTCCCCTCTTCCAATCTCTCTTTCCTTTCCCTCTTCTTCTCTCTTCTCCTCTTTTCCCCCCTCTTTTTCCCTCTTTCATGCTCATGCTCTTATGCTCATGCATAAGCATAAGCATGAGCATATGTCTCCTTCTCTTATGCTCATGCTTATGCTTATGCATGAGCATATGTATCCTCTTATGCATATGTCTCCCTCTTTTCCCCTCTTTTCCCCTCTTTCCTCTCTTTCCCCCATCTTTCCCCTCTTTTCCCCTCTTTTCCCCTCTTTCCTCTCTTTCCCCCATCTTTCCCCTCTTTCCTCTCTTGAGCATATGTCTCCTTCTCTTATTTGAGGACCTCTCCTATCAAATTATGGCTACCGGAGAGATAATAGAAGATAGAAAGGGCAAAGTAGTGATGGCCACCATGAGGCGGTTGATGAGCCATCACTTCAAGAGCGGCATAGCTACCGATTGGCAGTATCAAGATGACCAAAAGAAGCAGGCGGTCATCGATGAATTAAAACAAAAATACCCTAACCCGCCAAATTGGGAGTTTAATGAGAATTCTATGCGAGAGCACATGGGTTTGGTCTTGAAGCATTGTAGATCAACCTTGCGTACTTCCATCGCAAAGGGGATGGCTAGCTAGGCAGACAAAGCTGATTGGAAGTTCTTCAAGAAGTAGAATAGGGACCATCTCGAAATGTTCGAGGGTCAGAGGAGGGCTGCGAGGAGGTGGTTGGACACTGTATGTACTTCGCACTTTGGTGCAGGCAGACGGTTGGCATTTGAGGCAACCGTGGTAAGTCCACTTCTTCTCATTTAATGTATTGTTCTATTTGTTTTACTACATACTACATGCACTAAATATCTAACTCTAACTCTCGTAAATTGGATCCACAGCAAGCTGTGATGGGTCATCTTCCTACAGATGCAGAGACGCGATGCACATAAGCCATGGTTTATTGAGCAAGAGGTAATGGGAGTGACAGTCGATTGGGCTGAGTGGCTACTCACACAATATAAGTCTACTCCTACTTGTAATCTCACTTTTTAAATTATTTTATTCTTTAAGTTCCAATCTAATTTTCAATTTATATGGTTCACTCTTAGGGTCAAAGCTCGAGCATCCCATCACCAAGGGCAAGCGATCACCAGGGTCAGGGATCAGATGCATGTGGTGAGGGTTAGGGAGAAGGCACAGCTCACGAGGACCAAGGAACATGCCAACAAGATGAGGACGAGGACGAGGATGATGAGGACGATTCAAATGAGTAGTAGTAGTAGTAGCAGTTTGCATATACTTCACCATGTATGTCATTTTGTATATCCGCTTGTTTGAGCAATTTTGTATCACCCTTTTAGAAAGGGTAATTTTGTAACAAACAATGTTGTATATGTTCGACACATATATGCTTTTGTTACTCGATCATTTCATTTGAGGGATTTTGTATCACCCTTTCCGCAAGGGAAATTTTGTAGTAAAAAACTTTTTTTTGTAATTACAAAAAAAAAAACATTAGGGGGGCAAAACAGGGCTTGCTATGGTCCTGTTTTGCCCCATTAATGCTTTTTTTAAGTTCTATTAATCCTCGCTATATAGTGATGTTTACCAGTGTCGCTATATAGCGACGCTTATCAGTGTCACTATATAGTGATGATTATCACTATCGCTATATAGCGATGTTTCTCAGTGTCGCTATATAGTGACGCTTTATAGTGACCATTATTTTCCGACGCTTTTAATGACTTTAATAACGACATTTGCACTCATTTTTTAAAAAAATTAATGTAAAAAGCGTTGGTATTTTCATCAGAAAAGGACCTATGCCTTGTAGTGAGAACGCATTGAATATTGAAAAAGACCAGATGATGGAGGAGCTAAAAAGGGAGAATGCAAAAACCAAAAAGGTGATGCAGGAATTGCGAGAGAGCTTCAAGGATAAGAAGGATGGGGCATAGAGCAACCGGGGTGGAGAAGACAGCACGGTAGCTCTCAAGGCCAGAAAGGATGCAGAGAGCAGCCACAGTGGAGCAAGTTCCACCCACCATAGTGGAGCAATTTGTAGTAGCAACCATGTTGAGGGTTGTTTTTTCAAAACATTATTGAAAGTCCAAAAACCAAGCTACAAGTCCCTGTAAGAAGATCAGGATAGATGCTTGCATGAGCTTTCCGTGGCTTTTGATAGTTATGAAAAGCAGTTTGTCATCCGTAGAGATTTCTAAACTAGAGTGGAAGTCTTAAAAATAGCCCATGAAGACGTTTTTCAGCAATTTATGCAGCTTCAATAGATGCTAAGGGATTCAGATGAAGCTATTGCATAGGGTGAGCAAAAAGTGGAGGAGATGAAGGAGAACATCCGTAGCCTTAGGATGAGGGAGGAACGAATCAAGAAGCAATTTCATCATGTACAGAGCAAGACTATACATGGTCCTTCTATGCCTATCCTTCTATGCAATAGGGTCCAAAATGCATGGTCTGCCATACCCCCAGCATAGATGACTGCTGTATCCGATGGCCTGCGTGCTACCACCCTGTGCACGTTTTTTGCTTTGGAGTGTTTGCTCGGGGGGGTCACTATGTATAAACCCTCTATATCACATGCATTCAAGGCCTATATTTAAAGTCCCTTATTTGTAAAAAATTTCATTAATAAAATATACCCCTTTTCTATACAAATCTGTAAATTTTTTCCAAAACTATTTTAAAAAGTCCCTTATGTATATTTATTTCTGTAAATTTTAGAAATAAAAAAAATCCTTCTATTGAACTCACGTGATAGGGTTACATATGATGAGTGACCCCCCTAATAGTGTTTGTGCATACAAAATCTCTATGTAGAGAATGCCATTTGCCATTGCCCAGGTCATGGATAGATCAAATGTTCCTGCCTGCTATAGCTACTATCGACGACAAGAAAGTAGATGCTGCTTCTCAATTTGCCATTTGGGCAAAAGATCTTCAAGACAAGGAGCCCAAATTGAAGAAGGCCAAGATCGAGCTTGACTGTGAGGAAAAGGAGCTTGAAGGGAGGAACCAACCACCTTCAGTACAGGAGAAAGAAGGGCTGAACCTGCAACCAGGAAGCTCAACAAATCAAGAAAAGAGGAACGCCATGAAGGGAGGGATTGGGCCCCTGCACGATGGAACCACCCCCATTGTGGAAAAGCAGCAAGGGAGCTCAATAAGGAGTCCTTGAGATGTAATCTAAAGTAAATGAGTCTTTGAGATTGTAATCTATGTAATCTGTGTGTAATCTATTGAATTGTTAATCTTCTCTAGAGTTTACTTGGGCAATGTTTTCTCAGCTATGTGACTAGATATTGTTCTTTCATCCATGTCAGCATGGTGATAATAATGAGACGAGAGATTTCGATTTGACAAGTAATGTGAGATGAAAGATTTCAATTAGATCACTAATGTGAGACTTAAATATTTTGATTAGTGAACTAATGTGACATGAAAGATTTCTATTAGACAACTAATGTGAGTTGAAAGATTATGATTAGGCAACTAACATGAGACTGGAGAATGAGAAGGTGGGGCTCAACTAAGAGACCATTACAAAATCTAGCCCCAAAACTCTATACAAAATCCAAACTTTGTACACCGATCCACCTACAATGAATATATGGCATACCCAAATAACTTTGGAATGCTGTTGCTCTATCTAAAAACAATGTTGGATGGCATCCTCATAAAAATAGACCTGAAAAAGGAGGCAAATAGCTACAAGGAGGACATGCTTTGGTGGTGGGTGTATTACTTGGAGTCGGCACAAATGGTGAATATTAATTTCCTTGGCTAGTGTTTTTCCTGCTCCTTGAAGGTACTTGTCAAGCTCATGATGTAGGTTTCTTTTGGCAGGACATGATAGAGGCACAAAGATGTATAGAGCACAAAGACCAGAATGAAGAGGACCCCTAGTGAAAGGAGGAGTTACTATGGGCATATAAGTCAGCGGAGTCAAGCAAGTAGTGTGTAATCCGAGTGTGCGAAGAGGTCTTCCATTGTGCAGCAGACTGGCCTCAAGATTTGGGAGATGCTTGCCATAGAGAGGCTGATAAGATAGTTGGTAGTCTCGAATTTCCTTGAAAAAGAAAAATGTCATATTTTGAAATAGAAAAAATCTTGCAGACATTTCTTGAACTTGTGAATATTCTCATGGTGCTCATAATACCTGATTTTGTATCGATCTGCCTCCATGTTAGTATTTAAATGTTTTAAGTAGCCCAATGGTTGAAATCTAATGGTTAACAATAACCAGTCTAAAGGGCACTAGCAGTGTGTAACAAATTTTAGGATAGCACGGCAATAGTGTAGGGATATCACCGTAGTAGTGCATGAATAGTGAAGGATAAGTCATCACCAGCATGGTGGCTAGTTGCACTAGGATATGAATAGCCACAAGTGTGGTGGTTTACTTCTATTATTTTGTAGGATGTGTGGATTCATTATGGGAAAAGAGAACGGTGTTGTTCGGATATACTAAAAGCAAGCATGGGATGAAATCTGACGGTAAACAAAATGATAAACAGTCTAAAGGGCACTATTTCAGTATAGCAATCTGCAACAAATTTTAGGATAGCATGGAAGTAGTGTAGGGATAGCATGGTAGTAGTGCAGGATAGATTATCGTCAACGTGGTGGTTGGTTTGCACTAGGATATTAACAATAACTAGCGTGATGGTTTGCTTTATATTATTACAAGATGAATGGATTTGTAGGATGTGTGGATTCGTTATGGGAAACCAACATGGTGGTTGTTTGGATATACTAAAAGCAAGCATGGGATGAAATTTGACGATTAACGAAATGATAAACAATCTAAAGGGCACTGTTTTAGTATAGCACTGTGCAACAGATTTTAGGATAGCTTGGCAATAGTATAGGGATAATATGGTAGTAGTGCAGGATTAGTGCAGATAAGTCATCACCACCACGATGGCTAGTTGCACTAGGATATGAATAGCGACCAGCGTGGTGGTTTGCTTGTATTATTACAAGATGAATGGATTTGTAGGATGTGTGGATTCATTATGGGAAACCAATGTGGTGGTTGTTGGGATATACTAAAAGCAAGCATGGGATGAAATCTGACAGTTGACAAAAATCGAAAAGTGCAAGAGTACACTGTCTCAGATTGAGACGCCCTTCACGGTGTGGCGAGAGGGCAATATATGCTACGGGTAAGGGCAAAGCCCTTGGTGACTTTATTTTTTGATTCGAGGCCATTTCGGGGCCCATTTTGAACGTGGAAGTTCTTCGCAGGCACTTAGAAAAAGGCCCAGTTTTTGCTGTGCGACCACTGCCCTACAGGTCGGTGAAAAGTTGCCACAGAAAATTGCATTGTATGCCTATGTGCAGAGATATTGGGCGTTGCAGAATCATCCTTGTTGCCTGTTGATGCAAAATCATCACTAAGAAGTGACTGTGTGGTCAAATACCATGTTTGTCAGTTTTGCAGATCTACTCGTGTGAGGCAAAAGCTGTGTTTTTTACAATGACAGAATATTTTGCAGTGTTCTGTAATGGCATCTGATTCTCTTTCACAGATTGTCACTGAAAAGCTTGACAAGAACAACTTCTAGGCATGGAAGTTTAGAATGACGAATTTCGTTATGGGAAAAGGCTATTGGGAGTTCATTACAGGAAATGAAGAAGAACCAGTTCTGCCTAATGTTCCCAATCAACAGGAAATGCAGGCATTTAAAGGATGGCATGAGAGAGCCAGAAAAGTTATGTACTGGCTTTCTATCAGTATTTCGGATTCTATGATTGTGCATATTAGGATGCAAGTACGCCAAAGGAGGCATGGGATACTCTGGCAAAAATGTACAGCACAAACACACAAGCTAGGAAAATGCAGCTCAAGCAGGAGTTGCACAATGTGCAGAGAGAAAATATGAGCATCAATGACTACCACATGAAGGTGAAGAAAATTGCAGATGCACTTGCTTCCATTGGGTCGCCAGTGGACGATGATGATCTAGTTTCTATGACCTTGAATGGTCTAGGAAGGGATTATGCACAGTTCCGGACATCCATTGTAGTCCGTGAAAAATTTCCTGATTTTGAGGAGTTGTTCGCTCTTCTAATTTCTAAAGAGCAGAGAAATGGTGGTGCATCTTCTTCAGGAGGAACTTCAAAAGAAATTGTCTTCTACTCAAATGCTGGAAGAGGTAGAGGCAGAGGCAGATGTAGAGGAGGCCGATCCGGAGGCCATGGTAGAAATCAGAATATGCAGCAAACTCAAGAAAACCAGTCCTATGGAGGAGGACATGGTACCTCTAGAGGCAGGGGGAGCCAAAGAGGCCGTGGTGGATGGCAGAGAGGCCAAAATGCAAACAGCAATGTTGAATGCTACTACTGTAATAAAATGGGTCATATGGCTAAAGATTGCTACAAAAAGCAGAATGACATTATGAATGGAAAATTGCAGCAAGGCAATTATGCATCTTCTAGTAGATAGGGTGATGACAGAAATGAGCATCTATTTATGGTGCAGCACATGACCAATTCTGTGACAAGTGCAGAAGAACAAAATGATGTGTGGTATGTTGACTCAGGTGCATCAAACCACATGACAGGTCATGCAGAATGGATGCAAGATGTAAGGAAAATGGAAAAAGTAGGATTTGTGGAGACTGGTGATGATACTACACATCCTATTGTGCAGATTGGTAAAATTCCTTTGTCTATGCAGGATGGGAAAAAGAAATACCTGTATGATGCATTTCATGTCCCGAATATCACCAAGAACCTGGTTTCTGTTGGTCAAATGGTTGAGCAGGGCTTGCAGGTCAGATTTAATCCTCATGGATGCTTTGTTGAGGATATGAAAAATAATGGTCGCTTGATAGTAAAAGGAAAGAAGAAGGGCAGGATGTTTATGTTGGATGCGGACATGCTTGAATTGAGTGCAGCAATGTTTGCACATGGGACCGGTGTAGTCGCAGATATTGATATCTAGCATAAACGCATTGGTCATGTTAATGTATAGTGAGTTAAATCAATGCAGGCCCAAAATATTGTTGCAGGATTGCTTAAATTCAAGGTTGCAGAAATGCATAAGGTATGTGAAGCCTATCAATTTGGAAAACAGGCAAGGAAACCATTTCCTAGGCATGTTCAAGAGAGTAAGAAGCCATTGGAATTAATCCACTCTGATGTGTGGACTACTAAAGCTGCATCTATTGGAGGCTGTCATTATTTTGTCACTTTTATTGATGACTATAGCAAAAAAGTTTGGGTGTATTTTATGAAAAAGAAAAATGAAGTGTTTGGGCACTTCAAAGCTTTTAAAGCTATGGTTGAAAAAGAAACAAGCTTGCAAATAAAATTCCTAAGGTCAAATGGAGGGGGAGAGTACCTCTCAAATGAGTTTGCAAGGTTTCTGTAGGAGCATGGCATAAAGCAGCAATATTCATGCAGTCATACCCCATAGCAAAATGGACTTGCAGAAAGGAAAAACAGGCATATTGGAGAGGTATCTTGGGCCATGCTAAATGAAAAAGACCTTCCAGATTATTATTGCACTGAAGCAGTTGCTACAGCAGTTTAAATAATGAATAGGACTCCCACTGCAGCAATACATGGCATGACGCCAGAGGAGATGTATACTAGTAGGAAACCAGATGTTTCTCATTTGAAAATTTTTGGTTGCATTGCCTATGTTCATGTGCCAGATGAGTTGAGGCCCAAGTTGGATCCAAAAGCTAACAAGTGCATCTTTACTGGTTATTCTCTGCAGCAGCAGAAAGGGTATAGATGCTATAACCCTTCTACGCATAAGTTTACAGTGAGCAAAGATGTTGTTTTTGATTGATGATGTAGATGCACAAAATGGTAATGCTGTACAGAATTCACAGTAGCAATCAGAAAATATTAGTGGACCTACAGTGTCCTCTAGCAGTGGTTCCCATACTTCGCCATGGACAGGTAGATTGAGATCAGCAGAATCTCCTCAAAGCAATGCAGATAGTGGTACGCAAGTATCACAAAAAGGAAAAGAGAAGGTAGATCAGCCCATGTTTGATGTGAATGCAAGTCACTCTTGAGAGTGCTCTCAACAGAAGCAAGAACGGAAGAAGGAGAGAGAGAGAGAGACAGAGAGCCACACAAGTTTTGGTGGGTGCAGAACCACCCTAATCTTCTTTTTCATTCATTTATATATGTGTTTGACTATTGTACATAACCGGGGTAAAGGCACAATGACCTTTAACCCCCACAACCTCCCACTTAAAGGACAATGTGTCTTTAAGGGAGAACAACCAATGAGCATACTATCCAATGCCCATCAATACATGACAATACTCAAACTGCTGACTAGGTAGACTCTTCGTCAGCATATCTGCAGGGTTATCATCTGTATGAACCTTGACAAGCTCTATGCGCTTGTCCTCAAGTACCTCCTTGATGAAATGGTACCTAACCTCAATGTGTTTGGTCTTTGCATGAAAGACCGGATTCTGTGCTAGCTGAATAGCACTCATGGAATCACGATGCAATGTCGGTACACCTGTATGAATCCCCAAATCTCCCACTAGCCGATCAAGCCATATAGCCTGCTTGCAATCCTCTATGGCTGCAACATACTCAGCCTCTGTGGTAGACAAAGCAATGCACTTGTGTGCGTGAGACATCCACGACACTGCACCACCTGCAAAGGTGAACACATAACCAGAAGTGGATCTCCTACTATCCATATGCCCTACATAGTCTGAATCTGTGTACCCAAGTACACGCATGTCTCCTTTACCAAAGCAAATGCACATCTCCTTGGTACCCTTCATGTACCTCATGATGCACTTAACTGCCTCCCAATGCCTCTTTCTTGGATTAGCCATATATCGGCTAGCAACTCCCACTGCAAATGCAATGTCTGGTCTAGTAGCTATCATAGCATACATAAGACTCCCAACTGCTGATGCATAAGGAACCTTGGCTATCATGGCCTAGGTGACTTAGGACCCCTTTTCCCAAAAAAACAGGGGCAAAAACTCAGAATTCCATCCTCTTTTAAGGGGTTTAATCTGCTTCTTTTGAATAAGCACATCCCTTATTTGTTCTTTCCACAAAGAAAAGTTTGTCCCATCAAACTTTTTAATGCTGAAAAACTCCTTTTCAGACATGGAAGAGGATGCCATGATGCAAATAAAGCAAAATCCCAAATGCTAGTGCCTGCAAGAGAGAATCACACCAAATACCAAGTGCACCCACATGTGTATGCCACAATAGAGTGAAATATCACCAAAACTCAAAGCTGAAAGCATCAAAAGATGCATCTAACTCATGTGCATATACTATGCATCCATATGAGCAAATTTGACCCAAAAGGAAATGCTAATAAGTGCCAAATGACTCAAGCATAAACACCGTCCACTGGCATATGCATCAATAATATCTCATCCAAGAGAGCATAGCACTATCAGTGCATCACCTGCAACGTGTCAAAGCTGTCCCTCAGCATAAAATAGCATCCATGTGCAAAGCGTCCATAAAAATAGCATCCCACAAGGTAATTTGGGCCTATCAGCGCATCCAATAAGGACCGTAATGCATCCAAATGGCCTATAAATCATCCACTGCAACCCAATGCATACCACGAATGAGCGCACACTGCTCAAACTGCAACCAGAGTGATCTGCATAAGGTATGCTCAAGAAATCATAGTCCCACGGTAATGAGCATTACTGAAAATAGAACCTGAGATGCCTCAAAACATGGGCGCCATCGCATAATCGGACTCAGTTAGAAAATTTGCAAATATCTCTCTTCTGCCAGAACTCCAAAATCCCAACCGATGAGTGAGAAATGGGAGTCAACACTTATCCACTGCCATGTGGCATAAATCTAAGGTTTCAAAACCTAGAGGCAACTATTGCTTGCTTTTAGTGTCCACATTACTTCAAGAACCTGAAAACACCTTCATTCTTGAATCTGGGATCATTTCATTGGATTTCTGACTCACTGTGTCAGTTTCTGCGTTTTTTGCCTGGGTGTTGGAACTCAAGTTTGGAGCACCCATTTGCAGATCTGTCAGTTCCGGTGGACTTAGGAGGTCCTAAAACTTCTATGTTGCTCATCATTCACACTCCAGTGGAGTTTACAAACAGCTTTGTTTCCAAAAACGTTTTTCAGTCCATGTGTTGGACCCAGTGATTGAGACCACGCGCGGTTTCCAAAACCGTCTATCCCATTGCATTCCGGATGCCCAAAAACCCCTACCTATCAGTTCTTGCGCGATTCGGTGTAGTTGCCTCTACAAGTCAATACGGAGTCTCTGTCATCGAACGGAACAAAAGAGTGTAACTATAGTTGAATTGATTTTTGGGATGAGTGGGTGCCCAAGTTTGAGCAGCCAGAGATATGGCAAAGCATGGAAGAAATAGAGTGAAAGGTGAAGCAAACAGAGAAAATGTACGGAAAGGC
Source organism: Dipteris shenzhenensis (assembly GCF_047967505.1). NCBI lineage: Eukaryota > Viridiplantae > Streptophyta > Polypodiopsida > Gleicheniales > Dipteridaceae > Dipteris > Dipteris shenzhenensis. The sequence goes on from NC_141599.1 coordinate 18,101,282, forward strand.
ATAGGGAGAAGGTGCAGAACTGTATGGCAGAGGCTGTACGGAAAACCTGTACGGAAGGCCCTGTACATGATAGGCTGTACGGAACAGCAAAGAAACTGTACGGACGGTACTGTACGGATGAAGGAGTACTGTACGAAAAACCTGTACGGAGGAGCGTGTACGAGATGGACTGTATGGAACAGCAAGAAGGCTGTACGGAGGTTCTATACGGACAAAGGTATGCTGCACGGAAATATGTACGAAACTGTACGAGAAAGGCGGGGTTGTACGGGGAAGCTAAAGGCGCTGAAAGTATTGCGTTGTACGGAAGGGCTGACAAAAACCGTACGTACATACGGGAAACGACAAGGTGAGGGAGCTGTACAGGCCTGGACGTCAATTTGCAGAGGAGCTGCGACCCTACATTTGCAGCTGGTACGACTGTCAGGAAAATCCGTACGGCGACCGTACGGACGTACGGACGGAGGGGGAGAGACCTGCAAGGGTATCTTTTCGAGGCTCTCAGCTAGCACCTTTAACTCACTCACACACACTCTCTCTCCCTATGCTCCAATACACACACACACACCCCACACCACGCACATGCTTTTTTTTTGGTAAAATCCAGTGCATTGTATTTATATTCTCATAACTTTACAAGATGGGAAGTCTCCAAAATGGAGAGTATCCCAAAGATCAGAAGCATAAAAAGAAAAGCTCTATGCAAGAAACATGTATATCACCCTCATGGCAGGCATCATATAAAGATTGCCGCAATGAGGCTCTGAAAGATTCAAATGACTTGTGAATCTGGCTGCCCAAGTATGCCAAATTATGCTCATTCTAGATTGTCCAAAGAGCCCAATATCTCACCCATGAGAGAAATAGTGAGTATTGAGATAAAGACCTCATAAATCTGCCAAATAACCAAAAATGTTTCCCAAAATTGTGACTCGGGAAACGGAGGCGAAGATGATCTGAAATTCTCCCAAGGAGGTTCCGAGAAGACGGGCAATGCCAAAGCAAATGAGGGACAGTCTCTGAAGGAGCCTGACACCGTAAACATGTGGATGGTGCAATGTGATGTTTGGAAAGTGTGATTCCCACTAACAATGTGCCGGTCATGCATCTCCAAAGAAAAAGTCTTTGTTTCAAAGGCATTTTACACCTCCATAATATTCGGAGATTCTTCCGCTGGAATTTCATGGTTTTATCATACCTCTTGCAAAAATAATCTTGCTTTAGTTCCAAAAAGGTGATGAAATTGGTGGTGGAAATGGGAAGGAGATTCTTTATGTATACATATGTTATTACTTGCGACATTTGTGGAGTTTCATGGTTCTATCATACGTTTCCACCAATGTGTATGCATCAATGATGCAAAATTGATCTTGCTTCAGTTCAAAAAGATAATAAATTTTGGTTTACAACTCCTAGTTTAAGTACTTAAATGTGACATTCTGGCATAGCATGATTTAATTAACTTGTCAAGATTTTCACAAGTACTAAACAAGGGAAGAGCTTCTGTGGCAACACACATTGGTTGTTGGTTGAAAAGGTTAGAGAGCTTAGTGCTCTGTAAGTTCACATTCTCATATAGGATCCCTTTTCCCTACTTGCATGGCAATTTCAGACCACTTTGCCTTCATTGCCTACCTCTCTCTTTACATTCTCATTATAACCCTTGAACCATCTCTCTCATGGTAAGGGTACTACTAGACTTACACTAGCTAATCCTAGAGAACTTTGAAGATGCATTTTTTGGAATAAAACACAAGTGTTTATTCATAGCTATCGTTTTTCACATGGATAATGTTAAATATACCCACACAATTGGCACTAATTCAAAATGGCACTAATTCAAAATGTAGTGGAAAAGGAAGGAAGTGACCTTGGTAAAGTCAAAGGGGGGGGGGGAACACAAACACATCAAATTCCCAAACCAATAGGGTGATCTAGTGGAGGGTGGGCAAGACCCAGCTAAAGAAAATTGCAGCTAGAACAGTGTATAGAAAGTTGACCCAAGATGCCCCAGTGAACTCGAACCTCAACAAAAAATGGATGCTAAGACGACGGCCCGTGTGGTGGAAAACTAGATTCAGAGGAAATTGGAAGGAGTGTAAAATTGGGAAAGCAAGCTTCCTTCTTTGGAAGATTATCCACCAGTGGCTTCCCATGAGGGGCAAGCTAGCTAAAAGAATCCAAGTCAACCCTAAATGCCCATTGTGCGAGATGGCGACAGAGTCTGTGCACCATCTATTCTGGAATTGCCCGATGACCACCGAAGTATGGCGAAGCCAGCTCAAAAAATGACTTTTTCTTTGAAAACTCTTAACAGGCTCTCAAAACCACTTCGCAAAGCCAAAGTCACTTTTCCAAAGGTTCCACCAAGGTCTCTGCACACTTGGATGCAAGTAAAGTCACCCACAAATCTTCCCACAGAGCTGCTAAGCTTCTAGGCATTCACGCACGCTCAGCTAGATCACCCGAGCTCTGATACCAGTTGAGAGTGCTCTCAACAGAAGCAAGAACGGAAGAAGGAGAGAGAGAGAGATAGAGAGCCACACAAGTTTTGGTGGGTGTAGAACTACCCTAATCTTCTTTTTCATTCATTTATATATGTGTTTGAGTATTGTACATAACCGGGGTAAAGGCACAGTGACCTTTAACCCCCACAACTCTTATGTGGATGGTGAATCTAGTGGCTCAGAACAGAGCATTGATGATGAGTTGGGTATTCCTTCTATTGTTACACCTAGAGTAAGAAAGACCAGGGATGTTTTGAGAGCACCCGGAAGTGAGCCTATTTTGCGCCTCGGGGGGGTCACTATGTATAAACCCTCAATATCACGTGCGTTCAAGGCTTATTTGTAAAATCCCTTATCTGTAATTTTTCCATTAATTTAAAGGTACCCTTTTTCTATATAAATCTGTAAAATTTTCCCAAAATCATTTAAAAAACTCCCTTATGTACATTAATTTCTGTAAAATTTAGATATTAAAAATATCCTTCTGTTGAACTCACGTGACAGGGTTACATATGATGACTGACCCCCCCGAGTTTTGCGCAAGTCTACCAGAGCTAGATATCCTATGGATAGGCTGAAATATGATGGATTTACAACCATTCACTATGCCTATATGTTCAAAGTGATACAAGAACCAGAACCCACTTCTTTTGAGCAAGCCATGGGAAAAGAAAAATGGGAGAAAGCCATGGATGAAGAAATGGATGCCTTGGAAGCAAATGCTACATGGGTATTGGTGCCTTTGCCTAAAGACAAGAATGCAATTGGCTGTAAGTGGGTTTATAAGGTCAAGTGCAATGCAGATGGTTTTGTGAATAGATACAAGGCAAGATTAGTTGTCAAGGGGTATGCACAGACATATGGCATTGATTATGAAGAAACATTCAGTCCGGTTGCAAGGATGGCAACCGTAAGAGCAGTCATTGCTATGGCTGCATCAAAGGGATGGTCTTTACATCAGATGAATGTAAAGAATGTCTTCTTGCATGGTGATTTGCAAGAAGAGGTCTTTATGGAGCAGCTACCAGGTCATGTTCATGCTGTTCATCTTGAGTTTGTTTATAGGTTGAAGAAAGCCTTGTATGGCTTGAAGCAAGCACCTAGAGCATGGTCTGACAAGATAGGACAATATCTTGTCACTATTGGATTTCGGATTTCCAAGGCAAATTTCTCACTTTATGTGAGAAAAACAGAGAAATGTATTATGCTGCTTGTCATTTATGTTGATGATTTGATCATCACAGGTGATAGTGATGAAGATATCCTTCATGTGAAAATGCTATTGAAGCAAAAATTTGAGATGAAGGATTTGGGAGAGCTGTGTTATTTCTTGGGCATTGAGGTGATTAGATCACCAAGTGGGATATAGCTCTTGCAGAGGCAGTATGCATTGGACATGCTGTCTAAATATGGGATGATAGGTTGTAAGCCTATTTCAGTTCCTTTGGAGCAGAATGTGAAGCTGAGCACAGATGCAGGTGAGCTTCTGGAAGACCCTACTACGTACAGACGCATAGTAGGAAGTTTGATTTATATAACTATTACCAGGCCAGATTTGAGCTATGCTATTGGATTGGTAAGTCAATTTATGCAGGCTCCAAGGAAACCGCATTTGGATGCGGCTAGACGCATACTCAGGTATGTGAAGTCCACATTGTATGGACTATTTTATGAGGCTGGGGTTCAGATACAGTTGCATGGATACACTGATGCTGAATGGGCTGGTAGTATTTTTAATAGATGATCTACCAGTGGATTTGTGTTCTCTTTTGGGAGTGCTGTAGTCACTTGGAGCAGCAAGAAATAGCCTACAGTTGCCTTGTTGAGCACAGAGGCTGAGTACAGGGGTACAGCAATGGCTGCATGCGAGGTAGCTTGGTTGCATAAGCTACTCTATGATATGCATCAATCTACAGATGGGCCAGTTGTCATTTATTGTGATAACATGAGAATTATACACTTGGCAAATAACCCAGTCTATCATGCTAGAACAAAGCACATTGAGGTGCATTATCACTATGTGCGGGAGAAGGTTTTACTAGGTCTTATTGATCTAGTTTATGTTAGCACAAAGGATCAGGTAGCTAACATATTCACGAAGGCATTAGGATCAGCAGGGCTTCAAACTAAGAAGGTAGAAGGGGGTGTCAAGCTTAGGCAATAAGGGCAGGCTTCAAACTAAGAATGAATTAAGTGAGCCTAAACAATGTGCCCTCTTATAAGAAAGTTAGACACCCCTACTTAGATTTGATTGGATTACATTAGATTTGATTAGATTATATTTGATTTATTCTTGTTATATCAATGAAATAAGTGGTTTTCCTAATTTGACATAATCTAGTAATTTGAATGGATTGGGTGGTTCCCTTAATTTTTAATAATATAATTTGAATGGATTGGGTGGTTCCCTTAATTGTTGATGATTTGACTCAATTGAGTATATGGTGGAAAAAATGCTAATTTGATTGCTTCTTACAATTTGGGGTGATTTTAATCTATACATACAACTATACAATATATGATTAAATATAAGTTTAACTATTTAATTTTAATTTAATTAAACCGGCTTACCACAGGAGAAGAGGATCTAACTATATGACTATTCTAATGTAAATTAACTGGGCATAAGATTTTAATATGTGATAACATAATAAATCATTTTTCATGTTACAACATCATGCATGCATGCATGCCACATGCATCCCAAATGCATGCATATACACTACATCATGCATTAGACCATCCACCTTCCATGCCTTGCATGCATGAGAGTGCATGATGATGTGGCAGGATGTTTTGTACATGCATGGAGGGAGATGAGGATGTGGCAAATTGTAGATGATGTGGCATCATGCATGCTCATGATGTGGCACCTACCAAGATGATGATGTGTGATTCATGTATGAGGTGGCAAGTATGAGCTGGCAGAATGACATGGAATGTAGGGGCTAATGTGGCCTATGATGTTATATGATGAGGTGGCATGTAAGCCCCAAGTGGCAATAGGTGATCTACTGACGTGTCCTCAATGCCAGAGGTGGCAAAGTGCAAGAAAATTCGAAGGCTCATGTGGCATGTTGAGGTGGCAAGACCTCTCTTAAGGATGATGATGTGGTAGCCTTCCACATGGACAAGATACCCCACCAAAAATGTTTCCACTAGGCTTGGTAACTTCCCAAACCTACACTTTCATGCCTAACCCCAATCATATCTAGCCTTGGTATTTGGCTAGTGTGTCCCTTTTTACATACATGAAGGGGTTCTCACTTGGGGAAGGCAAAATTGACCCTTCCCTTATGCAAATTTCACCAAATTGTTTTCTATAGCTTCATCAGGTCAAATCCTAACATACTGCATGTTATTTTTGGTGTATTACAAAACTTCTAAAAATAACTATATTTTTTTACAATTTCCTTTACCAATCCTCTAACAAGTTGAAGTAAATTTCAAATGTAGATCCCATAAAATCTAACCGTTGGATTTTAGATCTAACACCACTTGCTCCACATACCCTAATGTTTCCATTAACCCTCTATCAAATCAAATGTAAAAAATAATTCAAACTTGGCCAAAAAAGCTATGGTGCACCAAAAAATACATTTTCCCTTAATTATTAAACATAAAAAATCTATTTTAATTAGTTAAATCTTTCAAAAAAATCTCAAAAAATCAAGTTGAGATATACAATATGTGATGTGTCTTCCTATCAACTTGTATCACCGTTTCATGTAGATTGAGTAAGATATTAATGGTTTAATGTCACATTGTGTATTTGCTAAAAAGTGTGACCAACCCTATGACCTACAATGACACCAGTGGAAAAAGTGGAGTTATATATCTCTAATTTTTTATCAGACCATGTCATTGTGTGCACAAATACATGTGTGATGTTGTGTTAGAAGTCTTGAAAGAGTGAATCCTTAGGGAACTAGGTGAGATTATCCATTTACTATGGAAAATGGCATGTTTTTCACCCCTGAAAAGTTTAGGCAATGGCCAAAAGGTGGATACCCTTAGCTTACATTAAGGAGTTCTATTTCCAAGATCTCTTTTTTTTTTAATCCTCTTCATTATTTGGTTTCAAGTCCTTTATCATTTGCATTTTGGTGTCAAAATTTTAGTAAACATTTATAGCTAAAGTTAAAAACACATGGTCTCACAAATTGATTGAAGATTTATGTAGTGCCTCGGGCACAATATAGTGGACACCATGTTGGGGGGTAAGATTTAGGTTTAAGGTTTTTTAAAAATAGAAAAAGTATTAAAGATATTATTAGTTTTAGTCTAACTACTCTCGAACTTATAACCTTGTAACTTGAGGAAACAAAAATCAAAGTTTTCAAAGGATGACTTGCTTCACATCTTTCCCATGAAAATAAGGAGATATTGAGGCTTTTATGAAAAAAACTAATTCCCCATGTGAAAATGTGGTGAAAATGTGGATTTTAAGTCATTTTCAACAGTCGAATGCTTCACAAATTCTTTCTAACAAAACAAGGTCCGGAACCACTATCTTGGGGGGGTCACTATGTATAAACCCTCTATATCACGTGCGTTCAAGGCCTATTTCTAAAATCCCTTATCCGTAAAATTTTCATTAATAAAATGTACCCCTTTTCTATATAAATCTGTAAATTTTTTCCAAATCTATTTTAAATAGCCCCTTATGTATATTTATTTCTGTAAATTTTAGAAATAAAAAATATCCTTTTGTGGAACTCACGTGATAGGGTTACATATGATGAGTGACCCCCTCGAGACCACTATGGCCATGCTTTAATAAAAGGAAGAGTAGTTGAGGTAGTGGACTAAAGAAAGGAAACAATTAAAAAGTACTTTCTAGAATGCTCGGGTGGTGCACTACTAAGGAACCCTACCCTATGTATCATGTGCATTAAAGGGGTATTTAAGAGACCCCTCAAATAAAAAAATTCTCTCAATAAAAACACCCCTCTTTACTTATGAACTAAGTGATTTTTTTCTAATTTGAAATTAAAAACCCCTCCTATTATTGTAATCCTATTGATAATTTTCAAAAAGTTAAATTAAAATACCTTTCCTTTTGAATGCATGTGATACACTAAACTTTTGTGAGGTGAACCCCCCAAGCTAGAATGGCCAATGGAACTGCTTTAATGTAAAGAAGAGTAGCAATAAGGAAAGGCAACCTTAACAACTTATAATTTGTTAATGGAAATGCTTTAATGAAGGGATCAAGAGTAGTTGAGGTAATACTAAAGAAAGGATCAAGAGTAGTTGAGGTAGTACTCAAGAAAGGAAACAATTAAAAACTAGTTTCTAGAGTGGCCAATGGCCGTGCTTTGAGTAGTAGTAAGGAAAGGCAATAGTAAAGAAGAAGAGTAGTTAAGGTAGTAGTAAGGAAAGGCAACATTAGCAAATTATAATAGGTTAGAATTGAGGTAAACAGGCTAAACATAGTACTTAACATTAACTCAAATTTCTAAAAGTCATATATATATGGACCAATTACAAAGAAAAATAGACCTTCGACGAAAGACGCCAAAATAATCCCAACCTTCCACAGACCCCTTAGCAGGGTCAAAAAATGGCCCAAATGTGGGGACCACAAGCCACCATGGCATTGAATCTACAAAACTACCATAATGCCATAAGGCCTTAAGTACATCATAAGCATACCAATTATCCCTAATAATTATTAACCATGGACAAAAGCATGACACATGGTATCTTGGAGAAGAGAGAAATAGCCACGTGTCATATAAAGGCTTGGGAGAGATATGGAAATGGCACTTCAAATTGTCAACCATTGGGATTGATGTTTTGATTGCCTCTCTCTCTCTCTCTCTCTCTCTCTCTCTCTCTCTCTGTGGGCGACTCTCTGTCCCTCTGAATTAGATTAAAGGTATTTGGAGAATCTTCTATTTGCACAGGATTTTCATGCACATAATTTGAGTGATAGGGCATCGAATTACATCAAATCTTGCACCAATGTATTCCATAATGCTAGAGACAACACCACACCGAGATTATTTCTTGATATGGTCTCAATAGGGAGGGTAATGTGGAGACAAAACTCAGTAAGGATGAGTTCAAAAATTGGAGTGGAAACTTAGTGAGGTGTGTCAAATCCTCCTTAGCATCTAAGTCTGGCATCAAATCACAAACACATACAAAAACATTTACTATGATCCCAAGAATTGCGAGATGGTCAAAGAGTGACTTCACTCTCAATGCAACGGCTAAGTGATACAAACATTTCAAACAATGCCAAGAGGATCTCCATCTGTGATCGCCTTTAGTAATGTAGAGGTCCAAGAGCTTCCAAACTACAAAGTGTCAGCCAAGCCCATGCAAGACCCAAGCAATGATAAAGTGAGACCCTGTAAGGCCAAGGGAAACAATAGATGGTGATGATAAAATGTAGCTTCGAGGTGAAAACTAAAGCGCAGTGCTAAGGCCATCTGAGGATCATCTTTTGGAATAGATTGTGGAGTGAAGCCAAACAAGGCCGATGGAGTTTCTCCTTGTAGGGAAGGATTAAAGACAATGTGTTGCAGTTGATGCTAGGACAAATTTCTTACGCCAAAAAATCATCCTTTTCTTCGTCTATGTAGAGGACACCAACCACCACTATCTTGCCATCAAGACGTAAGGTAACTTTTGAGTTGCATTCAGTACGTTTGGATTCAAAAGATCAGGAATATTTTAACTACCATGAGTATCGTGTAGGAGTAGAAATTGGCCACATTTATATTGGTTATGTAGACAACTGTCCAAATCTGCAAGGGTTCTGATTGTCATCTCATGCCCACATAATTAAAACGCCCAACCAGTCTTCACGTACGTTTCTTGCTCGAGCACTCTCTTTCCTCTCCTTTCTTGCTTTTGCATGGCACTCTCTACTTTCTTAGATGGTATCATATGATTTATGAGAAGGCTGATACAACCATGCCATACAGTGGTGGAAGTAATCGAACATTTATCTAAATATGCTGTAACTTCAAGATTAGCTTCAGTACTAAGCTAATCATGAATTCTGTTTCTTTTCCGTTACGCTCAATGAGCTTATAAACGTCCCCTTAGGCTATGCAATACAAAATCATTTTCTAGCCAGTTCTTGCTCTCTTTCTCTTTGCGTATGTTTCTTGCTCGAGCACTCTCTTTCCTCTCCTTTCTTGCTTTTGCACGGCACTCTCTACTTTCTTAGATGGTATCATATGATCTAGCTTTTTCCTAACAAGCTCTCCAATCTCCCTAGTTCTGATCTTCCTACATGACCTGTGATTTACAATCTATTCCCACCCCTCAAATGGCTTCCAATTCTGCCTCTACTCACACCTACAAAGTTGAGAAACTTTCTAATTATGTCAGCTATCGCATCTGGACTGTTAAACTCAAAATGCTTTTGAGGAGGTATGAGCTATGGGATGTAGTCTCAGGCACACGCCCTCATCCAAGCTCTCACCTCCGGCCCTCGAAGCTCCCTAGCTGCTCTAGCACCTCCTTCAGTCCCCACTGGGGCTTCTATAGCTGCTCCTCATCCAAGCTCACCTCTGCCCCTTGTAGCTCCCTTAGCTACTCTAGCACCTCCTTGAGCCCCCACGGGGGCTTCTGTAGCCGCTCTTGTGACCAATCCACCCACTCAAGCCAAAATTCAAGCATGGCTACTTGTGGATTCGAAGGCCCGCTCAGATATCATCCTCAACTATGAAGACCTTCAAATTCAGCTAGTCCATAGGGTAAAGGGCCAGTCTTGTGCACCCCTATCTTTTTCATAGTGTAAGAGGCTGTGCCTATAGTTTTTTTGATGTTTTTCAAAATGTAAGGGCATCGCATGAATGGAAATAGAAAGGGATATAATTTTTCCAAAAAAATGAGGAAAAAATATTAACTTCTTGGAAAACCTACATACCCAATACTAAAGGGAGTGGTGGGCCAGTACTGTGTCACATTTAGACTATCTTAACTTTTCATAAGAGCTTGATACCTAAGCATATTTTCCCTTTTTCATGCCTCTTTATTCGGTCTTTCCATGGAGAAAATGGGGGAGGGTGCTAACATTTTAAAGGCACCCGCCTCTTTACTAGCCCCTTTACCCTAATCTCCCTATGGGAAACGCTTCGAGCAACCTACGATCATGTCGATGTATCGACACAAATCAATGCTCAAAGATGGCTTATTTTGCTTCAGCTCAAAGAAGGAGAATTAGTCCCTGACTTCATTGATCAATCAATGGCAGGGAGTTCTTAATGAGATGGTCAGCGTTGGTTTATAAGTACCGGAGCTTCAGCAAGTCACTATCTTACTCTCTGCCCTACCCTCTTCTTAGAGATCCTTAGTCACCACACAGAGCAACTTGACCGGACTCAAGTTCCCTTCATTGATAGGCCGTATCGTTCAAGAGGATACCAGGAGGCGAAACTCCTCACCCGGATCACCTCAAATTCCTCAAGCCTACTTCACTACTACCCGTGGCTCTTTTACAATCAAGTCCGACAAATTCGCGGTATACTCCCCAATTCCGCAGACCTCCAATAAATCCATATTGGAATCGAGGGTGTGGACGAGGACCTGCGAACTCCACCCATACCCAAACCTCTGCTGTCTCGGACAATCCGGCATCTCTTCAGTTGTTCTGCACCTCCACTGTTGCCCCTGAGACAACACAGCAAACTGAGGATGTCTAGTACCTTGATACCACAGCTTCACAACATATGACCTCTCAACGATCCTGGTATGTCTCTTAGAATCCCTTCCCACAGCCATTGGCTGTTTTCTTGGGTGATCATTCTGAAATCCAAGCGTATGGAAAAGGCAGTATCGTCCTAAAATTCTTAACTGGTCAAGATTATACCCTTACGGATGTTTACTATGTTCCACTCCTTCGCAAGAATTTGTTTTCTGTAGCCTGTGCAGCAATTCTTGGAGCAGACATACGACTACAGGGAAGTTCCTGTATAGTTTGGATTGGTCACGTTGAGTGCTCGTGTCCTCAGTCCAATCGACTATACCCTATAGGAAGAAGTTTTCCAACACAGCTTCACGCTAGTCCACAATATCCCATCTTTGGCATGAGCGATTAATTTCCAACATCTGCGCTGGTTGACACACAATTCCGTAGCAGATGGATTGCCCCTAGTTGAGGTAATACGAAAGAAAGGATCAAGAGAGTAGTTGAGGTAGTACTTAAGAAAGGAAAAAATTAAAAACTAGTTTCTAGAGTGGCCAATGGCCGTGCTTTGAGTAGTAGTAAGGAAAAGCAACAGTAAGGAAGAAGAGTAGTTAAGGTAGTAGGAAAGGCAACATTAGCAAATTATTATAGGCTAAACATACGGGGTGGTTGCAAGGTAAGGGTGTGCACCTTTTGACCACTTCGGGAAGAGTGTGACAACCACGTCCCAAAAAATACAAAGGGCAAGCAACGGGCAACATACCTCGATCAAGGTAATTCAAGCAATCCAATTCTGCCAAATGTCATCCATTGGAGGTTCAAGGACTCAAATACCTCGATCAAGGTACTGATACCTCCGCAGCTAAATACCTCAATTGAGGTATGTGCACCTCGTGGCACTGTGACATGGCACCTTGTTGGCAATGTGACTTGGGAAGGGATACCTCGATCGAGGTATTTTCATATGAGATGGCATCCAAGCAGCAGCCAAGGTGGCAAGCCCCATAATACCTCAAATGAGCTAGGTGGTGTGAGTTGGCAGGTTATGTCACACATATCAATACATGGCATCCAAGTGTCAAGCCCCACAATAACTCGAACGAGGTAAGGCATGTAGAGGTGGTGGGTTATGTCACTTATGTGGCATACCTCGAACAAGGTAAGGTATGTATAGGTGGCAGGTTATGTCACTTATGTGGCATACCAAGGGCATACCTCAAACGAGGTAATGGATTCGAATTCCATGGGTTATGTCACTTACGTGGCATTCATGCAATGGGATAATGCATGCTCATGTAATGAGATAATGGCATTCATGAAATGGGATAATGCATGCATGGCCATGTAAATACCTTGATCGAGGTATTTACATGGCCATGTATGCATGCTTTGCATGTAACAAAGCATGAAATACCTCAAACGAGGTATGGCTTGCCACAATGATAGCCCTTTCAATAGGTTCATATGCCTCAATAGGCTAATATTGGTCCTTTCAAATAAGGGATCAATCACCTCGATCGAGGTATGGATGCCACGTGGCATTAAAAATCCCATAAGCACAATTTTCAAAATATCACCCCCTCTAAGCTAAAAGGCCCCACTCCCTTATTCTCCTTGTCTTCCCTCACTCTATCCTCAAGTCCTTTTCCCACCAAAGAAGCCAAAGGAGTCCTCCCTATTGCTCACCAAAGAAGCCAAATGAGTCCTCCCTAATCCTGTTAAGTCATCATACCTTACTCTTCTCTTTTGGTGCTTAGTATTTGCTATTCTCTTTTGGTGCTTAGCATTAGTTTCCTTAGTATCTAGCATTTATTTCTATCATTAGTTGCCTTGGTCTCTAGCATTTACTTATAGCATTATTTTGGCCCTTTTTTTCATGATTCCCTTTGCCATGGCTTATTCAATGTCCCTAGCTAATGTTATATCATCTATGGAGAGTGAGCTATCGAGTATTCTTGGTAGGGCACATAATATCCCTGCTGTCCTCCATCTTGTTTCAGACCTAGATTCCATGCTTGCATCATTACATACTTTAGGTAGTACGCCAGACTTAGAGGATTGGACACGCACTCATCTCCTTGCTACCATATCCCAAGGTCTTTCATATGATGAGGTTAAGAGGTTGGCTGGTATTAGGGATGATGTCTTAGATATCTTCTTAGATAGGCATGGCAATAGGCCACTGAGGGAGAAACCCTTGACGATATCTAGGTGTTCTCACCCATTGGTAGCATCACATATCTATAGTCGATATGTGGCTGCTAACAATGGAAGAATGCGTAATAATCGTGAGATTCCATTATACTTTGGCATGCACTTGTATGCCGAGTTTGTATTGGGACATAGAGTGGAGTACTCTAGTGTATGGCCTAGTGGTGGAGTTGGTAGTGGGAGGATGTAGAACGAGCGACATGGAGGGCATGGTGCTGGTGGACTAGATGTTCAAGGAACATTCGTTACCTCGTCTTCTATACAGGAGGTAGGATCTCACATCACTTTGGGTGTGAGGTTCGTTGTCATTGGGTCCATTCAGCATATGCTCAACAGTATGTCACGACTAGAGGCTTAGCCTATTGACATGGTATGTATAATTTTGAAATGTTTTCTTAGTTTAAGTTATACTTTGAATTTTATCGCTCTTATGTGTTTTGGTTATTACCACATGTAGCATGTATCTTCATCAGCACCGTCTACTGGTAATGGAACAGACGTTGGCTCATCACATGTGATTGTAGCGACTACTGCTCCTACCATGGTATGTTCCACTTATTCATTTTCATGCGACATAGAAAACTTTATGTGCATTAAGAAGGATTTAGACGTATAGCATGTGCACATGATATCTACATAGGCACTGGCACTATCTAGTAGTGGCGTAGACATAGGCTCATCACATGCGACTGTAGCGCCTGTTGCTCCTATCACGGGATGTTACACTTATTTGATTTCATGCTTCATATTTAACTCTCGGTGCATTAAGGTAGGATTTATACATATAGCATGTGCACATGATATCTACATAGGCATCTGCGCCTTTTATGGATGTTCATGAGTTGATGCACACTATTGAGAGATTGAGGGTAGAGTTGAGCGACACACGGGATCAATTGCATGACACTTAGACTCGCCTTCAGGATCAGGTTCAGAATACACAGGCTGACGTAGATGATGAGACCACTAGGCGTAGGATTACACAACATAGGGTCGAGCACTTTTGCATGCAGGTCCGTCATTTTGAGGAGTGTGGTGGCAGTACGGTAGCATTTTTGGATCCATACATAGCCTTGTATCCATAGCCTGTGTCACAGTTTTAAGGGTGCCCGAGACTTTCATATACAGTGCTAGAGTTTGTTTGTCATACCTCTTGCACTTTGTGTGCAATAGACTTTGATGGAATAGGATTTTATGGACTTGGTTATGGGCATCTATTCCATTTGAATTGCATTGTACGATCATTGACTATGAAGTCTAGATGCCCTTGTCCCTCTCATCACATATCGGACTTTAGGTATGGACTCGTATCCTGGAGAGCATGTTGAGATGGACCTAGTGACAGGTAGGCTTGCTTCTCATATGACACAGGAGGACATTGAGAGGATTGTACTAGAGGAGAGCTATTTTCACATTCTAGAGGGTGTTGAGGAGCCAGCTCCTATTCCATGGATGCATCAGGACTTTGATGATAGTGAGTTGGCTCGTGAATTGAGAGAGAGCTGTGAGGAGCTGATTCTGCAGGCAGGTGGTTCAGAGGCACTAGAGTAGGAGTAGTGCATCTCGAATGCTGAGAGGTCGACTCATTTAGAGTTTGAGACACGAGTCTGAGCCGATTATCACTTGTAGAGTATCATGCATCAGATGTTGCAAGAGGCATGTAGGATGCAGTATGTGTGTTACGAGGTACAGAGCTCCCTTTTAGTGCATGATGGATTTCACGGCATTCCATGATAGTGGATCAAGTGGCAGGTGGAGTGCGTCGGAGCGCATCCTAGAGACCTTGATTGGACATGGAGGAGAATGATTCAGAGTAGCTAAACCCAGAGTTGCTGGGTTAGCTATATTATCTGTATTTATTATTGTGGACATATTTTTTTGTATATGCTAAACCCATATTCAGCTTACCGTTATTTTCTTGTGTAGTGAAACTCCATGCTAGAGACCTGAGCTTTGAAGGCATTTTCGTAGAAAACACTAAAAATGCAGGCATGCAAAAAATATGGTAAGAGAGTGTTCAGCACATCGACAAGTAACGATAATTTCTTGGAATCATTGTTTGTATTTGGCTCTTTCTAACATAGCAGTGCGCTTCTGATGCCAGACGAATTTGGATGCAACTAAAAGCACCTAAAAGCTTCTAGTTGAAGGCACAAACATTGCAAAAATTAAGAGAATGGTTGCTTAGTAGACTGCGAAAATTATGAGAGTGTGATGAGTCCATCAACAAGATTACTGAGAACCTCGAGTTGGATGTGGCTTGGCTTGTGCTCATCTAAAGATATTAGACCATGTGAGTCAAAATTGCTACACTTCAAGCTACTTCTACTGTTTTGGTTTTCTGGTTCTCTTGGAAGACTACCCTGTATGGCCTGTGTACTGAATGTTATGACCTTTCAGGAATTATCAATACAAATAGCGTAATTTCTCTACAAAAGAAAAAATGATTGCTTAGAAATTATTGCAACTATACAATCGTGGGGAGCTTGTTTTCGCTTTGGCTATTTTCGTTGCAAAAATGCATAGTGAGATGAACCTATCCACTGTGTGTCATTCCGGTGGCTCACTATAATGTGGGACATGCAAACACACTCTTATCAAGGAGTATGAGGCAAAGAGAAAGTGCAAATGCTGACTTAAGGTGAAGCTACAAGCAAACTGCATGGACTTGGATGTTGCAAAGCGCTGGAAGATTTCTCTTGAGGTTGCATGGTACTTCAAGCAACGTACACAAGGTATACATGAGGAGGCAAAGGTTGAAATTGCTAGGAGTGTTATTGAGCACCTAGTACTTCGAGAGCTACAGGGTTCATGTTCATAGGCGGTTGTGGATCATGAAAAAGGTTTATTGATAAGAGGCCTTCAGAACAACCTCAAGTACATGAAAAATCCCGAAAGCTCTAAAGAGTTGTTTCTGAAGAGGGCGAGCATGATGATGGTCATGAATACCAAAGCTCAAGCCAGGAAACCAAATATTGCGACTGCGTCAAGACTTCTAGGTGTGCATAATAGGAACTTCTATGCTGCTAGATCTCGAATGTGTCAGGAGATGATACCACTACATTTGTGTGAGTAACAACCACACATAGATGGTGCAATTATAGAAGAGGTGAAGGAGTTAGTGCTATCATTATCGACCAATAATGCATGTGTCTCACCCAATAAGAAGGATGTCTATCGAAAGCATACAGGGAGAGACTTGCAAGAAACACCCAGTGCATTTTCTTGAGTAGCCTCAGGTTGGTGATATTGCTTCAGGTTGTATCCCTTCAAGAATCATAAGCTCATTCCTTACTTCTCTATGGTATGTTGTTAACAAGTTGATGGTGGCTTTTAAGTTCTATTTTTGTTAGCTCCATTATGACTTACTACAAATAAGTACATGTTCATTACTATTGTGTTGTTAGATGATCATTGCTCTACCTTTTGGTAGCTACATGTGGCTACCATGGCCTAAATTGCTATGACATGCTATGACTACTTACCAAATGATGGGATTAGTTACCAAGTGCTGCTAGTAGCACTCAAGTTGGAGTGAGCAAAGTGGTGGACGTTACGTAATAACTAACTACTAGCTACCACATCTATTAACTATGTGTGCTATGATTATTAACATACCAAATCATAGCCACCAATAAGTGAATTGTTTTCTATCATTAGGCATCCATTGTTGGCACTTAGCTATAGAGTGCTACCAGCAGTACTCATGTAGGAGCTTTGTAAGTGGTTAATAAATAATTGAGTAGTAGCTACCATGTCTGTTAAGTATGAGTGCTCTTGTTCTTGTAGCAAGTGGTAGCCACCACCAATTTGCATGATAGCTATCATTAGGCACCCATTGCTTCCATTACCATGGGTGGTGGCCAATTGCTTGAGTGGAAGATACCATTTGCTACCACAAACAAAAAGTAGGCAATTATTTGAGTGCAAGCTAGCACTTGCTGCCACTAAGCGGGAGCAATAGCAACATAGCACTTGCTACCACTTACTACCACTTGTTGCTACCACTAAGCTAGAGCAACAAAAACGCAGCCCTTGGTAGCACTTGCTGCCAATTGCCACCAGTAGCTATCAGTTGCTACCAGTATCAACAATGCCAAAAGAGCGACCAATCCATTGGATCCATATGTGGTAGCTTCTAAGTGATTGTGCAGTAGCTACCATGTAGTAGGCAATTCTTTTAGTGGAAGCTACCACTTGATGCCAGTAAGCGAGGCAATTTTTCCAGTGGAAGCCACCACTTGTTGCCACAGAGTGAGAACAGCCTTAACTTAGGAATACAATTTCATTGGCAACCAGAAACAAAGTCACCTTTGAAGTGTGGTGACCAAAGGGTTTATTTGTATATCTCCAAAGGTGACCAAATTAATCATCATTGGAGGGAACATGCTGTGTGCGCTCAAGAATGAAAGCCTATTAAAAAATGTAAATTTGGAGATGCTTTCATCAAGTACATTGATTATTTGAGTGGAAGCTACCACCTACTACCACTAAGCGAGACAATTATTTTAGTGGAGGCTAGCTACCACTTGCTGCCACTAAACGAGGCAATTATTCGAGCTACTACTTGCTGCCATTGAGTGAGAGAAGCCATAACTCATAAAGACAATTTAGTTGGTAATCAAGGACAAATTTAACTTTGAAGTATGGTGACCAAAGGGTTTATCTGTACATCTCCAAAGGTGACTAGATCAAACATCATTGGATGGAAGACGGTGCACTCAAGATTCAACACTTATTAAAAAATGTAACTTGCGAGATGCTTTCATCAGCTATATTTATTGTGTACATGTTTTCACTCAATACGTGGCACTTAATTTAGGTTATAGTTATTCAAATTGCATGATACGACAATAGCTACTCGTGTGCTTTTTGGAGGTACTAGCATAGTGGTACTAGAAAGTGAGGTTTTAAAAAATATTGAAATTGAGAGGTCTTTGGCATGGAGTTTCACTACACAAGGAAATAATGGTAAGGTGAATAGAAACGTGCAAACCTCTCATTTTGATGATGTCCCAAGAGAATGCTACTAATGATGCTGTCGTGCACACCGATTCACAGTGGAGAGGTCTTGGAGAGGGAACATTGTGTGGAGAGGGAACAGTGTGATGTGGATGTGGAGAGAGAATATATAGATATAAGAGACATATCACATCTATGAGAGAGGTTGTGTGTGAGAAAGAGAGATCTGAGATACAAACTGAGCGAAATTCAAACCATGGGGCGGGAGAATTTAGACTTGATGACAGCTTTCCACTTGGTCATTGCTATACATAGTAGATTTCCTTTTCCAATTACATGGCTTTCCCTACACCAAGTAGCAACATAGTGGCTACCACTTTGATAGTGATGTCCGCGACATAGCATCAAGTCCACCTAATCACACCCTCCTTGCTCCTTAAGTGCTCGCTCCACCCCTTGCTCTAGCTCTGCTACTCCATCCAACATGAATCCTTATGAATTTGTTTTGCCCAAGGACCTATCCTATAGAGTGAATAGCATTGGGGAGGTTATACAGGATGAGGACAGGAAGGCAGTCACAAGATACATGAGGAGGTTGTTTAGCACCCACTACCCCAATGATATATTCAAACCTTGGAACCAACAAGACAATAAAGCCAAGGATTCCTGCATATATTCCCTCAAGAGATAATTTCCAAATCCTAAAGGGTATGAGTTTTATCGAAATGCCATGCTTACTCGCATGGGGGAGCTCCTTAGGTCTCATAGATATGAATTAAGGGAGGCTGTTAAGGAGGGTAAGCTCAAGCTAGGGTGGGTGGATCCAAAGGATTGGAAGAGAGAAAAAATGGATTATAAGGAGAATTTAAAAGATGGTTGAGAACAAGGAGGATCAAAGACTTACATGTGGATGTGAAGCTTCCATCCAATCAATCATGGTTCGATCCCTCTCCAACCTTTGGAAAAGAGCATATGTATCATTGCACTATACAGAGTCCATTTCAGTCTCAGTAGGAGCCCACCCAATTGTTGATAGCTTGTGAACCAAAATTAAAGACATTATATGTGTACGTTGAGCATGGTGCATGTTTTTTGGATGTACCTAGACTGAGTTGTACACACAACAAGACAAAGCACCAATAGACGCACGCACAAACGCGTTTCATGAACTAAAAAAAAAACTTACGGGCGCGTCTATTTGCGCGTCTATTTGTGCGTCTGGAGACCCGCGTCTAATTGCACGTCTATATATCCGACTTACGCACGTATAGATGCGCACAAAGATGCATAAATAAACGTGCGTATAGACGCAAGTCGAACAGACAGACGCGGATATAAACGCGTTTTTAAACGCACTGATAGACGCGCCTTTTTTTTAAAAAAAGTTTTACAGAATAGTACTGTGTATGTTGTGTATGCTATATAGTTACAAGAATCCCATATCCACATTCTGTAATTCAATTCTTACAGCCAACCGCATTTTAATTACAATTCCAAATAAAATATTACAACTCCAAAACGCAATAAAATTGAAAGCTCAAAAAGTGCTTGTATATACATATAGCACGAAGCTAAGCCACGTCATGTGGCTTCAAGTACAAAAAATAAGGAAGCTAAGCCATGTCATGTGGCTTCAAGTACAAAAAATAAGAGGAGTCTATATACAAGAGGCACGAAGCTAAGCCAGTGGCTTTAAGTACAAAAAAGAATAGTAGCACTACTTCTACGACTAATCCTCGCTGCCTTCCACGCTCCCTTCGGCGCTCCCTTCTGCACCTCCTTCCTTGTCTTCCTCGTCGTCTTGTGCATGGGGCTGTAAACAAGGGACAACATATATCAATGTATGAAAAATCAAATCTTTACTTATAATTTTGGCATTATTTAATTACTTTCAAATACCTGGGGGGCCTGTCCAGTAGCTCGGGTATACTGCTCCTCAGTAATCAACCCGTCATCATAGAAGTGCCTCCATGTATCTCCTCTACGATGGTGGCGGTGGTAGGCTGTCTCCACTGGAGTAGGGTATCTGCCCACGATCTCAAGCTGCATGATCGTGATACACTTTGTGGAGGGATTAGTACAAAGAAACAACCAACCTCCTAATAAACTACATAAGCAATATAATTTGAGATCGATACTTACAAATTGGGCCTCCCATGATTCAACACCCCCTGCTCCAAAATGCGCGCTTCCATATTCCTCCATCTGGATCCTCTGTGCCTCCACGTGCTGCAGATTGGGCTCCTCCCTCGCTGACTTCATTGCCTTCTTCCACTCACGCTTGTGAGCGGTGTGGGGCGGGCCCCTTGGAGGTTGACCTGCCTCAAGCCTGGCAAGCTCCGCTAGTGCCTGCCTCTTAAGGGAAGATCTTTTATTGCCAAGTATCGTAACAATCTTTGACTTGGCCCATTTATCTGTGAACTGGCGATTGGGGGGATTAGGATACCTAGAGTGAACAGCAGCGAGGGTCTCCTCAGCCAACCTCTTTGGGTGGTCTTTATAGTGGATAAAGCAATCTCTATAATTGTTAGCAATTACAGAGCGCATGAAGGCCATGATGTCCTTCCCCCGCGCATCCATCAAGATGCGTCCTGTCTGAGTGATGTCATAATAAATCGTACCATCACCCAGAGGCACGTCTAAATCATCTGAATCATCCTCCTCCTCACCGCCACATGGCCCAAAGTAGCATCCGCCACCGCTCTCCCTGCTACTACGCCTGCTACCCTGTCGTGTCGAGCTCGTACGCTGGCCACTCGTAGCTGGGGACTGCACGGGACTACACTGACCACTCGTAGCTGGAGAACCGAGTCTCGACGGCTGGGGAGTACGTCGACGGCTCGCCGAGACAGAAGGTCCTCCTGACGGCATGGGGGAAGGGGCATAAGACGGGATGGCAGAAGGGACATAAGACGGCATGGGGGAAGGGGCATAAGACGGTACGGGGGAAGGGGCATAAGATGGCTGTGCGGACTCCGCTAGGGTGATCTCAGGCGGTGTGGGGTGGCTCGGAGTTTGTAGTGCCGACTCCTGGGGAGTGTTAAGGGTACCCGTCATATACCCGTATAACTCCGCAGGACTAGGAGGGTGCCCTAAAAGATTATATAAATCCTTCCAAATCGATTCCCGCGGATCAGGTCAGCTAGAAGCACTTCCTGGCCACATGTTGAACTGGAAAATAGGAAACAAATCTATTACTTTGGGAGCTGAGAAGAAAGGGGAAAAAAAAACAGGCTCTGTCAGAGCGCGTCTATAGACCCGTCTGAGCTGCGCATCTATAGACGCGTCTAACAGAGCGTTTAACAATTCAAGTAAAAGCGCGTCTAACAGTCCGTCTACCCGAGCATTTAAAAGCGCATCTATCAGTCCGTCTAACAGTCTGTCTACCAATACATCTAACAGTGCGTTTAAAAGCGCGTCTAACACTTCGTTTAAAAGTCCGTCTAATAGAGCGTTTGTTTGAGCGTCTACAGACGCGTCTGTGTGTGTCTGCAACAAAACAGACGCATGGATAGACGCGCGTTTAGATGCGCCCTTGGATGCCCCTATAGACGCGCTCCGCAGGCGAGAATACTAAAAAGTCGAAAAGGATGTTGCGCCCGACAAAAGAACGTGTTGCTCATACCTAGACCCTGCGTTTCGTGGATGCAAGAAAGTACAAAACTGGAAAGAGCAAGCAAGAACAACTTCAAAAGGACTTACTTGGAAAAAGGTATGGAAGGATCTTTCTTTTCCAAACTTGTTTCTTCTCCTTGTTCGTACTCCTCCTCTTCTTTAGGCTTGGAAGCAAGTGTAGGTACGGTCCCTTTCTCTTGAGTGAAAGCTTGGAACTGTGTATGAGAGGCTCTCTCTTAAGCTTCGAATCTATGGAACTGCTAATAAAGAAGGAAGGAAGCCGCTCGCGAAGTTTAAGTAATGAAAAGAAAAGCAAAGCGAGCGGCGCGTCGAAAAGCAGGTTTAAAAGCTGCGTCTATTACACGTTTATAGTCACGTCTATTAGTGCGTCTATAGGCGCGTCTAAATACACAGAGTAGACGCGCGTTTAGACGCGCTGTTAGACGCGATATTAGATGCGACTATAGACACGGCGATAGACGCAACACAGAGTTTAAATCAAGCATTCGAAGAAGAGCAAATTTGGTGGGTTGTTTGTTTGTAGGATGTCTCCATCTTCAACAAGTAGCTCCAGTGAGGATGAATCCCTCCGTATCCACCATCGCGATACCTATGGGTGTTCATATGTTTGAGTTATGATCCCGTTTTAATTTGATACAGGATGCAGTGCCACACCCGCACATGTTACCCTATGCCCGTCGTGAGGAGGCAAAGCGTCGGTGATATGAGGTGGGATCTTCAGGAGGGACCGTTACGGATGCATGGAGTGATGGTGATAGTAGCCCTCCGCCATTACCTCATGAAGCCGTGGAAGAGGAGGTGTTTGATGATATGGTGCGGGATTTATATGTCCATCAAGGGAGGGATAATAGCATGGAGCAGGATGATCTTTTTACCGCAGCATCGACTCCACTGTTTGAGGGGTGCACATTCTCTGTTCTACGTGCCTCCCTTGAGTTACTAAACTTGCAAACCATCTATGGATGGAGCAATGCAAGTTTGAATGCATTACTCAAGTAAGCTTTAAAGTCGATTTTGCAAACATGGTGAATTATGCGCCTGGGTCAATTACTCAAATGCTTTTCCTCATTTATGGTCTTCACGTGCAGGCTATTGTGTAAAATGCTTCCAAGGGAGAATAAATTACCGACCTCAAGAGATATGGCAAGGCAACATGTGACCTCTCTTGGAGGATTAGATTACAAGTGCATCCATGCATGTGTCAACGATTGCGTTTTGTTTCGTGGACTACATAAGGATGCAAGAGAGTGTCCTACTTGTGGAGAGGCAAGATATAGAGTAGATCTCAAAACCTTGGACGTGCCTCATAAGGTATTGCGACATTTTCCCATAATCCCTCGCATCCAACATATGTTCAAGTGCAAATCTATTGCAGAGCTCATGTCATGGCATTCCTCCCATCGATCAACCGATGGCAAGTGGAGAACTCCCGCGGACTCTCCTGCGTGGAAGCATATTGAAGACACATGGCCAAGCTTCAAGGAAGAACCTAGGAGCTTGAGACTTGGATTGGGTATGGACGGTGTGAACCCATTTGGTCTCAAAAGCACGTCTTACAGTGTATGGCCAGTGGTATTGGTGAATTACAATCTTCCACCCTCTATGGCTATTAAGAAAGGACATGTCATGCTGTCCCTTCTAATTCCAGGGAAACATAAAGTCAAAAAACCTGATGTTTATTTGGAGCCTTTGATTGATGAGCTAGAGATACTTTGGAGAGGTATCAAGGTGCATGATGTGAGCAGGCCTCCCTCGTCACGAGACTTCAACTGCAAAGCAGTCTTGATGTGGACGATGCATGACTTCCCAGGCTATGGCGAGTGTTCAGGTAAGCATTGCATTTTTTAATTATGAATAGGCAAAGGACGTGGCACCCTAAACCCACCTTCCACTCTTAATTGCATCTATTGTTTCAGGTCTCACTACATCGGGTTACCATGCATGTCCTGTTTGTGGTCCTTCGCTAGTTGCCTCACGGGCAGACGCATTGAATAAGGTCATCTATGAGAATCACCATCGATTTATCCCACCTGATCATCCTAGATATGTTGCCCCTTGGAATGAAGTCCTCCCACAATCAATCACCGCGGGAGATTGGATGAGAATTTAGGACGGTTCCACGACTCCTCCACCACTTGGCATGAGCCGGTAAGGATTTGTAACTATTGGCTGGAAGTAAAGATTGGCTATATTGGTTGGAAGTAAAGATTGCACGCTAACACTTTATTTTGTTTAGATACTCCATCTTTTATCGTTTACCATATTGGTCCCACCTCAAGATCAATCACCTGCTCGATCCCATGCATATCTTCAAGAATGTGGCATCTACCATTTGGGAGCATTTGAATGGGACACGAGACTCGGCAGGCATAAGGGAGGATCTACGTACCACAGGGAGGATGCGTGAAGCTTGGCCTCAAGAGAGACCAAATGGGTGTGTTTTTTTACCTCGTGCACCGTGGATGTTATCAAAGCTAGAGATGGCGACGGTGAAGTGCGCTATTACTACAATTCGTACTCCCACTGGATGCATGAGGTGTTTGAAGGGAGCCTTTACAAAGAGCAAGAAAAGAGGTGTAGAGCAATTATATGGCTTGAAATCTCATGATTGGCACAAGATGCTCCAAGTAAGTATTTTATATGCATAATATATTTTTCTTTTCAAATTTGTGAGTGAATAGCTATAAGCAACTAATCAACCACCTCCTCGCAAGTTCAGTTCATACTACCTACTAGCATTTCACGTAGTGCATCAAAGGACGTGAAAGATTGTATTTACAAGATGGGCGAGCTTGTGAGGTATGTGAGCTCAAAGGAAATAGATCCCACCATGCTTGAGAATGCTCGAGTTATGTCAGTGGAGGCGGTTTGTTTAGTGGAGGAGACATTTCCACGTTCTATTCTCACAAGCCAACTACATCTCATAGTACATTTGGTGGATGAGATTGCTATATGCGGTACTATACATGCACGATGGTTGTTCTTCCTCGAGCGCTTCATGAAGACGTTGAAGGGCTTCGTGAGACAAAATGCAAGACCCGAAGGTAGCATGGCCGAGGGTTGGTTGGTACAAGAGTCACTTGTATATATTTCTGAGTTTCTTGTTGCTGTGGATAGCTCTCTCCCACGACTATGGAGAGATGATGAAGACCTAAGGATGACCTCTATTGTGCCTCAAGGAAAAGGACGCAACAAAGTAATAGACACGGAGTTGCGTAATAGTGTCAACTTCTTTTGCGTGCTTAATAGTGATGTGATGAAAAGATGGGTGACAAGATACGAGGATGCAAAGGCAAGAAGACAAGAAGAAAGGGCCCTCTTTCGTACACACCACTGATCTCATGTGCCATACCCTCAGCATCTAAGAGCACTTCCAAAGGATATTCATGTGGATTGGCTACTTGATGAAATGGAGAAAGCAGAGAAAGACGAGGGGATGCATATCACAATGGAAGAATGGGAGTATGCTAGGGGATGCATGAGCAAGGTCGGTATATAGAATGTTATGCATAAGTTAGGAGCTTTTTATAATTTAGATTGCTTATTTAATTGATTTTTTCTTGGTGTAGTGCACTATGTTCAATGCTATATGGTGTGAGGGCAAGCATTTTCGAACACAACGGATTGATGATAAGAGAAACACACAAGATTGCAGCGTCATTGCTAGCTTTGAGGGAGCCAATGGAGCCATGGATGATTATTGTGGCATAATCCAAGATATCATTATGCTTGACTTTCGACGCTTCTTTGTGTATGTTTTGGATATAAAGTGGTTTAAGGACGTGGTGGAAAGAGGCCCTAATGCAACAATCAAACGTCATGCAAGTGGCTTTGTAACTATTGACTCCACAAAGTTTTGGCAAAGTAGGAAGGACACACTAGTACTACCGCAACAATGTGAACAGGTACTGTGCACACACATAAAAATACTCGCTTTTAAATATTTGATGCAAGAAAAGTAACATGATTGTATTTGTGTTTGAATTAGGTTGTCTATCAACCAATGGTGGATAATAATAGATGGTGGCATGTCATACCTATTATGCCACGTTCCAAAGTGATGTATAGTACATTTACTAATATGGAGCGTATGGAGGATGATCATGGCCATGGACGTGATGATGACCGTGATACAAGAGAGGAGGATGATCATGAGATAGGAGATATAGATATTGAGGCCGACATTACCCGTGAGGACGAGCCTACCATTGGAGATGTTGATTTCGATGAGCACATGAGTGGCACAAGTAGTAGTGGGTTGAATGTATTTGTAGATCTAAACACTTGTTTGGATTTTGAAGTAGATAGTTTGGCAAGGGTTGATCTCATTGAGGATGAGATTGAACCGTAGCCCCACAATTGATATTGGCAAAACTATTTTACATATTGTCTCATTCTCCTCATTTCACTTAATTCTTGTATATGTGGGCTTGCAAAAAATTATGTGCTTTGGTAATCATGGGCAATGTTTGGAAAGCAATGATGCACACCAAAATCTCACTTTCTGTATTCTCTGGAGCACGTCTATTTACGCGTCTAAATGCGCGTCTGATTCTCAGTGTAAACTCGCAAATAAACACGCAAATACACGCGCAAATAAACGCGCTAATAAACGGGATGTTAGACGGGCCCGTATTTTCTCAGGTCAAATGCGCAAATAGACGCGGTGATTTACACGCAAATAAACGAGCGTTTAGCCGCGCCTATAGACGCGCCCATAATTTCTCTACTAAAGCAACGCCTATAGACGCGCTCGCTATTTTGCGCGTCTACGAAGCGCGTCTATAGTTGCTTTGTGTTGTTGTGACACTCAGTTTGTAGAGGCGCACCCAGAGTTCAAGATTGGGCAGAGGTCATTTGAGCGATGCAGGCCATGGTTTGTGCGATGCTCTCAGGAGCCTGACACATGCTATTGTCGCTACCATGTGGATTTTGGATTGATCTTGTATCTAATCCACCTATATTGATAGCTAGCCATTAAGCTGATGGCCGAGTCATATGTGTGAGCTCTACCATATCAATCGTTGCACGACCACTCCCACAACATGAGCCTAACCTATGATGATGTACTTGGCCCCCATGACCTATTAATGATCCTTGACTTTGAGAATGTGATTGTTGGCTACTACTAGTATAACGTGGAATTTTATAGGGATTTATGGGAGAGGGCCAAGTGGATGTCCCCTTGCGAGAGTAGATCTGCTTGGTTTGGGCCTCAGAGGGTGCACTACTAAGGATCTTAGATACTCTGTGCATTCAAGGGGTTATTTAAAAACCCTTTATCTATAAATTTGGCTTTGGTAAAAATACCCCTCTTTCTATATAAACTTCTAGTTTTTTTTTAAAGTTCAATTAAAATACCCCATATGTAAATACATTTTTGTAAATTTACCTAAAATTTTAGAATTAAAAACCCTCTCCATTTGCATGCTTTTATACTTACATATTTCTTGGTGAACCCCCCCGGGTCTGGGATCATGTTAGCTACAAACTCTTACAGTTGAGTTGGACTCATCTATGAGATCCATGAATACACACATCTCTGCCTACTCTCTCATCTTGAGGATCTACGACTAGACACAGTTATGACATTGACGGGATACAAAAAAAAAAAAAAAAAAAAATGGAATCAATTGGTAATCAATTAACAAAACTAATTACATGAAAATCTTGGAATTAATTAACATGAGAATGTGGAATGCAGAATGCAAAAAAGAGAGAATGTGGATGTAGAAAAGAGGAAGAGTGCGGATGCGGAAAAGAGGGAATGCAAAATCGAGAAAAGAGGGAATGTGGGATACAAAAATGATGGAATACAAAATGAGGAAAGAGGGAATGCAAAATGTGGAAAAGAGGTAATGCAGAATGCAGAAAATTGTAAATGTAGAATGCAAAATGGGAAATTCCAAAAGAGAGAATGCAGAAAGAGGGACTACAAAAAGAGGGAATGTGGAGAAGAGGGAATGTGGAAAGAGGAAATGCAAAAAAGAGGGAATGTGGAAAGAGGGAATGTAGAATGTGGAATGGTACATGCATGGTAAGGTGGTACACTTTAACCCATTTTGTGAAGCCTCGAGGAAGTGGTGTTGAATTAAACGTGTTTGAAATTTAAAAGTTGTTAACAGCTTGTGTGTAATTTCGATGGTGACTCACATGTCATGGGGATCTTGAAGGAATTCCAATGGAGCCTCCACTCCAAGATACTCCATGTGAGAGCAATGCAAGGCACGAGCCATCAACATGTGTCACTTAAGCGACTCCCAGATTGTTGCAATGTGTTTCCACATGAGAAAGAGGGAAGGGGAAGAGGGGATAAGAGAGTGGATAAGGGAGGGAGAAGGAGAAGGGAAGAGGAGAGTGAAGGGGGATGGAGTGGCAAACACAAAGGCACTACAAAGGAAACAATAGAACACCCAAAGACACTCTTGGAAGAGAAGACGGAGCTTGTATTCCAAACTTGTGCATACAACAATGAAGACCAAAGTCAACCATTTGGCCTTTTATACAAGTCACCTTTTGAAGAGAGGGCCAACCCTAACCTCTTTATACCACTCTCCCTTCTCATTCTTTTACCATCCTCTTGGGACCATCTAGCTCCAAGACACAATCGTGGCTCTACAGACTTGCCACTATCCATCAAATCACATCATTTAACCAGTGGTGACATATTGTTAACCAATCTATTAAGATGCCCCCCTTTCTGATCTCAATCCCATCCTCTAGATTGTGCAATGTTCATGGTTGTTGGAGAGTTGTCAATGAAGATCATGCAAAGTAGTATTTCTTGTGCATTGGGCTAAATCTTCTTTTGGTCCGTTGCAGCAAAGGGATGTAGTGGCTCCTTGTTACAGAATTTTTACTGGAAGTATGGATGACTGATTCTTCCAACATTAGCACCTCAGGGTCTGAGTGAGCCAATTTGAGTACTTGTGACTATTCAAAGAAGGAATAAGAAAAAGGAAAGGAAAAACTAAGGGGTTGGTTATTAGGAAGAAGGTGTTAGTAGGGATTGATGTAAGATCCTAGTGGTGTTAGTGTTAGTAGAGTAAGTAAAGTGCATTCTCATGCTCCCCTTAAGTCCCGTACTTGATTGGAGTGGGAATTCTAATGGATTCTCATCAGATTATGTCTTAGACATGTGCCATGGTTGAACATCTGAAGTCGTGCATGACATTTTGTCTTGCTTCTTTGCATTGAAGTTCCTTTAAAATCCATTTTATTGAGGGCTTTTCTTGGAAGTATTTGAGCCCAATAAGGTTGTGGCAACATCTGGAGCTTTATTTGTTTGAGTAATCAAATCAAGATGAGTCTGATAATACACCATACAAACCCCTAGAATGAGGACTATGGCTAAAGAGGTTTATAGAAGGGGGATTCTTGGAAAGACTTCCAAGCTAGAGATGAAAGGAAAGAAAAATAAAGAAAAGAGGATGAGTAGAAGTTAGATAGTTAATGGTGATGTTAGTAAAGGGATGTCAAAAAGGCTTTGAGGGTCACAAGAAACTCATCCAGCCCCATGTTGGTGTAATCACCATCACTGTGGAGTTGAATGCATCCTTGAGGGCTACTTGTGGAGAACCACTTTTAATTCTATGTGTGAACTTAAATTCAAGACCCTGATGACTTAGGCATAAGTCAGTGCCCTATTCTGTTTTGGCTCTGCTGAAGGGATGTGTTGTTGAGGCTGATTGGTGTATTGATTTTCCGTATTGTTTTTAGCTTATCTTATTGACCGAGGAGCCCTTGGGCTGATGTACTTGTGATTTGATGAGTATGTTGTGCTGTGAGGACCTGAAGAGGATTGACCGCCTATTTTCACCTAATCCTATTTTTACCTAGGACTTCCACATGTGGAATATTGACCAACTGTGACCCAAACCTGGCAAGAACATCATTTTGTAGACCACTAGAGGAATATGAATTGTATAGATATTCGGGACCTCATGAAAGTCTAATAATCACTTCAAAGGAGAATCCCTAAGACATTATTGGAGATCTTTGTTGGTGACCTATTGGCAGTAATGTTGCTTAAAGTTCTTTGAGATCCTTGATTACATTAGTAAGTTCTTGTGGAGCTACTCCATTTTGAAGAGTAGGTTCTTGTGGATCTACTAACGGCATGTTTCTTATTATCGGTGTTGAACCATTGAACATTGGAATCTCCCACATGTACCACTTCCAAGATACTCATCGTTAATAAAGTGATATATTTTCTATGTATCAAATGTCAGTAGGATCAAAATATCTCAGAGATCTTTTTCTTTTGTTGAGCCCAAGTTTCAGTTGATAATGCTATTAGGGATGAAGATAATTCATTGTTCACATTGGAAGGTTCTTGTGGGACTTCCATTGTGTTGCAAATTACTTGTGTGGCCGATTCTTGCATCGCTTCCTTGATGATAGTGTAGAATCATGTGGGATAGAATAGATGCATCTTGGAAGAGGAGTGAGAGCACAAGATGTAACCAAAAATTTTGTTCTCTATAGATTGTGAGAGAGGTGACTCTCTCTTATAGAAATGGGTAGAAGGTGGCCTAGATCAAAGGCACCTTCCCTACATCAGTGGCAATAAGCCCCTACATCAGTGGGACTGGCCTAAATCAAAGGAACCTCCCATGTGGGGGCCAATTGTAGCCAAAGAAACTTAATAAGCAAGATATATTCGAAGCATTTCCCTTGTGCACCAAATACTATGTGAAGATGATCCCAAGCTTCATGTGAAGTTTCAAAGCCATCAATGTGGTGAATGTATGAGTCACTTAATCCCAAAGCAATGATAGCAAGAGCCTTCTTGTCTTTGATCAACCAATTAGCTTCTTCTTTTATAGGCTTCTTTTCCTTTCCATTCATAACATTCCATATCCCCTTTTTCATAAGCACAAACTTAGCTTTTGTTTGTCAAGTATGGAAACTAGTTCCATCAAACTTCTCTACTTGCTCGGGCTTAGTCATGTTTACAATTCAAGTACTCATCAATCATGGTCAAAGAGAATCACATAGTCATCATTCTAAATGCAAAGTATAAGAACACTCATGAGCTTCATGATTGAGTTCTACTACTCAAGTACAATCAAAACAATGAAATTTTGTAGTAAATAATAGAAGCCCCAAACTTATCTGATTGCTCAACACCCTTTGACCAAAATATGAAGAATTCTATTAGTAGAGACCAAGGTAGATTGGAGGCCACAATTCGCATAGCTCGTAGCTCTATTCAAGGGGATTTTTATGCAGAAATAACACTAGTATACCAAACCAGGGCTACCAGCAAGAAGAGGCACAATGTTGCGCCAGGACGCCATATAGAAGCTTAGCAAAATCGACTAGTCTTTTGTCTTTTTCTCCTCAAATGCTTATCCAAACGAGCTCAAACTTCATCAATAGCTTGCTTGTAGTGTCACCCAACTCACGCTGAGAGGAATTTGGAAATGAGTGACCACAGAGGCAGAATTATGTGATACATTTACAAATTGTTTTCTTGTTGGCACAGGCGATGGAGGCACAATTTCGTGACAAGATTTGAGCTGAAGGTGCGCCCTACAGAGATTGTTCTACAACACAAAGGGCTTGGAGAATGATGAAACAATGAGGGAGAACAAGCTCTCACAAATTTGGGGAAGAAATGGTGAAGATGGTAGAAGCTTGAGAAAGTCTAAGAATTCCTACTAGGGAGCATCTAATGCTAGGCTAAGCTAGATCTAGAACCTAAAGATCTGATACCAAATGTAGAATCACGTGGGATAGAATAGATGCATCTTGGAAGAGAAGTGAGAGCACAAGATGTAACAAAAAATGTTGTTCTCTATAGATTGTGAGAGAGGTGACTCTCTCTTATAGAAATGGGGAGAAGGTGGCCTAGATCAAAGGCACCTTCCCTACATCAGTGGCAATCAGCCCCTACATCAGTGGGACTGGCCTAAATCAAAGGAACCTCCCATGTGGGAGCCTTTGGCTTACATCATCACTTAGGTCACACACTAGACACATCATAGCACTAGATGTGCCTCTACAACACACACACACACACATATGTGACTCCCCTATATGTGTAGAGTACACAACAAGACAAAGCACCCATAGACATGCACATAGACACGTTTACAGAACTAAATAAAAAACTTACGGGTGCATCTATTTTCGCATCTGGAGACCCACGTCTACCAGCGCGTCTATATATCAGACGCACGCGCGTATAGATGCACACTTAGATGCTTAAATAGATGCACTTATAAACGCGTTTATAGACGCAAAGATAGATGCTTGTCAAACAAACAGACGCGTATATAGATGCGTTTATAGACGCACTGATAGACGCGCTTTATTTTTTTTTTAAAATTTACAGAATGCTGTGTATGTTGTGTATGCTATATAGTTACAAGAATCCCATATCCACATTGTGTAATTCAATTCTTATAGCCAACCGCATTTTAATTACAATTCCAAATAAAACATTACAACTCCAAAACGCAATAAAATTGAAAGCTCAAAAAGTGCTTGTATATACATATAGCACGAAGCTAAGCCATGTCACGTGGCTTCAAGTACAAAAAATAAGGAAGCTAAGCCATGTCATGTGGCTTCAAGTACAAAAAATAAGAGGAGTGTATATACAAGAGGCATGAAGCCAAGCCAGTGGCTTTAAGTACAAAAAGGAGTAGCTAGTGCTACTTCTATGACTAATCTATGTTCTCTAGGTCCTCGCTCCCTTCCACGCTCCCTTCTGCGCTCCCTTCTGCGCCTCCTTCCTAGTCTTCCTCATCGTCTTGTGCATGGGCCTGTAAACAAGGGACAACATATATCAATGTATGAAAAATCAAATCTTTACTTATAATTTTGGCATTATTTAATTACTTTCAAATACCTCGGGGGCCGCTCTAGTAGCTCGGGTATACTGCTCCTCAGTAATCAACCCGTCATCATAGAAGTGCCTCCATGTATCTCCTCTACGATGGTGGCGGTGGTAGGCTGTCTCCACAGGAGTAGGGTATCTGCCCACGATCTCAAGCTGCAAGACGACACACTTTGCGGAGGGATTAGTACAAAGAAACAACCTCCTAATTAATAAACTACATAAGCAATATAATTTGAGATCGATACTTACGAGTCGGGCCTCCCATGATTCAACACCCCTTGCTCCAAAATGTGCGCTTCCATATTCCTCCATCTGGATCCTCCGTGCCTCCATGTGCTGCAGACTGGGGTCCTTCCTTGCTGACTTCATTACTTTCTTCCACTCACGCTTGTGAATGGTGTGGGGCGGGGCCCCTTGATGGTTGACCTCCCTCAAGCCTGGGAAGCTGTGCTAGTGCCTGCCTCTTAAGCGAAGGTCTTTTATTGCCAAGTATCGTAACAATCTTTGACTTGGCCCATTTATCTGTGAATTGGCGATTGGGGGGTTAGGACACCTGGAGCGAACAGCAGCGAGGGTCTCATCAGCCAACCTCTTTGGGTGGTCTTTGAAGTGGATAAAGCAATCTCTGTAATTGTTAGCAATTACAGAGTGCATGAAGGCCATGATGTCCTTCCCC
This sequence comes from Dipteris shenzhenensis, assembly GCF_047967505.1. Classification (NCBI taxonomy): domain Eukaryota; kingdom Viridiplantae; phylum Streptophyta; class Polypodiopsida; order Gleicheniales; family Dipteridaceae; genus Dipteris; species Dipteris shenzhenensis. The sequence goes on from NC_141599.1 coordinate 18,134,779, forward strand.
CGCGCATCCATCAAGATGCCTCCTGTCTGAGTGATGTCATAGAATATCGTACCATCACCCGAAGGCACGTCTAAATCATCTAAATCATCATCGTCCCCACTGCCACCCCTCCCAAAGCACTGTGCCATGCATCCCCCACTGCTCTTGCTGCTACTACGCCTACTACCATGTCGTGTCGAGCTCGTACGTTGGCCACTCATAGCTGGAGACTGCACGAGACTACGCTGACCACTCGTAGCTAGAGAACTGAGTCTCGACGGCACAGGAGTACGTTGATGGCTCTGCGAGACAGAAGGACCTCCGTACGGCATGGGGGAAGGGGCATAAGATGGGATGGCAGAAGGGACATAAGACAGCATGGGGGAAGGGGCATAAGACGGTATGGGGGAAGGGGCATAAGAAGGGGCATAAGACGGCTGTGCTGACTCCGCTGGGGTGATCTCAGGGGGTGTGGGGTCGTTTGGAGTCTATAGCGCCGACTCCTAGGGAGTGTTTAGAGTACCCGTCATATACACGTATAACTCAGCAGGACTAGGAGGGTGCCCTAAAAGGTTATATAAGTCCTTCCAAATAGATTCTCGGGGATCAGGTGAGCTGGAAGCACTTCCTGGCCACATGTTGAACTGGAAAAAAGGAAAAAAATCTATTACTAATGAGCTGAGAAGAAAGGGGAAGGGAAGAGTGGCTTACTGTCGGAGCGCGTCTATAGACACGTCTGATTAGTGCATCTATTTTCGCGTCTAACAGTGCATCTATAGATGTGTTTGTCTGTGTCTGCAAACAGGCTAGATGCGCGTTTAGACGCGCCTGTAGACGCACTTTTAGATGCGCTATAGGCCGTGCCTACAGACGCGCTCCGACAGATGGGATTTCTAAAAAGTAGAAAAAAGCATTGCACCCGACACACAAACGTGACACTGATACCCAGATCATGCGTTTCTTGGATATGAGAAAGTATGAATCTAAAGAGAGCAAACTTCCAAACAAGATCAACTGCAAAAGGACTTACTTGGATAGAGGTATGGAAGGTTCTTCTTTTTCAAAGTTGCTTCTCCTCCTTGTTCATCCTCCTCTCCTTTAAGCTTGGAAGTAAGTGTGGGTGCCTTCCTCTTAAGTGTAAGCTTGGAAGTAAGTATGGGAGCCTTTCTCTTGAGCGTCGAAACTATGGATCTGCTAATAAGGAAGGAAGCAAGCCACGCGAAGTATAAGTAATGTGAAGAAAAGCAAAGCGAGCGCGCTAAAAGCAGGTTTAAAAGCTGTGTCTATAATCGTGTCTAATGGCGCGTCTATAGGTGCATCTAAATACACAGAGTAGACGTGCCTTTAGATGCGACTGTAGACGCGCTTTTAGATGCGCCTTTAGACGTGCCATAGAGTTTAAATTAAACATTTGAAGAAGAGCAAATTTGGTGGGTTGTTTGTTTGTAGGATGTCTTCATCTTCAACAAGTAGCTCCAATGAGGATGAATCCCTCCGTATCCACCATCGCGAAATGTGGTTGGAGCAAAAAATCAAATGTCTGTGTGATCGATGTCGAGGAAACATGTATCGTGCACGCAGGATTACACTCAATCATATCTCAAAGTATGGAGAATGGGATGTGACCGTAAACAAGGTAAGGGTTTGTAAGTTAAGGTTGATTGAGATACCTATGGGTGTTCATATGTTTGAGTTATGATCCCGTTTTAATTTGATACAGGATGCAGTGCCACACCTGCATATGTTGCCCTATGCTCGCCGTGAGGAGGCGAAGTGTCGGCGATATGAGGTGGGATCTTCAGGAGGGACTGTTACGGATGCATGGAGTGATGGTGATAGTAGCCCTCCACCATTGTCTCATGAAGCCGTGGAGGAGGAGGTGTTTGATGATATGGTGCGGGATTTATATGTCCATCAAGGGAGGGATGATAGCATGGAGTAGGATGATCTTTTTACTGCATCATCGACTCCACTGTTTGAGGGGTGCACATTCTCTGTTCTACATGCCTCCCTTGAGTTACTAAACTTGCAAACCATCTATGGATGGAGCGATGCAAGTTTGAATGCATTACTCAAGTAAGCTTTAAAGTCTATTTTGCAAACATGGTGAATTATGCGCCTGGGTCAATTACTTGAATGCTTTTCCTTATTTATGGTCTTCACGTGCAGGCTATTGTGTAAAATGCTTCCAAGGGAGAATAAACTACCAACCTTAAGAGATATGGCAAGGCAACATGTGACCTCTCTTGGAGGATTAGATTACAAGCACATCCATGCATGTGTCAACGATTGCGTTTTGTTTCGTGGACTACATAAGGATGCAAGAGAGTGTCCTACTTGTGGAGAGGCAACATATAGAGCAGATCTCAAAACCTTGGACATGCCTCGTAAGGTATTGCGACATTTTCCCATAATCCCTCGCATCCAACATATGTTCAAGTGCAAATCTATTGCAGAGCTCATGTCATGGCATTCCTCCCATCGATCAACCGATGGCAAGTGGAGAACTCCCGCGGACTCTCCTGCATGGAAGCATATTGAAGACACATGGCCAAGCTTCAAGGAAGAACCTAGGAGCTTGAGACTTCGATTGGGTATGGACGGTGTGAACCCATTTGGTCTCAAAAGCACGTCTTACAGTGTATGGCCAGTGGTATTGGTGAATAACAATCTTCCACCCTCTATGGCTATTAAGAAAGGACATGTTCTGCTATCCCTTCTAATTCGAGGGAAACATAAAGTCAAAAACCATGATATTTATTTGGAGCCTTTGATTGACGAGCTAGAGATACTTTGGAGAGGTATCGAGGTGCATGATGTGAGTAGGCCTCCCTCATCACGAGAGTTCAACTGCAAAGCAGTCTTGATGTGGACGATGCATGACTTCCCAGGCTATGGCGAGTGTTCAGGTAAGCATTGCATTTCTAATTATGAATAGGCAAAGGATGTGGCACCCTAAACCCACCTTCAACTCTTAATTGCGTCTATTTTTCAGGTCTCACTACATTGTGTTACCATGCATGTCCTGTTTGTGGTCCTTCACTAGTTGCCTCACGGGCAGATGCATTGAATAAGGTCATCTATGAGAATCACCATCGATTTCTCCCACCTGATCATCCTAGATATGTTGCCCCTTGGAATGAAGTCCTCCCAAAATCACTCACCGCGGGAGATTGGATGAGAATTTGGGATGGTTCCACGACTCCTCCACCACTTGGCATGAGCCGGTAAGGGTTTGTAACTATTGGCTAGAAGTAAAGATTGGCTATATTGGCTAAAAGTAAAGATTGCCTGCTAACACTTTATTTTGTTTAGATACTCCATCTTTTATCGTTTACCATATTGGTCCCACCTCAAGATCAATCACCTGCTTGATCCCATGCATATCTTCAAGAATGTGGCATCTACCATTTGGGAGCATTTGAATGGGACACGAGATTCGGTAGGCATAAGGGAGGATCTACGTACCACAGGGAGGATGCATGAAGCTTGGCCTCAAGAGAGGCCAAATGGGCATGTTTTTTTACCTCGTGCACCGTGGATGTTATCAAAGCTAGAGATGATGATGGTGAAGCGCGCTATTACTACAATTCGTATTCCCACTCGATGCATGAGGTGTTTGAAGGGAGCCTCTTTACAAAGAGCAAGAAAAGAGGTGTAGAGCAATTATATGGCTTGAAATCTCATGATTGGCACAAGATGCTCCAAGTAAGTATTTTATGTGCATAATATCTTTTTCCTTTCAAATTTGTGAGTGAATAGTTATAAGCAACTAATCAACCACCTCCTCGTGGGTTCAGTTCATACTACCTACTAGCATTTCACGTAGTGCATCGAAGGACATGAAAGATTGTATTTACAAGATGGGCAAGCTTGTGAGGTACTTGACATGATACAAAATATGATGCGTATCAATGCTCCGTGCAAGTTTGAATGCATATTGCTAATATGCTGTACTTTTTCATTTCTAGGTATGTGAGCTCAAAGGAAATAGATCCCACCACGCTTGAGAATGCTCGAGTTATGTCAGTGGAGGTGGGTTGTTTAGTGGAGGAGACATTTCCACGTTCTATTCTCACAAGCCAACTACATCTCATAGTGCATTTGGTGGATAAGATTGCTATATGCAGTACTATACATGCACGATGGTTGTTCTTCCTCGAGCGCTTCATGAAGACCTTGAAGGGCTTCGTGAGACAAAATGCAAGACCCGAAGGTAGCATGGCCAAGGGTTGGTTGGTACAAGAGTCACTTGTATATATTTCTGAGTTTCTTGTTGATGTGGATAGCTCTCTCCCATGACTATGGAGAGATGATGAAGACCTAAGGATGACCTCTACTGTGCCTCAAGGGAAAGGACGCAACAAAGTAATAGACATGGAGTTGCATAATAGTGTCAACCTCTTTTGCGTGCTTAATAGTGATGTGATGAAAAGATGGGTGACAAGATACGAGGATGCAAAGGCAAGAAGACAAGAAGAAAGGGCCCTCTTTCGTACACACCACGGATCTCATGCGCCATACCCTCAGTATCTAAGAGCACTTCCAAAGGATATTCAAGTGGATTGGCTACTTGATGAAATGAAGAAAGCAGAGAAAGACGAGGGGATGCATATCACAATGGAAGAATGGGAGTATGCTAAGGGATGCATGAGCAAGGTTGGTATATAGAATGTTATGCATAAGTTAGGAGCTTTCAATAATTTAGATTGCTTATTTAATTGATTTTTTCTTGGTGTAGTGCACTATGTTCAATGCTATATGGTGTGAGGGCAAGCATTTTCGAACACAACGGATTGATGATAAGAGAAACACACAAGATTGCGGCGTCATTGCTAGCTTTGAGGGAGCCAATGGAGCCATGGATGATTATTGTGGCATAATCCAAGATATTATTATGCTTGACTTTCGACGCTTCTTTGTGTATGTTTTGGATGTAAAGTGGTTTAAGGATGTGGTGGAAAGAGGCCCTAATGCAACAATCAAACGCCATGCAAGTGGCTTTGTAACTATTGACTCCACAAAGTTTTAGCAAAGTAGGAAGGACACAAAGTTTTAGCAAAGTCGGAAGGACACAATGTGAACAGGTACTGTGTACACATATAAAAATACTCGCTTTTAAATACTTGATGCAAGAAAAATAACATGATTGTATTTGTGTTTGAATTAGGTTGTCTATCAACCAATGGTGGATAGTAATAGATGGTGGCATGTCATACCTATTATGCGACGTTCCAAAGTGATGTATAGTACATTTACTAATATGGAGCATATGGAGGATGATCATGGCCATGGACGTGATGATGAACATGATACGAGAGAGGAGGATGATCATGAGATAGGAGATACAGATATTGAGGCCATTACCTCTGAGGACGAGCCTACCATTCGAGATGCTGATTTCGATGAGCACATGAGTGGCACAAGTAGTAGTGGGTTGAATGTATTTGTAGATCTAAACACTTGTTTGGATTTTGAAGTAGATAGTTTGGCAAGGGTTGATCTCATTGAGGATGAGATTGAACCGTAGCCCCATAATTGATATTGGCAAAACTATTTTACATATTGTCTCATTCTCTTCATCTCACTTAATTCTTGTATATGTAGGCTTGCAAAAAATTATGTGCTTTGGTAATCACGGGCAATGTTTGGAAAGCAATGATGTACACCAAAATCTCACTTTCTATATTCTCTGGTTTGCGTCTATCTACACATCTAAATGCGCGTCTGATTCTCAGTGTAAACGTGCAAATAAACACGCTAATACATGCGCATATAGATGCACTGATAAACGCGATGTTAGACGGGCTCGTATTTTCTCAATTTAGACGCATTAATTCATGCGCAAATAGACGAGCTTTTAGACGTGCTTTTAGACACGCCCGTAATTCCTCTACTAAAGCAACACCTATAGACGCGCTCGCTATTTTGCGCGTCTACCAAGTGCGTCTATAGTTGCTTTGTGTTGTTGTGGTAGGTTGTGTGACTACTACTGGTGCATCTACACTCGTTGATGCCTTTGTATTGATGGATTTGGGGCTCCGCTCTTGGTTTTGTGATGGAGATGGTGTACATTTAGGCTTAGGGCAAGCATGATTGCTCTTGTGAGGCTTGGGTACCCATATATAAGACTCAGGGGGTGCACTACTAAGAAACCCTACATATCACATGCGTTCAAGGGGTATTTTAAAAACCCCTCAACTAAAAATTTCCACCCAATACAAACACCCCTCGTTACTTATGAACTAAATGGATTTTTTCTAAAACTATATATAAAACCCCCTCGTATTATTGTAAAGTTGTAAAATTTTTTCAAAAAGTTGAATTGAAATACCCCTCCTTTTGAATGCACGTGGTACAGTAAAATTTTGTGAGGTAGAATTTGGTATTTTTGACATCATTGACGTGTTCGGAGCGGGCCAAAACCCCCGACGACAATTAAGAGTTCCAATCTAGTGTACAATAGTGTTCACAAAGTCAATATTTAGTACAATAACCAATTGGAATTTTTTACATTTGGGAATCAATTATTCTTGTTCATAATGTGTAATGACTCTTCAAAATGCCTCCTTAGTTCTTGGATGCATACATGGCATTGCCATATTGCATACTTGCTCTAACATTTATCATGTCTCCAACCAAAGATATCATTTGGGACATCAAAGATTACCTCATTACTATGTAAAGTAATGGCACCTATGATGAATCCGAAACCTATACGATTAACAGGTTCCCCAAGAAAAGGAAAGCACATTCGACGTGTACCATCTATAGAGATATATGTAAGCACACTTCCATTATAGTTCAAATTAAAGGTATTCTTATCTCCAAATAAGATTCCAATGGTTGGTAAGTCTTGGTCAGTTGGATAGTTCCAACATGTGTCTAGGCCTTGTATAGGACCATTGGTATCTGAATCTCCAAGAATTGGATGTAATGCTGCTCTCCAAGCATCTCTAAATGGAATGTAAGCATCCATAAACATTGTTGAAATAGTAAACCCCGCGTCAATTACCACCCCACCTGTTCCATAGTCGGTGACATCAAATACTCCATTTGGGAGGTTTACTAGTTGATCCCCCACTTTAAAGTCAGTAACATTCACAGCATAACTTAAACCTAGAGTACCAGTGAGCAATTTTGTCGAGTAGAAGTCATTTGCTGCATGAAAGCAAAATACGAGGTTAGCTCTTCTTTCTTTAACTTATATTCAAGATATGTTTGTTAATGTTTTCCTAAAAGATAAAAGGCAAACGTGATCTAAACAAGTGAGATTTCACTTTTTTGTTTACATTATGATAGTGCCTAGAGTTTAACTATTAAAAAGATGTTCAAAAGAGAAAATAGCAAAAGCATACGGTGAGGAAGGGAGAGGGAAGAGAGGTCATCTTTATCATAATTTTGACTTATAATAAACCTAATCCATAACTATACCTTGCATAAAAACCAAAATTCAATAAATTGATCCACTAATCATGATATAAAACTCAATACATTGATGAAAGTAAAGAACTAGCAAAAAGAATAAGGAAATGAAAGAATACTAGTTATCTTAAAAACTCAAATGGTGGAAGGCAAGGCAAAAACGAAGGCGTGATACTCTCAATCTTAACGATAACACAAGACAGAACATGGCGACCTGCACGCATTCTCTCTTCGAATGTAAAAGACAAGCTTTGAGACGAGATGCAGACGAGGATCATGATGGTAACAAAAGGCGATGTTTGGCCACGTAAGATTAAAACAGACAGACAGAGGTGCAAAGATTGCGAGATTTGTGTGTACGAGCAGCAGTATATTTTCAGGCAGGAATCGGCTTACGTGATTTATAAGAATCTCCGAGGATGAACCAGCCGGTGTTAGGTGCGGAGAGGAAGGGGGGCAAGCAGAAGGAGAACGCCGGGCTGAACTCATAGTCTTCCTGAAGTTGTTCCGGCACTGACAGACCTCGTCCATTTTGCAAGCCAATGATTCCGGACGTAACGGTGTTAGTACTCGACGTATTGTTGAGGCCACAACCAAAACCCAGCTCGAACCCCACCGCATCCCTCTGCCCCTCATTCCAGAAGTTGAACTCTTCTAGGGCAACCGCACCCGCGGATGTCGTCGAGTCCGTGTAGATCAATTTATACGCGCAGACGTCTTCGTTGGCCCCATCACCCACATTCTCTGCGTTCTGCACCGCGTCGCAGTATGGATCCCCCTTTATCTTCAGAAAGAAGCTCGGCGACTTCTCTCGATCGTAAATTGGAAAGCTCTGTGGATAGCAATGCAGGCATGGTTGGCATTGCATCCATAAGAAATCCGAGCCCGTGTCCAGTATCAGCAGAATGGGTTGCGCACTCTCGTTGCCTGCGCTCAATTCCACATAGTACTCGGCTAGCGATCTCAGGTAGAACGCCCCCGTCGTGACCCGTCCGTAAGGTATATAATCGTCCAGGCTGGCTTTGCTAGGCCGGGGGTCTTGCTGCTGGAGGTGCCTCTTGGTGACTATCCGCTCGATCCAGATCTGGGAAGCGCAGGCGTCATCACAATCCGGTGGCCGCATGGGGGACTGAGCCCCCAGGATGTGATTGACATGCATTGAGATCGTGGGCACTTCCGTTGAGCTACGGGTGGTGGCAGAAGACGCCATGCTGAGCAGCAGCAGCACCAGGACGTGCAGAAACCCGAAGGAGGAGTGGAATTGTAGGAGGAGAAACATGGCGTCGGTGTGCTGCTGGGCGTTTGTCAATCTGCTTGCTGGTATACTTCCGTATATATGGACGTGACAAACGCAAGAGGTAAAGGATAAAAGCCTATTTGAATAATAATTCGTGGCAGAAAAGGGTTTGTATGTATTTTTCACAGAGAAATCCGGTTGGTAATTGCCTTTAATTTTAAGGATATGATATACTTGTTTTATTTGAAAATCTCTCTATTTATATGACTTTTGGGAGATTTTAAGATATAATGTGAGTTAAGGCTTTAGGGATTGTCGTTCATTTAAGGGCTTTAAAAAATGCTTTTTGGAAGCATGTGAAGAAGGGAAGTTAGAATGTCCATCCAAATGCTCAATATTAAGACAAGTGACATTCATTGTTCAAGAGAATATTGAGGGTAGGCCATTATAAAGCATATGTGAAGAATGTGCTTAACCAAAACCACGATGGTTCCAATGTAATACAGAAGGTAGGATCAAAGCATAGGTGAAGAATGGAAGTTTTTGTTTGTTAACCAAAAATCATGATGGTTCCAATGTTGCTAATACTTTCCTAGCATATTTTAATGGACTCTAGGGGCCATGAGTATTATTAGAGTTTTGAGAATGTGCCTTTTCACTATAATGGCTACTAGTAGGGAGCCCGCGCTACACTGCAGAATTATATCACGCTTTTCTTTTCAAGACCTGAGCAAAAGGTTGAGGAATGTTTTGTGTTTGATTAATGAGAAGAAGCTAACAGGTGAATTAACTGTACAGAAAAAGAAAGGCAAGGGATTGTGGAAGCGAGGAAAGGTAATTGAAGCAATGCTCAACAAATGAGATTGATTTGTGTGGCTTCGTGATCTTCTTCCTCCTCCCCTGGAATTCATCATTGGTAGCAAGGGTGCATTTTGGGTTATATCGGTGGTCTTTTTTTCTTCTGTACGGTCATCTGAATCAGAATCAACGGAGACAACTCGAGGCATCTCATTATGTGGCTCGACCACAATCCAATCTTCAAGGTTGATATTTTTCAAGGCTTTCTCGTAAGAAGCAAGGAAAGAATCAACAAAGAGTGAATTACTTGAGAAGGATCCTTCTGAGAAGCCACAAAGCTTGCACTCTTCTTGAAAAATCTACTTAGCAAGGAAGTTTTCTTGTTAGTCACCTTCCCCGCAACCTGTCAAATCGCTTTCATTTGTACGGGTTGCTTTGGACCTTTTTGGCCTTTCGAAGTCTCTTGGGGCCCATTTTCGGTGTTTCAAAAGCCTTTCTGAGGGTTTTGGCCCACTCGGATGCGTCGATGATGTTTGAAATACCAAATTCTACACCGTGCATCAAATAAAATAAAGTAGCTCAAGTATCCTCATTGAATGCAAACTCGACCGCATTTCTTTTGTTTCCCTTTTTCTAAAATTTTCAATGTTACGTTGGCCCTCCTTTGATTGGTGGAGGGCTATTTTGTTTCTTGGCTAAAACGCCCCAAAATGAGCTCCCTTTTTCCTAATGCATTGGCAGCAACGTTGCTTGAAGTTCTTTGAGATCTTTGATTGTAGTAGTAGGTTCTTGTTGAGCTACTCCATTTTTAGGAGTAGGTTCTTGTGGATCTATTGTTGGCATGTTTCTTGTCATCAGTGTTGCAACATTGAGCATTGCGATCTACCACACATACCACTTCTATGATACTCATTGTAATAAAGTGATATATATTCTATATATCAAGTGTGAGTAGGATCCCAACGTCTCAGAGATCTTTTTCTTTTGTTGAGCCCAAGTTTCAACTGAGAAATGTGTCAGGGATGAAGATATTTCATTGTTCACATTGGAAGGTACTGTTGGGACTTCCATTGTGATGGTCATTACCTGTGTGGCTGATTCTTATATAGCTTCCCTAATGATAGATGCCAAATTTCTCAGTAAGGTAGGTTCTTGTGTGGCTCCCAACGTGGATTCAGCTTTTGTCTTGGCAGGTTAATGTGTTATTGTCTCTTTCTTCAAGACAGGTTCTTGTGTTACTACGAGTTGCCTTGAGGATGATGTAATAAATTGACATGCCTTTGGATAGACTTGCGATGGAGCAGGTTCTTGTGTTATTGGCTCCCTTTTTGAGACAAGTTCTTGTAACTACTATTATGGATAAATTTCACCAAAGTAAAAAGGCATAAATATGAGTGTGTGCTTGTATGTGTGGCAATAGTATAATAAAATATGGAGTGCATAGGGCCCAGGGTTGAGGTGGTAGGGCATGACCATGTGCCACCCTTCCACGTAAGAGGACCCATAAGGTGTGTTGTACATAATCCATGGTAGTAATATTATAAAATGTTAAGGTGGCATGGCTCCTCCATGTGCCACTCCTCCACCTAGGCGGTCCCACACTTGCATTTAGTGAGATATGGCCCAAAGTCCATGGGAGAAGTAATATAAAATAGGTGGAGATAGGCCCATGTGGGGGAGGTGTAGATAGTAGCCCAAGAGTGCAAGTTAAATAATGGGGAAAGTAGGATGAGATGGCAAGATTCCTTGTGCCAACCCTCCACTTGTCCTCCTAGATGTTTGAACGTATTATAAAATTGTGAAGAGAGCTAGGGAGAATCATAGTCTTGGAATATGGGAGTTGATATATGTGGAAAAATGTGGCCAAGTGTTATCGCACACAATTGAGAGTGCATAACCGCCTAGCCCACATGGGAGACTCTTCCACACACACCATGCATATGGGAGGATGCATTTATTGGGAGAGACCCTCTCTCTCTTGGCTATAAAAGGAGGGGACTATTCCTTGATGAGATATGCTCATTCTTGTAAAGCCACCTAGCTAGTACTTTGATTTCCCATTCCCTTCTTTTCAAATAAAGCATGGCCCTCTTCCCTTGATGTCTCCATCTTTACATTCCTCCTCCACCCATGTACTCCTCTTTCCCCTCTCCCTCTCCCCTTGTGCCATAGTCTCCCTTCTCTTTCCCTCCCCTCTTAATCCCTTTTCCCCACCCATGTTAACGCTCCTCCCTCATGTTCCCTATTCCTCTATGGCCCTTGAGCATCGCCATACCTATCCTCTAGCCTCTTGTCCTAATTTATTTTCTAGGTAACACTACTTGAGAGGAGGTAGGTGAATTTCTTTCTGTATGATCCTCCTGCATTGGTGCTTTTCCCTTGTCCTTGCAAGCAGGTTCTCGTTGTTCTTGGCATCTTTACAAAGTAGGTTCTTGTGTGACTACTATTGGTGCATTTGCACTCGTTGATGCTTTTGTATTGATAGATTTGGGGCTCCGCTCCTACTTTTGCAATGGTTCTGGTGTACATTTAGGCTTAGGGCAAGCATGAATGGGCTATTGATTGCACCTGAGTACCCATATATAAGAGTTGCCACGGTAATATCCCTAGGCCTCAAGTAGTCTTGTGGGAACCCATTGTTAATGTACCTTGTGTTGAGATATCGAGCTCCACTCGTGATATGCCAGGGTGACCATTGTGCATTTATGTCACCGACTTGTTAGGCTGCAGATGTGGTTGGTACACTACCTATGAATAATAGCTGGATGACAGCTATCCTTATGTACTCTAGTTCATGGCTCAGTTAGTATGCCACCTTAGTTAGCTGAGTTTGGCTTGAGACCCACATATAGGGTTCTTCTATTTCTTTGTACTAGAGTTCTTTTGGATTTCACAACTAAGAAGAGGAAAACTATTTTCAGCCTCCACCTTTGTGTGTATTCCCCCATTGTGTATGTGAGAAAGCCACAAGTGAGACTCCTTCCTTCTCTCCCACTATCTTCACATGGTATCAAAGCCTGGTTCATGGTAAGGAGCTCAAGAAAGCAAACCAATTTCACGATGTCCTGGTAAGAGGACCAGTGTTGCTTTCCTTTTTTGAGTTTGGGAGCAAATCTCTGTAGGTAGCACAGCCAAAAAGTGCAAGAGTGCATTGTCTCAAATTGAGACACCCTTCGCAGTGTGGTGAGAGGGCAATATATGCTGCGAGAAAAGGCAAAGCCCTGGGTGACGTTATTTTTCTGATTCGGGGCCCGTTTTAGAGGCGGAAGTTCTCCGCAAGCACTGAGAAAAAGGCCCTGTTTTTGCTGTGCTACCACTGCTCCGCAGGTCGATGAAAAGTTGCCGTAGAAATTGCATCATATGCATGTGCGCAGCGATATTGGGAGTTACAGAATCATCCTTACTGCCTGTTGATGCAAAATCGTCACTAGGAAGTGACTCTGTGGTTAAATACCACTTTCGTCAGTTTTGCAGATTTGCCCTTGTGAGGCAGAAGCTGTGTTTTTTGCAGTGATAGAATATTTTGTAGTGTTCTGTAATGGTATCTGATTCTCTTTCATAGATTGTCACTGAAAAGCTTGACAAGAACAACTTCCAAGCATGGAAGTTTAGAATGACGAATTTCCTTATTGGAAAAGGCTATTGGGAGTTCATTATAGGAAATGAAGAAGAACCAGTTCTTCCTAATGTTCCCAATCAATAGGAAATGTAGGCATTTGAAGGATGGCATGAGAGAGCCTAAGAAGTTATGTACTGGTTGTCTATCAGTATTTTAGATTCTATGATTGTGCATATTCAGGATGCAAGCACGCCAAAGGAGGCATGGGATACTTTGGCAAAAATGTACAGCACAAATATGCAAGCCAGGAAAATGCAGCTCAAGTAGGAGTTGGACAATGTGCAGAGAGAAAATATGAGCATCAATGACTACCACATGAAGGTGAAGAAAATTGTAGATGCACTTGCTTCCATTAGGTCGCCAGTGGAAGATGATGATTTAGTTTCTGTGACCTTGAATGGTCTAGGAAAGGATTATGCACAGTTTCAGACATCCATTGCCGTCCGTGAAAAATTTCTTGACTTTGAGGAGTTGTTTTCTCTTCTTATTTTTGAAGAGCAGAGAAATGGTGGTGCATCTTCTTCAGGAGGAACTTCAAAAGAAACTGTCTTCTACTCAAATGCTGGAAGAGGTAGAGGCAGAGGTAGAGCAAGCCAATCTGGAAGCCGTGGTAGAAATCAGAATATGCAGCAAACTCAAGAAAACCAGTCCTATGGAGGAGGACGTGGCAACTCTAGAGGCAGGGGGAGCCAAAGAGTTCGTGGTGGATGGCAAAGAGGCCAAAATGCAAACAGCAATGTTGAATGCTACTACTGTGGTAAAATGGGTCATATGGCTAAAGACTACTACAAAAAGCAGAATGACATCATGAATGGAAAATTGCAGCAAGGGAATTATGCATCTTCTAGTAGATAGGCTGATGACAAAAATGAGCATCTGTTTATGGTGCAGCACATGACCAATTCTGTGACAAGTGTAGAAGAAAGCAATGATGTGTGGTATGTTGACTCAGGTGCATCAAACCACATGACAGGTCATGCAGAATGGATACAGGATGCAAGGAAAATGGAAAGACCAGGATTTGTGGAGACTGGTGATGATACTGCACATCCTATTGTGCAGATTGGTAAAATTCCTTTGTCTATGCAGGATGGAAAAAAGAAATACCTGTCTGATGTATTTCATGTCCCGAATATCACCAAGAACCTGGTTTTTGTTGGCCAAATGGTTGAGCAGGGCTTGCTGGTCAGATTTAATCCTCATGGATGCTTTGTTGAGGATATGAAAAATAACGGTCGCTTGATAGCAAAAGGAAAGAAGAAGGGCAAGATGTTTACATTGGATGTGGACATGCCTGAATTGAGAGCAGCAATGTTTGCACATGGGACCGATGTAGTTGCAGATATTGATATCTAGCATAAACGCATTGGTCATATTAATGTACAATGACTTAAATCAATGCAGGCCCAAAATATTGTTGCAGGATTGCCTAAATTCAAGGTTGCAGAAATGCATAAGGTATGTGAAGCTTGTCAATTTGGAAAACAAGCAAGGAAACCATTTCCTAGACATGTTCAAGAGAGTAAGAAGCCATTGGAATTAATACACTCTGATGTGTGGACCACTAAAGCTGCATCTATTGGAGGCTGTCATTATTTTGTCACTTTTATTGATGACTACAGCAGAAAAGTTTGGGTGTATTTTATGAAAAAGAAAAGTGAAGTGTTTGGGCATTTCAAAGCTTTTAAAGCTATGGTTGAAAAAGAAACAGGCCTACAAATAAAATGTCTAAGGTCAGATGGAGGGGGAGAGTACCTCTCAAATGAGTTTGCAAGGTTTCTGCAGGAGCATGGCATCAAGCAGCAATATTCATGCAGTCATACCCCACAGCAAAATGGACTTGCAGAAAGGAAAAACAGGCATATTGGAGAGGTATCTCGGGCCATGCTAAATGAAAAAGACGTACCAGATTATTATTGGGCTGAAGCAGTTGCTACAACAGTTTACATAATGAATAGGACTCCCACTACAGCGATACATGGCATGACGCTAGAGGAGATGTATACTGGTAGGAAACCAGATATTTCTCATTTCAAAATTTTTGGTTGCATTGCCTATGTTTATGTGCCAGATGAGTTGAGGTCCAAGTTGGATCCAAAAGCTGAGAAGTTCATCTTTATTGGTTATTCTCTATAGTACAAAGGGATAGATGCTATAACCGTTCTACTCGTAAGTTTACACTGAGCAGAGATGTTGTTTTTGATGAGATGAGTAGCTGGTATAAACCAATAAATGTGATTGATGATGAAGATGCACATGAAAACGGTAATGCTGCACAGAATTTACAGCAGCAATCACAAAATATTAGTGGACCTGCAGTGTCCTCTAGCAGTGGTTCACATACTTCGCCATGGACAGGCACATTGAGATCAAGAGAATCTCCTCAAAGCAATGCATATAGTGGTATGCAGGTATCATGAAAGGGAAAAGAGAAGTTAGATCAGCCCATGTTTGATGTGAATGCAGGTCACTCTTATGTGGATGGTGAATCCAATGGCTCAGAACAGAGCATTGATGATGGGTTGGGTATTCCTTCTGTTGTTACACTTGGAGTAAGGAAGACCAGGGATGTTTTGAGAGCACCTGGAAGTGAGCCTATTTTGTGCAGGTCTACCAGAGCTAGGTATCCTATGGATAGGCTGAAATATGATGGATTTATAGCCATTCACTATGCCTATATGGTCAAAGTGATACAGGAACCAGAACCCACTTCTTTTGAGCAAGCCATGGGAAAAGAAAAATGGGAGAAAGCCATGGATGAAGAAATGGATGCCTTGGAAGAAAATGCTACATGGGAATTGGTGCCTTTGCCTAAAGACAAGAATGCAATTGGCTGTAAGTGGGTTTATAAGGTGAAGCACAATGCAGATGGTTCTGTTAACAGATACAAGGCAAGATTAGTTGTCAAGGGGTATGCACAGACATATGGCATTGATTATGAAGAAACATTTAGTCTGGTTGCAAGGATGGCAACTATAAGAGCAATCATTGCTATGGCTGCATCAAAGGGATGGTCTTTACATCAGATGGACCTGAGTATTTCTTCTGACATTGGTGGTTGGGGCCGGCATTTGAGCCTCTGACATTGCCTTAGTCTACTGTCTAGCAAATGGGTTTGGCCACTCTACTAGGTCTATCAATCCAAACCTTCCCATGATATTGGAAAAGGTTTCCCTTAATGTGGTTGTTGCTATAGATGGGGTAGGAGAGTGGAGATCAATGGGGATGGAGTCTAGAGCTACTAAGGCTCTAACATTGAAGGGGTCTCCGTCCTGACTCAAGGACTCCTCCGAGTTGGATAATTCACCTGGTGGTGGTTCTTGGAATGAGTGAGAACTGACTTTTGAGCTTACTGGCCTTGAGGATGCCAAGCTAGGTCCATACGGA
The DNA here is from genome assembly GCF_047967505.1 of Dipteris shenzhenensis. Classification (NCBI taxonomy): domain Eukaryota; kingdom Viridiplantae; phylum Streptophyta; class Polypodiopsida; order Gleicheniales; family Dipteridaceae; genus Dipteris; species Dipteris shenzhenensis. The sequence goes on from NC_141599.1 coordinate 18,151,224, forward strand.
GGTCGACAAGATGGTATTTAAGGCACTGTCTTTAGGCTCAAGGTGAGCTTGTAGGACTGTTTCTAATCTCAAGATCATGTCTTCATTAGCACAGTGGAGGTCCCAATTCTAGGTTGAGTCCACCTTGACGCAAGGTCAAGGGGGGGAAGCCCTTGTGGGGATAGAGCTAGTATGGCAACGACCGGTGGGATAGCATGTCAGCAGGATAGAGTTAAAGCAACAACCGGTGGGATAGAGCTATGGCAACGAGTCAACTCCTGTCTAACTATCAGGATAGAGCTATGGCGATGACCTGTGGGGGTAGGGCTAAGGCAATGACCGATGGGATGGAAAGTCGATAGGATAGGGATAAGGGAATGGCCAACGATCAGATAGCAAGTCAATCGGATAGAGTTAAGGGAATGGCCGACGGGATAGCAAGTAGGTAAGATAGAGCTATGGCGACGACCTGTGGGGATAGGGATAAAGCAACGACCGGTGGGATAGCCTTATGGCATCGGGTCAACACAAGTTTGACCGATGGGATAGCTAACTACCAGTAATTAATTAGGGTGGCGGGTTAGGTACTGACATGTGTCAGGTCAACGGGATAGAGTTAAGGCAATGGTCGATGGGATAGAGCTATGGCACTAGGTCAATTCAATTTTGACTGGCGAGATACAGCTAATATCACACTGGGTCAAATCAAGTTTGACTGATGGAATACGACTATGGCAATGGGTCAACACAAGTTTGACCGATGAGATACGTCTATGGCAACGGTCGACGGGATAGCACTATCGCACTGACCCATGGGGATAGGAAAACACAGTTTTGCCAACTATCTTTTTGTGATCAAAGTGAAGATTTGGAACTTTTTGTTCATTTTTTTGTGATGGGGGGATGGTAAACTACCTAATCTACCTACTCAATGAAAAAAACTTGAAAGAAAAACAACTTTTGAAAGCCAAAATGCAAGATTTCTTTAGGGGTGAGTTTTACCACACAAAACCACTTCGAAATTCAGCAAGAACCATCATTTTTTGTTGTTTTTTGTGTGTTAAGACCTCATACACTCCTTAGCAATCTTACAAACTAGATTCCCATCAACTCAAAACACTAAAAAGCATGAAAAACAAGCTTCAAATGATCCAAAATGACTTTCCAATAGAAAATGACTGCTTTTCTAACTTTTATCCAAAACTCTCACTTCTTCACTCTTTCTTCTCCTACAACTCCACCAACAAAGCTCCAAGTTAAGCTTGAAGCCTTGTGCAATGGGTAGATAACGAAGGAAGACTAGTGCAATGCAAAAGCATACCTCCATTCCCTAACATAGGCGCCAAAAATGTGTGGGCTTTAGCGATGACTCACATGTCATGGGGATGTTGAAGAGATGCCGATGGAGACTCCACTCCAAGCTACTCCTTGTGGGAGCAATGCAAGGCACGAGTCATCTGCAAGTGTCACTCAAGCGACCTCCGGATTGTTGCAATGTGTCTCCACGTGAGAAAGGGCGAAGGGGAAGAGGGGAGAAGAGAGGAGAGAAGGGAGGATAAGGAGAAGGGAAGAGGAAAGTGAAGGGGGATGGAGTGGCAAACACAAGGGCACTACAATGGAAACCAGAAAACACCCAAAACACTCTCTTGGAAGAGAAGAGGGAGCTTGTATTCAAGCTTGTGCAAACAACAATGAAGACAAAAGTCAACCATTTTGCCTTTTATACAAGTCACCTTTTGAAAGGAGGGCCAACGCTAATCTCTTTATACCACTCTCTCTTCTCATTCTTTTACCATCCTCTTGGGCCCATCTAGCTCCAAGACACAATCCTCGCTCTACGGACTTGCCACTGTCCATCAAATCACATCACTTAATGAGTGGTGGCATGTTGTTAACCAATCTATTAACACTTCATGATTTACTTTTGTGGAGATTACTACTCGATGGTGGTGGCTGTCATCAGCCACGTCTGACATGGCTACAATTTCACCATGCCACCGCTCACCCACCACCATGCTTTAGCATGCATGATCACTACGAGTGCAATAAAAATTACCAGCCATCAGACTTGCATGCTTAGTAGAGAACTAGAGTGCATGGTAATGAGTGATTAGAGTTTCATGATTTACCTTTGTCGAAATTACTTCCCAATTGTGGTAGCTCTCATCAACCATGTCTGTCGTGGGCTAAGATTCCATTGGGCTAGTAGTTAATTACCAGCCACTGGAGTGGCACCAGATGGCATCTTCTTCATGATTTCCAGCCCATTTGGGGGCTTCCACTGCGGTGGGCTAAAATTAATATGGATGGAACCCCGAGCTCTAGCCACCATGGTGGCTTAAACTTTATAATATATATAAGATCTATGGCATTTGGCATTTTACTTCATTGTTTTGATCCGCCCATTCAGTTTCTCATATGTAGGTTTAGCCTCTACATCAAAACCCCTTCTTTTGCATATTTAAGTCTCTTAAGCCCCCACAGATTCCCAGCACACCATTAAAATGAACAAAGAAAAAGAAATAATTTATTGCTTTTCTTTGCTTTGATGGTTGGTTTATCATAGATTAGCATGGATTAGATTGCCTTAGAGGGGGAACAATTCTCCAAGTTGCTAATCGAAGCCATGCTCAAATTTTTCCGACTAGTTCCTAATCGTTGTCAGTCCCTTCGCTCACATGCGGTTTCACACTCATAACATGCTATTAATAAGATCTTTCACCATTTACTAAGAAGTTTATCAGTGGGCAAATTGCATTAATAGATAACAGATATCAGTGGAAAAATTACATGTCATGGGGCATATTGGAGCTTGATCACTATAGTGGTCATTTTATTTCTTTGTAAATCTTTATTGGCTATTTTTATTGCATCACCTAAACCTTGTAAAGCCTTCTAGAATATTTTCCACATTTATTGCCATATGAAGCCTTGTATTAAACCCGACTGTTCACTATTTAGCGAGCAGTTTATCAGTGGGTTGTATAAGTGGGTATCAATGGAGTAGTTTATTAGTGGGTAGATTGCATCAGTTGGGTTTCAGTGACATATACATGTCAGTGGACAGATTACATGTCATAGGGAAGATTAGAGCTATATCACTAGAGTGAGCATTTTATTTCATTGTAAAGCTTTCTTGGCTAATTTTCTTACATTTGTACAAATATTTAAGCCTTGTAAATCCTTCTAGTCTATTTCCCACATTAATTGCTGTAAAATACCTTGTAAAGCCCTCTCAGCTATTTTGCACCTTTATTTCCATATGAAGCCTTGTAAAGCCTTTTGGGCTATTTCCCACATTTATTGTATCAAGCCTTGTATATTGCACTTTACTTGTATGTATCTAAATTCTTCATTATCAAGTTTCTTGTAGTATTATGGAGCGATCAAATAATTTGCCGAGATTAGAGCATGGGTCTTTGATGTGACTTTGAATTTGAAAGGAAAGGAATATATTTTTATGTGCCCCAATTCAAAATGAGTATATCGTATGTGTGTGAAGGGGCAAAATACCTAACGGGGAAGTACATTGGCATATCTAGGTGTCTGATTGGTGTGAAACTTTGCACGGGTCTTAGTATTGATAGATTGCATGTGCTTGCAAAGTTGGATGTCCATCGGAAATCGAATGTGGTCCTAGGAAGCCCCAATTCCATATGAGTAGCATGTGTATGTGAAGGCACAAAATACCTAACAGGGATGCACATTGGCATGTCTAGGTGTCAGATTGGCATGAAACTTTGCATGGGTCTTAGCTTGATAGATTACATGTTCTAAAAAAGTTGGATGTCCATCAGACACCAAATGTGGGCCCAGTAAGGTCAAAAGCCCCAATTCCACATCAGTATATCTTATGTGTGTGAAGGGGAAAAATACCTAACGGGGAATGACATTAGCATGTCCAGGTGTCGGATTGGCATGAAACTTTGCACGGGTCTTAGGCTTGATAGATTACATGTTCTTGCAAAGTTGGATGTCCATCGGACACTAAATGTGGGCCCAGGAAGGTCAAATGCCCCAATTCCATATGAGTATCATGTGAGTGTGAAGGGGCAAAATACACAATGGGGAAGGACATTGGTATTTCTAGGTGTGGGATTAGCGTTAAAGTTTGCACGAACCTTAGACATGATAGATTCCATGTGCTTGGAAATTTGGATGTCCATCAAATATCGAATGTGAGCTCGGGAAGGTCAAACGCCCCAATTCAGCATGAGTATATCATATGTGTGTAAAGGGGCAAAATACCTAATGGGAAAGGACATTGGCATGTCCAAGTGTTGGATTGGCATGAAAATTTTTGCACAAGCCTTAGGCTTGAAAGATTCCATGTCCTTGCGAAGTTGGATGTCCATCAGACACCGAATGTGGGCCCGGGAAGGTCAAGAGCCCCAATTCCACATGAGTATATCATATTTGTATAAAGGGGCAAAATACCTAACGGGGAAGGACATTGGCATGTCCAGGTGTTGGATTGGCATGAAAATTTGTAGAAGCCTTAGGCTTGATGTACTTGCAAAGTTGTATGTCCATTAGAACTGCTGAAGAAGCCTTAAATAGGCTACAGGACTAGTTAGGCTAGTCTGTAAGAAGTCGGTTAACTAACAGACTAGTCGGCTAGTCTATAAAATTCTGCCACATTTTGGAGAAGTCTAGCCTTACAAAAGGGCCCCCTTGGGGGGCATTTCTTAGTTCAATCTCTGGGCCATCCAGCCACTTCCTTGGTGCAAACTAGCAGACTGTTGGAGAGCACAAAAAAACATTGGTGTGCTGCAGACCAATAACTCACAGTACATGAACCTTTGAGCTCTCGTCTGAGACCCCTCTCCTTCGACCAACACTGATGTCTAACCTAAATCGCCTCCTGTTGATAGATGAGGCTAGACTCAACAAGCGCCTGAGCTACCTGTGCTGCCATATCCCCAGTGGCGTCCCAATCCTACTCCCACAGGTCCACTATCTTGCTGTGAACCACTCCTCTAGAGTAGATGGAGTCTGGGATCTGGCATGAGTGTGGAGGTGAGGAGTGAGAGGCTGAGTCTAGGACTACTAGGATGACTGGGGCATTGTCTGAGAATGTCGTCCCTGGAACCACTCCTGACTCTCCACCTCTGCCAAGTGCCCAATCAGCGACATAGAAACAGTCTAGCCGCTCCAGAAGTCTGCCTCCCTCCCTCCTATAACCCCAAGAGAAGTCCAGACTCCCTATCCATCTGCAAAAGGAAGGCTCTCTCCAGCTGTCCCGACCTCCCACTGCAAAAAGGAAGGAGTCCCAATCTGCCTGCTCTGCCTGAGCTATAGCGAGGAACTCTGGGCCCCGTCCCTGTTGATCCTCTAGGGTCTCAAGGTTGTTGAAGGCCCCTCCTACAATCCAACAGTCCATCTCTGGCAACAAGTCTGTCAAGGATCTCCAAAAAGTGGCTCTCGGTCGGGGCATAGATATTGAGGATGCCGATACAGGACCCCTCAATATTCAAGCCCACCCAAAGCACATGTCCTGGGATCAGCGTGCCAAAACCACACACATGCTAAACTAGAGAAGCATCGATGGAGGTACAAACACCCCCGCTCCTCCCCTGCTCGCCAATTGAAGGTTCCCAGTAGGTGTGGGAGTGTCCTGTGAGGACCTTCCCACAAATACTCGTCTGAGAAGCCGAAAGCTTGTGTTCCTGCAGTAGGAGCACATCTACCCTTCCCACCAAGGCTAGCTGGAGCTCTTGTCTGAGCACCATCTTCCTGGGGCCGCGGGTTCCTGATGAGTGGAACCCGTTGACATTCCAAGAGATAATGCGTATACTCATGAGGAGGGAAGGTGGGCCACAAACAGCTATCTGCTTGCGGTCGATGTTAAAGTGGTCGGAGGATGTCCAGTGTGTAGACGAAGGCGCTTCTGTGAGGGTTTCGAAGGAGAGGCCGGATCATCGGACCCATCCTCTAAAACCTTCAACAGAGGGGAGAGGCCCTTCGTCCCATGGTGGTAGGCTCTCTCTAACCAGCTCGACCCCTCTGCCAGGGAGATACTATAGAAGCCCGCTACCTCTGAGGTCCTCCACGAGCGGAGCCCTTCCGCGTAGGCCCACTCCAAAGGCGGCCGCATAATGACCAGGAGTCAAAAATGTTTGGCGCTATGGAGCCATCTCAGACGAACGTCACCCTCCTTCCATTGCTGCTGAAGAAGCTCCGCTGCTCTGCTACTGATCCAGTCCTGCACCTGCTCCTGGGACTGATCTTGTATCATCTCCCAAACATTTTCATTCATCCATTGCTCATTCCCTTCACTGGAGATAGTGAAGGAATAGCTAGGACCATCGTGAGGGGCAAGGACGGACACCTTACCCTTTGCCCCCTTGTGGAGGAAGAAGATGCTGATGTCTAGGCATGCAGGGAAGGAGCCAATACCCGCTGCATCCAAATAATCCCAAGGTCCTGCTCAATAAAACTCCAAATGAAGAGCTCTAGGAGCAGCCCTTGGGCGTGGGGACGAGGATGAGGAGTATGAACTAGAGAGAGGGGTGTTGGCCATCTGTGGGGAAGGGCCTCTCCCCTTCGCTGGGCCAGGGGGGATAGGCACGGGGGAGGTCTGTGCTGGCTTTGGGGCTGCAGGTGGCTCAGGCGAAGGGGGGGTTCCCTCTGGATCAAGCTCGAGGAAGAGAGTGGAGCAGAAACCACCGGTGCTGGGGGGGATCCTAGAGGGGGTGGGGGTCGGGGGACTGAGGAGGAGGGGGGAGGGGAAGGAGGGCAGGGTGAAGGATGAGGGGGAGGCTGGCTAATCTTCTCCTTTCCCTTCTCCTTCCCCTTACTGGGCTGCTGATGAGTAGTGACCATGGGGGGGGCTCTTGCTGTAGATGGGAAGGCTTTTTGGGTTCTGCTTTGTTTCCCTTCCATTTTCTTTTGACCTCCATCCAACCTTCCCCTTCGGGAGGGGGTGTCGCTGACTGGTGGGGGGGATCCTAAGTTGCTTGAATGGGGGCCTTTTGAGGTTCTGTACCTGTGAAGCGAGGGCAGGAGAGCGCCTAGTGCCTGAAGCCATGGCATCTCAGACACTGATTTAGGCAACCAATGACCAGAATGCGTTGCGTCACCACACCTGTGTTCGTCTCGATCTCAAACTCCGAGGGGATGCTCTACGGATCAAGGACTGCCACTTTTACATGTGGCACCCCTTGGGCTACCGTCGCATCAATGTAGGTGTCCTGCATAGGCTAGCGAAAGTGCGCCCCTAGGTCCTTGATGATCGGGCGAAGCTTGGTTGCAAGACCTAGGAAGATGAGGGTAACTGGATGGCGAGGAATGCGAAAGCGGGCATCAAAGTCCGCCACACTGAAACCCCTGTACCATGGGACCATGAGGATGATCTTCCCACCCATAGATGTAGGGGATCGCTTGACCATATCGCTCACAGCCTGTGCCAAGGAGAGCTTTAGCGAGAAGATGCCACGTCCCATGAGTGCATCCTCCTCGATGTGACTATCCTCTAGGTAGAGGGTGGATTGCAACCAGTCCCTAATGTCTGCTCGTGAAGGGGAGTAGCCAATGACTCTCCCATAAACGGATGTCTGGGAGAAGTCCATGGCGGCCTGCTTCACCAAGGAGACCTGGTGCTCTGTCAGTGTTATGCGATAGGATGATGGAGGGGGGGTCCATCTGGGCCACCGGTTTCGGGCATGTGGCCGCCATACCGCACTGACTAACTACAAACGCTCCAAAGTCGGGGGAAGGAGAAGGAAACGGAAGAGGCGAGGATGGGGGATTGAGGCAGGGGAGGGAAGAGGGAGGGATGGAGAGGTACGAGGAAGCAGGGGGGGAGAGAGGTGGTGACAAAGGGGCGGGTGGTAGAGGAAGGAGGAGGAGAAAGAAAGTGGGGGGTAGCGCAGCACAGGGAGGGTGAGAGGAAGGGGAAAGGGGAGGTGTGGCAGTGCCACACGAGAGGGGGTGGGGAGGAGAGGTGAGGAAGGGAGGGGAGGGGGGGCAGCGTAGCACCGTAGCGGGGGGGGCAGGAGGGGGCAGGGGGTGGTAGCGCAACTTGAGGGGGGGAGGCGGGTGGGGGGAGCTGAGTGCGGAGAGGGGAGCAGCAGAGAGAAGAGGGGAGAAGCGGAGCAGGGGGGGAGCGACGAGTGGAGAGGGGAGGAGCGGAGCGGGGAAGCGGGGGCGAGCGGAGCATGGAGAGGGGAGGAGCGGAGCAACAGGCGAAGGGGGAGGAGAGGAGGGCAGAGGGCCACACGGGAGGCGGCGGTGAAGGAGGAGGTGGAGGGGAGGACCGCGCAACGCGAGGGGGGGTAAACGGGAGTGGAGGAGGGTAGGGAGTTCGCAGGAGCTTCACAGACAGAGAGTGGCATGCCACTCATTACTTGAAGCTCATATATATATTCATGTCCAAGTTTGAGATGAAAAAAAATCAATGAAGAGCATTTACATCAACGGCTTCATCCTAAACCAAGTCTAACATGCCAAACAAGTCTATCTCTAACTCTATACCGAGTTGATCTCCTATATCATCATCATACTCTAGCATCGTATGTTCACCTAAGAGTACTTGATCATCTTCTTCAATAAAGTGTGGTGATTCTTGATGATCGTCATCTTCTTCCTCAATATCGTGATCTCCATCTTCCTCCCATACGATGTCATTATGTGCATCTTCCTCTTGGCTCATATTGTGATCTTCATCTTCTTTGTTAGATCCATCTGGATCAATTGGATCCGGCATTGGTAGTGGCATCTCCATATCCACATCTCTGTCTTCAAAAATTTTCTTACTTCATGGTGCAACTTGGATCATGTACCACCAGCTTGGATCAGAATGATCCAGATGAAAAGCCACCTATATTGAAGATGGGTGCCAAATGCCATCAATTATATATATGAAATTATGCTTAAGTACATGTATCAATGGATCTTTAAAAACGAAAGCTTTGATTAATTAAATCATTGGTATGCACCTGCTCACAATGCTCCGGAAGAACAAAAGTATCACTTTCATCGGTCCAAAGTTTGGTGGAGTCTATTGCAAAGAAACCGCTACTGTCTTTTCTCATTGTCGCATGGGGACCATTGTAAATAGTTCTAAACCATTTTACATCAAGAATGAAAATACTAAATCGTCTGAAATCAATTTCATAGATTTCACGTATGGTTCCACAATAATCCAACTGTGAGGAGAGAAGATTGGTATCCCAAGCACTTGCTCAGCTATCTTGTGTGAAGTTAGCCATAGCTCCACAATCATATGTGACTCTCTTTGAATCGATGCGTTCCACATGAAAATGTCATCCATATGACCATAATGCACTGTACTTTTTGTACTGCAAAAGAGCATCATTAAAACAATGAAGATGCATCTATTTTATAACGTATATTGCCATAAATAATTACTTAATTATGTCAAGAGGTAAGAAACTTACATGCATCATACATCCAGATGATAACTCTCGTTTGCACTCATTTATTGTCTCTCCATCACGTTCGGCCTTATGTAGAGCCAGTTGTAGCCAATCAAGTGACATGTGAGTAGGGAGAAGGGCGAGATCCCGTGGATATGGTTGTGATCGCCTGTACATTACTCTGAATCTCCTCCTTGCATTTATTCTTTCTGCTTTGGCCGCTTCATATCTCTCAATCCACTTTTGCATCTCCTTGCTATTGAGGATATAAAACTTATTGGATTTCTCCATTTGCTCTTTGCTCATCTTTCTTTCAATCCCTTTTCCTTGGGGAACCTTGCCAACGATGCGATCATCATCCTCGTTATGCCAATCTTGTGGCATAACGGGATCTGTGGATGCAAGAAACTCCGTGATATATACTAATGACTCTTGCATAAGCCATCCTTCTACCATGCTTGCTTCTGGTCTTGCTCTTTGTCTTACAAATCCATTCAAAGTTTTCATAAACCACTCGAGAAAAAACATCCATTGACTATGAACGGTACCTGTAATGGCCACCTTATCAACTATGTGCATAAGCAAGTGCTCTTGAGTTGTCATAATGCTCGAGGGAAAGTGCTTCTCAAGCAGGCATACGGCTTGGATGGATTCCACCCTAGCCTTCTTGATGCTCGATATGGAGATCTCTTTTTGAGATATCCACCTATTTCACATGCTCATGTAAGATATATTCATAATCAGTCTACAAATTATTCAGCTTAAATTGAAGAAAGTGCAATCAATGCGATTTGATAGTAAGCATACCTCACAATACCACTGATCTTGAATATAGCATTTCTAACATCTTTTTGTAAGCACCCTTTTTTTGTAATTGGGAGGATGAACTATCAAAGCAACAAAGAAGTCATGTCAATAATATAACATAATCATAATTACACTAACGCATCCCGATTATCGATACACTAATCCTACAGCTTAGAATACCTGGAAGACCTTGAGCCAATCATGGGACTTGAGCCCACTAAGCTTATTGTCCTTTGAAAATGCTTCTTTCAAGCAATGCATGTACCCTATGGGTGTTTGAAAAGAGGCAATGTCCGCCTTGACCGCTGCCTCCTCTCTGGTGGAGAGGATCCATGTTGCTTTCGAGAGGATAACTTTTCCCGAAGCACGCACTTGGGGCCACAAATGAGACATCTTATTCATAGCACGCAAGTCTTCTCGCACTCCTCTCGAGTCTTTGGAACCAACCAAGTGTGCCCAAAAAGTAGCCCCCACATTCTTGAAGATATGCATGGGATCCAAGAGGTTATTGATTTGTTATTGACATGCGTACCTGCGCACTCTCCATATCCTGGGTAGTCATGCATGGTCCACATCAAGATACCCCTGACCAAAATATCGTTGTTATGTCTAGGAGCTCTGGAAATATCAAAGACCCACACTCCTCTCCATAAGATCTGTAACTCCTCAATCAAAGGTGCCATGTACACGTCCATATTTTTGGCCTTGTACATCCTTGGCACAAGTAGTGCAAGCATAAGGTGTCCCTTCTTTATTGTTAGCCATGGTGGGATATTGTAATTCACTAAGACTATGGGCCATGTCGACCAAGATGTCGAGTGTAACCCGAAAGGATTCACGCCGTCCATGGTGAGCCCAAGATGGAAGTTGTGTGGCTCCCTCACAAAGTCCAGCCACTGATTGTCTATGTGCTTCCAAGATGCACAATCTGCGGGAATCCTCAATGTGTCAAAGGTTGACCGATGAGATGCATGCCAAGTCATCAACTCCGCTATGGATTTGCATCGGAACATGTGCTATATTCTTGCAATGATGGGAAAGTGTGACCTTTACCGGTATCTGCTCACCCTACAAGTCATCTCTATATTGTTGTTCCCCACACTTCGGACAACTAGCCAAATCTCCATGCTCCAGGGATGTTTCTATTGAAGGTATAGTAATATAGTATTATAATATATTGGCAAAATTTTTCATATATTATTTTTTAAAGTTTCAAACCATTGGTGAATTTCAACTCTTATTATAATTTTGGCAAAATATTATAGAGCATTTAAAAAACTTTCATTGGTCCCAAATATGTTAGAAACTAATAATATAAAAAGCTCTCTCTTTTCTATTTGACAATAAAAAAAGACATGAAATAGCCAACATTTAAAACTAATAATACCAAAATCTACCTCTTTTTCTATTTCACAATCTACTATGACATGAGATAGCTAGCCTTTATAAAGTATACAAAGTATTAAATTTTTCAAGGATAATGAATATCCTTCAAATACATTGTAAAGAAAGTTCTCAAAGTCAAGTTCAAATAGTCCAAAAAGCTAATTATATCCTTTCCTTTTACAACTTGACTTCCACAGTGCTTACCTCTCTTTTCTATTTCACAATCTAAAAAGACATGAAATAGCCAACATTTAAAACTAATAATACCAAAATATACCTCTTTTTTCTCCTTCAAAATCCAAAAAGACATGAATAGCTAGTATTTATAAAGTATACAAAGCATAGAATTCTTCAAGGGTAATGAATATCCTTCAAATACATTGTAAAGAAAGTTCTCAAAGTTGAGTTTGAATAGTCTAAAAAGCTAATTATAGTCTTTCCTTTTACAAATTGAGCTATCATATGGAAAGCTACTAACATCATACGAACAAGAATACAATCTCAAGCTAAGATCTAGGTTCTCACCCAGCTTATTGCAAAGCTTATTCTTCAAGTAACCTAGAGTAATGAAACATCTTTCATCCTCAACTAAGCCAAGAATAAACATTAATTTGACATAAATTTGCAAGCTTTTCAAGTAACCTAGAGTAATGAAACATCTTTCATCCTCAACTAAGCCAAGAATAAACGTTAATTTGACATAAATTTGCAAGCTTGAAGTACTCAAAAATGTTGAGGAAATGTTATCTTGTAGGAATGTGCTATGGGAGAGCTCATTCCAAAGCCAAACCATAGAACCTTGCATTTGAACATTTTCCATTGAATTGCTTTGCTTGTGCATGACTTATCCAAAAAGGAAAGATTGTGAATAAAGCTTCATCCTTTTGAAGGTCTTTCTACAATCCTTAGAAATGTCTTGTGACATTCCCCAAGTAATGGATTCCAACTCAACATGCACCATTTGGAGTTAAATCAAGCAAGATGTTGCCAGGATGCAAGTCTGTATGGAGTTATTGGGCCTTATGCAAGCGTGCTACTCCAGCTAGAAGAGCATGGATTAAATGGTGCACATTGGCACAAAAGAAGTTGATTCTCTGCACCACATCTCCAAAGCCTTTGATTGCATCCATCACCCCTTCTCTTCATGCTTCTCATCTAATTTGAGCACCAATAGTACCCATGTACTACTTGCAAGCATACCACATGTGTTGTAAGAAACTAGAAGATCCTTTGAGACAGACTCGATAGACACTTCCATATGTTCCTTATCCAATCCTTTCACCTAGAAAGATCTCTTGATCTATCATGTATGTCACAATTTCTTATGTGACTAGCTCGTTGTTGTAGCTTTTGTATTTCACCTCCAAACACCTTTTCTTTCAAGACCACTATGCCCACTCCTCACCTTACTCAGCTCACTCCTCTGCCATGCCAAACTTTAAGGCTGACTTCTTCTCCCAACTCTCAATGCTAAGGGTTCTTCTTATCAGATCGTAGGACCTTACTTTTATGTACAGCCCACAATGCATCCCATGTTTCCATTTGCAATGCACTGACATCATTGACAAATCCTTGTCTTGTAGAACATGTTTACTTGAACCATGTGTGACCATCACCAATTTAGGATTCAACCTAAAGCAATGCATTAGAATCCTAGTTTGACAATGCTAGCAACCTCATGGGTCTAAGCATATTATTCGAGCATCCCCTTCGTGTCTTGTATAACCTTGGTCTTAAAATTACTCAAACTATTTCTAAATCATACTAAAAAAGCATTTGAAAGTAAACAACATATGCAACCATTTCATATCCAAGCTACAATTACACCGAAAATTGAATAAATGACGAAGTGTCAAAACCTAGATAATAACAATTAACAAGGATAAAATACAACACCTAAAGTTGAATAAATGACCAAGTGTTGAATATTAAACAACTATATTTTGTGACAAGCTACAATGACACTGTAAGCCAAATAAACAACCACATGTCAAAGGCTAAATAATTATTCTATGATGTAAGGTACAATGACACCGAAAGCCAAATAACCGACCAAGTGTCAAAGACTAGTTATTTTATAGAGTATGTATTTAAGAAGACAACACCACAAGCTGAATAAACGACCAAATTTTGAATCATATTACCCCTCTAAGATTGGTGAACGACACATGCAACTGAATTGTACGATCAAGTGTTGAGCTAGTTTCAAAAATAGAGGAATGAGTCTTTATAGCGACATCAAAGGTCAAGTATTACGACCAAGCATCAAAATGTAGACTTACTTATCAAACTGCCCCTATAGTCAAGTGATACGGCCCAGTGCAAAGAGATAAGCACCATACAAATTCATGTCCTAAAAGACAACTCAAATATTATATGACAAATCAAGTGAACATATTGTGCCGAAAGACCAAATACGTCACTATGCTGATATTGGATAGTCATATGATCAATTTTAAGAAAAACGTGACTTTATATAATCAAATGATCAAATTAAACAAATACATAAATAATTGTACCTTTATACATATAAATTTATAACCATATAATGCAATAAAGTCATATATATATATATAAATAGAGATATATAAAATTATCTATTTATATATTAATATAAAGATACATAAAAAAACTTTTGCACATCTTGGTTCTGTGTGTGTATGTGAGTGTGCGTGCATGTGCACACGTGTGTGTATTTTTATTTATATAGTACTAGATTTACTTTCTACAAAAAATTTCAACCATTTACAACCATGGATTACTATAATTTAATATTTATCTAAATAAAGAGAATAACTAAGGCAATATTTATGTGTGTGTGTGTGTGTGTGTGAGAGAGAGAGAGAGAGAGAGAGAGAGAGAGAGAGAGATTCCCCATAACTATCCAAAAGGAATTAAAGTTTCCTTTCTTTTTGCTTTAGTGCAAGTGTACGATTCCCAAGTAACGAATTTTAGTAAGAGTTTTCAAGAGAGAAATTTCTCTCTTAACATATTAAACTTGTCCCACTTGCATATACTTATCAGTCTAGAAAAAGAGAATCTTCTAGAAAGCCATAGTCCCTGAAAGAATTAGGACATTTCGTAAGCGTAAAATTTTTGGGAATCTTATTCCATTGGCCTTCTTTTCTTTTCTTTATATCCTAGAAAAGTAAAATTATTTGCACCATTAGACATCCATAGAAATTAAATACTAAAAGTCTTAATTTATAGGAGTCCAAATTATCAAGGGTGCTCCAACCAAGTCAAAGGAAAATTCTATGATAAGAAGTTGAAATCATAACTGCAAAAGAGAGCTAATAATATGAAGAAGGAAAATAGATCCTGTAAGACCCCATGATGGCATGCCATTATTGGCAACTCTTGTGGGTGTTTGGGCTTGTGGAAATGGGTAGTGTTACCTAGAAAAGAAATCAGGACAAGAGGCTAGACACTAAGCATGGCGACACTCAAGTGCCATAGAGGAAAGGAGAACGTGAGGGTGAAACGTTATCATGGGAGGGGAAAAGGGATTAGAAGGGGAGGGAATGAAGAGGGAGACTATGGCACAAAGGGAAAAGGGAGAGGGGGAAGAAAAGCATGTACATGATGGGAGGAGGAATGTAAAGATGGAGACATCAAGGGAAGAGGGCCATGCTTTATTTGGAAGGAAGGGAAGGGGGAAATCAAAGTAATAGCTAGGTGGCTTTACAAGAATGAGCGTGTCCATCAAGGAATAGCCCCATCCTTTTATAGCCAAGAGAGGGGGTCTCTCCCAATAAATGCATCCTCCCACATGCATGGTGTGTGTGGAAAAGTCTCCCATGTGGGCTAGGCGATTACGCACTCTCAATTGTGTGCGATAACGCTTGGCCTCATTTTTACACATATATCAACTCCCATATCCCAAGTCTATGATACTCCCTTGGCCTCTTCCCAATTTTATAATACGTTCAAACATCTAAGAGGACAAGTGGAGGATTGGCACAAGGAATCTTGCCACCTCATCCTAGTTTCCCATTATTTAACTTGCATTCTTGGACTTTCTACACCCCCCCCCACATGGGCCTATCCTACATGGAGGGAATAATCCAATGTAATATCCATCTCCACGTATTTTATATTACTTATCCCATGGACTTTGGGCCATATCTCACTAAATGCAGACATGGGACTGCCTAGGTGGAGGGGTGGCACATGGAGGAGCCATGCCACCTTAACATTTTATAATATTACTACCATGGATTATGTACAACACACCTTATGGGTCCTCTTACGTGGAAGGGTGGCACATGGTCATGCCTTGCCACCTCAACCCTAGGCCCTATGCACTCCATATTTTATTATACTATTGCCACACATACAAGCACACACTCATATTTATGCCTTTTTACTTTGGTCAAATTTATCCATAATAGTTCCCCCCCTAGGTAGGGAATGCACAGCATTTACATGCCTGGGACCATCATGCACAAAGAAGGGCTTGAGATAACACTTGTTGATCACCTTCTTGCCATATGGCTCATGCAACTCTGAACTTGTATAGACCCATTGCTATGTTCCTTGATGACTTTGAATGGACCGGTCCACAATGGCAGAAACTTCTTATCCATTTGGTGGTCCAATCTATTATCAAAGCATAGCACAACATCCCCCTTAGCAAAGTGTCTTTCCCATCCCTTGCGAATCTTAGCATCTAAGCAGGACTTTTGTCGATTCTTTTGGATCTCTGTTTGGTGTAGTGCAAGGTGTCGGGTTTCATCTAACTTCTCAAGTTGTACCAATCTGGCCTCTACATGTTCATCTTCTGTCATCCTCTGTTCTTGTGCCAATCTCAAGGTCGGAATCTCTATCTCTAGTGGTAAAATAGCCTCAGTACCGTACACCAACTCAAAAGGAGTGTGACTTGTAGACGTTTTATGAGTGATGTTGTAAGCCCATATGACTTCTGTGACCTTCTGATCCCATCGGCTCCTGTTCCCTATAGCCATTTTTCCCATGGTTTTACAAAGGAGGCCATTGGTCTGCTCCGTTTGTCCCATGGACACTGGATGATAGATGCTAGAAGTGTGGTGATCAATACCCATGCGATCCATGAGCAATTCCACTGCTTCATTTGAGAATGGACTCCCATGGTCAGATACTATTTCCATGGGTGTCCCAAACCTTGTGCAGATATATTCAAATATGAAATTTGAAACTGCCTTACCATTTGCAGTGGGGAGGGTGATAGCTTCAGCCCACTTAGTGACATATTGAGTGGCTACCCAAAGATACTTCTTTTTGCAGGCAATCATGGGCAAGGGCCTGACAAAATCTATTCCCCACTTCTGAAACATATGGATGGATATCATTAGGTGATGTTGCCCAGGATGCAAATTCTTCCTACCAAAGAATTGGCATGGTTCACAAGTTTTGCAATACAAAGTGACATCCTTGAACAAGGTCGGCCAATAGTATCCAGCATGTAAAATCTTCTTAGCTGTATAGTCGCTGGCATAGTGGCCTCCATAAAATCCATCATGATAATGCTTCAATACCTTAGGTACTTCATCTGCATCAATGGCCCATCTTAGTACCCCATCCATGCCTTGACGGTACAACACCCCATCAAAGAGGGTGTAGTGCCTACTATCTTTGCGGATCTTCTTTCTCTTATAGCTAGTACTTTCTGGAGGAAAGGAGAAAGTAGCCAGAAACCTGTAGATACTACCATACCATGGATCCCCAACTTCTATGGCCACTACAAGGGTTACATCAAGGCACTCCTCTAAATCTTCTTCAAGTTGGGAGAACACCCTTTTACAATTTTGAAAGAAAAATCATATTCTTGTAAAACTACCAACCATTTGGCCAACCGGCCCATGGGATTCGGTGATTGAAGAACTTGCTTTGAAGACCAGTGCTAGTGAGTATAATGAAGGACTTTCTAGCCACATAATGCTAAAATTTCTCAATGCAAAACACCGAAGACAAGGCGTGCTTGTCAGCCTCTGAGTAGCGTCGTTCGGTGTCAAGCACTTATCGAGAAGCAAATCGAACGGGATACATGAACCGATCCTCCCCTTGCTAGAGAAGAATACCTGCCAAAGTGTGCTCACCAAACCCAAGATTGATATAGAAAGTCTTTGACCAATTTGGATTGCGTAGAATGGGTTCTGAAGCCAGAGCATTCTTGATTTGTGCAAACCCATGATCACAATCCTCATTCCAAGAGAAACCAACCCTATCTTTCAATAGCATAGTCATGGGTCATGTCAAAGCAGTGTATTGATCAATGAAGCGGCAATAGTATCATCCTAGATTGACTAATGAGCGTACCTGACGTGTTGTTGTTAGCGGGGAGAGCTTGAGGATAGCTTCTACCTTCTCGGGGTCAGGCTTGACACCCTTGGATGAGACAATATGTCCTAGTAACCTCCCTTGAGTGGCTCCAATGGTGCATTTCTTAGGGTTGAGACTGCCATTCGCATCATTGACCCTTTGGAAGGCCAACCTAACTTTCATGATGTGCTCCTTACATGACGAGAATATTATGCAAAAATCATCTAAAAACACCTCCAAGAAATCCCCCAAATAAGGAGCAAACACCATTTGCATAAATCTTTGAAAGGTAACAAGAGCATTAGTGAGGCGAATGGCATTACTTTGAATGCAAATGTCCCCCAGGGTGTGGCAAATGTGGTTTTAAGCACATCTTCGGCAATTCTGATTTAATAACCCGGAGTAACCATCACAGAAAGTATACATCTCATGAACACTTACCTTCTCAAGAATGAGGTCTTGAAAGGGATGAGGATGATGGTCCCTCTGGGTGGCTGCATTGAGTTTCTTATAGTCGATGTAGACCCACCACTTGTTTTTCTTTGGGGTGACCACCACTAGTGAAACCCATTCAGTATTGTGAACCAGGACAATAAACCCAACTTCTACAAGTTTTTGCAACTCTGAGCACAAAGCATCGGTCTGTAGGGGCCCTAATCTCAGATACTTTTGAGCCACAAGCTTTGCATCAGGCTTCAGCTCTATCTTGTGCTCTATGGCAATCACATGGTGAAGGTGGTAGTAGCTAGTTGCAAAGATGTCTGGGAAATCTTTGAACATTTCTAGGAACTCGTCTTTCTCACTTGGAGTGAGGTCTGGAGAAAGCATAGATTCAAGCTATTGAGGACTCACTGTCACCTTTTCTGCAAGTGGTGGGGTTGGAGATTACCCCATCATGTAAACTTCCTCCTCTGAGAATTCCTCCCCCTCGTCTAATTCTTCCATTGATTCAGACACTGAGGATGAGAGAGTATCACTGTCTTGCTCCTCTTCTTCTTCTAGTTCCATGGCACCTGGTTGCACTGGGATCTTCTCCTTAGAAGCACCAAATGACATGTGTCCTATCTTCCAATAGCTGACTGCATCACTCTTTCTCAACCATGGTCTCCCGAGTATGGTTGGGTAATTCTTGCCTATATCTTCGATGTCCACTACATAGAAATTGATGGTGGTGGTCAACCCATTGACAATGATGGGCAAATCCTCAATGACTCCCAGGGTGGCAAGTCATCGACCATCTACTACCTTGATTCGAGTGGAGGAACACCTTGTACATTTCAAATTCAATTTCTTCATTATTCGGGGCATCATGATATTACATGCAACTCCCCCATCAGCACACACACTTTTGACATGACAATTATCTATGATGACATCCACTGTATGTGGGTGCTGATCGATTTCTTCAGAGATAGAAGAGACCTCTCGTACCTTTTCCTTTTTCTTGCTCCTCCTTGTTGAGAGCCCTTGCTGCAGCTCACGTCTCACCTTAGGGCTTAATGCTTTCAGTTGAGGGAGCATGATGCTCAAAGATCGATGAGCAAGGTCTTGAACAACCAAATAGTCCTCTTCCTCGAGCCGATGGGAAAATCCGAGGGTGACCACTTACTCCTGCAAGATCTTTTAGTCTTCTCTATTGTTGGGTCTGCTATCTCATCATCTGAGGGCTCTGAGAAGGACACCTTCTTCCTGGGGTGGCCTGATACACGGTTTAGAGAGGGGTTTGAGGTGGTACGACTTCTTTTCACGAGGCCAAGGATCTCTATGTTATAATCCTCAGTGCCTGATTGACTTGGAAGATTCACCCTTGGAATATTGGGACATTCCATGCGATAATGACCCTTCTAGTGGCATTCGTAGCACACAACATTGGCACGTTCTCTTAGAGGGTGATTAGCTTGATTTCTGATGCCCACCATCTCAAGCCAAAGATCATTTAGGGCCTTGGCTAGGTCATTAACTCTGGGTTCTTTAGCAGGAGGGGTCGGGGAAGTAGGAAGGAGGGGGGCTCATGGGCGAGGCTGGGGAAATCTTCCAGGTGGAGGGTGAGGATATACACCTTGTTGAGGGTAAGCATCTAAGGGAGGACCATACATTTGAGGTGGAGGCGGTGGATACATCCCTGATGGGGGGTGGGAGTATGCCCTTGGAGTGGACCCCCCAGGTTGTT
This sequence comes from Dipteris shenzhenensis, assembly GCF_047967505.1. NCBI lineage: Eukaryota > Viridiplantae > Streptophyta > Polypodiopsida > Gleicheniales > Dipteridaceae > Dipteris > Dipteris shenzhenensis. The sequence goes on from NC_141599.1 coordinate 18,171,246, forward strand.
GTTGCTAGAGCGGAGGGGGTTGTGAAGGGACAATCATCTTCTTTGAAGTGGGGTCAGAGTGCACTTTATCAAAATTTTGAGCAATCTCATGTTCTAGGACCATAGTTTCTGGATTCTCCCATTTAAGCTTGAGGCAGAATTTGTCACTTGCTCCTGCTATAAGGTAGCCCAAAACATGCTGAGTCATTCCAGCTCGAAATTCGACATTGTCCTCCTGCATGGCATTAAACGGTCCAGGAGCACAATCGCTCGATCCACATATCGATGTGTCGTCTCACCTTCTGACTACTTCAAGTTTGCCACCTGTAGGTACACATTCTCCGGCTTCTCTTCTTTGCCAGAATACTCAATCATCACTCCTATCAACCTTGGCCAGCTTTAGCAAATGTCTTTGGCCTGCTTCTCATACCACACTTGAGCCCAGACCCTCTAGAAATGTGGGAAGAACCAACAACCATCTATCTTCAATAAGAACATTGAGAGAAACACAACGGCGCTTGAAGGCCACAAGATACTCATTTGGATTTTCTTCAACCCATCCACAAAACACGGGAATGTCAGCCATGCTTGAAAAATGGAAAAGAGAGAGTCAAAATGAGGCTTATCTATTGGCAAACAATGGAAAGAGGTAGCTTGAACTAAAAATCAGGTGAAGATACATTCACAAAGCACACATAGGCAAGGTAGGGTGTGACTGGTGTATTGTGAAATACTACACGGGAGGAATCTTCAACATAGAATAGCTCGTAGAAAATCTTAAAAGACCAACTCTCATGATATTGCATCCATCTTTACAAGCGAGGGTTAGAGACACGATGCTACATGAGGTTGTTCATCAAGGCAAACAAGAATGCCATGACAAATATTAACAGTTGGAGAGCTTGCACATCACCTTTAGCTTCTTCCAATTCTTGTAATCGCCATGCTATTTCTACAAGGGGTGTGCGGTCTGGCATCCTTCTTTTGAGAAATGCCCTTGAGGACCTTTCTGATGACCTTCTGAAGTCGGTAAACTCGTATCAGATATGCCCAACACTTAGTTTCATGATGACCACAACCTTTGCATTCCTTATAAATGATCACCCTCCTTCATGGCTTGCGGCTTTGTTGGGGTGGTGCTTCCACTCGTGTCATGCGTGATTGAAGTACAAGCTTCACGTGCCAAGAAATCAACAACTATATTTTGAGCTTAAGGGATATGCTAAATTTTTATCTCTTCAAATTGTTGGCACAGTTCCAATGCTTGTTGATGTCATGGAACCAAGCCTTCGCTCTGCACCTTCCACCTTCCACTAACTTGTTTACACACGAGTTGAGAATCTTCTTCCACCTCAAGTTGCTTGATGTGATGTTCTTGCACCTTTTGTAGCCCAAAAATGAGTGCCGAGTACTCAACTTGGTTGCAAGTACTTGCTGGTGCAAACTTACTATAACAATACACCTCACCCCCTAGTGAAGTGAGCTTCACACCCACATTAGAAGCCTTGGTCGAAGGTTTGTATGCGCTGTCAAATCGGAGGAGCCAAGATGTCATCACACCAAGACTAAAATCCGGACATCCCAAGTTTCTCAATAGTCCAAGATAGGTAGAAGGAGAGGGTGGGGAGAATTCAATACTTGAGCCAAATGTTCAGCACCAAATAAACTTGTAATCCTTTGTTGATAGTTTATCTTTAGACCAAAAAGAATTACAACTTGCAGCTCAAAATGAGGCACAAAGGGTTGATTAGGTACAAAGGGATTCCTTGGTCGAAACATTACTAACCATAGCCGAGCCCTAGAAACCTTTGTAGTGAGATTGAGAATAAACCATTCAAGACAAGCTTATCCACAGGAGATAATAAGCAGATGCGCCAAATCTTCCCCCAAGCTTGGGGAGCATCCCACCCTTCGAAGAAGGACACCCTTTTAATTACCTCCAAAGCAGCAAGTAGCTCGATCACCGCACAATGAGTAGAATTGAAATCAAAGTCCTCCCAGCATATCACTAGTTCTTCACCTTGGATCATCCATGGTATATCCTCCCACCCGTCATCTCCTTGAGCAATGCACTGTACAATCAGTTGTTGAAGATCAACATGAAGATCAAGAAAGAGATCTTGCCCATTAGTAGATGTAAGGCGTGGAGGACCAGGCACCAAATCCTTAAAGTCATCGAGAAGTGACATAAATATCCACCCTCCTCGTGTGGCATGTGTCCGTGAAGTGAACTTGAAAAAGTTTAGAATTTGCGATCTAGTAGGAGATATGAGTAGAGCACATGAAATGAAGTACTTTTGCTTTTTACAGCATATGAAAACTCCCCACGGTTAGAGAGTTACAGTTCATGGGAGGTCTTGGGTTCATATCCCACTCTTTAATAAAAAGAGAGGAGAGGAGAGGAGAAGGAGAAGAGAAAGAGCAAGAGAAGAGAGGGGGGCCATGGGATCAATTATAGTTTTGTAGAAGCCCAGAAAAACGGTCCGTGACCAGAAGATGCAAGAGCCCAAAAAATCATCGCGATCAATCCGTGATGCACGTGGGTGTACATAGTAGATGCGTGAATGCTGTTACAGTTCTACAGATGCGACCGGTATGAAAGATTCACCAACCGGAATACACATAGGAACCATGAGTAGAAAGCAAGCAGAGTCGAAGCATAGAAGCAGGGAGCTTTTGTAGCCATAGAGACAGGGAAGGCACACAGTTTGGAGATGCAAAAGTAGAGAACTATGCACGGAAGAGGCTGCAGAGCTGCACCCAGCCGTAGGAGTAACATATTTTACACCACTAGCTGTGGAGATTTCGATCCCAGCAGCCACACCATTTCTGTTACCTAGAAAAGAAGTCAAGACAAGAGGCTAGACACTAAGCATGGCGACGCTCAAGGGCCATAGAGGAAAGGAGAATGTGAGGGCGAAACGTTATCATGGGAGGGAAAAAGGGATTAGAAGGGAAGGGAATGAAGAGCGAGACTATGGCACAAAGGGGAAAGGGAGAGGGGGGAGAGAAGCATGTACATGATGGGAGGAGGAATGTAAAGATGGAGACATCAAGGGAAGAGGGCCATGCTTATTTGGAACGAAGGGAAGGGGGAAATCAAAGCAATAGCTAGGTGGCTTTACAAGAATGAGCGTGTCCATCAAGGAATAGCCCCCTCCTTTTATAGCCAAGAGAGGAGGTCTCTCCCAATAAATGCATCCTCCCACATGCATGGTGGGTGTGGAAAAGTCTCCCATGTGGGCTAGGTGGTTACGCACTCTCAATTGTGTGCGATAATGCTTGGCCACATTTTTCCACATATATCAACTCCCATATCCCAAGTCTATGATACTCCCTTGGCCTCTTCCCTATTTTATAATACGTTCAAACATTTAGGAGGACAAGTGGAGGGTTGGCACAAGTAATCTTGCCACCTCATCGTACTTTCCCATTATTTAACTTGCATTCTTGGACTTTCTACACCCCCCCCACATGGGCCTATCCTACATGGAGGGAATAATCCAATATATATCCATCTCCACCTATTTTATATTACTTGTCCCATGGACTTTGGGCCATATCTCACTAAATGCAGGCATGGGACCGCCTAGGTGGAGGGGTGGCACATGGAGGAGCCATGCCACCTTAACATTTTATAATATTCTACAATTCCATTGGAGGAAACTAGATTTGTTCTTGCAAAAAACAAATCACTTGACATAGATGAAATGAAAGGCTTGAAAGCCTTCATTAAATATCTTCAAAGTATGATGTAAAAATATCCAGAGCAATCAACTAAGAATTTGGAAACAATTAAATCAACTGAAGCACTTATCCAATCTTTAGAAAGACAAGAAAACTTAATGAGCATTGAATATTGTGAATCCTTTTGGCCGAAACAAGCTAGGTCACCAAGTTTTCCTTTGGATATAAATATGTTAGTAGATATGGAGGAAGTAGAGGAATGCCTTTTACCTCAAAAATATTGTGGCAGGAAGGGAGACAAACCCTTACCAGAGTTTATACCATCTAATGAGATTGAAAATGGTCTATTTGTTGCAGTTTGGGCATCTAATCCAAGTTCAAAGTTGGATGACCAAGGTGGCCCAATTTGGGTTGCAAAGGTTGCTAAGATAGAAAGGGATGACAAGGGAACTCCTATAACATTCACAGCTTTATGGTATGAACCAAAGCCATTGAAAAATCTCCCAAGAAGATATACAATAAAACAACTCTATGAGGGATGCTTGCAAAAGAAACATGAATGGGTTCCAAATAATGAGGGATTAATAGAGGTGGAAGTCAGCAGCATTATTCATTGCTGGAAATCGAGGACACAAAGTTTTAAAAAGAAGCATGGATACAATGTTGAAAAATGTATCACAATCCCTGATCCAAGTCGTGTCCATATTAAACATCATTTGGCAAGACTTGACCCATCATGCGCAAATACATTACATGACTCTGATGAATCTGAACGAGATTCAGATGCATAAGATAATGTTTTGTATGCTTTTTTCCATACAAATGGTGTATCTATACACCACCAATAAGATAATGTATGGTATGCTTTGTTTTTCAAAAAAAGAGTGTATCTATGCACCACTTATATATTGAATTCAACAAACTCTTTTTTTTTTTTAATGGTGTATCCATACACTACTTATTTGTTGAATTCAACAAACTCTTTTCATATGGTGTCATATTTCCACTTTATCAGTATAGTGTTAAAAATGAACTGGAGTTAGGAGACTACTATTATTATTATTATAGTTATTGGATGGGGGCACCATGCACAAGTTTGGGAATTATAGCTTCATTGAGCCATTTTTCTTTAAATTAGAGGTCACCACTTGACTTTTTAGCTTAATAAGGCCATATTTGTATATAAGTGACCCATTTAGTGCTCTAAAAAACCCAATTTTTTTACCTCACTAAGTATTGAAGTTGAGTGGAGAGGATATGCTCCCAAAAAAAGTCCAAACCAGGAGAGAAAGTCCAAAATTTTTGATAGTGTGTTACATATAGTCATTGGGATGTGAAATAGCTTGCTCCTTCTAAAATGCATATTTTTGTCTGGAATGTCGATTAAGGTCATGATGAATTTTTTGTATAATTCCCTTTGATTTAGACATGTTGCACTCTCAATCGCTCACTTTAAATCATCACAGACATTGCACTTTGACTTTTTTTTCCTCTTTGGGATTTTAACATAACCAAAGTTCTTCTTCCAAAGAGTATACAAAGTATGAGAAGAAGCCACAACATCCCCTCTTTGCCTTTTCTCTTTTACAATAGAGTCAAACACTTTGAGTGTTTTCAAGCCCATTGGAAGGTGCATTTCAGTGATCGTGTCATACTAGATATATGGGGTTGAGGTAAAGCATTTTCTTGTATGAAGTCTTGCAAAATTGCTGCTACCCTGACAGTTTAGATTCTTGATTTGGACCTTTCTCTATTACTATGAATGCTAAATTTTTTTCCGCCCTTTGCCTTACTGACTAAATCCCAATATGTACCATGGGATAATCTAGTAATATTGCGATATGCCTTATTGCAAATATTTTTCCCATTTATGAGAGGTTTTACCTTTTGTCTTGAACTTAGCCTTTTATTGCCATTCTGAAGAAAGCAAGAGAGACTTGTGAGAAGGTATTCATTTCTTTCGCTTCCTCTCCTTTGCCACATGTGTCCTCTACATTCCCTAATGTTTGCAAGATCAATGAAGTGCATACATCTTCGCTTGCAACATTGATATCCCAATGCATTTAACACATTTTCCTCTTTCATTACTTTCTTCCTCTTTGGTTTCTTCTGTGGATCTGCATGGATTCACTTTCTCTTCATGCATTTGTATGACCATTTTTGTTCCTCATGCATGTTATTATCTGTACTTATGCACTTCCCCTCCTCACATTTGTTTGTCACCAAGCATCTACATCCTTGGCCATATCACAATCAAAGTTAGATACTGAATAATCCTCTCTTGATCTCATCCTCGCTTTTAACATACTCTTAGGGCCATTCAATGCATTCAATATTCTACGAGAGTATTGAGAACCTTGAAACTCTTCCACTCCTGAGAGAACATTGCTCATTGGGACATCTTGCATGGCTTTCACAAATCCACAAGTTTGATCGATACTAGGTTTGTTAATATGCATGAACTCATCTACACCTGACAAGACATCGCTATTGAAACCTTTGCCCTTCTCATTGTGCAAGAATTCATCCACTTCAGATAAGGCATCGCTTCTAAAATCTTTTTGTTTCTCGGAACCAATGAACTCATCCACTCTAGATAAGATGTCACTTCTATAATTGAGTACATTGAAATCATCCACATTTGAAGTGATAGAGCTTGGCAAGTGGCACAATTTTTAGGTCCTTTGATATTGTAGTATACCTTATCTTTATCATTGAAAACCACATGCCTCTTTCTCATGTTTAAAAATTGCATGATCCATCTCATATTCTTGCCTACCTCATAGTAGGGATCACATAAGGATGTTATGTTATTAACGATACCATCATCAATGACTTTTAGAATCCTCATCTATGCAAATGACCACTGCTCCACTTGTTCAAATCCCAATACTTCACCTTCTGCTACATTCTTATTTGTAAATGGACTCATTTGTAAAATGTCCCCTATAGTAAAATCCAAAGTGGTGCACTTTGTATTCTTGATAATATCTGTTGCATAAGTCTCATCTCTATTCCATGCTATAAATGATTTGTTCAATGCATTGTCGAGGAATAACATCTCCAAGTGTTTCCATATCTCCATATTCATACTTTAGCTCAACATGTGTGCTAAGAATATTTGATATAGTAATTGCCACCTTATCTTTGCCAAGTCTTTGAAAGTGGCAAACTGAATTAGGATCACTATCATGGATTGTAGCAAATGCAACTACTTCTCTTTTTGTACACAAAATCACATCCAACCTTGGAACAAAATCTATAGCCATCTCTTTTGTGAGAGTCCTTTGCAAGCAAGCTATAGTAGCAATAATTTTATAAATATTAGTCTCTTTTTAATAATTTACTCATTAATTATAATTTCTAATTAGTACTTTATTTGTTGGGGGGAGGGGGGAGTGGTGTATGATGGAAAAAGAGGGGTGGGGGAGGGCTTCGATTAAATAAAATATTTAAGGATGAAGGGGTAAAGGAGGGCTTTAATTAAATAAAAGGGGGGAGTCTAGTATTAAATGATGGCAAGATATTTATTAGGGATAAATGAGGGATGGTAGAGGGCTTCAATTAAATAGAGAGGATTGTGTTTTTTGATGTTTGTGCATGACACTAAGGCAAAAACGGTGTTTAATGCCTGATTGGCCATGCAAATCATATATGATGGGCACACTAGATTGTAGCTACCTCAAACTAGGTGATTTTGAGTTGCATGCAAAGTCATGCGCCCATCTGATAAGTACTTGTTTGGATAATACACTTAGGACCGTGTTTTTTGAATGTTGTGCATGACATTAAGGAAACAACGGTGATTAATGCTTGATCAACAATTCAAATCATATATGATGAGCACAATACTTTGCACCTACCTCAACCCAAGTGGTATTGAATTGCATGCATAGTGGCGCATGCATCCTATAATAACTTGTTCGGATAACACACCTGGCCGGAGCGCATTTTTTTACGGTTGTGCATATAAGACTAGAGGGAAAACGGTGTATAATGCATGATCAACCATGCAAAGTATATACAATGGGCACAATAATGTGCAAGCACCTCAAAATAGGAGGTTTTGAGTTTCATGCAAAGTGGCACACCCATACCATAAGTACTTGTTTGAATAACAAACCTGGGAGCGCATTTTTTGATGGTTGTGCATAACATTAGGGGAAAAACGATGTATAATGCATGATCCACAATACAAAGCATATTCTATGGACACAATAATTTGCACACTGAAACCTAGGTGGTATTGACTTGCATGCAAAGTGGCACCCCCATCCCATAAGTACTTGTTCAGATAACACACCTGGGAGAGCATTTTTTGATGGGGGTGCATAACACTAGGGGGGAAACGGTGTATAATGCATGATCAACCATGCAAATCATATCTGATGGGCACAATACTTTTCACATGTCTCAACCTAGGTGGTATTGACTTGCTGCAAAGTGGCATCTCCATCCGATAAGTACTTGTTCGACTAACACACCTGGGACAGTGTTTTTTTACTGTTGTGCATGACACTAAGGCAAAAACGGTGTTTAATGCTTCATCAAACATCCACAAAATATACAATGAGAACAATACTTTTCTCATGCCTCAAACTAGGTGGTATTGACTTGCATGCAAAGTGGCATGCCCATCTGATAAGTACTTGTTCGTATAACACACCTAGGAGCATGTTTTTTGATGGATGTGCATGACACTAAGGCAAAAATAGCTTCATCGACCATGCAAAGCATATAGGATGGGTACAATAGTTAACACGCACCTCATCCTAGTGGTATAGAGTTGCATGCAAAGTGACATGCCCATCGCATAAGTACTTGTTTGGATAACACACCTGGGAGCACGTTTTTTGATGGTTGTTCATAACACTAGGAGGAAAACGGTGTATAATGCGTGATAGACCACGCAAAAAGAATATCCGATGGATACAATACTTTGCACGCACCTCAACCTTGGTGGTATTTACCATGGATGATTTTTTCTTGTTAGTTTCATTAATAAGTGAAAACTTTATGTTGGTGTTGAAAGTTTGTATGCCCTAATACAAATAAAGGTTTGAAACATTTGCTAGGTTTCGAAACTTTTATGTGAAAAAATTTAAAGTTTCACCAAGATTCACAACTTTTTCTTCAACATTCAAAAGAAAATATATAAAATTGTAATATCTTGTATCAACATTGTGAAACTCAAAAATTAGCTCAATAAACTTTCGCCAAGAATTTATATTAATATATAAGAATAGCTTTGAGAAAAACATCCCTGGTATTGACTTGCATGCAAACAAGCACCCCCATCTGATAAGTACTTGTTCGAATAACACACCTAGGACCATATTTTTTGACAATTATGCATGACACTAAGACAAAGACAGTGTTGAATGCTTCATCAACCATGCAAAGAATATACGATGGGCACAATATCATTCACACGCCTCAACCAAGGTGGTATTGAGTTGCATGCAAAATGACGTGCCCATCCAATAAGTACTTGCTCGAATATGTTAAAGTACACAGCGCAGCAGAACAGAAACTGAATAAAGAATAGAGAGTATAGAACAAACTGGAGATAAACAAAAATTTTCTTCAATATTGATGTAGATGGCTCCGTCCACCCGTGCGCTCCCACAGTGGAGCTTAGACGACAATCTAGACAGATACTAGGTAAAGAGCTACTAGCTGAAGATCTCTACTGGAAGATCTGATTTGATCCAATGGACTGGAAAGGTTGCCTCTTTATAGCTATGAGGGCGGTAGTCAGATCAACGTAGTCGGTGGAGCCAACCAGTCAACCTAGTTGGTGGAACTGACTAGTCATCCATGGAATATTCAAGGAATATTCCCTATACCTTCGCCAGACGAGGGCTGTCGCCCCCAAACCCCCACCAGGGGGGCCGTTGGCCCCCCTAGGACCCCCCACCAGCTGGGGGCCAGCTGGCCCCCAAATCTTAGCAAGAGCAAGGGGCTCCCACACAATCAAGACAATATGCCTCGTTGTGCTACCAGCTTACCTACCCTGCCTAGCCCATAGGCTAGACTCACATAGATCACCTTTCTACCATCAATGGTCTCATTATTGATAAACCTCATCTAACATGCAAGTCAGGATCCATCCAATATCTCGGGCTCACACATGGCTTCTCCTCATATGGGAGCCTTATGACTTGAGCACCTTGGACCACTGTTGGTTACCAGGAGGGTGGGGCATTGGGCATATCTAACAAGATAACACACCTAGGAGCATGTTTTTTGACGGATGTGCATCTCACTGAGGCCAAACAGTGTTTAATGCTTGATCGACAATGCAAAGCATATACGATGATCATACTAGGTGGTATTGACTTGCATGCAAAGTGGCATGCCCATCTGATAAGTACTTGTTCAGATAACACACCTAGGAGCATGTTTTTTGATAGATGTGGATCACACAAAGGTAAAAACCATGTTTAATGCTTGATCGACCATGCAAAGCATATCCAATGGGTACAATACTTTGTACATGATGCAAACTAGGTGGTTTTGAGTTGCATGCAAAGTGGCATGCCCATACCATAAGTACTTGTTTGAATAACACACTTGGGAGTGCATTTTTTGACGATTGTGCATAACACTAGGTGAAAAATGGTGTATAATGCATGGTCAACAATGCAAAGCATATCAAATGGGCACAATACTTTGTACATGTCTCAATCTAGGTGGTTTTGACGGGCATGCAAAGTGGCACACCCATCTCATAAATACTTGTTCAGATAACACACCAAGGAGCGTGTTTTTTGACAGTGGTGCAAAACACTAGGGGGAAAACGGTGTATAATGCATGATCGACCATGAAAAGCATATCCAATGGGCATAATAATTTTCATGCATCTCAGCCTTTGTGGTATTGACTTGCATGCAAAGTGGCATCCCCATCCGATAAGTACTTATCCAGATAACACACCAGGGAGCACGTTTTTTGATGTGGTGCATAACACTAGGGGGGAAACGGTGTATAATGCGTGATCGACCATGAAAAGCATATCCGATGGGCATAATAATTTTCATGCATCTCATCCTATGTGGTATTGACTTGCATACAAAGTGGCATCCCCATCTGATAAGTACTTGTTTGACTAAGACACCTAGGAACATGTTTTTTGACGGTTGTGCATGACACTGAGGCATAAATCGTGCTCAATGCTTGATCGACCATCCACAGCATATCAGATGAGCACAATACTTTGCACATGCCTAAACTTTGGTGGTATTGAATTGCATGTAAATTGGTGCACCCATCCGATAAGTACTTGTTCGTATAACACACCTAGGAGGATGTTTTTTGATGGATGTGCATCACACTGAGGAAAAAATGGCTTCATCGACCATGGAAAGCATATACCTAGATGGGTACAATACTTTGCATGAACCGCAACCTAGGTGGTATTGCATTGCATGCAAAGTGATGCACCCATCGCATAAGTGCTTGTTCGGATAACACACATGGGAGCACGTTTTTTAACGGTTGTGCATTACACTAGGAAAAAAATGGTGTATAATGCGTGATAGACAGGGATGTTTTTATCGAAGGTAAAGAAATATAGTATTATTATATACTGGAGAAATTTTTCATAAATTATTTTTAAAAGTTTTAAAGAATTGTCGAATTATATCTTTTGTTATGATTTTTGCTTCAAAACTTGGCTAAATATTCTAGGGCATTTAAAAAACTTTCAATTTTCACAAATATACTAAAAACTAGTTATATTGAAAACTCTATCTTTTTTGTTTTACATAATTTCAAAATACATGAAATAGCTAGCATTTAGGATACAAAGATATCCATCTAGTATCCACATTCTTCAAAATCTTCCTCCCTTTTGTACCCAGTGCTTCTGCAATAACTCTAAATTGATTGTATCTTTTTGGACTCTTGCAAAAGTAAGAGTAGCTTTTTTTAACCAACGTCTCAATTCGTTGTACTGATGGAAATGTGGACACAACTTTCTAAGCTAGATTTGTGCGATGAGCCATACAATGTATCCCAGCATAGTAAGGAGCATATTTTGTTTCAATTTGTACAAAGACACCATTTCGACAACCTTGCAAGACTGAAGCACCATCACATGCAAAACAAACAAGTTTCTTGACCAACATACATGAAATTGGTATCAACTTATTAAAAAAAGAAGGATCACATCACATCATGCATACCAAACAATAATGCATATGCATATTCACAACATAAACTTAAAAAAAATAAATAAGCATATATTTCTTCAGGTTGTCAGCTAGAACTAAGGAACTTGGTCCTAGGTCGTGGTGCCTCTTAGCCCCCTACCTTGTGAGTGCAGGAACCAAACACCACTTCCTAAACCAAGCCCTTCTTTCATGTTTGAAATCATAATACTACACTACATAAAGCATGCCAAACCAATTTCAAATTACTCTATACAATGCACCAATAAATACATTAAAAAAGAAAGAGCACATCATAGACAATGATGCAAATTCATATTCACAATAGAAACTTTTAAAAAATAAATAAGCATACATTTCTTCAGCTTGTCAACTAGATCTAAGAAACTTGGTCCTAGGTCGTGGTGCCTCTTAGGCCCCTGCCTTGTGAGCGTAGGAACTCAACACCACTTCCTGAACCAAGCGCTTCTTTCATGTTTGAAATCACTACACTACATAAAGCATGCCAAACCAATTTCAACTTACTCTATACAATGCACTAATAAATACATTAACAAAGAAAGAACACATCACAGACAATGATGCATATGCATATTCACAACATAAACTTTTAAAAAATAAATAAGCATACATTTCTTTAGCTTGTCTGCTAGATCTAAGAAACTTGGTCCTAGGTCGTGGTGCCTCTTAGCCCCCTGCCTTGTGAGAACAGGAACCAGACACCACTTCCCAAACCAAGCCCTTCTTTTATGTTTGAAATCATAATACTACACTACATAAAGCATGCCAAACCAATTTCAACTTACTCTATACAATGCACTAATAAATACAATAACAAAGAAAGAACACATCACAGACAATGATGCATATGCATATTCACAATAGAAACTTTTAAAAAATAAATAAGCATACATTTCTTCAGCTTGTCAACTAGATCTAAGAAACTTGGTCCTAGGTCATGGTGCCTCTTAGCCCCCTGCCTTGTGAGTGCAAGAACCAAACACCACTTCCCGAACCAAGCCCTTCTTTTACAAAATACATTAAAAAATAAAGAGCACACCACAAGCAATGATGCATATGCATATTCACAACAGAAACTTTTACAAAATAAATAAGCATACATTTCTTCAGCTTGTCAACTAGATCTAAGAAACTTGGTCCTAGCTCATCGTGCACACGAAGATTTAGTTAGAGGTTTGGGATGTTTCAAGCTTCGATGAGATCCATATCACACTTGCATTGACTTCTCCTCCTCATTGATGGATCCTTGAATGACCTTAGCTGGATAACGTGAACTTAACTAAGGTCCCTCATTAACAACTAACACTAACTTAAACACTAACACATCTACACAAAACTTGACCAACCTATGGGGCCCCTCCTAAGGAGGAGGTGATGTCGGCATGCAATATAAGTACATCAATTTAGTGAGTACATGTAAGGGTTAGGGTTAGTTTGAGGAGTGGTCATGGGTTAAGTTGGGGGGTGAGATAGTTAGTTCCAAAGGCACGGGATATGAATATGGGATTTCTAGATACTTGAGTAAAAGTGCATGGACCGAGCTTTTATGAAAAATGTGATACATGAGAGTTTTTATGACAAGATAACCTTAAACATAAAATTGGTGATAGACATGATAGGAAATCAATCCAATTAATTGCTAACTCAAACCATAAACCCACCTAGATGCTCCTTTATATGCTAGGATCTAAAGGCAACTTTGTGGGTGTAAGATGGTGAGGGCATCAAGCCCTATATCTAGCCTAGAAAGAGGCGACTAGAGAGCAGCAACATCAAAGACAACCTACCAAGCTAGGATCAGGGAAGCTAGGAGGGGCTAGGCCATGTGAAAAGCTATAAAGAGCTCCATTATACTCATGGATTGCATGTCTAGTGGGAGGGACAAGTCCTTGGATAGGCAGAAGTCCAATTATAGACCTAGACCTCACAGGGTTTATGCTTTCACTGTGCAAAGAAAGAGCACCTCAAGAGATTCTGCTATAGGTTAAAAATAGAGCAGAAGAAGAAGACTAATGGTAAGAAGAAAGAGGATAAAGAGACCGAGGATGGACAGGTGAATGCTATCTTCAGTGATGGCAATGATGTAGGTGTACGTTAGGCATCTGCTTACCCACATTCTTTTCTGGTAGCCATGGATGATGTCTTGATGCAGGACTGGATCTTGGATTTTGGACCTTTTGATGTTACTCTGCATAGGGAGTGGTTTGCATCATATGATGCTCGCAGAAAGGGATTAATCAAATTGCATGATTAGCCATGTGACATTGTAGGTCCGGGAGATATGGATTATTTGGGTTATCATGTGTCCTTTAGCAGTCAGTCTTGGAAGATCACTAAAGGATGTCTGGTCATATCTAGAGGTGTAGTACCAAAGTTACGAAGTAGTCAAACTCCGTTATGTGACCACTTTTGGGTGTCAGGCTGTGAGGCATTTATGTAGGTACCCAGGGATACGAGAAGCACGTTAAAACCTAGGCCTAGGAAGTGCTTCCTCTTGGGGTATGTACGCAGCCATGATCGCATCTTGGATGAGGATCAGATGCATAAACAGTCCACAAAGACAGTGGCAGTTCGAAGAGTGGTGTTCCAAGAGGATGGACAGCCACTATATGATCCATGTGGAGGACTTTTGCCACTTGATGTAGTCCCAAGATAGCAATTGGTACCACAAGAGGTTAGAGAGCCACAGGTAGTGGCACCTCAGGTTATGGATGATTATGCAGTGGGACTGCCAGGTCCTCTGGATGCACCTTTTAGGAGCCCGGATCATGGGTGTACATATTGATCGGGCGTTAGATGGTGATGATGACAGTGATATTGGGCTACTATATCAGACATCTTATGGTGAGATTGGATGAGGATTGGACCTCTGGATGTAGGTTCATGTGATGTTAGTAGGCTTGGACAGCAAGCTGAAATTTAGACATAGCATGTACATCCATCCGGTGGTGATGAGGCTATGCTGCAGGATGTTATGCTTCAGTGGGAGTATGCCATGGATACTATTCAGATAGGGATAGCTTCCGTAGTGGGAGTAGTAAACTGACATATGGCTGACCATGATAGGAAGCTGTAAGAGAGAATGCAAGTCACAAACACTACAAGGCATAGGCCATTTTCTGACGAGAATACCGATGCTTTTTACATTAAATTTTTTTTTTCACGGGCGCAAACCTCGCTATAAGAGTCACTAAAAGCATCATAAAAGGACCGTCGCTATAAAGCGTTGCTATATAGTGACACTAGCAAACGTCGTTATATAGCGACGATAACTAACGTCGCTATATAGCGACACTGTTAATCGTCACTATATAGCGACACTGATAAACGTCGCTATATAGCAACGATTAACAGAACTTAAAAAAAAGGGTTAGTGGGGCTAAACAGGGCTTCCTATGGCCCGGTTTAGCCCCACTAATCCTTTTTTTTTTTGTAATTACAGAACAAAGTTTTTTTATAACAAAATTTCCCTTGCGAAAAGGGTGATACAAAATCGCTCTTGTGAAATGATGAGCAACAAAAGCATATACATGTCGGACATATACAACATTGTTTGTAACAAAATTACCCTTTCGAAAGGGCGATACAAAATTGCTCAAACGAGTGGATATACAAAATAACATACAGGGCGAGGAAAATGCTACTACCACTACTACTGAATCCGAATCATCCTCATCTTGTTGGCCTGTTCCTTAGTCCTCGTCACCTGTGTCTTCTCCCTCGTCCTTGTCACCTGTGTCTGATCCTTGGCCCTGTTGATCACTCGCCTTCGATGATGGGATGCTTGAGCTTTGACCCTAAGAGTGAACCATATAAATCGAAAATTAGATTGGAACTTGAATTAAAAAGTGAGATTACAAGTAGGAGTAAACTTATACCGTGCGAGCAGCCACCTCAACCCAATCGACCGTCGCTCCCATTGCCTCCTACTCAAAGAACCACGGCTTTGTTCCTATCTGAAATGCGTGTCGCTTCTCTGCATCTGTAGGAAGACGACCCATCGAAGCTTGCTGTGGATCCAATTTACGAGAGTTAGAGTTAGCTAAAGTGCATGTAATATGTAGTAAAACAAATAGAACAATACATTAAATGAGAAGAAGTAGACTTACCACGGTTGCCTCGAATGCATACCGTCTGCCTGCACCAAAGTGCGAAGTACCTACGACGTCCAGCCATCTCTTTGCAGCCCTCCTCTAACCCTCGAACAATTTAGGATGGTCCCTATGTTGCTTCTTGAAGTACTTCCAATCAGCTTTGTCTGCCCAGATGGGTTTAGCCAACCCCTTTGTGATGGAAGTACGCATGGTTGATCTATGATGCTTCAAGACCAAACCCATGCGCTCTTGCATATAATCTTCATTAAACTCCACATTTGGCAGATTAGGATATCTTTGTTTTAACTCATCGATGACCTCCTGCTTCTTTTGGGCATCTTAATACCGCCAATCGGTAGCAATGCCGCTCTTGAAGTGATGACTCATCAACCTCGTCATGGTGGCCATCACTACTTTGCCCTTTCTATCTTTTATTATCTCTCCGGCAGCTGTGATTTGATAGGAGAGATCCCCTGATGAGTAAGGAGGACTGACGGTAGCAGAGTTAGAAGGAGTGGAAGCTGCACGAGTGCTTCCGGAGTGAGGAGTAGCAGTGGGAGTAGGAGAGGGAAAGGGACCTGACTGATACTGTGTCTCCGAACCAAGTGGAGACCTATAGGAGCGTGAGTGTGCTAACTCATCTACATCTTCCGAGTCAACACAACATGAGCCACCCTTCCTACTCTTCCTTCCCTTACGAGAGGCATGCGCAGGTGATGATGCCGCGGTCGAAGGGGCACGAGGGGATGGCTGGGCAGTACGTCCACCCGTCGATGTAGGGGAGGGAATTGCTGAGGTCCTCCGAGATAGCAAAGAGAAGAATCTTGTTGCCTCCTCATCGCTCATCTGAGCTACAAACTCGTCAGGACTCCCAACAAAGCCATGTGCGGCTAGCAAAGGAGTTCCCCGAGGGGTAGTCGTAGTGCTACATGGAAGAGGAGTCGGACCAGGGGTAGTCATAGTGCTAGGTCCGAGAGGAGTCAGACCAAGGGTAGTCCTTGGGGTAGTCGCCTGAGAGGAATCAAAGTCCTCTGGAGCATAAAGATCATGAGCTCTTCTCCTGCGAGGTTGTCCATACTCATCGGATGAGCGACGTGATCCCGTGTCTAACATAGACACAAACATGAAAACAAAAAATAAAAAAACAAACATAAGCATAGGCATAAGCAAAGAGAAAGAAGAGGGAAAGGAAAGAAGAGGGAAAGGAAAGAAGAGGAAAAGGAAAGAGAAGAGGAAGAAGAGGGAAATAGAGAATAAGAGTTAGAGAGAATAAGCTCATGCTTATGCTTATGCATGAGCATGAGCTTATGCGGAAATAGAGAATGAGACAAGCAATTCTCTATTTCCGCATAAGCTCATGCATAAGCATAAGCTTATGCGGAAATAGAGAATGAGAGAAGGGGGAAAGAGAGAAGCATAAGCATGAGCTTATGCGGAAATAGAGAATGAGAGAAGGGGGAAATAGAGAAGGGGGAAAGAGAGAAGCATAAGCATGATCATAAGCTCATGCTCATGCATGAGCATAAGCATGAGCTTATGCTTATGCTTATGCTTAAGCATAAGCTCATGCTTATGCTTAAGCATAAGCATAAGCATAAGCTCATGCTTATGCTTATGCTTAAGCATAAGCTCATGCTTATGCTCATGCATGAGCATGAGCTTATGCAGAAATAGAGAATAAGAGAAGGGGGAAAATTGAGAAGGGGGAAACAGAGAAGCATAAGCATGAGCATAAGCTCATGCACATGCATGAGCCTAAGCATGAGCTTATGCTTCTCTCATTCTCTATTTCCGCATAAGCTCATGCATAAGCATAAGCACGAGCTTATGCTTATGCATCAGCTTATGCGGAAATAGAGAATGAGAGAAGGGGGAAACTTAAGCATAAGCTCATGCTCATGCATGAGCATAAGCATGAGCTTATGCTTATGCTTATGCTTAAGCATATGCTTATGCTTAAGCATAAGCATAAGCATAAGCTCATGCTTATGCTCATGCATGAGCATGAGCGTATGCGGAAATAGAGAATGAGAGAAGGGGGAAATAGAGTAGGGGGAAAGAGAGAAGCATAAGCATGAGCATAAGCTCATGCTCATGCATGAGCATAAGCATGAGCTTATGCTTATGCTTATGCTTCTCTCATTCTCTATTTCCGCATAAGCTCATGCATAAGCATAAGCATGAGCTTATGCTTATGCATGAGCTTATGCGGAAATAGAGAATGAGGGAAGGGGGAAACTTAAGCATAAGCTCATGCTCATGCATCAGCATAAGCATGAGCTCATGCTTATGCTTATAGCATAAGCATAAGCATAAGCATGAGCTCATGCTTATGCTTATAGCATAAGCATAAGCATAAGCTTAAGCATAAGCATAAGCATGAGCTCATGCTTATGCTCATGCATGAGGATGAGCTTATGCGGAAATAGAGAATGAGAGAAGGGGGAAATAGAGAAGGGGGAAAGAGAGAAGCATAATCATGAGCTTATGCGGAAATAGAGAATGAGAGAAGGAGGAAATAGAGAAGGGGGAAAGAGAGAAGCATAAGCATGAGCATAAGAATGAGCTTATGCTTATGCTTATGCTTCTCTCATTCTCTATTTCCGCATAAGCTCATGCATAAGCATAAGCATGAGTTTTCCCCTTCTCTCTTTCCTTTCCCTCTTATTCTCTATTTCTGCATAGCATGAGCATGAGCATGAGCTTATGCTCATGCTTATGCTTCTCTCTTTCCCCCTTCGCTATTTCCCCCTTCTCTCATTCTCTATTTCTATATAAGCTCATGCATAAGCATAAGCATGAGCTTATGCTTATGCTTATGCTTAAGTTTCCCCCTTCTCTCATTCTCTACTTCCACATAAGCTCATGCATAAGCATAAGCATGAGCTCATGCTTATGCTTATGCATGAGCTTATGTGCTCATGCTTATGCTTATGCATGAGCTTATGTGGAAGTAGAGAATGAAGCATGAGCTTATGTGCTCATGCTTATGCTTATGCATGAGCTTATGTGGAAGTAGAGAATGAGAGAAGGGGGAAACTTAAGCATAAGCATAAGCATAAGCTCATGCTTATGCTTATGCATGAGCTTATACAGAAATAGAGAATGAGAGAAGGGGGAAATAGAGAAGGGGGAAAGAGAGAAGCATAAGCATGAGCATAAGCTCATGCTCATGCTCATGCTATGCAGAAATAGAGAATAAGAGGGAAAGGAAAGAGAGAAGGGGAAAAGAGAGAAGGGGGAAATAGAGAAGGGGGAAAGAGAGAATAAGAGAAGAGGGAAAAAAGAGAAGGGGGTAAAAAGAGAATAAGAGAAGGGGGAAGAAGGAAAGAGTTTGAGGGGAAGAGAGGGTTGCTACGCCCATTACTGCAGCTAGCGCTTAAGGCACTAGCTGCAGGCCAATGCAAATAACAAGAATAATAAATGGAAAATAGAGGAAGTACTTACCTGAAATAGTATGTCCCGCTCGGTGTAGTGGACTGGCCCTACAAAAGAGTGAAAATAACCCATTTTTTCAAATAAGATGTTAGAGGAAGGAGGAGATTACAAAAGCAACTTCTTGAAAGGAGGAGATTGAGGAGACAAGGAAAGGAGGAGATTGAGGAGTCAAGGAGAAAGAGAAGGAAGAGAAATACAGAAAAAAGAGGTGAGTCTTCTTTCTTTCTTGAAATCTCGTTTTTTGTTTCAATCCTTTCAAAACAAGCATGAAAACTAGTTTACAAGTTTAGCAATACAAGAAGAAACACTCACAAAACTAAAGCTAACAAACAAACAACCTACATTGTTGAAACAAACTCACCTCTTGAAGAACTTCCTTTCAAGAAACCAAAGAGGGAAAAGGGTAGAGAGGGAGTACAAGAGCTAGAGAAGGGTGAAGAGTGGAAAATAGAGTGGGAGGTTGCTTGAAATAGGTGGGAGATCGTCAAAAATAGGTGGGAGGAGATATTGGCTTGCTATCTTGAGAGATTAGAGAATAGTATGAAGAAAACACCGCGCGGGGAAAGTATTGGGTTTTAACCCATAGAGACGCTTATTCGTCGCTATATAGCGATGTTTTTAATTAAAAATGTCGCTATATAGCGACGAAACAGAGCAAAAAGGTTGCTATATAGTGACACTTACAGTCACTTTCTGTTGTAACATGAAAAGAAGCTCAAACATGCTATTTTATAACTGTTAATATCTCTTCTTCATGCTTATGTTGTGATTTTATAAGTGTAGATGGAAGGGACGAGTGGAAGCTCGTCTGATGATGCACCAATGCCCGAGAGCACGAAGTGGCTTACGGAGAGGTTATACTATCATTGCACTCATTGCAAGCAAGAAGTACGACATCAACGTCGTATTATCATGCGCCACTTGCGGATGTATGGGGAGGAGCCGGAACCAATACCCACCGTTGGTGTTGCACATGTTGATGGACCATTGGTAAGTCAAAGCTATTTAAGTTCGCAATCTTATTGTATACCAGGAAATAGAAGATCTTATATTTACACAAAATCTTAAAACAGGATGAGGAGGGTGACGAGGGTATGCATATACCTTCTCACTTTCAGCAAGACTATAGTCTCCCGCGGATGATGAGGAGGGTATGGTCGACATGATGGATTCCATTTTTAGGGGCACTACATCCCACGTACACGTGATGTTAGAGTCTGAGGTCAAAATGCAAGAGTTGCAATCAACACAATTGTATGAGGGTGCTAGGATGTCTAAACTACATGCTTGTCTCTCAATCTTGAATCCTCATGTAAAGTATGGGTGGTCGGATACAAGTGTCTCGGCCTTAATGAGGTTAGCTCTTGCATTAATTTGACTCATTATTTGTATATTGTTTATTTTGAGAATCATCATTTGGATAGTGTCTTTGTCATAGGTTGCTTCAGAAGATGTTGCCTGCACCAAAAACCATGCCCGCATCAAGAGATGAAGCGAAAAAGATGCTAACAATGGTGGGTATGGATTATGATACCATCCATGCTTGCCGTAATGATTGTATTCTCTTTCGTTGTGAGCATGGAGATTTGGCTAGTTGTCCAAAGTGTGGGGAACAATGATATAGAGATGACTTGCAGGGTGAGCGGATACCAGTAAAGGTCTTGAGACACTTTCCCATCATTGCAAGAATACAACACATGTTCCGATGCAAATCCATAGCGGAGTTGATGACATGGCATGCATGTCATCAGTCCACTGATGACACATTGAGGATTCAGATTGTCCAGCTTGCAAGCACATAGATAATCAGTGGCCGGACTTTGCGAGGGAGCCACGCAACTTACATCTTGGGCTAGCCATGGACGGCGTGAATCCTTTTGGGTTACGCTCGACATCTTGGTCGACATGGCCCATAGTCATTGTGAATTACAATATCCCACCATGGCTAACAATAAAAAAGGGACACCTCATGCTTGCACTACTTGTGCCAGGAAAGTACAAGGCAAAAAACATGGACGTGTACATGGCACCTTTGATAGAGGAGTTACAGATATTATGGAGAGGAGTGCAGGTCTTTGATATTTCCAGAGCTCCTAGACATACCAATGATATTTTGGTTAGGGGTATCTTGACGTGGACCATGCATGACTACCTAGGATATGGAGAGTGCGTAGGTACGTGGTTGTATCTTTACATGTACAATGAGGGATTATGCTTTTTTGACTCTCTTTTGCACGCATGTCTTGTACTAACACATTCATGCACGCATGAAAGACTTGTTACAAGTGGGTACCATGCTTGTCTTGTTTGTGGACCGGCTCTGAAATTACTTGCATGCTACTCCAAACATATGAGGAAAAATGTTTATGAAGGTCATGCTCGATACCTTCTGCTCGACCATCTCGCAGGTGGAGGTCAGCTTGATCCACCACCATCATATTTGAAGGCAAGTGACTGGATTCAAGCTTGGAGGGCGAATTGAGAGGAACCTCCTCTTGGTATGAAGAGTCTATCGATCTTTCACGAGCTTCCTTATTAGGGTCAGTTACAAATCAATCATCTCTTGGATCCCATGCATATCTTCAAGAATGTGGGGGCTACTATTTGGGCACACTTGGTTGGTTCCAAGGACTCGAGAGGAGTGTGAGAAGACTTGTGTGCTATGAATAGGATGTCTCCTTTGTGGCCCCAAGTGCATGCTTCGGGAAAAGTTGTCCTCCCGAAAGCAACGTGGATCCTCTCTACGAGGGAGGAGGCAGCGGTCAAGGCAGACATTGCCTCTTTTCAAACATCGACAAGGTACATGCATTGCTTGAAAGGAGCATTTTCAAAGGACAATAAGCTTAGTGGGCTCAAGTCCCATGATTGGCACAAGGTCTTACAGGTATTCTAAGTAGAATTAGTGTACTAATAATCGTGATGTGTTAGCGTAATTATTATTATGTTATATTGTGTCCTTCCATGTCCTTGTTGAAGATAGAAGCATGAAGACATATATCCCTACTATATGACTTGATGAGGGGTAGACATAGTGCTAGTGATGGGCCTACCATAGGCCTAAGTTAGCCAAATATACATTGGATATAACGCCATGCATTGGTTCAGTTAAGGTACTGATTCAGTACTGAATTCAATTTGTACTATCTTGGATATAATGGCTAGTACATTGCATTTACATTTTATGCAGTATCAAATGGCTTCATGTTCAAATAGATAAAACCTCCACATTATTATCATCCTAGCAAACATTAAATGTTAACACTAGATTGTACTTGATTGTACAAGTCTTCTTTTGGGGCTTAATTCAATATATATAGCCAAAATTTTAAATTCTAAATTTAATATGATGGTGAAATTTTCCAAATATATTTATTTATTATATAAAACTTTGGCATATTTTCATGGACTTTATTTATAACTTTATAATCTTAAAGGCTAAACCTAGCTCTTTTTTTAATTTTAGTTTCAAATTGTGGCAAATATAGTGAGCTTATATTTTTATAAAAGCATATAAACTTTCATAAGCCATGTAAAACTTTTGCTTATTAATGAAACTAACGTGAAAAAATCATCCCTGGTGATAGACCATGCAAGGAATATTCGATGCATACAATACTTTGCATGCTCCTCCAAATATGTGGTATTTACTTGCATGCGAAGTGGTTTTTGGATGGATGTGCATCACATTGAGGAAAAAATAGTGTTTAATTCTTGATCCATAATTCAAAGCATATCTGATGGTCAAAATGCTTTGTACATGCCTTAACCAAGGTGGTATTGACTTGCTTGCAAAGTGGCACACCCATCCCATTAGTATTTATTTGGATAACACACCTCGGAGCGTGTTCTTTGATAGGTGTACATAATACTAGGGGAAAAATGGTGTATAATGCGTGATCGACAATGCAATGCATATTCGATGGACACAATACTTTGCACATGAGAACACACAAATTTATGCCTTTTTACTTTGGTCAAATTTATCCATAACAGTTCCCCCCCCCAGGCAGGGAATGCATAGCATTTCCATGCTTGGGACCATCACGCACAAAGAAGGGCTTGAGATAACGCTTGTTGATCACCTTCTTGCCATATGGCTCATACAGCTCCTGAACTTGTACAGACCCATTGCTAGGTTCCTTGATTACTTTGTATGGACTGGTCCACAGTGGTAGAAACTTCTTATCCATTTGGTGGTCCAATCTGTTATCAAATCATAGCACAACATCCCCCTCAGCAAAGTGTCTTTCCCATCCCTTGCAAATCTTAGCATCCAAGCGGGCCTTTTGTTGATTCTTTTGGATCTTTGTTTGGTGTAGTGCAAGGGGTCGATTTCATCTAACTTCTCAAGTTGTACCAATTTGGCCTCTACATGTTCATCTTCTGTCATCCTCTGTTCTTGTGCCAATCTCAAGGCCCCGGAATCTCTATCTCTAGTGGTAAAACTGCCTCAATACCATACACCAACTCAAAAGGAGTGTGACCTATAGACATTTTATGAGTGAGGTTATAAGCCCACATGGCTTTAGTGACCTTTTGATCCCACTGGCTCCTGTTCCTTGTGGTCATTTTTCCCATGGTTTTACAAAGGAGGCCATTGGTCTGCTCCATTTGACCCATGGAAGCTAGATAATAGATGCTAGAAGTGTGATGATCAATACCCATGCGATCCATGAGCAACTTCACTACATTTAAGAATGGACTCCCATGGTCAGATACTTTTTCCATGGGTGTCCCAAACCTTGTGAAGATACGTTCAAATATGAAATTTGAAACTTCCTTACCATTTGCAATGGGGAGGGTGATAGCTTCCACCCACATACTGAGTGGCTACCAAAAGATACTTCTTTTTCACTACTACACACGCATCCTATTGCGACGTTTACGTACCGACGATTAGCGCCCGCTTAGCGTTAATCGTCGGTATAAAAATCGGGTGTCGTAAATCGTCGCTATATAGCGACTTTTAATAAGAGTCGCTATATAGCGA
Source organism: Dipteris shenzhenensis (assembly GCF_047967505.1). Lineage (NCBI taxonomy): Eukaryota > Viridiplantae > Streptophyta > Polypodiopsida > Gleicheniales > Dipteridaceae > Dipteris > Dipteris shenzhenensis. The sequence continues at coordinate 18,195,630 of NC_141599.1, forward strand.
CGTTAGTAATGGTCGCTATATAGCGACTTTTAAACGTCGCTATATAGCGACTTTAGTAAAAGTCGCTATATAACGACTTTTAAAAGTCGCTATATAGCGACACTGAGACTATATTATAGCGACGTTTTCCAGAGAGGTTTTTTTTTTTTTTTTAGCCTTAAAATTTATTTTCTTCCAATGACAAAATTTTTTAAATTTTCATACATGTTTGAGCTCATAGAGAAATAAAAAATGAGAGCATGTACATCAAGCCTTTGAAGCTCATATATTCATGTCCAAGTTAGAGATGAGAAAAATCAAATTAAATAAGAGCATTTACATCAACTGTTTCATCTTGAGCCAAGTCTAAGGCGCCAAGCAAGTCTATCTCCAACTCTATACCGAGTTGATCTCCTATATCATCATCGTACTCTAGCATCGTACGTTCACCTAAAAGTATTTGATCATCTTCTTCAATTAAGCTTAAGTGTGGTGATCGATCTTGACGATTGTTGTCTTCCTCGTCAATATCGTGATCTCCATCCTCCTCCCGTGCGATGTCATTATGCGCATCTTCCTCTTGCCTCATATGGTGATCTACATCTTCTTCGCTAGATTCATCAATTGGATCCGGATTTGGTAGTGGCATCTCCATATCCACATCTCGATCTTCAAAAATCTGCTTTCTTCGTGGTGCAACTTGGATCATGTACCACCATCTTGGATCAGAACGATCCGGATGAAAAACCACCTATATTGAAGATGAAAAATCACGTGCCAAATGTCGTCAATTATATATATATCAATGGACTTAAAAAACGAAAGCTTCGACTAATTGAATCATTAGTATGCACCTGCTCACAGTGCTCGGGAAGAACAAAAGTATCACTTTCATCGGTCCAATGTTTGGTGGAGTCTATTGCAAAGAGACCGCTACCATCTTTTCTCACAGTTGCATGGGGACCGTTGTAAGTAGTTCTAAACCATTTTACATCAAGAATGAAAATAGTAAATCGTCTGAAATCAATTTCATAGATGTCGCGTATGGTTCCACAATAATCCAACTGTGAGGAGAGAAGATTGGTATCCGAAGCACTTGCTCGGCTATCTTGTGTGAAGTTAGCCATGACTCCACAATCATACGTGACTCTCTTTGAATCGATGCGTTCTATGCGAAAATGTCGTCCATATGACCATAATGCACTGTACTTTTTGTACTGTAAAAGAGCATCATTAAAACAATGAAGATGCACCTATTTTATAGCATATATTGCCACAAATAATTACTTAATTACATCAAGAGATAAGAAACTTACATGCACCATACATCCAGATGATAACTCCCGCTCGCGCTCGTTTATTGTCTCTCCATCACGTTCGGCTTTACGTATAGCTAGTTGTAGCCAATCAAGTGACATGTGAGTAGGGAGAAGAGCCAGATCTCGTGGATATGGTTGTGATCGCGTGTACATTACTCTGAATCTCGTCCTTGCATTTATTCTTTCTGCTTTGGCCACTTCATATCTCTCAATCCACTTCTGCATCTCAGGGCTATTGAGGATACAAAACTTATTGAATTTCTCCATTTGCTCTTCGCTCATCTTTCTTTCAATCCCTTTTCCTTGGGGGACCTCGCCAATGATGCGATCATCATCCTTGTTGTGCCAAGCTTGCGGTATATCAGGATCCGTGGATGCAAGAAACTCTGTGATATATACTAATGACTCTTGCACAAGCCATCCCTCTGCCATGCTTGCTTCTGGTCTTGCTCTTTGTCTTACAAACCCCTTTAAAGTTTTCATAAACCGCTCGAGAAAAAACATCCATCGATTATGAACGGTACCTGCTATAGCCACCTCATCAACTATGTGCACAAGCAAGTGGACTTGAGTTGTCATAATGCTTGAGGGAAAGTGCTTCTCAAGCAAGCATACGGCTTCGATGGATTCCACCCTAGCCTTCTCGATGCTCGATATAGAGATCTCTTTTTGAGATATCCACCTATTTCACATGTCCATGCATATGTAAGATATTTGAGATATCCACCTATTTCACATGTCCATGAAGAAAATACATAATGCGAATTGATAGTAAGCATACCTCACAATACCACAGATCTTGAATATAGCATTTCTAACATCTTCTTGTAAGCACCCTTTTATTGTAATTGGAAGGATGAACTATCAAAGCAACAATGAAATCATGTCAACAATATAACATAATAATAATTACGCTAATGCCTTGTACTATTATCGGTACACTAATTCTACTTAGAATACCTGTAAGACCTTGTGCCAATCATGGGACTTGAGGCCACTAAGCTTATTGTCCTTTGAAAATGCTCCTTTCAAGCAACGCATGTACCCTGTCGGTGTTTGAAAAGAGGCAATGTCTGCCTTGATCGCTGCCTCCTCCCTCGTAGAGAGGATCCACGTTGCTTTCGGGAGGACAACTTTTCCTGAAGCATGCACTTGGGGCCACAAACGAGACATCCTATTCATAGCACGCAAGTCTTCTCGCACTCCTCTCGAGTCCTTGGAACCAACCAAGTGTGCCCAAATGGTAGCCCCCACATTCTTAAAGATATGCATGGGATCCAAGAGATGATTAATTTGTAACTGACCCCAATAAGGAAGCTCGTGAAAGATCGATAGCCTCTTCATACCAGGAGGAGGTTCCTCTCCATTCTCCCTCCAAGCTTGAATCCAATCACTTGCTTTCAAATATGATGGTGGTGGATCAAGCTGACCTCCACGTGCGAGATGGTCGAGCGGAAGGTATCGAGCATGACCTTCATAAACATTTTTCCTCATGTGTTTGGAGTAGCGTGCAAGCGATTTCAGAGCGGGTCCACAAACAGGACAAGCATGGTACCCACTTGTAACAAGCCCTGCACGCGTGCATGAATATGTTAGTACAAGACATGCGTGCAAAAGAGAGTAAAAAAAGCATAATCCCTCATTGTACATGTAAAGACATAACCACGTACCTGCGCACTCTCCATATCCTGGGTAGTCATGCATGGTCCACATCAAGATACCCCTGACGGAAATATCATTGGTATGCCTAGGAGCTCTGGAAATATCAAAGACCTGCACTCCTCTCCATAATATCTGTAACTCCTCTATCAAAGGTGCCATGTACACGTCCATGTTTCTTGCCTTGTACTTTCCTGGCACAAGTAGTGCAAGCATGAGGTGTCCCTTTTTTATTGTTAGCCATGGTGGGATATTGTAATTCACCACGACTATGGGCCATGTGGACCAAGATGTCGAGCGTAACCCGAAAGGATTCACGCCGTCCATGGCTAGCCCAAGATGTAAGTTGCGTGGCTCTCTCGCAAAGTCCGGCCACTGATTATCTATGTGCTTCCAAGCCGCACAATCTGCGGGAATCCTCAATGTGTGATCAGTGGACCGATGAGATGCATGCCATGTCATCAACTCCGCTATGGATTTGCATCGAAACATGTGTTGTATTCTTGCAATGATGGGAAAGTGTCTTAAGACCTTTACCGGTATCCTCTCACCCTGCAAGTCATCTCTATATCGTTGTTCCCCACACTTTGGACAACTAGCCAAATCTCCATGCTCACGACGAAAGAGAATACAATCATTACGGCAAGCATGGATGGTATCATAATCCATACCCACCATTGTTAGCATCTTTTTCGCTTCATCTCTTGATGCGGGCATGGTATTTGGTGCAGGCAACATCTTTTGGAGCAACCTATGACAAAGACACTATCCAAATGATGATTCTCAAAACAAACAATATCCAAATAATGAGTCAATCAAATTAATGCAAGGGCTAACCTCATTAAGGCCGAGACACTTGTATCCGACCATCCATACTGTACTTGTAGATTCAAGATTGAGAGACAAGCACGTAGTTTAGACATCCTGGCACCCTCGTACAATTGTGTTGATTGCAACTCTCGCATTTTCACCTCAGACTCTGACATCACGTGTACGTGGGATGTAGTGCCCCTAAAAATGGAATCCATCATGTCGACCATACCCTCGTCGTCATCTGGGAGACTATAGTCTTGTTGAAAGTGAGAAGGTATATGTGTACCCTCGTCACCCTCGTCATCCTGTCATAAGCTCATTCGTGTAAATAGAAGATCTTCTAATTCCGGGTATACAATAAGATTGCGAACTTAAATAGCTTTGACTTACCGATGATCCATCAACATGTGCAACACCAACGGGGGGTACTGGTTCCGGCTCCTCCCCATACATCCGCAAGTGGCGCATGATAATACGACGTTGATGTCGTACTTCTCGCTTGCAATGAGTGCAATGACAATATAACCTCTCCGTAAGCCACTTCGTGCTCCCGGGCGTTGGCGCATCATCGGATGAGCTTCCACTCGTCCCTTCCATCTACACTTATAAAACCAAAACATAAGCATGAAGAGGAGATGTACACAATTATGAGCATAGCATGTTTAATTTGAGCTTCTCTTGAGGCTATATAAAAAGAATGACATCGCTATATAGTAAGGATTGAAACAAAAAATCCTATATAGTAAGGCTGTGTAGTAAGAGGAGATATTGACAATTATAGGCATAGCATGTTTGAGTCACAAGAGGCCTCATTAAAAAACAAACAGTAAGCGTCGCTATATAGCGACGCTCTGTTCCGTCGCTATATAGCGACGATTTTAATTGAAAGCGTCGCTATATAGCGACGTTTTCAATTAGAAACGTCGCTATATAGCGACGGATAAGCGTCGCTATATAGCGACGCTGTGGGTTAAAACCCGAAACGCCGAAACCCGCGGCGTTTTGCTCAAAGCTTTCCTAATCTCTAAACTAAGCTCTCCAAAATCTCCTCCCACCTATTTTCACTGACCTCCCATCTATTCCAAGCAACCTCCTACCCTATTTCCCACTCCTCACCCTCCTCCTACCTCTTGTGCACCCTCTCTCTCCTTTTTCCCTCTTTGGTTTCCAGAAAGAAAGTTCTTCAAAAGGTGAGTTTTTTTCAACAATGTAGGTTGTTTGTTTGTTAGCTTTGGTTTTGTGAGTGTTTCTACTTGTATTGCTAAAGTTTTAAACTAGTTTTCATGCTTGATTAGAAAGGATTCAAACAAAAAACGAAATTTCAAGAAAGAAAGAAAATTTCAAGAAAGAAAGAAAGAAACTCACCTCTTCTTTCTGTATTTCTCTTCCTTCTCTTCCTTCTCTTCTCCTCAATCTCCTCCTTTCCTTGTCTCCTCAATCTTCTCTTTCCTTGTCTCCTTTCAAGAATTTGCTTTTGTGATCTCCTCTTTCCACTAACATCTTATTTGAAAAAATGGATTGTTTTCTCTCTTTTGTAGTGCCAGTCCACTACACCGAGCGGGACATAGTCTCTCTTTCGTGGGCCCAGTCCACTACACCGAGCGGGACATACTTTTACAGGTAAGTGCTTCCTCTTCTTTCCATTTAAGCTTTTTGTTATTTGCATTTGCCTGCAGCTAGCGCCTTAAGCGCTAGCTGCAGTGATGGGCGTAGGAACCCTCTCCTCCCCCTTCTCTTTTTCTCATTTTCCCCCTTCTCTTTTTTCCCTCTTCTCTTATTCTCTCTTTCCCCCTCTCTCTTTTCCCTTCTCTCTTTCCTTTCCCCCTTATTCTCTATTTCCGCATCCCTCTTATTCTCTTATGCTTATGCTTCTCTCATTCCGCATAAGCTCCTCCTCTATTTCCGCATGAGCATAAGCTCATGCTTATGCTCATTCATGAGCATGAGCTTATGCGTAAGTTTCCGCAAGAGCTTATGCGGAAATAGAGAATGAGAGAAGCATACGCTTCTCTCATTCTCTTTTTCCGCATAAGCTCCTTCTCTCATTCCGCATAAGCTCCTTCTCTATTTCCGCATGAGCATAAGCATGAGCTTATGCTTATGCTTATGCATAAGCATAAGCATAAGCATAAGCATAAGCTCATGCTTATGCTCATTCTTCATGCTTATGCTCATTCATGTCCATGAGCTTATGCGTAAGTTTCCGCAAGAGCTTATGCGGAAATAGAGAATGAGAGAAGCTTATGCTTCTCTCATTCTCTTTTTCCGCATAAGCTCCTTCTCTTATTCCGCATGCAAGTTTCCGCAAGTTTCCGCATGAGCTCCTTCTCTTATTCCGCATAAGCTCCTTCTCTCATTCCGCATAAGCTCCTTCTCTATTTCCGCATGAGCATAAGCATGAGCTTATGCTTATGCTTATGCTTATGCTTATGCATAAGCATAAGCATAAGCATAAGCTCATGCTTATGCTCATGCGGAAATAGAGAAGGAGCTTATGCGGAATGAGAGAAGGAGCTTATGCGGAATAAGAGAAGGAGCTCATGCGTATGCATAAGCATAAGCATAAGCTCATGCTTATGCTCATGCATCCGCAAGAGCTTATGCGTAAGTTTCCGCAAGAGCTTATGCGGAAATAGAGAATGAGAGAAGCATATGCTTCTCTCATTCTCTTTTTCCGCATAAGCTCCTTCTCTTATTCCGCATGCAAGTTTCCGCAAGTTTCCGCATGAGCTCCTTCTCTTATTCCGCATAAGCTCCTTCTCTCCTTCTCTTATTCCGCATGAGCTCCTTCTCTTATTCCGCATAAGCTCCTTCTCTTATTCCGCATGCAAGTTTCCGCATAAGCTCCTTCTCTTATTCCGCATAAGCTCCTTCTCTTATTCCGCATAAGCATAAGCATGAGCTCCTTCTCTCCTTCTCTCCGCATAAGCTCCTTCTCTCATTCCGCATAAGCATAAGGATAAGCATAAGCTCCTTCTCTCCTTCTCTTATCCGCAAGTTTCCGCAAGTGCTCCTTCTCTTTTTCCGCATAAGCTCCCTCTCTTTTTCCGCATGAGCATAAGCATGAGCTTATGCTTATGCTTATGCTCATGCATAAGCATAAGCATAAGCTCATGCTTATGCTCATTCTTCATGCTTATGCTCATTCATGAGCATGAGCTTATGCGTAAGTTTCCGCAAGAGCTTATGCGGAAATAGAGAATGAGAGAAGCATATGCTTCTCTCATTCTCTTTTTCCGCATAAGCTCCTTCTCTTATTCCGCATGCAAGTTTCCGCATGAGCTCCTTCTCTTATTCCGCATAAGCTCCTTCTCTCATTCCGCATAAGCTCCTTCTCTATTTCCGCATGAGCATAAGCTCCTTCTCCTTCTCTTTCCCTTTCTCTCATTCTCTATTTCCTCGTTCTCATTCTTTTCTTTCCTTTACATCTTCTTTCCCTCTTATCTTTCCCTCTTTCCTTTCCCTCTTTCCTTTCCCTCTTCTTTCTTCTTGCCTATGCCTATGCCTATGAGAATGCTCATGTTTGTTTATTTGTTTTCTGTTTTCGTGTTTGTGTCTATGTTAGACATGGGATCACGTCGCTCATCGGACGAGTACGGACAGCCTCGCAGGAGGAGAGCTCACGATCTATATGCTCCAGAGGACTTTGATTCCTCTCAGGCGACTACCCCGAGGACTACCCCTGGTCCGACTCCTCTCGGTCCTAGCACTGTGACTACCCCTGGTCCGACCCCTCTTCCACGTAGCACTGCGACTACCCCTCAGGGGACTCCTTTGCTAGCCGCGCATGGCTTTGTTGGGACTCCCGACGAGTTTGTAGCGCAGATGAGCGATGAGGAGGCAGCGAGATTCTTCTCTCTGCTCTCTCAGAGGACCTCCGCAATTCCTTCCCCTACACCGACGGGTGGACGTACAGCCCAGCCATCCCCTCGCGCCCCTTCGACCGCGGGATCATCACCTGCGCATGCCTCCCGCAAGGGAAGGAAGAGTAGGATGGGCGGCTCATGTTGTGCTGACTCAGGAGATGTAGACGAGTCAGCACACTCACGCTCCTTTAGGTCTCCACTTGGTCCGGAGACACAGTATCAGTCAGGTCCCTTTCCCTCTCCTACTCCCACAGCTACTCCTCGATCCGGAAGCGGTCGCGCAGCTTCCACTCCTTCAGACTCTGCTACCGTCAGTCCCCCTTACTCATCAGGGGATCTCTCCTATCAAATCACATCTGCCGGAGAGATAATAGAAGACAAAAAGGGTAAAGCAGTGATGGCCGCCATGAGGCGGTTGATGAGTCATCACTTCAAGAGCGGAATAAATATCGATTGGCGGTATCAAGATGGCCAAAAGAAACAGGCGGTGATCGATGAGTTAAAACTCAGATTTCCTAATCCGCCAAATGTGGAGTTTAATAACAGTTATATGCTCGAGCGCATGGGTTTGGTCCTAAAGCATCGCAGATCAACCATGCGTACTTCCATTACAAAGGGGTTGTCTAAACCCAGCTGGGCAGACAAAGCTGATTGGAAGTTCTTGAAGAAGCAGAATAGGGACCATCCTGAAATGTTCGAGGGTCAGAGGAGGGCTGCGAAGAGACGGCTGGATGTCGTAGGTACTTCGCACTTTGGTGCAGGTGGACGGTATGCGTTCGAGGCAACCGTGGTAAGTTTACTTCTTTCCATTTAATGTATTGTTCTATTTGTTTTACTTACATATTACATGCACTTTAGCTAACTCTAACTCTCGTAAATTGGATCCACAGCAAGCTGCGATGGGTCGTCTTCCTACGGATGCAGAGACGCGGCGCGCATTTCGGATAGGAACCAAGCCGTGGTTCATTGAGCAAGAGGCAATGGGAGCGACAGTCGATTGGGCTGAGGTGGCTGCTCGCACGGTATAAGTTTACTCCTGCTTGTAATCTCACTTTTTAATTTAAGTTCCAATCTAATTTTCGATTTATATGGTTCAGTCTCAGGGTCAAAGCTCAAGCGTCCCATCATCAGAGACGAGCGATCAATAGGGGCAAGGATCGGACGCAGGTGCCGATGACGAAGGAGAAGACGCAGGTGTCGGGGACGAGGGAGAAGATGCAGGTGCCGAGGACCAGGGAACAGCCCAACAAGACGATTCGGATTCGGATTCGGATTAGTAGTGGTAGTAGCATTTTTCATATCCGCTCGTTAGAGCCATTTTGTATCACCCTTTCACAGGGTAATTTTGTTTCAAACACAGTTGTATATGTATATGCATTTCTTCCTCATCGTTCACAAGAACAATTTTGTATCACCCTGCAAGCAAGGGAAATTTTGTTATAAAAAACTTTCTTTTGTAATTACAAAAAAAAAAAAATGGTTAGTGGGGCTAAACAGGGCTTCCTTTTGGCCCTGTTTAGCCCCACTAACCATTTTTTTAACCTTCTGTTAATCGTCGCTATATAGCGACGTTTACCAGTGTCGCTATATAGCGACGATTAACAGAGTCGCTATATAGCGACGTTTTTATCGTCGCTATATAGCGACGTTTATATCGTCGCTATATAGCGACGATTAACAGCGTCGCTATATAGCGACGGTTTATAGCGACGCTCCTTTTCCGACGATTTTAACGACTTTTATAGCGACCTTTGCGCCCGTGAAAAAAAAAAATTTTAATGTAAAAAGCGTCGGTATTTCCGTCGAAAAATGGCCTATGCCTTGTAGTGTTTGTGGGCAGTCATGGGCAAGGGCCCGACAAAATCTATTCCCCACTGTTGAAATGGATGGATGGACATCACTGGGTGATGTTTCCCAGGATGCAAATCCTTCCTACCAAAGAATTGGCATGGTTCATAGGTTTTGCAATACATAGTGGCATCCTTGAACAAGGTCGGCCAATAGTACCCAGCATGTAAAATCTTCTTAGCTATATAGTCACTGGCATAGTGGCCTCCACAAAATCCATCATGATAATGCTTCAACTTCATCTACATCAATGGCCGATCTTAGTACCCCATCCATGCCTTGACGGTACAACACCCCATCTAAGAGTGTAGCATCTACTATCTCTTTGGATCTTCTTTCTCTCATAGCTAGTACTTTCTGAAGGAAAGGAAAAAGCAGTCAGAAACCTATAGATACCACCATACTATGGATCCCCAACTTCTATGGCCACTATAAGGGTTACATCAAGACACTCCTCTAAATCAATGAAAGCATTCTTCAAGTTGGAACAACCACCTTTTACAATTTTGAAAGAAAATACTTATTCTTGTAGAACTGCCAACCATTTGGCCAATCGGCCCATGGGATTTAGTGATTGAAGAACTTGCTTTGCAAGACCATTGCTAGACATTATAATGAAAGACTTCCCAGCCACATAATGCTTAAATTTCTCAATACAGAACACCAAAGACAAGGCATGCTTGTCAGCCTCGAAGGAGCATCGCTCACTTTTGAGCAATTGTCGAGAAGCAAATGGAACGGGATACATGAACTGATCCTCCCCTTACTGGAGAAGAATACCCACCAGAGTGTGCTCACCAAACCCAAGATTGATATAGAAATTCTTTGACCAATTAGGATTGCTTGGAATGGGTTATGAAGCCAGAGCATTCTTGATTTGTGCAAAGCCATGATCACAATCCTCATCCCAAGAGAAATCAACCCCATCTTTTAATAGCATAGTCATGGGTCACGTCAAAGCAGCATATTGATCAATGAAGTGGCGATAGTATCCTTCTAGATTGACAAATGAGCATACCTGACGTTTGGTTGTTGGCGAGGAGAGCTTGAAGGTGGCTTCTACCTTCTCGGGTTCAGGCTTGACACCCTCAGATGAGACAATATGTCCCAGTAACCTCCCTTGAGTGGCTCCAATGGTGCATTTATTAGGGTTGAGACTACCATTTGCGTCATTGATCCTTTGGAAGGCCAACCTAACCTTCATGACATGCTCCTTACGTGCTAAGAATATATATAAATCATCTAAAAACACCTCCAAGAAATCCCCCAAATATGAAGCAAACACCCACTGCATAAATCTTTGAAAGGTAGCACGAGCATTGGTGATGCCAAATGGCATTACTTTGAATGCAAGCGTCCCCCAGGGTGTGGCAAATGTGGTTTTAAGCACATCTTCTTCAACAATTCTGATTTGATAAAACCCGGAGTAACCATCATAGAAAGTATACATCTCATGACCACTTACCTTCTCAAGAATGAGATCTTGAAAGGGTAGAAGATGATGATCCCTCTTGGTGGATGCATTGAGTTTCTTATAGTCGATGCAGACCCGCCACTTGTTGTTTTTCTTTGGGATGACTACCACTAGTGAAACCCATTCTGTATTGTGAACTGAAATAATAAACCCAGCTTCCACAAGCTTGTGCAACTCTGAGCACAAAGCATGGATTTGTAGGGGCCCTAATCTTTGAAATTTCTGAGCCACTGGCTTAGCATTAGGCTTCAGCTCTATCTTGTGTTCTATGGCAGTCACATGGCGAAGGTGGTGGTAGCTAGTTGTGAAGACGTCAGGGAAACCTTTGAACATTTCTAGGAACTCATCTTTCTCACTTGGAGTGAGGTCTGGGGAAAGCATAGATTCAAGCTGTTGAGAACTAGCTGTTATCTTTTCTATGGGTGGCAGTGTCAGAGACACCTCCATCATGTAAACTTCTTCCTTTGAGAACTCCTCCCCCTCGGCTGAATCTTCCATTGACTCAGGCACTGAGGATGAGAGAGTATCACTGTCTTGTTCCTCTTATTTTTCTTGTTCAGTGGCACCAGGTTGCATCGGGATCTTCTCCTTTGAAGCACCAAAAGACATGTGTCCTGTCTTCCAATAGCTGACTGCATCACTCTTTCTCAGCCATGGTCTCCCGAGTATGGCTGGGTAACTCCTGCCTGTATCTTCAATGTCTACTACATTGAAATTAACAGTGATGGTCAATCCATTGACAGTGATGGGCAAATCCTCAATGACTCCCAGAGTGGCGAGTCATTGACCATCAGCTACCTTGATTTGAGTGGAGGAATGCCTTGTGCATTTCAAATTCAACTTCTTCATGATAGGGCACCATGATATTACATGCAGCTCCCAGGCATCAACACACCCTTTTTTACACGATAATTATCTATGATGACATCTACTGTATGTGGGTGCCGATCAACATCTTCAGAGATAGAAGAAATCTCTCATACCTTTCCCTTTTTCTTGCTCTTCCTTGTTGATAGCCCTTGCTGCAACTCACGTCTCATCTTAGGGCTTAATGCTATTAGTTGAGGAAGCGTGATTCTCAAAGAACGATGAGCAAGGTCCTGAATGAGCGAATAGTCTTCTTGCCCTGAGCCGATAGGGAAATTTGAACGTGACCACTTACTCCTGCGAGATCTTTTAGCCTTCTCTGTCGGTGGGTCTGCCATCTCAGCATCTGAGGACTCTAAGAAGGAGACCTTCTTCCTAGGGTCGCCTTGTCCACGGTTTGGAGAGGGGTTTGAGGTGGTACTTCTCTTCCCGAGGTCAAGGATCTCTACATCAGAATCCTCAGAGCCTACTTCACTTAGAAGATTCACCCTTGGAATATTGGGACATTCGATGCGATAATGCCCCTTTTGGTGGCACTCATAGCATACAACATTGGCACGTTCTCTTGGAGGGCGATTGGCTTCATTTCTGATGCCCACCATCTCAAGCCGAAGACCATTCAGGGACTTGGCTAGGTCATTGACTTCGGGTTCTTTAGTAGGAGGGGCCTCTTTAGCAAAAGGGGCCGAGGGAGTAGGAAGGAGGGGGGCTCATATGCGAGGCTAGGGAAATCTTCTAGGTAGAGGGTGCAGATATACACCTTGTTGAGGGTAAGCATCTAAGGGAGGACCATACATTTGAGGTGGAGGTGGTGGATACATCCCTGATGGGGGGTGGGGGTATGCCCCTGAGTTGGACCCCCCAGGTTGTTTTTGCCAGAGTGGAGGGGGTTGCGGAGGGACAATCGTCTTCTTTGAAGCGGGGTCAGACTGAACTTTATCAAACTTTTGAGCCATCTCTTGTGCTAGCACCATGGTTTATGGATTCTCCCATTTAAGCTTGAGGAAAAATTCATCACTTGCTCCTGCTACAAGGTAGCCCAGCACATGCTGAGTCATTCCAGCTCGAAATCCGGCGTTGTTCTCCTGCGTGGCAATTAAAGGATCTAGAAGCACAGTCGCTCGATCCACATATCGATGCGCCATCTCCCCTTCTGACTGCTTTAGGTTTGCCACCTGCAAGTATACATTCTCTAGCTCCTCTTCTTTGCCGAAATACTCAATCATAGCTGCTATCAAGCTTGACCAAGTTTGGCCAACGTCTTCGGCCTGCTTCTCATCACACTTGAGCCAAACCCTCTAGAAACATGGGAAGAACCAACATCCATCTTTCTTCAGTAAGAAAGTTGAGAGAAACACAACGGCAGTTGAGGGCCACAAGATACTCACTTGGATTTTCTTCCACCCGTCCACAGACCACAGGAATGTGTGCCATGCTTGGAAAATGGAAAAGAGAGAGGCGAAATGAGGCTTATCTATTGGCAAACAATGGAAGAGGAAGCTTGAACTGAAAATCAGGTGAAGATACATCCACAAAGCACACATAGGTAGGGTAGGGTGTGATTGGTGTATTGTGAAATACTATACGGGAAGGTTGTTGACGTCGTGGAACCAAGCCTTTGCTCCACACTTTCCACCTTCCACTAACTTTTTCACACACTAGTTGAGAATCTCGTTGCACCTCAAGTTGCTTGACGTGATGTTCTTGTGCCTTTTGTAGCCCAAAAATGAGTGTCAAGTACTCAGCTTGGTTGCAAGTTCTTACAGGTGCAGACTTGCTATAACAATACTCCTCACCACCCGATGAAGTGAGCTTCACACGCATGCTAGCAACCTTGGTCGAAGGTTTGTAAGCTCCATCAAATTTAAAAATCCAAGATGTCATCACACCAAGACTAAAATCCGGACATCCCAAGTTTCTCGGTAGTCTAAGATAGGTAGAAGGAGAGGGTGGGGAGAATTCAATACTTGAGCAAGACGTTCAGCACCAAATAAACTTGCAATCCTTTGTTGATAGTTTATCTTTAGACCAAAAAGAATTACAACTTGAAGCTCAAAATGAGGCACAAAGGGTTGATTAGATACAAAGGGATTCCTTGGTCGAAACATTACCAATAGCCGAGCCCTAGAAACCTTTGTAGTGAGATTGAGAATAAATCATTCAAGACGAGATTATCCACAGGAAATATCCTAGCGCAAACCAAACAATGCGCTAGGGATAACTTATCCTGCGCTAATCCTGAACTACTACCGTGCTATCCCTACACTACTGCCATGCTATCCTAAAGTTTGTTGCATAGTGCTATACTAAAACAGCATCCTTTAGACTATTTATCGTTTTGTTAACCATCAGATTTCATCCCATCCTTGCTTTTAGTATATCCCAACAACCATCGCGTTGGTTTTCCATAATGAATCCACACATCCTACAAATCCATTCATCTTGTAATAATAGAAGCAAACCACCACACTAGTGGCTATTCATATCCTAGTGCAACCAGCCATCATGCTGGCGATGACTTATCCTGCACTAATCTTGCACTACTACCATGTTATCCCTACACTATTGCCAAGCTATCCTAAAATTTGTTGCATAGTGCTATACTAAAACAGTGACCTTTAGACTTTTATCATTTCGTTAATTTTCACATTTCATCCCATGCTTGCTTTTAGTACATCCAAACAACCACCGTGTTGGTTTGCCATAACGAACCCACACATTCTACAAATCCATTCATCTTGTAATAATATAAGCAAACCATCATGCTAGTCGTTGTTAATATCCTAGTGCAAACCAACCACCATGTTGACGATAATGTATCCTGCACTACTATCGTGCTATCCCTACACTACTGCCATGCTATCCTAAAATTTGATGCACATTGCTATACTAAAATAATGCCCTTTAGACTGTTTATCATTTTGTTAACCATCAGATTTCATCCCATGCTTACTTTTAGTATATCCGAACAACCACTGTTCTGGTTTCCCATAATGAATCCACACATCCTACAAATTATTTCATCTTGTAATAATAGAAGCAAACCACTGCACTCGTGACTGTTCATATCCTAGTGCAACCAGCCACCATGCTAGTGATGACTTATACTTCATTAATCATGCACTACTATAGTGATATCCCTACACTATTGCCATGCTATCCTAAAATTTGTTGCACACTGCTAGTGCCCTTTAGAGTGGTTATTGTTAACCATTAGATTTCAACCATCGGGCTACTTAAAACATTTAAATACTAACATGGAAGCACATCGATACAAAATTAGGTGTTATTCAAGAAATGTCTACAAGATTTTTACTATTTTAAAACATGACATTTTTCTTTTTCAAGGAAATTCTAGACTACCAGCTATCTTATCAGCCTCTCTATGGCAAGCATCTCCCAGATCTTGAGACCAGTCTGCTGCACAATGGAAGACCTCTTTCCACACTCGGATTACACATTGCTTGCTTGACTCTGCTGACTTATATGCCCATAGTAACTCCTCCTTTCACTAGGGGTCCTCTTCATTTTGGTCTTTGTGCTCTATACATCTTCGCGCCTCTATCATGTCCTGCCAAAAGAAACCTACATCATGAGCTTGACAAGTACCTTCAAGGAGCAGGAAAAACACTATCCAGGGAAATTAATATTCACCGTCTATGCCGACTCCAAGTAATACACCCACCACCGAAGCATGTCCTCCTTGTAGCTATTTTCCTCCTTTTTCGGGTCTATTTCTATGAGGATGCCATCCAACATTTTTTCAAATAGAACAACAGCATTCCAAAGTTGTTTGGGTATGCCATATATTCATTGTAGGTGGATCGGTGTACAAAGTTTGGATTTGTGTATAGAGTTTTGGGGCTAGATTTCATAATGGTCTCTTAGTTGTGTCTGCACTGCACTTGAATAGGGAGAGATTTCATTGAGCCCCACCTTCTCATTCTCCAGTCTCATGTTATTTGCCTAATCGTAATCTTTCATCTCACATTAGTTGTCTAATATAAATCTTTTGTCTCACATTAGTTCACTAATCAAAATATTTAAGTCTCACATTAGTGATCTAATTGAAATCTTTCATCTCACATTACTTGCCAGATCGAAATCTCTCATCTCATTATTATCACCATGCTGGCATGGATGAAAGGACAATATCTAGTCACACATAGCTCAGAAAACATTGCCCAAGTAAACTCTAGAGAAGATTAACAATTCAATAGATTACACACAAATTACATAGATTACAATCTCAAAGACTCCTTTACTTCAGATTACATCTCAAGGACTCCTTATTGAGCTCCCTTGCTCCTTTTCTAGAATGGGGGTGGCTCCATCGAGCAGGGGCCCAATCCCTCCCTTCATGCCGTTCCTCTTTTCTTGATTTGGGCTTCCTAGTTGCAGGTTCGGCCCTTCTTTCTCCTTTACTAAAGGTGGTTGGTTCCTCCCTTCAAGCTCCTTTTCCTCGTAGTCAAGCTCGATCTTGGCCTTCTTCAATTTGGGCTCCTTGTCTTTAAGATCTTTCGCCCAAATGGCAAATTGAGCTGCAGCATCTACTTTCTTGTCATCGATAGTAGCTGTAGCAGGTAGGAACATTTGATCTATCCATGACCTGGGCAATGGCAAATGGCATTCTCTACATAGAGATTTTGTATGCACAAACACTCTCGGGCGGGTCACTCATCATATGTAACCCTATCACGTGAGTTTAACAGAAGGATTTTTTTTATTTCTATAATTTACAGAAATAAATATACATAAGGGATTATTTAAAATAGTTTTGGAAAAAATTTACAGATTTGTATAGAAAAGGGATACATTTTATTAATGAAAATTTTTATAGATAAGGACTTTAAATATAGGCCTTGAATGCACGTGATATAGAGGGTTTATACATAGTGACCCCCCTGAAGCAAACACTCCAAAGCAAAAAACATGCACAGGGTGGTAGCATGCAGGCCATCGGATACAACAGTCATCTATGATGGGGGTATGGCAGACCATGCATTTTGGACCCTATTGCATAGAAGGATAGGCATAGAAGGACCATGTATAGTCTTGCTCTATACATGATGAAGTCGCTTCTTGATTTGTTCCTCCCTCATCCTAAGGCTACGGATGTTCTCCTTCATCTCCTCCACTTTTTGCTCACCCTATGCAACAGCTTCATCTGAATCCCTCAACATCTATTGAAGCTACGTAAATTTCTCTCATCCTAAGGCTACGGATGTTCTCCTTCATCTCCACTTTTTGCTCACCCTATGCAACAGCTTCATCTGAATCCCTCAGCATCTATTGAAGCTACGTAAATTGCTGAAAAACATCTTCATGGGCTGTTTTTAAGACTTCCACTCTAGTTTAGAAATCTTTAAGGATGACAAACTGCTTTTCATAACTATTGAAAGCCACGAAAAGCTCATGCAAGCATCTATCCTAATCTTCTTGTAGGGTCTTGTAGCTTGATCTTTGGACTTCCAATAGTGTTTTGAAAAAACAACCCTCACCGTGGTGGCTACTGCAAATTGCTCCACCATGGTGGCTGAAACTTGCTCCACTATGGATGCTCTCTGTATCCTTCCTAGCCTCGGGAGTTGCCTTGCTGTCTTCTCCACCCCAGCTGCTCTCTGCCCCATCCTTCTTGGCCTTGAAGCTCTCTCGCAATTCCTGCATCACCTTTCTGGTTTCTGCATTTTTAGCTCCTCCATCATCTGGTCTTTTTCAATGTTCAATACGTTCTCACTACAAGGCATTGGTCCTTTTCCGATGAAAATACCGATGCTTTTTACATTGAAATTTTTTTTTTAATGAGTGCAAACATCGTTATGAAAGTCGTTAAAAGCGTTGAAAAAGAATGGTCGCTATAAAGCATCGCTATATACTGACGCTGAGAAATGTCACTATATAGCGACACTGATAATCGTCACTATATATCGACACTGATAATCATCGCTATATAGCGACATTGGTAAATGTCGCTATATAGCGACGATTAATAAAACTTTAGCCCCACTAATGTTTTTTTTTTTGTAATTATAAAAAAAAGTTTTCTATTACAAAATTTCCCTTGCGGAAAGGGTGATACAAAATCGCTTAAATGAAATGATCTAGCAACAAAAGCATATACGTGTTGAACATATGCAACATTGTTTGTTACAAAATTACCCTTTCTGAAAGGGTGATACAAAATTGCTCAAACAAGTAGATATACAAAATGACATACATAGCGAAGTATATGCAAACTGCTACTACTACTACTACTACTACTCATTCGAATCATCCTCGTCATCCTCATCCTCATCTTGTTGGCATGTTCCTTGGTCCTCGTGAGCTGCGCCTTCTCCCTGACCCTCGCCACGTGCGTCTGATCCCTGGCCCTGGTGATCGCTCGCCTCTAGTGATGGGACACTCGAGCTTTGACCCTAAGAGTGAACCATATAAATTGAGAATTAGATTGGAACTTAAAGAATAAAATAATTTAAAAAGTGAGATTACAAGTAGGAGTAGACTTATACCATGTGAGCAGCCACCACAGCCCAATCGACCGTCGCTCCCATTGCCTCTTGCTCAATAAACCACAGCTTATGTGCATCGCGTCTCTGCATCTGTAGGAAGATGACCCATCGCAGCTTACTGTGGATCCAATTTATGAGAATTAGAGTTAGATAAAGTGCATGTAATATGTAGTAAAACAAATAGAACACTACATTAAATGAGAAGAAGTGGACTTACCACGGTTGCCTCGAATGCCAACCATCCGCTTGCACCAAAGTGCGAAGTACCTATGGTGTCTAGCCACCTCCTTGCAGCCCTCCTCTGACCCTCGAACATTTTGAGATGGTCCCTATTCTGCTTCTTGAAGAACTTCAATCAGTTCTGTCTGCCCAGCTAGCCATCCCCTTTGCGATGGAAGTACGCAAGGTTGATCTACAATGCTTCAAGACCAAACCCATGTGCTCTCGCATATAATTCTCATTAAACTCCCAATTTAGTGGGTTAGGGTATTTTTGTTTTAATTCATCGATGACTGCCTGCTTCTTTTGGTCATCTTGATACCGCCAATCGGTAGCAATGCCGCTCTTGAAGTGATGGCTCATCAATTGCCTCATGGTGGCCATCACTGCTTTGCCTTTTCTATCTTCTATTATCTCTCCAGCAGCCGTGATTTGATAGGAGAGGTCCTCAAATAAGAGAATAAGACATATGCTCATGCTTATGCTTATGCATGAGCATAAGAGCATGAGCATGAAAGAGGGAAAAGAGGGAGACATATGCTCAAGAGGGAGACATATGCTCAAGAGAGGAAAGAGGGGAAAGAGGGGGGAAAGAAAGGAAAGAGGGGAAAAGAGGGGAAAAGAGGGAGACATATGCATAAGAAGAGACATATGCTCATGCATAAGCATAAGCATGAGCATAAGAGAAGGAGACATATGCTCATGCTTATGCTTATGCATGAGCATGAAAGAGGGAGAAAGAGGGGGGAAAAGAGGAGAAGAGAGAAGAAGAGGGAAAGGAAAGAGATATTGGAAGAGGGAAGGAAAGAGAGATTGGAAGAGGGGAAAGGAAAGAGAGATTGGAACAGGGAAAAGAAAGAGAGATCGGAAGAGGGATCAAGAGAGATTGGAAAAGGGGAAAGAGGGAAAGAAAGAGAGAAGAGGAGGGAAAGGAAAGAGGGAAAAAGAGACGTTATGCATGAGCATATGTCTCCTTCTCTTATGCTCATGCATAAGCATAAGCATGAGCATATGTCTCCTTCTCTTATGCTTATGCTTATGCTTATGCATAAGAGGAGTCTTATGCATAAGCATAAGAGAATGAGACATATGCTCAATGCTTATGCATACGACTCCTCTTATGCATAAGCATAAGCATAAGAGAAGGAGACATATGCTCATGCTTATGCTTATGGATGAGCATAAGAGAAGGAGACATATGCTCATGCTTATGCTTATGCTTATGCATGAGCATAAGAGCATGAGCATGAAAGAGGGGAAAGAGATTGGAAGAGGGGAAAGAGGGGGGGAAAGAGAGAAGAAGAGGGAAAGGAAAGAGGGAAAAAGAGGGGGAAAGAGATTGAAAGATTGAAGGAGAAGGAGAAGGAAAGGAGGGAAAAAGAGATTAAAAGAGGGGGAAAAAAGAAGAGGGGAAAAGAGATTGAAAGATGAAAAAAAGAAGAGAAGGAAAGGAGGGAAAAAGAGATTGAAAGAGGGGGAAAAAGAAGAGGGGAAAAGGAAGAGGAAAAAAGAAGAGACGGAAAAGAAGAGAAGAGGGAAAGAAGAGGGAAGAGAGGGGAAGAGAGGGTTCCTACACCCATCACTGCAGCTAGCGCTTAAGGCGCTAGCTACAGGCCAATGCAAATAATAAAAATAAAAAAAGAAAAAAAGAGGAAGCACTTTCTTTCCTGGAATAGTACGTCCTGCTCGGTATTTTGTGGACTAGTCCTACAAAAGAGAGGAAACATCCCATTTCAAATAACTAGTTAGAGGAAGGAGGAGTTTAAAGAAGCACTTTCTCAAAGAGATTGGATTGAGAAGACAAGGAGAAAGCGAAGGAAGAGAAATACAAAAAAGACTAGAAGAGGTGAGTCTTCTTTCTTTCACAAAATCTCGTTTTTTGGCTTCAATCCTTTGAAATCAAGCATGAAAACTAGCACATAGCTTTAGCAATACAAAGAGAAACATTCTTCAACACTCACGAAACGAAATCTCACAAAGAAAGAACCTACATTGTTCAAAGAGACTCACCTTCTTGAAAAACTTCCTTTCAAGAAAAGAAAGAGGGAGAAGGGTGGAGAGGGAGCACAAGTGGTAGGAGAGGGGTGAGGTGTGGTAAGGAGTGGAGAATAGAGTGGGAGGTCATCAAAAATAGGTGGGAGGAGAGATTGTAGCTTACAATAGAGATTGCTAAAGAACACGCCACGTGTCGCATGGTTCGGGTTTTAACCCACAGCATCGCTATATAGCGACGCTGGTCAGCAGTCGCTATATAGCAATGGAACAAAGCAAATCATCACTATATAGCAACGAAACAGGTCAAAACATCGCTATATACTGATGCTTCAGGACACTTTATGTTTAAAGTTAAAAAAGAAGCTCATAGATGCTATTTTATAACTGTTAATATATTTCCTTGCAACTTATGTTGTGATTTCATAAGTGCAGATGGAAGGGACGAGTGGAAGCTCGTCCGATGATGCGCCAATGCTCGGGAGCACAAAGTGGCTTACAAAGAGATTATATTGTCATTGCACTCATTGCAAGCGAGAACTACGACATCAACGTCGTATTATCATGCGTCACTTCCGAATGTATGGGAGGAGCCTGAACCAGTACCCACCATTGGTGTTGCATGTGTTGATGGATTATTGGTAAGTCAAAGCTATTTAAGTTTGCGGTTAATATTGGATACGATTATGGTACGAAACCTTGAGACAAGATCTTATATTTACACGAAATCTTAATGAGGAGGTTGACGAGGGTACACATATAACTTCACACTTTGAGCAAGACTATAGTCTTTCGGATGATGACGAGGGTACGTTGACATGATGGATTCTATTTTTAGGGGCACTACATCCCATGTACATGTGATGTCAGAGTCTGAGGCCAAAATGCGAGAGTTGCAATCAACACAATTGTCTGAGGGTGCTAGTATGTCTAAACTATGTGCTTCTCTCTCAATCTTGAATCTTCAAGTAAAGTATGGGTGGTCGGATACAAGTGTCTCGGCCTTAATGAGGTTAGCTCTTGCATTAATTTGACTCATTATTTGGATATTGTTTGTTTTGAGAATCATCATGTATGGATTAGTGTACCGAATCATCATTATTCGAAGCCTATGTATGTTTGAATTGTGCTATGAATAGGATGTCTCATTTGTGGCCCCAAGTGCATGCTTCGGAAAAAGTTGTCCTCCCAAAAACAACGTGGATCCTCTCTACGAGGGAGGAGGCAGCGGACATTGCCTCTTTTCAAACACCGACAAGGTACATGCGTTGCTTGAAAGGAGCATTTTAAAGGACAATAAGCTTAGTGGGCTCAAGTCCCATGATTGGCACAAGGTCTGTAGAATTAATTTACCGATAATCGTGATGCGTTAGTGTAATTATGCTTATGTTATATTGTTGACATGACTTCTTTGTTGCTTTGATAGTTCATCCTCCCAATTTGAATAAAAGGGTGCCTACAAGAAGATGTTAGAAATGCTATATTCAAGATCAGTGGTATTGTGAGGTATGCTTACTATCAAATCGCATTGATTGCATTTTCTTCAATTTAAGCTTATTAATATGTAGACTGATTATGAAAATATCTTACATGGACATGTGAAATAGGTGGATATCTCAAGAAGAGATCTCCATATCGAGCATCGAGAAGGCTAGGGTGTAGTCCATTGAAGCCGTATGCTTGCTTGAGAAGCACTTTCCCTCGAGCATTATGACAACTCAAGTCCACTTGCTTGTGCACATAGTTGATGAGATGGCTATTGCAGGTACCGTTCATAGTTGATGGATGTTTTTTCTTGAGCAGTTTATGAAAACTTTGAAGGGATTTGTAAGACAAAGAGCAAGACCAGAAGCAAGCATGGCAGAGGGATGGCTTGTGCAAGAGTCATTAGTATATATCACAAAGTTTATTGCATCCACGGATCTCGATATGCAAAAAGCTTGGCATAACAAGGATGATGATCGCATCGTTGGCGAGGTTCCCCAAGCAAAAGGGATTGAAAGAAAGATGAGCAAAGAGCAAATGGAGAAATTCATTAAATTTTGTATCCTCAATAGCCCTAAGATGCAGAAGTGGATTGAGAGATATGAAGCAGTCAAAGCAGAAAGAATAAATGCAAGGACGAGATTCAAAGTAATGTACAGGCGATCGCAACCATATCCACGAGATCTAGCTCTTCTCCCCATTCACATGTCACTTGATTGGTTATAACTAGCTCTACATAAAGCCGAACGCGATGGAGAGAAAAGAAACGAGCGCGAGCGAGAGTTATCATCTGGATGTATGATGCATGTAAGTTTCTTACCTCTTGACATAATTAAGTAATTATTTGTGGCAATATACGCTATAAAATAGATGCATCTTCATTGTTTTAATGATGCTCTTTTATAGTACAAAAAGTATAGTGCATTATGGTCATATGGTCAACATTTTGGTGTGGAATGCATCGATTTAAAGAGAGTCATGTATGATTGTGGAGTCATGGCTAACTTCACACAAGATAGCTGAGCAAGTGCTTCGGATACCAATCTTCTCTCCTCATAGTTGGATTATTGTGGAACCATACGCAAAATCTATGAAGCTGATTTCATACGATTTAGTATTTTCATTCTTGATGTAAAATGGTTTAGAACTATTTGCAATGGTCCCCATGCGATAGTGAGAAAAGATAGTAGTGGTTTCTTTGCAATAGACTCCACCAAACATTGGACTGATGAAAGTGATACTTTTGTTCTTCCCGAGCACTGTGAGTAGGTGCATACTAATGATTTAATTAATCGAAGCTTTTGTTTTTAAAGATCCATTGATACGTGTACTTAAGCATGATTTCATATATATAATTGACGACATCCAGCACCCATCTTCAATATAGGCGGTTTTTCATCCGGATCGTTCTGATCCAAGATGGTGGTATGTGATCCAAGTTGCACCACGAAGTAAGCAAATCTTTGAAGATAGAGATGTGGATATGGAGATGCCACTACCAATGCCGGATCCAATTGATCCCGATGAATCTAGCAAAGAAGATGAAGATCACAATATGAGCCAAGAGGAAGATGCACATAATGACATCGCATGGGAGGAAGATGGAGATCACGATATTGAGGAAGAAGATAACGATCATCAAGAATCACCACACTTTATTGAAGAAGATGATCAAGTACTTTTACACCTAACGTACGATGCTAGAGTACAATGATGATATAGGAGATCAACTCGGTATAGAGTTAGAGATAGATTTGTTTGGCTCATTAGACTTGGAAGATGAAACAGTTGATGTAAATCCTCTTCATTGATTTTTTTCATCTCAAACTTGGACATGAATATATGAGCTTCAAAGGCTTGATGTACATGCTCTCATACTTTTATTCCCTCAAAAGATCAAACATGTATGAAAATTTAAAAAAATTTGTCATTGGAAAAAACTATCTTTTAAGGCCTATATGAGTAAAAAAGCTCTCTAGAAAATGTCATTGTAAAATAGTATCTCATTGTCGCTATATAGCGACACTTACATTTTTGACAAACCTCGCTATATAGCGACTTTAGAAATCGTCGCTACATAGTGACGTTTGCTTAAAGTCACTATATAGTGATGCTTTACAGGATGTGCTTCCCATAACGATGATTAGCGCCCCGTGTGCACTAAACATTGGTACTTAAATGTTGCAATAAGATCCATGTGTAGTAGTGTCTACATGTTGCAGAGCCATTTGTAAAGACCCACCTTTTTGGCTATCTGATCTTCAAGATCCTTTTGCATCTTTTCTAGCTCCTTGTCTTCCATGTCCCCATCATTTCTTACTTCTTCGAGCATATCTCAGAGCTCCTTCATGCACTTCTTTGCTTCTTGTCTTCTATGCCTTTCCATGTCGATCAATTTTGTAACGGCGTCAACTTACTCTTGTGCTTGAAAGACCCTCCCTTGTGCCTCCTCTACCTTGGATTCTGCACCTTCCCTGAGACTTTTCTCAAGTTGCACTGCCTTTGCTGCATCGGTGGCTTTCTCTTGTAGAAAAGTTACCTTCTGAGATATCCGCTTATCGTATTGTGCAAAAATCCCTTTGAGGGTAGATGCCATTAGGTGCATTGCAACTCCAGTGGACTGAGATGACAATTGGGATTTGCCATCCATGCAATTCTTCAGGTTGGTTAACACACTCTTGGAGATCTCCCTTGAGAAAGATACATTAGGTCCTTTCCGTTGCTCTACTGCTACTTGAACTTGCCAAAACTTGCAGGTTCCTCTCGTATCATGAAAGAAATGAATGGTCTTCTTCAGCACATCTTGCATGCCTATTGGCAAGCTCAAAATATTGAATCCACCATCTTTACTAATCTGAGCATTGGGGTATACGTCTAGAATATCCACTCTCTTCCACTTCTTCTCGAAAAAGTGTGCTTGCAAACTGCCTCCAGAAATTCCTAGAGCATTTTCAATCACGCTTTCATTGATGGTAATCTTTTGACCTTGATAGACTAGTTGCCCCTCCTTCACGTTCACCTCCTGCACCAACCTGGTGAAGTTTTGGAGAGCATCCAAATTGGGCTTTTGAAGAGCGAGAGAGGAGCTCCCATATGTCACGATTTCAAGATCAGGGGAGGAGGGGCTCTCGCACTGTATTTTAGAGGGGGAGCAAAGATTATGTGAGGAGCTCCCAGACTATGTAGGGTCCATTATGAGAGGGGATAGAAGTTGCAAGAAGAGTGCAAGGGAGATAGAAATGGTCAAGAGGGATAGAAGATAAAACAGTGAAGGAAATGGAATAGTGGAGGCTTGAGTTTGCAGTTAGATTGCAAGGGAGAAAGAAATGGTTGAGGGGTAGAAGATGAAGCAGTGATGAAGGAAATCTCGGGGGGGTCACTATGTATAAATCCTCTATACCACGTGCGTTCAAGGCATATTTCTAAAATCCCTTATCTGTGTAAAATTTTCATTAATAAAATGTACCCCTTTTTTATACAAATCTGTAATTTTTTCCAAAACTATTTTAAATAGTCCCTTATGTATATTTATTTCTGTAAATTTCAGAAATAAAAAATATCCTTTTGTTGAACTCACGTGATAGGGTTACATATGATGAGTGACCCCCCCGAGAAGGAAATGGAATAGTGAAGGCTTGAGATTGCAAGGGAGACGAAACATTCGAGAGGGATAGAAGACAAAATGGTTAAGGGAATGAAATAGGGTTTGTAGCCCGACTACATTCTCGAGGTGAGAGCCACCACAGTGGTTAATGTAGCCCCACTATTGTGAAGGTGAGAGCCACCACGATGGTTGGCCTGAATTTTGAATAATTCAAGGCGGCAGTAATGAATGATTAGAGTTGGTGGCATCTAAGATTACCCGCCATGTCTATGGTGGCAGCTAAGACCCACCAGGATGGCAATTAATTACCAGCCACCATAGTGGCCCACAATTACTCAGCCTCCACTTACCACCATTGGCCTTGCATGCATGACTACTATGAACACATTAAATTAATAGTCGCCGGGCTTGCATGCTCAAGAGAGTACTAGAGTGCATGGTAATGAGGGATTAGAGGTGATTAGGCTTCATGTGTGGGTCTCAACGGTGACTCACATGTCATGGGGATGTTGAAGAGATGCCGAGGGAGCCTCCACTCCAAGCTACTCCTTGTGGGAGCAATGCAAGGCACGAGTCATCTGCAAGTGTCACTCATCAAGCGGCTTCTGGATTGTTGCAATGTGTCTCCACACTAGAAAGGGGGAAAGGGAAGAGGGGAGAAGAGAGGGGAGAAGGGAGAATAAGGAGAAGGGAAGAGGAGAGTGAAAGGTGATGGAATGGTAGACACCAAGGCACTACAATGGAAACAAGAGAACACCCAAAACACTCTCTTGGAAGAGAAGAGGGAGCTTGTATTCAAACTTGTGCAAACAACAATGAAGACCAAAGTCAACCATTTGGCCTTTTATACAAGTCACCTTTTGAAGGGAGGTCCAACCCTAATCTCTTTATACCACTCTATCTTCTCATTCTTTTACCATCCTCTTGGGCCCATCTAGCTCCAAGATGCAATCTGGGCTCTACGGACTTGCCACTATCCATCAAATCACATCACTTAACGAGCAGTGGCATATTGTTAACCAATATGTTGTTAACATGCCCCCCTTCCTGATCTCGATCCAGTCCTTTGGATCATGTAGCATTCATAGTTGTCGGAGCATTGTCAATGAAGGTAATGCAAAGTAGTCCTTCATGTGCACTGGGCTAAATCCTCTTTTGGTCCATTACAACATAGGGATGTAGTGCCTCCTTGTTATGAAATGCTTGCTGGAAGTATGGATGAGTGATTCTTATGGAACTAGCACTTCAGTCTTTGTTTGAGCTGATTTGAGTACTTGTGACCATTCAAAGAAGGAATAAGAAAGAAAGAAAAAATTATAAGGGGTAAGTTATTAGGAAGAAGGTGTTAGTAGGGATTGATGTAAGATCATAGTGGTGTTAGTGTTAGCAGCGTAAGTAAAGTGCATTCTCGTGCTCCTCTTAAGTCTCGTATTTGATTGGAGTGGGAATTCTAATGGATTCTCATCAGATTATGTCTTTGACATGCCATGATTGAACATTCGAAGTTGTGCATGACATTTTGTCTTGCTTCTTTGCATTGAAGTTCCTTTAAAATCCATTTTGTTAATGAGGGATTTTCTTGGAAGTATTTAGGCCCAATAAGGTTGTGGCAGCATCTGGAGCTTTATTTATCTGAGTCATCAAATCGAGAGGATTCTGATAATACACCATACAAACCCCTAAAATGAGGACTATGGCTGAAGAGGTTTATAGAAGGGGGATCCTAGGAAAGGCTTCTAAGCTAGAGCTGAAAGGAAAGAAAAATAAAGAAAAGAGGATGTGTAGAAGTTAGATAGTTAATGGTGATGTTAGTTACAGGAATGTGAAAAAAGATTTGAGGGTCACAAGAAACTCATCTAAACCCATGTTGGTGAAATCACTGTCACCCTGGCATTGAATGCATCCTTGAGAGCTGCTTGTGGAGAACCACTTGTCATTCTATGTGAACTCAAATTCAAGACCCTGATGACTTAGGCATAAGTCTGTGCCCTGTTCTATTTTGGCATTGTTGATGGGATTTCTTGGTGATGTTGATTGGTGTTTTGATGTTCCCTAGTGTTTGTAGCTTCTCTTGCCCTTGGGCTGATGTAGTTGTGATTTGTTAATAGTGCTATGATGAGGACCTGAAGAGGACTGACTGCCTATTTTCACCTAGTCCTATTTTCACCTAGGACTTCCACATGTTATAACTTGAGTACTCTTTATGGACACACCTAGACCTAGCATTTGGAACTAAGTTACTATTCACCTAAATGGCCACAGTACCTATGAGTACATCAAAAGGTGAGTGCAATAACATATTGAGCAATTGTGACCTAGACGTAGCAAGAACATCATTTTTTAGACCCCTAGAGTGAATCTGATAATCACTTCGAAGGAGAGTTTCTAAGACATTATTGGAGATCTTTGTTGGCGAGCGGTTGTCATCCCCATTAGAAAAACAGGGAGCTCATTTTGGGGCCCTGAGAGAAAATCACGATTTCTTGATTTTTCTTAATAATAAAATATAACATAATCCCACTGACGTACGATGCAGAATTTGGTATTTTTGACATCATCGACGTGTTCGGAGCGGGCCAAAACCCCCGACGACAATTAAGAGTTCCAATCTAGTGTACAATAGTGTTCACAAAGTCAATATTTAGTACAGTAACCAATTGAAATTTTTTACATTTGCGAATCAATTATTCTTGTTCATAATGTGTAATGACTCTTCAAAATGCCTCCTCAATTCTTGGATGCATACATGGCATTGCCATATCGCATACTTGCTCTAACATTTATCATGTCTCCAACCAAAGATATCATTTGGGACATCAAAGATTACCTCATTACTATGTAAAGTAATAGCACTTATGATGAATCCGAAACCTATACGATTAACAGGTTCCCCAAGAAAAGGAAAGCACATTCGACGTGTACCATCTATAGAGATATATGTAAGCACACTTCCATTATAGTTCAAATTAAAGGCATTTTTATCTCCAAATAAGATTCCAATTGTTGGTAAGTCTTGGTTAGCTGGATAGTTCCAACATGTGTCTAGGCCTTGTACAGGACCATTGGTATCTGAATCTCCAAGAATTGGATGTAATGCTGCTCTCCAAGCATCTCTAAATGGAATGTAAGCATCCATAAACATTGTTGAAATAGTAAAACCCGCGTCAATTACCACCCCACCTATTCCATAGTCAGTGACATCAAATACCCCATTTGGGAGGTTTACTGGTTGATCCCCCACTTTAAAGTCAGTAACATTCACAACATAACTTAAACCTAGAGTACCAGTGAGCAACTTTGTCGAGTAAAAGTCATTTGCTGCATGAAAGCAAAATACGAGGTTAGCTCTTCTTTCTTTAACTTATATTCAAGATATTTTTGTAAATGTTTTCCTAAAAGATAAAAGGCAAACATGATCTAAACAAGTGAGATTTCACTTTTTTGTTTACATTATGATAGTGCCTAGAGTTTAACTATTAAAAAGATGTTCAAAAGAGAAAATAGCAAAAGCATACGGTGAGGTGAAGGGAGAGGGAAGAGAGGTCATCTTTATCTTAATTTTGACTTATAATAAACCTAATCCATAACTATACCTTGCATAAAAACCAAAATTCAATAAATTGATCAACTAATCATGATATAAAACTCAATACGTTGATGAAAGTATAGAACTAGCAAAAAGAATACGGAAATGAAAGAATACTAGTTATCTTAAAAACTCAAATGGTGGAAGGCAAGGCAAAAACGAAGGCGTGATACCCTCAATCTTAACGATAACACAAGACAGAACATGGCGACCTGCACGCATTCTCTCTTCGAATGTAAAAGACAAGCTTTGAGACGAGCTGCAGACGAGGATCATGATGGTAACAAAAGGCGATGTTTGGCCACTGTCGTTGCCTGCGCTCAATTCCACATAGTACTCGGCTAGCGATCTCAGGTAGAACACCCCCGTCGTGACCCGTCCGTAAGGTATGTAATCGTCCAGGCTGGCTTTGCTAGGCTGGGGGTCTTGCTGCTGGAGGTGCCTCTTGGTGACTATCCGCTCGATCCACATCTGGGAAGCGCAGGCGTCATCACAATCTGGTGGCCGCATGGGGGACTGAGCCCCCAGGATGTGATTGACATGCATTGAGATCGTGGGCACTTCCGTTGAGCTACGGGTGGTGGCAGAAGACGCCATGCTGAGCAGCAGCAGCACCAGGACGTGCAGAAACCCGGAGGAGTGGAATTGTAGGAGGAGAAACATGGTGATGATAGTCGTCGGTGTGCTGCTGGGCGTTTGTCAATCTGCTTGCTGGTATACTTCCGTATATATGGACGTGACAAACGCAAGAGGTAAAGGATAAAAGCCTATTTGAATAATAATTGGTGGCAGAAAAGGGTTTGTATGTATTTTTCACGGAGAAATCCGGTTGGTAATTGCCTTTAATTTTAAGGATATGATATACTTGTTTTATTTGAAAATCTCTCTATTTATACGACTTTTGGGAGATTTTAAGATATAATGTGAGTTAAGGCTTTAGGGATTGTCCTTCATTTAAGGGCTTTAAAAAATGCTTTCTGGAAGCATGTGAAGAAGGGAAGTCAGAATGTCCATCCAAATGCTCAATATTAAGACAAGTGACATTCATTGTTCAAGAGAATGTTGAGGGTAGGCCATTATAAAGCATATGTGAAGAATGTGCTTAACCAAAACCACGATGGTTCCAATGTAATACAGAAGGTAGAGCATAGTAAAGGATCAAAGCATAGGTGAAGAATGGAAGTTTTTGTTTGTTAACCAAAAATCATGATGGTTCCAATGTTGCTAATACTTTCCTAGCATATTTTAATGGACTCTAGGGGCCATGAGTATTATTAGATTTTGAGAATGTGCCTTTTCTCTATAATGGCTACTAGTAGGGAGCCCGCGCTACACTGCAGAATTATATCACGCTTTTCTTTTCAAGACTTGAGCAAAAGGTTGAGGAATGTTTTGTGTTTGATTGATGAGAAGAAGCTAACAAGTGAATTAATTGTACAGAAAAAGAAAGGCGAGGGATTGTGGAAGCAAGGAAAGGTAATTGAAGCAATGCTCAACAAATGAGATTGATTTGTGTGGTTTCGTGATCTTCTTCCTCCTCCCATGGAATTCATCATTGGTAGCAAGGGTGCATTTTGGGTTATATCGGTGGTCTTTTTTTCTTCTGTATGCTTATCTGAATCAGAATCAACGGAGACAACTCGAGGCATCTCATTATGTTGCTCGACCACAATCCAATCTTCAAGGTTGATATTTTTCAAGGCTTTCTCATAAGAAGCAAGGAAAGAATCATCAAAGAGTGAATTACTTGAGAAGGATCCTTCTGAGAAGCCACAAAGCTTGCACTCTTCTTGAAAAATCTACTTAGCAAGGAAGTTTTCTTGTTAGTCACCTTCCCCGCAACCTGTCAAATCGCTTTCATTTATACGGGCTGCTTTTTGGGCCTTTTTGGCCTTTCCGAGTCTCCTGGGGCCCATTTTCGGTGTTTCAAAAGCCTTTCTGAGGGTTTTGGCCCACTCGAGATGCATCCTGATGTTTGAAATACCAAATTCTACACCGTGCATCAAATAAAATAAAGTAGCTCAAGTATCCTCATTGAATGCAAACTCGACCGCATTTCTTTTGTTTCCCTTTTTCTAAAATTTTCAACATTACGTTGGCCCTCCTTTGATTGGTGAAGGGCTATTTTGTTTCTTGGCTAAAACGCCCCAAAATGAGCTCCCTTTTTTCCTAATGCATTGGTAGCAACGTTGCTTGAAGTTCTTTGAGATCCTTGATTGCAGTAGTAGGTTCTTATTGAGCTACTCCATTTTTAGGAGTAGGTTCTTGTGGATCTATTGTTGGCATGTTTCTTGTTGTCATTGTTGGAACATTGAGCATTGCGATCTACCACACGTACCACTTCTATGATACTCATTGTAATAAAGTGATATATGTTCTATATATCAAGTGTGAGTAGGATCCCAATGTCTCAGAGATCTTTTTCTTTTGTTGAGCCCAAGTTTCAACCGAGGAATGTGTCAAGGATGAAGATATTTCATTGTTCACATTGGAAGGTACTGTTGGGACTTCCATTGTGATGGTCATTACTTATGTGGCTGATTCTTGCATAGCTTTCCTAATGATAGATGCCAAATTTCTCAGTAAGGCAGGTTCTTGTGTGACTCCCAACGTGGATTCAGCTTTTGTCTTGGCAGGTTAATGTGTTATTGTCTCTTTTTTCAAGATAGGTTCTCATGTTACTACCAGTTTCCTTGAGGATGATGTAATAAATTGACATGCCTTTTGATAGACTTACCATTTTTGCCTTAGTGTCATGCACATCCGTAAAAAAACACACTGCTAGGTGTGTTATCTGATCAAGTACTTATGCGATGGGAATGCCACTTTGCATGTAAGTCAATTCCACCTAGTTAAAGGTGTGTGTAAAGTATTGTGCCCATCAGATATGCTTGCATTGTTGATCAAGCATAAAACACCGTTTTTGCCTTTGTGTCATGCACAACCATAAAAAAACACGGTCCTAGGTGTGTTATTCAAACAAGTACTTATCGGATGGGGGCTCCACTTTGTATACAAGTCCTTTTCAACTAGGTTGAGGTGCGTGCAAAGTATTGTCACCATCGAATATGCTTTGCATGGTCGATCATGCATTATACAACGTTTTTCCTGTACTGATATGCACATCCGCAAAAAAACACACCCTTAGGTATGTTATTTGACCAAGTACTTATCCGATGGGTGTGCCCAATACCACCTAGGTTAAGGCATAGGAAAAGTATTGTGCCCATTGGATATGCTTTGCATGGTCGATCAAGCATTAAATACCATTTTTGCCTTAAACACTTATTTCATTAATTTTGGACTTGTCAATGTACAAATTCATTTTTACATATACTTTTGGACTAGTTTTCAGATAAAATTTAAGAAAGACCCAATCTTCAAAGCACATATAAAAACATAAAAACAAGCATTTTTTTATATATTTTTTAAGGACATGAAACTAAAATTATAAAATTTAACGCAGCCTAGATAAGTTACATGAAAAAATAAGATTCGGTTGTTGTAAACTCTCTTAATATTTAATGGTGTTAATAAACACCTTCAAAAGTTAAGCCTGAGATAAGTTACACAAAAAAGAGTGGTTCAGTAATTGTAAACTCTCTTAATATTTATAATAGTGTTTAGGAAACACTTTCAAAAGTTACAAGTGGAAGTAGCAAACTCTCACAATATTTATAATTTAGGTGTTGAAAAACACCAAAAGTTACAATAAGACTCTCATTGGAAGGAAACTTACACCAAAAGTTACAATAAGACTCTCATTGGAAGGCAAATTTATTTTCAAGACTACGGCCATTCAATTTGATGAATTTTCTATTTTCAAGTATTTAGCCTAAATTCAACCCATTCAAGAGCTGATCTCATCTCATCCTCATTGATGTAGTTAAAATTATAAAAGAGAAGTAAGGATTGATGAATTTTCTCCTGTATAACACTTTGTTTATTCCGAATGGCTTGCGCTTCCTGGGGGGGAAATCTTCCATTACGAGCCACACGCGAAGATATCTCACTTTGAAATTCTATCAGCTCTCTCCTATATGACTACAATTTATCTATTTCAGTAGTAGCCATACTTATTTTTCTTTTCTCTTCCTTCTCTAAGCCCTTCTGACAAGCAAAGTCATCCTTCTCGTACTGGGTTAATGGAGCTGGATTTTGCTTTCTCTCCTCTCTCTTTCCTTGGTTCTCGGCAATCCATACTTTGATGCTACTAATGGCTTGCTCGATAGAATCGATTACCTTAAAAAGATCCATAAAAACGAGAGGAGGAAGGTAATGAGAGTGAGGAAGGTAACTAGAGGAGGTAAGGCAAGATGAAAGGAGTATGCTTGTCTATCCCAATTGCACCAGAAGTAGAATCTCAATGTACATCATCCACACAAGAAGTAGAGACTCAATGTACTCTTAGAGAATCACAGCCTCAAGAGCACTCATCAGACTCTATTCAGTTGTAAAACATGTAGAAAGAAACATGAGTCCTTGAAGATTTTTATCTTGTTTGTATTGATTAATGATAGTGTTTTTTAAACTTATGTCAAATGTTACAATACATTAGGATATTTTATGATATTTATTCAATTTCTATTATTATTGTATTAGCAATTCTAATATGATCTACTGAGCCCTACCACACTTGTTGTAGAGAATACAAAACTATTACAAGCCATAGAGGCCAAGATCATCATTAGTATCTCTTATCTTCTCAACAATCCAATCTTCCATGGACTCCACTTCCGTATCGTCAACATAATTACAATGAAGGAAGAAATTCAAACATCCAATCTTCCACGGACTCAACTTCCGTATTGTCAACATAATTACAATGAAGGAAGAAATTCAAACAGTCACTGGATAGGCCACAGAGGCTGAGATCACACTACAAGATCTTAGCATTAACATAATTACAATGAAGGAAGAAATTCAAACATCCAGTCTTCCACGGACTCAACTTATGTATCGTCAACATAATTACAATGAAGGAAGAAATTCAAAAAATCACTGGACAGGCCACAGAGGCCGAGATCACACTAGAAGATCTCATCATTAGTATCTCTTATCTTCTCAACAATCCAATCTTCCACGGACTCCACTTCCGTAACGTCAACATAATTACAATGAAGGAAGAAATTCAAACAGCCACAGATTGTTTCTTTATAATCTCTTTGGGAGGCCTTTATTGTTCTTTCAGCATCCCGATCAAATCGGCCATACCGAGTGCTTCGATAACGTAGGTTGCTTAAGAAGTCCAAGAGATCTTGTTGTGCTTTTATAATACATTGTAAAAGTCTTTCGCTCTCTGCTATCTTCTGAGTCTCCTCCCTCTCAATCCGCCTCTGTGCGTTGAATTCCTCTCTCCATCTATGTGAGTGGAGAGCCTTGTCAAATTCTTGCATCTCTCCTTGCTCCTTAGTCAGCAATCCATTTTTTGAGACTATCGATTCCAGACTCCACGTCTCCGACGATGCCAAGGACATCCATGGTGGGTGGAGAGATGATAAATTAAGAGTGATAAACGAAGAATGTGCTTGTAGAATGACTAGGATGGATGAAAGAAGGGAGTCTAATTATATTATTCTTGTCTTCAATCACTTTATTTTATAGATTTAAACCAATTCAAAATCTATCATCTCATGTGTCTTTCACATTTATGGTCTTTTATTTTTTACTTCACTCAAATTGGTTTTACTTTTTTGAAAGTCTAATTTATTATATACAATAAATATCTTATGATGAGAATCTAATAATTATATCATTCTTATGTTCCATCACTTTATTTTATAGATTTCAATGTACTCAAAATCTATCATCTCACATGTCTCGCATTACGGTCCTGCATCAGCAAGTCTAACTTATATTATATTAAAAGAATATCTCATGATGAGATTCTAATTATTGGTTTTACTTTTTTGAAAGTCTAATTTATTATATACAATTTATTACTAATAAATTGGTTTTACTTTTTTGAAAGTCTAATTTATTATGTACAATAAATACAACCTAACCCCAAAACCCTAAAACCTAAACCCAAACCTCAAAACCCTAAACCCTTAACCCAAACCTCAAAACCCTAAACCCAAACCCCCAAACCCTAAACCCAAACCCCCAAACCCTAAACCCTAATCCCTAAACCCTGAATCCCAAAACCTAAACCCTAAATCCTAAACGCTAACCCCCAAATACTAACGCCCTAAACACTAACCCAAACCCAAACCCTAAACCGTAAACCCCTAATCCCTAACCCCAAACCCTAAGCCCTGACTCCGAAACCCCAAACCCTCATCCCCAAACCTTAAACCCAAACCCCCAACTCTTTTTTAATTCAAATTAATTTAACTTAATTCACAATCATAAGAAGTTTAAACTTTGACAAAGTACATTCTTATTAGTTTGAAATCACAAAATTTGAAATATAAATAAATTCAATTTAACTTAAAGTTTATGAAAAATAAAGTAAAATTAAGAAAATAAGACTTAAAATTTTGAAATCACAAAATTTGAAATATAAATAAATTCAATTTAACTTAAAGTTTATGAAAAAATAACGTAAAATAAAGAAAATAAGACTTAAATTAAAATTTTAATATTTACCTAGAAGAATATAT
Source organism: Dipteris shenzhenensis (assembly GCF_047967505.1). NCBI lineage: Eukaryota > Viridiplantae > Streptophyta > Polypodiopsida > Gleicheniales > Dipteridaceae > Dipteris > Dipteris shenzhenensis. The sequence goes on from NC_141599.1 coordinate 18,231,455, forward strand.
TAATTCTCCCTAAAAAGAAATAAATTAAAGTAATAATAACGAATGTAAGTTAAACTACTTTTAAAATTTTAATTTAAAATGTAAAAAAATTAAAATTATACTTTCTATATTCCAAAACAAAATGCATTATAGTTTACTATATTTCAAAACAAAATGCATTTTTGTAAACTATACTTCAGAAAATTTAATTGAGAAATTAAACTAGTAAATTGAAAATGGAAGTGAAACTCATTTTAAATTCAAAAACAAAGGAAAATTTAAAATTCAAGTTTCCACAAGTTTTCCTTTTCGCATACGTTTGTCTTTTCACACTTTTCAAGTTTCCACACATTTGTCTTTTCAAACACAAGGTTGTCTTTTATCACAATTTTCAAGTTTTCACACGTTTATCTTTTCAAACACAAGGATTCATAGTTTTAAAAAAGGCGAAAAATTTGAAATTCGAGTTTCCACACGTTTCTCTTTTCAAACACCAAGGTTTATAGTTTTGTTTGTTTAAGTTTTGACTAAATCACACACCAATCTCCTCTAATATGCCTCATTGATCATAGCTTCCAAATTCTTC